>NC_135498.1:77455212-78655212 GCF_052857255.1 Amblyomma americanum
GACAAAAAACGGCACACTCACAGGGGTCACTGGCTTCTCAAGTAGACCACCGGGCATGCAATGCGGCTAGTTTGCACTTTCCTCCATCTTTCTATACCATATGAGGAGCGCGTATGCGCCTGACGTGCGGCGCACAATAGGAAGAAAAAAAAAACAGACATCGCGGAAGTAAGCCAAGTCCGCGGGCACGGTGGCCTCAGAGACAACCTCCAGGGAGGCTTGCTCGCGGCGGAGGTTAAAAGATACCGCGCATACAAAAGCAACAACTCAAAACCACACATGTCCTCTCTCTCTCTCTCTCTCTCACACACACACACACACACACACACACACACACACACACACACACACACACACACACACACACACACACACACACACACACACACACACACACACACACACACACACACACACACACACACACACACACACACACACAAATAAATAGGGATAGAGAGAGGAACGACAGCTGCAAAGAAAAGACAACACGAGATCGCAATGAAGTATAAAGGGAGCGAATTCTCTCGCCTCCGTCGTCTCCCCATTTCCATCTCCTTTTCTTCCGCTCTCGAACTGACGGTTGTAAGCTTTCGCATTTTTTTTTTACTTTGCTTCAACATCATAAGCGTCAAAACGACGTCACGAATGTATAACACGTAGGCGAAGGGTTCTGCGCCGGTTTCGAGGAAAATCAAATTCGATAAAAAAACTAAATATGAGAAGAGGGAAATAAGGAAAAGAGAGAGGGGGAGGGAGGTGCGGGGGCGGAGTCGTTTGGGAATGACCGCTGCCATACGCGCATCTCATGCATCCCGAGCCATGTGCAATGCTTGTTTTTTTTTTTTGTACAGCCAGCGCCCTTTCACTCGTAGTGTATATATATATATATATATATATATATATATATATATATATATATATATAATATATATATATATATATATATATATATATATATATATCGTCGCGATAAAATAAACAGACGAAATACCGAGACCACAAGCCAAGCAAGAAGAAAAGTTAATAAGCACGCCTCGTGTCACGAAATCGACACGGGGAGGCGCAAAAGCACACGAGCGCGGAAAATTTTTGAAATCCTCCAATACGAGAGAAAAGTTCGAAGTAGCAAAGTCAAACAGAAAATGAAAGAAGATACAAGAGAAACTATAGCGGTGATGACGATGAGGATGAGCGACCTGCTGAAGTCTTCTCGGCCCGGAAAAATCACCGCAGCTAGCGCGCCAGCACCACGTAAGAGTCGCGAAAAAGACAGCCCAAGAACCCGAAAGGCGAGCAACAAAATATCTTGACTACGTCGTCCGAGATAGAGAGAGAGAGCACAAGAAAGAGCGAGAAAAGAAGAAAACGTTGCATGGCGCGCGCTCACACTCATACACGCACACACACACCGCACTGTGTAGCGCGCGGTGTTAGGTCTTAAATGGACCGTGTTCGCATTTATGGGCATTAAAGCCCGCGCTTCCCGGGCGAAAACTATGCGCTGAACGACGAGAGCACCATATACTACGACGACCGCGAAGGCGGCGGCGAGGAGCTAGTTCCGCCGAGCTCGCCAAGCGCGCGCACACGCGTATGTAAGAGTGACGGTAGTGACGGGTTGGGAGAACCATGGTTGGGAGGTTGCGGAGTTGTGGCGGTGTAGTGGTGGGGGGAGCGGGGAGAGGGAGGGGGGGAAGCGTGGAAAACGACGCAATTTCCGCAACTGCGTTGCCGCTGCTACTGCTGCTGTTCCTCGAACTGCTCCCCGCACCGCCATGCGCGGCCGCGCGATATAGCGCTACACGTCTGACTTCGCGCTCCCCCTCGATTATATTTCTGTTTCGCTTTGTTTCGCTCTCTGTTTTTCCCTTTTCGCCCGTTTTCGCCTACAGCGCTAACCATACGCAGCGTAGGCTCCCTAGCCCGGTTTATAATTTTGAAGCGCGCGTTGGCGTGAGGAGCGTCTCTGGCGTCGCGCGGCGCCGCAATTTTCGTGTTGCGCCAGCGCGGGTGGAACGGATGCCGCGAATTCTGCACCGCGCTAACGCCGGGGAAGTTGGGAAGCGCTGCGAGGTTTGGGGAGGGAGGTGCGTAAATGCTGGTAACGGGCCTTCCAGAGTCTTTTGTTTTGTTTTTTTATTTCGTCGTTCATTAATCCTTCCGACGTATTTTCACTCTCCCTTTAGTCCCTTTTGGATGGAATACGCGAATACCGCGGCTGCCACTCGTAATTTTCCCCAACGTATCCCCCTCCAACACCTTTTCTCTGCGTGCGCACTCCAGCTTTGAGTTTATTAGTGAGTGCACGCATACCACTCCAGTCGGCATGAGTTGCCAAGAAACAACACACAGCTTACGAAAACGAGTGGTTAAAGGCGTCGGCTGCGCAGCTAGTTTTAGCTGAAGAGCAGAATCCCCACCCCCACCCCCCCTCCCCCTACAAACAGGCTCACTGCAGCTGTTCAGTCGCGTTCTCGTGTCTTTCGAGCATTTTTTTCTTATTTTGTTCACATATTTTGTGCCAGTGTCAGCAATAATCTTATCGTTCCATCACACCCAAAGACTCCTAAGAAAGCTAGGCTATCCGTAAGTCTGACGTGAAACAGAATAAGGAAAAGTATTGGGTTCTGAGAAAAAAAACGAAAATAATACCGTAAGAAAGCACAGTAAGAACATAATGCCGAACTCGGAATACATTATACTTTCGTTCAGAACCTTATTTCGTCTAAAGTTTCGTTATTAATTTTGTCCCTTTCATCACGCGCGAAAGTGATACGTATACTCGTTTCGCTTCGAGACATTCTCCTCATCATTCAGTCTTCATATTTCTCTTCACTCTCAATATACACGCGAAAATCGGCGGCAGGGCTTCGAGTATGTCGTATAGTTGGTTGAAAAAAAAAAAAAACCGTGAAGATAAGAAAATAGAGAGACACGCCATGTTGAATGCCGAAATCCGTATCCATTACGTTTTGGAAATGAGGGACCCGAAAACGACTGCGTTCGAACGACGAGACGTGTGGGGAGGAACAGAGAGAAGATAAAAAGAAGATGGGAACGAGTTATAACACCTGAGATCTGTGTGTGTCTTTGGCTCGATATAATGCCTAAACCATGCATGCTAGCGCGAGCGAGCCATAGAGGCAGCGAGCGGGGGCGAAAGAGCGAATGAGAGAAAAGAAACGCGCGGGTATACGTCTGGATGTACGCTTCAAAATCGCCCGTGCAGACCCAAAGGACGAAATCCAATTTCGCATTCTCACCTCGCGCGCACGTTAACTCCCCCCCCCCACCCCTCTCTCACTCTGTGCACCAGTAGGTGCCTGCATGCCAGCTTTTGTGCAAGCTACCGTTATTCCTTCCCCCTCCCATCTTTCCCTCCCTCCTCTTCCCATTATTCCTTTTTATATTTATATTATAATGTTTTTTTTTTGTCATTGCCACAGTTCTCTTCTGTTTCGTTTCAAAATCTTTCTCGCTTCTTCTCAGCGAGGGAATGCAATGCGACACATTTGGAAAACTCGCACGCACGCCGCTTTTCCAAACGAAAGGCAAACAGGCGTCCTTCGAGAAGGCAGGAACAAAGAAAGAAGGAATGAGATGGAAAAATAAAAGAAAGAATATGGAGGAACATCGAGAAAGAGAGAAGAGGGCGTTGCAGGCGCAGGTTCGCATTACTCAGGGCCGCACAGCAGCGGGTGCGCAGAGCACAGAAGAGAAGAAAAAAAACACAGAACAAAGGAATGAGAGATTCCAGACCATGGAGTGGCGGTACGAAGGAAAGAAGAAGAAAAACAAAAAAACAAAGGAGCGCGAAATCGCGTTTCGAAAGGGGTATAGATTGAAAGAGCAAGGAAAACAAAAGTGTTGCTATCCGCCTCGAGTTGGGGAAATCAAGAGAAGGGAGCACTCTTCCGCAACGGAGCAGAAGGCTATCGATTCGCTCAATGCGGATCTGCAGTGGCGACACCGAGAACGCTTTTTCGCTCGTCGATATATAGTTGCCGAGAAGGGTCGAACGAACGAACGAACCAAAGGTGGAGTCGAAGGTCGCGAGGAATGCTCGTTAAGTATAAGCACCTCTACTGCAAAGCGGGTTCTCCGTAATGAAATCGCTGCAGTTAAGTGCTGCCTTAAAAGTAAATGAGGCTACAAAAAAAAAAAAGGAACATTCCACTTCGCGCACTTTCCGTGTGCTATTTGGTCTTAACTGCGCTGACTATAACTGGCGTAGTCGCTAACAGGCTGCGTTGATTACTGCGCAGGAATGCTACTGGAGATACTATATAGAGAATCCGCTCCGCCGATAATTGCTCGTCGTTTGCATTAGAAAAAAAAAATTAAATTTGTAATTGCAAGGCTTGTAATAACTTATACATGAGTGAAGTGCGATTACATTGGCTGCAGCCTAACTGTGATTGCGAGGAGATAACGCTGACTGTTAGAAGTTTATGGGTTTTTGACGACTTGCGGGGTCACTGGACAGGAATAAAACGAATGACTTTTCAGGGCTCAAATCTGTCAGCTTGGAGTCGGGGACTCTGCAGTGCGCTGGAGTGCGGTGAGTTCTGGACACCACGGTGCCGGGCATAAATGAGCCAGATACACCAACGTAAACCCGAGACGGTGCACCTGTACACCGTTCAGGGTGCTGATGTATTTACGCTACTTTCTCGTCACTCCCTTCATCCTTCGATCACGGCGTGGTTGAGTGTACACCCAGAAGAAACGGTTATGGCTCCTTTCCCCCTCGTCACGATTTCCTTCACCTCTTCCAACGCCTGTTCGAGCTGCGGCAAGACTGAGCCCTGAACAAGGCACCTCTTTCTGCCTTTTTCTTTCACTCCCTCCTTTATCTGTTCCCTTACGGTGCAGTTGAGGTGTCCGTCGAGAAGTCAGACAGTCACTGCGCCTTTAATTTCCTGAAAACCATTTTTTTATTTGGCGTGATGACGCACTTTAGTGTACCAGCATTGAGACATGACCAATACTTATTGGTTGATGCAGAAAGCGCCATATTTTATTCGGCCCGCAATTCTATGCATTAGATAAAGCGTGCGGTTGGCTCCGACATGAAGAAAAGCTGCTTTAGGCGAGACTTCAAGCCGACTCACGTGCTGAGTACAGGACCCGAAAAGTTGGCATGGAAAGAGAAGGGGGAATTGAGAGAGAGGAGAGAGAGAGAGAGAGAGGAGAGAGAGAGAGAGAGAGAGAGAGAGAGAGAGAAGAGAGAGAGAGAGAGAGAGAGAGAGAGAGAGAGAGAGAGAGAGAGAGAGAGCGGCAGAAGGCCGGTGTCAAGCTCCGGTCTACAGCATCGAGTGGTCCAGATTGAAGCCCCGTTTACTGTGCCTGACAGGGTACATAGGAGCAAATTTTGCTCCTACACTGGGTGCTCAGCCCCAGCCTCGCAACGATGCACTAACAGACATATGACGTACGCTCCCAATACATGCAGGGAAATAGCGATTGAAATGAAGGAGGTGTATTGACTGCTTCTTGCCGCGAGCGGTTGCTCTGGTCCTGTAATTCGTCGTGCCTCTCCCCCCCCCCCTCCCACCCCCCCCCCCCCCCGGGACACTCAGAATCGGACGCTGTGGCTTATGCACTCTAACGTAAAAAAATAAGCATGAAGAACTTTTGACTTTTTGGGATCTTTCTTGGTTGTTTGTTTGCGCTGGACGTTTAATCAAATTATTACAAAGGTAGCACGCCCCTGGAAGCGGTCAATTAATTCTATCCTGGACTGTAACATTTCTAGTAACTGGTAAATTGATAGCCACTGACTGTCCTGCCAGAAGCCTGTAGAATGACGAATCAAATGCACGCACTGTTGAAGTAGCTCATCGCGGCCACATTCCTGAGAATGGAGGGTGCTCCGGATATGGGCACCCACCAACGAATGAATTCCGTTTAATCAAGAGCCTGCTCCGAAGCTAGCACGTCAGAGACGTGGGTGTGAGTGAGCCCTTCATGCTGACAGCCCAGCTACGTCTGAGGTCGAAGATAAGCCCCACGTCTCTGCATCTGCACAAACACTGTTACTATATTGTTCACAGGAATGAGCGACTTCCCCAGTGACTAACTTTGGCTGATGGTTAATTACTTGTCAGATGGTCAACGACGCGAGAGAACCATGACTTAATACGAGTCATGGAGCTATCATTGGCACTCCGCGCCTAAACAGTCCGCGGTCTTTACAAGTCCTCACGTACCAAGAAGTTGAATACATGGCAGTTCGATAGTCACCATTCCTCCTTCCTTTGTTTATCGAGGGAATAAGGGTTGTTATAGTGTTATGCTAGTTGACGTTTCCGGAACGCGGCGAAACTGTCGACTCAAAGCGCTCTACACGTGGGCACTACAGCCGTGGTTGGCGCATGGTCCCGTCGTCTTCCTTCGTGTTCCGTGGCGCTCGTATCAGTATTTTGAAACCAAGAATGAATCTTAGCCGAACAGATTAACAGCAAGATATCTTAAGCTAGAAACATCGCGTACGCACGCACGCGCACTCACGCACACACTTTCACCAGAAGGCACACTGGAAACGACTCAAACGGTGAAATCTGCAGCATGCCAGATAAACATGTTCATAGATGTTTATCGATGGTTATCCTGTTTATCCCGATGTTTATCGGATGACTCCCCCGCCAGTGTGCGAAAAAAAAACCCTGCCGCGCACATCACCCCGCTCTAGGGGAAAGGCGGACACTTGGAAAGATCTGCGAGCGAAAATATTTCCTTTTCTCCTCGATTTCATCTCTTCTCGCTTTTTGTTGCCGAACGCTCAAACTTTAAACGACTGCTCCGACGACGAGACCTGGAAGAGAAAAGAACGACCGCTTTCCACTGCTCCGTTCTTCTCCCCTCCGTCCCAGCTTATATTTCTCGGTGCTCGCTTCAGACTTTTCTCCCACTTGCCACGAGCCGCTGCTTCGCTCACCCCATGCTTTTTTTTTTTTTATTCTCCGCCCCTTTCTTGGCGTTCTGGCCCGCGCACTCTTTCGGGCAATCGATTTCTGCGAGGAGTCGTTCCCAGAATCGCAGTTCCGAACGGCAAAAAAAAGAAAGGAAAATAAAAGGAAAAGCAAATAAAAAAACGCGAAATAAATATCCAGGAAGGACGAGGTTCCTTCCCTGCCTGCGTGAGGCAACGCGGCACGGCGGCAAAAGCCAGTCAGTGCGAGGCAAACGAATGGAAGGAAGGAAAAGAAAAAGACAAAGAGAGATGGAAGGTAAGAGCTTGGGGGGAGGTAAGCCTTTTTCTCTGAAGGAAAGACAAACGCAGGCGGGGGCGTCTTGGACTCGTCTCGCCTTTATCGGCTCGGAGTAAATCGATCCCTCGGAGAGAACAGAAAGGGGGTGGAAGGAAAGGGGAACGATGGAGGAGGCCGTGAATAAATTGGATATTTATGTGTCTGAACATTCCGCACTTGTGCTGTACTCTCTTCTTGCGGGCAGAGGCACTGGGACTCGAACAAAAGCGAAGTACAAAAAGCTCAGGTTCCCTGCCAAGTGAGGACACGCCAGTTTGCAATCGCTGCCTCACCTCTTCTTCTCTGTCTCTCAGCCTGCCTCGTCTCGTGTAATGAGGGATATTTCAAATCGCATTCTTTCCCAAAAAACGAAAAGAACAACTCTTATCATCATCTATATATGACAAATATTCAACGTCACAAAGCACCGAAGCCTGTGACTGGGTTGCTGGCTCATAAGTCGTTTTCCAGCCTTCGCTTCTGATGAAGATTTGTTTGCATCGTGGCGGTTTCAATATTATTATAAACGACATTTAAAGTAAGTTGGAAGTTAAGACTTCTTCCCAGTCGAGTAATTCTGGTGCGAATTTTCTTCAGAGGGTATCGAATCTTTTATTGGTATCGTTCTGCGCTGCGCTGCCTAAAAAAATAAAATAAAAACTGAGATGCTCAGAGCAGCGTTTCGCATGATGGTTCCAGCGTATTTAGAAGGGTAATAATTTCTTGCCTCATCTCGGTTGCAGTATTCCTATAAAGCAGTGAAGTTTCGATATCTGCCCTTCACGAAGGAACTCATTTCGTATCTTTATTTTATAAGAAGTCTGTCACCTGCCAAGGTTGGTACACAGAAAAGACAGCTCCAACCTGCCACCTGCCACAAAGTGAAGACAGGGAAATCTCCCTATCCTCTTCTAGAAGAGAGGAGCCTAAATATTCTAATCAATTCAAAAGATGTATCTGGTGGCACATTGTCTCTGCAGTTATGCATTGTGTGTTTGGCAATGCATGTTATGTGTGCTTTGTAAGGTATGTGTGGTCGTGCATGCCAGCTCACGACGAGGTTCTTATGCTATCATATTGTCACGGCTGATGGTAATTAGATGCCTTCCAAATTCATTACACGCGTTCTTCCTAGCGTTTGCCGGAAATGCTACCCTTCAGTGCTGAATCTTTAGGCGGACTGGCTACTCCACGTGTGCAGGAAAAGGACAAGGTATATGACACAAAAGAGCATGCACACATGTAGGAGCACTAACAGCCTGTACGTGATCCCTAAGCCAGATAGCATCCGAGCTAAGAAGCAAGAACAGTTAATCAAGACTCCCCAGTGGTCGACGCACTTCGAGCTCCCGAAAGTACACAGGCCCCACTCGGAGGAGGACATTGCGCTGCGCACCACAAACCAACCCGCAGAAAACTTGCCTTGTACCTTTAGAGGCGACCGCACTCGTGTAGTATATGTTTTCGACGGTCTGCGGGCGTTGTTCAGCAAAATGAGAGTATAGCTACACTAACCTAACCCAAAGCTGCCAGGAAAGCCGGCTAAAACCCGAGGATGCGCTACGCGCCGCGGTCGCAAAACCAGAGACGGAGGGGGAACCGAGTCGAATACAGATGGCGTGACTCCGGGACCGACCTGGAGGCGCTGTGGGAAGACAGTCGCACGGACTGCACACGCAAGTAAAGGCGGCGGCGGTGGTGGTCTGGGGCCGAATCAATTAGCATGCGCGATGGCCCCGACGCTGCTCCTACTGCCGCCGCCATTTCTTCGCGACGCATATCTAATTTTCGGCCGCGCGCACACGTGTACTCCGTGCTCTTTCCGATGGCCACTTATCGGTGGGTGCGCCGGCCAGCGGACACCCGTGAAGGCCGGTTCGTTACGTAAAGGTCGCCCCCCTTCGTAATTAATGGCACTGCGCGGCCCTGTCGCAAGCGCACTGTTCGGAGGAACTGAGCGGCTATATACGAACCGAAGCGATTCTGCGCAGGGCATGGATGGCGATCTTCCGGAGTTGCCGCGCAACTTCTTCGTAGTAATTACAGCCGCTGCACAGCCGTGTTCGGTTACAAGTTTAAAGGCGAAATGTCACAGTCGGTATCCACTTGGGTGGCTTAGATTTACGCGCGCCATGATTCGTGTTAATTATTACGGCTAAATAACGAGTTGCACACTGCATTACGAGCTAGCGCATGCGCCGACCGCGTGTCTGCTCCTGAAACGTGGACTGCGGTGCTCAAAATTTGCCGAATGGGCAGTGAAAGAAGTGAGCTCGACGCACTTTCCACCGCGCTCGCTTCTTTCATTCGAAGGATGTTGCGCCCACATGCGAGAACAATCGGCGCCACGATGGGGATGTGTGTGATGTATGAAATTATCAAGAATAAACTATGAAGTTATATTTCCTTATTACTCTCTACAAAATTTCGGATAAAGGGACTGCGCAGTTTAAGATGTTAGATTATGACCATTGGCACTTGCACGCAGCCTCGTCCAGCGTAAGTAATAAATATTCAGATACATTCAATAAAAGCACTGGCCTCCAGTGGTCGCATAACCGTAATGCGGTTCTAGTATCCTCCTGTCTCTTTGAAGCAAATGACAGAGGCACTATTTTTGCACTGTGCTGGTCTGTTGCGCATTAACGAAAAAAGCATGTGAGAAGTCACACAACCTCAAGAAGTCTGCAGGCCACTATAGGCACGCCTTCAACTAGTGGAGAGCTCCGCAGGAGCGAGGGCGCTTTTGAAGTTTTTAGAAGACTCTGGCCTTCTGAGGGAGTGGTAGGAAGTTAACTTCTTTCAGAGTATGAGACAGTCAGAGCATATTCTGGCATTATCAGTGCAAGAATGATTCCGTTTGCACCTTCAAAGGACACTGAGGACAACTCCATACACTCACTGTTCTCAATAAAAATTGATTATCTGCCTTTTTCTGGCCATGTCGATATCTGTCCCGCAGCTGAAGACGCATTTATCGCCGAAAAAATGGCTTTAGTAATCTTCCCTCCCAATCGATTCAAAGTCGTGACGACATTACATTTTGAAAAGGATGGGCGGCCACCATTTCAAGTGATGACGGTGTAGCGTATCCTCTGAGATCAGCGCGAAAAATCGGTGCGAAATCCCTATTTGCGAAATCAACCGGTGATGGCGACACGTGCATTTTCCTTTTTTTTTTCCTGTTATACCATAAAGGGCTCGCCTTGGTAGAGGCTGGTGACTTTGTGACTAGAACCGGGGTATTCTGTTGATAAAGGCCAACTTCTAATCGTCCTCAGTGTCCACTTAAAACCACCACCAACAATGCCCAGGAAGTTTGTTTCGCCCTGCTCGATGTTCTACATAGTCAACAGATACTAGTACACCTTTTGTCTTTCTTTTGCTTGTCAAGCACGCAACTATATACGTGAACAGCCATGTTTTTGTTTATTTTTTATTCTACCCCTTAATTTCCTCATCATCCCTCGTCATCGGGTCCGAGGGCCAGCTTATATGCCCCCTTCTTCAGACAGGGCGACCCTCGATCAACCCACCCAGAAGAAGTGGCCGAACGGAGAAGAGCGCCGGTTTCCGGAAGAGCCAAGCCGCATCGAAGCCACAAGCTTGACACGTGGCGGCAGCGGCGCCAAGGAGAGCGTAGCTAGCTAGCTCGCTCGACGGCTCAGTGCAAACACGTCGCGCCAATGGTTACCGAGACGCGACCCCCCGGGTGAACTCTCGAACCTGTCCCGACACCCGCACGCGCCTCGCAGAGAGAGCCGAATATACAGAGGCGCCCGCAACCCCACACAAAGGGCGCCGCGGCAGGCGCCAACAGCCAGCCTCCAGAACGAGCTTTGGCGAAGAACGGACGAAGAACCATCACTCTTCTTTCGCCAACCCAGGTGAGCCAAGAAAGAAAACGGGCCCAGAGGGCGCCGCCGGAGCACTGGATAAACCGCGATTGCCGCTATGTGGTATCGAGGAATTAAACGCAGCTAAATAAAATACCGGGGCCGAAAGGAGCAAGAGCAGAAGGCGGGAAAGGGAGAAGAGGCGAGCAAAAGCGGAGGCTCATCGTGTGTATACTACGGGGAGATTCGCGGTCATCGCGATATACAGCAATGCTATATAAACGGAACAAGCGCGCGATCCTAATTAAACAACGCCGACTTCTGACCGCGGTTCGCGCGCGCGCGCACAGCTCGGCGAAAACTTCCGCAAACATCGCAATCATCGCCGCAGCCGCCTATTGAATCAACGCCGAAGGAGATGAAGACTCGAGGGGGAAGAAAAAAACGACGACCACGACGGGGCACTGTTCCTTTTTCTTGTTCGCTGCGTTATGCGGCGCGCAAGACGTGTGGGTGCGCGCGCGCAATCTTTGCTTTGCCCACCTTTCTTCTTTCCTTCTTTTTTTCTTTCTTACGCCTCTTGGAGGCCCCGTTCGGAGAGCCCGTCCCGAACCTGCCCGCAGTCCCGAAGCGCGCGCTCGCGCGCGCGTGGATTCTTGTGCATACATACAACGCCATCTGTCAGCTTAAGCAGACGTTTCTATTTATCTCATCAAGAGAAAGAGAAGGCAGCGCCTCGCAGTGGCGCGTACGTCCGCGCCGAGCTTCCTCCTCCTGGCGCAAGACAGACGTAGAGCCGTCACCCCTGGGGCGAGCATCTCGTACGAAGAACGCAAGAAACAAAGAGAACAAACAAAACAAAAGAAGCCAATCTTTCCAGTTCGCCGCCGCTCTTCACCCCTCTTCCCCCTCCACCCTGCGCCTTGTCACCCAGGGCTTTTTCTCCTCGCCCTTCCTCAACGATCACGACGCTGAAGCCGACACGAAAGTCAGGCAAAGTCGAGCCGAGTCAAGACACCGCCGCCGACCATCATATTCGGAGACCGCGTTCAGCAGCAACAGCAGAAGCGGCAGCAGCACCCCTACCGCTTTGCTCCCCCCTCACCCCAACGTCACCCCCACCCCCTTTCTGTTCCCACCAAGGAGTCCCTGCAAGCAGACAGAAAGCGTGAGGCGCCTTGACTGTTCTTCTCTCATGGACCCTGACTATACTTGGCCGCTTCTGCCGCCGAGTTTGATTGAAAGAGCAGACAAGGTGTTCAACCTCCCCTCGGATCGCCGCCGTACTGCGGCATGCCACAGCACCGTGAGCGCTGTTCTGCGCGGTCATTCGGTGGGTGCAGAAGTAGTAGCAGGAGGGAAGTTGGGAGCAGTGATTGGACACGCCGGGTTTGGGCATAAAAGGGCGTTTTCCCGTTGCTCGCACCGTTGTCTTTTGCATACGTGCGCAGTAAAGTTTCATCCTCTATCCCTCCTGGCGGTCCGCTTGTAAAACTATATATAGTCCACGCTTATGGCGGACGCTAACTGTTGCTCATTTGCTTTTGTCGCTTATTATCGGCCTTCTTTCACGTGTGATGGCGTGACGCCACCGCAAGTATAAGTTTTCATCCTGAGCGAAGCAAGTACCTTCCATAAATTTACTGGGGCAATGCCACTGGTTTAATTTTCCTTTCAAATTCCCTTTCGTCTTCAGCTCTGGAATCTCACACGATCCTAGCAAAACGCGTGAAGACAGCCCACCGGTGTCGAAGAAAAAAAAGTAGCCAACCGATGACGCCAAAACAACCAGAAAACGGAAAAGGCAATAGTCATGCCTCGTTATTACAAAACTGTTTATAAGGAAATAATAGGTATAACGAAGTAATGACGATTCCCCTTGGAAGCTCGTCAACACGGCCTCTAACGAAGCTACGGTTATAACAAAGTAATCGTAGGGCCCCTTCAACTTCGTTATAACGAGGTTCAGCTGTAAAATAGAGATCAGCGAAGACAAGCTTGTCATGCGTTACTCATGGCGCCACTTTGTGCATATTACGTTAATGTCTGCGCAACTTTTTTTCCCCAGGTTCAAAATGAAATCTGTAGCGTTGTGCACGGCGGCTGCGTTTTTATGGAGGCAAAACGCTAAGGCGTCCGTGTGCGCTATAGCAAGAACGAACGTGATTTGTAGTGCGCTTACCAAAACGGACCAAGGCATCCCGAGAATTAGAACTGAGCAAGCGCCCCAGCTTCTGCATGCACTGCCCCATCTGACTTCTCTTTAACCCTTCCTGGTTTCGTTTTCAAAAATAGTTTCACCCCCCGCCCTCAAACCGAGCTTTCATCTTAAAGCCGTAATAAGTAAGCGACAGCAGAAGCAGAGTTCCTACAGGCCACATAAAGCTCGGGATTAGTATATTCTGGTCGGCCAGTCTGGTACACATATGGCGATCGGGGCGCACTCAAAATAAACGCTTCTTCTTCTCTAACCTTCCTCACGCACCCACACTCCTGAAACGCTGCTCAGAGCGCTGTCTCGTTTTGTCGGTGAAATATAAAACGCGATCCACTCCGGGCCGGGCATTTACATTTCTTCAGCGCAGGCTGACTGACCCCTGCGACCGGCCGAAAGCGCTCCTTTGCTCCCCTGCCCCACGTGCAAACAGATTCGCTTCATTCGATAAGAAATAAAGAGAATATATTCCTTCATCTACCGCCACCAGATAGAATGAATGAGAGGCAGATGGCTTTCCCGAGAAAAAGAAAGAAGAGAATAGTGGTTTGGTTTGTTGCGGCCGCACGCCTGTGGCGCTCGGGTTCTGAGAGAGGACCGGGAACAGCAGGAAAACGAGAAGGCAAAAATAAAATGATGCTAGATGATGATGAACGAGCCCCGATGAACCGCGCGCGCGTGCCGTTTTTGCGTCTGCACATATGGCGCGCTGAGTCCCGATTGTCACGCGCAGGCTTTCAGGAACGCATTATCTAGCGCGCCAAAACCTGCGGATCGGGGCGCGAAACGCTGTGTGTATATATGTATACATGTCCTGCCGCGAGCGCTGCTGGATGAGCTCGTGAAGTCAGAGCGGGAAATGTTTGTTTTCTCCACTTCGCGCCAAGAGTGATGCTCTGGTTCGGGCAGCGTTTTATCGAAGCGGACAAAAGCTGCGACGGCGAACGGACAAAACATCGCTCCAAACAATGGGTACGAATTAACGGCGCGATTATACGTCCGTTATTTCTGAGCAAGAGGGCAATGAACCGAGTACGCACGCGGAGCGAGCGGTGTTTAGTCCGAGCTTCACGTTCAGCTTTCGATTCACACTCGCCGCGGTGGCTCAGTGGTTAGGGCGCTCGGCTACTGATCCGTAGTTCCCGGGTTCGAACCCGACCGCGGCGGCTGCGTTTTTATGGAGGAAAGACGATAAGGCGCCCGTGTGCTGTGCGATGTCAGTGCACGTTAAAGATCCCCAGGTGGTCGAAATTATTCCGGAGCCCTCCACTACGGACCTATTTGTTCCTCTCTTCTTTCGCTCCCTCCTTTATCCCTTCCCTTACGGCGCGGTTCAAGTGTCCAACGATATATGAGACAGATACTGCGCTATTTTCCTTCCCCAAAAACCAATTATATATTTCGATACACGCTGTACCTGTCAGTGGATAGAAGGAATACACACAGACGTATTGAAGCCTTTCTGAAGGTAAAACTTCGTTGCTTATGTATTGATTAATTCATGCATTTTTACGCGCCAAAGAAACGTTTTGGGCTGTGAGGCACTGTAGTATTGAGGGCTTAGTGTGAATTTAGATCGCCTGATGTTCCACCTCCAAAGAATTGCGGTGCGGTCACTCGGACCGTACCCAGACCGCGGTCTCCGCAACTTACTAACAAGCTGCCACCCCTACTACGGCGGGTCGTTGGCAGTGTGATACCACTAAAGCACGTTATACCCCGTGGCACGAGCTGGGACAACTTAGTTATTTTCTGCTTATGCGTCCCAACATGGTTTTTGTATATCCACCCAGGCAAAACCCAAACAAACAAGCACCCCAGTGCTTGAGCAGTGGGACTCGCGCATTCATCTTTCCGCCATGTTATAACCTATACGGTGAGGGCCTGTCTGCCGGGCTTCGTCGGATATGATCCGGAGTTGCCCGTCAAGTCGACAACTCGTCGCTGTACTGGCACCTCGCAGGCTCAGGCACGCATTCACTCCTGGCAGGCAGACACGAATCTCTTCCGATACTTCGTTAGGCGCTGACCCAATCAATCGGGACCTACACGATCGAAACGAATGAGAATAGCAAATAGGATGGAGCATAAGGGGAGGAGGAGGAGGATGTGGAGGAAAGGGAGGTGGGGGGGGGGGGGGATATAAACTGCGTCGTTGCTCCGGAGCCTTCGCTCACAGACGAAGGCAATAAACTTGCGGCCAACGGAGGCGGCTGCAAGGCTTGGGACAAACGCTTGTGGGGGCCGTACCCCCCCCCCCCCTCCTTTTGATAATGCCGCCAGTCGTGAGGACCGCGCGCGCACACACAGAGCGCGCGCAGCCGCCACCACTGTCCAGCGCGCGCGGTAGCCGAGCCCAGTAATTATCAGCGAACCGCTGGCTAATTAGCATCGCTGCCCTAACGAGCGCCGCGGCCGGTATTGATTTTGAAATTGGCTGCCGGCCGCTGTTGTACACGGCTCCCGCGCTTTGTTGAGTGTGCATGTGCGTGCGCGGGGCACTTGGTGCTGCGCGTGTGTTCAGCAGCGTTTTGGTGCTGCCTCGTACACAAAAGCTTGCTAGGGAGAGAGCGGCTGGTGCGCGTCTATAAAGGAGTTCACGCGCAGAAGCCAGAAGAAGCGGCGGCGTTTTGTTGGGCGCGATCCCGCAACTCGGGCGTTCGCGTGTGCTCTTCGCTTGGGCTTTTGTTTCCGCCCAATAACGGCGAAAACAGGCGGCTCCGGCTTTCCCTAGTTTTCCCGATATAGGGTATAGACCGCGGGGGAGGGCTCGCTGAGAGTAAAACTTTCCTCCCTCCGATGCATCTCCGAGGGGAGGACCAGCAGCCGACCGCAACCACGCTAGTGGGCTGTATACTTTGGCGTTTCCGGACGGCTTCTTCCCCGAGCGCGACTCTGCATGCGCGGTCGAAGTTGTTGCTCTTGCTGGCGGACTCTAGCGATACAAAACGGCCGCCCGTGGCAGGGAAGATAGTCGGCGGAGGAGAAACCGTTCAACGAGCTTTTGAGCCGTGTTCGCGCCGAAGCGGGGGGAGATAGCATAAACAGGAGTCTCTGCGCGGTGTTAAATGACGCACCCAGTTAGCTAAGATAGCTTTCGCGGATACCTTGGGGCTATAGAGTGTATAGCTGCAAGCTCATCTGCTCTGGGTTCTCTGAGGGATGCGTTGCTGAAAGAGAGGGCTGGGACAGTCTTCGGACGCCATGTCCGAATCGTGCAGGCTACGTGTAGCGATCGGAGCCGAGAACGATAACTGCTTTAACAGCGAGCGACGCTGTGCAATGTCTCGCGTATATCGTGTAGCTATATCACTTCACTTTTGAGAAAAGAGGGAAGACGCCCGGCTAGTTGAGCCAATTGGCCATTAATGGTCCCACCTAAAAGTGACACGAACACAAGAGGGAGAGAAGGATTCTTGAGAACGATGGATGCATTTTCAAACGTTTATTTTTCAGAGCGCAAAGGAATAAAAAATATGAACAATTGCTCCGCGCGGAGCGATTCTGGAGACGCTTACGTGATGTGACGCTTTTGCGTTACGTACTGACTCTTACGCGTCGCCAGATCAGCGCAAGCAAACAAAACATCACAACCAGCATTTTGTACGATATCGCCCTTATTTATAGATGTACGCGCGCACTGGCGGCATGCCAGTGATCACCTTAAAATCGGTCCTGCGCATTTCAATAACGCTCGCGGAAGGTGTGCGACATGTAAGCAAGCCTGCTTGATGATATATTATACATTTCGCCTCTAACGTTTTTAGCCGATTCTCGACTTCTGACTCTGAATCTTCTTCCTGTGATTCTTTGCACTGTCATTAGTTCTCCAGAAACCACTGTGCTGCCAAACAGCAAAATGCATTTGTACTAATTTGACCCAAAATGCATCTCATACGAATAAGGTCGAAAGTTTAGCGATTTAATGAGATTGTTATCTAGCTTTCAGCATGCACTCAGGCAAGAGATCGTCAGTGTTATGCGAACAAGGTGGTTTTATTCCTGGTAAACAGAACGTACACTTAACGTCCATGTGCCCTGATGCGCCAAACTGGTTCAAAATTTTATATAACTTTCTGTTGACACGAGTACATAGAAAGAAGTAACATTTCGGCAAATCTGTATTAACCAATGTTCATAGAAAGTAAAATTCAATACAATTCTTTTAGAGTCAATAGAAATGCAATACATATTCTCAAGGAAGTTAACCGTTTTCCTAAAGGTTTAGTGTCGCGGCTCTAATAAATACAACGTAAATGTGATTATTCGGTGATTACCAACAAGTACGTTCCAATAACATAAATACATGAACTGATCTAGCGAACGGCCAATACACGGTATTTTGTAGCGGACATGATTGTGCTGGCGTTTGCGCGTGCTCGGAAACAGTTCAGAAGAGCTTATTCATCCTTATTTTCCAAATGTGCCAAGCGTTGTACGTTGGGTATACTTGGCGTCTGTACTACATATATCTCCACCGCTTCGCCCCCCCCCCCCCCCCCCCTTTTTTTTTTCAAATCGTCGAAGCAAATGCGCTGACAAAAAGACAGAGAATTCTCACTGGACTGTGCTGCATGAACTGTATGCGTAATGCGCTGTTTGCCAACAGAAGGTGCGGGCAGAATACTACTAACCCTTCTCATTTTCTGCCCCTGGTAGAACTTGAAGGGGCAACTTCTGTGAAGCTTTCGCAAGCGCGTCCTATAGATCTTGATGAGATTGAGTTGGTCTTAATTTTAACACAGACCACTTCCAGGCCACATATGCCTTCTACTTTGTTCCGACCGCTTTTTTCAACGCTTGAAAGTATTTTGCACAAACAAGAAACTATGTTACTCTTCAATCTCAGTCACCAGCAGAAACGAATGAATCATTTAAAATTATGGTGTTTAAGAATATTTAACAGAACACCCCTACCAAGCACCCTAGGCACTGTTGCTAGAGCAACCTGTCTCTAAGATATCACCAACCTCGGCCTTTTGGAATCTAGAATGTCAACGGTTCACCAGATGTCGAGTGGTTGCTTGAATATAGCGTGGTTCACCTTGCAAACTTCAAACGTATTTTCCCTCTCTTTATAAGTCCGTCAAGATACGACCCATTTGAAGTAACAACTAAAGAAGACAACCTAAGTGTTATACGACAATTCCCGCATTGCTGGACCCATCACCAGTACTTGTTAAGCACTCAGATTTATTGCTAGCCAAGGTGTGTAATAAAAAAGCCGAGAGCCTCACACGGCAAGCAGAAAAACGTTCACACTTATCGCCATAACTTGGCGATAAGTAATAGCCGGGGCTGTACCACATCCGCCCCCCCCCCCCCTTCCCTTCCGTCCCCCTCCCCTAGAACTTACTCCGCGGTCCATTTGAACCACGTCACCACTGATGTCATATTGCGAGAGCGACCACATATGCCGGTGCGCATAGGTGCTGTTTGATCGCACCAAGTGCGAAATATCGCTTGGAAACTCACTTATTCCCCGTGGCTACATCGCGAAGGTCAAGTGGCGCCACCTACGGGCCGGGCAGCCAGATACTAACTGGTGATTGATGGCACCTGGCGAGTGTTTGCAGTTCGTCTGAACGCCACACATGGCGTGACAGTCTACGAACTTCTGACTTTTCAGAACCAACCAGAATGTCAGATTTAGTTCTACGGGGGGTTTCGTAACTGGTGTGTTCAAAGAGTTCCGTGTCCCTCATATTCCATATCGCCCAAGCCCACCCGCTGGGGGCGCATTCATTTTTGTCAGCAGGTGAACGATGGCGTTTCTGTTTACGACATGTTTCACCACACGGCGTTTACGGCGAAAGAATGTTCCGCGTATAAAGCGATCTCCGTGAATAATAATAATAAATAAAAAACCCCTACGACGTTTTCGCGCGGGTGAGAGCTGTACCGATCGGAGGCCCAAACAAAAAGACCTAGCTGCCTCTCCTACCGGAATCACGAAATTGGGGAAACATGCCACTCGACAGCTCAGCGAATCGCGTGCGGAGCACTCCGCCGCACAGCTGCTGCGGCTGTCTGCTGTCAAAGGAAGGGAAGAAGGTTCGGACACAGGTGGCAGGTAAAGGCTGGCAGCCAGGCGACAGGCCAGCCAGAGAGCTCTTCGCGAAAACACACTTGAAACGAGAGGTGGGGGGAAGCGGGTGGGCAAGGAACAGCGACAACAAAAAAACAAAAACAAGATTGAGTCGGTGAAAGCGGTTGAACTTCCACGAATTGTCGCGTAAACAACGGCCCTCAAACAAAAGAGAGGGGTAGTGCGTGCGGCTCCCAAAAGGCGAAATTAACTATAGCCGAGTACTTGACGTCTATTGTTCGCCCTGCCGTTGGTGCACGCCACGTGCCGAAGGGCCCTGCTCGAAAGAACGGCGTAGCAAAAAAAAATAAAATGAATAAAACAACGCACCTATAGCAAGCTGCTTTTCAATTTCAAGAGACGATGGAGCTAAAAACTGCGCTAGGGTGCGCTATACAATGTGGGGCAAATGCGTTCAGGTGTACAACTATTCCTGCGGGCTAGCAGTTTGGTTCATGAGCTCCAGAAATATAAATTGCGCTTACTAAACGCGAAATATATAGAACTAGCAACACATATATCCACAGGATGCCGGCGCATGTGTCATGTCGATATGTTGTTGCTCGCAGTCGAAAAACAGGAAAGCCAATTTCCTGTCGTCGAAACAAATACCCTTGGAGCATTTCAAGCTTGAGCCTTATGTAACGACAGAAATTCTTGTCCTATCGACAGAGCATTCGATAGTAATGCGCAGTTATTGACACGACAGAACTCTCTATATCCCAACGACAGCAGCTCAACAATTCCACAGGAAGCGCTGTAGTTATAACAGGAGAAAAGAACATCTTCGTCTCATTTCAGTACCGAAGTTGCCGTCATATTTACTCGGTTAGCCCGTTGTGTTTCTGTATTTGTTAAGCGCAGTCCATATTTCCGAAAGAAAAATATATTTCTTCCATATTTCCGAAGGGAAAGTATAGTTTGAATTATGCAAAAGCTGAGAGGAGAAGTCTCGCTCATTGTAATAAAAAAAAAGACAAGTTAAATGTGCACTGCTGGTTAAGAGTGCAGACATTATATATTCCCTCCACAGGAGGAGTCAGTGAACAACGACCAGAAGTAGCGTCAGGCATACAGGCACAATTCTTCAGCTGTTATTCACTACATTTTTACAAGGGATATTCAAACGGCTGATTTGGGAAAACAATGTACGCAAATTAACAGCGATAACCTTACTAACCTCAGATTTGCTGGTGGCATTCGCCTGTCGAGTAATTCAAGGGGTGAATCGGAGCGCATGCTTGAGAACCTAAACAAAGTGCGTCGGTAGGCTTAAAAATTAATACGAGGAAATCTTAATAATCGTTCAGCACTCGGGGGAAACGAGCAAGTTAGCGATAGGCCTAGCGAATTTATTCAACGTTTCGACCAGGGACTCAGAAAAGCAGAGAAAAAAGAGCGGCCGCCGCCGTAGCTCAGTTGGTAGAGCACCGGCGGTTCCCACCTGCGGCATGTGGTTGTTTTTTCTTCTGGTTTTCAAACAAATTACCTTTAAGCGATAAAATATTCACTAATAATATCCATTTATCAGCACCACAAATAAATAAAAAAAATCTCCTATGCTTCTTTCCTTCTGTGGCTGTCGGCTTCTTCTCTAATATGTTTAACGAGGCCCTTATTTCCCTTTCTCTTGTCTGCTATATATATATACACACACACGACAAGGGCAACCGAAAGGCGGCGAACACTGTTGTCTTTGTCTTTTTGCGCTATAAACATGAGCATAAATGCAAATTTTCCGCTAGACCAACAGTTTGCGCTTTTGATACCCGTCTATAGAGCAAAATAGTGACCGAGCACCTGGACCATGAGAAAGAAGTTACCAGGAGAATAAGAGTGCACATGAATAAGAGGAGTGCATAAAAGTGGGGTTGCGTTTGCGTGCATTTTGCAGGAAGCCTGACGCTTTGCACTGCAACATAGTTTGATAAATCAGTTTCATTGTGCCAGTGCTCATCTGGGATGTCGAAGCTCGGAGGCTATAGAAAAACGCTTGAAAACTAAATGAGGACAGGTCTGCGTGTTATGGAAAGCAGAATGACAGGATGCAACCCTAAAATGCCGAAAGAGAGTAATAGGGATTCGGAAATAAATTTCATTTCCCGATATCGTAGCGACAATTAAGAGGGAAACAAAGACTCACAGACCGATACAGACTGATTCACTAATGTCTGTTTATGCTCATTTCTCACTTTTGAAAAATATTACGCTTTGGCTAATTTTGAATTCCGAAGCATGTCGAATCTCTGTGGTGGCCTCGTCCGGTAGTCTATGGAGTCAAATATTTTCCCGGTAACATTTTGTTCTGCAGCAAAAGAGTAAAATGCATTGCTGGGATTTACAGGGAAATACGACTTTTTATTTCCACCTTTGCCCGTATGCTATACGTCTCGAGATAGATAAGATAAAACAAGAGCGCCATAAGGGAGAGAATGAAGTTACGTTGAGGAGATTGCATCTTAGGTATGAAAAAGTGATGACAGGTATGCCCTTTGTCACAAGTGAGGAGTCCAATTTGCTTCTAAGCCAAGTAGCGAGGCTTTTGTAGAAATCATGGAAGCTCTAATTTTAATAGAGGTGAGCACGACGGTTCATATCACCTTGAAGGGGGTTTGGAAGGCTGGCGATGTACAACGAGCCATACAGAACGGCCCAGAAGGAACTCCCTTGGACTCTAAACTTTTGACACAAACTGTACATGCTCGTGAAGCACGTCGAAAACGTGCTCACGCAAAGGGCAGACTGAGCGAGGATAAGCCGAAAAAGTCGAAAGATAGGTAACGTATAAATGAAGATGGAAGATGGAAGTGTACAGGACTGAATGAGGTGCGGTCATATTGTACGGGCGTATATGATATATAGCTGCTGTTAATGACGCAGTAGCATGCGGCGCTGACGAAACACAATGCTGTCAGCTGCGCAGATAGTGTTCACGCGCATACCTCGCACAGCGCTGACGTCATACGCGGGGGCACGAAAACTCGGACGGTGACAGAACGCTGGCAGGGAAACGTCACAAGGGCGGGGACGATACTGCAGAAAACCACACTGGAGAAAGGAAGAGATGACAGGGAGCCGTTACAAAGGAAAAAAAAAGAGAAATTGCAGGTATACATCGGAAGGGAAAGAACGAATTTAGGGGGAAATCCTTAATCAGAAGGATGGCAGTTTGACTCGACAGGGAAAATTCGTGCAAGCGAGGCTGGGAGTGATCTCCCGTGCCACACTGCAGCGTCAACAGCACGCACTCGAAGAGAGTGAGTACTCAACCTCAGCCCTCCCCTGGAGTCTCGACCCATATACCTGACTATCAGAGTCGTCGCGTCTCATTGTTCCTGAACTCGCTCGTGCACTCTGAAGACCTGTGGAAGAGTTACAAAACGCAGTTCGTGTTGTGTGGCCCACTCTGTTACATACTCTTTCTCTTTCGGACGGAAGTTCAAAAGAAAGACGTCGTTCGCGACACGCACGCTTTTGTACAACGGCGGCGGCCTTGCGTCCTAAATGTTCCGCTACCCACCATAAGCGCGTAGCTAACAGAACACGTGGGTGGATAGGTGCTGCAGGCCATTCGGCAGCCAAGTGATATACGCCTCTCTGAAGTTAAGAAAAGCATCTAGAACGTCGCTGTGTGGCGTGTTAGTCATTAATGCGCTCTAGTAAAGCGCTACTCGTCGCGCTTAACGCGAACCCGTGGCGATATAGACGCTGTTACGAGCATTTTGTACTGAGTGGCGCAGTTGTGAAGATGCCCTAGTGATCTCGCAAAACACGTGCTCGCCGAGCCTGATTGCTGAAGCGACGGTCTTGTGAACGTAACGAAGAAAAAAAAAACATGCAAGAGGCCTGCTAGTATGATTCTCATTGGTTGTATGGAGGTGGCATACGTTTAAGGAATTCGAAACTTCGGACTTCACAAACTGACCCATGGTCAGTTTGCGAGAGTTAAAGGATGGAGATGCTACCTGTAAACTGCGCAGTCAACTATCTGTAGCACCCTGCAACGTATCCATCCCTGTGGACGCTCTGAGAAGCCTAGACTGGTTCCTTTGAATGCCGGAATTGTGGCGTAGCAATCAGCTGACCTCTCAACTTTCGATCAGTCGGCGCCTTCAGTCTTAAGGTATGAAACCTAGGGAAAGATTCGCCCCAGCATGATGCGAGTAAGCTGCCATGCGCCCTTGTCACACAACCCACGGCTGAGTTTAATAATGCCAGACAAAATGGTCTTTCACACGAAATCAATTGCACTGGATGAGAAAGAATACAGTCGAACCTCGTTATATCTAAACGTTTTGTACCGAAATATTGGATATTACGAAGGAATGATGATTCCCTTTGGAAGCTCTGTCAACGCGGGCTATAACGGAGCTACGGCTATAACGAAGTAATCCTCGGGTTCGTTCAAATTCGGTATAATGAGATTCAACTGTATTCCAAATCGGCGGAGGAGAGTAAACCGCAGACTTCAGAAAATGAAACGGCGTGCACCTAGCTGACAACAGCTGCGGGCTTTTCAAATGGCTCCGCGCACACTGCTTTACAGGACTATTACCGTTTTTACTCGCACATTGAACGCACTCCCCCCCCCCCAAAAAAAAAAAGAAAAGAAAAAACTAACATTTGGGGAGCGCGTTTACTATGCGGAGTAAAATATTTAGAAAAAAAATTTTAAATCGTAATAACGAGACAATATGTAAGCTGGGGAAATAAATACTTCATCCAGCACGCCTTAGTTTCTAATAAGACAAAACGCGCTTTCCAGAACGATTCGTGTACTCGACAACACAGTCAACAACTTTAACCTTAAATCTTTAGCTTCAAATTATTTAAACTAAAATGTCTTAATTTAAAAACTTGACCTTAAATTATGGAGATCGAAGAAATAACCCTTACTGACTAGGAGTAACTGCTATTGGTTCTGGGATTCCACGCAGGGCATTCTCATTGGCTCTTCGTGCCGTAAGATAAGGCGTATGAGAATAGTAGTCGACATCCGGCAGATAGCCCTTTACAGCACTTTGTAGTCGTTAGTACGCCTGCAGGCGTTAGTACGCCTGCTAGCATTCAATATTACCGCGGGCCAAAAGAACGGGATGCGTTTATTACGTCAGGGGGAAAAAAACGCACTATTTAGGTGGCGAAGTACGGGGGTGCGTCCATTACGCGAGTTAATACGGTAAAAGCTCATTGCGTTCTGGAAATTCAACAGTTGTGGCTGGCCCTTTATTTGCCGCTCTCTAGATGGCAAGCCGAACAGCTCGAATTCGTTCCCTTCGACTCTCGCACGTGTTCAGCCATCTGTTTTCTTTGCACGCGATCGTAAGAGAGTGAATCTCTTTATTCCACGTATGCACTTATATGCGGTTGAAAGACGGCGACGTGCTCCACATATACAGTGAAAGAGCCCCATCAAGCGAACATAAAGGAATATAAAGCAAATAGGAGTTCCTCGCGAGAAATTCAAGCAAATTAATTTCTTTGTTGCGTGCAACACGTTCTATAGGCTGATGATATCGGTGCTTCAGTACTTCATTGCCTTACGTAACGGCACTTGTGCAGATTTTCAACGAGCAGACGAAAAGCTCTGCACGGGGATTTCCAAACGGCAGGGATTAGAAAAAAAAACAAAAAAACTCTCGTTAATAGCAGAGCGAAGCACATGCAGCAAGAAGAAAAGCAGATAATTACAGAAGCAAAAGAAAAATATGCACTGGCGGCTATTTTTTTTTTCGACTATCAAAACAAAACCAGCAAAAGCCGGCCAACAAATAATAAAAAAAATAAGTGTAGGGTAATATAATGCATGCCTGTCAAACACGTTCAGACTCAGCTACGGGTATTGGAACGGATGCACTGACGATATTCGGACTAATGACAGAACGGTACCCGCACTGTTTTCCCATCACGTAACGGACGCAGCAGCGAAGGAGAGAACAGCATCAGAATGCGACAAAGGGTGTTGCGGTACAGTTCACAATCGGCTTGGCGGTCACGCAAAGCGGTTATCGCAGAGATCTCGCTCAGCAGCGTAGGACGGAAACTAAAAGCAAAACACAAGGAGAGTGAGAACGCAATGCGCAAAAAACAAAGACAAAAGAAATAAGGAGGCCAATCCAAATCGAAAGATCACTGATCTTATACGCACCTTGACTGTGAAACTGAAGGTCTCAAGGCGACGGATGCCGAAGGCGCGAAGTCAGTTTTAGCCGAGGCGACGTAACGCAGACCTTGTCATCTGATGGCCCTGGCTTGCGATGCCAACGGAAGTTTTTTTTTTTTTTTTTTCACAAGTGTGATCCCTTTCCCAACACAACGAGCGACTCACCAGTGTTTCGGGTCGCAGTAACGCACGTAACACTTTCTGCAACTATGTGACACTGGTAACAACACTCAGCGTGACTGCAGAGGAGAAAAAAAAAAACAATGTTCCGGCTTTTCGGTCTCGCTCGTCAAGGAATGTCCCGCGTACGCCGATCCTCCGCAGCCCGGAAGCGCGATGGATGGGAGCCCTAGGAGGCGCGAGCTTCAAATGTTCGCCGATAAGGCGGAGATTGTCACAACCCCTTCAGCTGCGAGGCGAGAGGTGCCGTCGTCGCCAAGCGGAGGCAAAGGGAAAGACCTCTTCGCGCAAGCTGCTGTTTCCCCTCAGCAGACGAAAAGTCGAAACCGCAGCTGACGGCGAGACGGTAGCAGCAGACGACCTCCCTCCTCTTCCGATACGACTCAAGAGCCAAGACGAAGCCGTAGCCAAGTCGGAAGAGGAACGTCTCTGCAGCCGGCGAGCGTGCGCTTGTTTCCGCGCACCGTTGTCTGAAACGGAACCCTGAAGATTCCGGATGAGGAGGATTCGGATGGGAATTCCACAGTCAGTGCATCTCCGGCGTAGTCCGGCGGAGGTGGTTGCAGTAGTAGAAGTGATCGACACCGCGCGGAACGCGCTCGCCGGCCAGTTACGCCCCCACTCACAGGCGTTCACACCGTTACGCACGCACAGACGCGCACAAACGCCACGGCGCTGGCGATTCGAAGCGCTGCACCGGTCGGGAGAAGGTCCCCCTGTAATGCGGCCGGGCGCTGCTGCCGCAGTCGTCCGCTTCTCATTGATTCGCGGCGCCGAAGGAGAGCGCGCGGCGCTGCTCAGCGGCGAGTCTAGAAGAGAAGGGTAGAAGAAGGGGGCGTACGCGACCGGCGAACAAGCACCGCTCCTCGGCGACGGCGGCTACCGGCGCAGGAAAGAAGAGGAGCAAGCCGGAGCAGAGGGGAACGGCGAGCGACGCCGATAGCGCGGCAGAAAGCGTGGAGAAACGCGGCGGCTTGATTCGCGCTGCTGCCGCTAGAGGGAGATAGCGCCGGCTCCTCTGCGTTCTGTTTCCCTCCCTGTGGCAGCGCAGGCAACGTCGCGATCGCTGCTCTTGACGTCGTTTCGTCCTTTATGCGAGTTGCCTGGCCTTCTTTTTTATTTTCCGTCTCTCACATATTCTTTCCGTCCTTGATGTATTTTTACTTCCGGAGTGTATTGCCCAGCGATGTCTGTGTGAGAACCGTTATTCCCATGTCTTAGCCATCGTTTTTAGGCGTTGAAGAAGAGCCTTTTCGGCCGTTCTGCCGTTATTTGCGCAGCTTTAAGAACAGCATGCGCGCAGCATTGTATTTTATTTTACTTCTTGCTCTCTGTGACTTTTTTTTTGTTTTACACCGGGGTTGGTGAGCCCCAGCCGAAGTGCGATGCCATCCTGGGCCTCAACGTTTCCACTTCTGGATTCGAGCTCGGCTCCGGCACCGATCATTGCCCGCCCGCCGGTATTTGCGCAATCGCGCTTTCTCTCTAAAGGCAGGGAGGGGGATCGTTTTCGCGCCTCTGCTTCCTCTCTCTCTCTATCACTTACACTCCCCATCGCCCTCTTTCGGTCGCTGGCTTCATTCTCGAAACGCCCCCAACCGAAAGATCGATAGGCGAGTGAATTGAACGTCAGATGGAGATTACCGAGGGCTCCTTCCATACCTTTAATAGCGATAGATTCATATTGAATTTTCCGCGCAGTAAAAGGCCTTTGAGCCAGCGTCGTAATATGGCGTAACTAAAATTAGGATGTTGTCCAGGCGGGCTTGAACTTGATAAGGTGGGGTAGGAGGTGCGGAAGAGGGACAGAATGCAAGTATTGTTACTTTTTCGGCTACGGGACGAGGAAATTGCTGGGAGCTTTTGACCTTCAGGTTTTCGGCTTATTGGATTGGAGACAACAATGTGGACCGTTTTGGAAGACCGAAAATTTATAGAATAATAGAATGTTTTCCCTGCTGTAGAGACTAGATTCGGGCACTCAGGTCATTCAGGGCATACAGGGCTAATCAGAGCATTCAGAACACCACAACTACATTATGTTCGCTCTATGTCGCTGCAGACTGAAACGCGGAACTTTCGCTTTAATTTGTTCAAGCTTTAATCCCAGCAGCTCTCATCTAAAGTGCGATTAAGTCAGCAGTCACTGAAACCAAGGAAAGCATGAAAGACTAATACTTGCGAGTGTGTGTGTGAGGGGGGGGGGGGGGGTTGCATGTATATGTGTGGTAGTGTTATTAGAGGAAAAAAATTCACAGGACGGTTACGACTATGTAACGCGAGATTCAGCGACAGCTGTTTAGGCGTTTAGTCACGCGACCACTGCTGTGGTGTTCAATGATGCACCCGTGCACTGGCAGGCGGCTGTTCCAAACAGAGCCACCCGTGGGCTTACGCGACCCAGGTTGACCGTGACATAAGGTCACGTGACATTAACGCACCCACCGGTTACGCCGACGGCGAAGACAAAGCCAGGGACGGGCGCCTGACAGCCGTCTCTGTAAAAGTTAGTTGTGGAATGTAAAACGATTAAGAGGCTTACTTTAACACGCAGCGGCTGGCCATCCATGAAGAAAGAAAGTGGCAATTTTTCATGCTTTATGTGGTTTAAATGACAGTCGCCTTCTTTAGTCTTGCATCCCTGCGAATACTTCATCCCCCAATCCTAGTCCTGATCTCTCATATGAGTATTATCAGTACGCACAAATGGTTGTCGAAGGGGAATGCTTGCTTCTCGTTGGGTTCAGGGATGTTCGCCAGAGCGTTTGGAACTCGTTTCGTGCACAGCACTCTCGAAGAAGCCCGATGGCGTTTGAAACAACCAAAGACGTTTAATATGTGCAGCGACACTTTGTAGCTTGGCATGCTTTGTCCACCAGCTGTAGTGGTCGTTCTTTCTGTTACTTCATTTTCTACTTTTTACACGACGACAGTTGTTTGCGAAAGCGCTAGCGTTCTCAAATTCGCCAGCATTTCACCCTGCAGCCTGTCACCTTCTCTCAGCCGTTTTTTCTTTTCTCTTCACCCCTTTCAGCACTACTTTTCTTTTCGGCACTTTTCTAGGTGACCCGCGGTTAGAGCGTTCGGCTACTGAACGGACACCCAGTTTCGAACCGGACCACTGTGGCCGCGTTTCAATGCAGGCGATACGCAAATGACCCCCGTGTGCTGTGCGATGTCAGTGCACGTTAAAGATCCCAAGGTTGTCGAAATTATTCCGGAGCCTTTCACTAAGCCACCTCTTTCTCTCTTTCTTCTGTCACTTCTAGCTTCCTCCATTCCATCACGACGCTGTTGAGCTGTTCATCGAGAATTGAAACAGTTACTGCGCCCTTTCCTTTCCTCAAAGCCAGTATTTTTTTCTTAGGCACAGTTTGTTCATTTGTTCATTCCTCTTTTCATTCCGTTGACTCATTCGCCAGCCGTTGTTTCGACGCGTGCAATCCCTGTTTAGTGTGTCGTGCACGGAAGACCAGATTACACACATCGAAGATTAATTTTAGCCGATCTAGTTCGAAGACTAGTAAAAACTATAACAGGAAGAGTAGCTTAGCTAACTATGAGCTGTGCAAAAAAAAGTCTGCTTGCGTTGCCGCAACGTGCGAAAAAGAAAACAGAAAAACAAGACTCCATGGAACCCTGCACTCTTTCCCTGACGCGCACTTTGTTCGTTGTCAAAACAAGAGACCGTTTTACACTTTAAACACGAAAGGAGGTAAAAAGGCAGTAAGCCCTCCTCTAGAGCACCTCCTTTAGGGAGCAGGGTTAGCTGCCCAAGCCCTGGGGTAGATTTACATCTAAAAAAATGCGGAAAGCTTATGGCTGGCAACGGAAACAAATTCCCTCTTCGAAACAAGCGAAGTTCTAGCAGTTACAAAGATTTTAGCCAATGTTTCAGCCTCCTCTGTCTGTTAACTTCCAAGCCTCCGGTGACGTGTTTTAAGAGTCTTCTCTCATTGCTGACTACATCAAGTTACTATGCTTTGCAGTGGGAATATACCTTCGTTGCCAAGGGTAAACTTTCCGCATATTAGTGATCGAAATCTATTCCGGAACTTATCCAACATATCCTGCCCCTAAAGAGGATGTGCGCTAGAGTGCAGCTTACTCTCTTTTTACTCCCATATAGGCGTATTCATGCTTGGAGTATACGAACCTTCCCATTTCTCTCGACGATTGCTTCCTTTGTGGTGTTTAAGCCCAGGACGAACGGTGCAACCAAGGTGATGACAACAAATATGCTCCTTCTCGGCATACAACGGTCGTCATCAATCTAGATTAGTATTTTATTTTGAGCAAAGACTGAGCAATCATCGCCCGCACTCCTGACACGACGCGTCATCGCTCTCTGTTAATAACAGCCCGTAGTCACTGCACCGGCAGTGCCCGGATTGCACGAACGAATCCAAGACAACGCCGGTCTGAAAGCAGTTGCAGCGAGAGGCTCGAACCAGAGGCAGAGGGGCCACCAGATACTCGGCACTGTATACGTCCGCCGCTGCTACCGCCCCGACCTTAGCTGAGGATAACTAGACACGACGACGATTAGGTGAAGGCTCGGCGTCGGTATGCGTCGGCCGGCTCTTTTCGCGGTCGCTCGCACAACGAAAGAGGAGGAGGCAAGGGCGAGGCCCGCCGTGATTGCAGGGCCTCCCTCCCCTCTTGACAACCCCTGCTACTGCTCAAGGTGCGCGGCGCGCGCATGACGTGAATGCGCGCAACCTTCGGGTAGACGAGCGAAGAAAACCAACAGCGAAGCGACGTATACGTAAGCCAGGAGTAAACCCAACTAGTCGTGATTAGTCAAGCGTATAGCCAGCGCAGAGAACAGCCCGCGGACCCGCCTCGATGAAAGGCCCCAGACCTTCATCATACGCGCGCACTTATATATGGCGGGTAACTAACCGCGCCGTCTCATGTGGTAGATGGGAAGATTCGGCGTTCCGATAAGGTACTTAGGACACCGCTGTTGAGCATCATGAGCTGCCTCTATGATCGGCTACGCTGGGCATCGAGCATGATAAAGGGGAAAAAAAAAAAGCGACAAGAGGTATTTAAGAAGACATCGTCGTGCCGTCCGTTACGGCGCCGCTGCCTCATAGCTCGCGCTTCTGCAATCAAGCGCCCTGGCACATAAGCCGTACCACGTCCACGGGGCCGACGCAGAAATGAAGAAACGAAATATTATGCCAACAAGGCGTAGCCCGGTGTATAATCTCGGGCTGCTAATTACACCCGAGCTCTACCGATAAACCTTGTTTGCCGACGGCCCTCTCTCCCTCGCCCCCTTTTTACAAGGCCTGTACCTCTTCTCGTCCCCCCCCCCCCCTTTTATCTGCCACACGTGCAGTGTCACTGAGATAAACAGAACGCTGCTCCCTTCTAGCGCCTTCAACAGCCAGCGTTTCCTTTAGTCTTCTTGTTTCCCTTCTGTGTCGTTTAGTGTCTGCCGAACGATTTTTCTCTCTACGCTTCTGTATAGGTGGAGTTATAGCGAAAAAGATAATAAGAAGGAAGAACAGTAAACCGCGAAGAACGCGTGGGGCAAGAAAAAAACAGAAGCCCTTAAGCAGCAGCGGTAGGAGTCATCACCTTGTCCCAATTTGTCCTCGATGTCACCGTTCCCTGCGCGCTTATCCGTGAAGCCCAGCGGAGACTCGCTGACCGCAGCGGCTAAGCCGAGCCTTTCAGTGCCGGCGGTGGACGCCAGAAGCGACCAAGGATAGAGCTCTATAAGGCAACGCAAAACCAAAGCAATAAGTGCAGAAGAAAAACAAAGTAAAGACGGAAAAGAAGGAAGGCAGAGCGCAGGAGACGAAGGGATCCTCTTAGGCGCGCAATGACGCCTGATTGCCTCGCCAGTGCCATCGACGGCGGCGGATAAATGGCATGAAATGACACCTCGCTCCATGGACGCCTGGTCCCGTTTCTTTTGCGTGCCCTGATAGCGACTGCTTGCCCCCAATACGCACCGTGCCGGCGCGCTTTTGGGGCCGTCCCGCAATCACCCGCCCGGGCAACGCCGCGAGCAAAGCAGCGGCAGCTAAGCCGAGTTTTTTCCAACAGGATCCCGCGTGCAGAACCACAAAAGCACGCTAATAACAACAATAAGAGCGGACGACTCGCGCGCCGATATAATTCCTCACTATAGGGGCGCTGGTCTTGCTGTGTTGTGCTCACGTGTACGGACAGCGCCTCTGGGATCCTGATGCGTGTATACATTCAGGGAGCTCAGTGTTGTCGCTTCAGTTTCACGCGTCAATAGGTGAGATTTCAGCTGTGGAGTGAGTGAGTGAGTGAGTGAGTGATGTGAGTGAGTGAGTGAGTGAGTGAGTGAGTGAGTGAGTGAGTGAGTGAGTGAGTGAGTGGGTGAGTGAGTGATCGATTGAGTGAGCTTTGTGAGCGAGTGAGTGAGAGTGAGTGATCGATTGAGTGAGTGAGTGAGTGAGTGAGTGAGTGAGCTTGTGAGCGAGTGAGTGAGAGTGAGTGATCGATTGAGTGAGTGAGTGAGTGAGAGTGAGTGAGTGATCGATTGAGTGAGCTTGTGAGCGAGTGAGTGAGAGTGAGTGATCGATTGAGTGAGTGAGTGAGTGAGAGTGAGTGAGTGAGTGATCGATTGAGTGAGCTTGTGAGCGAGTGAGTGAGAGTGAGTGATCGATTGAGTGAGTGAGTGAGTGAGTGAGTGAGTGAGTGAGTGAGTGAGTGAGTGAGTGAGTGAGTGAGTGAGTGAGTGAGTGAGTGAGTGAGTGAGTGAGTGAGAAGTCGTACGCAGAAGCAATGAGCGAAGCAGACCAATTCATGCATACGTCACGCTGTGTTCGTTGACATAGTCATGTGTACCACTGACAAGCATCTGCAGAGTGCGTCAGCCTCGTCAAGCCTTCCCACTGGCTTTTTACCGCTGTACCCAACATCCTCATGATGTTAAATGAACACATTTTTGTTGTTCGCTCAGCCCTTAATTCACGTGCGTCTAGAAGTAGTCTCGCGGGCATCGCAAAGGCCTTTGAGAATCAAGGCATTCTAGAAGTTCAACGGAGCATGGCGCGCTGTTACATGGCATAAGTGTCGCGTCTTTGCTAATAAGGGTATTGGAGGCGAGGCGGCCGACCGAAAGGAGCGGCTTTTGAGAAGATGCAATCGCAGCGCCCCCCAGCGTAGAAAACTAAGAGCAAATAGCAGAACATTTAAGCGGCTAACAATGTTTGAAGACATCTTGTATTTATAAAAAAAATTGATTTTGTGGTTTTAGCTCTTTGCCGAGTGTTTATATTTTATGCCTAGATCTGCATAGAGTAAAAATGTAGCATCAACACCGAAAACCCGTACTGGTGGTCAGACAGAGAGAGAGAGAGAGAAGTGGTAGAGGAAAGGCAGGGAGGTAAACCAGAAGAATGTTCCGTTTTGGCTACCCTGCTGTGGGGGAGAGGGATGAGGGGGCGATAAATAAAACCAGCGGCTGCTGATGAGGGAGCTATCAGTAGTTCTTTCATTGAAGAAATACGCTGAAATAGATTTTTCAGCTCGAAGAATGAATAAAATACTCCACCTGAGTATTGAAACCCTCACTTCCGCCATCTTTGCAGCATGAGAGGTACTAAAGGTCGGCGATAATTTACCCTTTGAGCTGCACCATGTAGCCGTATGCGGCGGTGCTCTGTTCGGGTCTTGCTGCCTTGCTGAAACATGGCGCCCTTCCTGGAAAGTCCTTCCACGAGTGGTGTGTGGCAAAGGAGCCGCCAAGCCTTTTATTTCTGTTATGGCATTTAGATCGATTGATAAATTAATTAATTAATTATTAATTAATTAATCAAATACTTATCTTGGGTGCCCAAAACGGGATCTTAGTGCGCTGATTAGCCAAGGGAAGTTTTCAGAATTTGTTGAAAATGTCCCAAGACGTAAATATATGCGCGATGTTGAGTCGTATAAGTTTTCAAACGTACTCAAAAAAGCCGCCGGTCACTACTGGGGAAGAATTTCCTACTAGTCTACAGAAAAACAAACAAACGGGATAGCTGTTGTTTTATGCCAGGGTAGGTGAGGAGGTCGGCCAGATGAACGTGTATTTAGCCTTCTACTCCTCATTGGGGAAGGGAAGGGGCGGCAGAGCAGAAAGAGAAAGAGAGCGATGATAGGGGGGGGGGGGGGGGAAGGGGGGCAGTGATGACATAATACAACGGGCTATATAACATGTCCAAGCTAGAAAGCCCACGTCATCGCACGCACGAGCTAGCAAACGTGTCATGCAGAAGCGTTAACATGTGTCGTGTCGTCTGACATGTGACCAAGGCATAACGCACATGTCGACGCACACGCCACCTAGCACACATGTGTTTACGGTCTTCAGAAATGGTAACTGTGTCCTGCACGGGAACAAGAACTCAATTCGTTCACATGCACAAGCCTAAGTGAAAACTGTCTGGCGCTTCAAATTATCCTCAGGGAGAACAGTATCAATGACCTTGAGGATCAAGCGCGTACGACGCGATGTGACGTCTTCCCCGCGAGCTGCCAATATAATAGACTCGGGCAAACGAAATAAAAAAAAATCTCGCCCACTAGCCTCTCATGAAGGGGCCATCAAATGCCTTCCAAAACAGGTCAGCGTAAGAGAGGAAGGGTGCAGTATAATGAAAGAAGCAAGGCCGACATCGGCACGCCGCGAAATCTGTTTGCCAAACATGGGTATCCATAATGGTATGTAATCAGGGTAAAAATACATATGCTACTGCCCCTCCTCGGAAATCGTGCATTTAAATTCCTCGCAAACCGTAATGGGTTGCTCCCTGATGGCAGATTAACCACTCATTAATTTCAATACTGAACTCTGCAGTCAAACAGCGATGCATCTCGACCAAAGCACTGCTGCCGAGCTAGAAAGTGGCCTCCGTCAAAATGGCAAAACAAGACAGTGAGTACATGGGCCCGCAGCACCACCACAACGCCAATTAGCCGCCATTGAACTTTTGACATTTCGGCTTTTCGTTGGGAGCGCGTCATTCTTTAATGACCAAACGGCGCCGCTACTTGTCCCGGATCAGGCTAACGCCCGACCTTATTGATAATGACCGTAATGACCGGATCCTCCTTGACATGTCGTCGCAAAGCGTCCTAGAAGTGTATAGGGATCCGGCCACTTTAGCCCGAATTATGTCACCCAATTCTTTTCTTCTTTTCTTTGTACCTTCTCACCCTCTCCTATTCTGCTAACATCTCTGTTTGGCACGAGCAGCAATCTTCTCCTCTGCTTGGCTCTAATTCTCACGAAAAATGACTGTCGTGCTCGTATCTCTTTTCCGTTTTGCGGTTGTTACGCAGCGACTCTCTCCCATACGATGAAATTAGATCGCCGCCTTCGCAGGCTTCGGGTAATCAGCGACCGCATAAATCTTGCGCGAACAAGTGTCCCGAGGACTAAAATGGACGCCAGGGAATCACAGGGGGCGGTGAGGAAAGGGCGGGAGGGGGGGATCACCACAAACAAAAAGTGCGACTACCACACAGGCGCGTCTCGAACATCTTAATTCGTGCGCCGATTAAGTGACATCCTCGCTGTCAGTAAGCAAACCAGATAAACAACAGCACATGCCACTCTACACACACACACCCGGAGAACGCCGTTGGAGTCGTTTGCTCCGTTGGCGCGTTTATAACCGCCCTCAGATACTAACGACTCCGCGAAACCTGTCACGGCCACCACCCCTCGTCCCCTTTGAACCTCGCGTGGCGAAAGAAATAAAAAAGACAAAAATAAAAACAAGAGGAAAACGGTGGGTTGCTTGCGCCGAGGGCGACATCGTCATTCGGAGGCGTTTAGCGCGGCCGAAATCGCAGCCCGCCGACTCTGCCGCAAGAGTCCGAAGCGTGAGATCCTTTAGCCCTTTCATTCCGCGAACCCGCCGTGCGTAAAGGTTCGGTCTGCTCGGTGCGTCGGCAACCCAGATTGGGCGCGGCTTGCAGGCGCGGCGCAGTGGCGGTAGCTGCTGCTGCACGCGTGCAACCAATCTGGTGACACTGTAATTGCCGGGATCACCGAACCCTTCGTGCCCGCGCGGTGTGCTTCGCGGAGCGGTTCCGATGTTGCTTCGAGCTGCTGGTGATGAGCACGCGTACGCTGGGACACTGGCTCCAAGCATATATATATATATATATATATATATATATATATATATATATATATATATATATATATATATATATATATATATATATAGTAAGTTGGGCAAGTCACATTGAAAAACGTAACGAATTTATTCAACGTGTTTCAATGTGACTTGCCCAACTTACTATCATATATATATATATATATATATATATATATATATATATATATATATATATATATATATATATATATATATATATATATATATATATATATATATATATATATATATATATATATATATATATATATCTGAGAAACAACGCATCAACTAATGCTTTCCAAGCGGCTCACTGCTTCCTGAATACCGTACGAGTTTTGAACTGCAGAAATAATGGCAACAGTGCACATTATGCAAACATATATGGTCAAGTGCAGAGCAAAGTTCAGCAGTAATATATTCAGGGCAGGAAAAACTAGTGTACTGCCTAATTTATATATAGCGGTACATCCATTTTAGAACGGCATTAAAATGATGAATAAAAAAAATACTTTGGCATCTCTCATGCAAAGTGACTCTCACTTTACGAGTCACATAGAAATCAGTAAGATTGAATGGAGGGAAAGAAGTGATGCAGTGACAAGAAGTACTTTTAAATGACTGCTAGGCGCGTCACTGACGTCAGTGTATTCGGAAACGTAAAGAAACGAATGAAGTACGCTCCGGGAAAGACGAACACTGAAGAAATCTCCTCATGACAATAATGATTCATCGCAGCCATTTTCTTTGAGAGAAGATTGACTTTCGCAGCTACGATTCTTAGCAAGTTGGGAATACTGCAAGTCTTCAACCATACGCCCGTAATTATTACTTTGCAAACACAAACGCTTATGTTACGTGTTTTATAAGTGTCCATATATACAGGCAGGCATTAATACGTTCAAGTGCATGTGCTAGGTAAACACACGTGTGACTTGCTTGTTTCCCTGCATCTGAAAGGTACGAAAGGGGCCTCAAAACGGCGATGACAGTTCAGCAGAGCAAAACAGACAAAAAAAAAACTGCCTGCGCACAAGTGACAGCACGTTAGAGAGCTTGACAGGCATGCGAGAGAGTGTTCGGGAACGCAGAACGAATACAAAAAACCCAATGCACCAAAAAGTTACTCGTACCTGAGAAACAAAGTGCTTGTGAATAAAGAGAAAAGAAAGCACTAAATCGCGACTGAACGCGAAGGAGACGGGAGCAGGCTAGCTAGTTACGCTCCACATGCGACCAAAGCCAGCCAAGGAAATCTGGAGCGATCAAGGAGAGACGCCTCCGTCACTCGAAACAATGACGGGGAGCGGCGCTTAGGTGACTTCAAAAATCAACCGCCAGAGAGAATGGAACCAAGATGCATTGGGCACAGCACGTTGTTGACTTAGTCTGACCGCCAGACATTCGGTAAACTCAGAAAGACTTGCTCAGACAGACTCAGACTTGCAGGCAGGTGCATTTAAAAAGGTAAAACCGGCCTTCCATCTCAGAAGCCAGTGCGTATTACGGGGTGTTCCCTCATATTCTGGCTCGTGAGGTGTCCGCGGAAGATAATTTTTCCTCTCGCGAAATATGTGCGCCACGCGGGGCAGCAGCGATTAGAAGACTAGTACCCTTACTAGCCAATAACAACCTCAAACTCAACCCTGCTCTTCTTGGAAAAAAAAAAAGAAGAAGAGTTGCCTCAAAGAATTCGAGTGACGCTGCTCTGAAGCCGAAGGTAATGTACAGTATTGAGGGTTAGTAAACATGCGAATTCAGGCTGTCGAACGGAGCATGTCGGAGCGTATCTGCTCATAGGCGCGCATGCAGAGGCCTTCAAGTAGAAGCCTTAGCTTCACAGCTCGCGACTCTGGTTCATGAGGCGCCGTCGACCAGCAGCTCAAAACACGCGCGTCCTCCTACGACCATGAATGACTCAATCGTTTAACGGACAGGACGTCCAGCGTGCCTGCGCTCGACCTTCAGCCTTCAGTGGAAGGGGTCGCGATATGAAGCCGGCGCCGGTCGGATTGGCAAGCCGAAGGTGAAGCCCTGTGGCACGAGCCAAGAGACAAGTTAAACGCAGTTCGGCATACAAGGTGCTGTGAGACTTACAAACTGTCATACTCCCCAAGACACAGCAGCATTGACAAGGCAGGCACCCTGGCGCCTATAGATAATTATACTGTGTGTCAGCAGCCCGAACACAACCAGGATCCTAGAAGACGCAGATAGGACAGTGCGCTGATCTGCATCTTCTTCGAGATTGTGCTGGCGCTGCTGATACATATGGATCGTAACCTACTAGTCCTGCAGATCGTGTTACTCAAGATAATTATAAACTTGCATTTTAATTTGTGCACAATGTTCACACGTGAATCGTTTGTAGGCTGCAAGATACAGAGATCAAGTCAACACTGCTTTGCTCTATTTACAACGAAATAAAACGTTGCGATCCCGGTCGTGCAATCTATATGCGTATACGAGGGGCTGTCTGCAAGTAATGACGAGTTTTTTTTCTCGAACGAATAACTGTCACAACCGAGCGCTCCCACGTTGACGTGCTCGAGTTGCCAGCTCCCTCAGGAGTCATTTCTGGATAAATATTTCTCTTTCTCTCCCAACAGCTTCCTACGGCGAGTCAGAGCGAGTGCCCAAAGCTCCCCGAGTAAAACAAGCTGCACGACGCAAAACACTGCTTCCGCGCGCGGTCACTTCCCTGTTTCGTACGTTTCGCGCCAAACAGCAGCAAACGACAGAGGCCCAGAGCGGTGACACGCGCTGCGTTTGACATTGAGCTTGGCACAAACACGGGGCGCCATCAAAGGAAGGCGAAGAGAGGGCAGGAGTTAAAGGGAGGTGCGGGGGAGAGAGGCTGCCGCCTTTGTCCCCCAAACTACGGCCCTGAACAATGCAGCCATGCGCACCCAGCGACCGCCGCTGTTTTGCGGAGGATGCCGAAGCGTGTAACGTCGCCAGGCACTTCTCTTCTCTCTTTCTTCCTTTCCCCATCCTCTCCCCCTCCGCCTTCCTCCTGCCGGCCGGCACCCACTTTTCTCAGAGCCGCTAGTATTTTCCGCTTTTTTTACGTAAAACCCCTCTTTCCTGTGCATTATGTTGCGCTGGGGCAGCAACTCTCTGGCGGCAGCGGTCGCCTTTGTTGCTCTGGCCTCTCTTGTTTTGTGTCTGTTTTTTCAGTATCCTCATCCGACTCGCGTCAGAGCGTCCAGCGCCACCGTCGCTGTTTGGGGCATTGTTCCCTGGCGGAGAAAAACCTTCTTCTTTCTTTTCTTCTCCCCCCCCCACCCCCTCTCTTCTCTCGCCCTCCACCCCCGCAGCCAACTCGACCGTGTCGTGTAACATTCACCTTCGGCTCGGCCCGACTTCATGGGTCATAATGTCCGTGCTAGCTACCTCTCTGTGTAACACCATTTTTTGAGGCGCCATGGGACCAAAATTCATTCATTCAAGGATATCAGCAGAATAATCTCCTCGAGCTGAATTCTCGCCGAAAATCTGATCTTGCGAAGTTTTTGCGGGGCATAGGAAGGAAAAACACGAACTAAGGGTTTCTTTCCGCCAGCATTGCTGCCCGTTGAAATTGCAGACGCCAGCCTCGATATTACGTCACGGAGATTCTTCGCAAGCTTTACGTCGTAAAGATAGCTGCAGTATTATGCCCATTTTGGGCGTACTAATTCACGTAAGTTTTCATTTCTACCAAGGAACATTCTAAATGGAACGCGCTACCCAATAGTTGCAGTTTTTTTTTTTAACTGGACTGCCTTCTATCCTGGGTTTCATTTTATTCTATTCATTTTTTCCTGTGTGTACAGTGTTTGTGTAGTCTAAAAGACCGCAGCAATGAAATTTACAAACGTAAGTTTTTATATAAATTTTATAAATTTGATGATTATTATGGATTTTTATGGCGCAAGAGCATCTGGCGAAAGAGCGCCATGGCACAACTTGTTTTTCGACTACTCAAGGTGGGGTCAAAGACCCGTTTTCCAAGCATTTTCACCCCAGATAAGTCGAGCACCAGGCCAGGGGAAGCTTGTAGCCATTGTATCATCGGTGCGTACCCGGCGGCACTGGGGATCGAACCCTGCACCTCCCGCAAGTGAGGCGGATGCTCAACTGAATTTTATAAATTTATATATGTGCCTATCGCAATGGGATATATACTATGGCTCCCGTATCTCTCTATATATCTCTCGCACAAGCACACACACACGTAAATAAGTGCGAGTTACATCCAGTCCCGGCTCGTATATCACTTCCGCGAGGCAACGATTTGGACTAAGTTGGCTTCCAATCACATTGTCACTACTGCGCTACGTTCACCAAAGACGACAACGACACAAATGCCTGTGCCGCCTTAAGTGAACAAATCGCAATGGTCCAAAGTTTTATTTGCCTTTGCTGTTACAAGTTCGATGGCGAACGGATCGAGCGAGGGCATGTTATACCGCGCTCTCAGTTCCCCTCCAATGCGCATACAAGCACATATCTCTTCAAGTGCTTCAGCATAGAAGAGTGGCGCCACCTTGGGTACTAATGTTGCTTTCAACAGTTGCTTTGAGTTGCTTAGCCAGTTCAATGCAGTTCGATGTAGGCGAAATGCCAGAGGCCCGTGTATTGTGCGATCCAGTGCACGTTAAAACACCAAGTGGTCGAAATTGTCCAGAGTCCTTCACTACGGCGTCTCTCTTAGCCTGAGTCGCTTTGGGACGTTGAACCCCCATAAGCCATCCATTCTGACTCCTTCGGTACCGCACCCATTGAGAATGGCTGACCGGTAACCCATTGATATCGCGCGCGATTTCAATGCCACCAATGCATTTTCCGGCTTGTTGCGTTAAATGTTACGTAGTATATGAAGTCAACTTTCAATTTTGACGTAATTAGTAACTTTGTTACGAAGTGGTAAATTTTGGTGCGCGAACGAAGAGTGGTGCGCAAGTTGATCTTAGCGAGCAAGGCACGCTTCCTGGTAGCAGGACCCTGGATTGATTGTTGCTGTTATTTGCTGATATCCTATAAACAGACAACAAGGTATAGGATGGGTGGACAAAAGGACTATAGGTACTCTGCCTGACGAGGCCCAGACGCCCGATACACTGCCCAAAGCATGCAACATAACAAGAACATTCATGCACTAAAGTTATACAAAAAGTAACGAAGGAATGGCCCCGGTGTTGTGATTTTATTGGGATTAAAGATTATTTTTTTATGCTAGTAGTAGCAGTGAGCATCATGAGGATGTCGATAGCCTAGACGCGGTTAACATTAAGGACTTGTTTCGTTAGTGAAGACTTCGTTAGTGAAGGTTTTCTTTCATAGCTCAAAGCATTATTGAAAGGACAATCTGTTTTTATTCTGCAACATTTACGCACTTTAGTTCGAAACATGTAGTGGACCTGCTACATATTAGCCAATTTTTTTCTATCATGATATTCGCAGATCTTTTGATGTTTTTCTCCTGTCTTGAATAAATAGGCGCATTTTATATTTTTCTTTCGTTATGAATTTCCACGTATATTCTTTAAATTTAAATAATTCATAAACACATTTTTGTCATGTACTTTTACTATTCAGCATTTTCTAATTCAAAAATAGCTAATATTATAAATATAGCTTTCTAACACATCTCCAATAAAATCACTTTATGAGCACGCAAACATATCATAGTAGCTGAGAGTATTTGAAAGTTAAAGCAGTGATACATTTAGGTCCTTTATCCAACCACACAAATAACTTGTGTACATGTCATAGTTTCAGGCATATTTTTTTATTTTTTGTGTGTGTTCTGAGCTTAAAGTAATAATTATTTACGTCCGTTATCATCAATGCTTGTATTACACAAATAAAATTTCACATGACTGCACAATATTTCTATTCGAAATAAATGCTATAAAATAGCACGCTCATATATAGCTTCAATGTGGTGTGCTGCATGCCCGTACAATCTAATATATAAATTTACACGTAGAGATAATAAAATTAACCAGGAAAAAGGCCCATTTTTCCCCATGATAATGAAAGCGTTAACGGCGCCCTTGTCCTGGGAGGTATACATGAAGTTCATGCACTCATAAAGAATAAATGAATTAACAGGCGCGTCGCAGTACAGCTCGGTCTGAGACCTTCAGTACAACGGCGGATAATAGCGTGGAGGATAAAGGAAAAGAAGAAACCTAAATGAAATAATAGAGGAACTGCGAGAGACCCTGCGTCCGAGATCCTTCTCCCTGTTTCAGTTCTCACTCAAAATCACCGAATTTCGAATATTCGGTACGTCAATTTTTTTTTCTATGGGCGTCGGAAATAGTTGCGAGTGCAGGAAGCATTTTATAGGCCAGATTTTGCTGAAAGGAGGAAGTGTCCGCCGTGATAATCATCACAATGGCGCAGAATCTCCCTGGCCTCTCTAGTTTTCTCTAAATATTTAAACACCCAAATATCCCCAATTAGTTATGCAGTGTTCGCTCCGGCGGCCAACAGATGGCGCCAGTTTTTAATTGTACATAGGGCGCCTCGGTGCAGCTCATGGAGGAAGTAAAGAACTTTTGCAGCTCGATGCAGCTTCCGCTGGTAAGTTTGCGACATCTCCACCATTTTGAAGCACAGACTTATTTAGCTGACCGAAGTATTTTTATGGAAATGAGTATTTTCGTGTCTTTGATGCATGATAGCGCCAAATACTACTTCTGACATCGAAATCTTAATTTAAATTAAACTTTAGAACCTTTTTATCCATTTCAGATGCAGGCGCAATGCATATTATTCAGAACGACCTGTCCCGACTGCACAGTAGTTGTCGCCGCCCTACCTTGCCCGCAGGAATGCTCTTGGGCCTGTTCTGCGTTTGTTTCGTTTCGACCCCTCTACTCGAAGGATGACTAGAGTGTAGAAAATTTGAGGAGGAGGAGGAGAGGAGGAGAAAAGTCTGCGCTTTTGGGGCATCTTCACAGATGTTCTCTCCTTGGCTGTAGTCCCAGGAGTCTCCTCTGTCGAGCTCATCCACTTTTAATCAAAGGTCGGCTGCCCTCAGTCCAGGGCTCTCCTGGCCACTGCCACCCGTTGAGCTCGCTGTACCAGACCTTGTTGGTGTTCACAGCTCTCGATGGACAGCAGTCTCTCCCATTGCTCCGCACTCGGGTTTTGTATCTTGGGGACCACGTCTATGTTTTGGCAGGCCCATGTGATGTGATATAGTGTGGATTTTTCGTCGGGCCATGGACATTTGTCCGCGTATATCCCAGGGTGCATTTTGTTTAGTGTGTGTAGGTTTGGGTAAGAACCTGTCTGTAATTGTCTCCAAAAGATAGTTTCCTCTCTGTTGAGAGATTTGTGCGGCGGGGAAAATTTGAAAATTTTTTCACGGCGGCTCACAAACTGCGTGTCGTCAGGTTCTCGTGGGTGGCTGCAGACAGACCCGGCGTGACCATACGCGGGGCGCACTAAACAGGCGCGGAGGCCTGCCTGCCCAGCCAAGCGACGCGCGCCTGGCCGGTCTCGCACCGGCGCGGCGCGACCGGCAGTCACGGCCGTGAACCGCCTGGGAAACGCGAGCACGCAAGCGAATCCTCCTCCATTGCAGCGCCTCGCTTCGGGAGACCACATCGCTGCCTTTGCCCGCCATTCGCAGGCGATGAAAGAGAAGGAAGCGGGTAAGCCTAGTTTCAGGATTGTTGTTGCCTTCGACGCAAGAGGATTGCTTTATTATTACTGCGCCGAGTCAGTTTTATTCTTTTCGCTCCTAAACCCATGTCTGTCATTCAGTAGCGCGTTCAGAGTCAGCTCGGGTGCGAGGTAGCGGCCAAGGAAAGCCCTGTTCCTGCTTTTGCACGACGGCCGGTTCTCAACAAAGGGAGGACACGTCCTACACAACGCGTGACCTTTCTTTGTGTGTGTGTGTGGAAGCCATATATCTCACTGCACGGCAGTGTGGACAGCATCGGGCCAAACATTGCGAGTAAAAAATATATAGAACCAGGATGCAGCTACCGTACCGGCAATCAGGATGCAATAAAGCTCACCAGAACCAATCAAAAGGCATGCGCCCGCATTGCGCATTAAAATATATATACAATCAGCATCAGCATCCTCATCATCCTACCATCACCATCAGCGTAACAACGTCCACTGCAGGACAAAGGCCTCACCTCTACACATCCAAATAACCCTGTCCTGAGTCAGCTGCTGCCACTGTATACCCGCAAACTTCCTTCTCTGATCGGCGTACCTGGTTATGACGCCCCCTGCTACGCTTGCCCTCTCTTGGAGTCCACACCGTTATCACAAGGGACCTTCGGTCATCTTGTCTTCGCATTGCATGTTCTGCTCATCCCACTATGCTTCTTATTTCGACAGGATGCCGCTAACTCGCGTTTGTTCCTTGGCTCATTCTACGCTCTCCCTGTCTTTTAACTTTACACGCATCATTTTCCCTTCCATAGCCCGCTGCGCTGTCGTCAATTTAAGTTCAACTGTTTGCGTTAGCTTCCCCGTGTCTGCCCCATAGGTTAGCGTTAAGACACAGCTTTTATATACTTTCCTATTGAGAGACGATGATGACGGTAAACTACTCTTCGCGCGCGCCTGTGTGTTTTTGTCTCAGTCGGGATGCTTCGCATATTCAAGTTGAAGGAGAGCGCTGAACGCATCATGATGCTGCGCTATCCCGTTTCTTCTGTCTCTCAATTTTTGTTCTCGTTTGTTATCTCATGTTGTCCCTCAGTGCCCGTGTACGTGCAGCTAAATTTGCGCTTAACAACGCTACTTTTACGGAAATCAAGTGGTTAGCGTGGGGTCCCAAAAGTTTCTACCTAGAAATCTTCACTTGTATAAAACGTTTAGATGCTTTATTAACTAAAACAGACGAACCTCATTATAGCGAAGTCCAAGGTGCCCGGAGATTACTTCATTATAGCCGTAGCTTCGTTATAGAGCGTGCTGGCCAAGCTTCCAAGGGCAATCGTCATTCCCTCGTTATATCCATTATTTCGTTATAACGAGGTTCGACTATTCACAGTCACTTATTCGTTAACTAATATTTTTAGTTATAATCTAGTACTGCAAGTTTACTAGCTAACATTCATGATTACTCATCGGTTCATGGTTTCTTATTAACGCTACGCACAATGAAGTACCGCCCAATGAAAGCGTGTGTTCAAGCGCACGTTGCTGGCCCACTCTGATGTCGGATCATGAGCGCACAGCCTCTCTAAACCACGCGAGAGCCGATTCGATTTCTTCTCTGAATTCATATACGCCTCCTTAGTGAACGTTGGGGCACTCTCCCGTCCGCAGCTGCACTGCATACTGGCCTTTGTGCGAATCGCAGTTCCCGCCCACGGCACTCGCAAAACTGCTCCTCGACTTCGATCTAGTCGACCTTCGCCTACGCCTCCATAGATGGCGGCACACTATCTGCTCCGCCAACGGTGGCTGCGATTTTCGCAGCGTTGTTGGCGCCATCTATCGCTGGGCGCCAATATCTCCCATCGCGCGTGTAGTCGGCGGTTCGTTTGAAAATTCGGCAAGATGGGCCGTTCGCTTGACGACAGTTCCGACTACCGTTAACCAAAATGCTTGACCTTGTCTGGGTTTAATGCCGTTAGGAAATATAGGAGTAGCTCTGACATTACAGTACGGGAGCTGTCATGCGACAAAGCACGTGTGAATTGGAACTGGATCGGTCCGTCCTTTGCTTTCTGCTTGATTTGTTGGGATATGTGGTCTCATAAGAGGTATGGGGACGTAATGAAGCGCTTCAGATCAGTTTAAACTAAATGGTGTTCTTCAACGTGCATTGACATCGCAGAGAACACAATCGTTTTTCCATTTCACCTCCATCGAAATTTGGCCGCTCCGGCAAAGAGTTTATCTTGCGAACTTCGGCCTTTTACAAAAGTGCTGCTGCATCAGAAATACTTCTGGCAGTCGTTAGGAAGCCAGATGGTAACTCCTCATTTTTTTTTTTTGCTCTCTGTCAGTAACAGGGTGCAAAATGTTTCACGTTGCTTTTAAAGTTGTATTTTGGTTCACGTGTTTTGAATTGATTTTCCCTGGGACTGACAGCAAAGCAGGAGCAATCAACGCGCATGCCGTTGCATCTTTGATCGCATGCTTAACATTTATCCGTTACAATGCTACACTGACTTGTCTCCGCTTTGGACATACACCGTTTAACTTAGGTTTTCTAAATAGTTCTTCAACCCGATGCGTGAAACGGGTCTCAGTGAAAACTTATAAATTCGGCATTAACCGCTCAATTGTAGCGGCCGTCGCTGAGCCATGGATGCGTGACAAACTGAAATCAAATTTGGGAATGATTTTGATGTTTCACACTATGGCCATGAAAAGCCGATCGGCGAAAGGACATGAAGTGATTGGTTCGCAGTGTCACAGGTGGGCAGGAAAAGCCGACAGCTATACTTGGGGGACGACTGTCTACGACACCGCATGGAGTAGATGCTTCGAAGAAGCCACGTTGGTCTGGGAGCTGGTGGAACCCGCTGGTGGCTGCCGAAAGTTGCCTCCAAGTACAAAATGTTGGAGCGTGCCGATATCGCCCCAAACGAAAGTGCACGAGTTATGTCGTCATGACAGGACATGACATGACAGTTATGTTCTTCACAGTACTCGCTCAAAGAGAAGGGGGTGTTAGTAACTCCGAGATTACTGAAAATATTGTAATTATATTAAGGACGTCGCAGCAAGCTATGGGAAGAGAAACGACGGGGCCAACGTCTAGACAGAAAGAGAGCAGCGGGTATTCGAGAACAAACTCGTGTTAATGACATCGAAGCTGAAATTGAAGCGACGGTGGTGCCGAATTAAAGTTTGGCCTGCGTCGATAAATTACCATTTCTAACGACGGAGACGAAACTTTCAATGAGAGCAAAGCCTTTACAATCTCCGTTAGAATATTAAATAGAAGTGTCCCAAACAACTGCCGATTTCGCAAGTTAACTGCAGTGCTCGGCGCTTTTATTTTTGTGCGGATCTCAGAGGCTAGGCTACACGTCCATTCACCTCCAGACGGTGATCACGGAGTGTTTTTCCGGCTTGCCAAGATTTTAAGTCGAGGGGAGGACAAATTTTTAAATCAAATTTTCTCAACAATACATGCGTCGGTTGCTGCCGGACGAACACCGCCATATCCGGAAAGAGCCGCAGAAAAAAAAAAAACAAAAATTTGATGGGGTTGTACTCAAGAGTCTAGTCAGGAGGAAAAAATGGGCTTGGGCGGGTAATGTCATGCGGATAATAGATAACCATTCTATTTTCTGTTTTACGGTCTGTTAGGCTAGCGCAGTGGATTCCAAGCGAATGAAAATGCAGCCGGTGGTAGCAGGTGTTTAGGTGAGGGGGTGAGATTAGACCTGGGGTTAGGGCTGAAGTTTGGTGGCCGCAGCACGTGGAAGACAAAGCTAATCGACGATTAACGGAAGTGGAATTTGTCTAGCAGTGGACGCAACCAGGCTGATACCGATGAGAACAGCCATTAAATATAAGCGCGTAAATAAGGCTATCATATAACCAGGCTCGCTACCCCATTTACTTTCGCAATTAAAATAAAATTGCAATGTAAACTAGTCTGCATTTTCTTTAGCTTAGCGAGGTCGTGGACACTGAGAAATAATAATCAATTAAATGGTAGGAATAAACTATATTAATCCCTGCATCAGTGGAACAATGCGCCGCATTGTGCAGAATAAAATAATTCTGTTTTGAAAAGCAATGAAAACGAGTACGTCAAAGTATTTGCACGACAGGACCACCAAGTTTGCGTAAGGCTTGGATACGTAATTTACTTGGTTTCCGTAATTGATTTGGTTCTAATTTATATTTAATTTCTTGAGCGGAATTCAAAAGCTCCCACCTTTCTCGAAAGTGAACTTTCAAACTTACCCGCCTACTCTTCATCGCTCCCTTCTCACTTGTTGTATAACGCTGTTGCATGTTACAATAGTAACAATGAAAACAGTGTGCCTCACTCCTAGCCATAGTTGTTTGCCTGATTTTTCATTTTTATTTTTAGGCTTAGCAGCAGGACAAATCTTGATGTAGTTTGTCACATCGTGAGCAGTAAGCGAGTACAGATTGCTTTGAACAAACGCGCGGAAGAGTCTAGCTCAAAAGAGAGAAAGAAAAGGCAGACAATATAAAAAGGAAGAGGAAAAAGGGGGAATAACGAAGTAAGCTTGCCGAGACGAAAGACGATGCCGTCACACAGAGCTCCCTCTCCCAGTGCGCCTTTTCCCTCGCGCTTAGTGAGGAGACGGGAACAAAATCCTCGGCAGTTTCAAATATTGACCGCCTCCCTTCCCCCGGTCGTTTGTTGACTCTCCAAAGAGCTTAGCTCATCTTGGAACGTGCCTGACCTGACAGTGGCTTCCTTAACCTACTGAAGTGGGCGTTTTCCCGGGTTATCGACTCCGCGGTTTCTTCGCCTCTGTTCTCCTCCCCTTGCCTCGACACAACGCGGCAGGCATTCGCGACGAAAACTATTAAGAACTGCTGCTACTGAACAGCGAAATGAGTGTTACGTGAATAATTTGATCGATCTAAACCGGGGTATACAAATGCGATGTGGAAACATGTGGGTAAAAACTGGTTATTAATGAAATTAAATCGGCACAGCATTGCAGTGCGCGTGTTTCAGCTCAACGAATTATTGCCGTTTCTGTATAGAACGTACTTCATGAAACTAAAGCTACCTTTTCCCGCCCTTCTTCCGGTGGAACGGTTAGCCACCTGTCCCTTTTGTAACAAATTTTTCACTTCAATCACCAAATAAATTATCAATTACCTGTCGAGAATTCACACCTGTCACCTTGCGGAAGAACATCGTCATTAAGTAGCTGCTCGTTCTTGGCGCAAGAATTTGTTAAAAGTTTTTTTTTATTTATTGCGAAGACGACGTATCAATAGAAACGCCGGCTGATCTCCACTACCAACATCACTGACACAGCTGATTTGAAGACCGTTGTTCGAGAGTACTGCCTAATAACTGCCTGTGTCTGTTTTCTGCGTCTTTTTTCACACACTTCTGTCTGCAGCGCTTCCGGGCATCTAAATTAAAGAATAAGAATCTAAATTAAAGAATAATTTAGGTATTAATAAATTGATTTCGTTTTTTTTTTACCTACAACAGCCATAACTTTATGCTTCCAGAGCTGCCAACTTCGATTGTAAGAACAGTCCCTCCTTCTAAATAATCTGAGCCAAACCTTGGCTCCGGATCCATAAAACAATAGCTGACATTTGTTTCATCGCTATCAGAGCAATTTAATCGCCGACAGCTTGATGGCCAGCAATATTACTTGATTAGGTTTGCGAAGGTAGAGATTAGGCTTTTTAAGGCACATTGTTGTACAACAGATACACGGTTTTCAGCGGGTGTGAAGTGCCTGCTCCCAACAGTCGCCAGATTTGAACTGTTGCTTTGAAAGCATCATTTTATTCGCGTCGCTAACGCAAATATTTGACAAACGAATTCGTATTGAGTGGCATTTTGCGGCTGTTAGCTCTTCATGTATAATTAGTGAACACAATTTTCAGAAATGATTGTCTTTTTGCCCGTATCAAATGCAGTTATATGTTGTCCTCGGGGATTTTGGCTCGCTATTACGTCAGTGCTTAAATAAACGCGACCGAACGAGCTTTTCGGGCTGGTCATGCCAACCCACTAGCCAACTCGCAGTGTCATTGTTAAAACAAGAACGCCATCACCTGGAAGGACACCTGTAGGCAAAATGAAATTGCACAACACTGAGAAAAACAGGCCGCAAGACAGCCTGATTTGAGTTCAAACGAAGAGCATAAAGGCCACTTACCCCAAAGAGCCCTTCATTGCTGCTGCTTCTATCGCGTAATGTCACTCGAGGTCGCAACATGACCTTCAGTCAATAGAGTTACAAGTACATCCTCAAACAACCCACTCAGACGAGCGGGAGACGGGCGTTAAGGCAGCAAGGGGAAAACCCCGGTGATCAGGCGCGGAATGCGAAAAGGATCCCAGGATGGGGAAACGCTCTAGTCAAATAGACGCGCCGAGAGAAGAGTCGGGACAATATCCAGAATGAAAGCAAGAAAAGCTCTATTACAGCGAGTCTAACACGAAAAACGAGGAAAACATACAAAAAAAGGCAGAGGAAGCTATAAGCTGTGAATAAACTCCCTGGAGAGATAACAAGAAGAGAATGTCAGGACAAAGCGTAGAGCTAAAAGGCTCAGAAAAAAAAAAAAAAGAAGCCAGCGAGAGGGCACTAGCCGCTTCGCGAAATTGCTTTTTCCGAGAATGACAGAGAGAAAAAAAAGGATAAAGAGGAATAAGAGTAAGGACGTGAGTGCAGAATATAGGAGCCATTCGGAAGAAGAGAATCCTAATGTGAAGAGGGAGGAATGGTTGGGGATAAAAGGGTCGCGTCTTCCCTTTAGCCCCTCCCCATTTTCTTCTGCTCGATCTAGTGTGAACGTGTGCGCCGTCTGCTGCCGTTTTATGGCCGTTTATGTTTAACCCGTTAACCTGTATCCCGCTGCATTGCGTTGTTTAAAATTGAATGCCACCAGGGCAGTGACAACTTGCACACCCACACCCACGTGCCAGACACGTTTGTTGGCGCGCAGGGCGCAATATATTTTGCAAGAGTCTGTTCTAAGATTTTATTTGCATTTTCTTTTTTCCTTCATTGGGTCGTAGAAATCGCTATAGAATTTGAATTTTTCTTTTTCTGCTAGCTTGTCACGTCATAACTGCCTTAACTTTGGCCGCAATTATTGTTATGGGCGCTCGAAATTTACCAAATAGCACATACCCAGCAATCCTGAACAAAAACATTTTGTTTTCGAAAAGAAAGAGTTTATAAACGCAGTCATGTCATATATTGTAAGACCTTAGTGTAAAAATATCTTCCGTCGGCAGGCTTGCATTTTTTTTGCTATTAACGTCTTTGCTGCCGTGAAAAATGTTCCCCATTGGTTTTCTGTGGCAGTATTAGCTGCTCGATGCGAGTGATGGAAAAACTTTTAAAAGAAATATTGTGCTACGCATCGGGAGAATGATCCATTGCCTTCAGTATTTCTATTAAAGTATCTTAAAATTTACCAGTGTTCAAAATTTTTGCTTAAGAATGCTCGACTTGTTACAGCGAAACGAGAATATCCTGCTTAGCGATCAGCGGCCCGAAATAGCGACGGTGGGATATCAGTGGACTTTGATGGCCTATGTCAACGAAATGCGATTGTCTGTGCGGGGAATTGGTTCCATTGTGTTTAATTTACTGTGAACATTATCGCATACAGATAAGAGAAGGATCACCTTTCGGCTAATAAACAATTAAAAACTGTGCGGTACGACTCGTCAACGGAACGAATCGTCATGTTATCCTGTTAGCTTCTTGGCTTAATTTGTTTCAAGATGATATTTAACAGTTCATCAGGTTTTCCTGTATTTACAAAATAGTACTCACATTACTCTGCGGGCAGTGTGCTGTTGATTGATACCGTGGGTTAATTCACAGATTGCTGTACCGTACTGGGTTCTCTCCCGGAGCCAAGAAAGTCATATACACGTTTTTTTTCTTCACTGACGATAGTTAAACCACAACAAAGAGGTTTTGTTAGCACTGGCGAGTTTATTTTGATTAAATATGCAATCACACGTTCGCGCAAGTCTGAATAATATCTTAGTTTTTACTACTCCAGTTATTCATTTGTGATATATTCATTTTCGCACAGTTTTCTCAGCATTAATAAATGACAACGCATGCCCATCACTTTACTATTGCTGTTGCTATTACGTTGTGATATTCTTGAACCAAGGCAAAATAAAAAACCAGGGTGGTACAACACTGCTTACAAAACACAGCGATCACCTTAGCGCGTTTCGACACCTGCTTCATTTTTTTGTCGCCATCTTGTTTCAATTTTTCTGCATTGCAGGCTTATGAGAGTTGATGTGGAAACCGCAGCACACGATGACCCAGCCTCTGTTGACATTCTGTGGCACAGGTAAAGAGAGATATAAGCTTTTTTGTGAGCATTTGCCGTTCACTTATTGAAGTGATGCGGTATTTTTTATGTTTAATTGTTTTTATTGCCTGTTTACTTAAAAAAAATACAGGCTTGCGAATTCACTAACTCCTTGTTTAATTTTGAAACAGTGCGCCGTTAGCGCCTTTTTCCGTGCTGCCTTTTTTTTTTTTTGCCCTGAAATCCATGTCGAAGAACAATTTTCAGCCTTTTCACCTTAGTGCTTCCTGAAAGAACGGAATTAAAGGTCAATTAAACGTTCCTGTCCGGAAAAGAGCTGCAGTAATTGCATAGATGGACATCATAACAATGGACAAATTATTTCTGTTTTTTTTTCTCTCGAATAAAAAAATGTTACACGAGCTCGACATGGGACTATATTTAAAATGAAAAAAATAACGTTGCTGCCCGGCAAGGTCATGCTGCCCGAAATCAGCCAGGCTAGATCAGTGAGAATTCACGCTACGGGTCACTGCAAACGTATAGCTGAGGCGCTGACGGACGCATTTGTATTTCCACTCATAAAACTGTTATCTTCCAGCCCACTGTAGTAAAGTTGCTGAAAAACTTGTTGCGTTTAAGTACAAAGTAGCTTGCACAGAAACAAGCGGCAGTCGATGGCTATTTCTAACTTCGCAAAATTAGTTCGGCTGCACCAAGATCTTTCAAAATCTCGGCTTGATGGATGATTCCGACAAGTGAGATGTACTAATCATTTGCCCTTTGTTATTTGTTCACTCATTTTTGTTCAATCTTATCTAGGTAGGAATGTATCGAGTCCGAGCGCATGACTGAAACCCCACATCAGTTGAGTCGCGGCAAGGGGAGGCGGCCGTATCAATAAGTGAAAAGCAGCTGCTTTGCATACTACAAACTGTCCAGTGCACAGAGAGCCTCTGGCAGTGCAGTGTCTCTCTGGGTTATCTGATGCCTTCCAAACAAGGTAATAATAACAATGCAGGCCGCCAGAGAAGGAAAAAAGTAGAACTAGAATGACAAACGAGAGCGCGGCACAATATTTCTGTACTCGCCGTTTTTACAGACACCGCATAATTATTCCTAAGAGAGCGCATTATTTTGCGGCAAGACCAGATCATGCCGGCAAGTTCATAAGTAGTTCATAAGTAGTAGTAAACTCGGGTGTCGTGCGGAGCTACTAGCAACGATCACAGTGCACTCGTTAGCCGCCTGTCGTCCGCGGCTAGCTAACTAACTAACTAACTAACTAACTAACTAACTAACTAACTAACTAACTAACTAACTAGAGCATTTAAAATAACTCAGGCGACAGCATTCCAAACTGTTGACGCCTTTACTTCAGGTATTGTGACATAACGTCCAGCCTACTGACGTTATATCCCCCCATACAATGGGAATTATCCGACCCTGTGACGTCACTTCCCTTTAGCTAATGAGAATCGCCCGTTTTGGTGACGTCACTTGCCTCCAGTCAAAGAGCTAATTTTATGACCAAGGACGCATTTTGATCCCATGAAGATTTTAATGCAATCGCATTAAAATTTACGCACATATCGCGCCCACAGTTTTAGCCTACAAGCAAAAACAACATTCCTGTGGGTGTATTGGAATACGTGGGCACTTTTCACACGGTTGACTGCACTCGGCGTGTCGTTAGGCAGGTACGTGCCCAGATGGGACATGATGTGCGTCGGCATGAATGAATAAACGCTATACTGCTGTTCCATGAGCGAGGTTGTTCACATTAACTTGTAAAGCTTGCAGATGCTTGGAGGTACGTTAGGGCATCAGCATGAACTAGGCGTAAATAAAGTCGGGGAACATACAAGTCTGTCATTCACGAATTCGTGTGCTCGAAACTTTATGCCCGCAAAGTGAGCAATTTCCGCGTCGACGCTGTGCGTAAAGCATTTCTCTACACTTCACTAAGAATTATGTTCTCTAATAGGTTCTTGGCTTTAGCGTTGTAATCACATGATATAGAATTTTAATGAGTTCTTCCAATTGCTCTTTGTAAATGCACAGAACTACGAGCCGATGCCTAAGTATATAACCTACTATTCCATGTCAATCTCCACAAAACGCTGCAATACCCGAACACGTCAGTAAGCAGTCCGCACAGAAATAAATTTCCTGCTTCCGCATTTCGCAGTAAGTCTTAACGCAGCCGCCCTCCTTTTTGAACAAATTAATACACAATTAATAATACAAAACACACATATGGAGCAACGTAAACCGTACTGAAATATCAGTTTCTCGCTTTTCGAGGTCAGTGCCTTCTCCCAAATAACGCCGTCAATAGACACATATCTCTTAAATTATCCCTAAATAAAGACAACGGATCTCATTCATTCTTTCGAGCCCTCTTTTTCTCTCGAGTTCTTATTTCCGGCCTTTCCATCCCAGGGTAGATTTCCGCTAAAAGCGAAGAAAACAAAAATTCAAGCTTACAAACGCGCGTCGAAGAATCGCCAGTTAACCAAGTTTCATGCCACTCGACGAGAGCGCATAGCTGTTTGCTTTCCTACTGCGCAGATTTTTTTTATTTTTTCGTTCAGCAAGCGCCGTTCAGTTTAGCCGCATCAATCACGCGTGGCCGCCCACTCTACCGCTGCCTTTTCAACCGTCGAAAAAAAAAATGAAGAAACAGCGATCTGCGCGTCAATAGGGAGCGTTCCCAAACTTGTTCACTTTGCACCTTATCTTTTTACGCCTGCTTCTGCAGAGCTCATTGACGCCTCTGATTGGACAACACTTGGGACGTCATCAATGTCTCCGAGTTTATGCGGCTTTTCTTTTTATTTTTTTATTTTATTGCGAAGGGCGCTTCCGCCCATCCCAACGCCCGACTCAACTCCCCAGAGTTGTCCCTACTCTGAAACCACCGAGGACCTCCGGGAGGCACGCCGGGACGGGAGAGAAAAGAAAATCAAGCGAAGCGGCCTGCAGGGAGGGGGCGAACGCAATTAAAGTTGTTTCAACAATAATTAAAGTAACAGCATCATCCTGCCCACTCTCGCCTCTCAAATGGACCGCCTCTCCTAAATCTATCTTCTTTTCTCCTCACGTCAACTTTTCTATATTTTCTTTTTTTTTCGTGACGCTGCCTGCTGAGAGCCGAGGAACGGTTTTCTCGCTTCCTTGGCTAATTTATAAAACTAAGAAAACGTAACTGAGGGACGACGCTTACGGAAGGCGGCTGAAGTTTTTTTTTTTTAGAAGGAACCAAAAACATAAAAATGCGTGTAAAGCGCAAGTTTAGACGACGAACTGAATTCAAAGAAGTAATTAATGACGTAGGACACCATGAGAAAAAAAAAGAAAAGAAGACAAGAACATAACAGAGAATAAAGCCCACCCAAACATCCCCGATAGCAGCACCACCACCCCACCAGGGTGCAGGGGCCTTTGTTTTTTTTTTTATCACTTTGCTTTCTTCGCGTGTCACAGCTGTTTTTTTTTTATTTTTCTCGCACATTCGCTGTATTTGCGCGTCGTGTCTAACAGGACACGTAGCGTGCACGAAAAAAAAAAAGAAAGAACGCCAAAGTACGGTGGGGATAAGGCTGTGAGGTGCAAAAAAAAAATAAGCGCACGGAGAAAGCGTTCGGGCCGAGGGGTGGAACACTGACAAAACAACAATTACCAAAGCTTCGCTGAAATGAAAACATGTACAGGCGTATAAAACTAGGCGGCAATACTTGAAGCATCCTTCTCCCCGGGAATCTGTAGCGAAGCGACGCGAACGCCATCCCTCTCATTGTTTCTTCTTGACTGCTCAGTTAAGCAAGTTTTCGCTTCACAGGAGGCGTGGCGGAAAGCCGGCGTTTCTTTCTGTATCTGTTTAGTTGCCCTCGCATTCAAACTGCTCCGCCCACCTTCACTGTCCTAGCTGTGAATCTCTGCATCGCGGTGCGCTTTTGCTTTATCCGCTTCAGCGAGGAACTGCCGGAGTGACGGTGTCGTATCTACTTTTGTCCATTGGTTCTTTTTTTAAGCCGACTTTCATTTTAATCTATGCCCGTCAGTCAGCTGTATTCTTTTTTGTTGTCGCCGTCGTTCGCTTCAAGTGCCATGTTCCTTTGGAGTTATTTTCTTCACACGACGTTTCTTTTCTCTTAACTGTCTCGACAGAGTTCTTATTTTTCCTCCTGCTTTACTAATTTTTATCTTCCATTCATTTAAAACGATGCTTCCCTGCACTTGACGGTTAAGTAACTAGAACAGAAGCAGAAACATCGTGAAAACTGTCCTGAGGCTAGCCCACAGGTAACAAAATGTACGAAATCTTTTTAAGCATTTATAGAAATTCGCATTGCAGATCAAAACGCTTTCGCTGAGAAAGAATATTAAGTGCGCTCTTAAAGGCTGCAATCTACTGCTGCGTTGTAGTTTACGCATGTGTCTTGTACGAATTAGGGAGGAAAAAGTATGTTTCAGAATTGTCTGTGGTGTGAAACCTCTTATGTAAACCGGCGATTAAAACCATCCCTTAGTAATAATCTGCAACTCTGGTGCGGAACCACTCAGTAAAAATCATCAGCTAGTAAATGGTGCGATGAATGCTAAGCACCAGCAAACTGCGACTTTTAACCTGTCTGGCGACGTAATGAAGCATTGTGAGTTTCACGTCTAGTTATAATTGAAATGGAATTTAAAAATTAAAGCAACCGTTTTGCTTCTTAAAGCCCTAGTCTAAGACAACAAAAAACATTTTTTTAACCGCGAAAATATCCTACACAAACATGAATAATAGTTTTTCCCCAAATACATTATCAGAAATGCAATGCACGGTAGGATTAGTCGGCTTGGCTATGAAGTACGGCTACCTCAGAGCTTCGTATATACCACATGTCCCAGCTAAATGTAACCAAGCTCTTAAAAGGAACGAAGTGTCTTAGCTCCAGTCAAACCAACTGAGGGTTGTTCCGAGTCGCGTGGCCTAGGCTGCAGTATTTTTCGTTCTTCAAAGCTAATTAATTTGCTAAGTCTAATTAGCCAGCTTTTAAATTATTGGCTTGAGGAACAAAGTGTCAATGGAACAGTTGTAGATCGTCTCAAACCGCAAGCAGCGCAGTTTCCATCAAGGTACAATTTAGGTAGCTGTATTTATTGGCCATAAAGGAAAGGTATCGCGTGAGCAGCTGCTGGCTCACATCTCTGCCCCATTGTGCACGCAAAGGCTAATGAGGAAAGCACTTCAGAAAAAAAAAAACTGATTTTATCTCTAAGACGCATCTTGGTACGTTAAAGTGACACCATTGCCACGTGAAAGCTTTTTTTTTATTATGTGAGTTATGGTTTAAGGCCGTAAAAAAACTACTTTACGTAAACAGTACCTTGGTGTAAACGTTTCATTCAGCTGTCTTTCAAAGCGATCTACAACCTATTCATTTACACGTTGTTCTTCGTTCAATAATTAGACAGTTAGCTAATTAGACTTAACTAACTAATTAACTCTGAAGGACGCAAAAATACTGAAGACTAGGTACCGCGATTCTTAAGAACACTCGGTTGGTTTGGCGCGGCTAGAACATTGTGTGTTTTTCTTTTTTTTTAAACTTTGGTTACATATAGCAAAGGCATCTGGTATATGGAAGTTCATTACGCATGAAAGCCCGATGCAAAAGTATTATCTAGCGTAGGACATAAGTATAGTCTAGCATAAAGTGGCATAAACTGACACAAAAAAAAAAACACGCTTTTTTCTTCTATGCAAGATCGACATATTAGCCGACGACAGTAGGTTCTAATGCCTCATGCACCGCTCCAACCAAAAATGTTCCTCCCCTGTAAAGCTTGCTCTACCGCTTGCTCTCCTGCGTTTGGTGCTGCGCACTTAAAAAAAAGGAGAAATCTGCGTATATTGCATGTCTAAAATAAATCAAAGCATGCTATAAATGTCGAAAGTGGGGCTCCTATCAGAAAAATCAAGAGGATGGAAAGGTAAATACTCGAAAATAACGCATCGGTTCAGTAGATAGAACCATGCTCGTTCACACTGCCAGTGATGCGAAGCACAGTTCAAACGCTCTTTAGCGATTTCAGCGTCGTTCTGGCGTGAAGAAAAGCCGTCTCAAAAGATTCAAATGAAATTCTGTCCAACCTTAAAGGCCGAACGAGGCCACCCGCACGTAGCTAATGCACTGTTAGAGAAAAGAGTTGAGGTTTCCGCAGGTCTAACGCGAGGCCAGTGCGATTATCTACGAGAAGATAATTCATCACGACCTCAAAAAGTCATGTCTGGTGCTAGTTCCCGCCTTCAATAAACCTGTGTTCGGCTGTCGAGGCTTACGTTCATGAAAAAGTGCGGAAGGTGTGATAATCCTGAAGGCTGTGCTATATGAAAACGTCAACCAGAGCGACAAGAGAAATGAAGAAGACGTTTAGAACGTGCCAAATCATCCTCTTGTACATTCTGTATTGATGGCAGTTCTGTAAGGCACTCGTTTTACAGTGGGTTTTATTTATGGCATATGAACAGGTTTGCTGTTTTCGCACTTTTTCTGTCAACCCTGTTTCTCCAAGAGTCGGCTTTTCCTTCTACCAAAATGCTCCGTGCCAGTGAAGTAGCCCACGGCAACTCCTCCAAATTTAACCACTCCGCTTCCTCGCAATGACGAGGCTCGTTCCGCCACATCGAGAACCGCCAGTGTCACCTAACCTTAGCTCGCTAAACTTCCACCAAACCATCCCACTCATGTGACTTCGTCTGTGGTCTGCAATATTGAAGAAACTTTCTTTTGCCTCCGCTTTCGGTTCTCCCCTTTTACGTCGTCCACAGCTCTATCTCATCTCGGCCTCTCCCTTTCCCCCTAATACAGGCTGGGTTCGAGTACAAGACGAGTGGGTGAGTGAAAAAGACAGAAAGGAAATCAACAAAAAAAAAAAGATGCTGGCGACCGTCGTCCGCAGTGGAGAGAAGGGAACTGCATCAGACACCCTCCCCATCCATCCCCTTCCGTCTCTCCCTTTAGCGTCGCGGCGCTGACTATGGTTTGTTCGCGCCGGGGCGGCTGGTCCTCCGCACAGCCGCCAGTGTCCCTCGTGACTGTCTTTAGACGGCGGTGCCGTCGTCGTCGGAAGCTCGCTGACTCGTTCGTTCGCTCGCTCGCTCGCCCGCTCGCTCTGTAACGTGCGCCGCCCTGTGCTCTTGGCTGCGTGAGCGCGCGTGTTGTAATCGGCCTGGCCTCTTCCGACGCCCGAAAAGTCCGAGGGGAGGGAGTGCGGGCCGGGGTGGGCGCTGGGCAAAGGGGGGTTGAAAGGGGGGGACAGAAGTGACGGCAAGTTCTCGGCACTCGTTGCCATGGCAACACCGTCCGCCGACGGAGAAAGCCAGAAAGGCCCGTCGGCGGCGTCCGAGCGAGGCAGTGGGCGAAGTGCCCGACAGTAGAGGCGGCGGTGAGGGGAGGTCGGGTGGCAGAGACAGCGGTTACGTCGAGTTTCGCCTAAAGTAACAACGCCTTCCTTCTTGGTTCGCTTAACGTGTGCCTCGAAACTGCCGACGACGAGGAGATGCCAGGAAGAGAGAGACGGTGAACAAAGGAGGTGCAAAGTGCGGAGCAGCCAAAGGCGCGCATGTTGTAACTCAGAAAGCAGTCCTGCTTATGCGGCTCCGACAACGTGTGCCGTAATGCAACGACCCATGCCGGTCTTGGCGGAACTGAATACGAAGCACAAATGCTGCCGTGAGGTTTATTTCAACTGATTGTAGCACGCACATCTAATGAGAGAACTTCGTTCATCTCTTTGCATTTCTACCTGAACTCTCAGATGTTCATAATGTGAACTTTCACATTTTCCTAAGTGGGACGCAGTTTCGAAGGCGCAGTACGCGACCCTCATCTTCAGACAGGGGCTTAGCCTTCAAGCTTTGTCATGCAGGACACGCGCATAGGGAATGAGAAATTTGAGCTAGCGATCTTTATAAAACATGCTATTTTCATCTCCACGAAAAATTATTTTTGAGCCTACGCGACACACCCTGATGGTAAACTTCAATTACAGAACCGCCTAGGTGGCCTAGACCACGCGATCCAAACTTTCACGAAATACACGTGGAATCAGAGTCCTCGGCATAATTTGTTTCTCCGTTGCTTTTTTGAGTTCACTTTCACGAATTGGCCATCTTTCATACTTTCTGACGCCACCTAAGATCATAAAGGTTTAAGGCAATGACAGTCGACTAAATTATTTTATCGTTTTCTCAACGTAACGGGATCTTTTATCATAATTCGCAGCTACGTTCAACCCGACTTTATCGTAGCTGCCAACAGCTACACTTTGCTGCAGCTGTTTTAAGGAGCAGCTTTCTTCCCCGAACTTTCGCACTGCTAATTATAAGTGAAGATCTCCGGTCGAAACTTTTTCTTTCTGTCTGCCTGACCAGCTACTGTCATTGCAGGCTGATCATTTATCGATTAGCACCCGAGCATAAACACACGGCATGACCGGGGCCAGAGTCCATGAGCAGAGGGAAACTCAGCAGCGCTCAACAAATGAAAAATTACAGGAGACGGATTAGCATCAAGCTTTCGCGTGATAACGACATGCCATGAAAGCGATGGATATATCTCAAAAGGCAGCACAGGAGAAAGAAAGACCTTAATAGTTCTCTCTTTTTCTCTAACAGTTAAGGCAATCTTTTTCACCGCGTTGTTTTTCTGCTTGTGAGTCGCTCTATAACCGCCCCCCCCCCCCCTTTTTTTTATTACCAACATCCTTGCTACTCCTTTTCTCCTACTGGGGTTGCTTTCTTGTTCTCTCTCTCTCTCTTTCGCCGAGTTCTCGTCGTTGCTCCGCTACTTTCCTAATTTAGACGCTCTTTCTCACTCTTACCGAACGTTGCCGAGCTTTCCGAAACCTTAGACGCCCCGAGCGGTCTGCTGAACACCTAAAAAAAAGGTAAAAGAGAAAGAAACAAACTGGCCCGAAGGGAAATGGGGGGGGGGGGGAGGCTGCTTCTCGCCGTCTTACACTTCGCACACATTAACTTCCGAAAAGGAAAAAAAAAAAAAACCTCAGTGTTGCCGTCGCCGTACCTTTTTTTCTTTCCATTGCTTACGGCGGCAAAACAAAACCAGAAGAAAAAGCCGCAACATTTTTTTTTCTTTTCGCGCTTGCTCGGTTCTCGGCTCTTCTCATCTTCCGCTTGCTTGGTCGAAGGTTTTCCGCTAGTTCGAGGACAGTCACAGAGTGTTTACTTTTTCTCCTTATTTGTGCTTCACCTCTTCGCTAACGTAGAGCACTGGGCGATGAAGGAAGACGGGGAAGAAGAAAGAAAGAAAGAAAGAAAGAAGAAGAAAGAAAGAAAGAAAGAAAGAAAGAAAGAAACTCGCAGAGGACGGCGACAGGCGTGGGTGGTTAGCGCTGCCACGCGCTGTGCACGAACACGACGACGCCGACGAGGACGAGGACGAGGCTGGAAAGCAGGGCTGGCGACGAGGCAGCGAAAGCCAGACCATACGCCGTCAAGAGGGGACGACCTTTTTTTTTTTTCCCCCGACGCTTAAACTCGAGCGCTAGCTAGCTAGCCAGCGGCAGTTTTGCGCTTCAGGACACAACAATCTCGCGCAAACACACCGCCCACACACGCACATTGCCACGATCAACGCTATACCCGACAGCAAAAAGAGGCTGTCTTCAAGAGAAAACTTGTGAGTAGAAAAGAAGGGCGAGTGGAAGAGAGCGCGGCGGGGGTGAGAAGGAGCGTGTTGGGAGCAGGTCGCTACAAAAACATCGCGCATACACCATACGCACAGCGTGCTCGAGCTCTAAGCAGTGCTTCGCTCTCCCCTGCCCTTCGTCGTGTGCTGTTGCCGCGTCTTGTTTTAGTTGATCCCTTTGCATCGCTGTACTTTCCGCGTCGCGCACTCGCGTGTATGCCCTGCCGCAAGGCTCGGTGGCGATGGCGCTACCGCCGCTAGCGTTGCTGATGCAATCGCAGTGGCCTGACTCCCCATCCTTCCTCTTTTTTCTTCCCTCTTCCCTATCTCCTTCTTTGTTTTCGCTCTGCGCGCGCGTTCTTTCATTGCTTCGCTTGCTTCCAGCTTGAACCTGATTCCCCTCTCACTGCTGCGCTTCCCGCTACCCCGACCTTTTAGCTTTTTCCTCTTCTTGTTTCTTTTGTTACGTTAGCGGCGCAAGCGAGCTCGTTAGGCTTGATGAGAACAGCAGCAACGGCGGTGGTGGCTGCGTTCGAAGGCTGCAGCAAGAAGAAGAGGCGGCGGTGGCGGCGACTAATAAAAACAATAAGAAAGAAACAAACCCCATAAAAGGTCACCAAGGGGCAAAGGGAAGAGAACGGAGGGGGGGGGGGGGGGCGGCGTGTAGAGGGGATGCCGAGCTAGCGCTGGGGACGGAGCGGCAAACATGAATAAACAAGGCGCCTCCTGCGCCAGCCTGGGCTTGCAGCAGCAGCAGGAGCAGCAGCAGCGGTCCGTTGAGTCTCGTCTGTGCTGGAACCAACCAGCCGCCAGCCCGAACCCCGTGTGGGCTAAAGCCGGCGCGCAGGCAAATGTTCCACGGGTTGGGCAGGGCTACACGAGCGAACGACAACAATGAAGAGAGTGCTGAGGAAAGAAGATGAAGAAAAAACGAGAAAGAAGAACGGAGGAAAAAAAAAGGAAGGTACAGCGAAGGGGCATCATCAAAAGCGGAGAGCACATGGATGCGCCTCCGTGGGGGGGCTTCGGTGGTTCCCACTTTATTGGCTCTTCTTAGGAAAGTGGAGGCGAGGAAAAGCGAGCAGCAGCTCGTGCTCGTCTTCAGAGGAGAGACGAGACGAGAGGGCAACGGAGAAAACCAACACGATCAACGGGATGGAGAAAGGAGCAGGAAAAGCAAGATTAGCCGTGCTCAGTCAGAAAAAGACGCGCGGCTGAGAGTGTGCGCGCGCTTCTTTAGCGCAGCGCCGGCGGTGTTGTTTCCACTTCACCGTATCCTCAGTGTCCTCAGCGCCTCACTATTCCTCCCCTCCCTTCCCTCCTTCCCCCAGCTCCGCGCCTTCTCACGGTGCCCCGGGGCACCTAACTGTTTCAGTTTAGCCCGCTTTTTCCTTTCTCCGTCCCACGAACATACCACTTCTTTCTTTACCTCTGCTTCTATCGTATTAAGTTTTGCTTTTCTATCTTTCTGCCACGCTGAGCGCGTTTGCGCTCCCATTAGAACGTCGTGTTCTTTGCTGCCTCTAGATTGAGCGTTCGCTGTGTTGCCACGGCTACATACAAGCCGAAAAGCACTTACGAACGACGGCAAGGAAAGGAAGGTCACGACAACGGCAGGCCAGAGTCATCTCTGCCTCAACATTTAAGTGCCGCAACATTTAGCTTATAACGAATATGGCAAAAATTTGCTTCTTTCTAAAGCTATCTGCGAGAATCGCACGCGACAACTTTATCTTTAACATTTTCTAAAATTCCGCTCCGTTGTTTGTACTTATTTTGCCTCTCGCACAAGTGACCGCTGAATAAACGACTCGATGTTTGGTCCGTGCATTTTGGCTTGCTAAAAGTTAAACTAGTATCCCTGCACTTCGCGCCATCGCGGTTATCAGGGGTCCGAAGTACACTGACGCATCCTCGCCAATAAATAACTATCGTTGTAGTGTGCCCGTAGGCCAAGCCGCTCTTTAGCTTCACACTGAGATGTCCCTAACAAAAATCACGGAAGAGGCTCCCAGCCAGCACCCAATCAATGAAGGGGTGCCAGGACACTCATACATGTGCATTGCCCTTCGACTTCTTCATTAATAATACTGCTATCAAACCAATATTCGCGCTTTGAGAGACGTGACGGCAGTGACAAAGAGAGGTGCACTGCATGCGTTGGCGTGGACAACGACGTGGCCGAAACACTTTACTAGAGCAATACATGTTGGCGTTGGCAACATTGCTGCAGAAATGCGGCACTGGAGCATAGGCCGCCGGCGTACATGGGGGTGAATTAGCACTGACGATGGAAAACTTGAAGCCGCGCATAACTGGTTTCCTGGGCCAGTGGAAACCTCAATCGCGCTTTCAGGTACGTGGCGGTGTTGTTCACCTGCAAAAAGCTGTGCTTGCGCACAATATGTCATGCTTAACAATGCTAAACCGCCAGACATTTTTTTTTCTAATCCTTATCCAGGGCTACGCTTTATTGCTATCCAGGTCCACCCGCTGACACATGGACGGACGGACAAAGAGCGTGCGGACATGTGGGAAGCGGACACAGGGAAAGCAGACACGGGGGACCTGAATTCATGCCGAAGAAAATGAAAATGTAAATATGCAATGTATTTTGTGCACTGAAACACCGTGGCAAGTAACACGAGCTGCGGCATCGCCTCGAGCCTACTCTTACTTTCTACCCCACGGCAGAAATTCTCACCTCGAACATGGGAGGAGTGCGCCGCCTTTTCTATACTCTAAAAAAGGAGTAAAAGGGGAGTTAGCAGTCTGCGGGCGCACTCTCTTTTTAAAAGGGGAGTGTGTTAGAGGACAGTTTGCTCCCTTTTTGCTCCCACATGGGCGTATTCGTGTTTAGAGTGTAGGACCCACGAAGTGACCCCCTAGCCATCCCTGGTTAAGCACGCCAGAAAACATGCTGACTGCGGAGAAAAAGCATCTGACGCTAGACTTGGTGTCATAAAGAACGTTGGCGCTCTCTCACGTACTGGACCTAAAGGTTGCTCGCATGCGTAGTTCATTGTGTTGAATCAAACAGAACGAAAGTGGCATAAAACTATAAAGGGATGAAATCAGATTAGGAATACTGAGATCAGAAGCATACTGAGGATTCAGGTGATTTATTGGGCTCTCAGTTTATTCCTCGCTTCACACGAATTCCATATCAACGGCCATTTCATTGATGGTTGAGCGCTATCACCTCGAACTTGTCGAGCATCGTCGAGGCTTATTAATTCCAGCCAATAACCCCGTTATTCTCAATGCGTGCTTTGCGCGGCAAATGACCTATTCCTTGCAAGAGCTACGGCTTCTGATCGTTTTTCAATCGTGAGAATAGCAGAGCCAGGCTTTAGTGCCTTTTCGAAAAAAAAAAACGAAAACGCCATGCTCTCCCGTTATGCTGCGCGGGAATGGAAACCAACGAATACGAGATCACTCCATCAAACCCGCGTTTCTCTTCACATCGCCGCAACTGGAAGCAAAGGGGAAAGGGAAACTGGGGGGGGGGGGGATCTCCGACGCCCCCTCGCAAACGTCCGCGCACGCTGCGGTGGCGGCAGCTGCAGCGGCGACCTCCACAAAGCGAAAAGAAGCGCGCAAAAAAGCCGGGCTGCCCCGGCGCGTGCGGGGGCCACGCTGGGCATTCGCTGTGCCGCCATGCACGCGCTGCATGCGGCGACGGCGGCGAGAGTCCGTCGGGTCGTTACTCGTCTAAAATTAGAGGAGAGCTGCTGTGCCCGCCGCCGCCGCTGCGGAGAAGACCGCCGCTCCGGACGGCGGCGGTTGTACGAAACAAGCGCGGCGCAAGGCTGAAGAGGGGAAACGGGGGGGATGGCGGCTCTGTGCGGAGGCGCCGCTAGCTTCACAGGCGTTCGCCGTCGCTACCGCCGCAAACTCCGACGAGGGCCGGTGTGGGGCAGCCGACGCGAGAGAACGCACTGGCTCACTACAGAGAGAGAGAGAGAGCCAGGCCGCGAAAAGGGGGGACAGCTACGAAAAAACGAGGGAAGGGGAGGGGAAGAGGGAAGGGGGAGGCAGGGTTGGCATGAAGCTCGACAGCTACGGCAATTTCGGACCGTCGCTCCTTCCTCTCCGTCTTGGCCCGCGTCGCTGCCACCGTCAGTGAAGAGCGCTCGGGTTCTACGCAGGGGGCGAAGCTCACGGAGCGGCTGCAGTCGCGGTGACACCGGATACGGCGGCATCGTGATGCGTGAGCGGGCCTGTGGTAGTCTTGTTGTACTCTGCGCTGCGCACCTCATGTGCTGCGCAACGTCGCCGCAAAATCAGGCGTAGAATGGCCGCTAGTAAAGCGTTAACGTAGTTGCAAGACGAGTACAGGTGCGAAAGACCGTTTCAGAAAAATCTTCAAGAGGGCGGCAGACTAGCAATCATTACTCAGCTTTAACGCGGTACGTTTGCTGGTGCTTGGTGAGTGGAGGAAGAGTGCCACGAATATTTACCCAGAATAAGCGAGGCAAAAGTTTGCTCGACACAAGCATCATGAAAACGCTAAAGTTCAACTAGGCGGCAGAAATTTCCGAAGTTTAGGGGAATTCGACATCAGAAATTTAGCAGCCGCGTTGTTTGGAACGTTGCAGGTAATACTTGAGAATTAATTCATTACTTCTCTTAACCTATTCCCACGGAAAATGGTACGCAGAGAGCAGGATTGTGGTTTCAGAAATGCAAGGGCACTAAGGATGAAGATAGTGACTTCAGCTATCCACTACGCGTGTTATATTTACCTTCATTGCGCCTAATTAGCAACGAAATGGAGAAAAGTTTCTGTGAATACAGATGCACGAACTAACTGTACATTATACAAATAACTGAAATAATTACGAAGAGAATCAGCGAATAGAACGGCAAACGGCTGTTGGAGCGAAATTACTTACATACTTGAGTGTAAAGTACAAGAGAAGCAATACAGTAATGGCAACGTAACCCAGACTGTCACCGCGGCAGCGGAATGACGTAATTAATGCAATTCCAGGCGCTTCTACAAAGCAGGTGATGCCAGAATGCTGTCCTTTCGTACGCCCATCTAGACCAAACTGTCGCGGTGCCTACGCAGTTCTCACCTTTGCCAGTCGACCTCCACCACTGCGATGCAAGTTTTCTGAAAGGCCCGCGGTTACGGATACCTATTCATGCCTAATTAGAACGGACACTGCAGACTTGAAGAAAGAAATCAACGTCTCCTACACAGCTGCCCTTTCTGGAACGTCAAACGTTCGACTCTGAAAACCGCCTTAGGTAGTTTAGAAAAAAACTCGCAGGACGGTTACAGCTGTGAAGCTCGTATTGTTTATTCACTACTACTTGTATACTTCTGTGGCAGAGTGCTCGTGATGTCACTATGCTCTCACTCGTGACATCACTGTGTTCTGACCACTCGAGGAGCTGCGTTGCCATGGCGCGTTGAAGTCGCCATGCGTGACGAGTCGACCCTGCATGAGGACCAATCAAAGAGGCGCGTTGCAGTGACGTCGTGCGTGACGCCACATCATGCTGACCAGTAAGCGCGGCGCTGTGTTAAGCCAACAACGTCAACGTCCATCCAAAAGCTGTCGTTTTAAAATAGTTTTCTAAGCGAGAATCTGGAGGAAATGGCCTAATCGGTCAATGGCGAAAACAGGCACTTACTGATGTTGCATTATCTTGGCGCATGAAAAAACGTTAATAGTCCTTATGCGCGCAATCGTGTATTGTTAGAATGCAGCGTTGTCTTTACTCCACCTTTTCATCACTTCGTTTTTCTGTCTTTGTGAGAAAGACAGAAAGAAAGAAAGATAAAGAAAGAAAGAAAGAAAAAAGAAAGAAAGAAAGAAAGAAAGAAAGAAAGAAAGAAAGAAAGAAAGAAAGAAAGAAAGAAAGAAAGAAAGAAAGAAAGAAAGAAAGAAAGAAAGGCACCCGAAGGAATGGGAATCAAGGGAGAGAAAAGGAAGAGAGAATGAAGGAAGGAAAGCTTAGTTCGCTGTGTGTATGGAACGTACCTACAGCTCTGCTTACGGATCCTTTGCGGTCAATAGAAAAAGCAAACAAAAATTTTCACAGAGTGTGCGGTGACGAAGCAGACGACCGAGAATTTCTTCTTCATTGCTTTCCATTTTCACGTTTTCTTACTTCCAGCCGTGAGTGAATAATGAGTGAATAAATCCGACGAAACAACTGTTAGCGGCCCCGAAATTCAGCCTAGATCTGACACATTCTCAAGAGGCAGCGCAAAGAAAATGAGGCCGCACAGAAAAGGGGTACCCATAAGCATTAGTTTCCTATGCATTTCTCTACTATTCTGAGCTACCAACCCATTTCGCCGCACGGCTAAAGATAATCGCCAGTTTGTTGAATCTGCTTGATAGCCGCGTGGTAGAGCGGTCGAAAGTTTTCCACGGTGATGAGACTTGACGCTAACGATGATGACGATAAAGACCACTTTTGTGAAACGATTCCACATACGTTTTGATTTCTTGTTCCCCCCCCCCCCCCCCCCCCCCTTTGCTAGGTTCACTTAAAGCCATGATTTTATGCTTGCCAATTTGCTTTTGTTTGGCCAAGCCATTCTATTACCATGCAGCTCACCATTGGTTACTGCATATACAGTAACCTGACAAGCGTTAAAAAGTCCTCTTGGCAAATTTTTTCATCGTGATTTCTTAGGTTACCCCGCATTCGTTTAGACTGTATCCTTACAGAGGTGCGCCGACTTATGTCAAGCACTCTCATCGGCTTTCCTGCGCTTATCCCAACACCATCTGGTATTTAAAAAACTGACGGATTGATTGATCGATTATTTATTGATTGATTGTCCGATCGATCGATTGACCGGTCGGTCGATTGATCGGTCGATTGATTGACTAATAATATCTATCAATTGAAAGTGATCAAAAGGCGAACAAGCGACGATAGTAACTCGAATCTTTACGCTGTCTAGAGATCGCGAGATGTGAGGTAGCGGAGTACTTCCGCTCCGTCTTACGAACGGCTCCGCCTGGCTCTCCTCCCCATCCTCTCCGACGCTGAGTCGGCCGCCGACGCGCACTGACGTGCCGCACGCCGTCGTTCTCCTGGAGGCTGGAAGAAGACGGGTTAGGGCCACGGGAAGAGGGGAGGGCGGACGGAAAGGGTGAAGCGGCGGCAACCGAAGCCGGCGGGGGCCTCGGAAGATGTTGCGGAGGCGGCGGCTGCGGCGAGGCTTCGGATGCCGCCGCCGAGAAAAGCACGACACGACGATGGACGGCGAGCCAGCGAGGAAAGCGTCGGCTCCCTTCAGCCGCCACCGTGCACGCCGGGGAAGGAGAGCGGGGCCACGCCAGCGACGCACGCCTGCTTCGCCCCTACCCTACCCCCCCCCCCCCCTCCCTCCCTGCCTTTTCCCCGAGCACATCTCGAGCTGGAAAAGTGCGCATTGGCGAAGGAACGGCTTTAGCTGAAGCGAAAACACCAAAGCTCCAAGGCCGGTGCCGCTATGTATATGTGGGAGTCCCCATGCGCTTGCTCATTCGTTTGCTTGCGTCCGTGCGTGCGTGCGTATGTATGTTCACTGGAGGATGAGGTCCAACGGCGAACATGCACGCTTGTAGCACGCAAGATCGTTTTCTTTATCTGTGTCGTATTTTGCAAGCCCAGCTGACGCATTGCCGAAGAAATGTGGCGGAAAGATGTGCGCACGAAAAAAACTCTGGTGGAAAACGTAAATATAGTCCATGTCCTTATTTTTCGCGCGAACGCAGGTAGTTCTGGCTGTATGAAGTACCCAGCCAACAGTTTAATAAAACAAACAAAAACAAAACTGGAGGGAACGCATAACCCCCGCCTTAAGCGTATGACACGACAGAGTATTGCAATAGGTTAGTGGCCACATATGCGGAATTGGTCGTTCTCTAATTTACATTCATAGTTAGCTGGGAGTATTCACACCACTCCTGGCGCAGTGGTGCAGCGGTTACGCGATGTCCCACTGCCCTGCAATGGCGGCAGAATGCAGCGGCCGCTTGCTCCAGCCGCTCCGGCTGGAAGACTTCAAACGGTAGCCAACGCCGGACAATTTTTTTCCGACATGGGCGTACTAACGTTCCCGAGTTAAAAAGTGGAGTTCAGAGGTATATAAGATCAGACTTAACGATCCCATGTTTCTACTGCGGGCGTCCCGCTTTCAATCCACGAGTGTGATTTTGAAAAAGTGTCAATAATATCGTAATTATCTGAATAATTAACGCTTCACTAAGCCAGTCTTAATGCAATCAAAGAGTCAGCCTTCATGCTCAGCATCCAGCCGCACCCCCGCCAGTGGACAAGCTCTCTTGCAACAGAATAATCAATCAGTTAGGATGCGACAAAATTAGATCTAAAACTAAGAGGTTGACTTAGTACGCTGCCAACGCCACACTACATCCGCTGCCACTACCTAAAGCATATGAAACAAACTGCCATATATTATTTGCATGAATCAAGGACCGACGGATTGTTCTGAGTGTCCTGAGTTTTGTTTTCTTTGTTTGGTTGGCGTGCATGAACTACTAGGTGAAATGAGTGCAGGAATCATACTGTCGCCCGCGTTGTGTCGACGCTGCAGCGTAGGAAAAGGGCTTGGCGGAACAGGAAGCTAGTCAGCCTCGCCGTGCTAAGCGCTCCGTTTTGTTTTCAATAACATTCTAAATAAACACCTCAGTACGTACCCTGTGCGTAACAGCACATGGCGTAAACAATGGAAAACATTGCGTCTAATCGAATTTTTATAATTGGTTAAAGTAGTAGTAGTAGTAGGTGTTTAATGAAACTAAAACAAAAAAGGAAGGTAAAAGATTTTTGCTAACCACGGCATCTGCCATCAACGGCGGCCGCACCAGAGCTGGCGCAGCGGAAATAAAGGATAGCAGGCAGTTTGAAGAAGTGAAATGAAAGAGGTGAGAGGAGTGTAAGAAAGGATGCAGGGAGAGGTGATAAGTACACTATTTACATAGCAATACATTTGTACAAGTTGGGCGCGTGTAGAGTCAACAGACGTTTTTATCATACCGGAGACGTACAGCGGTTTACCGGACCCCTCCTGAGCACGCGCAGTGGCTCCCCCTCACCCTCACAATGCCTCTGCGCATGCGCAGGAGGGGTCCGGTAAACCGCTGTACGTCTCCGGTATGCTAAAAACGTCTAATAAAGAAAAGAAAAACACACGCGCACAACACCTTTGGCTTTTCCGAAGGTGTTAATTTGCTTCATTAACAACAAGGCTTTGGAGTTGTGCGCTCCATTTGCGGGATACCTCCGACCATTTCTCTCTAATAAAAACTTCTCTTAATTCAAAAAGCGCGAGGGAACCATATCACGATATTTTTAGGTAAGAGTCACAAACCAACAAAATATAGCTTTTGAGCCACTGGGAACGAGAAGCTCTCACATGCTGCGCTCTCCCGTGTCCAATTTAACCAGCGGTATGTGTTTAAGCTGCGGTAAAGAGCAATGAGATGAAGCGTACGAGAGGCCCAGCTGTGAAGCGTAAAACGTCTGAATGCAAAATTATAATTAATCTTTAAGGAGGAATAACTGGGCTCAAGTCCTGCGCCTCTAATTACCGCTTGTGACAAGAACACTGTGTTATATATTTCTGTTTTTTTTTTGTTAACAGTCGTCTTATGAAGTCATTCTTCCCTACCTTTCTATAGTCGCGTCCATGGTTTCGTGCCAGCTAAGCCAGCAACGTAGAAGCAATGTTACACCTAACCCACCGTTTTAATGCAAGAAGCAGCGCCTGCAGTGATAAGAACCTGCTTCGTTTCGTCTGTGCCAAACCAATTCGCCAGATCGTCCATATTAGTTCAACATTTTGCATATTGAATACGTCTCCGCGCAACATTTTTGGAAAGTACGACACACTTGATTTCACGGCGACCGTGGCAGTCCTCCTTATTTTATGGCGACAGCTGCGCTTTCGCAGCACTTTTTTTTTTTTTACCGACGGTGTGATCGCCGAATATAATCAAGTGACCTTGCTGGCCAAAAACAAAAGAAAAAGGAATAAATTGTGGTCCTTATATTCGAGTATACATTTCAAGTAGTTATACAAATTTCGAAGTTCATCTAAATGGCCATTGTCTGCGGGATATGCAATCTATGCAACAATCTTCTCCTTCCGCCATTTCCCTCTTAACACCCAGTCCTCCCTTCGCTGTTGCCTACTCAGATTAACGCGTCGATTAAGCACGCTGGATAAAATCTGTTCTTTATTCATCATGGCTTTCAGTCAGTAAAGAGCTTTCTCTAGTATCTGTAATCTTACCTGACCGATAAATGTGTTATCGGAGGAATAGGGCGCTTCTATAGATGTGCCACATGCAACCGTATGCTGACAAAGAGGGCCTGGCCTGGGAAGACGAAGACAATGATGGCGTAAAAACGGAATGCAAATACTGCACCAACCTTCACATAGGAAGAAAATACTTAAAATGTAAAGGAACCAGAATAGGATAGCAAGTTCAAAATAAGGTGCAAAATAAATAAAGCAGCCACTTAAAGTTACAAAGCGAGGTGGTGCTAACTACCGCCCTGATTCGAGGGAGATGCCAATATTCATCTCTCTGGGGAGGGAGAGCGATGAAGTTAAGTCGCTTAACCGCTGAACGCGGCGATCACTTTTGCGACTACCGTGCTGACAGTTTTACACTCCTAACGAAATAGCATGAAGGGGCTTAATTAATTCTTTCTTGCCATTAATACCGCAGGTACAATGAGATGACAACCTAATTACAATACCTGCACCCATCAGCACTGCCACCAGAAAGGGAAGCAAGCACGATAAAAAGGCTCGCTAAAACTGCGGCAGGAAGACGGTTTTAAAACATAAATATATATCGTTCACCTCCTTATGCGTGATTTAGTGCTGTTGCATCGAACTCTTTATTGCTAAGCTGCTCTTAAAATTAGCGCTCGTTTATTTTCGGAACTGTTTCCGTTTACTACTGGAGCGCTGCCAAGCTCCGCTCACCGGATCGCTTTCCGCCCGATGAACGACGGGAGTGAGAGTGGCTATACTTACGTCTCATCTATATCCCCGTTACTACTTTACCTCAGTGTCAGCTTTTTTTTTATTTTCTTATGAGTGCAGTACGTCTAAATTCAAGCTTATTAGTAGTTCAGCTACACTGACAATTCCTTTTTTTTTTTCTGTAACACGAGTTTATGGTCGGAGCCATAGATTCATTTGTGGCAGTTTACACTCTAGGCCCAGTTTCGTATAGCGACTAAAGAGGAATTGTTTTAGGGACTCAGGTAATTATATGAATATAGTATCACTGCACGAGCAAAGTATCGCGTCACGTTATAAGGAATACCATAGAATGGATATAAAATACGTTGCCCCCCATTTAAGCTTCCTTTTTGCAATGGCGGTGTTGTCAAACACAAACGTTAAAAAAAAATGAACACGGTGTATGCGGCACGGGTGACCGAAATGGGGTCAATAGAATGTTCGATAAGAAGAGGTCAAGCTGTGAGTTGGCTCTATGGAGGGAAATGCCGATCCAGAATAAAAATAAAACTGTTAAATGAGACACGTTAAATATTAAAGCTCCTATAGGCGCTAATAAAGCGCAGAAAATAATTGTATACATTCGAACCGGTAATGTTTACTATAAGAAGTGACGCCGGGTTAATGCTACCCATTTTTTATCATTATCCATGCCCTGAATGCCCAAAAATCCTCGCGTATTGTGCCAGTGCATCCGTGACTCACAAAGCGGCCGACTAAATTACGAAAAGGCTGCACCAGCTAGTTTTACTGCCACTCACGGCAGTTTAAACTTTTAGTGAATAAAGGCATGAATTTGCGATTTAAGAGCTATGTAGGACAACTCTTAATTTACGTTAGGGCACACTACTGGCGGAAAAATAATAAGGCGGACACTAAAACCCCGCCTTAAGGTTATGACGCGACAGCGTTAATGGTTCTTTGCTACTTTATTTCTTAATTATTACCTCTTTCTAATTACACACGCTCATTAGCATACGTCAGATACCATATTAAACTACGTGATACTCCACGAGACACAAAGGGTCTCTTAACCAAGTAGAATGAATGTGCCTCAGGTTTTAGGGGTAGCGTGTCTGAATCGCAACCAAAGGGTTAGGAGTAGGTTTCCTAACTAATTACCTCGAACTGCTTTCCAGTATATCGAAATTAATTTAATTTACATGCTTACGAGTCACAATGATATTTTAGTCATGCAACGCCCTCATAATGACAATTTAACTCGAAGCTTTAATCTTAGAATATTAATCACTAGAATATGCTAACATTACATGGTTCCCGTATACAGGTACTAGCGTAGCCGCACTGGAAAGTGTGCAGTGAAAAGCTGCGCGATTTATCTATAGCCAGTACAGGCGCACAGATTCACCTGCTGAACTTTTGCTTCGCGCAGGGCTTCAGCCTTTCTCTATCCGATCGAAACTGCAGCGCTTGAAATTCCTATGCTTACTTCTACACAATTCATTTAAGCTTAACTCTGAAGACTTCGTCAATATAAGCCACTCCAGAATCACCCGCCGCAAACATCCTCTTATACGTGAAGAATTTTTTTGTTGCAATAACACATTCTATTTTTCCTTTTTTCCGCGAGCAGTGCGCGAATGGATTGCCCTTGACGCTTCGACTGTAATGTAGCCTACAGTCCTCAAATGTTTGGAGCTTGCCGAGCTGAGTATATTGCCACAAAACTGACTAAATATTGTTAAAATGTTGGTGATATATACTTTGTTCTGTATAAATGATTACCTCGAATTTGTTTGTTCTTGTTTTGCTTGAACTAGGCCCATCCTTTTCATTGTACACCTGTTTACTGTTCTATAACTGTTTTATCTGAAAGTTGTCCATTTTTTGAAGTGCGCCCACTCCTGTAAAAACCCCGGTTGGGGTTAACAGTATATCGAGATTTAAAAAAAAACCATTTCTTTCCACAGCTCAACGTGGGACGTCACTGCCCTCTCCAGTAATCAGGTTTTTCCCGTACGCCAACTACGGCGGTTCCTGCATTTTTATGCGTACACAAATGCAAAAAAAAAATTTAATGCGAAGTAGAAGAAAGATGTCACACTTGTCATCTTATTAATTTCTAGAAACAGTCTCGCTTTGTGCATGTGTATACAGCACAAGCGCTGCTATCTAGACTTCATTTGTTTGTGGTTGCGTTGTATACACCTCGACTAGTATCGAGCAACTCCGAGCTTTACAGATCCTCGTCATTTGCTTATTTGTTTTTTCGGCGCCAGATTATAGAAAAGAAGTTACTGCCGAGAAGTTTATAAGTTTGAAAAAAGAAAAGCGCGGCTGAATGAATTTAAATGCGCTCGGATGACCGCAAGCCATGTTACCCCACTGAATGCGAAATCCGACTTTGAAGCGTGAGAAATATTCAGTTCTAATATCACCCCAGTCCATCACGTGTTTTTTTTTTGCATTTGCATGCAGTAAAAGTAAAAGGCCCTCAGTGCAGAAGCACTTCCATGCAGTCAAGGGTTTTTTCGCTTGAAACTGCCCTCAAAGATGGTCGCGATAAATATGCACAGCAGTTACAAAAGCAGTCAAGGAAAACTCTTTACAAATACCGTACTTACTCGATGTTAACCTGCCCTATATTGCAAAGCACATCCGTTTTTCAAGGTCAGAAAAAAAAAGTGCAGTGACTTCGATTCTAACGCGCATGTCATTTTCAGGCGATTTTTTTTTTTTTTCAGAAAAAGGATGCACGTTAGAGTCGGCTAAATACGGTATCCTTATTCGTATTAGGATGCGCGCGAGCACACGTAAAGTACAAATTTAATATTAGGAAAGCCTCGCCTTTTCTGCTCTCTTTCAAATTCAGTGTTAGAGTTCAGTGTTGCGGCCTAAATGCCAAGTATGACTTTCCGCTTCTTCTGGCGTCCAGTGTTACGTGCGCTTGGCGTATGCGCATGTGACAACCTCTACGATAGCTTCCGAAAATACGTTCCGAATTGTATTGGCACCACAGAGCAACGCAAAATCATTTACGCCCCGAAAGAAAACGTGCGAAGCGTAGAACTACCCCGTGCTACTGCACTCTAAAAAGAAAGGAGTAAAAGGAAGTACGCTGTCCTCTAGAGCACTAGAGGAAATCTTATTCCTTTTTTACTCCCATATAGGTGTTCTCGTGCATCCTGCTACTTGTATCTGCTCTCGGACAACCTGGCTGACCGAGTACCATGAAAACACCGCATGAAGTATAGCATGCTCGCCACCGTGGACATCCACCGACAACCGAAGCGGCTTTCCAGCAGCAACGTGTGCAATGTCGGGTAATTCACGCTTCGACAAGACTCTTCGCGAACGCCGTTTCGAACAAAGAGATGGAGCCACGACCGCAAGAACGCGTCTTGCACATTTTCTTCGAAGCTTTCAAGATTCTGCGGCTTTGTTAACGTCTCCCACGACGCTAAGGGAACGTCTGTTTCTTTTCGCGGTGCCCCTGTACACTAGACTCTTTCTCGAAGCCAAAATAAAACACGATGCGGGGCCGTCGACGCCGAACGCTCAATGAATACTTCGGTAAAAGAAAGAACAATGTTTAAAAAAAATCGCAAGCGCAGGGAGACTACCGCAGCTGTATAATTTTCGAAGCCGCCGCTTCCCACGGGTCAATCGCCCGCGGAAGAGATGTGGTGGAGGGGTTGCGCGGAAGGGAAGGAGCAAGGACCTTCTTTTCCGTCCTTTACTTACTCTCCCATCCATTCCACCGTTTAATCCATTATCCACTAGAACGGCGTGTGCATCGCTTCACCTGATCGCACGTCTCGCGGGAACGCATGTTCTGTCGCCCACCTTCCCCCTTCCTTTTTTTTTTCTCCCCGCCGCCTTACGCTCCACCCGGCTCAACTTTTTCTCGTCTCAATCTTCCAACAAATTTGGCTGACAGCTGGTAGGGGGGAGCCAGGAGCGATAGAAAAAGAAAACAAAAGAGCTTTCCGTAGAGAGAATGAAGGTGGGAACATGTTCTACGGCAGTTCGATTAAGAAAGAAGAAAATGGAAATATATTCGGTGCATGGGGAAGACCGATGAAAGATGCAGTCAGGGTGGGAGCGAAACAACCAGGAGCAGGAAGGGAAGAAGGGAAAAAAGCGGAAAGATAAGGAATGAACAAAAGTTATCGAAAGATGGTACGAATTCTCGCCGGGCTAAAAGGGATCGGGCGCGGGGGGGGGGGGGGGGGGGGAACGGGGTGGGGGGTGTTTAGAGCGGGGGCAAGCTCTCGCGGCGATGAAAAGAAGGGGCGCATTTAAGCGCGCCAGGGACGCACCCCTCCTTCCCTACCTCCACTCTTGCCCGCCTCAAACCGTATCCCTCTCCCCCCGGCATCTTTACACCGCTTCGCGTTTATACTTGCCAACCTCGAGAGCTCGATCGCGCAACCAGCGCAACCAGCGCCACCGAGCCAACCAACCCACCCTTTTACGGGGGCTTCTCAATGCTCCACGAACACACAGAGGATATGGGATAGACGAACGTGTCTTCCAAAGGGCGCTCTCTGCTGATGCGCTCCTTTTATTTCTTTTTTCCCTTTTTCGAACGCAATAGAACTTTGCAACTGAAAAAGAAAGGTTTTTCTCGCAGCGTTGTGCGGCCGGGGAAATTTGAAGTGCGCACCGCACCGTGTTGGAGATTCGAAGACGAGGCATCAAAGACCATTCAGGAATTCGCTAGCCGTCACGGAGCCCTTGCACGCACCACACGGTTTATCGGCGAAGTCACTTGCGTGTGCTGCCTGACCGAGAAGCAGCCCTGGCCTAAGCAGGCGGAAAAAAGGGGAGACGGCCCAATTCTAAGCATTCTTTCTCGCCACTGCTTCCCGCTCTTTCCTGTCCTCTTTATGATTCTTCGCGTCGGTAAAGAGAAAAAGCGAACACTTACTGGACCCTAGCGATCGAGAGCCGAGTGGTTATCAACCAAGCGGTGAAGAAACGGACGCAGGGTGGCGAGAAAAGTTCCGCGGAAGGATCAATAGCCGCTTTCGCAATGTCCCCTCTCTTCTTTGTTGGATGCGCTCGGCCGGTTGCAAGCATCTCCGATAGTAGTTATTTCCATATTTTTACTCATAGAGAGGGTCAACTCCTCCTAACCGCCATAACAATCTTGCGACATCGCTATGCGTCGAACCCGATGCTCTTCTGGGGCCGTTGGCGTTGTTAGTAAAGCGTGATCATATCTGGTTAGAACAAGTGCTGGCGAAAGGCTATCCCATTTGGAAGCACTCGGTGCATAAGCTGGGTCGTCGCCTGAAATGTACTGCGTCAACTTACTTCCACCAGGCTTACTACAACTAGGACCATAATATGTCCAGTTTGTTTGTTTGCTAGTTTGTTTGTTTTTGCTTTTGCATCCGACATCGCTGTCTAAATAGCAGCTGGCCAAGTTCTCGTCAAATTTGATTCCTTTTCCACGGTTAGCTTTATCATATCGACCTTAACTCTAAACACTGCACTTATTAAGTAAATATAGATTGCTGTTCCTTCACCAACATGCAGATTCAAGAGTTGCGGTTATTTATGTCAGCCCACTAGACAGATACACTGTGCTGTTGATAGCGACATTGTGAAGTACAGAGCAATGACAATATAAACATCTGTAAATCAGAGCCCATGTGATGCGGGCACGGTCTAAAGAATGGCGGAAGTGACATTTGGATAGCATTCACTGCGCCATATGTTTCCAAAAGCAACAACAGGGAGGACGTCTAGAAGCTTTCTCAGCCCATGAAGTTCCGTAACCCTACAGAGACAGCTGGCACTTGTCCTTATAGCCTACCTGTTAGATGGCCGCTGCATGCCAGCCACAAATATTATCTTTATTTTTTTCTTCCTTGGTTAAATATGAATACAGCCTTTTGAGCATTGCTCAGCGACAATATGGCTGTTCTCTTTCGATTCTACTTCATTCTAGTCTTTTTCGGTTCTCATATGTGGCTAATACGACGTCTCGCCCCCGTTTTCTCGAAGTCAACTATCAGAAGGGATCTGATAGTCAGCATGGTCGACAACGACGATGAAATGGAATCGATGGGGAGGAACGGGTATATAGTGTCGGCTCCAAAGGTTCATCCTAACTGCGGCTGCGTCATCGCGTTGCGAAAAGGAACGAGACAACGATCAAAACTTCAATCACATCTAAAACAATCACATCTAAAACACCTCTTCCTTTTTTCCAGCCTCCGTCTTCTTTTATGCACGTTTTTCTCCACGTAATGATTCACTCCCAGGACACACGCACAACGCATATGTCTTTGTACAACAATCCTATTGGACTTGGGTTTCCGTCTCTTTTTATACTACTTCGGGGCGTTCACAATTCGTATGTGGCATTGGCCTATTACGAAAGTCACTACTGCTGCGGCCTCCCTGTCGTTGCAAACGCAGCAGGAGCGGCGTCTCGCAGCGGCTGATACGAGTCGAGGTAGGCTAACCACGACTGCAAATTCAGTTCAATGGATGTTGACATAGAAGAACAAGAATAAAGACTCGTGTGCACTATTCGAAAGCAGTATATGCCCTAGAGAAATAGAGTGCCCCTCCCGAAGCGGTGAAGTTATCGAACCGCAGGGCAATTCGATGCGGCCAGTTTGAGCGGTAGAAACGAAGGGTAAGATAAAGATAAAAAAAAACTCACTAACCTGGATATGAAGATATTAATAAACAAAAAAGATATAAACAGAACGAGAGAGAGAGACAGCGCGTCAACGCGACACGGCACTTCTCTCCCCGAAAGTCGACAGATTACAATCCTCGGGGCCATCCTCCCCATTACGAGCGAGCGTCGCGTATGCCGGCACTAATCCTCGGCCGTTCTTTCGAATGGATACCGTCCGCCAGCGGCCTTTCGCCCTTCGCTTCCTTTCCGGACCCACAGACACACAGTGTAGCCGCCACCGCCGAAGCGATCCATCGCAACAGCAGCGGGACGACGGCTCTCCTCTTCCAATCCGGCTGCCGCTGCGCCCCATCTCCTTTTCGCATCCGCCGCATCCTCCGCGCACACGACGCGCTTCCTCTCGGCCTTTGCCGCTGCTTGCGCCGCCGGCCCCTTGGCGTGCCGCGCGCCCTTCTTGCGTTGATGCTGTTCATCTCCGGCAGACGCGGGCGGTGGCACAGGCGACGGGGCCTAGCCGAGAGAGCCGACAACAACCCCCGACGCAGCACGGGAGAAAAAAAAAATGACAGAAGGAATAAAAAAGCTGGACAGAGATGGGCCGAACCGAAGGAAAGCAAAAACAAACATATATTCCGGGCACAAGAGGATGGCCGGCTATCACGCCGACGCCGCCGACGGTCTCCACCGCTGCTTTCTTGATTTCGTTGTTTTTTTTTTTTTCGCGCTCGCCTTAGGTTCTGTAACGCGAGCTGTTTTTTTTTATTCGTCGTCCCCCGAACTTTCTTTTTTTTTCCTCGCTCGCTCTCTCGCACCCTCCTGGCCTTCCGCTTAGGGAGACTTCTATCCGGAGATAGCCGCCCTCGGTACGCCGTCGCCTTTCCCGCTCTTTTTTATCCCCACGCTGCCGCCACCGCCGCTCCCGTTCGGCGTTTTATTTTTTTGCACCTCGCCTCTGTGCTTAGTTGTAGTTTTTTTCCGCCCTGTTAGCTTAGTTCTCGGCCCCTGCGCGTCTATCTTTTGCTTGCGTGCTTGCGCGCGCTCGCGCGCGCCCGCGCTTGCTTTCGCGCTCTTTCTTCACTTCATCGTTTCTTTTTGTTTTCTTTTTCCTTCTTCGCCGCCGGCAACGGCGGGCGGTCGGCCGGGCGGGCAGGCGGCTCGTTTCTGTCCGCTCTTTCGCCTTGGCACCGGGTTCGTCCCTCGCGGTCCTTTAATACTCGATTTTTATTTATCTTTCTTTATTTCGTAAGGATCTCATTTTTTTCCCTCTTCTTTCGTTCGGTCCCGTCCTCCTATTCGTCGACGGCGACCCTCTTTGGCGCGCTTTACTTTTTCGCTGCTAGTTTCGCGCGCGCGCGCGCCGTTCGCCCGCCGTCGCTACAACAGCAGAAGCAGCAGCAAAGCCGGCGACGGCGTTCGCTTGCTTTTGGCGTCGGGAGCGTGCGCGCCCGGTACAGCGTTCCGCGCTCACCCCAACTCGTGCGTGCGCTCAAGTAAGGAGGAGAAAAGGAGAAAGGGGGACAGGCGCGCGTGTGTGCGTCGTCGCTGTGCGCTCGTCGCCGACGCCGCCGCCACTGCTGCTGCTTAGTCGTGGGCGTTGCGCTGCGGGCCGCCAGCACTCACACAAGCCCTGCCCCAGAAGCGGCGTTCGGGCATCCCCCCTTTCCTTCCCTCCGGGCTTCGCCTTCTTTTCCCTTTTTTTCTTCGCTTTTGTTCCCTAACTTTCTTCCAGCCCTGCCACGGCGTTGCTCCACGCGCGCTTTTGTTCTTACTCGGCCCGCTAGCCGAGGTTGTTGTGTGAATCCTTCTGCGCACTACTTATTTGCTTCTACTTTTTTTGCGCGCGCCTGTTTGTGTGCTCGCTACGTTCGTCGCGCCGCATGCTCTGCCCGGGTTCTCTGCGCAGTTACCCCCGGTTGCTGCCGCGAGAGAAGCCGGGCTACCCTGCCTCGCAGTCTGCTTCTTCTGTCATGATTTTTTGTACCCGCTTTGCCGGTGCTGGTAAGGTTGTTGCTAGTGCTACTGCCACGAGCCGCTGTCTTGCCTGGCAGCCACAGCGCTCGTACGCCGCGTTGTCTGCTTCGCCCGCGGCGGATCTAGGGAGAGCGGCGGCGGATAAACGCGCCGCTATTCCTCCTGCAGCGACGGGAAGGAGGGAGACATGGGTGGCAAAGGGGAAGAGAGAGACGAGCGGGCTCAATAAAGCGGGAGACAAAGGAAGGCGAGACCTCCCTCTGCCAGCATGTCTTCTCTCGCGTACGTATAGAGCCCACGCAAGTGGAAATAAGCAAAAGGGGAGAGTCTGCGCCGGTGTTCAATAACCACTAAAGACAAAGCGTCTAGACAGGGCCAGACAGCAAAACTTGGCCGGGGGAAAAGGAACGGGACACGGAGTAGGATGGGTAAAGCAAAAATGATAAGAAGGAAAAAGAAGGTCTGACGGATGCGAGAGGAATCGGAAGGGGAGGCTAGAAGAGAAAAGTCGGAGGCCGGACTAAAGTAGCTGCGGGGCACGGCACGCGAGTGTGCTGAGGGCAGGCGATAGCGAAGAGCGAAAGGAAATGCCGTCCGTCCGCCGTGGGTCCGACAGCAAGATAAAAGAAAGCCTCGGTAGCCAGAAGAGAGGGCGTGGGTGTAGAGGAAGGGAGTGGGGGGGGGGGGGGGGGGGACCTTTCGCGCTGAGAAGGCCGCCTGTTTTTCTAGTTATCTCGCATTCCACCCGCTCCTGTCTGCAGACATTCACCATCTTTCTAGCGTTCCGACATACGAGGATCATCGAAGTTTATCTGTCGCATCTATTACACAGGGCCGGTGACGTCGGGGGCAAGGTTAATAAGGTGTGTAACTCTAATATGACGTTTTCGTCAAACCCTAACCTGTATAAAATTGTCGTATAAAATGCCGCCTCATTTGAAACTTGGCCAATTTCAAGGCGTATATCATAGACAGGCAGCGCTGCTAGTGATATCCCACTTGTTGACTGTACTTTTCTCATGGGCGCGTATGAAAGAGATAGAAGCAAGGGAGGAGTGCGGCGAGTGGCCCCTTGTAGACAAGGAGGGAAGGGGGAGACGAATTCTGTCCCACATTTCACCCTGCTTTTTAGAAGACAAGAACCTGAAGGCGTTACCATGAAATTTTCCCTCGTCTCATGAAAGAATCAGTGCACGCCTATGACGCTTCTTTTTCATTAATAAGGCAAGCAAGCAAAGAGCTCTCTCAATCTAAAAAGTGCGTACGAGGTTAAACGAAACGAAGTCTAGAAGCTTGCTGGCTGCATTTTTTTCTTATACGTTATAAAAATGTTAGCGGCAGCGTAAGAGAACCGGTCGGTGTCGCATGTGTCTGCTGTTCCGTTTCCCAAGTAGGTTAAGTCAGTGGATGCTTCGCCCGAAGTTACTGGCATGTATCGCAAAATGCGCTGCTGCCCATATCTGCTGGTTAGTATCTTCGAGCGAAAGGGCATTGAACGCATATGAATGATGCCTAACAAAAAATTAAAATGCTACACACAGCAATAAACACTCCAGCACATAGAATCCCCAGTAAGAGTATTAGTTTATTTCTTACAGAGTAAAAAAAAAAAAGAAAATTCATCCCGTGTAATTGTTGTACACCCTCGTCCGCCCCTCCACCTATTACCTTCCCAAACCGAAATAATTTTCCCTTCATGATTGCACTGGAAAAAAAAGCGAAATTACGTCAAGCAAATCTACTTTTATACTATTCTTGGGTAATTACATTCATGCTTTGCTGTGCAATCGCCCCCTCCCCACAAATAGCCATGTTCTTTTATTATTTCATTATTATTCAATTTCTTGAAAACAAAAAAAAGAGCCTACGCTTTGAGGTTCTTTCTTATAACGGCCCCTTGGAAACAACCTGAGGAACCGATATGTTGACATAAACCATGCCGCGGCCTCTTTCGCTATTTTAGACGTGACATTTACTACGTGTTCGTGTTACGCTGTGGTTTCACTTAGTTTCGTAATCTAGCTTTCGTATTTCTTGCGTATCGATGAGCTGTTAAAGTTCATGCAATAATTCGCTACAAAACACACGAGACGAGACAGGACGGCGATGCATGGCGCATGTGTCGTCGTCCTGTCTCGTCTCGTGTGTTTTGTAGTGCCTTATTTTTTGAAGTGTAACATGCATATCCAACTAGCCTAGCAACAAACGTTATCGATCAGCTGTAGCGTTCAGCTTCTGTACTTTCTTCTCTATATCTCCGCTTTTTCTTTCTTGTTACGTCATTAGGCGCCCACCTTTTTATTTTCGCTTAATTTACATCATGGTCCCGGGTTCGAACCCGACAGTGGCGGCCGCGTTTCACTGGAGGCGAAATGCAAAAGGCGCCCGTGTGCTGTGCGATGTCAGCGCATGTTAAAGATTACCAGGTAGGCAAAATTATTCCGGAGATATTCACTACGGCACCTCTTTTTCTCTTCTCTGACTCCCTCCTTTATCCAGTCCCTTACGACGCGGTTCAAGTATCCGCCGAGATATGAGGCAGATACTGCGCCATTTCCTTTCCTCAAAAAACCAAAAAAACGAACCAATTCAATCTATGTGATGACATATGCGAAGGTACATAAAAGGCCCGTGTCCCCATATCGACCGGCAGAGCCACACTTTGCCTCCTGCCATCTGCAGGTGACAAAGGTTGCACACAAGGTGTACGACGAGCCCCATGTGGTACACTGCGGTGCCAGCTGCGACCAGCAACCTCTAACAAATGGCAAGTGAAGAGGAGATCCCCCTCTCCATTTCTAGTGGACACGAGGGAGAGACCAGAAGATGGCTGGCAAAGGAAGGACCCTGTCACCTGCCAGTGTTGGCACACTGAACAGCCAGCGGCGTACTCCCACCGTTGGCAGGCAGAAAAGTGGATTGAGAGAAATCTTTCCCTCCACCTGTGTGGTATGTGTGGCCGCACATGGTAACGCACAACGAGGTTCTTATCCTATCACATCGTCTCAGCTAATGGTGTCCAGGTGTCCAGCAAGCCCCAGTTTTCTTCGCGCTAATCAGCCTTGTTTCTTTCTCGTTTTAACGCGATAGCACTACAGTTGTCGTCACACAGACATTCCACCGCTGTCAGGTGCCTCGAAATTCGCTGATTATGATCTAAAGAGGTCACGTTACCTTGTGACGTCGTTACAACCTGCCCACCGTGGCAAGTGGCAACGTGGCCACCGGACTGTAAGCAGCCGGCACACCATGGCAGGTGGGGATCAATTACCGTCAGATAACGATCACGTGACCTTGTGACACCATCTCAACCTGCCCACCGGGTTGTGAGTAACCTATTTTCTAAACAGCATCCTAGAGGGAGAATCGAGAACAAAAATCGGGAAGAAAAAAAAATATGCAAATGTCGGCATCGTCACAGCATAGAAGGTACCTGCTACTGCAGCTTGCAGTACAAATATGGCAATTGATGGACCGACAAATTCAAAGAAACTGACGCAGAAGCAGTCACAAGTTGCAACAGAAGGTGCGCCAAATGTGAGATCTAATGCTAACGCATTCCACTCTTAAGGTGACTTAAGAGTCCCCATAGTTTTTTTTTTCTTTTCGTATGATAAACGCTCTGCCAGAAAAAAAAAGGCCCTGTTTCTTTCGAGGGACGGGAGTCCCTGAGACTACTCGAGTCAATAAAATTCTATTTAATCTACCAGAAGAAAGTCGATGTAAATTTGTAGCCACAACAACAGCGTTTCTTTATCTAAATTATTTACCGACTGCTTGGAAATGGGCGTCTCCATCTTCGTATTTAACAGCTACGCGAAGAAAATTTACTGCGCCGCGCGGGCTTTGTAACGTGGCACAAATGAAATAATATACCAATTGCTGATCCAAACGTCTTTGCGTGCGTGAGTACCTGTTCCTGCAAACTTGCATGCGGCAAAAGTAATACTAAGACGAAATGTGGACAGGGGATTTTGTTTACGTGAAGGTATGTTGAAGAAGTCGAGATTCACCTCAAGGCTCATCTAGTAAGAGGGAAAAACCCCGTTTGGAACAGGTCACCGACAACCTTCTGTGGTATTTCTGGCTGTCAGGAAACAGCGAAAAGAAGAATAAAAGGAAAGTGACTTCATAATTCTACGCAGCGTAACTGCTGCGACAAAAAAAAAAAACTATACGCATTTATCTTGGCGCCACGGACTGTTCTAAGGACTGGTTTTCTTTCCTCATCTAGTTCACCCCGATGACTGGCCACTGTCATGATTGTCATCGCGTTAGTGATTCCTGTCGTTCTTCCAGTTAAAAGCGCATTTTCAGCAAATGTCTCCTCCTTTGGCTCTGTCTACCGTTAAGCCGTGCGAAAGAGGTGAAAACAGAAAAGGAATGAAGAAATATCTTTTTTTCTCTCTAATTTCTCTCCAAATTTCTGACCACGGCTTCCGAGTCCAATAGCCTTCAACTGGATTAGTGATTCAAGCTCTAGCCTACTCACTGCTTAGATACGATCGAATATTTGAACGGCCTCGCATTATAAATTATCGAGAGGACTTCGCCGATGCTCCTCAAGAAGCAGGAGCGACTGCATCAACTAGGTTTCCTGCCATTAGGTTAATGGGTGAGGGCCATTTTTTGGCTATTTTAAATGTAGAGCATATGTTTGGAACACAAAATGCCTCTGAGGCAGGCTAGAGCATTTCAGTCTTGCTTTGACTCTATTGGTCATTAGTCCGTGCACTTACTCCCTCTGTATACACCGATGCTTGGGTTCCTTGCCTTCCACTATTTCACACAGTAGCTGCTACTTCCCAAGACTTTCGGATGTAACGTTGCTTCTCAATGAAATTAGATCTCGTAAGTTGGGATAGTGGAACAAGGCTCAAAGACAAAGATTGACCATAGCAGAAATAAAACACGGCATTGGAACAGATGCGCTATGCTAACCCGGCGCTATTCTCTTGCAAAAAGTCAAACCTTCACTGCTCCTGGAAATTCTTTTCTTTTTCTCACACAGGCGATAATTAGTTGGAACAATAACGCGGATTCGCAAGGCTCTCCATTTTAACCTATGGAACCGAAAGCCAAGGCAAGAGCCTATACTGTCTTGCCGCTACTTGGGAGAAGTAAGCAATAAAGGCACTGAACTGGTGGGGAAAAACTGATTTTTCGTTCTTTATACACAGTACGCTCGACATATAATTAAATATCAATATAATTACGCTATCAGTTTTATCTTCGAATTGTCCTCTGCTTTCGCCTTCGTATTTACTTAATTTGGAAATTTAAATCGTAATAAGCTGTAGAGAAATCAAAAGACATAGCTACGCTTCCTTGGCCGGAATCTTGATTGGGGGCTTCGGATGTTGACGATTAAGCACCTATCGGACGCCACTCAGCTTCAAGCAACACATAACTGCTGCAGTAGCGCTAGTTCCCTGCTATACCATGAATAAGATTCAGGTGCATACCTAATCATCCCACCTATCTTTCAAACGCCTGCCTACAAAAGATCCAGCCCTACAATGTGTAAACAGAGTACGACGGTATGTGGGCTTTAACGTCGCGAACAGACATATCCCCTGTCGAGGTTCGTCGTAGTGGAGGACTTCGAATCAATTTAGACCATCTCGGGTACTTTAACGTGCACTGACGTCCACTGACTTTCGGGTGTTTTAGTGCGCTAGCGTTAAAGCTTCCACTCAGCCGCTTAGCCGTCGTTTGTGCGGTCCCTCAGCGACCTTGAAGAGATGGGTGCCATCCGCCTGGGTGGCAGACGGGCCACCTAGGTCACGTGACCTTGTGACGTCATCGCAACCTGTCCACTGGATTGAGAGAAAACTGCCCACAGTGGGAGGTACCAGTTCAAATAGCGGGGCATCGCTTAACAGCTGCACCACTGCGCCAGGAGTGGTATGAGGGGTCCCAGCGATCTATAGCGGCGTTTACATGACGGGGTTGATTTCAGGAGTTGAGCTGAAAGCCGGTTACTGGTTTCATGTAAACACCGCTCAGTCGTGTCCGGGAGTCGAGGGAGCGAGTCCAGTCAACTCCTCTGCAGGGGGCGGGTTGACTCGCTCGACCCCAACGGCAGAGAGCATGTAAACGGGATCGAGTCGAAGAGTCGGGTTAGTGGGAGGGGAGATTATGAATGCGAACCTGTTCTTCGCTTGCGCCGTCATGCCTCCGAGACAGCGGTGCCGTGCCGCAATCTTGGAGGCTGCCACTGCCCTCGCCCGCTGCGCTGCTCGACGCTTCGTGTAGTGCAGTTGAACCGGTCTCGACTCGCTGAAAACCGAATTCATGTAAACACGCAGTCGTTGAGTTGAGCTGACCTTACTCAGCTCGATCCCCTGACTCGACCCTCGCTTTCGGGTTCATGTAAAGGAGGCTTATGAATGTAAACAACGGCCACTTCCGCATATACGGACATTCGGCTTAAAACGACATCGCGTCATGCCCTTAACGCGGATCTTAAGTGTTCCCTCCAGTTTTAGCGCGCTAGCACTATCTCGCCAACATTTTTCGGAAGCCTGCTTGACCTTGAAACCCGAGCCTCAAACTATAACTGAAACCAAAGTGCCAGCGCACCTAATTCGAATTTGACTAATTAACCATGCTAAATCGTCCGCCATTTTTTCTCGCTTGCTCCTCCATCGAAATGCGGGCACTGCGGCTGGAAGTCGATCCCGCGGCCTTGGAATTGGTAGCACGACGCCAAAGCCACTGCGGCGGGTGCTTCTCTTGAACAGTGCAGCCCAAAGGCGTTATGCGTACGTTTCTAAGAACAGCTGGCTCAAGTGAATAAAAAAAGACATCTATATTTATACCGAGGTTAATCTCCTCCCAAGGTAAGCTCTTCACCATCTTTTTGGAAATTTCTGTCATTATTCCATACTTCTACAACGTACTCAGGACAAGCTGTAATCGCTAGCGCATCGAAAAGTGCAGGGAAATATAGATAGAAAGGACGTGCGGAACCAGAAACTGACGCCATGAGTGCTCGAGGTTTCAGTGCCTTGTTTATTGTGCATCTAATGTTTCTTGCATTGTTTGCCCGACTCAAAACTCAGCTAGCACAAAAAAAAAATAAAGTACTCTCATATGCGTAAGTCAGTACCTACACTCTAAACACGAATACAACTATTCGGGATTAAAAATGGAGTAAACTGTCCTCTAGGACACTCCCTTTCATAAAGGGGACGGCGCTAGAGGAGAACTTTCTTCCTCTTTACTGCTTTCTGTTTAGAGTGTAACCACCTTGACAAGCTACCCCAAGTCATTTAGTTGTCAAAGTACCTGGCTACCTTGGCAGCTTCTGTTCAATGAAATTGGTGACTGGAAATATTGGCGCGCATAAATTCCTGGCTACTCTTCGTCGATTTGCATAAATAGTTACAAAAGGCGTCTACGCTATCAAAATGGTGGTTATGAAGGAAACACCTTGAATATTAATGTATTGGTTGTGCAGGCACCCCAGACTAAACGGCGCACTTTACAAGCTCTACATGATCGCCCACAGAAAAGAGGTCGCTGAAAAGCCACACATTTAAGGAATACCAAGGACGCGCACGAGAAACGCGGGAGCTCTACAACAACGCCTAGCAAGGAACCTAGTCTCCTCAGACGGATTCAAAGCCGCTGTGCACATAACACCTGCTGACGGAAACTTTCCGTATATATGGGCAAACGTATTAGAGAGAGTAGTTGACGAACGTAAGTCGTTGAAAAATCACTGCGTGGCACAATTTCGTATCTTGTGAGTAAGTGAAGAAATGCTTGGCTCTTAGATCGCCAGCAACTGCGGCCGCCTTTTTCTCTATGGGAGCTCCATTTGATTTATCTACCTCCCTATCGTGTAGTCTAATCTTTGAAAAAAAAAAAACAATGTATACGAAGCCCACTATTGAACAGACGGCTACTACGCATCTGCCTTAACCTCGATAAAAGCCCTCTTAAGGGATGCTGATGGGGTGTAATCGACTTATTTCCTCGATTTAAAACGACGAAAGCAGTTCTGGTGGGTTCTGAAGAGGCAGCTATGCTTGACAGCGAACATGTTTAGACTGCGCCAGTTAAGCACTGCCCAAGGACCGCGAACATCCCGCTCTGCCAGCCGTCCACGGGCAGGTAAATTGTGTTATGCGCGCGCACGACCGGTTCCTCACGCAGAGTCAACAAGCAGCGAGATGAAGATAACCAAGCCGTCGAGCTTGTCGTCTCTCGGCCCACTCTCGCGGGATCGCGTATAAAAACAGAACCGCAGCGATAAAGATCAACCGAGCCCGGCGTTACGAAACCCGCCGGATAGAAAAACCAAACAGAAAGGTGAGGAGTAGTTAAAGTAGAAGCCCGGCAATCTGCTCGCCGGTATCAAGGATAGCGGGGCGGCGAGAGTATCGGGTAAAGCAAAACGTCCGCGACGCTCCAGCGACGCCCTAACGAGAGCCTCCTAACGACGACGCCGACACCGCCCCAAGGTAACGGGCAGCAGCAGCAGCAGCAGCATCAGCCAGCTGACGTCAGAGTGTCCCCCGCCGTGTTGCGACGTCCCTTTCTCCCCATCGCCGAGCCGTGTCCCGGCTCCTCTGACCTCCCCTAGGGGGACGCAGGCAGCGGCGGCAATTCTGACTCAGAGCCGCCGAGAATCCCCGTTGCCCGCCGCTCACCGGCCGCGGTAGCGGCGGCGATCCAGAGAGATCCTCATCCTTCTTCCCTCCTCTTCCTCCTTTTCCCGGCTGGCGTGAGTGCCGCGCCAGCAGCAGCCAACGGCGACACGGCGGCCAGCGGCAGCAGCAGCAAGTACGGCGCACAACGCCCTCCCCTGCCGCTCTTCCTCCTCCTCGCTTGCCTTTGGGGGATCCGAGTTCGGAGGAACTTTTCGGAACTCATCTCGTCCCATGGCCGCGTCCTCCTCCCCATTTCACCCTCGCTCGCTCCCCTTAGTGAGGAGGGCGCGCGCGAAACGCGCTCCCGCGCGTCGGCCACGTCTCGCTTTTGCCGGCGCTGTCTTTTACTTTCTCCTTTTATTGCCCGCTGCCGCCGCTTTTCCCGATTGGGGAGCAAGCTTTCGGGAAAGAAGGGTCGGTCCGCCGCCGCCGCCTCTGCTGCTGCTGCCTCGCCGCCGCTGATGCCCTGGTCGCTCGCCGCTGCCGGTGTCGCTCACTGGCCCCCTCCCACCTCTTCTCTGCGTCCCGGTTTCCCTAACCTACGCTGCAGACGTTTTTTCTTTTGCTTCCCTCTTTGTGCTTCCAGCTTATTGCGCTGTTCTTGTACTTTGGCTCGTTTTTATGCAGCTGTTGGTGGTGCTGCTGCACAACTTCCCCATTCGCCGGAACTCTCTCTTTTTATTTGCTTCGTTCATGTTTGCGCCTGCTGCCGCCGGGAGCAGGGCCAGAAAAGGGCCGTCCCTCGCCGGACCGCACGCGCCAGGCAAAGGCCTCGCCGCCGCGCCAGCGCGCCGCTGCTGTTGCTGCCGTTGGGATTGTGTTGCTCGCTACACAGCTTCGGGGCAGTGCGGGTCCGCATTTGTTGGCTTTTACTTTGTCGCCGCCGTCGCCGTCGGGCCGCCGCGGGGTGAGCGCGTCGGAGGGTTGCCACGGTCGATCGAAGGTGCGTAGCGGCCAATGATCGATGAGCCGGGGGTCCAAGCTCCTTCTCTCGGCAACCGACGCCGCCGCCGGGCCGGCCGTTAATGGCGGACACCCCCGGCGTCCACTACCACGCACGGCCAGCGAACGAGCCACAGCGCTCTCGCCCTCGTCTTCCCGGGCCACTGACGCACCGCTGCACCGTGCATGCTGCAGGGCAGCACGCACACACAGTGTGCGGCAGCAGCGGCGGCGACGCCCCGAAAACTCGCTGCCTCCTCCTTTTCTTTTCCCGCTTTCCCTTCGACGCAAATTTCTTCCCTTTCCTCCCCTTCCATCCCTATGCAGTTTCCTGTCGTGCTGCAGCACTTGTTTCTACGCGTTTGCGGCGAAAGTCGCGACTTCGACCAGTGTGTGCCTTCCGTGCGGAATTTCTCGGCGACCAGCCGCCCCCCAACTTCGAGTTCGCGTCCCTTGCACATACGCTTAACTGCGGCTTTCGCTTTCTCCGCATGACCGCTTCGGAACAATCTCTTTCGAAGCGCACAACTTTCGTTAGCTTATATCGAAGTTTTAATTTTGTCGACCGGCACTGTTACAACAGTTTTCGCCCCTTTTCTGTCGATCTTTGCCGTTTTATTTTGCTTTATGCGGCAGGGTACCATCCATGCGCGTCAATGGAGTCAGTTACAACATTCTCCTGGTTGGTGGTTGAACCTGACTCATTGGCCGATTCATATTAAGTAGCTTTTCTTAAAAGTGTCTGAAATGAATAGCACGGTGAAACATCGTATTCTCTTTTCTATAGATATAATTAGCACCTATGAAACACGTTGCAAACAACAAAGAAAACTTCACTGGCTTGAGAAATTTTCCTAGGACTACCACGTTAAAGTATAAAGCTAATTGCAAATAAAGGAAATATACTGTATCCACCGTTCAGTTATTCTTAAGTTTTCTATTAGTTTACGCGTCTGTTACTATTCTGCTCTTACTGCCGTCCTCGCTGCTATTCTATACTATTTTATTCTATTATTATTATTAAACTCTCTTTTCTCCTTTTTTATCCCACATAACTTTCCCCAGTGCAGGCTGGCAGACCGGCATCTCTTCCTAGTTAACTTCCGGTTTTTCCTTTTTCCTTTCTGGTAGAAGCAGCAATGCGGCTTTCGCGATGCTTCAGCCGTGTCGGGACAGTTGCGTGCAGAAAAGGATTTGAAAAGAGCGTTTTGTTTTTTCACCTCGATACGTGCTTTTGAGCACCATGCATGGTCAAAGTGGCCCTTCAATGCGAGCTGTATAACGTTGTACGCGAAGAACATTACGTACAGTGAACGGCTGCGGCGGTGAACTGCAAGCCCTTTCAACAACACGTATTTAAAGGTACACTAAATGTATTCTTCGTGTCCGCGATTACTTCAAGAACAAACGAATAACCCCGTTGTAGACCACAGAAATGACGCTGCACCCAGCAACGCGTCGGTGTAGAACTCTACCCCCCCCCCCCCCCTTCCGAGTCCCCTCCCCGTTTCATTCATTTTCTTCTACGGGTGCACCGAATTTCCCTTCGCCCTCCACTGGCAAGGCTGGCGCACTTGATTTCCTCACTTTACAGCGAGAGCTGTTAACGGCTCACTTGTTGCGTGAGTGGCGTCGTCGTCGTGGAGCTGTGGTGCAACACATCACATAACCGGTGACGTCATGTCCCAGCCGTTCGAGCGGGCTCCGCACAGGTGTTGCCGGGTTGGTGGAGTGTCTTGGATTAACAGTAAATTACAAACAGATGCGCTGCTTTATGCATTATTGAGAACGCTTAATCGCAGCGGCATTTTTTACTTTGTTTGTGTAAACGTAACAGATCAGACTTCAAAAGAAAAGCACTTTGGTAGTTTCTCAAAAAGTGCTCGGAGACTCTACCTTCTGGTCTTTTCACTCATCCTCGAGGCGCGACTAACCATCAACAAAAGACGGAACAGCTCCGCCATACACGGAGGCGTCGCGAGACAGGGTGGACGTGTTGCGGTCGCCAAAGTGCAGGCACGGCTTGCTCATCGGAAAAGCGCCCCAGCCGCCGTTGCCCGAGGTCGGGGACAACCCCCTCGGCGTCTCCTAAATGACAGCCGGCCGCCGGACCTCAGCGCGCAATTTGTCACGGCGAAACATTTCTCGCTTCGCTGTGCGTCGCATGGCCTCTCAGTTTATGCGCCATTTCTTCGTTTCTTCTGCTTTCGCCCTTAAGATGTCAAAAGAGAACATGTGTTCGGGTAGTCTCCGAGGAAGCCATCTCTTTCCTTTCCTTTCTGGCTCTCTCTCTCTCTCATTTTTTTCTGGTTTACCATGTCTAAGAGCGTAAAAGCCATACTGAGAGGCCAATTCCTGTTGTTTGTTCTGCGTTTTCGTTTTACAAGCCGCAGTTCTTCGCTTTAACTTTTTTTTTCTGTTCTTAACGCGTTGCCGTGAGCGACTAGAGTGGTTGGTGGGAGGAGATAACGTAAGCACTTTCTCCACGATAGCTTGCTGGGAACCTCTAGTCTTAAACCTGTTTCTATGCTTGAGTGTCTGATCGTTTTGCTTTCCCGAAGTTTTCAGGATTCACTTATCTTTTGGCCAAGCCAGGCCGTTTTTCGACCGAGTTTTTTTTTTTTCGTGGTCATTTGTCTGGAAGAAACCTCTTCAATTAGCCCTCGCACTTTGAATACCACCGTTATCTCTTACTGCTGGTCAGCTTTTACACGCTGTTTTAAACTAAGTGATTTTCGACTTACGTCGTCAGGGTTGTTTTTAATTATTACCCACGGTGTTTGGCTTTCCCGGGGCTTACTTTGCCATTGGATGGCAGAAGAAATGCAAACTGAAGCATGCTCTTAACACAAGTCTCTGTATGTAGCGCTTGAAATCAATTTATGTCAAATATCCTTGAAATGCACGCCAAGGCGGCGACAATTTTCGGAGGCATCGTAAAACACGTACTAAACATATGTCTGTGCTACATCGCTGCTCAGCTAAAATAGCTGCGTCTCGCTCAAATCAACTTTATTCGAGACGCAGTCCGCGACAGCCAGTCGTAACCCGATCACACCGCAATTTCTCCGGGTCATGAACTCGCATTAGCAGGTTCCCACCCCTCGGCGCCCTACTCCTCGACGTCAGCTCCTCGGCGGCCGCATCAGCGAGCCCGTGCCAGCGTTCCTTCAGGCGCACTGAACTTTCACATTAAAGGTGCTCCGGCGCGCCCTTGACTCGCTGGGTGGGAGCCCCGGAATGTCGAAAACTACACCCGTCTCAGGATCCCCTTCTTCGAGTGGCGGCGATGGAGGGGATTGCGCAGGACGCAAGGTGACCCGCCGAACCGCGTCTCCGGTAGGATGGGCGACTAAGGACGAGAGTTTCTCGGAAGGAACTCGACGCTGGCTGCCTGCACTCCCGATTTCTTTCGCGCCGGCGTCACCGGGCGCGGGGAGCTCGGCAGAGGCCTGCTGCAAAGGCCGGCGTGACCTTCGAGCAGAGAGAGCCTCGTGGGCACCCGGTGTCCAAACCGCGCACGCGCCACGGCAGCACACAGCGAGGCGGCATTCGCGAAGGTGGGGAAGAAAGGAAGCGGGAAAGGAGAGGGAAGGCGGGCTTGATTGACCAGCAACCCGTCGCCGACCACGGGTCGAGGGATAAGCGGAGTTAGGGAGGGAGTGCCGCCGCCGAGACAAAGCAAGCAGCGTGGAAACTTGGCGAATAGTTTCGCGCCCCGGCGTCGACGAGCGAGCGTGGAGGGAGGGGGAGGCGAACCGCCGCAGCGTCGCGGGCGAAATTAGGAGGCGCTCTGTAAAGGGCTGGCCTGGGCACGGGGAAAGCGAGGGCCGTCGTCGGCCCCACCGAGAAACCATGGAGAAACCCTTCCAGGCAGCGACACGGCCTCCCCTTTTCGAGGCATTTGTGCGGCCAGGGCGAGGCTTGTTGTCAGCGGGGCGATAAGAGAGAGAGAGTGAGTGACTGAGCGAGAGGGAAACTGAGGGAGTGAGAGTGAGTGAGTGAGCCAACGTGAGCACTGTGAGACAGGCTGTGAACAAGCGGATTTCAGATCCCAGCTATTTTGTGCCTGTTATTTTGCACGCTTGTTTTGTACCATCTATACATTTCCGTGTATGCGCCGTTTCAAGCTTCGACCCCAAGTCCAGTGAAGCGAACTGCATTCAAAATTTTCGCGCGTGGCTCGTAATGGCGTACGCTTCCTTATGACCACAACTCGACCGCAGAATGTCTCGGTGTTTTGCTCGAATTCACTCCTAAAGACTGAAGAGAACTAGATGACCTGGGCACGACAGCCGCGTATCATGTATGCAAAACGGTGCTAATTGCACGTTTTAGGTCGAAAATAAGTAAAAATGCACAGGGACATTTCAGCAATGTGGCATGAGTAGGTTGCCGGACGATATAAAAGAAAAAAAAAGGGATGAACACAGTGCGCTTGGGTGTTGAGTAGCGTTGGTAGGTAAATAAGTGGCGTTAATTGTCACGTGACTCAATGACTGAACACGACTCACGTGAATAATTGATTAATAGCGTGCGACTTTGCGATGTGATGACGTCATTTCATACAGGCGAAGATCATTATCTCGAGGAGATCTGGCCGTGACAGCTGGAGTTGTAAACAGGAAAAAAGAAACAACAGCGCGTCTGTGACGTCACGTGATACAGGCACCATCATACAGCAAGAAATTCTGCTATACGAAGGTAGCACTACGATGTTCAGACTCAGTAGGGCTTTATTTTACCTCTTCGAGTCGTCGTTCTGCTCCATTTGTTGACGCTGTCAAGGACAACGGAATAGAACGAATAAGGGGAAAAAACAAAACAAAAACGTGGACCACCCTGAATCCAGCATTGTTTCAGACTCGCCTGTTCCTGTTCGAGATCAATGCGCACGCGACACGCTCAAGCCATTACGCACTCTCTCTTGGTCCCCTCGCCTTAACATTCTGCCGCTTTGGAGACTGTACACATTCTAAAAACAAAGATAAATAACGAAGTCGCTAGGCAAATACTCGGGACGAGTGGCGCAAAGATGATCGCCCTCTAGAAAAGATAAGCAAATAGCGAACGAAGAGCCCATGAAAACATACAAGGAAGATAGAAAGAAAGAAAAGGAAAAACGAAAGAAAGAAAAGAGGCTTGTTCTCAGACGGACCAGGAGAAGGCCGGATGGTTTCGGACCAGCGACCACCGTCGCGACGCTACGTTGGCGGCGGTCGGCGAAGCGAGAGCCGTGGCTCACTGCCACCGGCAAGCCAAGCAGGGCGCTCTCATAAAACATCGCGCCCAGAGAGAGAGAGAGAGAGAGAGAAAAAAAAAACAGGCGGGAAAAATAAAGACGCACAGTGGCGAACGGCGCGAAGTTTCGGAAAAAGCTCTGCCAGCGAAACACAAAGAGAAAATCTAAAGGAAAAACTAAAAGAAAAGTACGCGTCCTAGCTACAACGTTCTGAGGCCCGCCGGACACACACAAAGCAGCCGGGCAGGCGGGGAGCGTGCCAACTGAGCGAAACTAAGACAGCATAGCGGGCGTGTAGACGATGGTCGCAGGGCGTCAAGAAGAGTGTAAGCAGCCGGAAGAGAGGGAACGGAAAAAAAGAAGGGCTCGGAAAGAAGCGGTTGAGACATGGTCTCTGCGCCTATAGGAGATCGTGAGAAGAGCTGAGGTTTTAGAATAAGCAAGAGGGGAATCGACATCCTAACTCTAGCGCGTTTGGAGGCCAGAAACACAAGAGCCGTGCTGAGGTGAAAGACGGAAATGCTTCAATAAACTAAACTGAAAAGAAACAACCGAATTTGAACTGGGCTGATTCTCGCGCAAGAAGCGAGTGACGCGTGGGGCCAAAGAAACTAGTGACGTCAACAAAACCATGTCACGAATCGTACGAAGGATAAAAAAAGAATGAAGCGACGAGGGATGCCTAAAAGAAAGGCGTCCACGTACAACGAAAAGTGGGGAAATAAATCTCAAGAAAACAAATTTCACAAAAAAAGTTACGGGGACACGAATACACTGCGAAACTGCGTCACCAGTCAAACCAGGCGTGTCTTCATGGCAGGCGAACTGGACGTCCCTTTTCAGTCAGTTCAAATAAACACAAAGCGATCGGCATGTGGGCAGTGCGAGTGAGAAACACAGCCGCGCTACACAAAGCGTACATCTTTGGTCGAGCACATGCGCGCAGCAAGAGTTGGGCGCTTCTTTTCAAAGTTCTCGTTCCTTCTCTCCCTCCCTTCCCTCAAAAGATGGCGCAGCAAGAGAGAGAGGATGAGGGCAAGCAAGCACGACCCAAACGTGCTGTAACGAAGCTCGTCGCGCAGGAGGAAGCAAACGAGGCAGCGAGGAACCGAAAGAGGAACAATCAAGCTAAGAGGAACAAAAAAATTGAATCAAGAAAACAAAGCAAACGAGTGAGACGAGGTTCGACGGTCGTGGCAGGGAACAGGAGGGAGTACGGGATCTGGGGAGAGAGGCAGAGGGGAATGTGGGAGCGCTCTTTCGGAAGCAGGAGTGGACGGAACTTCGGAGAAAAGAGACGCGGAGAGAGGAAGAAAAAGTGAGTGTTGCGCAGAGCGGGCGAAAGAAATCTCTCCTCTGCCTCTTTTTGCTCTCCGCTCGAAGTAATGAGATAAAACTAACGCGAGAGCCGTGGCGACGAGAGCGGAGGCGGATAGAGGGACAGAGAAAGAAAGGGATGGAAGAGAGGAAAGTAAAAGGAAAAAGGGGAAAAGAAATCAAGACACGAAACGCTCAGCTCCCTTCGAGCGAGACGAGAAACAAGGCAGAGAAAGAAACACACAAAACAAAACGCAAAGTGCGAGAGTTGTGGAGAAAAAAAAGGAAAACTAAAGGAAGAAAGGTGAGATGCGGGGAGCGTGCGGAGCGCGAAAGGGGATTCAAGCCGTGCCGGCGGCGGCAAAAGCGCGGGCAGCAGCGACGGCGCAGTGACGGCAGCGCAGAACCAAGGCGCGCGCCCGCGTTCGGCACGCGCCACCGTGCCACACCCTCTCCCATGACTCGCCGCTCTTCACCAAGAGAGGGGAAGGAGCGCAGGGGCGAAAAAAGCGAAAAAAAGGAGACACAAAAAGGATGAAAGACAAAAAAGTGAAAAGAAAACGACTCGTGAGGACCAACGAGCGGGGCAAGGAGACGCGTGAAGTCCGAAAAAGAGGGCAAGATGGAGAGCGAGGGGCAAGAACATACGGGCACAAGAAAAAAGGAGAGAAAAAGGTAGTAGAGAGAAAAGACGGAAAAGTAAGACGGGGATGGAAGGTAGAAAGAAGGCAGGCAGCCGAGTCAAGGCTTGAGCAACAACAAGTTCTGCCGCTCTTTTGCCTCTCTGGCCGTGGCCGGCTCGCCGAGCGCTTTGCTCCCTCACGGCGTCCGTCCGTACGGTCCACACCATCTCCCTAGTGAGGAACTCGGGAGCAAAGCAGGAAAGAAAAAAAGAAAATAGGAAAAACTAGGCACCGGTCTAACAAAGAAAAAAAGGAACGAAAGGAGCCACGGCGCTGGAAGTAGGGCTCCGGTACAGGAACAAAAAGAAAAGGAAGGAAAGACGGGACCTACCGGAGCCAAAAAAAAAGAGGGCGAGTAGCCAACCTACATAACAAAGTACAGCGCAGCAAGGAGGAGAATCTTCGTCGAGTCTCGGCTTCCCTCAGGGGGTTTCGGAAGGAAGTTTCCTGCTCTTGTTTTCACCTTTTTTCCCCTTTTTTTTTGTTCGGCTCGCTCGATCTCCTCTTTCGGACCCGTCGGCTGGCCGCCACCGCCGCCGACGCGCTCGCCGACCGTCCCTCGTTTCTCCCTGCCCGAGCGCTTTCCTGCATCTTTTTTCCTTTTCTATTTTTTCTGTCCCGCTATCCAGGGAGCCCGTACACTTTCTTCTTTTTTCCGTCCCGCCCTCTTCCTATCCCGGACTCCCTTTTTTCCTCCAGCGACCCCATATCCCCACCTTCCGTCTCTCCATCCTACTTTCCAGGCGTCCGGCCCACGGCGATTTCTTTCCCTTACTTCGGCGACGCCGACGCTAAACTTCTTTCTCTATCTCCCAAACTTTTTCTTTTTTTTCCTTTCTTCCCCTACTCAGCTGTCCGCGAGGCAGCAGCAGCAGCGGACGCGTGGGCGCGAGCCAACGAAAGAGCCAGCTCGTGCGTGCGTGTGTCTGCGTACTTGGGAAGGGCCGTCCTGGCAGTTTGTGACTTCAGGGCCAGCTAAGGAGGAGGAGGAGGAGACAGGCTGCGCTGCCGCCGACGCCGCGGTAGCAGCAGGAACGGATCCTGGCGCGCGCCGGGACCAGGCGAGCGTACAGGGTGCACCGGTGGGAAGAAGGAGGCAACCGAGCGACCAGTAGCTAGCCAGCCTCCAGTGCTGCTTGCTGGTGATCTCGTGCCGACGAGCGCTTCTTCCCTTCTACCACTAGCAAAGCAGCCAACCAACAACACAAGCGACAGCAACAGCAGCAGCGGCGGCCGGGGCTTCCTGCGTCACGGCTTCTGCGTGTCGCACGCTTCTTCTTTTTGACTTTGGGCCCATCGAGGCTCGCGGCGTCTTCGTCGGCGGCGTCGTCGTTGGGCGAACTTTCTTCCTGACCCTTGGCTTCCTTTCCTCTTAGTTTTATATGCCCTTTCTTTTTTCGCCGCCCCGTTGCTTCCTCTTCAAGTTCCTGGCCCCAACAGCACCACCATATTTTTTTTTTCATCCTCTATCCATTCCGATTCCTGCAGTTCCAAAGTTTTTTTTTATTTTCTAACCCATCTCTGCCTCTTCAGATAGGTATGTCTCCATTTTTTTTTCTCTTCGTCTCCAATCCGAAACCGAGTCGTTTCACGTCCAAAAGAAAAACAAAGGAAACCTTTCTAACTTCCTTTTCCTCTTCGAACTTCAGTTTCTGCAACTCGATGTGAGGATCTTGTTTTAGTACTTTACATCCGAAACTGCGACGTTTATTTAACAAAATAGAAAGATTAAAACTTTTTTCTTGCCTTTTTATCATCTCCTTCATATTCATCTTGCTCTTCTTTTTGTTAGGCAGAGGTGCCGATTTCCTTCAACGTACCTTAGAAATACTTCTGAACCTGTCCTCGCGTCCATTCCTAGTTTATTCATTCATTCATACGGTCCTGCGGTACCATATCGCACGCCACATCCAATACCTTAATATGGAGGTATCAACACGACGAGACAGTTTTTTTCTCCCGTTTCTTGTTTTGTAGTTTACTGCTACTTTCTTCTTACTATCTTTTTTTATGTATTCTCTTAATGCTGGTCATGTGCCGTCGCCTTGCATGCAACTTCCCTCCGTCTGATCTCTCCTTCAGTGCCGGAAAGATAACACAAAACCTAACCAGGGCCGGAAGTAGCGCCGCCGGAGCCACGTTAGTCTTAGTTTGTCCGGCAAAAGAAAGCATGGAAGAAAAAAAAGAAGTTATTCCCGGCTAAGGAAATAGGGGGCGTAAACAAGCTCGACGTGAAAGAGTGGCGACATGGGTTATTTACGTCGCTTCTTGCAAGTTGCGACGCGACTCTTTTTTTATTTCTCGCGTGGTCGTCCTCGCGCATAAAGGCGGCGGCCTAAGCTCAAAAAAGGCGGGAAAAGAAGAGCCAAAGCCTGGCGGGAAATACTGCCTTGCGGGAGAGTAGACAGCAGTGTGCGAGCGGATTTGGCCGGTAATTTGTTGAGCCGGGCGGTGTTCTTGACTCTTCTGGCCCCGTCGGAAGGGGAAGACAGAAGGTTGTATGAAAGAGGGCGAAAGCGACGAAAAGACGCAATTTAATCTAAGCTGTAACGAATCAATCGCCACCGAAATCGAAGGAGTTGGTTCGCTGCTACACGGCAAATCTCAATGGCCATTGAAATGGTTCTCGTGTCTTACGCCAGGCTTGTGTGGCGCCACAATCGCTATTTGCAATTTTGCGCAAATAACAAAAATATTTTATAAATATATACTAAATGCTGAAATACACGCATAAACGTAGTCGTTTAAAACCCTTTTAGATGCACGTAAGCGACGGACGCCGCGCGTTGTTCCTAGCGCCATCTATTGACAGATGCAGGCGCTGCCGTAGCCACTCTAATACAAGACGAGTCAAAAGCAAGCCAGTCGAACTGCGTCGGAGCGCTGCTTCGTCAGGTTTATCACCTGGGAAATTGCCGTTATATCTGAAAAGCAAAAGCTATTTGCCTCTTGAAACTTTATGCGAGGGTAAGAATGGGCAATTAGAAGGCGAATACAACAGTTTACGACACGATATTGCTTTGAGGGATTAGCGACGAAGCTGTTATCACTGTGAAGCGGGCGGGCAGGGCGCCGCCATGTTGTCAACGCTCCGTACGCATGCTGCGCAAAGACCTCAACGTAAAAATTAATGCGCTTAATCCGCTCAAAACCAGACTGATACAATTTTAAAATTATTGTACAGAATGCTTGCATTAAATTTTAGCTGAATAATGTTCATGCTTTTGTATCGTGAATGTATCATGTACGAAAGTGCACTTGGAGCCGCTCGAAGGAACGCTAGCAAACTTGGGCAGCACTCGAAGGCCGTCGGAATCTCGATGGAGTTCCGCACTGTTCCGTTGACTCGATAGATTATTGACTCGATGGCCATTGAAACTGTCCGTGTAGCAGCGCTTGATCACCTTTGAATCGATAAATATCGGCTTGAGGGCCATCGAAATGCCCGTGTGACAGGGGTATGACACCTAGCGAATTGCGCCTGACTCGGCCCCCTCTTTGGGTGTCATATTTCCCGCGTGACTTACGATATGCAGAGCGAATGGCCGGCAGTGATGTACAGCAAAACGATTAAGTGTCGTGGTCGGGAACGAATGGAAAGGTGCCAAATCATTTCACCACTCCCTTTGCGATCTCAGGCCTCCCAGAGACACGATAGTGGGACTGTTAAATTACAGTTACTGCGTGTTTACTCACCCTAGACAACGCAGACATCGGAGCCTTATCTCAGTCTATGAGATCAGCGATGACAAAGGCAACGGAGTCACTTTCGCCATTGCCTAATAAGCCCCCCTCCCCTTCCCCCTTGTCACAAAAATAGATCTGTTCTTCTCTGAGGACAACAAGCGAGCCATTGATAATGGCGCCCGCCACCTTCGCTGCTCATTTCGGATTGCTTCTAAAGTCTGTTCGCGAAGCACCTCCACTAAACGCCTGCGTGCACCTGCGCTAGTTACCAAAGTGGTACCCCCCATCAATATTTTAAAAGGTCGGCTGGAATGCGCTTCGAGTCGACGGAGAGGACCGTACGCTCTAAGCAAAAAGGATGGTTTATGATGGTTTAACGTCCCAAATAGACTCAGGCTATGGGGGACGCCGTAGTGAAAAGCTCCGGAAATTTCGACCACCTGGGGTTCTTTAACGTGCACTGATATATATATATATATATATATATATATATATATATATATATATATATATATATATATATATATATATATATATATATATATATATATATATATATACCCCCTGGCGAACCGTGATTACTTGTTTACGCTGTGATTCAAGACTTACCACGAATTTATATGCCAATAAAAATATTCCGCGCCGAGCAGACATGCACACAACCAACAAATAAAAAAAACAGGATTTGGAGGCGACGGTGGCAGTCAAAACAGAGTAAGCGTGAAGACGCAAAAGATCTACGCTTAGAACTCCGAAGACTGTTTCCCAAAAGGTTGCGCATTATTACCGTAAGCAAGCCAGAAAAATAAACGCCATTCACCGACCGATACAGGGCTGTCGAAATAGGCTTAGCACAAATGCGGGCACTCCCGCATCCGACGTCTGCCTTTGTGCATCGGGGCGACGAACAAGCTCGTCGCCTTTTCAAGGGCAAACAACTTTCGACAATGGTAACACGGGAACGGTGGTCCGTCCCGTTTCTCCCACAAAAGGCCTGCCCTGCCAAGAAGGCCAACCCGCCCCGTCCCTATTCCGGTCCCTCGATCGCCCTTGGCGCCCAAACACAACAGGGAAGTCCCGTCCTCCCTCGTATTCGTTTGTCGGCCGCAGAGGTTCTGCTTTGCGCTGAGAGCGCTCGCAAACGCTGCCGAACCACTCGATGGCGGATATCTCGCAAATATTTCGTCAGCGCTTTGTAATGTTGCCATGTGTGCCTTTATTATAACGTCGACAGTAGGCTAGAGGACGAGGTGGGTGGTGACAGCGTAGCCCTCCCATGCGGTAAATGAAAACTCTGTGGCGTGGATGCGTTGGCCGACGTGAATCCTGCCCAGGTGATCAGCAAGCGAGCGCTCTCAACCGCATGCTCTGCGCGATCACGTAATTTAAAAAGCACGCCAGCCATCTTTTCCTCCTATACTATTCATCTCTGCCGCTTATGATGTTCTGAAAAATAGCAAACTGTATTAATGGCAGTGTTAGTGCTCCTAAGAGAGGGACGGACCAGTGGTATAATAGATCTAAAAGCCGATTCCTGCAAGTATACGGGGTCAGGCTGGCTTTCTGCAAACTACCCGGCAAAACATCACTAATCTTGACGGCAAACCTCAGAATGGCTACCCACATGAGGCAGCAATGACGTTGTCTGTGATGAGCAAACCACTTCACAACTGGTCGACGAAGGTATATGCCAAACTGAGACGTAAGATTACGCTTTTAAAAAAATGTTTTACAATCGCTAGTAATACGACTCGTTTTGGTACAGCTGTGAAGACGGTTGTTCGAGGAATCCGTCCTCAGTTCATGTTTCAACGCGTCGAGGAACGTAAAGCGCACTGCCCATATTTAGATATTGAACTTTTCAGTTTCAGCAAGAAGAAAAACGATAACAGTACGCCGAATTCCGTTTTAACCGGAAAAAGGTACGTGTTCTTGGCGTGCAAGGCATAGCTAGCTGGATGCCGAGTGCGGGTTACACTAAGTAAACGTTCAAAATAACTAAGTAGGAAAACCAGGGGCGTGATGCGACGGTGGAATGGTTGGATGAGCCGCGCATTTGTGTGATTTGCGGCATTGTTCCGCTAGCTTACACGCCTCTGACGACCGGTAAGCACCTCCCTCTCGCCACTAGCTGGCTAAGCACTGTTCGTTCACTGACCTCACCAGCTTGGAGCAGTTATTCGGTTAAGTAGGTTCATCAACTGCATATAGGACACTGACACGAAACCGCATCATGTTCTGGCTGCCGCGACGACTGAGGTGCGGTTGTGCAATTCCATCGCTGCCATCAACACGAAGGTCACGTGATGCTCCGGCCTTTCGCTCAACCCAGAGCGACAACCCAATGACAACACGTCAAACTAGTTCTTAGAGGAGTGAACTTCAATTGCGTTTTTGTCTGCTGGCTATCTCATTTTAGTTGTTAGTTATATAATGATAACATTCCTTCCAAAAGCATTGCTCCAAGTACTATGATTTGCACGTTAAACTGATAAATAAATTGTTCATACTGACAAAAACGCCGAGACTGACTTTAAGTAACTTTTGGCCGTACATGATTGCCAGATTAAATGAAAAGTAACTAATTCATTCGTCCAAAATAATATTAGCTCAAAAACAACAACATATCTAGCGTATTGAAATAAACACCGAAAAAAGTCCGCCCAATTTTTGAAAAAATAAAAATCGGGAAATCCAGCCCCTACCCATAACTCGCTGGGCCGAATATGTAACATCGAAGATTCGTCGAAAATTCATCGAAGATTCAACGCAAAACTTCATTTCACGCTCAGGCTGGATAGCACTAATAAGAGTTCCCCTGCACCCAACAACCGCGCAAAAAGCGTGTTCTACAAATTCAGGCGATCTCATTTAAAGAAACAACAACTCGGCGACCCTGCCATGCGACAGATTCAGCCGCAACTTTTCGAAAGGTTTGTTTTGCTTAAGGTGGGAGACAAATTGTACTGACCACATTTTGAGAGATGGAAAAAGTAGAGACGCCTGTGTGCCGACATTTCGATGCATGTTAAAGAACTAGAGACGATGGAAATTAACTAGCAGCCGAGCACTATGTCTGGCATTCCTAATAACCCAAACCCACTAACCAGACGAAAGTAAACAACTTTAACGGTTTTACCTTTGGTTAGTGCCACAGTCTCCTTACACTAACTCTTTGAATGGTACAGGCTCAGAAACTTTATGCCTCGAGTTTCAATGCTCCTTCCTCTTTTCAACAAATAAATGGAAAAAGCTTTTTAAAACTTCAGATAGATGATTCCTTTTTCTCCATTTAATAGTTTCTTTTTCTGCCCCTAATTACGAGAAAAACATTTTGAAGCGAGTCACAAGCAAAGAAAAGCACTAGTGTTTTTGAAGTTTCAAAGCGCTACAACCAAAATCCTTGAAGTTGACGCTCTTAAAAGCAGCATCAAAATATTAAAACTTTACGCCCATCTAGAGCTATTAGCACGTGGACGCCAGTTCACTTGCTTAACGTTATTTCATAGGCACTGCACGCTCCACGGTGACTTTTTATGCCACTCCAGCAACCTTCTATAGCACCATGACCATGATACCAAACAAAAAAAAAACGCGTGACGTGCGACGTATCACATTTTGAAACATCATTTATACACCGCACATTTATCGATTGAAGCAGGAAAACGTCGCAAGCTGCAACCGACGCAAAATTATCCTTCTACTATTTTTTTGCGTCCGCATAGTATGAGAATTTGCCAGTTTCAAATTATGCTCTGTCGCATTGTGTCCATTATGTGCGCAAATGGCGCGGTGGGTTGTTTCGACTACTAACTGTGGATTTTTTTCTTTATGTATAATATCAGTTTTTCGTATTTTTCTTTATTGTATGCCTGATGAATATTTGCTCATGCAAGCGTATTTACCACCCCACCCCTCCACACCACATAATAAATTCGCACGAGGGCCCTTGGGAGTAATATTAATTAATTATATAGCTGTTTGTTTACCCGCGTGATGGCACTGCGGCTGAGGAGTTTAGCTGCTGGGCAAGAGTTAGAGGTTTCGAACCCCAGTCCCGTCCCATGTATCCCCCCCCCCCCCCCCCTCTTCAGCAATAAATGTTTCTCACTCACTCACTGGAGAAGAGATGAGAGAACGACCGTGTATTGAGATTTCTCCACACGTAAAAGTACACTCTGTGGGAGAAATGGATCTACAGCCGTCCACTATGCGGCTTGGCTTTTAACTGCCTGTGTTGATTTAGCACTTCCATTAGCCATTAGCCCATAATGTCCATTAGCCCATCGATATTTCCACCATGTGTATGAGTATGTGTGTGTGCGCTTTTTTTTTCGAATGCATAGCGTCGCAAACTTGATACTGCAGAACACACTGCATTTGTCAACTTCTACGGCCATCAAGAAATAAAACTAAATCCGTCGCTCAGCTGATGAAGCTTTCATAATTTTCTTAATTACGATGCCTAATTCTTCTACACATCCACATTAAACGTCTTGCACTGTGTCGTTCAGGCTGAACATTGCGCGCGGTGTGAAATAAGAAAAAAGGAAACAAGACTAGGCCGTATTTCTCATCGCTATCCTCCTTCCTATACAGAGGACACTAAAAGTCCAACTATATATGTGGTGTTCATTGGAATGAGTCACTTCCCAAACATGCGCTTAAAGTATTCACTCGGTGCTGCGAATCCTAAATTTATATGACATCTTTTAAAGGGACACTGATAACACATTAATGACGGTCTGTGTCGATAGGATGCCACGCTCTCATCACAAAGAGACCACTGTCGCCGAAAATGGAGCATTTATAAGCTAAAAAATAAAAATAAAAACGAAATATGGGTGTCGCCAACAGCGGCCGATTTCGCAAGTAGGATGCATGCGACGACACCAGTTTTGTACGCGCCGATCACGGAGGCTACGCTGCATGCTGCATCCACTTCAAAATGGTGGTAACCCATCGTTTTTGGTATGGACGTCTGCAGTTAGAATAGACTGGCGGGAATATTTTCAAATCCAATTTTCTCGCGGATAAATGCCTCTTCTGCTGCCGGACAAACATCAACGTAGCCAGAAAGAACTAAGGAATAAGATTTTTTTCTTTTTTTTACTGAGAACAATAACTAAATGGAGCTGCTCTCTACGTTACTTTAACGCTCTTGAAGTGCGCCTCAGAACCCGCGGAAAGCGAGCTCGGTCTCCAAACAGGAGAAGAGTTAACCTCGCTGTAGAAAATGAAAGGTATGTAAAATAAGGAAAAGACAGGAAAACAAGTCATGAGGCGCACCATATGCTACAGTTTGGGCTCAGCCTCATTTGTTTGCATCTTAGTAGACCGCGCAAATGTTGATGATGACGATGCATTTTTATGCCGCAAGGGCATCTGTAGCCAAAAAGCGCCACAGCAGAAGGTTTTTCTTTTTCTCAAAGTGGGGTCTGAAAGCTTCTCGAAAGCGCATGTATTTTGGCGCGATGTATAATCAAAATTGGTTGAGCGCAGCGCCGAGAGTAGCCGCGTTTTCTAAATTCTAAAAACTGATATTGATGTTACTTACGGTAGTGTACATAGCTTTTAATAATTAAGGAGTCTAACAGAAATAGTTAAAGTTAACTAATAAATATTAGTTAACCAGCTGCTAGTGAGCACGCCTTAGCTGTATTCTGATATAGTTCACTGCTGACAGTATTATGCCGAAAAAACACTCTTCTGATTCTGACTCAAAAAGCCTATGTTTAAAAATTGCGTAAAGTCTTGGGTGGAACACCCTGTATACTTCACCAACACAATCGATTTCAAGGTACGTACCAATCGAGGAAAAAAAAAAAGTTCAAGAAGCGAATTTTTCTGTTTACCTAAACTTAGTTGAGATAAAGTACTCACAGCTGAAAAGCATCCAAATTCCACTTAAAATACTCGCGTCGCAGTGTTATCAAGCAAAAGCTGACGCCCAAAAGAATTCCAAGCACCCGCCACAGAAAGCGCACCGAGAACCAACGACCTCAGACCGAGACGACGTAATGGAGACACGTGTAAGCTCCCCACCCGTTAAACGTTCCAAACAAGCGACCCGAAGGGAGACGAAAAAATATGGTCGCAAATACGTCTTCCCGCCACTTTTCGACGCGCTCAAATAAAGCGTAACCGCGGGAGCTCTATAAACCAGTGAGCTCACGCACCTAGAGAGAGAAGGCAGCGGCAAAGAAAGAAAGCAAAAAAAAATGAAACGAAGAAGAACTAGCTTAAATAAACCACAAAGCGCCAACGACCTACGCCCATTCATAAAAGCCCGGAAACGCTAAAAGCGCCTGAAGTGCCTACTCCGTGTCAAGCAAGCGGAGCTCGACAAGAGGAGGGGAAAGGGTGGGGGGAGGAGGGGAGCTTAGGAGGGAAGAGCGCTCCTCCTTTTTGCCCCATCGTGCGTCTCGCGCAGTCTATATAGCCGGTTGCTCGCTCTAATATGTTTCGCCGAACAATCCACGCTCCCTGGTGGCCTCATTCGTCTCTCCTCTCATCTTAAAGCCGTCCCTTGACATCGCACTGCTCTTCGTTTTCTGCGACGGCGTTCGTTTCGCGCGGGTTATTCACCGCGTCGCAGTACGCGGACGAATAAGCTCTGCGCCGGGGCCGAGCGGCAAGAAACAATTTTCAGTACACGAATATAGCATTAAAAGCAAAAAATTAAGAGGAGAGTAGGAGGGCGAAGCGAAGGTGTAAAGATTAGAAATACCTAGAGCAGAAAGACAAATGAGGTCCTGTTGTAACAGATGGCGGCTAGCTTCTTTTTTTAATTCTTTGTTTTACCGAGGGAAGTAATAAGAGACGTGGGAATTGTTAGCGGTTTTTATGATAGAACAAAATAGCAAGGGGCTAGCCAAGTCCAGTGAACTCGGCTAAAGCGGAAGTGAGTTGTTACAACTCTGGGGTTGGAATTAAGGAACATCAGTTTTACCATTGCGAGGCGAAATAATTCGCTGAACGGTGAACGTTAAAGCAACAAAAGTTAAGAAATTAATATGTAATATGTGATTTGAAAACTAGAAATAAAATAATTATTAGACGCCCGTTACGAGTGGGCCATTCAGGAGAGGAATTAATCGAGAAACGCTGAACAGTCAAGCTAAAAAATCAAGAACTAAAAAATATTACCTTGAAATAAAATACAATAAGTGGTTCTGAAAGTGAGATGATGCCGCTGCTCCGTGCCGAGGCACTGAAAATGATTGAGCTTGTTAAGTTTCCATGTCGCACTTGTCACATTGTTACCCAGCCAACGCTTCCCGAAAGACGCCGCATTTGTCAGCAACATTGATGCGCATCATCGAGTCAATAAGGAAGTCCGTATGTCTTCCATCTCGGTGACACTCGATGTTGCCGTCCCCATCACCTTCGTCTATGGTTCATTTTTTCTCTTCTTCATCATTCAGCCTTATACGTCAAGACGTGTCGCGTCGGCGGCCTGTCCCCGTTACATCATCCCGCTCTCATCGCGTCATCCCCCTATACCTAAAGCTTTCCCTCCATTCCGAGCTTCCCTGTTTTCCCTCCATCCCATTCATTTCTTCCCCAGATCACCAGCCGCCGCAGTTATCCTCGTTTTCCAGGCAAACAGACAGGCGATGGCCTTTGTATGTATACATATGCCCCGCCGATGTCTTTTCCTTCGCCTTCCCTATTTTGACGCCGGAGAAGCACCTCCTTCTCCGCCGCAACACTGTCAGCCTCTTGATCGCAAGTTCCCCCTCTTTAGCGCTGAGCGAGCGAGCCCTGTCGTTTCTCTCCCTCTGCCATCGACTCCCATAAGTGTATATAAAGTCGGGCGCAACTACAAAAGACAGAGCAGCGCGCCATATAGCTCTCCGCCGAAAACGTTCCTTTTTCTTCCCTTCTTGCCGCCGCCGAGGAAAGGAGAAGCGGCTTGCAAGGCACGGCGAGTGTAATCGACCTTGGTCTACTCAGCGCGGCATTCCCCTCTCTATGTGTGGCCGCTTTCTTCTCGCTGGCGACTCCTTATACGTTTGCCCCCTTTTCCTTCTTTTGTTATTCCGACCTCAAGGAGGGAAGGAGAGGCTCGGCGACACAAGAAGTTGCGGGGGAGTCGAGAGATGGATGCCGAGGAGGCGAAGCGGGGGAAATTGTGCAGAGGTGCATTCTGCCGCCTCCTCCTCCTCTCTCCTCTTCCCTTTTTGGTGAGGAGGCCTTGCGCAGCTCAGCCGCCGTGAAGCCAAACAGAGAAAGGGAGAAAATGGGAGAGCGCTGAGGAAAACGAAAGGAAGAAAATGATCAACGGGAGCAAAATGGAGAATAAAAGGAAGCGGTTTTATTGGGTTGTACGTATGTATGTCTACTACCGCACCGTCCCGTCGGCTAGCCGGGCATTTGCGGAGATGAAAATAAAAGAGCAACGCGGTTCGCTGAGTGCTCTGTGGGACTCACTGTCGAGGATTGGGAAGCAGATGGGAGAGGAAAGGGGGAGCGGTTAGTTGAGTGTGTTCGTGAGTTGTATGTGCGTCTGTCGCTACTCGCATAAACGGTTTTCCGAGGCTGGAATTTGATCCCGAAAGGGGTTTAACGTCGAGGAAATTACTCGTTTTTCCTTGCTCCCCCCGTTCCCTTCGTTTTCCGTTTTACTCCTTTTTTTTTCACCTTTCTACTTACTTCATAAGCTGCCGTTTCGCTTTTACAGTCATTCCTTTTCCCCCTATTTTTTTCGCTTGTTTGCAAAGGACCGTTATTTGTCTTCTTTGCTCTGTCTGTGATTTCGTTACCCTATTCTCGGAGTGGTCGTTACATAACAGATCCGTTTGTGTTTCCGGTTAAGGGGTCACATAATGGTCCGCAATCCGTATGAGAGCTGTAAAAGATTGCCGCTAATTGGAAAAGCGAGCTCCCCTCGCGCGCGCTCTATCATACAGGGCGGAGATTTAATGGATTCCGATTCGGATTTACCTCCGTAACCGCATGAAATGATTTTGACTGCGGCGTCGAGTGAAGTAACAAGTGACTCGTTTGTATAGAAGGGCTTCCTTTTTTTTGACAGATGATTCTGTTGCGTTTTATCTCGTTTAATTTATTGAACACGACGAAAATTTCTGCAGCACACTAGTAATGAAATAATTCATATTTCTGCGTTGATTCATCGCTACTATTTCTGTTTTACAGCATGTTTCTAACAAGTTCTAAAATCGGCTTGTGCTGTCGAAATTGTTTTCACAGCTTGGATTTTAAGCTGGTCTGGATAGTCGGTTTCATGCGCCGGCTGTAGTGAACAAGGAGCAAGAACGCAGAACGAAATCTTAACGTAGCACATGATTTTTGAACAGTGTAAGCATTTGTTAACGTCGAAGAAAATCCGGGGGTCTTTCTCGACGAATGATTGTCTCATAAAATATCTGGCTTCTAAAAATGGGAAGTAAACGATTTCACTTAAACATAGTCCTAACGGTTTACTTTATTGTAAAATAGAATCTCTTCAGCAGTGAGCAAAGTGAAAAGTAATTATTTCTTAATAACTCATATACCATACACCTGTATAACCAGCGTTCGTAATATTTATTGAAGCCCATTTACGACCCAGTTATGGATTCAGTTATCACTTTAGCAAAAACACCGACGAAGGGGCAGGCGTAGCTATCAGCGGTGGTTGACATTTAGAGAAATTAGAGCGAAAATATCTTTTTCTTTATAGTTACCATCTCGGATTGCACCTTTTAACTAGATTTTGTGCAGGCGTATCGCAAAACCGTTGCAGCGTTGGATTTTACTTAACTGTGATCTAAAGTTTGAGAAATTGAAGTAAAAATTTTATTTTCAAATATCCTTTTCTATTGAGCCCTTTAGTAAGAGCTTGTTCGGACGTATATTAGCTACAATGTCACAGTGGTGGTTTCACTATATGCTAACATTAAAAAATTAAACAAAACCAATGTTGTACGTAACGCGTTACAAATAACCCATTACTTGTAATAGATTAATTTTTTTCTTAATTTTCTAACACACTGATCACCTTTTGTACGGCGTAACGTTCTTCGTAATACAATCACTTTTTTTTCAGTAATCCATTACAAGTAATTTGCTACATTTCTTTCTCAAAAACAAATTGTAACCTGTTGCATAACATCGATAACATGAATTCGGGGACGGGTAACAGTCTTCGTCAGAGACACCGGTGAGTAATTCGATGCTATCGAATTGTCTCGTGTCAGGTCTACAAAGGTCGGGCTGCGGAGAAGCCGCCCGCCCATGTCCGCACATGAAAGCCCGAGCGGCCTGTACTGTTTGACTAGCGCAGCGTCCCGCACTTCGTACTTCGCACTTCACCACGACGGCACAATTAAATATCATGTTTGGTGAGCTTGGGCTTTGTCCCCTCACAGCGCTATCAAGGGCGCTATGCGTAACTTCGAGGCGGTGCGCAAAGTGTTCGTATTTTAAAGCAACGCCCTCCTCTCCGGCGCGCACATAGAAATACTACTGTTCAGTGTCGCTACTTGATGTGCTCACAAGGAAAGAAGAAAAGAATGCAAAACAACACTTCGAAAAACCCTTGCGGGCGAAATTACTGACGTATGTACTGCAATAGACTACAGATTAAGCAAACCGTGCCAGCTCATTCTCGTTCGTGTACATTTGTTCTATACCCATAAAAGATGCAAAGTAACAGTTATCGATCGCTACTCTGCAACTGTTTAGTTATATTTAGTAGGGTGTAATTTACCACTGAAATCATTTACATTTCAGATTAAGGTATTATAATTGCAATCAGTTGCTTGTTTTATATAACGTGCGCAAGTCCGAACGAAACAAACGAATTATTCGCTCGTGATAGACTCTGTCGTCGCGGTATATCGAAGACCAGTGAGATTTGGCTGCGCAACCGAGTTTCCCCCTTACAAAAATGGTCTACATACAGTCTATAGACTTCTTATAGCATCTATTGCCTTCCTACAGATATTTTATTTTGTCTATTCATAGTATATAGACTGTATATAGACAAAAGTCTACTAAAAGTGTGTGGCCGCATAACTATAGATTGTCTATGGACTGTTGATAGGATTTCTATAGCCTACAGACTGTTCTCTAGGGTTTGTCTATAGAAAGTCTACAGACTTTGTAGATATAAGTCTATGGACAGTCTATAGATTGTATAAAGAAAGTTTTGCAAGGAAGGAAGGCCTCAGACGTTGCTGGCACATACCCACTACGGGGGAGTGGCCATCACACAGGTGGTTAATTGCTGGATGCAGGAAAGTTTTTACGGGAAAAGGAGTGCTAATAGTATGTAGTCTGATAGATTGGAAGACGGAAGGACAGGGGTCCTGTTAACTTGGAGATCGAGGACGGGACAATGGCTTAATGTGCATAATAGTATACAATGCCTGTAGTGTTTCAATGATGTACTGACTGAGAGCGGGAAAAAGGAATTGGAATAGGAGTCGCTGCGTTTCTTGAAGAAAATTTTGCACAGCAGAGCGCACACTCCTGTCGCTTCGTCCAGGCAAAGAAGCGCCAATGGAAAGAACAACCGCGGAGGACACAGGCAAGCCAAGTTGATGAAATGAAATTTGCAAAAGACGCTTCCTCAAATGAGAGAAGCGGCGGCAGAGCAGCAGGAAGTGATCTATTGTCTCAGGTTCGGCACAAAAAGGGCACAGTGGGGAAGCCGCCAGGCCAGATCTGTGAAGGTAGAAATTTAGAAGTGGAACCCGGCAACACAAGCGCGTGAAAGTGACCTCTAGTCTGCGTGAGCGCCAGTCTTTGCTACTCCAAGGATGCAGAAGATGTTGATATTCGGGAGAGGATGTAAGAGCCGAGGCAGCAAATTCCTGAAATATTGTGTAGCTGCGAAACCTCACCGCATCTGTATATGCACACGTTGGCAGGACAGCAACAATTGGGCCGCAGAGAGAGGCTCTTGTTAAGGAATCTGCAACCTCCTTTAAGTGAAAGCCCATGTGACCGGGTACCCAAAGCAACCTTACCGAATTTAGATGGAGCGGAATCAGAAACTTATAGAGGCGTAATGCCCGAGACTCAGTGGGTGAGGATAATGAAGAGCAAATGGACAGAGAGTCTGTCATAACCACGACCTGAGAAACGGTAGTTTCTAATTTTCGTAAGGCTAAGATTACTGCTAATAATTCAGCCATAAAAATTGGAGCGAAGTCAGGAAGATGGAGAGAAAAACGCCAATTCAGTGAAGGCGAAAAAATTCCCACACCTGCCTTTTCGCGATCCTGCGAGGCATCGGTAGCAATAAGAACATGAGAGGGAAAGGACCTTAGGTGGTCCTGAAACAGACCCTGAAGAAGCGGGAAGGGCTGCAGCTTTGCATTCGATGGGAAAATGTCATCGAATTCAATCTGGGCAGATGATGAGTTGTTATACATTTGGCGGACATCTGTGAAATGATTATTTATGGGATCAAGGAGGGACTGCACGTAACATATCTGCGGGGTATGAAAACGAGACCAGGCAGCACTAAAAAAGTCGGAAGGTTGACTAAGAAATATTATACTGGAAGCGTGAAGAGGTGAGTCACACAATTTAAAAAAAATGTTTGAACTGTTAAAAGGCGAAACCTAGTTGATAACGATGGGATTCGCGCCTCAAGGTGCAGAACAGCATTGGCGCCATATTTTGGAAGCCCCAGACAAAGGCGCAACGCCTCACGCTCCAACAGCACAAGAGAGCGCAGTTTATAGGCAGGAGCTTCTGAGAATAAAACACACCCGAACTCCAAAATTGGGCGGACGTACATTTTATAAGTCATCACAAGTGCATGCCTTCTCATGCCTGACCTAGCACTACAAAGCCTGCGTAGGATGCCAATGGCCCGAACTCCTTTTGCAGAAACTTGCTCAATGTGTGGCCGCCAGGATAGAGTATAGTGTCGTATATTACTCCGAGATACTTCACCGTTTGAACTTGAGGTATTATGTTATTTCTATAGACCAGGCAGATATTTACAGGAACAGAAACCGGAAATACTAAGAATGCGCATTTCTTCATATTGAGGGACAGATGAATTCTTCCTAACCAGTTGTCAAGAACATTAAGGTAATTTTGCAGGGTTCTATAAAGAGTGTGAATGTCACCCGTTGATGCAAAAAATGCAATATTGTCGGCGTACACATAAGTTTTCACATTTTGAATGCATGGAATTGAGCTTAGAAAAATGTTGAAAAGAACAGGTGAGAGAACTGATCCTTGCGGTACAACTCTTATCCGTGGAAATCTCCTTGAGGAAACACCATTTTGGCAGCAGTAAAATTCTCTATTTAAAAAAAAAACAGAAATCCAGGCTACAAAATAGCTTGGGAAGTTCAGTTCCTGTAATCTTAGTAACAGAGTCGAGTGCTCCACGCTGTCGTATGCTTTACTGACATCCAAGGTGACAAGCGCAGCAAGCTGTTTTCTATTGCGAGCTCATTTAATACGACTCTCTAAGTCAGTATGAGCACACCAAATTGAACAACCCGGCCTGAAACCAATTTGACATGGATTCAAGAGAGCATTTTCAGAAATGAAAGACATGACACGGCTGAGAAGGACCCTTTCCACCAATTTCACTAGGTTCGATGTTAATGAAATTGGGCGTATGTTGTCTAAAGTTAAGCCCCCCCCCCCCCCCCCCCCCCCCCTTTGCTTTTTAAGCAGTGGAACTATTTCCGCAAGACGCCACTCATGAGGTATCCATGCAAGGGTCCCAACTCCTTTTCTTCTTTCTCTCTGACTGCGCACTCTCTTTCTCCACCCTTCTTCCGCTGCGCTGGTGAAACACATTTAGCAGCGCAGGCAAGATTCCGTTTGCTTCTTTTTTTTTTCAACGAGTGTCGTGACCCTTTGAAGCCGTGGAAAAACATCAATTAGACACTCGGCTCGCCGGAGTGCGCGCGGCCACATGTCGCGTATATATAGAATCCCGCGCCGAGGAAGACCCGAGGCAGTGACAAACCGCGGATGGCACGACAACCGGGGAACAACCCCGACGACTTCCGGCTTCGACAGACCATTTTTCACCGATGCGAGCGAAATAAGCCCGCTCAAGAGAAAGCGAAGCGAGAAAGAATTAAAGTTCAGAGCTATAGAGCGATCTGCTCCCTGTCATCCGTCCATATTTCATATGCCATTGTTTCAAGTAACCCCTCGGCGAGCGAGCGACAGGAATAAAAGGAACAGAACTAAAGGTTGCGCTCTTTCTCCTCGCATCCGTTGGCGACGCTTCAAGAAGAGCTGAACGGAGAAAGAGCCAAAGAATTTCTCGACGTTGCGTGGAAGAAGCGACAGGTGTCCCGCCACGCCACGAGGGATCCGTAGAACCTGCTTCGATGCGCGCAGACCTGCAAGGCGCGAATAGCAGACTTTTGACACACCTTGCAGCGAGTGGGCCTGAAGAGGAGCTGCCCCGAATGTGACAGAAAAGGCCCGTCGTTTGCAGCAGCTGCGCCTAGGACAAAACAGCTTCACGCATTATCCTCGTCACAGGCAGCATTTACCAGAACATCGGCCAAATACTCGTAGACTTTCTAAAGAATTCTACAGATAAAACACTATTTATTTATTTATTTATTTATTTATTTATTTATTTATTTATTTATTTATTTATTTATTTATTTATTTACAGAATACCTGCGTCGCCTAGAAGGCATTATCGCAGGGGAGACAGTTTGAAAACAACGTGTTCATTTTCACAGAAAAGATAAAAAGAACATTAAGCGAAGTTAACGTCAAAGTAAAACAAAAACAATAAGTGGACATTATTAAAGGTAAGGCAAAGCTTGAACAAAAGTAACACAGGAGTAGATTCTCAGGAATACAGTCGACAATAAAAATCGCGATTATCGGACACTGAAACATACTCTTCCGGCAACAAGTTCCAGTCCTTCACAGTTTGTGGAAAGAATGATTTAGAAAAAACTGTTTGTATTACAATTGTATTCGCGCACCTTGTTGGATTGGTCGTGCCGAGTCGAGACGTAAGTTGGTTCCAGAAGGTATTGAAAATATTGAAAATTGGAAAGCATTTCGGACAGAGGGGTTCTGCTGTTGCTACGCCTTTGTACTGCTTACCGTGTGCGGTTCTCGTACAATGCACTGCAGCGAATAAGAAAGCGGCACAGTCAACCACGCTTTCCGCGGCCTGTGCTAACTAAGCTCACGGCAATCGATAGGCAATACAATTGACTACTGCGTCGAGGCATAGAACAATGGTGCCAGAAAAACTGAACAAAAATAAAAAGGAAGCGGAAATCAGGCCGATTGACTTGCTTTACAAACCGCAGAACTGTTGTATGCGGTCGTTTGAAATATCTCCCTCTCCGAAATTGTGCCTGAATAAGTCGCTAAGTCACTATAAGCTCTCTCTGCGATGGTGATAGAGCAACCGCCTCGTACGCGGGGAGGGGGGGCGCCACTAAGTCACGTGGTATAGGCTCTCTCTGCGATGGTGATAGGGCAACCGCCTCGTATGGGGAGGGGGGGGGGGGGGGGCACCGAGTTCGAACCCAGCCACCGCCGGGAATCCGCCGTTTTATTTTCTAATCGCTACATGAGGGTGCCCCGCGGTTAGTTCTCCGAAAATCCTCAGGGTGAAAAACGAATGGAAAAGCTGCCGATCCCTGTCTAAAGAATTTAAAATACGCGGAGGGTTCATCCAGTAAGCCAGTACACTATTTTTCTTTCCGCTCTAAAAAGCTTTTACAACTCCGAGAACGCAACACGTACCTCATCGAACTACTTACAGACTGTTCTGGCCACATGATGAGTGCCACAAAAAAATATTGGAACACCGCCGTTCACCTATATCATCGGCTGCACTAACCTGATGTTAGGACACTAGGGACATAGCTTGGTGATTTCGTGCCTCACGGCGCGGGTTATGACTTTCTAGAGAGGCGATAGGCAACTGTGTAGTTTAAAGGAAATTAATTTTTACTCGCCAGATTTATCACCCGGCTGCAAGGCCATAGTGAGGTACTACGGATTAATTCGACCGCCGAGAATAATGTAGTCAGCATCTAATATCCAGTACAAGGACATTTATGCATTTCGCCTCCATCGAAATGCGGCCGTCGTCGCCTGCGATCGTAGCCACGACCTTGCGTCCGCAGCGCAACGTCTTAGTCAAAGCGCCACCGTGATGGATAACCATGCAGTCTGTAACTGCCACGTTCCTGTGAGTCGTTAACGAGCTGCTGAACGTGCAACGTTGCTAGGCGATATTTTCGGCGGCAAACCGCTGCCTGTGCACCTGTACATGCCCACGAATTCTGGACAGGCGCACCTTTTCGACGGAAAGTTGTTTATGAAAGCAATTTATTCGCACATCGTAAGATTTTTACAGTAACAATCAATATACCCGCAGATCCCTCCTAAATCTCTTTACTGCCGCAGGACGCTTGTAGGTTTCTGCTATTTATTGTCAAAAACGCCCCCCCCCCCCCCTTTCCCCCAACTGGTTTTCTATGGTAGTCTTAACTACTTGATAAGAGCGCAGGACAAACTTTAGAGACAGTAGAGAGATTTAGCATAGCAGAGACGTACTAGCGGACACGTATACCGGCTTTACGTAGGGGAACTGGGCATGCGCAATGACAAGCGCGTGACCGGCTAGCTGGCGTCTAGTAAACTGGTATACGTCTACGCTATGCTAAAGGTCTTTCAAAAGCAAGATTTTTACTACGTATTGTAAGGGATAGACCATTGCCATTAATATGTTCATAACAGGAGCTTTCGATATTCCACAGTTGCCCCACTAACAAAATGATGTCCAAGAAACTTGAGCATTATTTTCAAAGGGCTAGTTGATATATTTCGGCCACGTACAGCTCGAGAGAATACTGCCGATTATCCACAAAAAAAAAAACAATCCTGCAGTGTTAATGCACAGGACACTGCGTGATGATTCCATGTGGCTTGTGGCAAACAAATGGCCTTCACGTCAGGACAATTCTGCTCAGTCTGAAAACGCTAGTTAAACCAAGGATAAAAAGAAAGCCCTGTCCGCGACTCGAACACCTAATCCTCGCTGACCACAGAATTATAATGCAGGAAAAGCATCAAGCTTCATACCTGCCAGTACGGCTAGGCAACAAAAATGAGTTCGCTCCATTTCCTAAACTGTATACATAAGATGCTGGCGGTCGTTACCCTTCGATGCCCTTGCGCCAATAAACGCCACCAATCACCATCATGCCCAGAACCCAGTAGTTCTGTTCTGTGAGTGCTCTTTGCGAGCGATGATCGATGTTCAAGTAGCAAAGGCGTCATCATTTCCAAACGCTGCTGTATGCCACCAAAGGCTTTGATGACGGGCCATGCACTCTAATATTGTTTACGCCCTTAATGGTGTAAGAAAGGTGTCCCGGAGCGCCTCGGGGCTAACATTCTTATGGCGCCCATGAACACCCTTAAATTGTTCATAAACACCATCAAAGGGTGTGCACTGGGACAAAAGCGTTACACCTTTAAGGGTGCAAAAATTTTCAGTGTGTGGAGCGAAAGCCTAGTACGCATCTCCCTTTCCATGCCTAAGCTCATAAAAGGGGAAAATTCTCCTCATCTATTTCCTTTTAGTATCGCAAACTAAAAAAAGTGCAGGCAAACCTCAACATTTTTATTTTGCTGCCTTGTGACAGTCTAATTTTTTATTTTTACCTGAAGCGCGCTTGAGCTATCGCGGATAATTTATTTATACGATGCGCCGGCTGCATAAATGCGAGAACTCTCGTCTGTCTTCGATGCAGATGTGGTCGTTTACTGGCCACGTGTGTTCGGCAAAATGTGACGCTTAAATCTGCATTAATAAGACATTGTTTCTTTTGCAAATTAAAGAAATAATGCGCGCAGCTTGCATGTACTCCTCGCGATGTACACCGGCCACTTTACTGCGTTTTACTTCACGGAGATACCAGTGGCTTGATAATTTATAGAAGAATGTTTGCACCTTGGTGATTTCAATCATTCATTTTTTACGCTAATTTCTTTTGCTGCCAGCCCTACTGAATATAGTGCTCTTTACACTCAGATATCGGGTGGCATGTCATAGCCGATATTTAGCATTTACAGTACAACTATGAAAGGCAGGTTGACTGAAAAATAGCTTGAGGTAAGTACATTAGTAACGAAGATACGCGAAAAAGAACTATTTGTCAGTTCGGAGGCGGGGCTGTTGGCATGGAGAGCGCTGCTGTTACTGTAGGATGACTAGCTACAGGCATTATATTTCGATAACAAGCTAGGTACAGCCTTTTTGTAAAGTGTGAAGCATCTCCATTTGGACACAGCGGTTTGGAGCAACAATGAAGTAATAATACTCATTCCATTTGTTACCTGTGCCGTTCATTTCTTATTTCTTCTTACATTCAGCGCCAGATATAGCGAAACAGTGGTGTAGTTTTGATACGTCGAGCTGTTAGTGAATTGTCCCTTCTCTGTACTATGAAAGATGGTGAACGTATTGCCTCCGACATAACTGCAGCGCGAAAAAAGACGAACGCAATGAAACGAAAACACTCACGACAAGGACAAGCGTTTTCCTTTCATTGTGCCCGTCTTTTTTCGCGCTGCAGTTATGCTCAAGCTAAGCAACCAACTTGGCCAAAATCTCGTCTAACTAAAATATACAGCCTCTTTATGACGCAGTAAATTTCACTCCATTTCTTTCGCGGTATGAAATAAATAAAAATGCTCATGCAACTCTTGCAGATGCCGCTCAAAGCACTTGGCGATACTGTTAGACCATTGTTATGTGGATAATTTTACACTACACTGGACAACGACAGGTCGGAAGCAAATATTTGTTGTCAGATTAGTTTTTACTCTGAAGTAGATTATCTTGGTTTAACTGGTTATCCTCTTCTGGGCCGCTCCATATAAGTGCCTTCATTGTAAATTCCATAAAGTTAAGGAAGTGTGTTTAAAGAGAACTCACTCCCTTCTTTTTTGTGGCCCCCTGATGGCCAGAGTAAGTTCACAAGTTAAAGATTTCTCAAATGATGTTCAATCTGAGAGACAGAGTTGCGCGGTAAGGTTAATAGTTAGTTCGCCAGCGAAACAAACAAATAAAAAAATAAAAAACAAGAGTGTTCTACTGTTTCAAGACAATTCTCATAAATCAGACAAAGGCAGCGTTTTTGTTCCGTCTGTTTCTCGTAGGGAACAGTTTCATGCACCACTTCAACCACACCACACATTCGAACAATTAACAAATCATTCTCATTTCCGTTTTTTTCCCTACAAAGCTGGGGAAACAGTTACCACGAATTATTACGTCCAATACGTCGTCTCGTTCAAACAAGCAATCACTTCGAACCCTTAAACCCACTGCAGAACAGCAAAAACTGCACCAATTTTTTGCATTGTTCTGTAGTTTTGTTTTATTTTTGTGTGCTATTTTCTGTACTGATTTTGTATACGTAACGATCACTTCTGATGTTCTCACTCTGCTGAATTTAAGGACCCCTCAAACAACTCCTGCGCTGAGCTCTAGGGTTCCTTCTTTATAAAACACGTAAAGTAAAATCATGACTGCTAAAAAAAAATTCTGATTCTATCTCTGTCTAAGCGATTATACGCGCCAAATACCTGGTTTCCTCTGAACTAGCAGCCACGTGGAGGTTACATTGAAAATTTGTCTCCATATTGAAATGGTATCACTCGAAGGTGTAGATGGCGCTCAAACTACAGTGAACTCCCACGTAAAACTGTGATAGCTATTGTCCGATACAACTCAAGAACGAAGCGGCTTTTCCCCGTCAAAGGACTCCTTTACAGCCAATGGCGTCGGCCGATTCTCATGACCCTGATAGCGTAACTATGCAGGGAGGGGCTTCACAATGAAGAGGGGATCTGTCCCCGGCCATAGAGGGAAGGAATTATCCCCTTTGATCTGCCGCTCGCTCCTCTGTCACACTAGCAGGGTCATGAGAGCCGCCCGACGCCACTGGCTGGAAGGAGGTCCTTTGACGGGGGAAAAGCCGCTGGATTCTTCGTAAGTTGCATCCGACTATAGCCAGAAAACTGCGCGCGAGTAGTAATTGTGATTTCTATACTCTTTGCACGCGTGTGTTTGTGTGAGTGGTATCCTTGAACGCAGCTTTAAAAAGTAATTCTTCCCTTAATCCTTTTTTGCTAGCGCCTCTCATTATTTTGCCCTCCTATACCATATAGCTTCCGCCGGACGCAGATCAGATGTCTGAGAAACAAGTGACAGTTTCCGTGACAAGCAAATATTTTGTTTGACTATTTTTTCACTACAATTCTAGTAGAAAGGATAAGTGCCACCATCGCTGTCGCCAAACCAAAGGCCAGCTCTATCACGGGATGTAATTTGGCCTGACACTATTTCTACGAGTACGATCAAGTTACTTATTTGCTTAGACAAACGTATACCCAGGAGTCAGGAGCATCATAATATGTTAAGCTCGTTACGATGGACAAAACTGGGAGATAGTGTCTGCGTCGTTCTGCCTGAAATGAATATAAACTTTGTAGCTCGGTAGGCCGACTTCGGTCAACTCTGCAGTCTCGGGAGAGGATAAAGGCAAAATCCACCTATTGAACCGGGTATGATGTAATATAACGATTCCTTTTCGACTCTGTTCGGTTATTTTCTCGATATTTGTGATTGGCACAAGCGACATCGAACCCCGCGTTCGCTCCTCTTCAGTGGCTCAAGCATGGCGGATGAGTGGTGCCGCTTGTGACAAAAACAACAACAACAACTAAAAGCAATCAAAACGGAACCCTTCTAGAGCCCCGGTGCTCAGACCATTTCAAGGAGCTACCACAGCTCTACATGTTTGCTACTTTCACTGAGCTTGTTCCGAAAGTTGCAATATAAAGAGGGGATATATCGGAGAAATAAAAGTCAAGGCCGTCGTATGAGCTTATTTTACAAAAAAAAAACCCCTCTAACTTGAGAAAATAGAGCCACCTCGAAGTACCGTGCTACCAAGCCGGAAAAAGTGATCCGCAATGACACTTTGGAAGTGAGTGGCGATGCAACCTAACCTCAAGGATTCGCGCGGGAAAAAAATCCTGACGTTATTGCGCGGTTTGCTTGCGAAAGCGCCCTATAGTGGCGGCACCTGCATTTCGCCTCTCGGCCTTTTCCAGCTTATCAAACTTCTGTTTCCAGTGAAAGTGGTCTCATGGTCATTCGAACCTGATAATCTACCTATGGAGGAAAGCTTCAATATTCTCTCAGTGTCTCTTCAAGTTCGTCGACGGCGCATGTCTACTGTTTCTGGGAAATAACGGTACTCAGGTCGTGATAAAGGGGGATACTTTGCACCTCAAAAGAGTCCTGCGAAAGTTTTTTTTTTTTTTCATTGCAAGGGGAAAACCGGAGAAAGCATCAAAACATAGACAGGCATGTAGTGTCGTCACACGCGGCCGGCACAAACATTGCGCGTGGTTTTGTGACATCAAGCATCACGTCACGATCATTACCTCTCTGGCGCGGAATACAGTTTCGTTCTTTTTAATCGCGAGCTTTGCGCCGAAGAAACGAAATGAAAATGTTGGTGTCCTTTTTTTTTTTTTTGTCCGTAGTAAACAGAGAAAAGGATCGAGAGTCGAACGTATAGTGTTCAATGCAAAAGTATTCAATGCGAAATTGAGAAAACAATTAAATGAAGGATATAGAAAAGAACGCTGGTAACTGCTGCATTGAGGTACATCTTAGCCACGGTACACTAGCCACGTTTTCTTGAACTGACTTCAAAGTTTCTCGGAAAAGCGCAGCGCACAAACAGGGAAGGGAATGATGAGAGCCACGGTGAGGATAAAAGGCGAGCAGAGTGCATTGGAGGAAAAAGGGGTATTCGGAATATTACTTTTGGGATTACCAGGAAAAAGCAGGCTTGAGAAATACACCTCGAACATAGGAAAATTAAAAGTGGCCTGTTAAAGCAAAGGTTGGATAATAAATCAAGAAAAAAGGAGTCGAGGGCACACCAGATGCTTTGATGCTTTCATCAAAGCATCAAAGTATCAAAGCATCAAAGCGATCAGATGCTTTGAAAACGTTTGAACACGTGTAAAGACTGAGACGTCGAGAAATGCCTTCGTCCTGCAGAAAACTGACCCCAGATTGATTCGACGCGTTTGAAAACTCAATTTCAATGCCTTTGTATTGCCACTACGACGTTAGCGTCACATGCTTTTGGAATTAATGCACCGACTACCGTCGTCATGCGTCGCACGGCCAACAGAAATCCGTGAACCGGAGCTCACTGCCACAAAGTGCAGGCACGTAGCGAAGAGGGGGCCTGTCGGGCCCGCTCCCCTCCACCTCCCCCCCTAAAAATTTAGGTGCGAAAGCACTCCATCGCTAGGCCTAACCGGAACTAAAAGGCTGGTTCACAATCAAGGGACTGAGCTGTTGAGCGGCTCGTCGCAGCAGAAATTTCCAACTTGTTGGAACCTCGCCGCTAAGCAGGAGAGGAGCTAGGGACCGGGCTTTGCTCCACTGTCATGGGGAGTAGCTCATCACAGCCTTGGTGAGCCTACACCACCTCTCCCTTCGTCCCGCTGCTCCCCTGGCCCCAACAAATGACAACCCACCCCCCACAGCTCACGGAAAAAGGCGCGCTTCCTTTCCTTTCGTGCCTAGCCTTGGCTGCATAGCCACAAAAAGGTGTTCGCGAGTACGGTTTTTCTTTGCATGTGAAACAGGCATTATGTCAGAGGTGTCAGCGAAACCATAGCCCGAAACCTGAGATAAGGGGTCTCCAGGTTGCGCACAAGCCCACAAACACTGTTGCGCTTTGCCTACCTGTTCCCAAAGACCGGCCCCGGAGAGGAAGAGTATTTCCTACAAAATTCCTTGCGCCGACTGCAACGCAACCTACATTGGCGGAACCAAAAATCTCAAAGAAAGAATTCGGCAACACAAAAATTACGTCCGCAACTTCGCAAGAAAGCCCAATTCTTTATAGCCGAACATTCAGAAGACCCAGACCATGGAATCAACTTCGACGAAGGCAGCATCCTCGGAACCGAAACAAATTACCAGAAAAAGACTCCTACTCGAATCCTGGCATATCCAAACTGCCCCAAACAACATCAACCGCACAAAAGGAAACCTGCCCCAAGTATATGCCCATGGACTTCGCTCTGCAACTCAAAGAAGAAAAGTCGCCATTGACAGCCTCCCCATAGTACGATAACGTGACTCACAGCCTTAACTCACCCCCCTTCCTCCTACTCCACCCTCCCCACGCTTTTCGCATCACAGCTTTCGTTTTGTTGACCTCCTCCTCCCCTAAATGCTTACTTAAAGACGCTAGCTACGGCCTCCAGTCACCCGTGATGAAGGAGCCGAGCCGGCTTAGAAACGTTAGGTTTCTGTCAAAATCTGTCAAAATGCTTAGTTTTCAAGAACACGTTTTTCAGCGCACGTGTCTGATTGGCTCAGATCGCCGCCGCCTTAAAAGCGCTCTAAAAATCTTGTGAGACTGAGTATAGGAGGGGCTATTTAACCCCGTGCGAGCATTGGCTACGTGCCTGACACTTAGGTACAACACGTCAGTTACGATTCTAGCCTCTGCAGTAATTGGAGCGCCTACGAAAAGGAACCAAAAGCTAAAACACTACTGCATGAAAGGCGTCAGTTACCAGTACTCGCCATTTCCTTTTCACGTAAAGGGCAAAAATTTAGGCCAAGAAGACCAAATCCAACCTTCTCTTTTTTTGGACAGGCTCACTTTCACGCGCACCGCGATGGAGCGCAGTGAAACGCCCCCGCCCAGTCCGGAGCAGGGCGCCGCCCCCGAACCTGGCGGCAGCTAAACAAAGACGCAATAAAATAACCCCCGACGCGCCGGCCTGAAGCGATCCATTCCTGCAGTCAAAATCAGATACAGCTTCTCTCATTGAAGCACAAACAATCACAACAACTGTAGAAGAAAGTGGAGGCGGGTGGGGGGAGCTATCCTTTCCGTCACCGCTTTCTCGGTGACAGCAGCGAGCTCTTTTCAATGTAACGGCGAGTTGGCGACGCCTGCGGCAGACGCGCACGGAGGCAACATGCCAGCAGAGCGGCGCAGCGCACGCCGGCAGGAAAGGTGACGCCCCGAAGCTATACCAGCTCCGAGAGAGAAAGCCGCGCGGTGTGACGTTGCCGGGGCTGAGAAAAGGGTCGAAAACGTATCGGCTCGTGGCTGCGACGACAGCAACAGCCTTTCGAAGGCGCGAAGGAAAAGAACGAAAAAAAAAAAAGACGGATCTTCGGCTCTGGAGGGCACGCAAAGGAAACCGAGTCTCGCCGTCGATATATAGCGCCAATGCGTCACACACCGCGCATGGAGCGCGTTGCGTAGAAGGAATAATAATAAAGCGCAGCGGTGGGCCGGAGCGGGGCCGACGACGACAGACGGGCCAGGACGACAAAGTTCGCTACAGAAAGGCGAAAAAGTGCATGGAGACTGTTTTTTTGCTTGTTTTTCCTCCCTCCGCGCACCACGTCGAAGCAGCGCATGGCTTTTGTGTCCGGCGGGCCAGTGCGTGCGTGTCGTCCCGCTGCAGCCGCCGCTTTCTGTCTTCCACTTAGTTATCCCTCCCCGCCCCCTGCCAGGGGAAGGGAATCGAAATCCATGACGTCATCATTCGTTTGCGCGCGAAAAGAAAGGGGTTCGCGCGTTTCCGCGCAGAGGCAAAAGCGCGCGCTCTCTAGCGCGCACTGAGCGCCGACTACTGGCTGTCGCGCGCTCGCGCGCGCGCAGTTGTGAAAGGGAAAGAGAAAGGAAAAGAGAATCGTCGATTTGGGCGGGAGATTTCTAAAAATGAAAACACCTCCCTTCAGGCCACGTGGAGAGCAGCGGCGCGGGAGACGTGCGGCCTCTTGTGTTCTCGAGCTCGTCGTCCTTCGAGATGGAGATGAACGCGCTTCGCGATGGAGTGATGCGTTTTCGTTAACGTCGCAGCCCGACGAAGTGCGCATGCCTTGGGGCTTGTTGTGACCGCTCTGTGACCAAACTGGTCTCTTCAGACAGTTAGCTCAGAGAGGCCTTTACTATGAGATGGGCGGGGCGCGCTGTCAACAGGTTTGCTGAACTTCCCACTGTCATGTTCGCCATCGCAATCAGGTTTGCAATTGGAAGCATAGCTGGAAACAAAGCAATTTCCCTTCGATTTTCAAGGCGTACGTACACACTACCCCTATTAATAAAGCAAGTTCAGCGCTGGTAGTCATTAATAGCGGTGGTTCGTCACTGCAGGTGTCAGGAACCGAGTAACCAATGTTTTTGGCCGCTCACGTATTTTAAGTATCGCAAGTGAGCACTGTCACAACTAACAAGAAACATTAGACGAACGAAGTCGAACGTGCATGACAACATAATCGGCGTAGCCAATTTCAAATTTGTCTCGCGCTTTTTTTCTAAAATCACAATAATAACGACCATTGCGGGCTACGCAAGCAGTCGAACAGTTCTACTAACACACCGAAATGATCTAGTGTGTACAGATCATCTCTTCGCATCTCTTTACTCATGATGCATCGCGCCAACGATGCTTACCAGGTAGGTGGAACTAACTATACAAGCTTCACACAGAGATTTCGGTGACATTTAAGCCCACCGCACCGACGTCTCGCGTTCACTCGAATGAGGTTCGCGGAATGGTCTTTGCAACCGTGTGCCCACAACCCGTCGACTTTATCCAGGCTTCCTTTTAAATTCATTCGTAGCCTTTGTCGCGCAGCGCGTCGGCCGAGGTTCTGTACCGACTCGATTCGTATTCTCTAAATAGACTACGAAAAACGGCTCGTTCAGTTCGTCCGCGCATCCCGTCCGCATCATTCATAGTGGCGGGGCTAACATCAAGACGATTTTTGTCCGCCGCCTATGACGCGTCGTGTCGGCTCGATTCAGATTCGCTAAGAAGCGCATCGTGTCGACTACGAGGTGCACCTTCGTTCTGCTGAGAGAGATGGTTAGCCGCGGTGGTACTCACCAGGGGTGATCCGATCCTGCAGCCCGAGCAGTCGCAGACGGGCGGGTGCACCGACAGAACGCCTTTGGCGAGCAGCAACTTCATCGACTTGCCGTGGTGACGGATGCTGCGCTTCCAGTCCTTGGCCGTTTCACGTCCGCTCACGTATTGGAACTCGTTCGGGGTCAGCCAGGTATCCCTGAAGAGAATGCAGGGCCCCTTGGAGCCCTGGCACAGGCGCGACAGGTACAGCAGTCCCTTGTTGCCTCCGCATTCCACTTCGAGGATCACTTCACCCTCCCGGTACATCGTGCTCATCGCCGTACTCGCGTGTTCTCGCGATCACGTGACGCCGATTCGCTGCTGGCTACCTCCTCTTACAGGCACGACAAGACGCGCGACTTTTTCGCGCGTCGTTGCCCGCGATGTTCACTATCTAACGACGCACATCACCGGCTCCTCGGGGAGACCTCCGCGGGAAACCTGAAGTGGTCGTATATTCAAAAAACGACCACGCTCTTGTGCAGTTTCGGAACGATTTTCCTCGCGTCACGTGGTTGTCGCCGACGAAGCCACCTGACTGTTGTCGACGCTCTCTCACTCAAATGGATGACTACAGATGAGGCGAGCTGACATCGCTCACCGCCGAGTCCGGAGCGCCACGCGACACTTCCCGCCAGTTGTCTCCGCAGGCGTCGTAAGAGTTTGAGGTCCGTCACGCTCGCGTTCACGGCGAACGACAACCCCGATAAACGTCGGATGACACGGCTTGGAAATCGTCACAATGCGCACTTGTTCACCGCTCAACACACAGACAACACAGTCTCTGTTTCCCGCAACAAAATCACGTCTATGCCACTCATGAAACCACTTCACAACGACGACGGAAAGGAGGCGGTGGCAGTGATTGGTGGTGGCCTCGTCGTCCCTTCCACACAACGCTCACAAAGCAAAACAAATATCACGCCGCTGACACCAGCTCTCCTCTGACGCACGCACGCGGACACGTTTCTCGGGAGTCGGGAAGAGCGCACGGGATCGCGTAGACGAAGATAAGGGAAGGGTGGAGAATTCGTGCGGGCTCTCGGGCCGCGCGAGCTCGTCGCCGCACGTCCCTTCAGGCGACACGACGACGCATCTCTGTGGGGCGGCGGGACCACGGCGGCGTCGGCGTCGGCGGCGGTGGCTGGCCGTTCGAGGCACTCTCGCTCGAACCCAGGGGGAAGAAGAAGAGGTGGGGTGAAAAGCGCCGCCGAGCCACGCGGCGCCTGGTGCCAGCGCGTTGGTTGGGTCGGTCCGTTCGTGTATAGCACGCCGCGCTCTGGCAGCCCCGGCCTTGCTGCGTTCGTTCCTCGCCGCCGGCGGAGGGTCCGAGTTCCGAGGGCGCGCTCGGCGTCGCCTCCTCCTCCCGTTGCCTGCGCGGTGGAGAGGAGGCGAGACCCGAGCCGACGCGCAGCTCCACGGCGGAGGAGGAGGCGAGGAACCGACAGACTCCGAGGGCGAGGAGGTCACGCGCGCGGATTAGACCGCCGCCGCCAGCGGAAAGGAGGGGAGAGCTGCGCGGCAGCAAAGAAAAAATAGAAAGACAGGCGCGCGCGCGCGCGCGCTCTCGCACACGCACGCACAGGCGGGCGCGCCGCCGCGTTTCGCTCGCTCGGCGCCCGCCGCCGTCGCACGCGCCAAAAAAACACAGGCGTAACAAAGCGCGCGCGCGCGCGCGAAAGAGCGGTCGTCGTCGGCGGCGGGGCGCCCGGGAAAAGAAAAGCGTGCGCTCTCGCTGGCTGGTCGTAGGAACCGGGGGTTGCGGCGGGAGGAGGAGGGGCATACACGAAGGGACGCGCTGTGCCTGGGCTGCGTTGAGGAAAAATAGGGGAAGAAAATATCTACGGACCCATGCAACGGTAGAGGCGGCGAACGTTGTACGGGAGGAGGGGATACCGCTTCGTTGTTCGTCGCATTGCCTGGTTTTTTATTTTTCTGTCTTTTCTCGCCGCGATCCTGTGTGCGGTGCTCTAGTGCTGCTCCGCCGATGCTGGCCCGCAGGTCGTTTCATCATGCCGTACTCTTTTTTTATTATTTCCTTTCTTCTTGCAGGGAAGTTTCGGGCGCCGAGGAGGGGAAAGTGGGAAGCGAAAGGTCCCCGCGGCAGCTTTGCCTTCTTCGCGCGACTCGGGTTTTTCCACTTTTTTTCTTTCTTCCTTCCACTCTCTCTTTACCGTCCTCTCTGCGGCGTTGGTGTCACCCTACCTTGCGCGCGCCGGCAATCTTTTCAAAGCTGCGGTACTTGGCTCCCATTTTTTTTCTTTCTTCCCTTCCTCGCCCCCAACGTCCCTCAGCCCTCCAGAAGGCCCGCTGTCGCTGGCCGCCACCATCGCGCTGCCGCCATCCTCGTTTCCCCGCACCGCGCGCTTGTCGCGCGAGCCTTTCTCTTTCTTTACCTGTTCTTACTTTTTTTTCACCTTTCTGCTATTCCCTTCCTTGGCGGCTCCTTTTTCATTCTTTTCTCGCTCGCATCGCCCCGCTTCCGAGGCAGCGCGCTCTTTTCTCGCAGGCGTTGGGGACGGCGTCGTAGGCCGAGTGACCCTCTCTCGGCTGGCGTCTCCCTATTTCGCTTATCCCCCGCCGCTCGAGACGGACGAGGAAAATAACCGGTGGAACGCTGCGCAGGCAGAGGCCCTAGAAAAAAGGGACGCCCAGCTTCGGCCGAACGCGGACCTATCTTACATTCTTTTTCAGTATATACAATTTTTTTTTCCTACGCTCTGTCCTCTCGGCCGGAGTTTTATCTGTTTTCCAGCGCGTCCTCCTCTCAGCCAGCGAGCCACCCAGCTTGAGGCACCGGGATAGGAAACACATAGCGAAACACCTGTGCTCGTCCTGCCCACTGGCGCCCCCTCTTTACTTTCCGCGCAATATTTTTATTATTTCTTTTCTCCAGTCGTCTTTTCCAAAGTTCTATATATATTTCCAAAGGCCCGAAGCGAAAAAGAAAGATGGAAAGAAGCGAAAAGTCTCAGGATTGAAGGAGTATTGGCGTCCAGTAATGTAGCCCGAGGCGGCTCCATGAGATGCTTCCGAGATCGAAAAAGTTTGAGAGGGTTTTCTTACAAGTTTTGCTGCCAGCGTCGGCACACGCACCCTCCTGTAGCGTTTCTTTTTATTTCCTGCTCAGTATCCGCGCAGCTTTCTTTCTTTATCAAAGGGACTTTTGGAACACTCCCTAGCGCTTCGGCTTGTGGCGTGAGCGCTAGAGATCCTCCGAGCTCGCTCGCAGCCGTGCGGTGATAAGGCATACAGAAGAAACGACACTCGCCACGGCCAGACAGCGGAAACTCGGAGGACTTTTTGCCGTCCAGAGGGAAACGAAACGGCTTCTCTCTCCCAATCTCTCTTCACATTTTTTTTTAGGCGGCAACAAACACTGCCAAAATTTTTTAGCTTGCTTGCGTGTGCTGGTATTTCTACAGTTCCTGACAGTTTTTTTTTTTGCGTGCAAACAAACACTGACAAATGTTGCTGCCTTGCCTGCATGTATAGGCCGCTGGTCTCCGAGTATGCCGCGTGCCTGGGAGGTACGCTGTTCCTTGTTACATTCGCAGGCTGTTTGTGAAGCGGTGCACAGGGACTACTACCGTGATTGAGCAAGCTGCTTTGCGCTTTTCCGAGTCGGATACGGAACTGTGGTTGTGCAAACGGCGAGCTTCTCCCTCTTCTATGCCGGCAAAACCAACACTGAGCAGTAATGCCGAATTGTAATGAGTTTCGAGTGGGGGTTGAATTTGCAATGACACGCTTGGGCTTCATCACGGTTCCTAACAACTCGCAAAAAACTTGCCGTTATTTTAGCTGCGTAAGGTATGTGCTACGGTGATGACACATAATGTCATAGCGATGATGTTCCATGTTCGCTGTTATGCCCGGCGTGCCTTCCAGCCCAAATGGATTAATGGATTAAGATTCGGACTCCCTCGACCAGAATTTCTAGAAAACCAAACCACTGTGAAGGCGAATGAGTCTTCTGAAGAAACGCTGCTGCCTGGACTCGCGTTCGCCGAAACAGCAGCGGCGACAATGGCGGCGCCATGTGGCCGAGTCGGCCCTTGGGTTACCGGACTAAGTGGTGCTTTCAACCGTCACGCTGGTGATAATCGACAGATGGCTGTGACTTCGACATTACTAATTAATAATTGGTTTTGGGGGAAAGGAAATGACGCAGTATCTGTCCCGTATATCGTTGGACACCTGAACCGCGCCGTAAGGGAAGGGATAAAGGAGGAGGGAGCGAAAGAAGAAAGAGGTGCCGTAGTGGAGGACTCCGGAATAATTTCGACCACCTGGGGATCTTTAACGTGCACTGACATCGCACAGCACACGGGCGCCTTAGCGTTTTGCCTCCGTAAATACGCAGCCGCCGCGGTCGGGTTCGAACCCGTTAACTCCGGATCAGTAGCCGAGCGCCCTAACCACTGAGCCACCGCGGCGGGTCGACTTCGACAGAGTTCCCGCGTTTCGGACAACAGGCGGGGAAGTGCGGGTTCGTTCACCCAACTTCTGGGAAACCCCTTGGCATTCCTTTGCCATGGGAGTGCAGACCTCGCAGCTGTGGTCACTGGTGACATCGGCGTGACAGTGTTCGGGGAATGCCTTTTCCTATTTTGATCGACGAACTGTGAGTGCATCAGCACCGCCACCTGCCGTGGGTGGTGCCACCAGTGTATAGGTCAGCTCGTTTGCTTGGACATCGTTCTCCAAACCATATTCCGCAGTCAGGGATATGGGGAATACGAAGAATATTTAACGAGCTGCTGGTTTGGAACCGGAAGAGACCCGTTGATAGGTCAACTTTTGATGCTGAGGCAAGGTCCGACAGCTTCACACGTGGCGGCACCGCGATAACTCGAGGCGCGCGGAAGAGATGCGCTAGGGCAACTTCAAAAAGGCGGCGGCGCGCAAAGAAAAGTAATTTCGACAGTTGCGCTAAAAAGGAAAAAAGTACAGGTCAATAAGCTTGTACTTTTACGGCCCAGCCAACCGTGTTGCCTGCCCGGAACTGTCACCGCGGCACTCAAGAGTTCGCAGATGTCGCATGAAAGCCAATTTAGCTAAGCGTGCGCATGCAGGGCAGAAACCACCTGTCCCACTGTAGGATCAGAGCAGTGTTCCTAGGGCAAATGACGAGTGCGGGATGCTACCGAGAAGAGAGGGCCCGTGGCCGCCACACAAAAGGGCCTCGCAGAACGCACGCGAGTCGGACGGGGACACAACATGCAGGGAAGAGAGAGGGGGGAAGCGCCCCTCTCGCTATTCCAAGAGCTATACCCAGGCTTTGAACATATGTCGCACAAAATAAAATAAATAAAAAGGCGGAACTAATGAGCTTCTCAGCATTTTGGAAGCCTTGACCACAGGAGGCTATAGCGTATTGCGTAGAACGACCATCCGGCCACCTCCGCGCAGGGCGCGGCTGCAGAAACAGTGGACTCCTTGAATCGCACAATGGTTTGCAGGCGTATTCCAGGAATACGTGCTTCTTGTGTTTTTTACTCTTTGCTTTTATATTCATTCAAACCAAGTTTGAAGCTTTTATGCCTGCGTGGAATTTTGTACTCCTAAGGAATTTTCGGCTGTAGTGAGGTAGCCTCGAGGACTCTTACCTTTTTACTTAACCTAAATGTTTCACAGCTGAATGTAGCGCAAACGAGCACGGAAGCAACGAAACTTTGTGAGCTGGTATCTCACCTGCGCGATTATTTAATGTTTTGTTCTGTTCTTCCACGGCATCAGTTGTTTAAAGTGTTGATGCAAATTGCCTTGCAGTAGGCACTTGTGCACGGATTTAGCTGCGCACTGCGAGAGTGCGCGCTGACGAGCAGAAATACAGTGAGGTCATTCATAGGCCTGTGAGGCGTAGTTTCTCGTGTAGACGCCTCGGGATGACTTTGAATTGTAAGGTTTGTTATGTGGTTTTGCAGGAAAAATTACTTGCAGCATTGGTTACGTGCTAGTGTCCGCTGACACGGAAGCACTTGGACATTTGTAGCTTAGGTACCTCGCGAGAGCTCGCAGGGATGCTACTTTGTTTGGCCGAATGATGTTGTGCAGTATGCTGTTGTTTCTGCACTGTTCAATATGCAAGTTTTGCACAGTTCTGTCGTGTCTGATGCTATGCAGAACGGAAAGGAAGACCGCATGGTCAGTTGTGGTAGTTACAAAAAACAAGTAGCTTGGGGCAAAAATGAAAGCCTCTGTCCGACCTCTCGGTTGGTTCCTCCCTGCTCGGGTGACCTCTGAGATCGTTTCAACCTTCCCGACAATCGTAGACCAATTCTAATTTTCCTTCTGTCTCATCGCGTCATGCATGGTGGCAACGCTTTGAAAAGTCAGAACACCTGAACCTTGCCTCGGGTATGCACTTCGTGTTCGTTGAGGAAAATTTTGGTTTAAGTTCAGGTTTTCCATAGAGGAATTTCTGCAAGGTAATTAGTATTGCTTTAGTGTTGGTCTGGCGGGACGAATGGGTTTCAGACGGAACCTGTTTTGTTGTGTGCGGCTTAGCGTTTGTTGTCCCGTTTGGATCGCCTCCCAGAGATCCCAGAGCTGGACATCCTCAGTAGAGGAGGAGAGTCCTGGAGGACTGCAGAACGAGAGCACATTCTCGCACGTCCAGTCAGCTGAGCAGCGTAAGAGCAGCTCATCTTCCGCACGCATTATCTGGCGGCGGGGGTGCTGTTACGCCCGGCGTGCCTTCCCGCCCCAATAGATTGAGACGCGGACTCCCTCGACCAGAATTTCTAGAAAGCCAATGTGAAGGCGAATGAGTCTTCTGAAGAAACGCTGCTGCCTGGAATGGCGTTCGCGGAAGCAGTGGCGGAAGCAGCGGCGACAATGGCGGCCCCACATGGCTGAGTGTGCCGTCGGCTCGCCGGACGGAGCGTTGCTTTTAACTTGCATTGCAGTCACGATGGGGATGACAATTGACAGACAGCTGCGACTTCGACCGAGTTCCCGCGTTTCGGACAACAGGCGGGGAAGTGCAAGGTCGTTCATCCCCCTGCTGGGAACGGCTTGGCATTCCTGTCCCACATGGGCGCCCACCTGGAAGCTGTGTTGACATCAACGTGATAGTGTTCGGTGAATATCTTTTCCTCTTTCCATCGACGAGCTGTGAGAGCATCATCACTATCCCCTGCCGTGGGCGGTGTCACCAGCACCAGTGTCTTCGTCTGCTCACTTGATTGGACATCGTTCTCCGAGCTGTATTCTCCAGTCAGGGATCTGGGGAACATGAAGTGTATATAACGGGCTGTTTGTTTGGTACCGAGAGACTACTGTTTGCTAAGAAGCTCTCTTTACCTGAGAGACATTCTCCCTTGCTCTTAGTTGTAAATTATGTAAATAGTCTGGATAAAGTTTTCCTTGCTTTTCCCTTCTTAACAGCGTCTCCGATCCTCCTCGCCCCTTCTCCGGCCAGACCACGCTACCTGAATCCCAACATCGCCCATCACGAGACTGCACATGTTTTTTTTGTTTTTCGATATGAAGCATCTTCGCTCGTTTTTCTTACATGGGATCAATAAATTGCCAGCAAACAGAAAAATTTAGTGCTGCAATAAAATGACTAGTCAATTCTAGGCTGCTTGCGTGATCACTACAAAATATATGTTAGATGCACACAGACATCGCCCCACACGAATAAAGCTTTTTGACCATTTTTTTCTTTTTTGAGGAAAAAGCATTAGACACACTCCCTCACATGTTCTACCTGTATAAAGTGAGACAATTGCGTCGCTTAGCTATGAAAGGCGTTCGTTGCTCGCGCACGAATAAAAGACAAGTTTCAAACAAGGCGCTGACAGTTTGTCGGGTGACGTTTGTTCAGCGCGTCAGCGACGATGCGCAGAACAGGAAGTACAGAAACAAATTTTGCACGCAGGCGCAGTCATTTATAATGGTATCTTCTAGTTGTTATCTCTCGTTATCCGGTGCGCCTCAGTCAGTGACGCGCCATACTGTTCAGACATCAGTAAAGAAGAAAAAAAAACCTCCCTGATCGTTGTTATCCCTTCATCGGCTTCTCCTAAACGCCACAGGCGCGGATGCAAGCGGGTATGCACAAGCAGCTCATGAAAACAACTTGACAAAATAAAAAGAAAAAAAAAGCTTTGCCGAAAGACAAAAATGTTGCCTACACAAACTTTCGCCCGCGCTCCTTTCTTCTAAACACGCCTAGCCTTTCTTTTTGCGTCGTTTCTCGCGCGGGCTCGGGAGCTAAACTATCACCCGACTCAACCAGACTAAAACAGCGCTCAAAGGGACTGAGATGCCGGGTTCAGGGGAGGAGGCGGAGGGAGAGAGTGTAAAGGGGTTTTGGTAGCCAAGTTTCCTGGTGGAAAGAGAAAAAAGAAAGGACGGGCAAACAGAATGCGGAACGCAGTAGAAACGTTGATCCCACACCGTAACAGTACCAAGGACAAAGCGAAAAATGTTAGGAAGGGAAGCAAACGGCCAGTGACGAAAAGAAAGATGAGGAGAGAGAGAGAGAGAGAGAGTGGCAACTCACCGAGACGAAAACGAAAATAACGTCGCAGCGGGAAGAGAAAAAAAGAGCAAAATAAAGTAACGAAGGGGTTCCGCTCTGATTGCGACAGCGTCGGTGGTTCCAGAGCCACCGCCGTTGGCTGCTCCTCCGTCGCTGTTGCCTTTGCTGCAGCAGCTCCGCGGCAACGACGACAACGACGGCGACGACGCTAAGCAAAAAGAAAAAAAAGAAAGTAAAAGGGAAGCAAATAAGTTAAAAAAAAGCACAGCTCCGTTAGTTCTGTGTTCGCCCCGGAGAGAAGCAGCACGCAAGCCGAGGCTAACGCGAGCGACCGGCGAGCGGTTGCTTTTCAAACGCCGCCGACGCCGCTGCCTTGGGAGGAACCAGGAGAAGGGAACGGGTGGGGGGGGGGGGGGGGGGGGGGGGCGGTGACGAGCGTGAGCGAAACGCAGCTTTTCGCCGAGCTCGCACCGGCTTCCACAGAGTGGTCTCCACGCTTTTCATTAAAGGCGGCCGCCGTCTCCCAGGGCTAGAACGCTCTGGCCCTCGGCAACGGCGACACGAGCGAAGAAGAAGAAAAAGAGTTCACCGGAAGAAAAAAACAAAGAACGAACAAAGCATAAAGTTACCGTAAATGAGAAGAGAGTAAAACGCTCGTCGTCGCGGCGTCCGCGTCTTCCCCGTCATAGTTTAGTATAATAGCGCACGCATCCCCTATACCGCCGCCTCTCCCTATTCTGTTCCCTCTTTCCACCGTTTCCCGACGGCTAAGAGGCGAAAACGGCTTGCATCTCTCTTCATTACTTGCTTCTTTTTTTACTTTTCTTGTTTCGCGTCTTCGTCGGCCGTGCGATGGGATTTCTTCTTCTTTGGCTGTTGCCTTCGTTGACAACTTTCCTCGCAGCTACGTGCGGTAATGCGTTTCAGCGTGCGCGCAATTTGGGCTCGGCGTCGTGGGATGCAAACGAGGGAACGAAAGAATGAGTGAGTGAGCCGTGCGGTGCGATGCGTCATAGAGGTAGCGTGCACGATCATTATAGCTCTATGAGACTCAGTGCCTCAGGTTGGCTTTCAATCGCGAGAATTCATCGCGTTTAAAAGCGTGGGAATAGATGTATATAAGATTTAGTATGTAGCTATTGCATACGTCTCAAGCATTCCTTGCCCCCCTCATGTCAGACAGGAGATGATTTTTCGGAGAGAGAAAGGGAGCCAGACCTCCTCACCGAAGCGAAAACATTTTTCAACGAGAAGTCCAAAAAAAGCATTGTTCAAATGAGACCATCCTCCCCAACCGCACGCTCTAAAAGTGATCCCTAAATCCGCCCCTGAAGTTAGGGGCCTCTGCTTTCCTTAATCCATTGTCTAGTCCGTTGTGTTAGTCCGCGTTGTCTCTGCCTTTCACGGTCCACGGTGAACCGGTCTCGAATTTCTGCGGTCTCAACAGAAGGCCTTTGCCTGGAGTCTCGGTAACCCTCGCATACTTAAACGCACAGAAATTGAGATGCACCTGTGGTTGCTTTGCGGTTGCCTAAAAAATGAAATGCTTGTGGGCGACGTCAAACACATTTCACTCTAGGTCCTGTCGCGTTAAGCAATTCACTGAAAAAATTGTGCAAAGGAAAACGAAAAAATGCGAACAGGTGAAAGGAACCCGACATGTGAGCATAGCTGAGAATTAACCTGTCGGCGGTCATAAGAAGCCAATAGTAATTTAATGGCAGAACTAACTAACTAACTAACTAACTAACTAACTAATTATTTAATTAACCAGCTAACTAAATAACTAACTAACCAACGAACTAACTAATGAACTCTCACCCACACACTCCGGGGACCTAATCAACCAAGCATTGCGTGCCCCACGTGTTGAAGTGAATGGGAAAGATAAGCTATCATCAGCAAGCGAGACGACGATAAATGGTGATGGGCACTTAATTCTGTAGGCCGATCGGGTACAGGTCGCTTTTGTAGTTTGTAGTCATTTCATGCTCAGCTATATTACCAACTACGGAGCAGGCTGCATTTTTTTCTTTCTTTCATATGCAGGCATCCTTAAATAGAAACGGGCCGGGTTCGAACCCGACCGCGGCGGCCACGTTTCGATGGAGGCGAAACGCCAAAGTCGCCCGTGTGCTGTGCGACGTCAGTGCACATTAAAGATCCCCAGGTGGTCGAAATTATTCCGCAGCCCTCCACCACGGCCCCTCTTTCTTCCTTTCTTTTCTCAGCTCCTCCTTTATTCCTTCCCTTACGGCGCGGTTCAGGTGTCCGCCGATATGTGAGATAGATACTGCGCCATTTCCTTTCCCCAAAAACCAATTTTCAATTTTTTTTTTGCAAATGGAGCACCATGCATGCGTTTGGCTTTAAGATCTATTAAAACGGTATTAAAAAGACTGCTTCGAACTGGGCGCTTCGTTCGAGATGTGTTTTTTTTTTCTTTTCATACCCTCAGAACTCAATCAAGTGCGATGCGATGTACTCATTGTGTCCCTTCAACCTGCAGTGCCACCCATGCAAGACTTAAGTATTTTGTAAATTACGGTGTTTGACGTCCCGAAGCGACACACGAGATATGAGTGTCGCCATAGCGGAGGGCTTCGGATCAACTTAAGCCACCTGGGGTTCTTCAACGTGCGATGACATCGCACAGCACACGGGCGGCTTTTGCGTTTCACCCCCATCGAAACGCAGCCGCCGCGGCCGCACACTGGTGAATGCTACTGAACACGACGCGTACAAAACGCTCGCGGGATCGGGTTCACTTAGAGAAAGCGAGACAAAAAGCTTGTCTACTAAGCATTCTCGAGAGTTTGTTTTACAGACAGGATAAATAATGTTGTTACGTCCGCTGGGACCTTTTTGGCTCTCGTCACTACCTGTACTGCCACCTAACAAGATCAACAAACCTATTTATAACTCAAGCCGTTAATAAACGTTTTCAAATCCAATCCAAATACATCCGCTGCGGAGAGTACTGAAAGAGGCTAGTTGATTAGTCAAGTAAGGAAAAGGAACATGGAGAAGCCATGGGTAGATGCCGCACTTTAGCGTCATTTTAATGAAAATAGAATAAATACATGGCATTTATTCTCAGGGAACCTTTAATTAATGCAACAACGTTTACTTTTAGGAGCAAAAAAAAACATGACAAAATCGTTACCACTGTGTAACGCGAGATTAGCTATTAGTGAATATTGTTTATTCATTACTATTTGTGTCCCCTCTATTACATTTCAGATTTCTCTGAACACTGACTGATTCTCCAGAGAGCGATGTTGAGATCGACGACCGCTTGCCTGAGAAAATTCCAAGTGGCCGCTCCCATGTGTTCACGGAGCATGAACCAAGCAATACGCGGCGGCTTGGTGTTGAATGTCAGCGGCAACGGCGGAAACGCCTCCAGTTCGTTCGCTGATGCAAAGGCGCGCTTTCTAATTCGCCAACCAGCAAAAGCGGCCGAATTTATAAACAACGCGCAGAGGCGCTGACATGTGTGCGCCTGTGAAAACCGACGCGTATCGTCTTCCCATCGATTGCAGTACCGCATCCGCATTTCTTTCCCACGGAGCTCTCCGGGGCGAAGACAAGGGCCTCGTTGGCAGTGCACGGCTTCTGACCTTGGCCCACAACCGGACCTCCATCCGGGCTTATCATCATTGCTGCAGGATCGGCATCGCTGCCGGAAGAGCGGAGAGAGTGTGTCGGTGACGTCCCTTTTGGGCGGTTTCTTAAGAGGGCGTGTGACCAAAGTGGCTAAACATCAAACGAACTAAATTCCCTAGCTACTAATCTGGAAAAAGAAGACACCTTAAAGAGAGCCGTATAGGGCTCATTTGTCGTACATTTTTCACTCATGGTAAAGCATAACTCTTAGGTTTTCTCTGATCCTGAGCCAATCTCTGTTTCGGTGACAACCTCCCGATGTCCGAGAGCTTGCAGCTCAACATCTCATTCGGCCCAAAGCTACCCTTGGGTTCACTACCACAGTAGACCCAACGCAACATCTCTTCACCGTCCCTTCCCTTGTAATAAAGGCTTCAATCAAACATTCATTTGTCGTTTAGAAGAACTTCTGGTTGCGCTAGTTGGTGCATGGTTGTTTTTAAGACGATCGTTGCGCACACAAAAAGACAGACACAGGACGAACACAGAAAGTCAGAAAGAGCGCAAACTATAAACTGGTTTTTATCAACAGCGCTGAGGCTTATATAGGAAGTGTGCACACGTACCTAAAAAAAGGAAGACGCGAGAGAGGGATGGCGGATCAAGCATGTGCAGAGATCAACAAAAGCCGCCCAGGAAGTTATTTTCCGCATTGTACAGCATTACAGAAGTATGCGTCTTGTCTGCTAGAGTGTGCGTGATGTCACTGTCACTGTGACTGACTCATGACATCACTTTGTTTGGAACACTCAGTGTTCTGCTTTGCAGTGACGACTACGTGACGTGTGACCAATCAGCGTGGCGCGATTACGCCACAGCTAACGCCGAAGCCGCAAAACCGTTAAACGTGCCCCGAACAGCTCCTGCTGTGAAATGAAATGTTGACGTTAGTGACGCCCACCACCCCCGTTTCAACTGTAACGTTAATTCATTCATTCAAAAAACCCATGAGTGTGCTCATTCAGGAAAAAAAAACTGAAGGGTACACTAAAGCTCCGCCTTAATGATATACGCGACAGCATTAATGAATTAATGCCCATATATGTGGAATTGGTCATCCTCACTTGATGTTCATAGACCACCGACACTCCTCACACCCCTCCTGGCGCAGTGGTGCAGCGGTTAAGCGATGCGCCACTGCCCTGCGATGGCAGGTGCTGCCACCGGTGGGCCTTGTTCGACCCAGGTTGCTCTTCCCTACCAACATATCGCGACCAATCAACAATATAACTGCCACCTGGTATGGTGGGCAGTTTGCTCCCAATCCAGTGGGCCGGTTGTGATGATGTCACAAGATCATGTGACCTAGGGGCCCAACCTGCTGCTTAGGTTGTTGTTTTTGGTGTTTGCATTAATTTTTCACTGACGGCGGACGACGCTGACGACTACGATGACGGAAGCTTTTATGCGACACGTGACCTGTAACGCTATCACGTAAAAAAAGAAAAATGAATGCCTTCAAGTGGATTTATGTGGAGGAAATGCAATAGTGTTCTTTATGAAATTTCTCAATCTATTGCAGTGCTGATTTTGTTCCAACTATGATCCTATTCCAACTCTGAGCCGATTGTCTTTCAACTTACTCGAATTCTGATTCTATTCCTTTTGCGACTACGCACCTGCGCAATACGTGTCGCATTGTTATATCGAGGCGAGTCCTCATAACCACTTCCGGCGCAGTGGCACAGTGGTTAAGCGACTTCTGCACACACAGTTATTCGGGGGGCTAAATGTTTTTCCTGCTGTTCTCTGAGTCGTTGTAACGCGATAGCGTTAAGGCCCCCGTCCTGCAGAAAATTCGGCGTCGTCGTCGACATCACAACCTGCCCACCGGATTTTGAGCAAACTGCCTACCGCAGCAGGTGCCAGTTAAATTGTTGATAGTCCGCGAGAGGTCGCTCGGGAAGAGCAGCCTGGATTCCACGAGCGCCACCGGTGACTGCACCTGGGTCGCACAAGGCCCGCCGCTGGGAGCACGTGCCTGCCATCGCAGGGCAGTGGCGCATCGTTTAACCGCTGCACCACTGCGCCAAGATTGGTGTGAGGGTTCGTTGGGATCTATGAACGTAAAATTGAGAATTCCAAATTCCGCATATATGGGCATTAACCCATTAACGTTATCGCGTCGCTTCCTTAAGGCGGAGCTCAAGTGTCTCCTTAATTTTTTTGTTCTTAGTCACTTCGTTTTTGCCGAGTCATTCTTCGTGAGGCGCCTTCCTCCTCTCCCCTACAAGCGAAGAATGGGCATGAGATCAGGAGCCTGTTGATATGTGGCAGGTGAGGAGAGGCAAATCCCCCTAAACATCACCTAGCACGTGCAGGCTTCACACGGACACCGAATGACAGTTTTCGACTTCATCGCCCCCCTAATCCTATCGCATTAAATTCAATGTAGTAGATTACAGCTAGCAAAAAAAAAACAATGGCAATCGTTTGGGGTTAAGGAAAAAAATTCCTCTCACATTCCTGACAGCAAGAATCACGGAAAACTAACAAAAACTCTCTTGCTACCAGCAATCTTGGGACAAACGCAAGCGCTGACTGAAACAACGGCGAAAAGGTGGCGTCAAACGGGCCATCATTGAGATAACACCATGACGTCATCTACGAACAAGGCCATGAATAAAACATCTGCAATCACCATCTTCGTCATGGACTGCACAGATGTTTAGGTTGTGGCGCATAAATGTCCGGAAAAGAAAAAGGACAGCATCCTTGTCCTTCCCCTCCAAGCAGGCAGCCGCATTTGCACAAAAGCCCGAGAGGAAGCCAGCTTTACAATGACAGGTACAAGGAAGAAAATTTGATTTGTGCATTCGCGGGGCGGAAAAAAAAAAAACCGCCAAAAGCAGCGTAAAGAAAAGTGCAGGAAAAAAAGATGAAAAGGCAAAGAAGTAAAGGGGAGTAAAAAATAAACTAAACGCCACAAACGATTTCACTCGTGCAAGTCTCCCGAGTTCTTCGTTTAATCCACGTATATAGATATCATGAACAACGAAGACACAAGGCTGTTGCGGCGCTTAAATTAAAATGATTCCGACGCGCTTGCTCACAATAAGTGCTGGAAATGTCAGCGTACTTTCCTCTTGCAGCTCGAAAGAAGCCACTCAATTTTATGAAGATATATTCGCTGTCATTGCTGGTGTTAATGCCGATGTTCATAAACACGTTACATAATCCGAAGAGCTAATGTTTCATTTGAGACGTGGACTGCGCACCTTTTTTCTGGAATATGCGATGTATATCCGTCTACTTTGGCACCACCAGTTGTAATGAGTATTAAATTTACAGGGAAATAAAAATTTGGGCGTCATTTATACCATTAATGACAGGCACTTTATTTAATCTTTAAAACCCAATATTCATCCGGTTAAAATGATTGGGGTCTCGTTAACTAAAGTAGCGCTAAAATAAATTAGTGATAGAACTTTTCTTCCTCACTTACACGATCTATGCCATATTAATGATCTGTGTCAATATCGTGGTGGCTCAGTGGTTATGGGGCTCGGCCACTGGCCCGAAAGACGTGGATTCGACCCCGCCTACGGCGGTCGCAATTAGATGGAAGCAAAATGCTAGATACCCGCGTAATTTGCGACGTCAGTACGCGTTAAAGAACTACAGGTGGTCGAAATTATCCAGAGCCTTTCACTACGGAGTCCCATATAGCATGAGTCGCTTTGGGTTGTTAAATCCCATAAAACAAAACTAATATAGCATGTATCACGTGTAGACAGAAACATATTGCCTAGAACACTGTTCCCTGAAGAATTCTCTCGAAATGTAAAGAATGTCACGGAATCGCTCAAAATCTGAACTTTTGTTTTGCAGTTAACTAAAACGCTGAACGCCAGTATTGGCACGCTTCTGCAAAAACGGCGCCAGAAAATGAAAAAGACGCGGCACAGGCATAATAATTCTGAATTATTCCAAACCTTAACCAAAAATCACAAGCTCTAATAAAATTTTCTGTGAATTCTCGGCGATATTTTTGTTCTTCTGGGTATATGTAAAAAGAGAAGAATAAAAACAAAAAGAAGCACTGCACGAAGAAAGTGGGCGGCAAAAGAGGACCGAGATAATATTTTCCCCATTGAGTTCCCGTACGTAGGGAGATCTGTAACTGGTGATGAAAGGATGTGCAACAAGCGCACTATGAAGAAAAAAAAATTGGAGAGGAGACTTAAGCTCCGCCTTAAGGGTATGACGTGATTGTGTAGTGGGTTAGACTTTCCATTCTGAGCAGTTTGACACCGTTGAACGAATTTTTCATTTTTAAATTATTTAAATGAATTAATTGATCAATTACACATTTTGAATTTTCTTAATTAGCATCATCAAGCATTGCCTTTTCATTCTGAGCATTTTTACGCCCTTGAACACTCCTTTTGTATTTTTTTCTTTTTATTTCTTTAATTAATCAATTAATTACAATTTCATTAACTCGTCATCTCCTATCACACACAAATAAATAATCAATCACTAGAACGAAAAATTACCTTGATACGATTTTTTTTTTACGCAGCCCTCGATTATTTCCGACACGCGGTGCTAATTGCATTCTGCGCCGACGGCTTTTCGACCGAACGAGGTGTATATATACGCTGTCGCGTAATAAAGGGAGAAAGCACTGTCTCGTTCTGTTTCTTTTTCGTTCTTTGATACTTTTGACATTTCGGTTTAATTCGTTTACTCTCTCAAAACCCCACACTTTACAGTTATTAAATGTTCATTTTCTACTGCCGGTATCGCGGGCAGTAAATTTCGTACGAAACAAAATTAATTGACGCTTGCCTGATACTATTTCTCAAAGTGTGACCCTGTAGCGAAAATTTCCTTTTCTCCAGTATAATTCACACAATTCTCGTTCTTCTATTTACTAATTATTTCCTCATCCGCTTGTTTCAGTATCATATTTGTCGGTGCCTTATGTATCGCTGGTGGTTATTTTTGAAACGTCGTATCTGACAGTATTTTAGCGAATGACATGTGTATTGAAGAAAACGAAGACTACGGTCGTTAACCGCAGCCAAAGATGTCATTATGGGTAATGAATTGAAATTAATGAAATAATTACATTCTTCAGTACCGTTTCGATCAGGATAGAGCGCTGAATTCCACAAGGCACAACTGCACAAATGCGAACTGGAGCGAAGGCACGAGGACGAACAGACCGAGACAGGACTGGCAGGACAGACAGACAAGACACGAAGTCCAACGTCCTTCTAAAGCACATCAAGAGCTTCAACTAAGACGTCCTTTAAAATAGTCACTGTAAATGTATGCAGCAGCTAACTTAGAGCCTGCTTGTTTTATGAAAAAAAAAAAAGAAAGCAACAGAAAGCATTGTATAACCGGAAGGAGAAATCTACCCCTGCCTGTGCACAGAATATTGGCGGCTCTTTTCCGCCCTCTCAAGCTCCACGTTTTTTATAAGAAATAAAGATGACACAAAACACAACAATGTAAGCTAACAAACACACCGCCTCTTTGACAGCAGGCAGACTTCAAAGTACCATCAAAGCAGGGTTTGCACTCAAGGTGACACTCAATTCTCACCTTTGTTTTGTTGTTTTTCTTTTCCTCTCATAAAAAATCTAGAGCATGGAGGTTGCGTGTTTCTAACGCAGTTAGTCACCAACTCGATACTTTAAAAGTAAACAAGGGCCTCTTCTTCAGGGAATTGTTGCTCTCTCGTCCTACTAAGTCCATGAAAGTGTGATCGCAGCTTTGCATGTGTTTGCTAATCTCCTGTTTCATTCCCGTATTAAAAAAAAATACCTCCGCAGGTCATGGGGAGACTACTCAAGAGCGAACAACAGGAATCATTATCGAACTTAAACTTAATTCAAGCTCACACACACAGGCTGACCTGTTCTTTGGCATCTTTTCGCTTCAATATTTTCTCACAGTTTTTTTTTCTCATTCGAAGTTGTAACGCACTCACGCGCACAAAGAAATAAAAATGTTGTCGCACTGTACAACTCCAAAGATCGTCATTTTGTCTCTCTCTCAGAGCAGTAGTCACTTCACGGCCTACTTTTTTCTCCTCCTCCACTTCTGACTACTTTTACCTGCGCCTCTTATTTTCCACAGTCCCCATACCCGGTGCTTTCCTGCTTTCGCCCTCATCATCTTTAACCTCCTCTACCGCGCCGGCCTCGGTCCTCAGGCAAGGCCTCCTCAGCCCCCTAGCAGCAGCGGCACATCGTGTTGCTTCTATACTTTGGTGGCGAGGCCCGAAAATCCCAACTTTGTGCCTTCCATCCTAATGAGAGTAGCTGCTTCTTGCCCGCTTCTCGCGCGGTAGCGACTCCTTTTATGCTTATGCATTTCTGCTCGACGGCCGCGATGCTTCTTGGCCTCGACTCACCGCCCCCCCCCCCTCCTCCACCTCCCCTTTCACCCTCACACCAATCCACACGCCTCAACTTTCCCCTCTTCCCCCTACTTCGCCTGCAAAGGTTCTCACTCGCCGTCAGTCTTGTCTTTTTGCTTTCGACGGCTTAATTACCTCCAGCCCTGTGCTCAGTATCGGTTTTCATTTCCGTCTTTACTCTATTTTCTTGTTCCGAACTTCTTTCTTCTTCCCCGAATTCGGCCGCTCTCTTCGCCTCTGTCTATTTTCGTTATTGACTTTCTTTTTTTGCACAACCCTGTTCGTGGCGCCGTGTTAGCGGTGTGTTACGCTCCAGGTTCTCCTAACACGCTCGACTGAGCCGTTTTCTGAACCACTATTTCTTTTTTATGTTCTTGCTTTCGTTCCTTCGCCATCTCGTAGTCTTCGAACACCCTTATTTCGTGTTCTTTTTCTTCTTCCTATTTCTCTTGAACCGAATCTGAGGTAGCTGCGAAAAACGAAAAAGAAAGCAGCAGAGCAGGTCTGAACCCCGAGGTCCGGCTCGAGGCACCATGACGCCGCTTGCAAAACCCACGTTCACGAATCGCTTTGCTCTAGTGAGGCGTGAGAGAGACAAATATGCTTCTCTTTCTTGTAGTCGCGCAGGTTACGAGAAAAAAGTGACCTTTGACGCGAAGATCAAACATAGTCATCTCTAGATCACGCTTTCTTTCGATTCTTTTGCTGTAAAGGTTGTGGCACAGTCAAAGAGAGGCTTTATTCATGTTCGAATTTTACAGCGCGGTTAAAGAACGGGGTTTCAAAGGACGCACAGGCGTTGTGTCCTCTTTCCAGGGATGAACTGAAGCTATGCTCGGCTTATATAGATGAGCAAACACTTGACCAGTTTAGTATAGAGGCGCTAACCCAACGCAACTCACAATGTACTGCACATTTAACGGACACTGAGTATAATCTCATTCAATTTTGGGTCTTAGTAAAAATTGATTCTATGGTTCTTTCTGGACATGTTTATGTTTCCTCGGCAGCAAAATGGTCATTGATGGCTAAGAAAATCGCATTTTAAGAATATTCCCGCCCTTCGATTGAAATTCATCAAGTCTAAATCAAAAGGACTCCGTGGTAACAGGCTCCGTGATACGCGTCATAAAAATGTGTGCCGACGCACCAGATTACACTTGCGAAACAGGCCGGTGGCGGCGACACCTGTATATCGTTTCGCCTGTTCTAGCTTATTAAACGTCCGTTTCCAGTGAAAGTAGCTTTTTTTTGCAATAATGCGGCAATCTATCAACACAGCCCAACTTAAACTTGTCCTGAGCGTTCGTTTAAGACCTTTTTCCTGCCATTCGCAGCAGTAACGTGCAATTAACTTATCTGGTTATACCCACCACCGAGACCCTAGCGTTTCAATTTTTTTATCCCGATTTGATATGTCCATACCCCAGTTCTAAGATGATTTTTTCTGTTCTCTTTTTATTTTATAATTCTATTAACTGTTCTTTCGACTTTTCGCCTTCAAACCCTACCCCTGTGGACAGCAACTTCTCGGCGATGTTAGCGCCTTGGATAAAATCTCAGCTTTCTCGTTGTCAAAATGCTCTACAGTTCCAACATGCATTGCGCCCTACTAGCCCATTCAAGCGCAGCAAAAGAAAATTAAAAATATTAGCTTCAATGATAACTGCACACCGGCAATGCCGGGGGATGTTTCGGGCAGCTGTTCGTGCCGGAAATAGGCACCTGCCTTGTTCGTGCTATGTTGGGAAGGATACAGAAGGCGCTACAAACTGGAGTTGGCCATAAGGCTTGAGGATTATTCTATTATAGTAATACACCAAAAGTGACTTCGGAGTAAGCTGTGGGCTGATGGCTTCAAAGTTATAAAACTGTCAAGGGGGTTCCTGTATTATCATAATAAAATTATTAGAAAATACGATTGGTAATGATGAGATTCCGCATTACAAACAGTAATAAAAGTATAAACGAAAAGCGCAAAAATGCAACACCTTTTCTTTCACATCAAACCTCATCTACTGCACTCCTCACTAAGTCGGTATATAGTCTGTATATAACGGGTCACCACGTAACATGAAAACAGATGTGCAATCTATGTGATAAGGGTTTAATTTTTTTTTCTTAATAAAGAAACTGACGGGACACTGACGCGTGGATCATTATACCTTCTTGTATTCTTCCTTATCATGACTTGATTTTGTCATGCTGTGATTTTTCTGTAAATTGACGATTTCCTGAATAAACTCAAGAGTTGATAGTCAGCGCTATATGCGTCCGGTTTTCGTATTCCTGCTGTCTTTTTTTGCGTTTTGACCAACTTTAGCATGACCTTAAATGTGACCACCTCGATCGGGTCCGTGCTGAATGGAGCGGTTACCGCGAATCAGCTGTACACTTTCCCCCAGCTATGGAATGGATGCAGGGACAAGGCAGGACGACAACTGGGGTCTTTTTCCTTCAGGCTGAACGCAACAAGTGCATCTGTAACGTGGCCACTCTCCACTGAGGTCTGGAGCAGCGACGGGCACCGCGAGTGGGACAGAAGATCACGTGACTGTGTGCCATGGAGGGACGAGTACTGGTAGACGAGCTTTGTACGCGCCGAAGACACTGCTTTTCGAAAGGGGAAAAAATGGCCGAAATTTGTACAGTCCCAACGCCGAGGGTATTCTCATTTTCGAAATTCTGAAAATGATAGCGGCCACCTAGAAAACCTCTGATTGCAACTAGGCGCCTAACATTGTCAGGAGTTAAAATGTCGATAAAAATTAGTTCCCCAATATCCGCCAGCATGGGTATTAGTATGCCGAAAAAGCCACCTTCAGGCTTCAAATGAGTACTTTAAAAAATTTGTGGCAGGCTGCCCTAAAACACCTGGTGTATAAGTAGCAAATTATAGAAGAATTAGTGACACGTTTAGGAAGCTTAATTAAACACTATTACGTGCCCTTGCGATGCACTTGTTTTGTCAGGGTCTCTGCATTTTCGGCAAAGTGAGCGGACGTCTATCAAACGCACGCTGAGCTCCATTAAACGGCCTGCGCGTGGCGTTTTGTTTCGTACAGTTCTTTCGAATCGTACTGGTTGGCATCCTACCCGCCGCGGTGTTTCAGTAGGCATGGCGTTCGGCTGTTGCGAACGAAATGCAACAAATGAATATTTGTCACCCCTCTACATTGAAAAGACAGCCGGGCTAACAGAAAGACAGACCTGCGACAGCCGGGCTAACACGTTTTGGCATCATGTTCATCTAGGTGTGTTTACTTTGCGTGCATGTGTCGGATACAACATTCAATGAGAACCTTACTTCACTACTGAACGAAACTAATGCGGTGTAGTGCGTGCTCTTTCCTTCTCACTTTCTTTCTCCTCGCAACATTAGACTCAACAGAGTTGGAGGGCTCGTGTGCGCAGTTAGAGTGAGCCGAGTGAGTGTGGGCGACAGTTACCGCGCATCCCCTGTCTTCGAAATTTCCTTCTCACAGTGCTACCCTTACAAAATTCCTTTACACAGCCTATAGATTGTCCATAGACTTCTTTGTATAAAGTATATAGGCTCTCTATAGACAATCCCTAGAGAACAGTCTATAGGCAATACAAATCCTATAGACAGTCTGCAGACAATCTATAGATTTATGGCCGTACACTTTTATTGAACTTTTGTCTATAGACAGTATATTGACTAAATAGACGCAAATAAATGTCCGTAGGTAAGCAATAGAGTGTATAAGAAGTTTATAGACTGTCTATAGACCATTTTGTAAGGACCCCCCGGCAAAAACATAGGTGTGCTGAGATTTCCCAGCTCGCTGAGAAAGCCAGGGAATCACAGTAAATCAGAAGCATTCCATTATACGGTGCTCTTCGTGTTGTACAGCACTGATTTTGTATATAAAATGAATCATTACTGCGAAATAATGAGATGAGAAGCCTCATAAAAAAAAGGAGGGGGGGGGGGGGGGTTCGTCGGTCATAACATTCGCCCATTGGCTGGAAGAGAGTGATGTCTTCAGACGGAATTTTCATTGGCTGTAAGGGAGTGATGTCACTTCCGGTAAGGCGTCGACAGCTTTTATTGCTATCGCATTGCGAACTCATAGTGTAATTAGGCGGCCTTGTGAATTTTTTGCTATTGCTTTTACACGAGATATAATCTTACTGTGAGTAACTACGGATCAACTCCGGCGTACGCGAGCTTCTTGTAACGATGTACGCGATTGGTTAACTGACAAGCAGCGCTAATTGTTTCTTTCAGTGACACACTTTTTTAAACGTTAGGCCCTTCTGGCACTATCTGCAACACCGTGAAACCACACTTCAGAGCCGCTGCGACTGACCGCTGTTTCATTTTTCAAAACGGGACGAGGCAAAGGACGCAAGACATTTGAATGAAAAACCAGTCCCATGATAAACGGGCGCCTAATGAGGTCACCGGTGAAAAGGAAGTACTCCATACAGTTGCTTTTTTTTTTCACACACGCTTTAACCACTGACACTGACATCATCATTCTTGCAGTGCGTGGTAAGAACATGATCTCTGTTCTCATAGTTGACTTCAGGTGCAGATTTCAGCTTCTGCCAATCACTCGGCAGCACAGGCTCTAAAATACATCAACGAAGTGTTTGCTAATATTACCAAAAACAAGCTGCAACATAGAGCCAAGGTTTGCGCAAATTGGTGCGCACCCATCGTGGCAGAGAGCAAGCGAAAAGGTCTAGGAACGCATCGAAAAAGCAAACAGCACAGCATTGTTTTTCCACTCTCTCTCTCGTTGGTGTCTGCCTTTTCCACACGATTCCTACCGCTATGAAACTGCCCTAGCTATGCGCGTTTTATTTATTTCTTTATTACTCTATCTTGCATACTGTTATTACTGCGGCCGCATTTATATAATCTCCAACTTAATTATTGCTGTCAGGAACTAAAAACTGCCTCGGCAAGATAGTACATATCGTGCGAGGCGTCAGCTCAGAAAGAACACAAAACACATGAAAATAACGAACAAGACAATGCTAAAAAACGACAACTTTACTAACATGAACGACTACGCGATTAAAAAGATAGAAGGCGAAAGGCATTTGCAGCGTATAATTTCTGCGCTAGAGCCTCCATCTGTCTGCCAAATTCGTGCAAGTTGCACTGAAGCCTGTCTTACCCACAATTCTCTTGCGCCACTGCTTCCCGCGCAATAGTCTGCTCGTGCTTTTTTCTATTACCATTGTCTCTTCTAGGTTTATTTGACCCTTGCTTACTTGGAAGCGCGTGGCTTCCCACTTCGCCTATGCATAGAGCCAACTGTTTGTTATTACCAATGTTTCACACATGACACATTCTTTGATTGGTTACGATTTGTTTATTCGACTTTTCATTGCGGTGATGGGTCGGTGGTACCGGGGGGGGGGGGGGGGGGATGACTATTTGATGACATTGCTTCTGAGAACGCTCCAATTTCCTTACTTCTTTTCTTTCTTCCTGAAGTCCTTCTTCTTTTCCGGGCGACTCTTTGTCTTTTTATCTGTTTGGCTTGTCTTATGGATATTCCTCCGATAAGGGGAAATCTGATTGCGTTCGCGGACTGCGTATTTGATGACATTGTCACCGAACCACTTGTACGCCTTGCTGCTTTCATCGCAATAGAGGACCAAGCCTCCGGGTTAGCCGACAAATGGAAGACGCTTTGGTTATTCATCAGTGTTGACTGAGAGGACCATTGCCTTGTGGTCAGAGAAGTGGACGCTGATATACTTGCGCTCACGAACTGCGTGGTGGTTGTGGAAGGCCAAGCCGATGCATTTGTTTCTCTTGGAGGAAATGACGTCAGCTCTTCTTGCCAATTGCATGAATGACACTCGTTATTTGATGCCAGTGGCGAATCCCTTGTTCTCGACTGTCTTGGTCGAAGTCTTCATCCAAGGATACTGGCAAATGAATGAACTTGTACGGAATTCCTTGGGAGACGATTTTAGTGCTGGCTGTGTCAAAGCTCTTGGATAGATGCAAATGGAGGGGTGATTATCTTTCTATCTATCTCTATATTTTATTGATTTCCATTTTACATAACAGCAGAGGCCGAGATGAAAGCTGCTACAGTGCAGCTTGAGAGGCCCTCGATCAATCCGGATGGCAGGTGTCAGGCTGCACACAACTCGCCGAGATTAAGCTCGTATTGCATTAGTTCTGTAGGCGTTGGTTTACGTATGATTGGTGTAGAGTGAAACTCCGGCTGCTGGATCGTCTTATCGCCTTACTCCGCAGCAAATTTCAAACCCCTTTTTTCGACTGGGGCGTTTGTATCCAGGCGGTTCTTCGGTGAGAACTAGAAAGTTTGTGTTTCTGAGTCAAGGTTGATTGCGAGATTTCTCTGCTGTGCTGTGTGCTGACGCTCTACTGCAACATCGCTCTCTTCTTGTTTGCGCTGACGCTTTTGCCATGTTGTTCAGCTTGTTTAGGGCGGCGATCAGCTTTGGCGCCTCTACATACCAGTGCCGAGGGAGAGGCACTCGTTGAAGACACGGTGTACATTGTTTCGGTTAGTGTTTGCTGTCGGAGTCGCTCTGCGCTCTGTCGCTGCTGTATGGGCACATCCAGTGGCTAAGCTGAAGCACGTCTTGGCTGCCCGTCCATTGGTCCGTTTCCTCGGCCGTGTCTTGTGGCTCAGTCTCACGCAGATATTCGACCGCTTTGCTGGCTGACCGCTTTGCTAGCTCGGAAAGTAAGCTCGAAAAGTAAGTCTTCGAGCTAATTCGTGGGCTGCCTAGTTCCCAGTGAGGGAGACGTGCGAAGGTGTACAGATTATATGAATTTGTCTGTCTTCCTGGTGGTCTGCACGAAAATTTCCCGGATGAAATATTAGTGCGTGCAAATGCCTGTGAATATATATATATATATATATATATATATATATATATATATATATATATATATATTGTCTGAGCCTTAAAAGTGCCCTAGAGAAGAATCTGAACTCGTCTTTTTACCGCGGGAACTCGATCTACACGTCCCCAGCATTCTTAGAAACATCGAATTATTGTCCTGTTTGGCCGATTCCCCTAATTTAAATCATATCAAAGACCCCGGCTCACGCCTATTTTTTTTTTTAGCTCAACGCTGAAGGTAGGAGGAGTCAACCAACGCGTCAGCCAGTCCCGTGGCGGCTTGCCGCTCTGTTATCGGCGGAGTGATACGTAACGAAAAGAGTCCATGCCTATTTTTTTTTCTGTGGACCTAATTTGCAGCTATGTTGTGTGCGATTGGAACTGTTTATTCACAGAAAGCTAAAAAACAAAATCAAAGCGAAAGCGAAGCCGCCACAAGACTGGCCGAAAGGCACTCCACGCTTTGGTTGACTCCGTCTACATTTAGCGTTGAGTAAAAAAAAAAAAAAAAGAAAGGCGGGAGCCGAGAGGTTTAATCTGATTTAAATTAAGAAAATCGGCCGCACAGAACAATAATTCGAAGTTTCTAAGAATCCGCGGAACGTTTAGATCGAGTTGCCCACGGTAAAAAGATGAGTTCAGATTCCTCCTTAGTGCGCCTCTAACTCATTAACGCTATCGCGTGGTACCCTTAAGGCAGAGCTTAAGTGTCCCCTCTAATTTTTATCCTGCGTGGACAAAAAAGATAGTGTGGATAGATAGTGTGTATAAAGTAACAGTATCCCCAGTATTATAAACAGGCGGGAATATGGAAATGACGTATCAGGGTTTATAGTATCCCCGCCACGATGAATGGCGGAAATCTTGAGACATGTGCTACTAATGAATACCAGATAAGAAGATCAACAAACCAACCAGCCAACTGGCAACAGAAACAGGATTGCACATCTTGCTTGAGAAAACACGGAGTTGCCCAATGGTTGCGGCTAGCGTTTAGTTATTTTACGAGCACCTCTTTTTTCGAGCCGGTATGCAGCTAGAACTACGTGAGAAAACATTGCGAGTATTGCCTCACGAAGGAAAAGCTTGAGGAAAGGAAAAAAGAAGCGTATATTTGTCTTCCCTTGCCGTTTTTTCGTGCCGGTGTTTGCAGCAATCACTTCAACGTCCGCTCATGCTTCCTTCTTTTTTTGTTTTAGTTTGCTGTTTCTAAATAACGGGAGTGCTTTAACATATCCTCCCCTTCTCTTCCCCAGAGGAAAAAGTCATGGATGGCAAAATACATTAACAAGATGTTTACTATTTCGTTTTAATGTTTTTTTGTTTCAGTTGTCTAAAACTGAGTCGCTTTGGGACGTTAAACGCCTATAAACTAAGATGTCTAAGAATGATCGTATTGGTTGTTTGCCTGCTTTAGATGGGAGTTCATAGAAAGGAAAAAGCCGATTTCGTTTGTTAAAAAAAAGAAGTCACAGGCGCAAGTTTTAAAAGGCGTATAGATTAAATTCTAGCTATCCTTTCCTAGCGGTCAAAAAGACATGGTGCAAAATGAAAAAAAAAAAAAACTTATTTCCAGCGCTATAAAGCGACTTTTCAAGAAGGATTACAAAAATTGTAAACAGCAATTTGACCCAATACTGACAACAACGTGCGCGTTTCTTGTTTGTTTGTTTTGGTTTGGTGTTTGCATGTTCGCCGTTGGATTTCAGGCTCATCGGAGCTATACGACGTATATCCGCGAGCAAGATTTTGCAGGCTTCTAATAGTTTCTCGCTCTCGCAACAGAAGTAGTGGGCTGTGTTCTCTCGGCCCAGTGCGTCGTTTGCAATATTTCCCCTTCTTTTCCTTCTTTTTTATCGCGCGACTGCAGGTATTTCTCCGCTCCGTCAAACAATTAGTGCTATGTAACAGCAGATGATTAATTCAGGTCAGCCGGAATAGTATACGAATGAATGAATGAATGAATGAATGAATGAATGAATGAATGAATGAATGAATGAATGAATGAATGAATGAATGAATGAATGAATGAATAAACGAACGAACGAACGAACGAACGAACGAACGAACGAATGGATGAATGAATGGATGAATGGATGAATGAATGAATGAATGAATGAATGAATGAATGAATGAATGAATGAATGAATGGATGAATGGATGAATGAATGAATGAGCTGTTTTAGAAAGGGCGGCCCGAGGCGGCTGGTTTGGGTATTAGGTTGGTAAGGAAGGGAAAAGTAGGAATCTATTAGATTCCTGTGTTGTGTGTGGGGGGTGGGGGGGGGGTGGGGGGGGGGGGGGGGGGGGGGGGCGTCTTGGGTGGCCGAGCCACTTTCTACACTGCTTTGCAGAGGCCACTTATCTTAGCATATTGCTAGTATCTTCCAGAGGCGTTCGCTCCGGTTCTGACCAAAGAGAGCAGCCGTGCGCGACTTAAGGCCGTTACACCACCGGGTTACATTGCTTCCTCAGCTCCTCTCACACGACATGAGCAGATCTTCATTAATAAGATCATCGCCATGGTCCCTCTTCGACATCGGATTTGGAAGCTGCATGACTGCCCCTGTCTGACGTTCTCAGCATTGCAATCACATACGTCATTCCCTCTGTAACTGCCTTATCAACGCAGTTATAATAACTCATAAATCAAATTTCTGCGCCGTTAGGTCAGCTGACTTTGTAGATATTGTGAAGGGACACTTAGATAACGCGGGAAGCAATTGTTTTCGTAGCTCGTTGAAGCAGCACCTTGAGGATTCGTGGTGGTCCTAGAGACAAATCAGAGGGGCTATGGAAGCTCGGTGCTTCATGGAAATTCTGTGGAAACTTCGCAGTTTGCTAGTTGCGGGCCAGCCTTCCGTTCCTCGCTGTTCTGGAAGCCACAAATGAACAGCTCTAACAGAGCAGGCAGGCGCGGGGGCGGGAACTGACGCCCTCACCTCTTCCGCCCGATGTACGAGACTTTAGCTGGCTGCGAGGCTGGCAGCTTTTGGCCACGAGAAACCGCGTGGCGGCGTGCGGGTGGCGCACTCCGCTAGGAGCCCGCAATGCGGCCTCGTGGAAACGCAGCAGCATGCCATTCTTGAGCGGAAGCTCTACTTCCCGACCAAAGCTTCAAAAGACGATTCACCACTGAAGCCTTGACCTTGAATAAATGAATTAAAGCAATAGTACTGCAGCTGAAGTTCGAGCCCGCGGTGGCGCGAACAGATCAGCTTCACTAGCCACTGCTTGAGAGCACTGGGGAGTTTTAGCGTTGCCGGTTAGCCGTACAGCAAGTACGGTAACGCGTTGCCGTTGCTACCGTTGCCAGGATTTCCAAGCCACATCTTCCGTATGGTAGTATTTGCCGTAGTTACCGTGTTTACCGTACGGTAGAGCTAAATATCTCTATTATGCTACAGCCGCAACCGATGCCGTCTCATGTTAAACTGCAACACAATATCACGCTGCGCATTGCACATCGTCGTCTTCATCAACTTCCATCTGCGGAGCGAACAGATCAGATCAGCCCAACCTACATCAGGGCTTAACCTGAGTCTAATATCGTCGTTAGACGTGTCGGCGACACAGCAAAGCCACACCATGAGCCAATCACGATAAACGCATGCTTTAGCAAGTCTACTTGGTTTAACTATGTTAAAACCCTACCACTTTTTTTAATTTTTCATTGTGTTGTCGCTACGACATTTTGGCGACTTTTGTCGCGAATGTTTGGCGAGGTTCTGGCTGCTCGCACTCGGCGTCGCGGCATGTTCCTAAAAAAACCTTATTTTTCTTTTGTGGCGCCAGCAAGGACTGGCAGTTTGGCATGGCCGACCACAGATGGCCATGTTCTCTCTTTTACAGCGTATGCGTGCTCGCTTATTTGACCAGGCATACGTGCACTTGGTGACACTAGACGAACACCAGCTCCTACGGCGGTGGTCAACCCGATTAATCGTAGACAGCGGCGGCCGTGTGCCTGTGCGGCTGCTCCCGTAACTAGTCAGTGGCGAAGGCACGCGAGGTGTGACTGTGCCGTGTGACGTGCGCGTAAAGAAAGTCACGCTTCACGCGAACCGAATACAACAGTGCAGAAAACTGTATTGTACTACAGCCTGTGATAATTGTTGTTTTCTTTGATAGAATATTGTTTGTAGCCCTCAGACGTCAATAGTCGCTCCTGTTCTATCGTTCTGTTTCAGAGGGACAAAGGTCGCTGGGACCAAGATGTTTAATAAAATTTCTGTGTGTCGGAAACATTAGGCCACGGCGGTTATATACATATAACCTTTCAAGCCTCGGGCAGCGGGGAAAAGGAACACAGTATTCTGAAAACATAACCAGCGACTATTCATTAAAGGGGAGTACTATGTTAGGTTAGACTGATGGGTTAGTGGCATGTGAAGGCAGATATGTCATTTTTACAAAAAAAAAAGTATTTTTATAAGCCAGAAAACTGCGTAAAAGCAAAGTACATGTGGCGCCGCCACTCGCGGATTCGCGCAACAACGGCTTCAACGTGCCTGCACTTTCTTGCGGGAACTTTATTTTGCCGTCGATGGTCATTTACCGTCGAAATACGATGAAAGCAGCGCGGCGAGTGTAGCGAAAAATGCAAAGTCTCATAGCAAAAACTTTGAAGTTTTCATTTCTGCGTGTTAATAATCATACATTGATTCTTGTATGTTGTAGCCAATTTACTAATTTTGCTGTAGTTATTTCTTCATTTTGTAATGATCTATCGAAAGTCCTGGTGCTGTAGATTAACTTTGGCACCCTCAGATTTATAGTTTACATGTTGCATAAATTCTAGATTCAACAAACTTTGATGTGATATCTAAAAAAAAACGCGGCGGAGATTAAGACTAGACGCAAAAACGGCAGCTGAATATTTCGTCTCGCATTCTGCGCACTAAGGCAGTCTGTGGTATTCGTACGCAGCGTGTTCAGAGCCACATGCTTTAAACGGCATTCGCGCTCTGCTTGCCAGGCGGCCGGTGAAGTGGTTTTGCTCTCACTTCAGAAGTCAGATCGGCTGCTTTGTGCAAGCTGCTAGGGTTCCGAAATTGCAAAGTGTTTGTTTCTTTCTCTCATGGCACGCGCTCACTAAGATCCACGTATGCATGCGTGTCGTCAACGTGTGATGCGCCAAGTGAGCACGCGGCCCACCATGTTTTCTGTGCAGCCGAAAAGCGGGTATGCTTTGAGAAATGCTGAAATATATCTGAGAACCACCATACGTGTGCACTATCACCTTTTATTTGGCTTATTAAAGAAAAAAATCCTAGCGCAGATCATGGCGCATGCAGTGCGTGAAGCGCCAGCACGCAAGGCCGGATATTGGAGCCTTTCATTCGAGTGTTCGTTCTCTACGGCGAAGCTGCAGCATACAGATGCGATATGGAGCAGAATTGGTATACCGGTATACACGCGCTTTCGCGGGAAAAAGTTTCAACCTGCTGATGTTTTCGCGCCAAGATTGTGCGTGCATTCCCTGCCGTCAGCTATAGACGGCAGGCGGCAGACTACAGTATTCGCGAAACATACCCTGCTTCTCTTCCGCTTACAACCGAGAGCAAGCAATTCACGAACGTAAAAGTCACAAACGGCCACATCAGAGTCAATCGCAAGGGACATCTACGATCATACTTACTGCGTAGTTAGTCAACAAACACGAGGTTACGGACAGCACAGCGCTGCGTTTGAAGAGCAATGCGTGTGTAATTTTATTTCAGATGTGGTTCTCACTGAAGTACATTTGAACGCGACTGCTGCTCGCATGCTTCCAAGGGTCCCTCAAAGGTTACGTGTACACTTCACGACAGCACACAAGCGCGCGCCGCCGCCGCTCCTCGGGCCCGGCCGTGACACAACACACCGAAGTCCGCACGCTCACGTCATCGTCGCCATTCTATACGTTCGTGAGCGCGATCAGCAATTTGTTCTGCAGTCTGAGGCTGCCCTCAATAAGTTCACGTAGTTTCTTTCACCCCCACGCAGCCTATTTCTACCGTACGCCTGCGTTTCAGCCAGACACAGCCGCACGCGATCCAGCGGAGAGCATCTCTTTTCGGTAGGGACGGGGTGCTGAGGCCGCCTGCACTTGTATCTTGATTCCGTGACTAGGCTGGCGGGCTAGTTCTGGTTTCCAGCCGCGTTTCCGGTCTTTGGCAGCGGCGCCTCTGATTCGTCTGAGAGTTACATCGCAAGTGCGTCATAGATATGACGTAACGGCGATATTTTTTCTTTCAGCAACGCAGCCCCATTTCCGCGAAGAAAAAAATGTCAGAAGGGCTCCTGAGGAAAAATTCGAGATCGCTGCGGCAACCCGCATTGGAGTAATGCGAAAGCATTGACGCCTCTTCTGCACTCGTTGTCTCTCTGCTTCTCTTTGATTCTCTTTTCCCTCTTTGCCTCTCTTTACATGTGGTCTGGACGTTGAAGCTGCACTACGCAATGGCACAGGCGGCTTAAACATGATGCCACACGCCCACAAAACGCGCAATTAAGCACCACGGCATCAGCGCCCGAACACAGCATCTGTACTCCGCAACGGCGAGAGAGCGACTGGCGTACAAGCGGCGCGCCGAAGCATAAGGGGCCGTATACTCATTTCAAGTTGTTTTTGGTGCGCCGTCGTTCTGTGTGTCTCACGAGATTGTGACGTCACTTCAGCAAACCGCCAATAGCGTAGGAGCGACGCGTCGAAGCGGATGAGGCCGTATACTCCTTTCACGTCTGGCGTGGCATCGCTCCGCGCCGCAACGTTACACCATTAATTCCCCTTAATTCAGCCTTAATACATTTAATTCACTGTTAATTCACCATTAATAACCTTAATTCACCTTAATAACCTTTTCCTTATACGTTAATTAATTTGTTGGATTTCGATTAACTGCGCATTTTCCCTCGTTTAATTTCAGTATTAGTGGACGCTGCGGGTCCTGTAGAGGGGATATCAACAATCTCAGTGGTGCACCAAACGCAGGTCGTGGACGGGCTTTCAGTTCGTAACGGGGATACACAAGCTATGGAGGAAGTAACGATAGCCCTAGCCGCAACGCACTCCGCGTCGACGTGCATAGTTACAGATTCCCAGGCGGCTTATAGAAGCTATATGCGTGGCAGAATCACGCCGCTAGCCTGCACAATTCTGAGTCAATGCTGCACGGAAGCAGCTAACATGGGTACCAGGTCACCAGGGAGTTGAAGGAAACGAGCGCTTACTGACTCAGGCTCCCCCTCTCCTTTTCACAACATATTCAGAGATATTACAGCATTTCCGCCTTCAAAGGCATACACTCCCGATGCCCGCTAAGGGTCTTAGTAAATCAGAGGAATGTCACCTTCGAAGGCTACAAACTATGTCGTTTACTAATCCAGCTACGCTTCACGCCATTGAGCCCGAGTCCATTTCGGCACAGGGCAAATTTTGTGGCCAGAAGGCAAACTTATAGCATATTGTCACTGAGAAACGGTTGACGTAAGCAGGGCTGGTTTACTTGCTTTAATTAGACGCGCAAGACGTTGGAACGCGCAAGGCAGCAGGCAGCACGAGAGATGATGAAGACGAAGCATCTAGCCTCGAGATGGCTCAAGGCTTGCCAACTGCCAGGAAATGCAGTTTAGCCGCTGTATGGCGCCACTAGAGTAGTTAGTAGCGTAGCATTGCTCCCCCTCTCTAGAAGACACCGACTCGGTGTGGTAGCAATTGCAGGCAGGACCACAAGGGTAGTCGCACGTGCCTGGCGTGTGGTGTAGACACGCGCGAGGGGCTAGCGGGCGTGGTACGGCTTCATCCGAGCGACGTGGACAACTTCGGAGGTCGGCCGTCTAGAAGAGCGAACTGTTCCTTGGGGGAGAACTTCGTAGGTAACTTGACTGAGCTGGCGGAGCACCTCGTAGGGGCCAAAGTATCTGCGTAGAAGCTTCTCAGAGCGTCCCCTCATGCGGATTGGGCTCCACACCCAGACTTGTTCGCCGGGCAGGTAACGCACATTTCGGTGGCGGAGGTTGTATCGCTGAGCGTCGTGAACTTGCTGGTGCCGGATGCGCTGTCGAGCGAGTTGGCGGGCGGCCTCAGCGTAACGAACAAATCGGGCAGCACCCATAACAGAGGGGGTAGCGCTAGCTGGAAGCAGCACTGCATCCAGCATGGTTGTGGCTTCGCGACCATGTACTAAACGAAATGGAGTGAAGCGTGTCGTTTCCTGGACCGCGGTATTATAAGCAAAGGTGACGTAAGGGAGTATGGCGTCCCAGTTCCGGTGGTCCGCGTCGACATACATGGAAATCATGTCGGCGATCGTCTTGTTGAGCCGTTCGGTGAGGCCGTTCGTTTGAGGGCGGTAAGCGGTTGTTTTGCGGTGACTGGTGCCGCTTAGGCGCATAACCTCATGCGTAAGGGCCGAGGTGAACGCTGTTTCCCTGTCAGTTAAAACGATGGTGGGTGCACCGTGACGAAGCACAATGTTTTGAATGAAAAAGTTCGCAATTTCGTCATCAGTACCACGGGGAAGAGTTTTAGTCTCATAGTATCGGCTGAGGTAGTCGGTGGCGACCACAATGTAGCGGTTACCCAGAGAGGACTCCGGAAATGGGCCGAGTATGTCCATGCCAACTTGGTGGAAGGGAACCTGAGGCGGATCAATAGGCAGGAGTAGGCCGGCTGGCTTAGTCGGCGGCGTCTTGCGACACTGGCACTCGCGGCAAGTTCTTACGTAACGTTTCACAACTGCAGCAACCCTTGGCCAGTAGTATTTTTGCCGTATTCGTGCCAAAGTTCGACAAAAACCCAGGTGACCAGAAGATGGGTCATCATGGCTAGCCTGCAGGACTTCGTCGCGAAGGGCCGTAGGCACGACGAGTAGATAGACAGCTTCTGTTGGACCGTAGTTTTTCTTATACAGGACGCCGTCACGTAAGCACAACGACGACAGCACGCGCGAAAAGATCCGCGGGGGAGTCTGAACGCTTCCTTCTAGCTACTCAATGAGGGGCCGTAGTTCGCTGTCGTCCCTTTGGTGTTGAATGAGGATGGACGTGGAGATGGCACCAAGAAAAACAGAATCGTCGTCGGGGTCAGCTCGGTTGTTCTCGATAGGAGCACGAGACAAACAGTCGGCATCACTGTGCTTCCTACCAGACTTATAGACGATGGTGACATCGAATTCCTGAAGTCGAAGGCTCCAGCGTGCAAGCCGTCCCGAGGGATCTTTGAGGTTCGCCAGCCAACACAGTGAGTGGTGGTCGCTGACGACCCTGAAAGGGCGGCCATATAGGTACGGACGAAATTTTGTTACTGCCCACGCAATGGCCAGGCATTCTTTTTCGGTGGTGGAATAGTTCGCCTCAGATCGTGACAAAGTGCGGCTCGCGTATGTGATTACGCGTTCGAGACCATCCTGCCTCTGCACAAGGACCGCATCGAGGCCGATGTTGCTGGCGTCTGTGTGTAGTTCAGTGTCGGCTGACTAGTCGAAGTGTCCAAGGATGGGCGCACTTTGGAGACGAGTGCGGAGGTCTTCAAACGTTTGCTGTTGCTCCAGGCCCCAGAAGAATGGTTCGGAATCTTTCATGAGTCGCGTGAGGGGCTCAGCGATCTGGGAGAAGTTCTGCACAAAACGCCGATAATAGGCGCAGAGACCCAGAAAGCGGCGCACACTGCGCTTATCGGTGGGCACAGGAAAAGAAGCCACGGCAGCTGTCTTATCGGGGTCTGGGCTAACCCCTTTAGAGCTCACAATGTGGTCCAGAAACTTCAACTCTTCGAAAGCGAAGTGACACTTTTCGGGCTTCAGGGAAAGACCGGCCGACCGAATTGCTTCGAACACAGCGCGCAGGCGTCTCAGGTGCTCTTCGAACGTGTCAGAAAAGATTACAACGTCATCCAAGTACACGAGACAGGACTGCCATTTGAGATCGGCAAGAACGGTGTCCATCATCCTCTGGAAGGTTGCAGGAGCCGAGCACAGGCCGAAAGGGAGCACCCGGAATTCGTACACACCGTCCGGTGTAATAAAGGCGGTCTTTTCCCGGTCGGGTTCGTCCACCTCGATTTGCCAATAGCCGCTTCGTAAATCTAGCGATGAGAAGTACTTGGCGTGGCGCAGCCGGTCCAGGGAGTCATCAATACGCGGGAGAGGATAAACATCCTTTTTAGTGACTTTGTTTAAACGCCTGTAATCAACGCAGAACCGTAGGGTTCCATCTTTATTTGCCACTAGAACAACAGGCGACGCCCACGGGCTAGTCGACGGCTGTATCACGTCGACCTTGAGCATTTCATGAACTTGGCGGCGAATGGCATCGCGCTCCTTCGAAGAGATGCGGTAGGGCGGCTGACATAACGGCCGTTGCTTGGCGTCAACTATAATTCGGTGCTTTGTGAGCGGTGTCTGCCTAACCTTGGAGGTCGAGGCAAAGCAGTCGCAGAAAGACTGGATAACGCTTTCCAAGCAGCGTTTCTGGTTAGTTGGGAGGTTTGGGTTCACGTCAGTGTTTATGGGAGTGGTCGGTTCCTCCACTGATGCCGGGGCTTCGGAAAAAAGCGTGCTGTCCCGCGAATTCGCTGAGTTCCTCGAAATACGCAATAACTGTACTGCCAGGCAAACACTGAGGTTCAGAACCAAAATTGGTCACCAAGAGTTCGGTTCGGCCCTTGTTCAGTTCAAAAATTCCTCGAGCAACACAGACTTGCCGACCAAGGAGCAGCGACATGTTGGTTTCAGCAATGCCATAAATTTTGGTGCTGTTATCGCACTCTACAGTAACAAACATGCCCGATCTTGATGGGATCAAAACGTGGTCGTCACAGACGCATAACTTAGCCCTGCGTGGCTCGGTATCGTCGTCGACAGGACCTTGGGTGGAAAACGACACGATTAGCTCCGGGAGGTTTATAACGGCACCGTACTCCTGAAGGAAATCCAAACGGAGTATGAGGTCGTTGGAGCACTCGGGTAACACAGCAAAGCAACCAGGGAAAATAACACCGCGGATCTGGATTCGCGAAGTGCGGACACCGATCGGAGTTACCACGTGGCCACCAGCTGTCCGGATCTGCGGCCCAGACCAAGGGGTCAGAATCTTCCTCAAGACCGTGGCTAACCGTCTGCTCATTACCGAAAAATCGGCGCCGGTATCAACGAGTGCGGTAACGTCGTGGTTGTCGGCGGATACCGGAATTTCGGCGGAGGCCAGTCGGTCGCAGCGCGTCGTCGAGGTCGTCGTCGGTCGGAGCGTCGCGGCGAATCGTCGGGTGGAGGCTCTTGACTCGGTCCAGTAGCGGCAGCCCTACCCCCGGAGGACGCCGTCTTCAGTTTTCCCGACGTGGGGACGTACCTATGAACTGGCCAGAGGATGACGGGCGGCCGGGCGAAGAGAACCGCCTTGGGGATGGCGATCGGGACTGGCGTCGCTGCGAGGTCGAAGATTGCACGTTTTCAGCCAAGTACTGTTCGATATCCCGTGGTCTTTCACCGTAGCGTGGTCGAGGTGCGTCAGGTGAAAACCCCCTCAAACCCATCCTGCGGTAGGGGCAGTGGCGGAGGATGTGGCCAGGCTCTCCGCAGTGGTAACAGAGCGGCCGATTGTTTGACGTACGCCAAACGTGCGCTTTCCTCTCGGGGGGCCTGAACTCCTGCGGCACGGAGGGTGCTGTTGCTATTGGCTCCTGCAGGTATTGCACAGGAGCGATGGGAGAAAAGGCTCGCATCGCTGGCCCAGGACTTCGTAGCGCTTCGCTGTACGTCATAACGGAGGGCGCCGGGTGTGGAGCTGGGGGTGGCTGCACAACTCGTCGGATTTCTTCGCGGACCACGTCCGTAACGGCAGCGACGCTGACCTGTGGAGCTTCAAAGCGAAGTTTCGCCAGCTCCTCGCGCACAAGACTTCTTACAAGCTCCCGAAGGTCCTTGGCGGGCAGCGACGTAGGCGTGTAATGGGACTGGGAAGCGGCTGCTACAGTAGCCTGACGTCCGTAGTGGGCGCCCCGTTCCTGTAAAGAGCGCTCGATACCCATTGCCTCCTTGTTGAAGTCGGACACTGTTCATGGCGGGTCACGGACCAGTCCGGCAAACAGCTGCTCTTTTACGCTACGCATTAAGTGGCGTACCTTCTGGGCTTCGGGCATAGCAGGGTCGGCCCGATTGAACAGTCGGGTCATGTCCTCGATGAACATCGCGACGCCCTCGTTCGGCTGCTGTGATCTCGAGCGCAGGGCGATTCCAGCTTTCTCTTTTCTTTCGCTGCTGGTAAATGTGGCTAGCAGCTCTCGACGAAAAGCCTCCCAGGTGGTAAAGGAAGCTTCGTGGTTCTCAACCCACGTTTTGGCCGAGTCCTGCAGCGCGAAGTAGACGTTGCGCAGCTTGCGCTCGCCGTCCCACTCATTGAAACCCGCCACTCGGTCAAAGCTGGCCAACCAGTCTTCGACGTCCTCGAACCTGTCCCCGTGGAACGGCGGCGGCGATCGAGGTGTGTGAAGGACAAATGGCGGGGCATTCCCGGAGTGCTGACTTGTCTGGCTAGCCGCGGTGGATGTCATGGCCCTTACCGGCGCTGTCAGTTGGCCGAACTCGGGTTGTAGGCCTCGCAGGCGGCGGCTCGCCTTGTGGACTGGTGTTGTAGCCACTCCTTGAGAGCTGACGTCAAAGGTGTCCTCGAGGTCAGCGTACATGGGCCGTTTCCAAGCACCTCCACCAAATATGTCACTGAGGAACGGTTGACGTAAGCAGGGCTGGTTTACTTGCTTTAATTAGACACGCAAGACGTTGGAACGCGCAAGGCAGCAGGCAGCACGAGAGATGATGAAGACGAAGCATCTAGCCTCGAGGTGGCTCAAGGCTTGCCAACTGCCAGGAAATGCAGTTTAGCCGCTGTATGGCGCCACTAGAGTAGTTAGTAGCGTAGCAATATGATATGGGCTTGTCAGGAAAATAGCAGTATTGACATAATAAATCAGCCAACGTGGGAGGGCTTGGAGGCGGTTCTGTCCAGCTCAGACCTCGAAGAACAACGAGCCCTCGTCGCCAGAGCAATGGCAGCGGCTTTTACCAACGGTGTCCCGGACTGGGTACCCGATCATCCTTCCCTTAATCTCAGTCATTGTGGCCCTAAATAAACGTTTTCATCATCATCTCAGTACCCATTTCGTGTGTTCAAATTTGGCGCCACGCGTTGGCTGCGCCCACACTTCCGGGCACGTGGTCCCACACTTTCGGCGTTTTCAAATTTGGTGCCACTTTTGCGCTGGCCCCGGCTACCTTTTGTACATGTTTGGCTCTAATTAATTAGTTATTCATCCGATATTGAAAATTTTTGTTTTGCACAGCATCCTCACATCATCCTCTTTCGAATACAACCACTCGTCTGACGCTTTCTTTTCTGAGTTCCCAACAACTGCTGCGGACACGTTTATGCGGACACGACCTTGTCAACATAGCAAAGTAAAATTTTCGCTTTAGTAATCCATCCGCCTCTCTTAGTTTGATATTTCCCTTGAATGTCCCTATAACATCAGCGATTAATTTTCCACAGTTATGCGCGGCACTTTTAGCCGAAAGTGGGCTTCTAATAGCACTTGTGTTCACGGGTGACTAATTTTTTATTATTATTATTTGTAAGAAAACGCTGGAGCTTGTGAAGCGAATTCTAAAACTCGGTTTGGGCAAGTGGACTTACATAAACTCGGCGTTTGCACCTCAAATATGCTTAATGGGCTAACAAAACTTTCCTTTGGTGTCACCGGCGCTCCTTAAGGCGCAGAAACATTTTATAACACATTCACTTTTATAAAAAGTAGAGTTCGTGGTATAGTTCTGTGGCCTAGCCAAGCACGCAAGTACTCACAAGAGTCAAACTGTCCCTGCAGTCTCACCATTTGAATTCCTGCTCAGTGTTGTGATTAATTGTAGAAGGCGGGAAGCCTCCCTCTTAACTGTCCGGTTTACGCGCGGATAAACACTGTGTCGCAGATAACTGTGCGGCACCCCTACTTGAGGGAAGGAAGAAGGGCCCGCCTCAGCGTAATCTGAGCAACACGAGGTAATGGTGTAAATCACTGCAAACGGTACGTGATGAGTGAAGCGGAAATGATTCCAGTCCTGCTTTATAGATCCATGCTGAAGTTTGAGCAAAACTCGTGCGAATGGGGTGTTGTACAGTGGCTTCAGCCCTTTTGAGCCCCTGGCCACACAGAGTTCGTTGGGCGGACACCAAGGGAGTCAGAAATGGCTTATGAGTGTCTCACTTAAATGCTAGCGACTTTTCTTGATGGCTCAGCAGACAACGCTTCATGGGCATGGCTGTCAGCCACTTCGTTTTCCAGGACGCCTAAATGCGATGCAACTCGCCGGAAACGTATAGAAAATCCCCTGCTGTGTAGTTTCTGCGACAAGCGCACCAAGATATGACATAAAATTTTAGAGGAGAGAACACTAACTTTTGAAGTGCACATTTCGAGTCCGTCAGAGTTACCCAGAGCTTGGGCCGAGAAAGACCTACATTTTGTTACAGCCTCCTCAATGGCAACGCTGTCAGCCATTGTGGCGGACACAGCACGAGTAAGGCAGGCAGATCAGGCGGCATTAAAAGGCGGTATGGGAAACGCCACAGCTCTAGCTCCACTAGAGTTGATCCACTGAACCACCAGTAACAACTTTCAGATAATGTTCAAATTCTCTTTCAAAATGCTCGACCAGCTAACGTTCTTCCGCCATAGTAACACTCCGCTTGACATGAACGCGAGAAATTGTCATTGTGCAGTAGAGGCTCTCAAATGAACGGGTGGGTTTAACCGCTGTCTTCATCTCTCTCCTTAGGCTTTTCGATGCAAAACCTCTAGACGGTGAAATTCTGATACCGACTGGAAATATATATAGGTTGTTGATACTCTACGCGACGAACTACCAGGGCTTGATGGAGCTTCGCTATTGATAAAGAGAGATTTGAGTCGAGAACGACGCTAAGAAAGCGCATGTAATACCAAATACTGAATCTTTTTAACAAGGATAATGATATTATGACTATAATTGAACGGCACTCGTCAGCAGCTGCTTTTAACCGGGTAATCAAATATGACCTTTTCAAGACATGCGTTAGATGCTTTCAGTTGTTTTTATTTTTATTTTTTATGTGTAGTTGTGTCTGTGTGCCGCGAAGTAAGATGCGGATATTTTCAGTATTATGAGCATATTTTTGTTTGTTTGCTGCTTTATATGTATGCTTTGTATATATGCTCCAGATGTATGCTTTGTTTACATTTCTTTCTCCTCTTTGTGAGTAGAAGTTGAATTCTGTATCTTTTTTATACAGCGCTGTTTCCTCCCCGTACAGTTTGAAAGAGGTCCCGGGCCCAGTCAGGTGCAAGGAAGCATTTTTTGTCTGGGATATTTTAGGGTTTTTTACAAAGAAACTAACAACACAAATAAAGAAATCAATGTTGCTAAAGTGGCGAATGGAAGAGCTGTCGAAGTTTTTCTTCAGCCGCGCACAGCGTCTCCTCATACCTGAGAACAAGACGAAGCAGGACTTTCCGACTGATATAGAGAATCCCACAGATCTATGATAATTTCGTACTGCAATAAGAGACTCTCGAGCTATGAATGCCAGTGGCTTGTGCTGATAGCCGCTGAACCAAATGCAAAAGACGTTCATATATATTGGTATGTCTTCTCAGTACGCTGAAAACCCGGCTTCGCTATTGTAAGCCCCTGTTTTAATTCAACACCTTGGAGCAGGCATGACAACGAAATATGCTTATACTTATTGTTAATTTGTCGATATTATGCGTTATTGGTGAATTGAGTGCATGGTGAGGTGTCAATTAAACTGCTGTTTTTAACCTCAATTACGTTTTTAACTTCTTCTGTTGTAGACTCTGGTTTGAGCTCGTTTAGCAAAGCTAATTTTATTTTAACCAAAGTAATCCTCATTCAATTTGGCGCCCCAAGGAAATCATTATTAATTGCATAATGAAAAGTAGCTCTGAAATACAGAAACTGAACCAGTGATTAAAGATTGATTGTCACTTCACAGAAATTCCTAACGATGTTCTTCGTGCAGCAGTCGCTATAAATAGTTTCAGCATCCCGGCACTTATTCTATAGTTTAGACTCCACGGACGGGTTCTCACATGTTTAGAAATGTGAATCTTGACAGATTTTTTCCTGGGAACAGACCCTAACTTCAGTATACCAGGCTGGAAAGTATAAAAATGTTAGTGAGGCATTTGTTTTAATATTGATGTTCTTCAACTTAGAATTGCATTCACTAAAACGGCTTACTTTCCCACTAAGAAGTCGCAAAACATTTAGAAGCACTTCCAGTTTCGTCCGGTTTTGAAAGTTTCAACACAGTGGCAGCAAGCGCATGAATCAATGAGACATGTATATCGCCGAGTGCACCATTCGCCGGAAGCGCAGTTTGAGGTCATTGCTACGCTCAGCTCAGGCGCTGCGTATTTGTACCTTGCATCGGTTTGCTTTTAACGCGATGGCGTTAAAGGCCCCGTTGCCCAAAAAATCCGGCGTCAGCGTTGTCGGCGTTGTGAGTGAAAAATAACGAGCATGAGTTGAGTTGAGTTGAGTTGTATGCTACAGGTGGGATTAGCCTTGCTTAGACTGCCGGCAATTGCTCCACCGTAGTGTCACTTATATATTAATAACGACCTAAGACCTGTCGGATCTGCCCCGCTATGCGCACAGTCACTTATAATAGTACATATACATAGCACAGCAACAAAACAGCACAAGGAAAAAGGGCACAGTGACAAAACGGCACAGGGAAAAAAAACAGCATGGCGACAAAACAGAACAAGGAAAACATAGCGCGCGTCAAAACAGCACGCCGGACAAAACGGCACAGCGACCAAACAGCAGCGCGAAAAAACAGCATGACGACAAAATAGCACAATGAGGTACGGTGCAGCGCTGCTGGAGGGGTGAACTATCATAACGGTAAATCACAACACATGCGGCAGCAGCCTGTGGAGTTAACGAGTGCTCGTTTTACAGACTCAGTAAGGAACAGGGCAGGGCAATATTCGCAATCAGAAATATTGGCCTTTTTATGGCGAATAATTGAATGAATAACGCTGCAGAAGTTGCTCTGAACGAATTGGTTCGTCGGGTTGACCATAATGATGCTAAATTCTAACAAACACACCCGACGTAGGGTTCTGAGTGTGCCAAAAGGTCTTATTCTTCAAAATTGTCGCTGTCGGCAATTGAATCTTTAGCAATATTGCTTGGAGCGAGCTACGGGGCATTCATACATTGAAGATATCCGGTATGCGATGCTTACTTTTAACGATGGCAGGATTGCCCGAGCAGAACCTAACCTAACCTAACCTTACATAACACACACAGGCGGGAGTCTACTGAAGCAGAGATTAGAATGACCGCAAAGCAGATGCCCGGGCCATTTTCTCTCTCAGTTGCGCAGGTTCTTCTTGCATAACACAAAAAGAAACTAGGTCATTGAAGGCAAGATAGCAAGGATTACATAACCATTAGTTCTGCCATATGCACCATTCAAGCAACGCAGTTGCTCAATCAATGAGCCTTCCCTGTATTTTAATGAGCCAACGAAACGAGCACACGCTAACTCCAAAGGTCGCTTCCCCACGTGTTGTGATCTACGTTTGTGGTTATGACCATGATAGTTCACCCCTCTAGCAGCGCTGTACCGTACTCCGATGTGATGTTCTGTCGTCGTGCTGTTATTTCCCTGCGCTCTTCTGTCGTCTTGCTGTTTTGTCGCTGTGCCATTTTGTCCGGCATGTTGGTTTGACGCGTGCTTTTTTCCCTATGCTGTTTTGTCGCCATGCTGTTTTTTATTTGTGCTGTTTTGTCGCCAAGCCGTTTTTTTTCTGTGCTGTTTTGTCGCTGTGCTCTTTTTTGTGCACTGTTTTGACGCATTCTGTTTTGACGTGTGCTGTTCTTTCGCGTTCCCGAAGACACCATCTACGCACATATTCAATCTCAGTAGACCATAGTCCGTTCCTGCTGTCACTATTTAGAGACAAGATCAGTGTCCTGCAGAAATGTTAAAAGAAGGCGTGCAGCCTCCCTTCTGCATGTCTGGTTTCCACTCGGGTAGACAATGTCCTGAACTGTACTGTGAAGGGCTCCTGTCCTCTTGAAGGAAGCGAACATCACATACCTTTCCGCGTTGTACTCTGGGCAGTACATAATATAATGTTCGATATCCCCGCACACACCACATAAAGAACAGAGCGGAGACGATGCCGTGCCCGTCTTATGCATCCAGACAGGAGTTATTCGATGCACTCTACTGCATCGAATAACGGAGCATGACTCTGGCAGGTGGTGCCCAGAGAGCAACCTAGGAGGCAGGTGGGTTACGTAGGTCACGTGACCTTGGGGCGTCAGCATAACCTGCCCACCGTGGCAGGTACCAGTTAATGATGAGTAGCTTGGGAAGAGCAACCTGTGCCGCATAAGGCCCCCCACTGGGAGGCCCTGAGGCAATAACCATCGCTTAAAAAAATATTAATGAGAGAGCGAAGCACTTTCACAGCGCCATCCGCCCCGAGGTACAGTCCGGGAATTTTTCAGTGATATCCCGGCAGCGTCGAGCAAAAGTACACGAATAGGCACAGGGCGCTTGCCACTTGCAGCGTCGTCTGCTCGGCTGTTCTGCTGGCGTAACACAACCCCCGAATCCCCACTGCTGCGTTCGTCTTCCAAATGTCTCGTTTTCCCAACATCCATCCCGGGTACTGATCCGGGGTACCCGGGTTTGAACCCGTCGTGGCGGCCGCATTTCGATGCAGGCGAAACGCAAAAAGCTCCCGTCTGCTGTGCGATGTCAGTGCACGTTAAAGATCCCCAGGTGGTCGAAATCATCGCGGAGCCCTCCACTACGGCACCTCTTTCTTCCTTTCTTCTCTTAAACACTCCTTTATTCCTTCCCTTGCGGAGCGGTTTAGGTGTCCGCCGAGATGTGTGAGACAATTACTGCGTCATTTCCTTTCCTCAAAAACAAATTTTCATTTTTCCACCGTCTGGTCGACGCAGCCATGATATAACGAATAAAAATATAAGAACTGCACCCGACCGCGGCGGCTGCGTTTTTATGGAGGAAAAACTCTAAGGCGCCCGTGTGCTGTGCGATGTCAGTGCACGTTAAAGACCCCCAGGTGGTCGAAATTATTCCGGAACCCTCCAATACGGCACCTCTCACTTCCTTTCTTATTTCACTCCCTCCTTTATCCCTTCCTTTACGGCGCTGTTCAGGTGTACAACGATATATGAGACAGATACTGCGCCATTTCCTTTCCCCCAAAACCAATTATTATTATGTTTATTAACTGCATGCTCGAGATGATGGTGTTTACCAAGAGCACAACATCATCTCGAACGCACCTCGAAGCATGAGCTGCACCCGCAGCCATACATAACGTGCATTTTAGTGAATAGGCCACATTGGGAATGCGAAAACAAGGAGTGCTACTAGTCAGTCAAGAGTCTGTTATAGCTGAAAATGTGTTTTTACGCAAATCAACAGGTTGTCGGGTGTAGTTTTCTGTTTCGCAGAGGAGTAATCGCAGCGCCGCCTGTATAGCGTCGGTGTTTGCTTCTAGCTAGCTTCATGCCGATAGTTGTTGATTTTTTTGTTAAGTTAAAATTTGAGTGCCTCACGATCTGCAAAATGAGTTTTCACTCACTTTGCCAGCTCCGCTCACAAGTTGAACCATTTAGGCTTAAATGGGCTTAATTTCACTGATTGTGTTTAATCATATGAATGAAGTATTAATAAAAAGTATTTGTGTCGATATCCGTATAGAATTTGATAGTCTCCTATAAAAAAAATGCTGTTCAAACAAGCTTACATAGTGCAAAATAAAAAAATACTTGCCTGGGTAAGATGTTATTTAACTAATTGGCATCAATTTGTTGCGCTAAATTCGCCCCGTTCAAAATAAGCGGGTCGTTGATTCTGGCGCCTCTTTACACTAACATTGTATAAGCGACATTATTGAAGGTATTTGAGACGGTGTATAGGCAACCTGCACCCGTCAAGCGCCTCCACCGTCGGCGCTGCGTTCAGCGCCACCAGTGGCACACTTTGCGCCCCGACGGGGTCAGCACCCCACAAAAATACATGTCAAAAAAAAGTTTTCAAACCAGTTTTGTAATTTCACAGTGCACCTATGACGTTGTCCCTTCGTGAAGGAAAGGCTAGTACATCCTAGAACAGATTGTGAAAGTCTGAAACATACCATTTCAAAGGTAATGCATTTTTGTATCTTTAGAACACCGCCATACAAGCGCGCGTTTGTCAACCTCGGCTAGGGGAACCGGATGAAAGTGCGACCGATAGAAACACACGTAAACGAAGCTTTCCGAACGACTGTTTTCGTTTCACAGTTTACTCGTGAAGACAACCGTTTGTTAACAGTTGGCGAGAGCTTTGAAGAAGACTGTGACAAAGTGTACAACGTCATTTCGAAGGCAATCGTTTTTTAAAGCACCGCGTTATATGTATGTTGTGAACACGGCCATACACCCCCGAACCCCAAATCGCACAAGCTTCTCGTGGGGTCCTACATGCTGCCGCATGAACTACGTTTGCTCATTTATACAGTCGTTTAAAGTGGACAGTCTAGACAGCTCTACATAAAAAGAAGTTCTCAAACGGCATGATAAGCGAATGAAAGCAAACCAAGCACCGTAACAGACGAACGGCGCAGACGATACCCCCGGCGGCCACCTGCGCCCGCTAGCGTGTTTGAGAACGCAGAGGGATTTCGGTCGGGCGACGGTCTCACCGGTTCCTGGCGAGGTAGAAAATTGAATAATAGAGTTAACTTTTTTCGAATTCAGCTATATCCGCGTCATGAAAGAACTTATGACTGAAAATGGGAGCAAAGTAGCGTCGCCGTCTGCCACAGGCCGACGACAAAGGAGCCGCGGGAAAGGAAATGAGGGAATTATTAACTTACTATATTGTTTCACTCCAGAGATCACATATGCAGTAAGAAAACAGCTTTTTGTGGGTCTTTTAAGGTAAAAGCAAGCGCATGTGGGATGAAAAGAACCACGCAGAAAGAATGCAACATGAGCTTAGCTCTGACAACAAACGATTTGTATCCACGCAAAGTTTTCGCCTTTCGTTGTCCCTGTGTCGAGTCGGAAAGCGGTAAAACCTGGTCCCCAGAGAACTGCGACAAGTGCTGTTGCACCCAACACCACAGCAGTTAACTTGACTTCTTTTTAGGCTTCACGGGCGACGGAAAGAAACTTTGAAGCAAACCGCAAGTTGCGACTCCATCGCCGCCGCTTCCCTCATCCGGACGCTCGCGCCGCCGCTTCCCTCATCCGGACGCTCGCGCCGCCGCTAGAGGCGTGCGCGTCGCTGCCGAGTTAGATGCGCAGGGTGTCTGTACTGACGACGGTATGCTGTACGATTTTTTTTTCGTTGATGATTGAATCAGGACGACTCATGAGTTTAGAAAGGCAATCACATGGTGCAATAAATGGCAGACAGAAATTAATTTCAACATACGTCTTTATGAGGGTGTCCTTAGAGGGGAACAGTTTACTGTATCACTAAAATGCTAACATTCTTCTTTCAGAGGTTAAAGCATGTAAAATATATTGGCGTGTGAATCATTGGTACTCTCTCGTAAAACAAACATGCTAGGGCTCACACAGCTAACTGCCCCCAAAAAGATACTCTGCTCAAGACGCTCATTACAATTATCCTCACCGGCTGTGCGTCTTCTTGCCAACAATGCTCTAATCTGACCAGTGTTAGAATGTGCGGTATTAATATAGAATCTGTTAACTAAAAGTATAAATAAATTAGAAAAAGTACAAGAAAAGGTGGTGCTAAGATCTATTTATAATTTGTGCATTATCACTTTAAATTTATCAGCGCGAAAGACAAGGCCACGAAGTGGACACAACAAGCGGTGAAATCTAAAATGACACCGTACCAACTTGCCCCGATATCTATTCTTCTGCATTATAATTTGTGCGGCCGCACTTCGATTGATGAGTTTCATTGGCGAGATGGCTTGCCGCCCATGTCGCAGAGGAAGCGAAACGCTTAAAATTTCTCTTTCAACTTATATATGGACACTTTAACATTGATACGTAGTGCACTCTCCCTTTTTATGCGACATGATGACACTCTCCAACCTTAAGCGCTGTCACGCTTAATCGGCATCGTTGGTGAATAGAGCGCGATTCTTGCGCTGATGCTGTTGCCGCCCGTTGGCTGTTCTGTCTTGCTGCGCACTAACTGCTGCCTGTGTTGGTCGCTGTGCCCAGTCAATAAATCCCCTCTTCAACGTCATTAATTTCTAGATGAAAATGCTTAAAATATTACTTTTTCTTCTAGAAGTATTGTTGCATGAAATAATCTTGCTATAGTCGGATACAACCCAAGAACGAAGCGGCTTTTCCCCAATAAAATACCTCGTTCCAGCCAATGGCGTCAGCCAGTTCTCATGAACCTGATAGCCTGGCAATGCAGGGAGCGGCGCGACAATGCAGGGAGGGACTATCCCCGACGATGGAGGAAAAGGACTAACCCCTTTCATCTGCCACTCCCTGCATTGCAAGGCTAGTAGGGTAATGAGAATCGGTCGACGCCATTGGCTGGAAGGGGATCCTTTGACGGGGAGAAGCCGCTTCGTTATTGAGTTTTCTCTGACTATAACGTTATTGTGACGCAAGATTTATTGTCATTATCTGAGTCCCATCTATCCTTATTTCGCTAGAGATAGTGTTGCCTGCCTTTTCCATACATTTGCACTGCATTTGAGCCACACGCGACTTCGTAGTACGCAGCGAGTGGCCTCATTTATGTTCAGTTATGTAACCCATTTTGTACTTTTTAATGCTTTGCATCTGCCCTGATTAGGTCTTGGAAATTACGTCAGTATCAACAAACAAACAAGCAAAGAAACAAAAAAAAATATATGAGTAACTATCCGAGATTTTCAGTGCTTTAGGCCCCTGTAAAGGGTGCTTCTTGCTTTGCAGCAGTGTGTTAGGAGTAGCTAGCTTGCAAAAACGTAAAGCCAAGACAGTAAAGCAGAATTTAATCTTAGTTCAGTTTTTCTGAAAGCCTATAACACTATATAACCGCGATAATAGAAACGGGAATAGAGATTGAAACGGCAAACTAAAAAACATCTGGCGCTTTAGCGCTGCTAATCACGAGTTATTCTGCGAAAGCAGGTTTTTGCAGGAGGACACCAACGCTACTTAGCGCGATTGGAAGCGCGTTTTTTTTCCTTTCGTTGCTTGCGCACAGGTGGAAGTTTATGAAGACGACAACGTTCAATGCACAGCGCGAGAGTGTGTTGCAGTTTAACACGAGGCATGATCGGCTGCGGTGAGAGCATAGGGCTCTCGTGCAGTGACCAGCGAAGCTGATCTGTTCGCGCCGTCGCTGGTTCGATTCCCCCCAGTCGCGGCAATATTTATTTTATTTCTCCAGGTTGAACAAGGTCACCCTCATTCAAAGTATCGTTTTTTTTTCTGCCATTTTCCGCATCACGTGACTACCTTCAGAGGCTTCACCACACACCGGCATTTTCCATGTTAAAGGAGGCCAATAGTGCTTTCACACTAAAAATGGGAGAGCGAATGGAACAGATCCAGTCCACAGATGAACATGTATGGCATAACGTGATAGTGCGCGCTCAAAGAAAAATTGCACTTAAGCACAGATAATGCAAAAGAAAACAAGAACAGAAACAAAAAAAGCATAACGCAAAATATTGCTGCCAAATTCATGTCCTCTGAAGATTTTTACTTTAATTACTAGTTAAAACTGAATGTCTACGTGGTTAGATTTTTCCTACGCTCTGCGTCACCCGAGTTTCCGCACCTACACACGCTTTAAAATCTTTCAACTTTTTATATCGTACTACGGGGTGTGATAAAAAACTACTGCAGCCGCGAGACCATTTAATTTTGTGCCTACTAGTGCGTTTTTGTGGGCGGAGTTTGTGGGGTGGGCGGGGGATTAATAACTGAGGGTCTTAAGGTGAGACTGAAAGATCCAGCGCGTTATCACATAATTCAACTACATAAAAAAAACTCAAAATGGGCATAATTTCTTGTTTCAATAAAACCCTGGCACCTTATCCTGAGATAAAGGCCAGCACAGAGGGCAACAGCAAGTTACATCACGAAGTCTTATAAGCTAATGTGCTTCTCCTTTCTTCTTCACAGTTCAGCCGTTTCCTAGAATTTCAGATCTTCCTCGTTGCATTTAGAAAGTGATTTGCGAAAAGCGTTGCACAATTGTGCATCTTCATGACACGTTCCAAAGTGTTCCACTTAGTGCGAGGTTAGAGGGAATTAGTTCAAGCTTTCAATAAGAGCATTCCGCGTGCTCTAATGCACTCGGTGCCCACTGAAGGCGTTGAAGAGTGCTTGTTTGCTCCGCCCCCATTCTCCGCAGGCCTAGATTTTGTTTCTTCCTAAAAAAAATCAAGGTAAATAGGAAGAAAAGGCAGGCATGGCGTCGTTCCGTGCCCCTCCGCTTCCCCAAACTAGCAACGACGGGCTCCCGACGTTAGGGTAAGGCTGAGCGAAGCGAAGACGGCGACGCCGCCAACCGACGAGGCTCGAGAAGTCCTGCGCGACGTCTTCAACCTTGCGTTTAATTAAAAGGCGCCCTCAAGGCTCGCGCGCGCGCGCTCCACAGCAGCAAAGCGCGGGAGATTGCGTTCCCCTAACAGCCAACGGGAACGCCGTTCCTTCGTGCCACGCTTTCGGTTTTTGCTTTTTTTCCTTTTTTTTCTTTCCGCTCGCTGCTGCTGCCCCTTTCGTTTATTATTTATCTGGCCGCTTCATGTTCTCCCGTTCTCCCCTTTACTTTCCTCTTTTTTTTACTTATTCGTGCTCTCTTCCATTCACCCTTGTTTTCGCGCCGGCTCCCCCTTCTCGTGCCTCTTCCTTCCTCGGCGGCATGCGGGGCTTCTTTGTGCACCTCCCCCTTTTGCTCCCCGTCCAGCGAGGAGCGTCCGCCACTCGGTCCCCGAGCCTCCCTTCCTTCCTTTTTTGTCTTCTATCTCAGCCAGCGGCGCGGCAGCCTGGCACGTATAGAGCCGTATAGGAACTCGGCCACCCCTCCGACGACGAGGACTAGTAGAAGGCAGGGAAGAAAAAGCAGCAGCTCAGAAAAGAGAACGGAGAAAAACTCTTGTGCTCTAGATGCGGTACTTTATCCGGCGGGCGCTCTCTGTCGTCCACTGGGGGGAGGAGGGTGGGCGTCTTTTGTTTTGGGCTCTCTTTTGGCTGTGTTTTGCGCCGCGTGCTGCCTGCAGCTGTGCCGTCTTTGCGCGCGCGTTCGTGCCCTTGCTGCCTCCTCTTGCGCCGCTGCTGCTATCCACCGCCTTTCTTTCTTAAATATTTTCTTTCCCGTTCCTTCGCTGGAGCAGCGGCGCTCTCCCATCGGCGCGGCAGTGGCGGCGACGGCGGTGGAGGCTGGGCTTTGTGTGTGCGCGCGCTTTTCTGTTGCTTTCTTTTTTTTCGCTTAGGGACGCTTCTGGGTGCAGCGCGTGGCCCGAGCGGCGGAGGCGGCGGCCTCCCCTTCCAATTCCCGATGCTCCCCCAGGCAACGTCGATGAGAGGACGGCTGACGCCGCCGGCCGCCGAGCGAGCTTGGCCCGTGGACGCTCAGATAACAACAGCCTCCGGGTGCTCTCGCCGCGCGACCAGCATCACCAGGCGAGGAGATTTGCCGGCCGGGAAAAGAGGGAGGGAAGGAGGGGAGCCGCTGTTTCTGGGGGTGGCGGAGGCGACAGCGACGACGGGGAGGTGGAAAGCGGTGGCAGGAAAGTGAGGGAGGGGAGAGATGAAGGGAGCACGGCTCCGTCGGTAGAGCCTGCCTGTGCCTTCTCCGCCGCCGTCGGGGAGTGGTGCAACTCGATAAGACCGCGACGGCGGCTGAGCGGGCGGTGGGAGGCGGCGATGGACACACCGTCCGTCGAGCGGCCCCCACGGCGACGGACACTCATTACGGCCCCAGACACCAAATATTTTCCCGACCTTGCTCGTTTTCGGCAGCGGTGGCGGCGCCGTCTAGAGGCCCTGCATGCGTGGCAGCGAGAGTTTCTTTGGCGTAGGGCGTGTACACAGTTGCAAATTACTCGCCAGTTTGTGCGATTCAGACCCTCCAGGTACAGGCATGTATGCGGGCTCGCGTCTGTGCTACAGACAATGGAAATTGAAACCCGCTTAACCGACCAAAACGATCGGCGCTGACAACACTTCCTCCTACGTCGCGCTCTAACATGGTTCCTGAGCAAAGGCGACGCTTTACGAACAGCTGTTGCGAGCAATGAGGATTTAGCAGACACAGGACCGAGAAGTGCTCTGAGCGTAAGAAAGACGGACTGCTCCCGGGAACGATTGCTTTCAAACATCTGCAAAGCAATTGCCCCTCTCGGGGATCCTTTTAAACGACTCTCACGCGAACGTTCTGTGCCTGTCTATAACAGTGCTATTTGCCCGACGATGGCAGCCACAAAAACAACGCGACCGTGTTTTAACAAAACGTACAAGTTCAACGCTATCATGCTGTTCATTTCCGCTCTCAAAACACGAATGTAGAGATTTATTCGTTTTCTTGACTTGACACCAATTCGCGCACTCCACTCACCTTGCAAGACGCCCGAGCTAGGGTAGAGCTTTTGAGCCGAAGGCACAAGCTAGTAGCACGTTTTAAGCAAGACCTTTAGTGCCATTCTTTTTAAAGAAGTCTATCTGTCATTGGTTTGGAAAAGCATATACAACGAAGTACATTAATTGAAAACAATTAACAGCCTATCTGTCAGATGCTCTGGCTTCAAAATGACTCTTTAGAAAGACATTCGAGCCGCAATTAATCCAGAGCCAATTAATTAAGGACGCCTAAGCGAAATATATCGGGGAAAATGACGGTGAGAGAAAAGGACAGGCATGCACGAAAAATGTATGGACATTTTTCTTGGTGCACCCGCCAGTGATTATAAAATGCTTAACAAGAGATTATATCCTAACAGCTACATCAAGATTCGGCGAGCGATAAGCTTTCAGTGATTTTTTTTGTGCAAGGCAAACCGCTTGTGCGGTTAATAAACAATAATGATTGCGCCCTTGGATAATTTTACGAAGAAAATTCAACGCATAGCGAGAATTTTATCAAGATCCTTTTCATGCCAGGAATTACAGCCTACGCATAATTCTGACATGATACGTCATCATGTGGCAAGCACAGAGTACCGCATTGACGCTAAATTTCAAACATTGCGATACATGACCATGGACGCTATACCGCGACAGGGACCCAGTGTGAAGAGCATGATATGGTGCGTGTGAGCAACTACGTTCATGCAATCGAAATAAAGTAAAGCAGCAGCTAAAGTTCACCGCAGCAAAGTGAGACTGACGGAGGCACCTACCTGCGCATAAATCGACCCCCAAAGCCAAGTTGAAAGACTAAGAGGATTTTGCGAGTCCTACCGGCATAGCAAGCTGACGCCTGCAGTAGGAAATCACACCGGCCAAGTAAGGCGCATTAGATTATATTCAGAACTTCTATCTTCGGCACTTGACAAGTATGCAAGTTGAAAGTTTGCATGTTCTCTTTCTGTGAAGTAAATTGCGGAAGATAAAGTTGAGAAACATTATTCGTACGCAAAACCAAACACCGAGGAAGCTACAGATTATTGCTTTCCACGTAATATCCGCTATCAGAACGCGCCGCCGTAAGCCGCTAATGTCAGGGCGTAATCTGACATGTGGGACTGATAAATATAGGAAATCCTTTGATTCCAGCGCTATAACGGGCGCTGAGGTGCTGCCAAGCCTTATGCTACGCAAACAAAGAATAAAAAGTGCATACTGAGCTCAAGCCATCCCTTAAAATCTAGTGCACAAAAATTATCCAGTTTTGCCTAGGGCTTCGCCTCTAACAAAATCAAGGTCCTGCGGGGACTATTGCAGCAAAAAAGGAATCTCACGCAGAAAGCAGCGTCTGGTGCTTGTGTGTGATCATTCACAATTCACGTATACTGGTGACCACCATTTCTTGACTTTTGCGGCAATATTCGGACCCGCCGCGGTGGCTCAGTGGTTAGGGCGCTCGGCTGCTGATCCGAAGTACCCGGAATTGGACCCGGCCGCGGCGGCAGCGTTTCGATGGAGGCGAAACGCAGCAGGCGACCGTGTGCTGTGCGATATCACTGCACGTTAAAGATCCCCAGGTGGTCGAAACTATTCCAAAGACCTCCACTACGACACCTCTTTCTCCTTTTCTTCTTTCACAACCTCCTCTATCTCTTTCATTATGGCGCGGTTCAGGTGTCCTCTGATATTTGAGACAGATACTGCACCATTTCCTTTCCCCAAAAAACAGTTTTCATTTTCATTTTTTCAATATTGCCGCTTTTACAAGAAAGTCCAATTCCGCTTGAAATATATTGCGCAACTATAACAAAAACAATCACTTATAGCATCCGCGCAATAGTAAAAGCACGCCGCTGCGCCGACGGCGGAGCAGACGTCGCCCGCCTCGTCAGTTGTGCGCATGCGCGGAGTGACGTCAGAGGACGCAGCTGGTGTGCGCGCCACGCGCCTACATTATGCTAGCATTTCGAGCCTTCGGCGTGGCGGCGCCGTGGCCACCGTGGCAGCTGCCGGCGGCGTGGCGCGCTGGCGAAACTGAGTGGGGGAAGAGGGGGAGAGAGTGAATCCACCTCCGGGGACAAAGATGAAGAAGGAACGCCCAGCGAAACGCAGCGGCGAAAGACTGACATTGCAATTCGACTGAGCGAATTCCACTCGGCCAGCTGTAAGATATCGCGTCACTCCAGATTTAACCAGAGCTAAACCATAGCCATTTTTTAATTCATTTTAAAAATCTAACCGTACTATTTGTCCTGCGGACAGTGTCGAAGGAAGTGATTAACAATCCAACCGGCCCTAAACCGACAGCGTATTTGTCAAATGCAGCCTGTTCAGACACGAGGCCTCAAACCGCACTAATTTACAATGTAGACTCAAAAGCACCTCAGGGGCTCACCTAAAAGGAAAAACACACATCCGGAAGAGAACGTAAATTAGTTATAACCTTAGCTATTTTTAGCGTAAATTACCGAAATCAAATATAAATATATATGTTCTGACCAATTTGAAAGGAAATACAAAGAAAATAGCTAATGCCATGGCTTCATAAACGACGCTGTATTCCCTTAAGCATCTCAACACCGGACCTAAGCGGTAACAACGCACGCAAAGTAGTTCCAGGGTAAGAAAAAAAAACTTAAAAGTTGACGGCACAATGGGGACTCGAACTAGTGCCTTTAACGCCCTAAACGCACATCTTTAGTGGCTCTCAGTGTTGCCCATTTGCAACCTCTCCTCGACAGCCGTGCCTATGCTCTTTTTGTATTTACAGGTGATTTAAGAACCTGGCAGCCTTACATTGTAGGATTCTTTGGGCCGGGTCTCTAACGGAGTTTCTCCCCACTCAGCTGTCCTTTCTTTATCTTTGCGTCGGCGGAGTAAAGATGGAGAGGACGTCGTATGTACCGAGATTATCAAGGGACTGAAGATTTAAATGCTGACGGCGAACCACGGAAAGGAAAATTGTAGAGGTAAAGTTAAGACGCAGATTGAGCAGAATGGGTCAGAGAACAAAGTCGAGTAATACCTTGACTGAAATCAAACAGAAATTAACATGACAGGGCATGTAATGAGAAGGAAAAATAACTGATGACCCTTTAGTGTATCGGAATTGATCGAAAAGAAAGTAACGTAGCAAGGGTTACAAATGGTCAGGTGGCCGGATGTGATTATGATGTTCGCGGAGATAAGGTGGCTGCTGCTTGCATAATACTTATTTAATATGAGGTCAGTGGGAGAGGGATATGTCCTGCTGTTGACATGAGATGATGGTGATGATAACAACTGAGCATTACTAAACTAAATCTTGGCGCCACTCTAGCCGAAAATATTCAGTAATTTGAAGTTGACTGGCTCAATGCTACTATTAAGGAGTATCGATATCAGTGTACATACGAGCGATTCACCAATGAAGACGTGTGAAAGCATGTGTGTAGCCTGGTTGCCTCATGGTTTTCCTTTACTGGGTCGTCGGGACATCTGGTGACGATGTTAGACTTAGGCTAAGAGGTTACGCTCATCTGATCTGTTCGCGCCGCAGATGGAAGTTGAGGAAGACAACGATGTGCAATGCACAGCGCGAGAGTTTATTGACTATTAAAACTGCTTTGCCCACCAAAACTTTCCTGTTTCCAACTATTAACCGCCAGTGCCTTGGCTACTCCCAGTAGTGGGTATGTGACAGCTTTATTTGAAACCGACCGACCGACCGACCGACCGACCGACCGACCGACCGACCGACCAGCCAGCCACGTACGAAACTTATTTTCCAACTACGTATGAAGAGCGCTTATTCATCATGGTCCAGGACGCCGTTTCTTCAAAGGAGGGCGAAATTTGACGCCCACATTGAAGCTTTGGTGCTCTTATGGTGCACTAAATTTAGAATTCTGAAATTCTTGTCGTAGCTGTGACCAGTGTACTACTTTCTGATAGGCGTAAAAGTTATAATTATATTACTTCACGGAAATAATTGTAATGTAATGTCACTATTTTTTGTGATTGGTAATGTAATTTCACTACATTTTCACAATTTTTGACAAGTACTTCGCAAAATAATTTAATTAGTTGTCAAATGCAGTTTTGCCATATCTGATGACATGGCACAGCACAAGGGTGTCTCTTTACATATTGCCTTCATCGAAATGCGGCCTCCACAGACGGGATCCGATCCACCAACCTTAGGTCCACCAACCGAATGCCATAGCCGCTGCGCCAACACGGTGGGCGTAGGTACCAAGCTATAGGTTTATCTAGTTATTCTTTTGAGCTGGGAATAAGAAAAAGAAGTAGTAGACGAAGAAAATAGCATCGACAGAATACGTTGGTTTCTTTGTGAGCACCAGTAAGGAGAAGCGCAGAGGAGAGGCGCGATAATCCGTCACTAATCGCAAGCGCAGTCGGGAATACACTTCCGCCGTAGTTTCAACCAGCGTTTTGTGGTTGTATCTGCCACGGACATTTTGTTTTTGTTTTGTTTTTCTGCGACCCGTCTCCAGGGCGCGTTAAGGGCAAGCCAGACGCGTGCTGATCGAAACACGCAGTGCTCGCTCGCCGGTCAGCTCGGGGACTCAGGCGCCAGCCGGCGGCAGCCAGCGTCCAGGGGGCCGACCTCTGTTCGCCGCACCGCACCGCGCCTGGCGACGCCGACAGCGCACGGACGCACACGCAGCACACAACACACACACACGCCGAGCTGCAGGAACGAGTGCACGTGCGGCCCTCGCTGGGCGGAACCCGGCGTCGCCGTCGGCGGTGCGCCTGGGGGGGGGGGGGGGGGGGGGTGGGGGGGGGAGAAGAAGTGGGGCTGGTGATGGAAGTTGGGGGCGGAAGCACCGTGAGTCGGGCAGTTGGTTAAGCGCGGCGGCGGGCACGGGAAAAAGGCAGGCACAAAACAGCGCACTCCGATAGGAGGAGGTCCACCCCGGGTTAGAGGAAGGAGATAAAAACAGGGAAACAAAGGAAGAGGCAAATGAGGAAGGAAGGAAGGAAGGGACGACGCCGAAGACAGAGGAAGCACCACCGGCAGCGGCCGAATCGATCCCTAGCTGGCCGTCGTGCGGCAGCCGTGCTGCACGGGGGGGTCCGGGTAAAGAGGGGTTCCGCGGGTGGGGGGAGGGGGGGGGGGGGCTTCGCCGGCGAGCCCTTGGTCCCTCGACGCCGCCGTTCGTAACCCCGCACCGCGTCCTCACGGTCGGTCGGGGGCGCGTGCTCGCGCGCTCAGGAATGAGGACGGCCGCGGAAGCCGGTGTGTGGAGAGAGAGAGAAAGGAAGGGAGAGAGAGTAGGTGGGCGTCGTCCACGCGCGACTAGAAAGAGCGTCCACCACAACACACAGCAGCCTCCTCACTTTAGCCACCCTCCCCTGTCCAGGCGAGGGAGCGAGAGGATGAGATCAGCGGAGCAGGTCTGCTGGACGAAATTTCGGCTTCCAGGGACAGGGGGAGCTCGCCACAGAAGGAGCGGATGCCTCGGACTTCGCACAATTTCAGGGCAACTGCGGCTTTGCTCTCAAACCTCTCCCAGCATCGTCGCAATTTTGGTCACGAACCTTAGTGAAGCAAAGCTTGAGTCCAAAAAGGACTCACTTGATTTAGAGGCAGTTGCAATTTATTGTTTTTTGTCGGCATTAGAACCAGACCGTGGCGGTGTACGATGTCAGCAAAGCTAGTAGGCAATACAACAGGTAGTCATCTCCTACTGTGTACACAGTTATCATATTTTGGCCTAATTTAAATAAAGCTCTATATCTTGGACACGCTTTTAAAAAGAAACAATATGTACAAGCACGAGAAAACAAAACCAACATTTATTTCGACACTGCTCTCTAATCTTCGATCAAAGATAAAGAGTGTGTCTTAACTCAACATTTAATGGCAAGGAATAGTTATTTTAAAAAGTCCTTTTTTTTTTTGGGGGGGGGGGGGGGGAGGGGGAGACCGCTGGCGTGATGTTTCCTGGCGTGCTTAGAAATCCATTGCCTCTTTAAGCAAGGAGAGAAATATTTGTCCAAGTGAAATTCATCAAAAAGTCAGGTGAGAATTTTAAGTAAAAAGGAAAAGAGACAAACAGGACAAGGAGAATAAAATGAATCTCGAATGAAAAGAAAAAAGGATAAAAATGGTGATTTCGTAGAAACGAATGATTTAAATATATATACAAAAATAGCAGATACACGCACCCTCCACTAGGTTTTCTTCCTGCCCTTATAAAATATATTTGATTGCTTTATAACGCTGCGAAGTTGTAGACTTCTCTATAACCTTGTGTGCAAAATTATTAAACACTTAATCTTAGGAGTTTTCTTTTTTTCGCTTGCAAGCAGATGAGGCCGTTTGAAAAAAATCTATTTCCTGGCAGCTTTCTTTTAAGCTTCCACCCTGTCCCTCCTACGGCTCGAACAAACTCAGATTCAGTAAAGCAAGCCCGAAAATAGCATAGAAATCTGCAACCAAGGAAGCTGCCCAATGAAACTTGCTAACGTCCGGCTGACTGTGTATAGCTTGCCACATGCTGTCTTTCTCGCACCGATACAGTATCCGCTAGCTCAGAAGGCCTGCCTCATAATATTAGATTTCAGTTATTTAAATTACGTTACAAGTATTCATTATTTTGCTCGAAAATCTTTTTTCACACTTACTATACTAAATGATTTCAAATTGTTCTTTATATGCAGTAACAGACGGTAAGGTGTCTCTATGCTCTTTTTCTGTGTTGTCTTGAAATCCACGGTGCAGCATCGCATAGTATCCTCGTACGGACTGCGCAAATTCACTTGTAAGCGAGTGCTCTGAGGCGTCCCTCCCGCGCAAGCACGAACCGCGATGTACCTCCTCGTCGGCCTCTTCTCCGATTCGGCGCTCGAAGCTGTTGCAGCGCGCCGACGTCGGCGCGAGGGACGCACGCTGGCAACGAGCGGGGGTCAAGCCGTCATCCTCGACCACCCCTCTCGCCTGGTCGGAGAAAGGAAAGAGAGAGAGAGGGGAGAGACGGGGAGACAGTGCGCCAGGATGAAAGCGCGAAACAAAAGAGAACTCCGAGCCTGGAAAACCCGTCGCTGACTAGACGCTAGCGACGAGAAGACGAACGGAGAAATTGGGCGGAGGTTTCAGTCGCTGCACTGCAGAAGCCCAATGCGCGGCGCGTCGAAAACGCTGTGCAAAGCTTTGTGAGAGACACTGTACGCATCAGAGCCCTAAACAGTGTACAGAGGGCAAAACGCGGCTCTAGAACAACCGAACTGTGCGCTCCGCAGCTCCCAAAGCCGGAGTGACCAGGAAGGCGAAAATTGCGATGAAATACTATGAGTTTAACTGCACATGCTTACATCCATACCATTTTTATCCAAATGTTATCCCGTGTGCTCGGCCCGAAAGACGCCCAGAACTTGCTCTAGAGAAGCTTTTTGCCCTCTGTACGAGTCAGTTCATGGGTAGATTCGAAGTACAAGGAAAGGCAATATGGTAGAGGCAATGCACGAGATAGCGTCAGAGACAATGTGTGTGGCATGTCAGGGAACGTTTGTGGTGCAGTGTGTGAGGCTTTGAAAGAGATCAAACGGAGAGAGAGAGGGCACTGGTGTTAACTGAGATAGGTTGGCTGCCTGTAACGAGGAAAGGAGGACGAAAAGATGATACATAGAAGGAAAGGAGATGACCAACGACACAGCCCGTGCGCGTCGATGCATATAAAGTCACCAAACGGTCCATGATGCATGTACAATTTACCTACCAGTACAATGACTTCCTGTACCGTGGGACGGCCACGTCCAAGCATCTTAGCGTTGGAGAAAGGTCGAGTGTACAGCTGGCTGAAGAGCAATCGTAAACCGTCGAGACAAGGACAACACGCAAAGTATGCGCGAAAAGGTTTCCTCTTCCAAATATGTCGAAAAATGGTATGTCTGGTGTCCCAGTAAGCACCAGTAAGCGCTCACTCTCCCAGTGTAGAGGCACTGGGAGAGTGAGCGGATAAAGTATAATCTACAGCGGAGATTGTGCGCGGTACTGCACAGAGTAACATTGTATGAGACAGTCGGCGAACAAGTGACAGACGTAGGAATTAACTATCTACGGAAACGTCGTACACACCACATTATGACCCTATCCACTCAACGCCGTAATTGTCGCCGTCAGCGGGGGCGGAGCTTGAAGATGATCTTAGCAAAGACCCATCGTCATCAACTCCATGTTCACTTCCATTGAGTGCACTACTGCTCTATTCTCATTACGCAATTTCGTGCGGGAGAACTGCCCGGAACAGGTCAGAGATTACGTTCATAATACACCGAGCGTTACAGTACACCACGGCGCAGTGTACACTGTAAGGCGAGACGACATTAACATATTCGCTAACACGTGGCTCCTTATAAGCGGCCGTAGCCGTTTATAATACACGGGGCCGTCTGTCACCTTCTCCTCTTCCACCCTACCCTCTGCTCGGGCTGTCTACGCGAGAACCTGCCCTGCGCTGCACTGCACTCTTCGCACGCTTCGGCGTGACAGATGGCCGGGCTGTTGGGGCGGGGGAGGGAAGGGGAGGGAAAGAGAGGGTGGCTACGCGGCTGAACACCGACACGACTTGCGCGCGTCCGGAAAGAGGGGGAAAGGGGAAAAGGGAGGCTAAGGGACGATCCGATGGCGTCGCTGCTGCGGGATGAGAAAGGGAAAGGACGCCCGCACTGAAAGAGGCGTTGCCCGGGAAAAAAAAAGAGAGGAGTAATAAAAAATGAAGAGGGCGAAGCGACGAAGCCTCGAGAGCGCGAAAAGTTGAGTGACGCAACCTGATTCTAAACGCGCCGCCGGTGGTCGGCGATAGTGCCCCCCCCCCCCCTCTCTTTCTATCTTGCTCTCCTGTTTTCCCTATTTATGTCCTCCGGCTCATCCCCAACGGGAGCGAGTTTAGTTTCTGCAACGAAAGGTCAGCGCCCCGTGCAGCCGTCGCCCTTCTACTCCGGTCTATTCATCCCCGCGCGTGTGTGTCGCCAGGCGCGTGAGAAACACCGCTCTGCTCCCGTTCCTCAATGAAGGGGGGCGCGAACTTTCACGCTTTCGCAACACGTAACGATTGATGCACGGGAGATGTCACTGAAAGCGCCTAGCCTCTGCCGTTAGTGCCACTGGCGAATCTGCACCCTTGTGCGTTATTTCCGCGTAAAGCACCAGACAAGCGGTTGCGGTCAGGGCCGAGCAGATTTTCCCAGATACAAAAATGGCGTTGAGCATGTAATCATTGTTTTTAAAAGTCCTTGTTCTATAAGATGAGCATTCCTTGATTACAGGATTATAGCTAATGCAAATCGCTCCTCTTTTTACCATCAGCCTCAAATAAAACGCGAACCGAATAACTGCACCTGTGTTCTTTCAAACTTAGTTTGAAACATGTGACTTTAAACGACAAGTAAAAAAGCCCTAAAAACATGCATAAAATAAAAAGGCTGTGCCAATATCGCCTTCGACTGCACCTTTCTCTATCCTCTATTCGTAATATCAATTTGTGTCTAGCCATATAAACGAAAGATTTCCACGCTAACACTTCAGAACAGGAGCTCGCTGTTTCTCTCAATCAAAAAATAAGGCCCCACTGGGCCACTTCAGAAAAACCAAGGCGGCAAGAAAGAAAAGAAGCAAAATTAGATACTTTTTGCCTTTCTATACACGCATGAAACGCGAGTTGGCAGTGTAAATAATGCGCATAAAAGAATTATTGAGCGCGCTTGCGTGCTCAGATAGACGCTGATGTACCCGCTAGTTTGCTCGCAGTACGAGCAATTAGTTTGAGTTAATGAATCCTCTTTCATTCACAGGCTTGTTTCATAACGTTCTTAGCGGTTAGGAATTACTGTTTCAGAAAACTTACCATACGCTTTTTGCGGCGTGTTATATTGATCGCTTCTTTTTGCGCACTGAAGCGTGAAAGCGAGCGCCAGACAGCTTGACCCAAATACCCTTCGCCGTCTGGCGGGCACCTGTGGCGTGCGCCTCGATGAGCTTCGGGGCGTGACGCCTGGTATCAGTCACTAGAGTGTTATGCATGTGCTGTTTATATTCCCAGTTTGTTTCGATATTTGCACGCCATATAAATGGCACCAGAAAACAGATACCAGCGTACAAAAGACGCTGAGGAAAACTGATCCGAGGAAACAGGCTCCGTCTGAGTCCAAAATTTTCTAAATACGATTAACATTTCTAGCGGATTTGTTTCTGACCTCGTTTTAAAGGCTGCCTGAACGTCCGATTCCTGATTATACCCGTCGTCACCATTCTTAATGCTTAAGCATTAAAAACACTCATCGGAAAAAAAATGCGGCTTTGTGTGCCATAAAAATCGGTGATTGGTCGAGGAGATGTGACGTCACAATGACGTCATCAACCACATGGCGAGAGAATGTGACGACACAGTGACGTCATCAGGCCGGGAGGGACGTCACTTCCGGTAAAGGCATCAACACTTTCTAATGCTATTGCATTACCAACACATAATGTCATTACGTTTCCCCGACTTTTGTGCTAGTCATCGACATCAGCGTCAGGATCATGTGTATATATATAATACGATGGTTATTGCGCCTTTATTGAAAATTGATTTCAGGCAGAGAAATTAATTTCCTAGGAATCAATGCGTTCCTGACAATTTAGGGTTAACTACAGAGTAGGTCGTAGCGAAGGTCAATACATGTAGCGTTTTCGCGCTTATGACACTCCAGGCAGTGAGAATGTCATTCCTATGAGCAGCGGAGGGGCCGCCGCTCTTGAAAATGTGTCTTAATTGGCGAGGTGGCGCGGGTAGGCCAGACCCTCTTGCATCACATGATTAAATAAGACGCGTGTGGACATGGGCCCTTTTTACGGGGTGTGCAGGAGGTGTGAGTGCGAGTCTGTAAAAAAATCGAGTGCCATTGAAGGAATACATTTCAATGCATAGCAGTTCCGAACACGATTTAGTAGGTGATAATAAGTGAGACAGTGCCTTTCTGTTCGCTGTTAGGCAAAGGACATCTTTTAATCAATTTTTTCCAGCCTTTATATCCCGTTTCTCGGTATCTTGTGCGTCGCCTTCTTCAATAGAGAGTAAAACCGGCAAAAATGACCCGTTTCTGCTTCAAATGAGGCTCAAATTGGACTACAGCCACCATCAGCGACACAAATCAAGTCAGAAAGTCTTCTCGCCAGGGTTTCTTTCCATTCCACGTGACTCACTTTATAAGCGTGACGTCATGCCACTTGCCTGTTTCACTGCCCACGCTAAATGATAATCATCTGGGCACTAGGTGGCTTACATGTCTGTATTCTCTGCACTGCGGAGCGCTTTCACAAATCCGCTAAACACATAAACAGTAGCACAGTAGCAAGGGGTGGCACAGTGACAGGAAGGCGGATGAGAATAGGAAGTTTGAAGGGATAACTTGGCCGAAGTTGGCGCAGTACCGTAAGACAGTGGGGGAGTCACTTTTGGTGCAATGGGCGTAGTTAGGTCAATGATGACTTGCTTATATATACTGGAACAGTTTATTTTAACAGCGAAAAGACAAAAATCGCTACAAGGCTGCGGCATAATGTTCTCGCACCTGCAAGTATTTTTTTATATAGAGGATAGTAATCGATATGATTACTCTGCCATAGCACTGAACACGACGTCAACGAAGCGTTAGTATACTCATCAAACTTGCACCCAAATGCTAGGGTAGAATATTCACTCCCCGTTCGGTTCGAGTTAACCGCGGAACATAAGCCCTCTCACTTTCGTAAAACTTCACCTCTTGCAAGTGTGACTAACAGCAAAGCCAGCTTTCTAAAGCAAAAAGTGGCAGTCTCAGTGTTGCAGTTGTTTTGAAGCGGCTGTTACCGAGAGTCATTTCTTTTGCTCTGTGTCCTGGTGGTGCGTTAATTCAATACGTTGAAGTGGTGCTGTTCAGGTATTGTTGCAGGCATCGATGTCACTCTCACAAGTTAAAAGCGTTCATAAATGAGAGTCACGAAGGCCGCGCGACCGGTCTTGATCGAACTTACAGCCGTCGCGGAATCGAAAAGCCACTTGTTCGAGACAATCTCTTGCTGACTAATACTTTGGCTGTGCAGAATCGTGTTGCAACGCTCTTAAGCTAGTCATTGAAACTGTGGAAAATGACGCTACGGCACATCGCGTTTGCTTGCATCCATCTCGGAGCTCTTTGGTTATACCAGTTGCAAAATTACCGATATTTATTCACTTCACTCCTCATAGGGCCCATGTATCAAAATACTGCACTGCTCCTGAACCGTAAATTGATCCATAAACGCAGGGCTAGCTGTTTGTTGCACCACGTGCGGTGTTCAAAGGGTCCGCCCGTGACTTCTCAGTACATGGATGTGGAAAAGAAAGAAAAGTATCATGGTTTCAATATTTTCTAAACTCCAAAAGCCGGATGCAGGTTATGCCCAGATTTTGATGTGTAGCTTCGTAATTGTTAGGACTGAAAACCTCAAGCCGAAATGGCACCCTCATTACGGAAAGTTCTCGACGAAGCGTTCTGTCGTACGATGGAAAGACCATGTATGGTATTTGTTCTTTTCCAAAAACGATTATATCGCCAGCTGGCGTTCTAAGGAAGCAGTTCGAAGGGTGAGGTGTTAGTTTTAGCCCATGCACTGTACCACAATAGGTAGCTGTAACAACGACCCTGTGCAAAACGCAGGCACGTATCCAAATAGGTAGGGGCCTCCCTCACCGCACGGAGTACAATTATTTACTTTAGGACTCTCTGAAAAAAACAATTGGCTATTCGCCTAGCTCCTTGGCACGGTAATTCACCTACGAGGGGAGTCAGAGACTCCGGGGCCTACTGGCTGAGCTAGATCCACCAGTTGAGTCCAGGGCGACGGCCATTACTAGCACCAGATGAAAGGTGTGACCCCACCTCTGCTACACTGCAAAATCTTCGGGTCTTAAAGACATTCCACGATAATAGTGTGCACAGCGGTGACCGCACTCTGCCAGAGGGACGCTGATGTGCTGGGAGAGAAATTTATTAATGCGTTAGTATTAGATGGGTCTCTGCAAGCTGATGTGGCGACCGCCATCTGTAAGTAGCCAAAGGTGGTCAACCTGCCACGGTGAGGAGGTGGCAACCTGCCTACCAAGTCAATGTTGTAAACTACAAGTACTGTGCAAACTTAGTATACTACCTCGCATATAGCGAACCTTGGTATCGATATAACGAACATAGTGTGTTGACTTCGAATTTAATGAACCTAAGTGTACCACTTCTGATATAACGAACTTTAAACCTCGGATATAACGCACATTTGGCTGCTAACGCATTGAAATGAACCACCGAGGATCGCCTAAGAGTTTATTATTTATTTCTGCTCAACTCTCCAGAAGCTGAACTTGGTATTCATAGGGATAAGCATTCCAACTGTTCACGGCCGCGCTCAACTTAAAGGTGGCGGTGAATTTTCGAGATAAAGCGCTTAAAACAATGACAACAATCTCAAACAACGCAGAAAATGACACGCGTGATCACGACAGTTCTGGACGCGCCTCATGAACAAAGCAAAAGAACAAGACTACGTGCCACAGACGATAAGCAAAGAGCATGAAAAAAAAAAACAGGAAGAAAGCTTCGCGGCTGTATATTCACGTGAAAAACCGGTTGCTGCATTACGAACGAGTTGCGGCGTACAACCAGTGGGCATAAAGCTTGTGCCTAAGTCTGGAGGACGGCGATCGAATGTGCTTTTAAATGTGCAGGGAACTCCGATCCTCCTGGCACGAACGAATACCAGCGCTACCTTCTAGAAACTTACAGCAGCATTTACCGTCCACATGCGCGTCCACATGCCCAACGAGTGTCGTGACGTACGTGGAGGACATGGAGGAAGAAAAGAATTAGGAAGAGGTCGTTACGTAACACTTTTTGAAGCCAGACGTGACGGCTCCCCCTCCCCCCATGTTGGCCACCGTCTCAATGCATTTGCGCATGCGCAGCAGGCAAGGAAGTAGATGACGCCGCTGCGCCCAAAGTTACTATTGGCTGCGCCATCGGCCAAAGATTTCCAGTGGCGCTTGCAAAATCACGTGACTTCAGGCACGTTTTTTTTTTCTTTTTGCCATGCAGCTCTGGCAGTGAGGGCTTCTTCTTGGCTTTCCTTCCTCCATGGTAGATGTTATATGCAGAGCTCTTTGATCGCATCAGTTGAGGAACTCCGCTTGGAAACCTGACTGTCCCCTGCGACCACTTCGCGTAGGTTAGTAGATGAAGGTGCCACCTAAGAACGGCAAAAAAAAAAAGAAACTGTCGCCGTTCGCCGTCATTAGCTTCAGAAACGCTGAAACCAATTTCGTGTTCGGGCTTTTGATTTGTATGCCGGACTGTTATGTCTGCTATGCATTTTAGTTACTGCGTAGATCTGCTCCATTGATTTTGTTGTCAGGCACCAGCGCGGTTACCAACCGTGCACATTTCCTATATTTTACTGCCAAAAGGCGTCGCGACAGTCAGCCAATCTTCCAGTTTGGGCCAAATCAGACCGCCGAATTTCATTACATGGGCACTTAGTCAGCTTTCGTAAAAGGTACGATCAAATATTTCTAGATATAACAAGGAACTACGGTGTACCTTTATGCACGTGCGCTGCTAAGCGAGTAATTAGTGCCCTCCTAAGCGGAAATTTCCCCTAACGATCGCAAGGTCGGTGCATTTGTCGAAGCAAGAAGCAAGCTTCGTTCGTGATTTGAGCGATACTGCTCGCAATGTCGGCTGGCAAACGCTTTATGTATTCTTTGCAGTTCAGCTTCAAAATGACTGATGTTGAAGGGCATTTTTGAGATGATTCTGTGAAAAAGAGAGCGACAACTTTCTTTAGCGTAGAGCCGTAGAATGCTTAAGAATTAAGTTGTACATCATAATTTTGTCGAGGCTCATCGATTGTCAGAAGTAAGCGACTACAAACATGCGCAACGTAAAGTTCTAGTTAACTGAATTATTTCTTGGCTTGGTTGGCTGTCGATGAACTTTCGTTGCTTGTGAGAAACTATTTAATTTTCGCCTTGATTCGTGAGTGCCCTGCGAAAAAGTTATTCGCTTGCTACCGCGCTCGCCAGGAGTGCGGTTTCAACTGCATTACATGCTCATGATCTCGGAATCATGCTTGCGTTTACGACGCATGGCTTGCGAGGAAATAGGCGTGTCCCTTATGTGCACACAACACTCTAAACACAAATATGCCTATATGGGAGTAAAAAGGGTGTAATTTGTCCTCTAGAACACTCCCTTTTAATGGCAGGGTATGATTCCCTAGTTCCGGAGATGATTTCGATGACTAAATATAAGGAATACCTACTTTTGCCAACTGAGGTATATTCCCACAGCAAGCCATAGTAACTTGATGCAGTTAGCAATGGGAGGAAGCTTTTAAATGTGGCCCCAGAAGTCCTGAAATTAGCAAACACAGGAGATTGAAACATCGGTTTAAAATTCATAACTGCTAGAGCATAGCATGTTTCGAAGAGGCAATTTGTTGCCGTTGCCAACGGTAAGTATTACGTATTTTTATTGATGAAAATCCACCGCAAGGCTTAAGCTGTATGCCCCACCCCTTAAATGGAGTGCGCTTGAGGGCAGCTTACTCCCTTTTTACTCGTTTCACGTTTAGAGTGATATGCATAGGCATGAGAGTGTCGATGATACTATCATGCGTGAACATGTCGTGACATTTAGGTTTTTTGGAAAAGCGTGGGTGCATTTTTGATCACCGCATTGTGCTCTTTATTGCCACTCATGCTTTCACATCTGCGCGTGGCTGTTTTCTAAATGGAAATAACTAACTTTGCGAGACCTTTAATTTTATAACACTGAAATTTATTACTGTATTGAACAATAATAATTACTGGCATACTTTTCTGTGCTCACATCTAGGCACATTGAATGGGCTGTTAGTGAAATAACGACCAACCATGCCAAGGGCACCTCGCAAAAATATTTATATTTTTGACTTTCGAACGATCATTCAACTAGGCGTAAGCGGGCGAATTTAAGTGGTAATTAAACAACAAATTTCCATTTTATTTAACAACGCCACATTGTCTACCATCAGCAAGCATTAAGCCGCATAAAATAGCTGACGCCGCATCGCTTACCGCAGTCACTTGCCATTTACCTGAACACTACTTACCAGCAACTGCTAGCGACGCTAACATGACCTCGCATCACCTACAGCAAACAACACACTGTTGTCGGAAGCCTTAGTGCTATGCGATACTACCCCAGTCATTTATTAATGCGAAAGCATTACTAGGCTATGTCGGCACCAGAACTGTCGGCAAAATGAGTCACCGGATGTGATGTCACCACCCTGTGACGTCATCAGCAATGTTCTGAAGAGTAGTGTGGTGAAGTATACAAAATCAATGATTAAACAATATCTAGTCGAGTCGTAATTCATCGGTCATTAACATTAATCATTATTTGACGGCCCTAATCAGTGGTCGTAATTATTGATAATAATTAATTGACAATACCAATGACTCTAATTAATGACGCTGATTATCGGTATTAATTAGCTGGTTTAATTAATGGTACTAAATAGCGGCACATTTGACATCATAAGAGTGTGACATCATCCATAGTCTGATGACGTCACGCCTACAACTAATCAGAGCACAGCAACAAAGAGTGCACATCGTCGAGTGGTAACATCGGAAATCGAAGAGTGGCGGTAGGATCTTAAAGCAGTGGGTAAGTAGGTGTGGAAAGGCGTCGACAAGGAGCCATCATTATCATTATCATCATCATCATAATCAGACTGACTACACCCACTGCAGGGCAAAGGCCTCTCCCATGTTTCTCCAATTAACCCTGTCCTTTGGCAGCTGCGCCCAACCCTATGCCTGCAGACTTCCCAAACTCATCCTCCCACCTAACCTTCTGCCGCCCCCTGCTACGCTTACTTTCTCTTGGGATCCACTCCGTTACCCTTAAGGACCAGCGGTTATCTTGCCTTCGCAGTACATGCCCTGCCCAAGCCCATTTCTTCATCTTGATCTTGACTAGGATGTCATTAACACGCGTTTGTTGCCTCACCCACTCTGCCCGCTTCTGGTCTCTTAACGTTACACCTATCATTTTTCTTTCCATGGCTCGCTGTGCTGAACCCTTTTTCGTTAACCTTTACGTTTCTGCCCCGTAGCTGAGTACCGGTAAGATACAGCTGTTGTACACTTTAATCTTAAAGGATATTGGTAACCTGCTCTTCATGATCAGAGGGAACCTGCCATATGCGCTCCACCCCATTCTTATCCTTCTAGTTTTTTCCCTCTCATGATCCGGATCAGCTGTCACTACCTGCCCTAAGTAGACGCATTCCTTAGGGCAGGTAGTGACAGCTGATCCGGATCATGAGAGGGAAACAACTAGAAGGATAAGAATGGGGTGGAGCGCATATGGCAGGTTCTCTCAGATCATGAACAGCAGATTACCAATATCCCTCAAGATTAAAGTATTCCTTTAACACATCCAGCACCTCGTTGCCAATTGTGAACTGCTGTTCCCTTGCTGGACTGTTGAACATTACTTTGGTTTACGTTGTAACATTACGTTGGAGCCAGCAACGTCGCGGCAAACGCTAATATTTTGGCATTTCTGCAATGCAGTCTCTGCAGGTGCTGTATTTCCCAAGAGCGTTAAGGCATATTTAAGACGCATTTTCTCACCAACTGCTGTACATGTCACTCGGGTTTGCTTTATTTTATCCCCCATCCTCCCCTCTTTTAACTGAACTTGAATTATAGGTTTATAGCAAGTATTCACAGCTTTAGCAATTTTTTCCGCTCGCATATCTTTTTTACTGTTTTCATAGGATAAAACTCTTCTATACAAACACCTTGTGTACCATTATAGTTCAGTAGCTTCTCATCTATTTGTAGATAAAGGTGAAAAAAAAAATCGGCATTCTATGTGCCTTTTCTTGTTTTTTATAATAATGAGTGAAGTGCAATAAAAAGGGTATATTGAGATACTGAAAGACATTTTGACACAACATGCGCAATCTACTTGGTATAGCCATTCGGCACGTACTGTCTATACCAGCGTCAGTTTATGCTTTTCAATTTGCTTCTGTGACTTCATTTGTTATCAGTTCTGATTCTCTCGCAGTAAAAATTGAAGTGTGGAACGCGAAGAAAAACGGCAGAAGATCACAAAAAGGCACCTAGGCCTGAGGTCGTGCCCTTCATCCACTGAATCGCACATAATCTAAAAAAAGTGGCAAGCAGGCACTGCGTGCCTGGTTTTTCTTTATCTCGGCTCCCAACAAAATTGGAAAGTTTGCAATGCCAAAAAAATGCGGATGTAGCAAAAATCATGAAACGCCGTTTGTGAAGCGTTCACTAGAGTGGTATACTGTATTCCCATGTCATGTGGAAAGTTTTATGTCGGCCAAACTGGCTGTTGCATCAGTGACCGCTTAAGAGAACACGCCCTAAAATTAAAGAACCTAGATGACAAGTACGCACATTCAGTTGCGCACCTAAGTGCGAAGGATGTGTGGCACGGTTCAAAGGAACAAAGATTGTTGGCAAAAGTACTGACAATACGGCGTGGATTAGTTTAGAAGCCTATCACATAAGGAAACCTGGCTGTGAGTGTTTCAGCACCCCGTCCTTATCTCTCTTTGTTGCTCTCTCTGTTAATTTGGTGTGCTATGCTTCTGCTTACCTGCGCATGCGTGCTACTATGTTGGCTGTGTCATAAATCCCTGCCATGTTTTTCCCCATCTTTTTCACGCATATTTTCGCCTCATATAAGGTGTCATCTTCCAAAAATAAAATCAATCAATCAATCAGCGCTTGTGTATGTGTGCCGTCTCGCTGTGGTTGTCTGTGTTTGCGCTATAACTTTTTACTAAAGCATTTTAGACTGCGATCCATTTCACGAAGCCATTCCAGAATCGGTGATATCCCAGGGTTATCATTGGAGATGTAACAGGACGTTAACGCGGACCATGCTGTCACTGTTGAATGCGAACGCTGCATGCATCTAGGACGGCGATTCGGAGATGTGCATTCTAAAAAAGGTATCCTTTAATTACAGAAAAACAAAACCGCAGAAAATGGCACGTTCACAAGAAGGGGTAGACAGGACGACGCGTCTTCAGCGTCGTCCTGTCTACTCCTTCTTGTGAACGCTTCCTTTCCTGCCGATTTTTTCTGTAACCATGCACCAACTGTCTCAACAAGCTACGCTTCTTCAGTGCATTCTTTAGTGCGTGTTCTCAGTGAATGGCATTTCGAGCTCACCAGTGGAGACACTTCTTGAGAAGCACTGGCTTAGCTAGTTGCTGGAAAACAGTCTTTACGGCGTGAATAGCTGGTTTGGGCGAGTATTTTTGCATTAAAGGATAGATCGTCTTCTGTCATTTGTATGCACACCGATAGGGCTCTGCGAATACGTGAAATTTTCGAACAGGGAATCGAATACCATCTTATTCAATTCTTTGAACGAATCCATGGTGCATGTTCGAAATTATTCGAAACGAGTCATATATTCTCAAGTTTTCGAATAATTTTCGAATTAATTTCAAGAAGTTCGAATTACCCAGTCCAGGGTTTGCTTCAGCGACTGTTCCAAAATCATGGCTCACTCCGATGCCGTACAGCATGTTGCCGCGATCGGCCCGCGCGGGATGGAGGGCTCAGCGCCGCGGTCCATTGAAGTCCCGGCGGTCATGATGTCTAAACATGGCCTCCAAGATTGTCGCATGCAGGTCTTAGGTAGGTAGAAAGAAACCCTGCTTTTATGCCCTATCCATGACTCATATACGTAGCTCTTACCCGTCTCATTTACTGCGGTAGCGGTATAGATTATTCGCTGCCGTCATCAGTAGCAAAAGGTAATTTTCCTATAGGTGTAACGTGACCGTCATAGATTTTATATATACAGGCTGTGTTTGTGACCCTCTAGTGATGATCAGTGTTGCGTCTTTTGACAGCTATAGCTTTAACTCGATAGCAGCTTCGCTGTTTTGCTCGATTTGTTTTGTGCGAATATTCGCACAAGTAGTGAATATTCATAAAAATATCCAATTCGCATTCAATTCAATTTGTACTCAATTCGGTTTTTAGGAATATTTTCGTATTCGATACGGTTTAAAAAAAAATGCTATCCGCACACCCCTAAACAATAAGCGTCGGATTGTTGCAATTATTTCCCGTAGCACAGATGGCTGTGCATAGTTAGCCAACATGCAGAAATAAGTGATCCAAAAAGCCTCCAGCAAAAGGAAAAGGGAACTTTTAAGACAACCGCACAGGAAGTAATCGCGCTTCTCACACAAGGTAAGAACAACACCGAGTAAAATGTGCCGCAGCTCAATAAACGCAATGTGTACATTTTTGTTTCGCCTTATACTGCTGATAAAAAACCACCTGAGCTCAGAAAAATTTTTTTCGACATGAATTTTTATAGCAGCAATGCGCGTGAGAGCAAACCCCAATGAAGTCAGTCATTCCCTGCTCGCCACTTGGTTCAGAAATCGTGGCTGTTCTGGTTCTACTGAAGAGTAGAAATGCCAATAGATCACTGAAAAATCTTCGAAAAAGCTTCGGCATTCAAGATCAGCAGAAAACCAAAACTCTTTTCTTTATTTCAGTCTAACGCATGAAAAAAAAAATGCAGCATATACTTCCTGTATGTATATAAAAAATAGTAGTGGCTTAGCTCGGATATGCCAGGATATACGTAGCGAAAGCTAACGTTAATATTGATTGCAAGTCCGAGTTAGTCTGGTTGTCTGGCTAGTTGTTGTCACGCGGTTCGTCACGTGGTTCGTCACGTGACCAGTCACGTGGTTGGCCACGTGGTGCGGTGCGACCACGGTGGGATTGCGAGCACGGCGACAGTGGGAGTTCGTGGCCAACGTAGCTTTCGCTACAAAAGAACTTCTGCACTACTACTGCATACGATCCTATTTCGATGAGGCAATCTAGGCTTCCCTTCGCGTTGAACTCGGATATTCGTTGACGATAACAGTACTGCTGCCCGTTACGAATGAAAGAATGGCCGATACGACCGGTCCTGCATTAAATTTACCTGGGAAGCGGTAATCTCGCGGGCGGTTCTCGGCCTTTCGTGTTCCTTAAACAGTAATTGTGGCACTCCAGCACAACAATGATGCGCGTTCGAGCTTTCCCAGAAAACGATGTCGAACGAAGAACGTTCACATGGCTAAACGTACGCCTCTCGGCCGGCTGGCCCGCGGCCACCAGTTTTAGCTTTTCCCACTAAGAGAACTACGCATGCAGCTGCTGCTGTGGCGTACTCAAACTAATTGTTCTTGCGAGGAAATTCTGCATGACATGCCATGAATTGAACCCACCTTGGGCAACTTGGGCTTTTCCCGGATTCCTAGAATACGATCGACAGAAGTTCTTTACTGGCGCAGCTGACATGCATGTAGTACTGTCACATGGTAAAGCTTTCTAAAATGCCAACACCGTCAAGCCTGCTGCAGTACGCACCGTTTGGTCAAGTGTGTTTGGGCCATATAGTTCCCTTTCTTTTGTCATCCGCAGGCGACCGATGCGTTGCAGGCTCATCGAGTCGAACAGCCTCACGGCACACCATCTGCAGTCGCCCACTTTTTGACACAGTAGATCATCCTTCGACAAGGCGCTTTTGTTATATGTTTACAGATGAATGGAGGGCGCGTACGGCATAGCTGATGGCTGACGTTCTCCGGCTGAGTTTCACAGCTTATCGGACGACTGTTTATCACCCGCAAATAAATAGACTGGCAGCAGAACTGAACAAAACTGTCCAAGCTTCATGATATCTGTAGATGTCGACGTTCAGAACAACGCCTAACACGAGATATGGCGCGTATATGTCACAAGCACTGCAGAAACGCCCTCTCCACTCTGTTCCGGTTCGCCGTAATGCCGAAAATGTAGAACGGTGTTATATGCACCCCCGCCGCGGTGGCTCAGTGGTTAGGGCGCTCGACAACTGATCCGGAGTTCCCGGGTTCGAACCCGACCGCGACGGCTGCGTTTTTATGGAGGAAAAACGCTAAGGCGCCCGTGTGCTGTGCGATGTCAGTGCACGTTAAAGATCCCCAGGTGGTCGAAATTATGCCGGAGCCCTCCACTACGGCACCTATTCTTCCTTTCTTCTTTCGCTCCCTCCTTTATCCCCTCCCTTACGGCACGGTTCAGGTGTCCATTGGATATATGAGACAGATACTGCGCCATTTCCTTTCCCCAAAAACCAATTATTATTATTATTATTATTATGCGCTTCTGAGCCGCGTGGTTTTGATTTGGCGCGTGTGGCTCGAGGGTAAAAACGTACGCACGGCGTGTGCTGTTCAACGTTCCAAAGCTGCACTTGGCTCTGGCAGACGCAGTGGGGATTAATTTCCAGGTTAATTTCGACCATATACGGCTCTTTAACGTGCATTGAAATCGCACAGCACAGAGGAGTGTTAGCAGATTTCACCTCCACCGAAATGCGGCCGGGATTCCAACCCGCTCGATCCTTGGGCACAGCAGCCGTTGCACCCTGAATTCAGGACCGACACACAGAATTCCTCAGCAGCGAAAGAGAAGCCCGTTGTTAAAACTTTTCCTATTACCATTACCAGGAATTCGGGACAAGCGCTTCTAGTTCCCTTAGCTGCCGCAACGTGGCGCATGGCTACAGACATTCAAAAATATTGCGTTGACTTTATACGGGACAAAAGAAAGAAAGAAAGAAAGAAAGAAAGAAAGAAAGAAAGAAAGAAAGAAAGAAAGAAAGAAAGAAAGAAAGAAAGTGTCCGAGTGGCTGCCATTGAAGCGCTATAGGGCGCTAGGCTTAGCGGCACTGGTTGGGCTGTACGGAATTTTGGCAATGCTGAATAAGAAGCAATCACAAAATGAAATTATAAGCTCAAGATTTTTTCCGCCCCTTGCTTGTTTGACATAAGATAAACATTAAAGGCTGATTTTGTTTTACTGCTATGACTGGTCAATGGAGTAACATCAGGAAACGTCCCAAATTTCGTGGGCTTTGGCTGATAAAATAATGAGAGAAATTTGCACGGAAATAAACTGTATTCACTATTCATCCAACATTTCTCAACATTTAATTTCGCCACTAATGTGCATTTCTTCGTGTGGCGTGTTTTTTTCTCATAACATGCTTCGAAAGAGCGCTTTTCTAACTTTTTCTGTTTCTAGCGGCAATGGCCCCGTTCATGATACAGTTTTCCTTGGAGCAAGCGGGGCTTGGAAATGTCACAAGGAGTAAGATATGGGAAATAATCGGAGGCCTCAGCCAACGAGCAACGGAGGCCTCAGCAAGAACAAGTTTTTTCTAGTAACGTTGGCTTCAGAAATTGGTTGCCACAGGATCCGTGTTGGAAGCTTGGAGTTTGCTTTAGGTTGAAGGAGCTTCTCATGTTGGATGCATAAGTCTGACTTTTTTGGACTATTGTATCGACAAGCTTTTTCACATTTCTATCCCTTCCTTCTATAGCCACACATCTAGCCTTCTTTCCATGTTTGTAGAAACTGTTTCTCGCCAGTGCGTCGCCTCGATAGCATGATCATTGAGAAGTCGCCTTTTTCCGCGTAGTTCAGCAACCTAGTGGGTGAGCTCGCTTTCGCTATCTCCAAGAACAGCAAAAATAAAAGTATAATTCCAGGTGCTTTCTGAAGCAGAAAGAAAAAAATATATGTTATGTTTGTAGATACGGTATTATTGTTTTTGACTGGCGCAAATATTGACTGTTACCAAAAAATAATGTGAACACGCTGCCGCCAAAGCCGCAGCACGTGATACTGTGGATTTGAGGCGAGCGTGTCAAGGCATCAGCAGAACTTCATTCGTTACCAGATTATACCTTTCAAGAAAATGCACAGAATTATCCAGATTTCAAATCTTTCTATAATCCCTACTGATGTATATATAAACAAAACATCATTATAAAAAGAGAATGTGGAGCTGAAAATTACATGAAAATTGCTACAATCCATAATTTTTGAGGAATCACAGAATCGCGGAAAACTAGGGGCCCTAAGTATGGCTAAGTGTTATCAACAGCTGTTTTTCTAATTTGTGTCCTACTACAGGATAACATGGCGTGTAGGGTTGACTTGCGCAGTAGTGGCAAAAAGAATCCTATTTTCAAGAACCTAAAACTATTATTGTTCCCCCGGTGGCGCACGGGTGAAGAACGGTGGAGTGTTGGGAGCGACTTGCGGTGGGAGCGACTTGCGTCCATCGGGGCAGGTAGGCCGACCAGACGGCGACCGGAACGGAGCTGCAGGAGGCTACAGAGGTGCAGGGGGACCAGAGCCACGTCCACCAATTGTGAGCTTGTGAATGCCCGGAGCAGGCTTTACTGCCAGCCGCAGCAATGGCGTCCACAATGAAGACGACGATGCAAGATGATGATGAATATAGACAAATAAAGATGAGGGTCACGCGCAATGCTTACAGTATGGCTATTGCTTTTGGCAAGTGCCGAATATTCAAAAAGGCTCCCAAGTGTTATAGTTTGAAAGTTGATTTAGTTAACTTATTTCACCAGGCTGATAGTAAACACAACTTAGCTATTTCTTAATGTCTGCCCACGGTTGCAGCACTGTGACCTAGAGCAAATCCTTTTAATGAAAAATACTTATTTACAAGTATTATACTAAGAGTCTTCGATGAAACATCCTATGTACAGGTACTACACGCTGTACGAATTCTGGTCACATTGTTTGGGTGCGGACCTAGGGCTTGTCTGAACAGCTCTTTTTCATACCATACAAAATATGTGTCACATAAGCAACATAAATAACAAAGTCCTTCAGGACGGTCCAGAGAAGCAGCGGCATCGAAGTCCCAGCTCTGAGATAGTGCACATCCTATGCATTAAATGATTTCGTGCAATCATGGGCAACACGTTTTTTTATTCATTCTTGTTAGTTTTTCTCTTTCTTACTAGTCGCATTGATAGCACTTGTGATTATATTGCTTCTATGTCTTCTGTGTCATTAATGGGAAGAAGAGAGCAATAAGGCAATGCAAATTTGATCTGAATATGTGCTTTGAAGAAAGATGTAATTTAGCTAGGGAAAGCAGGAAATCCACATAATTTGAAATAAAAGACGTCCGGGGCTACAGTTATGAACCCCATCTCCAGAAAGCATGCCACACGTTACCCTGGGGCGCTCGACATAAACGAAGCTGGCAGTGCCATTGACAATGTGACAATCTCAACATTTTGGCATTATGTTGGATGTGGAATATGCTTGAAGTGCTATATTACGTCTTGACTTGGAACAAGTGCATTTAGACAGTGATCATCTTCTCAGCCTACACTATTTTGGTTCACAGGCAACCACATACTCACCGAAGTTAGAAATATGATGCAGGTTCGTACAAAATATCCTTAATAACTGCCATTACTGCCCAAGAGCATTTCCTTTAGCTGTAGTGGTGACAAGATCCGCAAGCCAAAATGCGCACCGCCCTCCGTGGACACCTGTTGTAGTTCCTCAGCAGCCATGGGCAAGCTGAGCGATCACTGCAACTCACTGGTGCGAACGCACCCTGAGGAGGTCAAAGGGTGTTTTTTATTTCATCAGATCACACTCGCTGTTTCTGGAATGGCAGGTTTATTGTCACAAGCAAAAAAAGCAGCAACAAAAATCAACGGAATATGAGTAGTGCCAGCGACACACAGCGACTCTACTCAAAACTCATTGCACTGTTCCTGTATACAGGAAACCGACTGACCTAATGTCTGAGCGAAAAACGCTCATTTCATTTAGCACCATCGTCTGAACATAAATGTAACTGAAACATCTTGCTCTGCCTGGTCAAAAATGGCAATCACTCTATATAGTTGAATGTAATTAGTTGATCTTCTAACCTCAAAGCAGCATGAATGCTATTACTTCAAGCAAGAGCAGAGTCCCGATACGCATAAAAATATACCTACTACTAAAGGTGTCAAAAATGTTAGATATAGCGATGCACAAATTGAAAACATGCAGTATACCTGCAGAATGTCATTAGAGTAAATAAAGATTGACCTACTTGGCACATTTCAGAAACTTCATTGTAGTATTGATAAATGCTAAAGAGATTGCAAATATGGCGATCTTTCACTAGGATCTAAGTTGTCCAGGATCATAACACTCGCACATTTCCATGCAGCCATTCAACTAAAACCAGGATTGCAACAGAAAAGGGCACTGAACTTTCTCAGTAGGAATAACAGATATAGAAGCAACTTAAATGGGTGTTTTATAATAAGCATTGTCATAACTGAAAAACATTCAGATATTGCTATGCTATGTTGGTTGCGGTATAATGATCACATGCTCATATTTGATTAATGACTCTACAAAAGGTGACACATTGGTTCTAGCCATTGCTTATCTAAATTTTTGAAAACTAAAGCTTATGACAAGGCATAATAGATATAAAAAGCGCTATAAACACATCAAAGAGCACTGCAGACAGAAAAGAATAGAATAGGCCAGACAAAAACCAAGTTTCACAACAATCAAAACACATGTGCACTAAACATGGTAACCTCTTGAACACAGTTATTGCTAACAAAGCCTCATACAGACTGCGCTGCAAATCTGTCCTCCATTCCAAACTGGGCAAGTTCTAAAACTAAAGCACGGAGTGTACATATGACTTAAATGCAGGTCACATGATTTGTCTATAACTGTTTTTCTAACTTTCATGACATCTTCATTAGTTAGGTCAGAGTAAGTGAAAGGGTGATAAGAACTGGAATATGCACACAGCATAAGTTGCCACCTCAGCATTAGCTGTTTTGTTTCATTATACATACCTGCAATCAGTCCATATTGGCAAGTTGCACATGGAATGCTCTGAATACTTTCTATAAAACAAGTTAAGTAGCCACTGCATCTGACTTTGTAGAAAACGAACAAACATAGTGCCAGAGATAAGTCACTGACTATCAGTACTAATGTGTTTTGTTAGCACCTAGGGCAAGTGGTCCTGCACTTACACTTTAAAAGAACTCCACTACACTGATCAAGAAAGTAACTCTAACAAGGCCTATCAACAAGTTAACCAGTCTGCTTGCCAAGTCCTATTGCACTTCAGTATCTTACATCACAAAGCATGTCAAAGCTACTATGTACCATCCATATATGGTACATATCAAGGAAAGAATCAAATATTTCATAGCCTCTTCAAAGTTAAATTATTTCCAGTTTTAGACGGCATCACAAAATCCACAATGTTTCAGTTGCATTGTTTGCATTGTGTTAGCATGTTAGCCAGCTGATCGTCGCTCAAACCAAAAAGTTAACTTCATTCATTACACATATCACATTTATATACATATGTGCATACACTGCAACATTAGGGCAGCTACAATGACTGGCGTATTGCTGTAAACTGAGAAGGAAGCACAAAATACACTGGTTTATTATTTGCGGTGAAATATTTTTTTAATTGCAACAAGCAAGTCATATAAGTTGTGAATACAATTCTAGTCTTAATTGCTCTTTAAAGAAGCCTGCTTTACTTATATGCCAGCACTCTTGACTTTAATGAGGGATACAAGCGATCGAAGTGACTGATTTATGAAGTTGTGATTACTACATGAGAATAAAGCCCTGAAATATGATGAAAGTTAATTCACACAGGTAGCTAGGTTATTATGTGCAATCGGTCACTGCCACAGATATTGAGCAAGTGTAAAAAATAGTCCTGCATAACAATGCCTAAAAAAAGCTATGTAGCAGCTGAAGCTACCATTACATTAACCACTGCTGCGGCAGTTGTCAGGTTGGTCGCGCAAATTGCATTGGGTGTTTTGTTCCATACACCATTCAAGAGAGGACATAGCAACTGCTGGTACGTATGTACGAACAATCACTTTTAGTGAGCACATAAAATACATTCATCTGTCCTTCCTGCTTTTGATTTGTTCCATTTGCAAAAGTCATTTCAAATTTCTTCCACACCAACGTAACCGATGTCTAACTTGTCATTTATAAACAAAGCTTTCTAAGCTAGAGTGACAGCCACAGAAAAGCACGTTCCTTGCACGTGAAAACACAAGCAGGCACTAGCGCGAAATGTTCGAACTCGATGCCGCGGAAACAGCAGCCGCCATTCTCGCGTCATCATGCCGACTCGCCACTGGAGACGCAGGGGACGCCGGCGCTGCGACGGCCACCTTGACCAGAGGGGACGTGCCCAGCACAATGTCCGCCGCATCCCCCCTGCCCAATTCATCCAGCGCGCGCGCAAGATGCCCTATCGTGCTGTCCATCACTAGCGTCCACTCCCCGAGCACCCTGGCGATCGGGCTCTTGCCCGAGGTAGCCAGAACGCCGGACTCCTTGGACTCTGGGTCCAGCTCGGGCAGTCGCTCCGTCATTCCGAGCTGTACTGCGAGGAGGCACCAGTCCCGACCGAGCTTTTCGGGAGGATCCAGCGCGGCGCCCAGCCTCTGGCGCGTGAGCAGCGACAGCTGAGACGCGTGCGTGTCGGGTCCACAGACAAGCGAGGCGGCCGAGGCCACGTCTCGGCAGCAGAGCAGGTCGCACGCAGACTCTGGCATGCCCGTCTGCGGGTGGAGCACCTGGGCGTGCAGGCCTCCGTCGTTGAGCATGGCTCGCATGACCAGGCGCGCCGGGTAGCGTGCCGGCGAGGGCGCGTGGTGCCGCAGGTCGGCAGCGCTCAGCAGGTGCCGCTCGAACTGCGCACCCGGACAGATCTCACCCAGCACGTCGTCGACGACCATCAGCAGGTCCTCCAGAAAGTAGAAGCTGCGGAATCGCGGAACAGGCAAGTTGCAGGCGTGTTATAATTGCGTGAAACGCTTTTTGTTGTAGAGGGACTCTTTGGAACAGGGGGAACAAGGGAGGCGGTCCCTCGCTTCCCCCCCCCCCCCCTCAACATTTCTTCAGAAGCGAATGTGCCCCCCAGCCACCAAATGTTTGTTCTCAGATCTGATTTCTGACAAAACGCTTCAGTTCCGGGACGTCATAAATGTAATGCAGAGTGCGGCTGAGTGAGTTGGCTTTGGATGAAGCTTTTGATCGGAGTGATGTATGTCTATATGTCCCAAGAGAAGTCATTGACTCATTGTTGAGAAGTCATTGACTCATTGACTCATTGAAGTCATTGTTCATGACTCTTGTTCATGAGCACGACTAGCAGGTTTGAACAGGCTATGCGATCACTCCTCACGGTCGATCACTTTTCACGTGTACATAATTGTGCAGCTGCTGATTTTGCTTTCAAGTTTTATGTACATAAAGAAATGCACCTTTGAACAGTGCTAAATATGAAAAAAATAAACAAAACAAATTTGACTAACTTTAAATAGCATCAAATAAATAAATAACAAGAAAAGTCAAAGTCCTGTAACTCTCCACTAAAACAAAAATTCTGGAGTCCCTGTTGGACTAGGTTATATAAGAGCTGATTTGACCTTCAAGAAACAAATGAGCACTAGTGGAAGGTCCTGACTAAGCACTTTTGTTTTGCTTTTGCCCCAGCTTCCGTCACTGTGCTGAACACATTCAACTGGACTTGACATATAGCCACACACGTAATACTGATATTATAAATTAAGTGTGCACTTAATTTCTGCTTTAACAAACTCTACATAGTTTACTGATATGCATGCACAAAACAATGGTCAACAATGCTGCTGCATGTGCTGTATGCAGTTCACAAGGGTAGAAACTTGGGTGAGTTGGTAACTGTAATCCATGGTATGTGCGTGTAGTGCAAAACAGGACAAGGGACAAAGAAAGACGCGCACAACACAGGCACTAACTTCCAACTTTCTTTGTATGCAGTGTTCTAGTGCTCCTCCACTGCAACACAACACCCATTGATTTACTTCAACACATTGCTGTAATAACCAACTTCACCTTAACTAATATGGTTAGCCGACTTATGCTAATAAGCAAGTTATTCAAATACGTGTAAAATAGAATGCACCAATGTTAAGCTCAATGATAGAACACTGAAATATCGCACAGAAATTTGCTCAACTTCAGAATAATAAACTCGCTTATATCAGTAAAAAAATACATACACTGTGACTTTTCAATCTTATAGCAGCGTGAAGCTATACCCACGAAACACATAACTTCTATAAAACGCCTTCAAACAATTCCAAACATCTAGCAACGTCTAACTCTAGACTGAGACGTTTAAAAATATCTCAGCAATGGAGGTTTATTCACAAACATTTTAAAAACATACTGACAAAAGAGGTTTAATCACAAACGTTTTAAAAACTTCTCTAAATAATAGTAAATATACGTTTCCCAGCCAACATTTTAAAAATTTCTCTGACGAGAAATTTACTCAGGAACGTTTTAGCGAGGTTTTTTAACAGCAATTTGTTCCGAACGAATCTTTGCATGTATGTCCAAGTACTTGACACAAACAGTCGGTAGATGTGAACTAACGCCGCAGTGAACCTAAGTCCAATAATTTTTATGCATCTTTTATTTTGGTGATTAGTGATGATTGAGCTAGTCATGTACATGATTCAGCGCCAATTAACATAGGATAATTGCACACGGCCGTTAGGGCAGCAGGAATGTCCACGCAACGAACGTTGCAAACAGCATCCTTCTTCGAAGTCAATACACAATAAGAGTAATAAGAGCAATATAGAGTGCGCGTCGGATGTACCGTACGTAGTAGAGCGTGAGACAATTTCCATGACTATACTGATTTCAAGCTCCACGCACACTGCTGGCAGAAACTGATGAACTGCAATGAAACTATGGCACAGACTGATGAAGAAGGTTTTCTTGCCTCATTTGCATGTGTATTTATGCTGCAAAGAGCAGCTGCCTGCCCTTTGCAGTTCGAGCTATACTGCACATATCTGAGCAAACAAAATCTGCAGCTCTAAAAAGAGCATGAGCACTAAAATAATGAAATTCCACTGGTTGATTTTAGAGGGTTCTAAATATATAGCATACTGATATTGAGTCTATAGGCTTCATATAAGCAGCCATTTCCAAAAAATAAAAATGTCTAAATGTGTTCTTAACGAGTTCTTACAAACTTCGAGTCTTTTTTGGCGGAGCATTAGCAGGCGTATAACACCTCTTTTTGCCTCATTGTCTAGAGAACATCTGAAAATAGATTTTTTTCTAGACATTACTGTATACTTTTGTAGACGTTTGTTACACGTTGTGTAGTCCTTCTTGTGCTTCGTGAGTATGTGCCATTTAAGTACCTCATACGTATGCAATAGATAACAGAATTACTCACCAGCTCGATGATGACCCGCGTGGACCCCGCACTTTCACTTCTAATGCACTGTCATTGTCAACTAGGGTGAGCATTCCCTCCAGGGCTCCACTGCAGAACTTGCTGCCCCGCAGCCACTGGTACAGATTGCTATCAGAATCTGCATGCTCCATGGATGCCCGTCGAAGCTGGACCTGCGTACAGGCAACAAATGTTTCTGTGCGCATAAAAGGCAAACTCTGTTCTGTTTTTTATTCACACCTTGACACGATAATCACAATATACTTCTTGGTGCTCAATTTAATTAGTGCAATAAGCACCATATCAAATACTGAGTAAACATAAAACTGAAAGTGAAATTCCGCTATGCAACCTTGGCATCTCAGGTGGTATAGTGATACCATTACAGACGTGCATGTGCGACTATGAGGGAACTGCACCATGCAGCAGGGATGATAGAAGTGCAAAAGGAGAAAGAGAGAAATAGTTGATGTTGCGGAGGGCTCTGGAATAATTCTGACAACTTGCGGTTTTTTTTTACGTGCACCGAAAATGCACAGCACAGCTCCCCGTGCTCACTAGCCAAATGCCATAGCTACTGAGGCAAGATGGCATGTTTATTAGAAAAACTGGTGTTAGTGCATTTGAGGGACAAAACAAAAACTGCAAGAAATAGATTAGTTCCAAAAATGTCTGAGATGACCAAAAATAAACATGAAAATCCTGAACTAGGCAAATATAGGGGGGAACATGAATGACTGGATAACGTTTCCTTCTGGAAATTCCCCAAACTAAATGCACAGCACAAGCCAACAGGCAGCAAATTTAAAACTGATTTGAAGTCTTCGTAAAACTCCGCATGCGTACCATGTGACTGCACGAACAAGTAGTATAAGTATGCTTTAATACCACGCATGAACTTTAAAAACCAGGAAATGGAAAATCTCAAACATCTTAGAATTTGCACTTGCAATTGAAAAAAAATGTCAAACAAATTACGCATTCATTTCATAACCTAAAACCTTTCACATAAGCTTTCATGTCCAACTTAATGTAGCACTGCAAAATGGGACCCTGATTTGAATCGGTGCTGGTAATTTTGAATGCACAGATTGAAGAGACTATTTCTCATTAAAGAAGAAACGGGCCAATCCCACACGTGAGTTTCCTGCAGCTGACATACAAAGGCCACCCCCACTGCAAAAATGTCTTGGAACATATTCAAATGGTAAGCAACTGAACATGCTCCTAAACCTGAGCTTTTTTTTTTCTTACAGTCATAGGAAACTTCATTTTTACTGGTTGTCTAAAATATTACACTGAAACAGTTAAGAGATGGTTCCGGCCGGTATCCTCTTGTTTTTTCTCTGCTTCTGCATGAAGAAAATTCAACAATTTAAATCGTCAAGCTAGCTCCGCACTGTGCTATATACTGATTCACAGAAAAATATGATTTTACTAATTTATCTATAAGGTGCAAGCAGCTGTACAAATATGAACGTTATATGGGTAGCTATGTGGGCAAGTTGGTTGCTCATGACGACCAATGTAACACTTGTAAGGACAAAACGAGAGCTACATTTGTCATCACGAACATTATGCACTTCCAAGAAGTGCCCTGTACTCAAAATGCAAAACCGGCCATAGTGTTCATGTGTGTGAACTCAGATCCATTAAAGTAGAGCAAAAATGTTACTAATTACTGAACGAAATTTCTGGCCTGCAACTAAAGTTATTCTATACATAAGCTGTCAGGCATAGTAAACAGAATATCAGAAGGTATCTTAAGCCTTATTCAGCAAATACCCTAAGTTAGCAAAGAACTTCGGTGCAGTAGTGCATACTTCTTGTTTACTGTATAGGCAAAAAGCACTCACTCACAGTGCACAATACCTTCATAGTTCGTTAACAAAAAAAAACTTTCACCAGATGCTTCATATTGCACTCATTTTGCCGCATGTTGTTTTGAGCATGAAGAGTCAGGCACCTTCCATTAGCTGGACTACACTGCATATTTTTAATTGTAGCCATAGGTCAATGTTTCAAGTCCCACGTATAATATTACACACAAATCTGCCTTTTTGGTGCCTTCCAGCAAGTCCTCTGCTACTGCATCATAACCTCTATGAGAAGTAGAGGGATATGAAAGTGGTCACTAGGTGACTTACAATTGAAACGTGAATTTCAGAAGCAGTGGTCCTTAAAATGCTGAGGTCACCTTGTGGCGTGCTGACTGTCAGTTTGGTAATTTTGGCTGATCACAGCTAACACTCACCTGTTCTGCATTTTCATAGGTTGTTGCAAAGGAAGGCTGCCCCCTTCAATTGAGCGTCACTTTATACTGCAGCCACCCTGAAGCCAGCAGTACACAAATTTAATCTCTGTTTCACTTGTGCAATTGTCCCTGCCAAGAGTGGTGCTAATGAGTAATGACTTCCTAACTGAAATCTACTCCACCTAGGGGGTTTCCCCTAAATACCCTGGATTGTCCCTAAAAAGGTTTACAAATCACTTCAACAGTTTTCAACAATAATCGTCCAATTCAGAAGCAGAATTTGGTGTAACTGTGCTGAAAAAAGTTGCTCGGCCCATCTGAATATAACGTGAATGCTGCACTGCCCCCTTCACCAATAGTGTCTGATAACACAAAGAGCAACTTCATCTAATTTTTGTCCTTGGTAAAATTCAATTTTTTGGCCTTTTGTGGCTCTGTTGACATTCTTTTAACAGCAAAAGGCTGTCATTACCAATTAGCCTGCAGGCTAATTCAAGCTTAAAACACTGATGATGACGTCCAGAGAAATATGCACTCAGTTACCACCAGCTGAAACTGAATGGCAGTGTGGTCCAGCCTCAGAAATCCACACACAAAAAGAAGCATTTGTGTCACCGCAGTTTGATTGCGAAAACCGCCTATATGGAAATGATTATATACTTATGTACAATTTTCTGGTCCATTCTAGCTTGTGAAAGTTCCAGTTCCAGTTAAAGTAGCCCTTTTGTCCCATAAAATGTGGTAACCAATTGATATAGGCCAAGTCCAATTTGCCCTTGGGTCCTTTTATGACGAAAAAGGTTACAGATGGGTCCCTTCTGAAGGATGGCCAATTTAGGTGCAAGATGAGCCACAGGTTTTCAAAATATTATAGCCTGTTAGATAGTTTTCAAGCGGAGCATGTACATTGATTGCTGCCATAATAAATCAATAAATCATCATCTGCTGCATTAAGTCAGCTGCCAAATGGAAGCCTGTCCTCTTCCCTGCTTTTCTAAATGAGCCTCCTACATTTCCTTTCTACAAATATTGTAGCGATAGCTACATTACGGTAGCATTCCGAGCCTTCGGCGTGGCGGCGCCGCAACCCTGTGGCTGCGCCGCCAAGCCGTCACGTGGTTGTTCACGTGATGCGGAGCAGCTGCCGGTGGCGCGGCGCCGTGGCTGATCACATGATTCGTCACATGGTTGGTCACGTGACCAAGTTCCACTCGGCCAGCTGTAGCTATCGCGTCACTCCAGGTTTAACCAGAGCTAAACCACCAACAATTTTTTGACATTCATTCATTTCTCATCATTTATTTCTTGTCTCTCAGTACTAGCTAGCTATGTATATTGTCATTCACACAGAGTTGATTCTTGATAATTTGAGCTCCAAGAGCACCAAAAATTTGTTTGAGCTGCGTGAAGTTCTAATTAAGGGAAGCCATTTTAATACAGGCGACGTCGACAGGACGAAAGTGGCAGTTCGAATAATACATAAATTTGATTGAATTAAGCGACTTTGTATGAACTAGTACACAATATTATGGGGAACTATTAATGAACTGATGCATTCATGGAGTATAAAGCCAATAGCATGAGACATTAAACCAGCTCATACGTGAGTTCACATCATAATTCTCCAGTACACACAATTTTACTGTCATCCAGCAGCTCAGTACTGACATGTAGCAATATATATATATATATATGTGTGTGTGTGTGTGTGTGTGTGCATGACTAAAAAATTCCAAATGTTAATTGTTACCTGTATTCTAGAGAAGATTGTGGCCAGGATGTGAGGGAAGTCATCAAAGGGCAGGACGTGGACCCCACAGTAAACGCCTTGGGTGTAGCCAGGATCTGAAGGGTCCCAGAGGCATGCCAATGTCTCGAGCAGGTTGAAGCACGGGAATTCGTACTCCACATCGCCCTCATAGTCGCACTTGGTGCACATCTTGAGATTTTCCAGTACCTGAACAGCAGTAACAAGCAAGCTCACATTGCCATACCATAAACACAAGCAACTAGATGAAAAAAATCGGCACTATAGCTCTAGCAATGTTACAAGATTCAGAAAAAGCTGGAGGTATCAGAGCAGCAAGGTGTGTTACCACTGTCTTTCCCATCGCATCTTAATGAAAAAACAATACCCATTATATGGGTAGTAACCAAACTTCACTCTCCAACATGAACCACAACTAGCTTCTACATTTATCTGGCACACTCTCCAGCCTCCATTTTCAATATGTGGCACCTCTCTCAACATATACTGGGCTTGCTCATCACTGCCTAGAACATGGAGATCCCCCCAGCACGGCCTCCCCTTCCAGGTGCCTTTATTGCTACTGTGAATCTTGAGAATATCAAATGGACAGGGCCCAGCCAGCACGATCATGCCAGTACATACTGCTGTCACGAGCATACAAGTGCCCCATCATATCAAGCGAGGCAATCTCATGTGCATGCCTTCTCTCGCAAGTGCACGTGATGCGGATATCGCCACGACCAAGATCTCGCATTCTGAGCCACTGGCAGCCGTTGCTGTAAAACTGCTTGTGAGGAAACAAATATAACTGCGTCTTATGCCACACAAAGATGCGAGTACAAAATATGAACCCTTTGCAGTTCCACACTTTTACATCATGCGTAATGAGGAAAGCGCCTGCAATTCACCCAAGGAAAAGCTTGTCAGGCAGTGCCTGACCGCATACTGGAACGGCCGTGTTGCATTGTCGGGAGGAGCTCCCTTAGGAATTGCAAAGGGACAAAAATAGGCAGGAGCAACAGACACCTGCCTCAACGAAAATTCTCTGTTTACAAAGAGAGAAGCAGTAAGTCTCCAGTAAAAGAAAGTGTTACACCTGCTCACCCTTACAGTAAACAACGAGTGCCTAATCAGTGCCACGCATGACTACCACTGCCACTGAAATGCCATGGACCAAATGCAGATAGCAGCAGCCGGCTACGGATGATTGTGAGGGAAAGTATAATCTGCGTCACGGTCTGCTCACAAGGCCGCTCCGCGCCTGCGCGCCTTTCCTCCTCCAGCTCCACTACTGGTTGAAAACAGACTGTCAGATCCTGCTACACATGCACAGTTCATGTTAGTGACAAGCGCATACAACAGATGGCAGCAGCTTTCAAGCACACATTTTTTTACTTTGGGCACAGTTGGAGCCTGTGGAACCGGATCATGCCCATGTCTCCCACGCACGTTTGTTTTCAAACAGTAGCAGAAAAATTTTCGCCACCCCCAGAGGGTGCCACATCTTGTGAAAAAGGCAGATTCAGTAGGCTAGTTTGGCCTTCGCTGGAAAGTGGGGTCTAGTGTAGAGTGACCGTGCCAACAAGACAGTAGCGCTGTACAGGTCCCTTCAATATGAAGGGGAGCAACCAATTTACACAAAAATGATGATTTATTTTCGTTTATTTTCTACTAAAGTTGGAAATGACTTTTGGATATCATATACCAGGAGGATAACTAGTAAGAAAACACAAAAAATTATGAAGTAATCAATAAACGATTGCTCAAACAATGGTTCCCATTCATTTTGCTGTCTATGTTCATACTCTGGATCTGGGCATGCAGATAGCATTGGCAACAGCACCTGCAGGTTTTGTGTAAAGTTAATGTCACTTCAGATGTGAACTTCCTGGACCTCAGCACCCATCCAGCCAACACTGCATGCTTCACACACAGTTTTAAAAAGAAAAGCCTTCTTGGCGACAGAATGTTCACTGGGAAAAACACCCCGGCTAATTGACAGTAAAAGAATAGACATTAAAGGTTGCTTCAATGAAGCCAGGTACTTTTTCGTACTCTCTTTGAAAAAGGAGAGGCAGTAATAGCACAGTCCATCAATGCATATCTCTCATATGATGATCCCTAGCTACGAATTTAACATGCTTCAACAGGAATAAACACAATCCAAATGAAGAAACAAGTTCAGACAATAAAAGCATAGCCATGTAAGAATCGGAGAAATGCAGAATCATGATGTATATTTAGTACTGTCCTGTATGGTTATTTTCCAGATAAAAGAAACCGCTCATTAAAGGTGACACAAAAAAAAACAGTAAAATATAATTTGCTTAATTTTTTAGTCAGGCTCCTGAATGTTTCGAAGCACAAGTATAAAAGGGGTAGTTTCAGAAAATAAACACACTTCTGGGTTGATAGAAATTATACATTCCAGGCTCCATGCACTATTTTTTACATCCTTTTCAAAACACATCAGCTATAGGTATATTCATAGCAAAGGGTAAAGCATTTTGGGGCCAATTTTAGCCCCAATTTTAGGGCAATGGCTTTCAGAGACATCATTTTCAGAGCATGCTGACTGCCTTATGCATCGATGTGCAATCTCACACTTCGCAGTACACTGTTCATCGACCTTGCTGACAACAACAGCCTCACGGTTATTGTTGCTACGTGATAGGCTATGAGAAGAGTTTTTACATTACTCTTAAAGCAGAAACTGTACTTTGGCAGATTTAGTTGAGAACACTAGATGCAATGGAACTGAGAAAACATTCTTGCAGTAGAACTGAAATATTCTTCTTGAACATTCTTGGAAGAACGGTAACATCATCATAATCTATAAGAAAGAGTAAGACAAGGGCTTGAAAGATTACAGACTGAGCAGCTTACTGTCCGTTACCTACAAGGTATTTACTAAGGAACAGAATCAACCAAATGACCAAGCAGGTTTCTAAAAGACTACTCGACAATAGACCATATTCACACTTTCAATCAGGTCATAGAAAAATGTGCAGAATATAACCAACCCTTAGCCTTCACAGCTAATGAGAAGGCATTTGACTCCGTCGAAACTTCAGAATAGTCATTGCAGGCATTGTGGAATCAGGGTGCAGAAGAGTCATAGGTAAAAGTACTGAACGATATCTATAACGGCTGCACAGCCACTATAGTTCTACATAAAGACAGCAATAAAATTCCAAAGGAAGGGTGTCGGGCAGGGAGACACGATATCTCTCCCAAGTTATTTGCCGCCTGTTTATAAGAGGTATGTGGGCGGATGAGATTAAGGAGTTTGCCGGGATAAGGTGGCCGTGGGTGGCACAGGACAGGGAATATATGGGAGAGGCCTTTGTGCCGCAGTGGGTGCGGTCAGGCTGACGATGCTGATGAGAGCGATACATGAGCAATTAGAAATCGCCTTAATGGTGAGGCACAAGATAAAGAAAGAACAAAAAGGGGCGTGATATTCTTTTCTATCTTGTTTCATTCGTTTATCTGAGTGATTCAAGTGATATCTCACTTTTCAGATAATTCTTGCTCACAACTTTGACTTTTATCGTCTGTTGCCAGGATATTTGTGGACTTTTTCATCAAATTTATTACTAGCTGTTGGCTGCATAAGACTTGCATTTTAAGACCCACTGAGTAAATGTTTTGAAAAGAACAAATGAAAAAAAAAAAAGACAAGGTAACAAACCTGCAAGAGGTCTATGGCATCTGTGTCGGGAAAAGCAAACTGGAAGTCTTCCACTGTGTAGCACCCTGTTACACGCGCTTTTCCTAGGTGCTCTTGGGAGAGCAGCTCACCGATGACAGAACTGCAGAGCCACTTGGGATTAAGCACCACTGTGTCCTCCGTCTCAGATTTTGTGTACAGCACCTGCAATCAAGAAATGCACCTGTGTATAACAAGGTCAAGCTGATACGAACCCGCAAGAGACTACAACCTGATTATCACCATTGTCGTCATCATAGGCACTGCTCAAAGCAAACCCACGTGTTTAAATATATATTTACTCCTGAAGTAGAATTCTTAGTTGGACACAATGTGAATGAGACAGGGGAAAAGTAGGCTAGTTGCGTTTTGAGTCAGGATTTCGCCAGGTGCAACTCATTAGCAAATAGCATGGAATACCATTGAGGGAGAATGTGAAATATATGAGCCGCAGGAAAATTAGCTATCAGTAGCTCCTTGCAAATGCGTGGTTAATGCTTTAATAATGTTGGCACAATTCATCAAAAAGTGCAAATTTCCACAGAGTTCTGGCGACAACGAAACTAAAAACACTGAATATACAGTCAAACGCCTTTATAACAAAGCGCTCAAGACCTACAAAATCCTTTGTTATACAGGTCATTTTGTTGTAGAGGTCGCGCAACTTATCGCACGCAATAAAGCAAGCTGAGCACATCCAGCAAAACAAAACCTTTTGAAAGAAGTTGCTGATTTTCTTCTGGACACTTAGTCCAATGAAACATACAACTGCAGCCGACCTTATCACATCAAGATTCACAGCATTCTGTATGGCAAAACGCGGGAGCGATGCTAGGTACAGCTGCAGGGCATCGAATGCCGCAACTCCTTGTCTTGATGTCAAAATTCTCGTTTCGCCCACAAGCGGCATCAGCTTTTCCGTACTTGTAGCGTTACAATAAAATAGCACCGTCAATTGTCGCTTTGACTCCTTGCCACCTTTGCAAAACTACCTGCCTTCTTGCAGAGTGTCTTCTAAGGAATTGGCTCATAACAAAAGGCAGTTTCGTCAGTGTTAACTATATCTTCAGGTCTGTGCTCCTGCCGCACCTTGAGCAGCTCCGGCTCAAGCCAGTTGTCAGCAAGATTGTGCGGTGTGTCGGCTTTTTCTCTTGTTAGGGTTTTGAAGGCGATGCTATCTCATTGTTTGAAACTCTTCAGCCATCCGCTAGTTGCCGCGAATGTCTCCTCAACACGAAACACACAAGCAAACTCCTTGGCTTTCTTTCAGAACAACTTAATTTTTGGACAGCTGTATCAAGATCATGCAAAGTTGTGCTCAAATCCACTTCCGTGACGGGTCTGACCCATGTTGTGCCACTTGCGCTTGTATTGTGTTCTTTTTCCTTCAGGCACGTTGGCAGCATCAATGGACTGGTCCGATACTCATTTGCAATATCTTTCTTCTTGCAACTACTCATGATAGCACTGACAACCTGCAACTTTTTGTCATGGAAAAACTGTCGGCACTCGATGTTCTCTGTACTGCTTACATTCATCATCGCAATCCTGAGACACTGCCGCAAATGCTGCTCCAAACATGCCAAGAAACAAAGAGAAAAGTGCCTGAATGATGTGCGCTCAGTTCAGTTAGCCAGCATGCAAATGCATGCACACGAACACATATAGTGTTATTCAGTGCAGGTAGAAAAGAAGTGCCAGCAAGCACTCGCTAAAGGTTACATTTTGTGCAAACTGGCCTGCTGCAGCCACTGGCTTTGTCGGCATGTTTGTGCTTGTTGTTCAGAGTTTGCCTTTGTTCCACAGTGCGGAAGTCGTTGTGCCTAGGTTTGCGTTTTCCCCGGCAGGAAACATTGGCGCCATCCGTCAGAATGTTGCGTTGGTGTGGCGGTTACCGTGAGTACTGCAGAAATTCAGATTCTCCCGTGTAGTTTTTGCTGGTGTTGACTGGCACTTCCTATGCGCAACACACCTCACTGGTAGCTGCAAAGGGCAATCGTGGCGCCACTATGTGCATTCATTGTTAAGCAACAAGTCAGCTATCGGAGATGCCTGAATTCTTCATTGCACAAGCAGATTCATTATAGTGGTCTTCCCTGTAGAGGCGGTCACAATACATATGAAAGATAGGAATTTGGCTGGGACATACGAAATCCTCCTTCGTACAGGTCATTTCGCTGTAGAGGTGTTCAACTATACAAATAAAGCACGATGAGAAAGAGATGTCCAACATAATAGAAGTCATTTGCATGGATCTCAAATAGTGATGCAATAAATAAATTCTGTAGCTCAACATGAGAAAGACAGAAGAAATGTAAAAACACAAGTACATGAACTATGCATGTTTGGTCACAGATAGAGGCTGAAATAAAGGCAACTGCATTACATTCTGGGTATGCATGAGGAAAGCACAAGGATCACGTGTGCTTTCAGAATGTGAATGAGATTGCGAATCTAGTAACCTTTAACCTGACATTTACAGTTTTGAAGGTGTGAAAGAGGTACAAAAAAAAATTCCGGCTCACCTCTCCCATGAGCTGCAGTTGGTGGATCAGCTCACGCATGTGCTCTTCACCAGCCAAAGGATTCACCTGAATGTGCACCATGTCCATGAACTGGCGCCATGTGAGCACTGGGAATGATGGTGATGATTTCCTCCAGTTTGGAAGGTGCCCAACCATTGAATCTAGGAATCCAGTGCTTTTTGGAAGGCTCTAAAGGAGGGAAAAATTTCAATTCAACCTCAGGCTATTCTTTTGGGCGCAGCATTTGCACATAGTGTGAACAGTGAGTGAAGAATATGTGTCATTAAACGTGTCTACAGGCACCAAATTTTGATTGTATGTTCATTCTTTGCAACGATACGCAAGACTCAGCAAACATAAATCGCTACGCGAGATTCACCACAGCTGGTAAATTATTAATACTAACTGAATTTGTTCTCGCACGCTACTTCGGTTGCAGTTCCAATGGCCATTTGGTGGCTGTCACTTGTAAGTGGACTCAAGGTCACGCGGAGCATATACGAAAAGTACAAAGTGGAATGTTATAGCTGCCTGTATATTCATTCTCATTCTGGCTCTTGGGGCCAGCTACTGTAAGGGCTGGAGTGAATTAAAATGATTTGAAATTTTATTATGCCTCACAAGACCTGAAGTCTACCTACATGTCATAGCCACCACTCAGCTATTGAAACCTGAATCAAAACAGATTGAGAGAAGAAATTCAATCATAAATCATTCACCAGGAAGATGAATTCAATGTGGTGATCCATGTATACTAATGTCTTATGCACTCTTCCAATGAAAACACACGACCAAGAATTTAGTGCTCACACTGTTTTAAAAGTCAAAGGTAATAAAGGTGCATGTAAAAAGATACATACAAGGTAAATATGAAGAGGCAAGCTGGGTTTTTAATGTATGCAGTACTGCATTAATGAATGGGTATTGATATTTTTTTCTTTGAGCCAGGTGTAGTGCTTTTATGCCTTGGTGCAGTCCACCAACTTTTGAAGGGCGCCAGATAACTTGGAAAAAAATTGGGAAATTGGTTTTTGAGGAAAGGAAATGGTGTAGTAATTGTCTCATATCTCCACTTGAACCCCCACACTGTAAGGGAAGGGAGGAAGGTGGGAGTGAAATAAGAAAGAGAAGAAGAGGTGCCACAGTGGAGGGCTCCGGATATATTCCACTGTGCACAGCACAGGGACACCTTTACATTTTGCCTTCATCCTGGCTGCTGCGGCTAGGTTCGAACCTGGGAACCCGGGAACTCCGGCCCTAACCACTAAGCCACTGCGGCAAGTGCCACTTAGCTCCATGGACTCATTTCCTATATACACATGAGGTAAAAGGCATAGATTCACAGCCTCCCAAAAAGTAACCACTCTGAAACAAACTGTTGGGCAAAACTTGCTGCACAGAATTAAGGAAAAAAATAGTAAATTGTTGGAAAGGACACACCTGCTTTTCTTTAACTCAGCAATTAATGAAAAACTCAATGTCCCAGGAACAGGTGGGGAACATAGCAGTGATTTGGGTGGTCCCAAAGTACGCACAAAACAAATGCTGTGCATAATGCCCAAGGGTTCTGCTGGAATTCACTTTAAGAACCACTGCACTAAGTTTCAGTATGCAGCAAATGCCCAAGAAAGTGACATGCCAAAAGCAAGCCCTGCGAGGAATACGTCACAATAACCAACATTTCATTTTGCACAAAGCTGTGCTGCACAGTCACTGTGATTTAATGTGCTAATACAGCCCAGTGCTGCCTCCTTGTTAATTTAAGCAGTACAAATGTTTCTCTCGATCAGCCTGGCATAAGTGTATGTACAAGATGCCATTAAAGTGTGAAAATCACATCAGTCACTAGCTTGTTTATATATGTGCCCATCAGTCAGATCCAAGTGTTTGTCTTTTTTCGATATTCAGGGCCGTGCACCAACCAATTTCTGCACCAAGCACATTTCTATCTCAGTAGCTAAAGCTATTCCACAACATAATTTGGTTTTTGGCGATGTGGTAGTGCATTAACTGCAACAGAAATTTGGCGCATAAACAGAGAATTGTCTTTTATAATGCTGACTTTAGAAACCACTGTACGGGTGAACAAATACCACTTCTCAGTTTGTTTGATAGACTGTATCAAGACCTCATTCACACCAATATATGACATAAAAAAGTATAGCATGAAATGAGTTTTTTGAACAGAATGCAGCATGTTTATGTTTGAAGCAAAGCAAGCTAAAGAGTTTTCTCTATGTATGGTTAGCAGCCCTGAACGGTTGCACATAGACAAAAAACGACCTGAAAAATGCTTAAGGCACATTCCACTGAATTTTGACAGCTAATCAGCAATAGTGCTAGGTATGATGTTAAAAAGTGACTGCATGAATACTATGGATTAAAAGAAGCATGCGCACTTATCCACAAAATGTGCTTTGAGTAAACATAGACAAAATACACATTTAATAATTAAGTCTGCTGGCTATAAGTGCTCAGGAAACACTTTTTGCAGGGGATTTTCAAAGTAACGTTAAAGCAACTTGATATACGTCTCACGCTTTCATAGTTTCCAAACATTTCAATGGCAGCTGTAAATATTGATGCAGTCACTGCATTTTAAGAGATATTCACCTGAACAATCTTTGCTCTGTTGTTAGACATGTACTGCTTGAGAGACTTCATGCTCTGTGACCCCACAACATGGGCATCCATGACAAATACAGTCTCGTGCAGGTCGAACACGTGCTGGAACCGCTCCTTGGCAGCTGCCAGGATAATTCTGGCTTCCACTTCAGCATTGTTCTGCTGCTGCTGTGCATCGCAGTTCTGGTTCCTATTGGTGTTGCTTGCGCAGACATCGGCATGTGTGGCAACCAATGCCACTCTCAGAGCGGAGGCACTTTTACCTCCCATCCCTAAAGACGAAAAAAACAAACAAGAAATTCAATAAGAAGCACGCTTTTCTCATCTTTCCTGTAGCAACAAAAGTGACTGAAAAAAATTGGAGGGAAGCTTCGCTTCAAGGGTATGATACGATAGTGTAATGAGTTAATTGCCATTATGCAGAAGGTCATTCTCTACATTCACAGATCTCTGGGAGTCCTCATACCCCTCCTGGCACAGTGGTGGTGTGTGTTTAAGCGATGCGCCACTGCCCTGCAATCAGGCGCTCCCAGCTGTGGACCTTGTGGAGCCCAGGTGGCTCTTCTCCAGTGACCAAACATTAATTTAGCTGCCACCTACCATGATGGACAGTTTGCTCAATATCCGGTGGACAGGTTGTGATGATGCTGTAAGGCCACATGACCTAGGTGGCCCACCTGCCTCTTAGGTTGCTCTCTGGGGACCACCTGCCTGAGCCATTCCCGTGATTTTTCGCTCACAATGCCAATGCTCACGTCAACACCAACACTGGATTTTGTGATGAAGGGGGCCTTTAACGTTATAGCATTTAAAATATCACCCTATATGAAAATATTTGTATCATATAGAAGCAATGCTATGAGTACACCTTTGCTTGAAAGTCTTTAGAGGTTTGCTGTCTAGCTGCATAGTGCAACAGCACTTATGGCACCATTAAAGACCAAAATGTCTTGAAAAGTGAGGTCAAGGGTTCTCCTTGCCACACAGAGATTAAGAGCCTCAGGGGCACCATAAGTGCTCCAGTACACTGCTGAAATGCAAGCCAAATCTTAGAACTTTTGACCAAGTCAGTATACTAATTACTTTATCTTCGAGCTGCATGTGTGAGCATGCACTGTTAGAATAAGCATACGGTGCATTCATTTCCACACTAGAATACCATGCTAGAGAAGATGTGCAAATGCTAAAATACAAAACAGAAAACACTAAGTGATAGGATTTTTTCAAACCTTACAAATGTAATGGCAGAGTGCTAGTGCAAGTACTTATTTACCAATGACATGCGGCATCTATGCATGGTAAGAATTTTTTTTTTCCAGATTATTTCACAATTATCTGTATCGACCATGAAAATAGAGATAAGATGAATAGGTGTTAAACTGAAACATTAAAAGATTTGATCGTTTTTATGTATGATGGCTTTGTAATTATCAACAAATATACACATAAAATCAGATAACCAAGTGCAAAGCGATAAAACACATCTATTCCTTGCCCAATTCTACTTAGAGTGTGGAATTCTTTTTGTAAAATGACACACAAATAGAAATGTCAACTTTTGCATTTGCGAGCTAATTTTTGTACCTAGTGCACTGTACAACGGGATACTAAAGTTCTATCGATGCATGCACACTCAGTAGCATGCAAACTACCAAAAGTTTAGAAAAGATGGGGAAGCACTCTTTAGTGAAGGCTGGATAAAAAATTTTCCAGAAGATTTAACACATAAAGCAAGGTTACAAATTCTATTATGCATATGTGTCCATTTCATCTTCTTGATTTCAGTTAAGATATCATTAATTAACTCATATTTGTTCCCCAACCCCCTCTGCTCTCTTAATGTTAAGAGACAGAAGGAGAGTAGGGCAAGGTAAGGAACAAATGCAAGTTAATGAAATCTTAACAGCAACAAAGAGGAAATGTACAACCTCTTAGATTTTTAATCATACTGCACGACCACCATTCGTGCCGAATAATAGCCAAATCTTTCCACAAGTGAACCAAGTCCTCTCTCGTGCGAGCGTTCTCTGCTAGGCTGTTCCCTAAAGCGCTCACATTGACAATCGCTGACACTGACAGCCATACAATATTAAAAATCTGGGAGGCTGTACATGGGCAGGACATGTAATGCAGAAGATAGTGCATAGCTAACGGTCCGTACAGGGTAACAGTACTGATTTTCCATACAGGGTAACAGTATTGGACCAGCACGGGGTCCACGAAAGGTTACCAGATGAGACCAGGAGGTTTGTGGGGATCAGCGTAGTGCAGCTGTTGCAAGACAATGTTAAATGGGGATCAATGGGAGAGGCATCTGCCCTGCAGTAATTGTGGCAGCGGGCTGCTGCTGATAATGGTGATCAACTGGGGTTTGAATGAATTCAAGGTGAATTCTTTCAGTCGTGGCAAGCAGCACTTACCCAGGGGCTCCACAGGTGGTGCCCTCGCCTGCAGGTAAGCCAGCCAAAAGCAAACCTGTCTGATCTGCGTCTGCACAGGGTCGGCAAGGCTGAACACAACCAGGTGAAGGCAGTGGGAGTTGCCCACAAAGTGGTCGTACAGCATGAGGTACGGCTCATGGCCTGAGAACTCCCATATGCTCAGGTCACCCACTCCAGACACTGTCACCTGCACAGATTATAAGGAATAAGCTGTGCAGCAGATTTAGATCCAGTACCAAATGGCCATTGTTTTGTAGTAGACACTTGTATGCTGTTTGCAGCAGCAAGGACAGAAAAATTTTTGCTTGGAAAAAAATAAAGCATGGTGATATCACAGCGGAAATCATGCTGAAGAAATGCACCTGGGTGGGACATGCAATGCAGCAAGGAGATAGCCAATGGTGCCTCAGAATAGCAAAGTTGACTCGAATTTTAAAAAAAGAAAACACAGTTTTGGGCAACCTTAACTCAGCTAGGGAGATGAGATCAGGAAGTGTGCCGGGATTAGGTGGCCAAAGCTGGTACAAAGGGTGTAACTGGAGGCTATTTGGAGAGGCCTTTGTCCTGCAATGGTACGATTAGCCAATTATGATAATGTTGAAAATGACAACGATGATGATAGATAACATATTGCTGGACTAGACAAACTGTTCTAAAGGCCGGTTCACATGCAAGCGACTAAGCAATTGAGTGGTGCGCCGCAGCGAAAAATTCCAACTTGTCGGAACCTCACCCCTCATCGCTGCGATGACTCAAAACAGGTTTTTCCGCCGCGGCAGCAGGACTCGCTAGCATTTTCGCTTGCATGTGAAGCAGGCTTAACACCAAGCTGTTTTTCAGGTGGGCAATGCTATATTCAGTACTAATGACCCAAAGCTGTTGTGGCACTGAGAAAAGGAAGACCCAGATTTCCATATTTCCACACATCAGCCCAATGTTCTGTTGAATAAGTTCACTATAGAAGGATTTATACTTTTTATGCATATCTATTAGCTAATTTTCCTAAATTCCCCCATCCCACGAACCTGCTGCACGTCGATGCCATGCGTGTAGTTGACATTTGTGGTACCGGGAAACAGTGGCTGCGAGCCACCCATCACATCAGCACAGCTGGAAATGAGGAGGGCGGGAGGTGTGGTGGACTTCTTGTAGTCGTTCAGCTCTGCCGTGTCATTGAGGTCTGCAGTCCTGATGTTGTTCTCACTGTCTGTGTCAATCGTGTACTCATCCATTGCAGGTGTGCTTGATCGACTGCTGTGGGGCCCTGACGCTGCAAAAAGAAGCAGGATTTTGCATGGTTGAGGACATGAATTACAAATCTTTACTCGCTTAGGTGTGCTACTTGTATATATAGAAAAAAAGAAGAAAACAAAATAGTAGGGCACAGATGCTCTTGCTGGTTCAGAAAAATCGACCTTGTCAGAATGAATTGTATCAGCACAACTGATGTCACCTAGGCTTGTCATGAACTGAAATGCAACTCTCTCTAAAAAAAAATGCTACTAAAATGTTAATGGCATCAATTTAATTGTGGTCACATACTAACACAACATATGTGACCTCTTTGGTCAAAAATATCTTCGTGGCACTGATTGATTTTGCATGCTGCACTTTCGTTTCCTGCTGCAGTCAGTGCAATAAAAATAATCTGTAGCCTTTTATAAATTGTCCCATTTCTCGTTCCAGCATAAAAGCTGATAGTGTACTATAATGCAGAAAGAGGGAGAGAGAAATAAATTCATTCACAAAGAAAGGAAGAGAGGTCGGCACAAGCTATAATAACCCAGATCATGAAAGGCTGAGGCTTTGGGCTCCATTCCAACCATAGAACTACAATAAACTTGTCGTGAGAGAAGTTTTATGCATTTTAAGTTCACATAAAGATACTGTAAACCAGCAATTATGCAAATGAATCATCGTTGAGCCAACATCTTGAGTATAAACCTGGACATGGCTTTCCATTGACAAGAGGCTGCAATAATACCAGTAAGGCTATAAATTATGAACTTTTGCTGAAACAGAAATGCAAAGTGAAATACTGTTACTGTGTGCACAACACTCTAGGAAATGGAGATGAAAAACACCAAAGGTACTTGATTTTTGTTTAGAATTAGCTGTGCAATAAGCAACAGCAAACTCTACCTATGGTGGAGATTAAATGCTCATACACACTACAAGCTTGACAAGTTCTGTTTGGTGGGAAAAATTTGTGTGCAGGGCGTGCGACTGTCTCTTTGAGAGAACATCTTCGCTGCACAGCCCAGGGGTGGGGGAGGGGAATTAAACACCACAAGCTTGAATAGATCTGAATTGTTGAATACAAAACCTAGTCTTTTAGCTTAAGGGTTAGTCTACTGAATTTCATCAATACTTTCTTTGCAGCAACTGAAAGCTCTTTTCCCAAATAAACATAAGATTGGCTGCAATACTGAGAAACATGGATTTTAACATGTAATCTTTCAACATGACAATGTTACTTGCCACTTGGTAAGCTGCATCTGAATATCCTGATGTTAGAAGCACGACGGCTCCCTACTTCCAAAGCAGTGAGAAGCAAGGCATGACTGAGGTACATAGCTTGTCGTCGTTAAATACAGTTGAACACTTTAATACCCAAATTATGAAGGAATAAAAAATAAATCAATGTACCTCCTTATTATGAAAGCTAATGCACCCACGTTCATAAGCCAGTATCAAAATGTTGTTAGCGCTGCTCAAATTTGAGAAATCGGTGTGTCCCCAATTAACAACAATTAGTATTTGATTCATTTATTTGCGGCTAGCCCAAGTTGCCTGAAAGACCGAATCGAAGTCCTCAAACAAACTTGAGGGTCCAGAAACAGTAAATACTTTTTTATCCAACAAATACCTTTGTATTTTTCCAGCAACAGCTATCAGATAATGAGATACGAGGAATTGAGGGACACTGGCCAGAAGTTGCGCATTCACGCCTCCTTTTCCTTTACGCAGCGTCCCCAGAGTGATGGAAAGCATTTTGACTACAAAAAGCTATCTGCAACCATACTTATTTGCTGGTAGCCCCACTGTTAACATAGTGGCAGTGTTCCTTTTCAAAACATTCACAAGGATAACAAGGCAGTGTTAAACAAACCATACAATATATGTGTTGGCTAATTGCGAAACAAAGAAATTAGGGTGCCTGAAGTTTCTTTTAAGAAAAATGACTGTGTTACACAAGCTTGGTCCTATTCATAAAATGTATTATAATTCAGTCCAGCCATTACTGAAAAAACCACCAGTATTGTATTGGTTGCTACCATGGCAAGACCTACCAGAATTTGTGTGTATATTTCTTCACTTGTATCCGACATTAGACTGCCCTTTCAATATAAGCCCAAAAATAAATCTTTAGCTACATTAGTCAATGTAATGCACATTAACATTTCATGCTCATCAATGAGTACCCATTTCAGATCAAACTCAAATCAGCACAGAAAGACTAAACAACAATTATACATATAAACAAGATCTCCATAAACCCTTGGACATAGTCATAGATTGCCACCTTTAGGTTGTCGCATGTTTAGTATATTACAGAAGCAGTCAAAGTGAGCAAGCAGCTTTAAACATCGCATGCTGACACCTCTAGTTATGATGTATTGACCATAAGCATTTGAAAAATGGGACAGTGGTTAAGCAATAACCACACAGTACACCAGGTAGGCATAGTACCAACTGGTACATTGCTCAAAAATTCAACTGATTTAGCATAAAAGACAAAGTCATGGAACGTAACACATATGCTTAGTGTCAAGCCGCAAATTTTTATATACCCAACATGTTATCATATAGTAACATGCTGAGAAAAGAAAGTGTGTTCGATTCCTTGGTCTTCTGCTCAAAAATTATTTAATTTCAGAACAAGCCCCAACTAGCCAAAAGCAAAGTACAATTTGTACATACTCGGCCTTGGCTTTGGTGATGTGGGAGATGTCTTGGAGCGGCGAAACCAGCTGCTGAAGTATCCACACTTTAAAGATTCCAGAAGTGTTGTCTTTCCCACGCCACTGTGGCCAAGGACTTTGAGCTTTATCCGAGAGAGTGGCTGAGTCCCTGGTATCATTTGAGCTATGTACTCCTCTTTAAGTTGTTCCTATAAACCAGAGAGAGCAATGCAAAGAATACGCAAAATGTATCATTCAGGATTATGAGAAAAAGGAAAGAAATTGGAGGAGACACTTAAGCTCTGCTTTAAGTGTATGATGCGATAGCATAATGGGTTAACTCCCATATATGCAGAAGGTCATTCTCTACTTTGCATTCATAGATCCCTGGGAGTCCTCATACTCCTCCTGGCACAGTGGTGCAGTGGTTAAGCAGTGCGACACTGCCCTGCAATGGCAGGTGTTCCCAGCGGTGGGCCTTGTGCGGCCCTGGTTGCTCTTCCCGAACGACCAATCATTACTTTAAGTGCCACCTGCCATGGTGGGCAGTTTTCTCACTATCCAGCCGGCAGGTTGTGATGACGCCGCAAGATCACATGACCTAGGTGGCCCACCTGCCTCCTAGGTTGCTCTCTGGGGAGCACCTGCCAGAACCGTGCTCGTGACTGTTCACTCAGAACGCCGGCGCCGACAACGCCGACGCTGGATTTTCTGGTGAGTGGGGCCTTTAACGCGATAGGGTTAAAATGCACAGGTGCACAGTTATAAGTGGCAACAATTATATCTTACATTCCTGAGGCGATTCAGCAGGTCACCAATAGCACTGTGTCCTTGGGCAAGGGCAGTGATCTCTGCGGGAATACCATCCTGCGAAATACAACGTGTGCTTCGCCAACATATTTGTGTAATCAACTGCTACCATTAATTATGAAGTTATAGCGAAGCATATGCCCGGTTCCACCAGAGTAAGTAAAGCTCAGTGAAGGCAAGAAAAATTTTGTAAGTGCTCTTGCTCGAAAAGATAAAGTTCCTGTTGCTGTCCTGACAGGAAAAAAATTAAGCACTTGTTTTATTTTATTAATATTACTAGTAGTGGTGTTGATAAAACAGGGCCAAACAGCAAAAGAATTTATGTGATTTAATCAATAGGAATGGTGAAAACTACAGCACTGAGCTAGTAGTAAGGAAACAGTTTTTGAAACGCTACCAAAATTATAAGCAGTTAAGAGCTAAAAGCCTGTCAAGGGCTTAACATGCTAGAATGTGACTAAAATTCAATCATACCCTGTTCTTTTGGTCAACATTGCAGCCAGCAAGGCATAGGCAGCGGACAATTTCTGTATGGCCATTTTTGGCAGCCAGGTGTAAAGGGTACAAGCCAGCCTAAAAGGAAAAAAATTGTTTAAAATCTTAGGCTATAACAAAGCAACTGCCATCATACACAAGACTGCTTGCATTTGAAAAAGATTATAAGCTAACTTATGTAAGCTGTAATGGAAGAATAGAAGGAACACCTTCCTAATTCACAACAAATATTTCCTTGGACATCCATGAAATGCTACATTTCAGACACTGAGAACATCATACGGATATTAAGACATGATCAGATATCTTATGACGGCAGTATGAATGGAACGGTCTACAGATCATCTAAATCCCATCCAGCTAATGCTCTTAGCATGGTAATGTGCTGCAACATGATTATGATCATCATCATCACCACCCAGACTGCGCCTACAGCGGGGCAAAGACCTCTCCTATGTCTCTCCAATTATTCCTGTCATTTGCCAGCTACGGCCACCGCATCCTTCCAAGCTTCTTTATCTCATCCGCCCACTTTCTGCCACCCCCTGCCAATCGTCTCTTGGAATCCTCTCTGTTACACTTAAGGACCAGCGGTTATCCTGCCTTCGCATTATATGCTCTGCCCAAGCCCATTTCTTCTTCTAGATTTCGACTAGGATGTTATTAACTCACATTTGTTCCCTCACCCAGTCTGCCCGCTTCCGGCCTCTTAACATTACACCTATCATTTTTCTTTCCATGACCAATACAAATGCAGCATGACAGACATATATCACCTTTCAAGAATACGATGAATGTATAATACAACACTCAATTCCTTCAACATTTCCAAGCTTAAAGGGGTAGCGTTCACTTATTCTCATATACTGCTCATATCATACGCAGAAAAATAAACTGGACTGCACACCTTTTTTTGCCATTTCAGAAACTAGCTTATCTTTTAAGTAGTGGGGGCTCCTAAACAATCTATGCATACTCAAGCCCTGGCAGTACAAAGACTTTGTAGGCCAGCAGTATGACATATAAGGAGCCATTTTTCATTCATGTCATAAAAATTCCAGCCACTACATGGGCAATACACAAGTTTCTCTGATGTGTTTAGGGCTTTTGAAAACAGTGCTAAAAATTGAAATCCCTAAATACTTGTAATTAAAAATTTAATTTTCTTTTATGGGTGCTTTCTTTGCATGAGAAGGAATTAGGTAAGGTCTTTTATTCGTGACATAGAGAAGACTAATTTATCGGTGTTGTTTCACTGACCAGATGATGCACCATTCAGGAAGTTTTATGAAACTGGTGATTAAGCTCTTTTTATCACTAGGTATTGCAATCTCCCCAAAAATCATAAAATCAACTTCGAGTAACATGATATGGTTAGATTGACTGATAGCAGTTCTTATATCATTCTAATGAATAAAAAATGAAATCAGTGCAAGCATGTATCCCTGAAGAGCATCAGATTAAAATTTGGAGCTGGAATTTTTTTTCATATTTTAAAGAATCTATATCAAGCACATAATGTGTTAGAGACGCATCGGTCAAGCTCATCGAACCAAGTGTGGATTCTTCGGCACGCATTTCTCCAAAAATAAATTAATGGTAGAAGAACAATATCTGCTAGTTTCAGCAAAAGTATTCCATGGGAGGTCCAGGTAAACACCATGCATGTTAAAATCTAGAAAGTTAGCAGCGATCTGACTTGATGCATCTATACAGACAAATCTAAAAATAAAGTCATTCTACAACTTATACTCTTGAAATACTTATCATAATTGCAAGCAAAAGTATAAAATTGTGGAAGGGTGGGCACTGCAGTACAGAGCTTGCAATTCGCAGAAGAATTATTTATGAACAAACGGAAAAAATGTCCCTGATTGAAACTGACCCCTGGTTGACAAAATAACTCTTAAAAAGCACCATGCAGTTGTAGATGGTATACATTCATGTGATAAGGAAGAGGCATATGAGGACATTTTCAACTTTGACAGCTCAAATATGATCACATTTTTCTCTCTGAGGAACTGGCGTAGCTGCAAATTTTTATTTATCTATTTATTCATACAGATACATACAGTACCCACAATGGGGCACTATTGTTGTGGAAGAATTCACAACAACCAAACAAAAGTGTACAACAACCACGTAGGCAGACACAATGTATAGGACTCAGCTGGTTTCTTAGCTTCTTTTTTTTACCTGTCTTATAGAAGAAATAGGCTTGGGCATGGCATGTAATGCGAAGGCAAGGTAACCTATGGTCGTCAAAGGTAACGGACTGGATTCCATGAGAAGGCAAGCATAGCACGGAGCGGCAGAAAGTTAGATGGGTGGATGAAATTAAGGGTTTGCGGGAATAAGGTGGCCCCAGCTAGCGCAGGTCAGGGTTCATTGGAGAGATATGGGAGAGGCCTTTGTCCTGCAGTGGGCTTAGTCGGGCTGATGATGATGATATCTTTAAAACCAGTGCCGATTTAGATTCCACAACGAACAATTAAAAAACACTGAAATGGAGTACCTTGTTTGGCACGTCTACTTTGCATCCAAAGGCACACAGTGTCTGGGCTAAGGACAGCAGGCCGTCGCGGGCAGCAACATGAATTGCAGTTTCTCCATGCTGGAAAAAAGGTTAAAACATAGCAGGCATGTGTTAAACTAGTACAGAACCAATTTTTGGTTCTGTGCTCTTTTCCTTATACAATATGAAAGACATTTGTAAGCATAATTTGCCATGTGGAATTTGCCCATGCGTAGCAAATAATTTACAGTTGAATTCCTTCCCTCGTGTTTCTTTGGTTTCAACATCGTAATGGTGGCTATAATGTCTAAGTTTAGTACCAGTTATATGTGAGGCTAAACAAACTGCGACATAAACAGTGCTTTATTTTTTGTCATTCCATCTTTTATGGCAAGCTAACTAAAGCATTGCAGTGAATCGAAATGACACATCAGCAATTATATCAGTTTTTTTAACGCCTCATGTGACCGGTACTAAACTCCAGGACCACAGCCATCGCTTGGCTGTGACTGTGTACTAACATCCCACGTATCATTACAAAGAAAAAACCATGCTACCAAATATTTGTTGCTATACAACCAACAAGCATATAGATCTAACATCTAACATCCCAAAGCTGCACATGGTGGAGTACGAGAGACATCCAGTCAGGAAATTTGGGTTAATTTCAACCACCAGGAGTTCTCACACAGCACATGAGTGGGTTTTCATTTCACCCCCACTAAAATTCAACCACATTGGTAGAGGGGTTTGATTCCGTGACTTTGGGCTTAGCAGCAAACCACCACAACCACTGAGCTGCAGTGGTGGGTGGCTTAACTATGAATACACCAAAAATCAGCACTCACCCACTCAGTACAAACACCACAGAGATCATAGTCTTTGTAGTTAAGCCCCTAACCAATAATACACAGTGAGAGTGAGGATAAAGATGATCAAAATGTGCTATAATTAATAAGTGGCACAATTCAGCAGTAGGAATCTTTTACAAACATTACTGAGCTTATTCCTTCACAGGCACTGCCTTTGGGCCTATGGGCTTTACTGGCATTTATAGAACAATGGCACTTAAAGCAAATACTTCCCCTTAGGCCCAGGACAAAGAGAGGCATACTTATCATAATAATCAGCCAAGCGAAGTTCAGAGCTTCCATTTTCATCATTTGGGCTCATCAGATTTTCATGATTTTCCAAAGTCACTATCCTGCTTGGTTCATTGGGTGTGAAACCAGCTGTTGTGTAAGTTCAACTTCTAGTTTTGGTAGACAAGTGCAGGATGTGTTCTTTTAACGACCCTACATAATGTGCATAGAATAAAATAGCGTTTAGTGCTACAATGTTTATCCTTGCAATGTGAGTATAATAAATCTGCACACCTCATGAGCCGTTCATTTAATTTCACGCACAGAGTTCAGAAATATTTTGCCTGAAGCTTGACTATATTTACGTCACCGTTAATTTCCTTATAGTGCAAAAATTTTGCAAAGTACTTAACAACAGATGCTTTCCTTATTTAGTTAGTCTCCAGAAGGAGGAAGAAAATGCAGTTGTTCATTGACTAACTGAACAAGCAAAGCTACTCAAAGAACAAGAGCTGAAAATGCATGAAATAAAATAAATTTAATACTAAACTAGAATAATACTGTATTTGCAATACCGCATTTGCAATTTGTAATACCATTGCAGACCAATACGTCCCCCCTTATGTAATGCCTTCGAGCCTTTAAAGAAACAATAAACGAAAGGAAATGAAATGAAATCTGCATATTACGAACACATATGAAAGGTGCATGAATCCTATGATAGCCAGACTTACATTGTCAACTACATCTGTTTGGCAGCCGTTGTGAAGAAGAAGTAGAGCTACCGAGACATGATGCCTCCTCAATGCCAGGTGAAGAGCCGTGCAGCCATGCTGTAAAGGGAAAAAGGTCGTAGCAAGCATTTTTTTGGGAGTGCTCTTCTTCACACCTCTAAGTGTTGTTGAACAGTACTACTAATTCTACGTACTTGCTAGCTCACTCAAACACACTCACAACAGGGTGGCCTAGATTTTGAGTTGTTTTAAATTTTAATCAACCATAACTGTGCTTCCTGTATACCGTGTGCAAAAATAAGCCATCTGGAATTGAGCATCAGTGATAACAGCTCCCAGGACTTCAATGTCTGCTGCTTAGGTGCAATAAATTCTACTGACTGCTCCTCAGCATACTACACCACAGCTCTACCAACACTTTCTTAACCTTTTCAGCAACCAAAGCACATGAAATATCCTGGAATTCTGCACACTGATAAGGAACAATTATTTCAAATGGTTTTTCTTTGCTATGCATGAAAGCATTCAAAGAACGAAAATTGAGGCATAAATGTTATTTTCTGCAAGTTTCATGGCATACTTAATTGTATCAGTAATAGTGAACTGACACATAACTAAGAATCATTCAGTAAATCGTGATACTAACCTTGTCCAAAAGATCAGGATCAGCACCAGCCTCGAGAAGGCAGCGAACACTCTCAAGATGACCCCTCGCTGATGCTGTGTGAACTGGGGTTTCACCTTCCTGTATTAAAAGATGTATAATATATAATATATCGTGCAACAGCTGTTTCAAAGCTCACCAGTAATTTTTAAAAATTGGCTTTGCTAGGGATAAAAACGGCTTTTCTCCAATGTTTAGGGGAATTCCAGAAGGTTGAGTAGCCTTGTAATAAGGGGCCATAAGACGGCAGAGTGGGTCAGGGAACAAATGTGGGTTAATTACATCCTATAGTCGAAATATCAAGTGGAAGAAATGGGCTTGGGCAGGGCATGTAATGCGAAGGCAAGGTAACCAATGGTCCTTAAGGGTAACGGAGTGGATTCCAAGAACGCAAGTGTAGCAGGGGCAGAAAGTTAGGTGGCTGGATGAGATTAAGAAGTTTGTGGGGTAACGAGGCTGCAGCTGGCACAGGATAGGTTAACAGGAGAAGTGTGGAAGAGGCCTATGTCCTGCAGTGGGTGTAGTCAGGCTAATGAAAATGATGATGAATCATTAATGTCTACCCAAGAACAGCCATACGGCTACAAGGGAAAGCTCTACAGATTTGACAGGCAGTGTGGATGAATGTTTCTTCAACTACGGTGCTTCTGAGAAATCTGTATGGCTTTTCTCTGTAGCTACATGGCCCCACTTGGGTGGATGCTAATAAGTAATTACTCCCTTACTATAAAGCTGGCTTTCACAACATAATAGTGCCAGTGGAAGCGGACATCAGAAAACAGGTTAATCATATTATATAGTAATTAAGCTATTCAATTAGATTCTAATAGTTACCTTTTAATTATTACAGTTAATATAGTTTAACTAGTATTAAAATCCTATGTTTAAAAATTACTGGTAGGCTTCATTATAACACACTGTAAATGACACAAACTTATCTGGCAGCATGATATGGCATATACAGTATATATAATGTCACGCGTTAGCATTACATGTATATCTCACACAACCTGCAAGCGACTGCAGAAAATTGATGAATTCTTCCATTAAACAGCACTTCAACCCAGAAAAGTGCTTGTTTGAGAGAAAGGGCACAACTTCATCAAAACGATAACAATACCACTTGCACCCAATTTCATAGCAAAAATTAAAGAACATTATTTGATAACACAGCTTTCAAAACAAAGCGTGGAATGAAATTCAAACAATATAGTAATCTCTGGTGAGCGTTTTTAATTGGAAGCTACACTTTTTTATGCAGAATTAGCATTTGTATACACACAAGAGACATAGTGCTGTTTTTTGCACCTTCTCAGTTTTGTACTGCATTCCCGTAATGCATACATATTTACTGGCATGATGAATGCACTTTCACAATAAATGCAACCCCTACAATGTTCATTAAATTTTTAAAAATTTGAATTTTCCATGCAGTAAAATTTACCCCACACAATAAACATACCTCTCAATGTAGCACTAGTTTCCTTAACAAAAAAGTTTGTTCATTAATATGATATTTTTCAATATTAATAGACATTTTTTGAGGTCATTACTGCAAACTCTTGTTAGCTCAGTTTATGCACAGGCATGCCACTATGTATGTGCCATGTACAAAACATACAACACCAACCGAAAATCCTGAAACCAAACAGAAATAACGAGCCGAACCTTATTCCGAAGGTGTGTGTGGGCTCCTGCTTCGCACAGGACATGCATAATTGTTGGAAACCCATGCCATGCTGCAATGTGCAATGCTGTGTCTCCATGCTGCAGCCAAATAAAAATGAAACAACAAAATTAAGACCAGGAAAAAGACTATAGCTTTCACAAAAAACAAAATTAATGGCACACACAAAGTGTTACTACTTTTCACAAGTAATCTTTCGTCAGCTTAACTACTACTACAACAAGCAGATCATATTGAAAAGAGAGTTGACAAACATGATGAGTAATAAACTAAAGAATGAATCACTGGCAAATTTTGAAACTGACAGTACAGCCAGAATGAATTTCTTTTAAGGTTCACGCTTGCCACATTCTCTAGCCTTCCTGATCACTTATGTAGTGTTCAGCTTAGTAGGATGCAGGAGGACGCATGATGCATGTAAGGCCTATAGTGCGTATTATTTCATTGAAGTGCATTTGAATTAAACAGCCAGAAAGGGATTAACACTTGCCTCATCAGTCACGTTGATGTTGGCACCAAAGGAGCACAGTAGCTTAACTGCTGGGTGGTGACCGTAGCGAGCGGCCACATGCAGCGCCGTTTCACCAGACTTGTTCTGGCAGTCAACTGAGACTCCACTCTCCCAAAGATACTGGATTACGTCTGTGTGGCCCTGACGGGCTGCCCAGTACATGGCACTGTCCCCATGCTGTAAAAAGGAAGGAAATGGCATCGTGAAATGCAATCCTAAGACAGCTCTGCACTGATCAGTATGGCAAACATGAGCAATGGTACGTGCTCCTCTAACACCGCTACAAGCATTGCGTTTCTTTTAGTACTTCTTGAAAAATAAAAGAGGCCATTGCATGTACTAAAATCTGATTTTCACCAACCGAAATAAAGCCGGAGTCATAGCGTTACCAACTGGTTCCAAAAAACCAGTATTAAAAAATTTCAGTTTTTCATTTAATCACTCAGTTTTGCATTTGTTGTTGACACACAGTGTTGTTTCTGAACAAAATGCTGCTGCAGTGCAGTGCTGGTGACTAATGTTTGTGGTACTCTCTTGCATTGTTGTGCTATATACCACTTGTACCAGTATGTATGAGCGTCAGTAGCAGCCAACCATAAACCGCGCCTTTCCGTTCAACAACTGGTGTTCCTATATGACACCTGCTCTTCACATCTGCTCTTCGTGCACAAGTTTGCTCAATATATCCTAAGATTTAGTTTTAGGTTAATTCATTATTGGTGCACAAGAAATCAGCATTCGACCACATTCTTTGTTTATAGAGTAACATATGTGAACGCAGTGGAAATGATTCATTTATGAATCACTAGCAGATACTATTTCTTGACAAAATGTTGCAAATATATATAGTTCTTAAGAATTAAATCCCTGCTTTCTGCAATTAGAAAGAAATTAGCTGAATACAAGTCAGGTTTCCAGAGCACCTGGTTGGTTGGCTTTGCATTACAGCTTCTCAAAGGCAAGTATTCAATAGGGGGCCCAAGCGGGGCCCCTCCTCCATCAATTCTTTTGCAGTGCTCTTGTCAGACAAGTACTACTGGGAAACCCCCCCTCCTTGACGATACATAAAGTTACCCCGGGTCCATGCCTGCCTTCTCAGCTTGCGTATAGGCTCAGGTACCAGAGGACAAAGAAAGAGTAACAGCATGAACACTGGACTTCAGTCGAAGTCCAGTGTGCGTAGTGTGCACTCTTCCTTTGTCCCTTTTCTCTTCATGCATATACATACCATTGTTTCATTGTACCGTGGTTCAAGTATCTATATTGCAGTTCAAATAGGTCAATACACAGCACTGGTTTAACTGCACAAGAAAAATCAAATTAAAGACCAGAAGTAAAGCAATGATATTCATTTTTGTTACTATTTTCATGGAAGAAACATTTAAGCCTTTGCAGTCTAAAATGTTTACACACTTTGCGGCTGTTCTGGTCCAAAACTATTTCGCCAGTTTTGTACACCACGAAGAAAACAACAGCAGTGCAAGAAAAACTCGTGGAATGTAATATATTTTTAGTGTTTCTTTGTATACCCAAGTCTTTCAACGATACTTTGGCAGCGTGTGGTTTAAAAGATGGTGCATCAAGTAGTGAGGAAAATTTGTACAATTCAACCAGCTTGTTGTGCACCGACCAGAACAGCCGTGTAGCGTTCTCAGAAGGGGCCTGACTATAGGGAATGCAAATGGTTAACAAGAGTAACAAATTGCCCCCTTACCCCTAGAAAAATAAGAGAGGTCATGTGGATATATAGTGCCAACACTACACTGCTATAGACAAGTGCAATATTAACAACATACCAGTTTAAAATTTTGTAAGCTAGGCTGTGCAAATATTTTTTTGAGCCCACAACAATATATATACAATATTTTTTTTAAAAAAGAAAAGAATTAAAATTCAGTGAGCATGTTAGCACATTTGTAAAAATAAACTAAATCTAAGGTTCCATAAAATATCACCTACTTTTGCATTGGTCTATCGAGTGCATATGTATGAATGACACGTGCAAGCTGGAATCTGAACGGCAGGGCAAACAGAGAAACCTTATTCCATGTATCAGACACTGCCAACGTACACTGTCTGTCAGTTTCAGGTTGGCTCCCTTTGAATGCAGCAACTTGAGTATCTGTAACTGAGCCAGGCCTGCAGCAATATGAACAGCAGTCTCCCCATGCTGCAAGAGAAAATAAGAAGAAGAGACATGCATGAAGCTGATGACTAAGGAGGCTCCAGAAACAATGGGTAGAAGGGAAGTAGCTGGGAAGCAAGAAATTGCAAGGCAAACTGTTCAGAAAATTACCTGAACCATGCGTATACACTTTACAAAAAAGTTAAATGATAACTAAAAGAGATCAGAGTTTCCACTTTAGCCCCTTCTGGAGTAACCGAAAAAGTGGCTGGCTCAATATTAGAGTGGGACGATTAATAAAATTGTCTGTTATAAGTATGTTGTATCTAATATTATTTAGCCCATTCCCCTCTGTAATATTGTATTACGCGCTAAGAGTATGAATAAATAAATAAATAGAATCGGCATATGTAAAGTTATGAATGCTGAAATGGCTGTCACAGCATTCACAACCATTCTATACTTATCCAAACCAAATTTATGTCCCCACTGATATTCACGAAATCTCCTAATGTGCAGTCCTGAAGCACTCCTGCTAGGGGCATACCACGGAAGTGCCAGCTTGGGACATCCCACATAGGCGGCCCATGAGACATCCCCACAAGGTTTGTTTGGTCACTTAATCCATGCAACTGCACTACTGTTTTCTGTTGTAGCCTATTAAATGCAAACTAACAAAAATTAAATTCTCATTCTCTCATTAGACAAGATTCTGCAGGTACAGTTCTACACATCAGCACAAGCACTTGAAGTTGGAAGTGATGCAGTTGGAAGTGATGCAATGCACGGACCCTCTGTAACATAGAAATGTTGCAGAGGCCTTCTACAGAGCCCTTCTGTACAACTGCACTAAACATAACCGCACAATTATGGGAGCCAGCTGTCATATGGAATTTCATAAAGTAATGAACCAACATGTTCCTTCTGATAAAGGACATAAAAGTGCATTTTGATACATGCATTTCTATTTACTGTCCGTGCACTTACAGATTTATAAACTTCATTAATTTGGAAAGTGCCACCGGCTGTGACAGAGGCTCATATGGGGTACACAAGCTTAATTGTATATATACGTGGTACAACACTTCTTTTCACATGTGACATAACTTTACCTTCGCAATTATCTTTATAAACGTTTAGCCCAACAGTTTTTTTTTCTTTGGAAGCAGTAGTGCCTACGTGAAAGCAGAGATAGAGAATATGCGGCGGGGATCATGCGGCAGGGAAATGTGTTTAACCGACTCATAACGTCCACCTATTACTGTGGGCTACCTATAGCTTTACCGCCTACGGTGCAGGTCCTAGTTTAAAGTACGCCATCAATCTAATTCACATAGGGCTTTGTACAATTCTGTATGGCTTAATTTTCCGCCGCGCGTAACACCGCAAGTACGAAACACCAGCTCACCCGCCATATCTAGTGCGGCAGGCGCGCTTACCCGCACAGCAGCAGTGCACTCGGGCGGTGTGCGCAGAACGGAGGAAGCGAAAGCGCATACGCAAAAAAAAAAAAAAAAACGAAAGGGAAGTTTTTCGAGGCTGTGCCGGCCACCTTTGAAAGCATGTGACTAGGGGTTTGGGATAATCATCCATCGCGGGTGCGAGAGACCAAATACACAGCAGCGGGAGCTAATTGCAGCTTTCGTTTACTACGCTGACCACGCGGTGGCCGCGCCGATCGAAATTGCTTCGCCATTCGCACAACCAGCAGTATTCGTTGACACTCACGCAGACAGTGGCGCGCTGTGGAGAGGGGCGGAACAGAATTTACTGCGGCCTTCCGACACAATGGAAAGCCTGCTTCGGAGGAAAGTAGTTCACGCTTGTAGCACAGCGGAAATCCGCATAAAACGTGGTCTGCTAGATCAAAGGGAGTGTCCACGCTGGTGTAAATGTTAATTTTTAATCGTAGATTGTGGGGTTTGACGCTCTGAAGGAAAACGTACATGAGCTCGAGGGACGCCGCATGGAAGCACAGTGTAGTGGAAGGCTCCGAATTAATTTACGCCACCTGCATGGGGTTCTTTACCGAGCGCTGACATCCCACAGGAAATACAAAAAAAAAAAGCCAAGCATGGTGGCACTGCCACCGAACCGTTTCAAAGGAGACGCTCCCATCTTCCATCTATACACACCGAAAACAAAAAAAATGGCTGTGGTTTAGCTCTGGTTAAACCTGGAGTGACGCGATATATAGCTACATCTGGCCGAGAACTCGCTCAGTCGAATCGCAAAGTCAGTCTTTCGCCGCTCCGTTTCGCTGGGCGTTCCTTCTTCATCTCTGTCCCACTTGACACGGCGCATGCGCACAGCCCTTGCAGCTGTTGCGCGCCGCGCCGCCGGCAGCAGCTGCTCCGCACCACGTGATCAACCCACGTGATCAATGGCGCCGCCACGGAGCTCGAGTGGTGCCACGCTGAAGGGTCGAATAGGTGGCGTAGTGTAGCTATCGCTACGAAACACTGGTTTTGATCGGGGGAAAAAAAAGTGGCGCAGTAACTTCCTCACATCTCAGTACACCCGAACCGCGCCGTAAGGGAATGGAGGAAGGTGGGAGCGAAAGAAGAGATAGAAAGAGGTGCCGTAGTGGGGGGGGGGGGGGGGGGGGGGGGGGGGGGGGGGGGATTAATAACTTTATTGAGTGTCCGAGAGGATTTTGCGCGACCGGGCCTATGCAAAGCCACCTACACTCTGCCTATAGGTCTCGATCTCACTTGGGGACGTCGCCGCCTCGAGGGCCAGCTGGACGGCCCAGAGTTGGTCGTTGAGGCTGGAGCCGCGCAGAGCGGCGGACCACCTTCACGAGAGGTTTTCGGGATTAACACCGGTTAGTCGTGCCTTTCACGACCAGAGTATGTGTTTAAGTGTGGCTGCATCTGTCTTGCAGATCTCGCACGTGTTGGTATTATATATACTTCGGAGTAGAGCCTGTCGTATTGCAGCGGGTTCGGGTACGCGTGTTCGTTTGTGATTGCCTCCAGGTGACTGCCTGAGCTCTGCATAGTTTGTTGCCAGGCGGAGGCTCTGGAATAATTTCGACCACGTGGGGACCTCTAACTGGCACTGACATCGCACAACACTGGGCCGCCGCGGCGAGTCTTTTTTAATTTTTAATCATGTTTCAACTTGTGTTCTCGTTCTGCGCCGGCGTGATGATCACTTTTCCGCTTCTTGCGCGTGCTTGTAGCCTCGAACGAGTACACCCACCACGCATCAGCTGCGAGTAGAGTGTAACCAGACACATTCTGTGGACAGTTGTCTCACTACGAATTTTTTTATCACTGCATGTCTAATAGCGGTCACGTTCTTGAAGTTGTCCCACAAATAGCGGCCCACTGCATGAGATGAGTTTGACAAATGACAGGACTCAAGAAATGGTGTTATTAGGTACATGCCCGCTGGGAATAAGGTGGATGCGGCCCAGGAGGCATTTGCTGCTTATGTTCTAAAAGATACAGGCTGCTCGCTGTAGAATGCTTCTTTCAGCTAAACCAGTGAATTGTTCGAGCTCAAATTTTGCACAGAAATGGCACTTGCGGCACAATTGTTTTATAGAACACGTGGTTTGTGTACTTACCCGAATCGATAAGAAGTCCGATATTCGCACTGTCTGCGGCGATGACAAATAAAGAAAAAAGCCGCTCTAAGCCAACTCTCAGTGATTGCACCAGTGGCGCCATCTCGTTTGTCGACCGTGGAGATTAGGCAAAGGAGAGGGCGTTTAGCGGGAGATTTGAAGACGCTTCTTCCAACTGCTTCATCAATGATCACGAAAAACTTAGCTTGGCCAAAACTGGACAAAATTTGATGACTTTCGTGAAAAAGCGCCTTGAAACCTCCCACAAAACACTACACCCCCCTCCCCGCCTTGCCTTTACCGAATCTCCACGGCCGACAAACGGCGCCACCGGTGCAATCGCCGCCGCGGACGATGTGAATATCCGGCTTCTTCTGATCGATTCAGGCAGGTATACCGAACAGATGCGGTATAAAACAATTCTGCCGACAAAATGTCCTTTCTGTGCAAAATTTGGGCTCGAACAGTTCACTGGTTTAGCTGAGAGAAGCATTCTACGGCGTGCGTTTAACTCGAGAACACGCTGTATAACGAAACGTACATCGCTCTAAACAGAAAGGAGTAAAATGAGAGTAAGCTGCCCTCTAAAGCACTAAAAGGGAGTGCGAAAGAGGACACTTTACTCCCTTTTTACTACCGCATTCGTATTTAGAGAGTATGGATGATGGTGGTTACGATGATAATGGTACTCCACCATCATTACAGGTGGCATGGCTTCTCTCTAAAAACCGCGCTAACATTTAAAAAAATCTGAGGATTTCCAGCAGCACTTTAATGATTACACTTCTTTTGGAAACAAAATGCATTTCTATACATAAGGACAAGTGGCTGGTTTAATCAACCACGACCGCGGGAGGGAACTTGGGCAAACCATTTGTGCACACCTTGTTGCTTTGATTGGGGTTGATGTGGGACATGGAGAAGAGCTCCTCCAGGCCGGCGTAGTTCCCCTCTTCGACGGCGCAGAAGAGGGCGGCCACCACGAAGTTCTCGTCTTGCTGCGAAGATAAGACAAGCGGGGTGGCGATAAGAACGAGGGGCGCATGCACACAAGGCTGTCGATCTACGCCCGGCGTAACGGGGTGTAGTCGCCCATCCGGGTCGCACTGACACGCAAGCTGGACGGTAAGCAGCGAGGCCACGTAGGAAATATGCCGCGTTTCCGACAGGCACGATCGAAACCTTGGCAGACACGTAGCGCAGTCCTGGCGAAGGCAGTCGCAAAATAAAAAAAAAAAGAACGAACTGCCCAGCCGGAAGCCCTTCGCAATCTTAACGCCCAGCACAATAGCGGACATATTCCTTTCTTCCCCTTTTACCGCAGCGGTGGCCTAGTCGTTTGAACATCCGCCTCGCATGCGGGAGGTGGCGGGTTCGATCCCTAGTGCCGCCGGGTACCCACCGGTGATACAATGAGCACAAGCTTTCCCCTGGTCTGGTGCTCGGCTTCATCATCATCGTCAGCCTGACTACGCCTACTGCAGGGCAAAGGCCTCTCCCATGTCTCTACAATTAACGCTGTCCTTTGCCAGTGGCGCCCACCCTATGCCTGCAAACATCCTAATCTCAGGGGTCTTTGACCCCACTGTGAGAAGTCGAAAATACATTGAGCCATGGCACTCTTTGGTCATAGATGCACTTGCGCCATAAAAATCCATAATCATCAAAAAATTCATTTTTTTTAGGTTCCCACACGAGCAGCAAAACCGGACTCCACTGCATGTAGCTTTAAAGACCATCTTAGGTTGTTTTTTACTTATCTTGCTCATCCAGCATGTGCAGCGTGCAGCGTGTGCGGGCGATATACTATACCGTCTGTCGATTATGAGTAATCAACTTCTTGCAATAATTCTGCGATCCATGGAAAAAATTTCGGTCGTATAAAAACCTAAATGAATGCATGCACAGCTAGACCTAAATCTGAATGGTATACGTGCTAACAGCTCAATAAAACTGCCGACACTTTCCAGTGCCCGTTGAGCAATGGTCGAAGACGTAACAAAAGCTGACCGGTAGCCTCGTAATACGATTTGCACTGTTCGCGGACGGCATGAAATCTGAGCAGTGGTATTTGTTTAGACGACTTGCTTACGACTGTACACCTAACGAAAAAAAAAACGAGGACAAAGAAAGACACAAACACAGCTTGCGCGAACTAATAATTGTTAACCTATCAGGAACGCGTGCATTGCGATTAAAACCGAGTAATATACACAGCTTCGAAAACACACACAAAAAAAAACTGAAGAGTTAAAAGGAAATAAGAGAAATCACGCACTGCAGACCGTCTAATCAGTACATCTTCAGCATGTGTGGTTCGCTTTTTGACTATGCAACAGAAGAGGTACTGACACCAGGAACGTGGCCAGGAATTTTTTTCTGAAGGGGTGGGGGGTGGGGGGGTGGGGCTCAAGGTAAATTCTAGGGGGGGGGGGGATGCTTACAGCTTGCTGAGCGCAAGACAACAGGGGGGGGGGGGGGGGGGGGGCTTCAACTTGCCGACAAAAGCAAGGCTCTAGATAAGCACGACCATGAAAAGCAAATAATAATGAAAGCAACTGAATTCTACACGTCACGTCTGCTATCGTTCCCTTTGGAGCACATCGTGCATACATATCTTACACACAAGCGCTCTAGAAGTCATAAAGAAGTGCTATGTCTCGCAACCTCCTGTGTCTTATTATTTTTACCCTTTATTACGCTCTGAAACCAGTAGTAGTACCTCCGGCACCGAAAGGAAACAGCTTAAAAGTCGGTAAGCTGCTGTGCCCGAAGACGCCAATTAATTCTGTGCGTATTAGCTACAAGATATAACATTTCATCCCGATGGCATGAGCGCACAAAATAATGCAGCCGCTCAACGAAATCCTTCCATCGCTACCAAGAACAACATCAAGAGACACCGGTTCTCACGTTTCTCAGATAAGAAGCGACACGTTAAGCATTAAAGGATTCGCACAGAATGGCGGAGTACAGAATCCAGAGAGAAGGGAACAAGCCGGGAAATTGGGTCATCAAACTCGGAAATCGATACTTCATCGCAAGGAAGCATGCACGCACTGCGAGTCGTGCTTATTAGATGCGCGTCTCCCCCGGGGGTAATTTCAAAACGCGGCAAACCATGCACTGAAATAATGTGCATCGAAGCCTAAATATTTCTGTCTAAATCTAAAGCCAACTACAGCTACCGTGAACAGCAGTGCAGCAGACAACGTAGTCATCGACCGGCCAAGCGCGGCGTCATTGCAGGTTTCATAACTCGCACGCATCAAACGAATAACGCGAAGTGACGCTGAAATGCCGTGCACACATCAAATAGTCAACTATTTTAACTCTGCAAAAGGCGAACACCCGAACTTATATAAATCATCAATTTGTAAGTGAGTTAACGAGCCACGCCCGGCGAGAGCCAACGAACCTCACCGGCTCCCAGACACCACACAGTTCGAGGAAAACAATGGAAGATAGATAGCTTGCACGCAAACAGCTCCTCGCTCCCGCTCGTTTCCGCTATCTAGATCGTGCGCGCATAAAACAGACTCGTTTACGGCCCACATTTCGTAAAAAGCACTGCGCCAAGTACAGCGCAATCGCGCGCGCTCAAGTCCGGAACGCGTTGCACCTCGTAAAACCCGCGAACGAAGTGCATCAACCGTGCACATATCCCGCGGAAGCATGCAGGGGGGGAAAGCACTAAAATAGAAAGCAAAAACGCTCGAAATACGCGCTCCACGCGTGCGTAGTAGTACGTGCGGCGGCGGCGGCGGCGGCGGCGGCTCTGGGTTGCAGTGCATGGTTAACGTTACCGTGAATGGACCGGCGCCCCCGGCGACCAGGGCGAGAGGGCCTTGCTGCGCGTCCAGCTTGGCGCTGCCCTTTCCGCAAATGCCCGGCTCGGAAAACCCGGAACCTTCCCTCCGCCTGCGCTCGCCTCGTTTTCCTTTCCTACCCTCCCGACCCGGGATGGTCGATCAATTTTGGGCGCGCGTGACGTCACAGGCGCCGCCACTCGACGACTCTAGTTGTAAAAAGAGCAACACCAATAATGGCTTCAAACTAGGCCTTACAGATTGTCGCACCACCTGTTAAGAAGAATATCAACTACGAAACGATTTTCAATTACGTGACATTACAGAATGCTTTGTTACTGGGCGCCCACAGGCGGTGTGTAAGTCTGACCACTCCAGAAAAGTTGTGAACAGAAAATGTCAACGCTAGGAGCAGAATGCCCTGACTGGTATGATGCACTTCGCCGCTCTACTGCCTGCGCCTAGGAATATCAGTCACGTGATGCACCCCTGCATGCGCTCACAAGAGCCCGCGCCTCATGCTCCTTTCCAATAGCAAAGCTGGGAGCCACGCGCGTATTTCTTCGCCATCTAAACTCCTTATTTCTTTTAGATTTTTTTCTGCTGAGGAGGATGACGCTGAGGAAAGGCTACCTTGAGAGGAAAGGCTAAGCAGTGAGCACAGTAAAGAAAAACCCGAATTCTCCCCATTTAATTGCACTCTTAAAACGACTCTGCAGCAAAAAACCCGAGCGCTCGCAAGACATTGCTCTTGCGCCTAGCCGGGATAGTGCGAGTTATATACTGATTAATCTTTGAGTTGCGACTGTTCTCAAGAGCGTCAAGCAGTACAGAAAACTGCTGAAAGTAAGTAGATAAAACAAATAAATAAATTTGCGATTTTTCACAACTTATTTACAAAATACTACGGACACCAAGTCTAAGCAGGGTGGACGTACAAGTTAGTGAAATCATAGATAAGCAAAAATGCAAAAAATGCACAAATAACGCTAGTTGGTTTGACCTCACGGGGCATTGGTTCAGTTATCTGATTCCATTCTGTTATTGTGCGTGGAAAAAACGAAAACTTGTGTCTGTTTTAGCGGAGATGTGGTCAGAGAAACAGGGTGGCAATGCCGAGTTTGTCCAGTAGACAACGACGTTTTGTATAATGAGCGGTCCAGACCCGAGTTCGTTATCTAATAAGAGAGAAAAGAATTCTAACCTAATCTTTCTTCTTAGAAGTTCAAGCCGTTCAATTTTATTAATTTACATTAAAGTGGTGGAGGAGTTAGTCTGCATATTTATTAATGATAAACCTAACAGCTCTCCTCTGTATTCTTTCCATATGTCTTACCTTAGATTTAGTAGACGGATGCAACACTACGCAACCCTATTCGAGTTTAAGTCGTATTAATGAAGACAACGAAGTAGCTTATTATCGGGGGGGGGGGGGGGGGGGATTTCAGTTCATGTCTTAAGCAACACAATTTGCGGGACGAGGAAGAGCAAATATTAATTATACGCAAACTCCACATTTAGTTGTTCGTTATGGTTACATCAAAGTATTTGTAGTTAGATACTGGATCAAGAGGAAATGAACCTAATCTGTATGTGTAGCTAGGCGGTATGTTTTTCCGGGTTATCGTTAGATACAAACTTTCATTCAGAACCATGCCCCACTGGTCGTACCATTTCAAAACATTGTTCGCAGCACTGTTCAAGTAATTCTGACCACCCTTATTCACAACTTCTCTCAATAAAAAACAGTCGTAGGCGAACAATCGAATATGCAGCGATGGGCCAACCACTTCAACAATATCGTTGATATATATCATAATTAGCATTGAATCGCAGCTTCTAGACGGCTGCTTCGATTCCCCAGCTGCCTTATCTCAAAGTATATCAGTCATTGTCTTTTTCTTCGCGAGCGAGAAAGAACCCGCATGTGCTAACACTATAGCTCCAATGCGGATACGATTGCTGTCCCTTAATAAATGCCCTCGTCAATCGAATGCAGAAAAAAGCACTATATATATATATATATATATATATATAATATATATATATATATATATATATATATATATATATATATATATATATATATATAGTTAATATGATTTGAGTGGCTGATACGTAAAGGAAAGACGTAAAAATAGAAATGGAGAGTGTGACGTCAGTAGAGAGGTTAGGAAAGAAACTTACACCAGGTCATGTCAAACCTGGAGCGCCTAATTAGGACGACGCTATCATCTTTCTCGCATTAGCTCCCACGCGAGTCACGCATCGGATCCGAACTTTCGGCCCCCTGCCCTCCATTGCGTGTGCGCGGTTACGGCTCGTATTGGTCCTTTGTTAGCGTCTGCATATGCCTTCGACCGCAAATAGCGCTATCTCGGTCAGCAGCAATGGTCGCCATTGTTCGACGGCATGCGAACAGCGTGACGGGGGGTTCGCATGCGGGCGGAATGAGGGTCCTGATTAGCTCTTCAATTACCGCAGCCCGTCGTTTGTCATTTATTGTCGGACGTACACGCGAGACCTCGACGATCAGTCGCCAACACTGAGCCGAATAATGGCGCGGGCATTCGCAATTAAGACGCAGTAAGAAGCATCGAGCAGGAAACAATCAGCGACGCATGCACACGGTACGAGCGTGTCTCGATTAACTGCTGGGATAAATGCAGCTCGTATGAAAGTACTTAGCCAAGCTGCACTTTGCGGAGCAAACGCGGTCCACTTCCTAACTGACCGCACTGCATGCCATCGACTACAACTATGTTTACTGAACTGCAGGCCCCTTTCACTGCAGAGGCAGCCATGCGCGCATGCGCACGCATGAACGGGGTGAACAAAATGAAAAAAAATAAATAAATAAACGTGCATATTGAGCAGCGAAACCCGATTTTTTTTTTTACCGAGTCGCCAGGAGACTGATGTATGACTAATGCAAGTACTGCTTCTCGCTGCGATAAAAAAATGCCTCCGACAACTCACGTGCTGGTCTATAGTCCATCTTTACTTCTGGTAAGAAGCATCCACCCCCCCCCCCCACACACACACACCTGTTTGAAACTCGCAGACTTTATATAAAACAATTTCCAAATTATTTCGGCTCTTCGGAAACAGTCACGCTGATCTGCACGAGGCTTCGAAGTTGGGCAAGTCGGTAAAATGTCGAGTAGTAAAAAGCAGCGCGGATGCAGGGACAAAGAACCGCCGACTGTTAACTATAAAACCGACAGAGAAAACGATGCTTTCTGACGGTCAGCGCTAGTGTTACACCTTGTATTTGTCGCTGTAATGGCGCTGCTTTTACTGATTATTGATTACCGCAACATTTCGAGATGCCCGAGGTTCTGAGTCAACCATAAATAAACCCTTGCAAGGCATTCCTTTTCTCTTTCGCTCTCTTTATACCCCTTCCCACGTGTAGAGTAGCCCACAGGGCATTGCCTCGTCTTCGTTAACCCCTCTCCCTTTCTTTTATTCTCTCTCTCTCTTTTCAATTCAGTGTACTTCTAAAAAAAAGCGGGAAAGAGCAGCAGCCTCTTGCCACCTACTAATACCAATCCGCTTCTGTAAGAAATGGTCACATAAGGTGACCCGAATTCGACAACAGTAATCCTGCTTAACTGGGGACATGTTCTTTTCTTGTCCGCGTGGGAGCAGACAGGCAGTGTCCGACCAGCCTCCGTAACGCTCCGTGGAATAGATATAAGGACCACAGACAGCCATCCGAAATCTCATTTCGCACCTTAGTATAAGGCATGTTCATGAGGCATGGGGCGTTTCTCGCAATGGGCACGAACTCCGAGACAGTTAATTAGGGCCTTGCAGTTTGCGCTGTAGTCTAAATAGATGTTTACTTCTTCTGTCTTGCTCTGATGGCTTTAGAGTTTAACGACACTGAATGGGTCTCGTTTTCAAGGCGAGACTGGAGAACGATAAAGAGATTCGAAATTCAACAGGCACGCATATGTGCGAGTATTACTTTAAGAACTCGCTATAAAGTATTTTCTGCCGGCAGTAGCGTTCGGATATAATGGTGCGGATGTGTGGAAACCGATATTTAAGCCGGCGTGAAGGAAATGTTGAACACACGCTCATCTTCGACAGCGCCCAACTTCAGATTGGCACTTTTCTAAGAGCTGCGCTTTTGCAGCAGTAAAAGGGGCAGTGACCACAAATACGGAGGTTGACGCACCGTTTTCTTTGAGGGAAAGAAAAGAAAAAAAGCAGTGAACACACATTTGCCCTTCCATACACTTTAATTCGACAGAATGCGGCGCTCGCGAGCTTCGTTTCTTTTTTACATTAGCCCTTGTTTTTTCACCCTTGCTTCCGTTCCGCAGGACATAGAAGATCACATATTTTTATAATTATCCCAATTTATTCCCGCAAACATGGGCACTATAGTTGCGGCGCATGTATGCCTGTTCCCTCCTTTATGCATAGATTCCCAACTGCCCAACCGCAGCAGTCGCAATGCCCCTTTGGTGAGCTATGCTGAAAGTGCACGCAGGGTGAAATATTGTTTTTATCGAGCCGGCAAGACTGGCGAATTTGTCGCATTCGGGTACATTTACCTCACGCTGAATATGAATTCACCCCCGAACGAGTTCAACAGCACAGAAGTTCGTGAACACCTACATCCTGTTCCTTCCTGAACATGAAAACACTAAAAATATAGGCCTTTCCAAAGTGAATCCGAGCCAAGAACTTTAACGGTACCGCCGACGTTCTGTATTTCCACTTACGCGACTGCTTGTTTGTGTAAAAGGTCGTATATAGGTTCCACTTCTCGCACCGTCTTTTCTCCTGTCATATCCTGCCTATTTTCTTCTTGCTTATACAGATATATCTGCCTTATCTCTTCATTTTCGCCGGTCGCACATCTGGTGTCCGATGAACGTGCGGCGGTTTCACCGGCCGGCACCCCTTCTTTCTTGATGTCTACCGATTTATTTTCACCAATTTTCGCAATAAAGACACTACCGCGCTCAAAACTTTACCGCAGCATCAGCGAAACGCAGCGAGAGCTGGGCGGGAAGAGTGCAACTAATTCATGCGTACGCAGTGCGGAGCCGCCGATCGAAGGAGGAAAAGTGTGATGGTGAACATCTATGAAGAAGGATAAATAGGAAACGCGAGAGGAGGCTCGCTGGGTGGCGCGCGCAAGCATCGCTGCGGGGAGCGGAGGAGAGGGCTGTCCTTCCCTTTCAGCGCCGCCGCCGCCGAGGTCAGCGCACGCGGCGGCGTCGCAGTGCGGAACGCGCTTTCATAACGCGCGTCGTCTTTGGCCACCATTCCAGGTCGCCGCTGGCGTCGCGAGGTCACGGGGCCGACGCCGCGACGGGGAAGCCGCGGCCCGATGCTGCCGCTGCTGCTTCTCTGCGCAGCCTCTCCCGCATTCACCCCCCCCCCCCCCCCCCCCCACCTCCCCGACCCGCCACCTACCCCCTAGCGACGGCGATGTCCGCTGATGATGAGCAGAGTCGCTAATAGAGAACGACCACTAATAGTAACGGCGGCGAAGGACGTGTTTCTAATTATCGGAACAATGCAGGAGGATTCCCCGCGTGTGGAATGGCCCACAATCGCAAAGCATGTCTCCGAGAGCTCTGATAATAACAGCCAATGTGTCGCTTCGGGACGTTAGACCACCGCACATACCACTTTCTTCCTCCACACCCTCGCAAACAAAAGGAAAGTAATGTTGGTAGCGTAAAAAATGAGTGCATTGCATAAGGCAGAAGCCTGTTGAGGCTGCACACGTGTCGTCGTTACCTATGCGCACGGCTCCGCGACACTGGTTAAAAAGAATTAAAGGAACAGGGTCGGGTGACCAAACTGCACTCTCCTGAGCCGAAATGAAGGGTCGCAGTGCGCTCGTACATGCGCGGTTGCAGCGCTAACGTGTTCACAAATGACCGCGGCACACGCCCCCTAAATTGCGCAGAGCCGCGTGCGAGAGCAGTGAGGCCTCGGAACATTACTCCACTTATTTCTGCTCACGTTAGTGGAACGACGTTCGCGGTTTTCGGCGGGCGTAACGGCACTTGCGAAGCTGGGTCGAACGCTTGATCTACTTTTTTGATGCGCGCGGGAAAGTGCGTTGCACGCAGTGCCTCGCATAACCTTCCGGATGCTTATCTTCGAGGGCACGGGGAGAACCTAGAATTGCAGGGTTAGTGCGTTCTAGCAAGAAGTATAAAATAAACAAAAGAAAACACCAGCGCCCCCGCACGACCGACAATAATCGCGGGGCACTAATTTACAAGAACCACGGACAGAATAAGCCATCTAATAGCACCTCTTTGAGTGTGTACAACTATGTATACTGTTTGCTGTTATGAACAGCTACTATTTCGCGCTCACGTATAGAGTGTTCAGTGCCAGCAGTAATGCAGTGTGACATCGAAATACAAATACTTCAATAAGTCGCAAGGCTTTATGAAGCTTTCCGGCTGTTGCTGTTAACATCGGGCAGTTGCAAAGATGGAAACATTGTGCGCACAAAAATGCAGGCTCTTATGTTTGTGCAAACCCGCCGCGGTGGCTCGGTGGTTAGGGGCGCTCGACTACTGATCCGGAGTTCCCGGGTTCGAACCCGACCGCGGCGGCTGCGTTTTTATGGAGAAAAACGCTAAGGCGCCCGTGTGCTGTGCGATGTCAGTGCACGTTAAAGATCCCCAGGTGGTCGAAATATTCTGGAGCCCTCCACTACGGCACCTCTCTCTTCCTTTCTTCTTTCACTCCCTCCTTTATCTCTTCCCTTACGGCGCGGTTCAGGTGTCCAACGATATATGAGACAGATACTGCGCCATTTCCTTTCCCAAAAGAAAACAATTATTATTATTATTATGTTTGTGCATGCTGTGTGCGTGTGTGTCTGTGCATGTGCGTGCGCATGTGTGTGTATGTTTGCGCGCGCGTGTGTGTGCGTGTGTTTGTGTGCGTGTGTATGTTTGTGCATGTATGCGCTCTTATGTTTATGCATACTGTGTGCGTGTGCGTGCATGTGTGTGCGCGTGTGTATGTGTGTGTATGCGCTCTTATGTTTATGCTTACTGTGTGCGCGCGCGCGCGTGTTTGTGTGTGTTTGTGTGTGTGTGTGTGTGTGAGAGAGAGAGAGAGAGAGAGAGACAGCACTTCACAAGCACGGGCAAATTCAGTGCAATTAATTCTGCACCAACACCGCGTCGTATGCCTTCTATAAAGCTCGATATCACTTGTACGAACTTCATTTTCTCCACGCGAGCTCTGCTCCGGTCAAGGGAAGCAAGCTGGGAGATAATGCAGGAATGAAGATATGTGAGCGGAAAGCGCTATAGAGCAGCTTAATTCGTATAAGGCCGCAATCTGGGACGCAGCGCTCCATCGGGAGAAACAGAGGGGCGCTGCTTAGGGACTTATCTCACGCAATCATACGGCTGCTCCGACTGCTTCCACGCCCTCATCTTCTATTTGGACGGCCCGTGTTCCCTCGAGAGTAGCCGATTAAAAAGCGTAGGTGCCCCTGAACCGCGCACCTCGGTGGCGCCTAGATCAGACAAAGGAATCTCGCGAGTAGCATACTGATAAGCGTGCACGGTCACAGGAAATGATTAAAACATTTATTCCTTCTGTTTGACTTATTTTTTTGCCTGTGCAATACACGGATGCATTTCCAACATTCACTTCCAGATATGGACGCGATGGGAGATGCATTCGAAAGGTCGCAACACAAAGTCAGGAATTTGGAAGTATTTTTTTTATGCGAAAATTTCGATTTGCATTCAATTGTGGCTTAACTCTGGAAGCAATCACATAATTGATCGGCAGGAAATAAGATCGCCACTGAGCAGAATAATTTAAGTGGCTGCACTGTTGTGTGGAGTGGCCACAGGAAGAGGCACTAACAACATCAACTCTCGACAATGCGAACGCAGAAAAAGCGAGTTCTAACCGCCCGTATGTTACCCATTCGGCTCAGCTACAGCATAAAAAAAGAATGAACAGAAATGCTATTTAGATTAATCTAAAAAAAAAGGTGTGTGTGTGTGTGTGTGTGTAAGGGGGGGGGGGGGGGGAATAGAAACGCAGACACTTGTCTACGTCTCTCACAGCGAAGCGCTAGGAGCTCCGTAAGCGGAGGCACCCTGTCAGAAAATGTCAGCACAAGCCCATGTCCAGCAAAGCGTTACAGACCGCTGTAAACGTCACCATCCGTGCTTTGACGATACAGCCTTTCTTTCTTTTTTTTCGGGGTAAAGAAACACTCATCTTTAAGCTGCGCGAAACACAGGACGTAGTGGAAGAAACAAGAGACGACACAAGAGCTTTGTTTGTTTCTCTTGTTTCTTCTCTTGTTCCTCTCTTGTTTCTTCTCTTCTCTTCTTGTTTCGTCTCTTGTTTCTTCCACTACGTCCTGTGTTTCGCGCTGGTTAAAGATGAATCCATTCCAACTTGCCCCAGTTTCCTGTTCTCGTAAAGAAACACTGAAGTAGACGCGGCTGCTTCCTTTTATAAATTTCGGTACGTACATTGTCTGACGGAGCACACACATTCTATAAACAGTTCCACAATTTTCTGTAACTTCAAAGCTATACAGATGTCGTCAGCTAATCCGGCGCCGCGAGCTCAAAAACTAGTTAGTTACGTTTGGTTTAACGAAGCATATGTAAGAAAAGCAATCATGTGCCAAACATATATTATAGACGTGACTTTATTTTTAAAAAATCAAAAACATGCTCAACGCTGAAAAGCCTGAGTTTGCAACAAAAAAAATGTTCGTTAAAAATATTTGTTAAATGTTTGCTTATAGAAAAAAGAAAAACCTCATACAGCGCAAGGAACTCTCAAATAGGTCCTCTTCAAAAAGCAAGCTCCAGGTGACAAATAATCGGAGGGGCACTTATTCCTCAAGAATGCTTGCGTTCTTCTTTTTTTTTTTTTGCTAAACGCACGGCCAAAAGTGTTCTCCCCTTAGAACGTTAGAACTTCTCTATTGTACGCACTGTTGTCGTAACGGCCAGAGTCACGGACGCGAGCAAGTCACGAACCGTTCTTACGTGCGAAAAGTTTTGACAGCTGGGTCCCTGATTTTTCGGCACCGGCTGTTGCCTCCCCTGCCAGTGCGAGCACGTCATTAGGCAGGGTATAGTTTCCCGCTATTCATGGGCCGGCATTTCGTAAATCTTTCGTCTCCAACATCCTGTGCAATGGGACACGTATAGTAAACGTGCCGGTTCGATCCACCATTACAATAGGGACCTCATTAGACGAATTGCTCTCCAGTAACCATGGCAACGCGCCTTGAGGGGGCGAGTCTGCTAAGACCCCCAGAAACGTGACCCTCATTCAGCGAGGCACAGCGCGCGCAAGCCTTACGCGTATGCGAAAAGGAGCATATTTCCGGCAAAAAAATGGCGTGAGTCTTTCTCCACGGGTCCGTGTCTACTCTCTATACAAGCACATGGAAATGAGGCTGCAAAGGGACTCTCCCGGCCGGGTCGCATGAAAATGAGCGCGCGTGCTTCGCCTCACACGACGGCTGCAGGGCATGCACGCAGGGAGGTGGGCCTCGAAGTCGAAGCTGTTTCAACGGCGTGTGCATGCACGCGCGGCCCCAAGAAACACGCCGCGGCGACACAGTATTGGCTGTCGCTCAAAGCCGCTTGGAATGCGGAAAAGAAGGCATCTAAGCAAGTCCCACGAAGTCTGGCGCAAATGTAAGGAGGGCATGGATGATCAAAACCCACGAGGTTAATTCCGCAGAGCGCGAAATGGCCATGGTGTGCAGAAATGGCTATTGAGTTTGGGTGAACCCTTACAATAATTGTTTCAGACAGTGTATAGACTGTCCATAGACTTCTGTCCATAAAATCTATAGACTCTCTATAGACAAAGCCTAGAGAACAGTCTATAGGCAATACAAATCCTATAGACACCCTATATACAATCTATATAGATTTATTGCTATACACTTTTAGTAGACTTTTGCCTATAGACAGTCTATAGACTACAAATAGACAAAAAGAAATATCTATAGGAAGGCAATAGAGTCTATACGAAGTATATAAACTGTCTATAGATCATTTTTGTAAGAGATATTAGTGTTCTCCTGAGGAGACATACCATAAACTCAGAACGAACCCGTTATGCAACGTGTTTTCGCTAAAGACAGTTGACAGCGGGAATTCCGCTATGGCGAATAAACGTTTTTGTCGTTGTGTCCAACATTCTTGGAGAAAAATTTTGAAAATTGGAAAACTAGAAAGCACTAGTATAGAAATTTTGAAGGTAATGGTCCATATTCTTCCGATATTTAGCAAAATATTTATTTTATAGTGTTTCGATCGATCGCAATGGTCAATAGCAAAAAAAAAAAAATTCAAGCCTGCCGATGGGAGATCTGCGGATATATTGATTGTTATAGTGAAATCTTCAATATATAAAAAAATTGCGCACATAAACTTTCTCATTCAAAAATTGTGTTTGTTCAGAATTGTTGGGTATGAAAAATAAGCGGGCTCTAAGCGTGCATAACTCTTCTTGTGCAGCTATACGTATGTATACCTTTGATGCATACCGCTTATTGCCGCTTATTCTTCTTTTAGAGCTCTTTCACACCATTCATATGGCTCTCATACAGCACACGTCAGCGTTATTGTACAGGGCGTATTGTTTTCATATCTTCCTACTGTCCAACTTAGGACAGAACGCTACTGAATCGTTCAAGCAGTGTTCCAAAGCCTCTATTTGTTTTATGAAACGCAGAAACAGAGACAATCTCAAAGCGATACAGTCAGTGTTCAGGGATCTACTCAGAGCGGCGTTATGACAGTAGCGCGTCATTTTGGTCATACTGGCTCACCTAACAGCATGGGCACCCGGTTGAGCCTATGCTCTCAAGGCAGCGAAACCACAAGACAACTTATACCACAATATAGTTGTTACCGAAAAACGCCCATCAAGGCTACCAACCACCTCCAAATAAGATGCCTTTTTCCTATTATTATTTCTTTCCCCGCATAGTCTACGATTAAACGCGCATGATGTACAGCAAGCCATGGCTTTGAGAATTCGAGTTCCATCTTGTCGAAGATTTCACGACGTATGGAATCATCTTTGGTGTTGCAAAACACTGGGCGCATCTCATGCGCTCGTCTCAGCAGTTGAGGCTTAATTCAGCGGGGCAATGATCTCACCGTTATACTGCCATTTTCCCCCCCTTTCCGTACATTTTCCGCGCAATGATTAAGCAATACGTCTACGCCTTAGACGCTCGTAACCAATCCTTTGGATCAAAGCGCAGTATAAGCGGCAAGGAGCTTTCAATCATTTGCGTATAACGAGTAAGTCAGAGGGCCAGGCTCACTAGACCGCTATTCCGTGCACGCAAGCTCGGTTTTCACTACCCCGGCAACCGTGCGTTTGTCGTTTGAGACAGCCAAACGAAGCGGTACCCATAACACTGACTGATCACTAACCGACTTTGCGTACAAAGAAAGCCTTGCGAAACCGGACCGCTATTCTTATCAAGCTGGTTTACAACGACTAAAAGAGGAAGGGGGGGGGGGGGGGGGGGGGGGGCAAGCAAACGATGTTCGTACACAAGCAACGACTCGTAAGTACAGAGAATTCTGGTTATCCCGCGATTGCGAGCCCAGCTGGCTAGCCAGCTAATGACTACGGTTAACGATGTGGCACTATATATATAGACAACTGTCCATACTCCGTCGTTATAGCATGCAAGTTACTTTCGACATGCCTCTTCCGCTACTTTTCTTTTTTTAATCTCCAGCGACTTCATCTCCAACGAGAGCCGAAGGAAACGTCTATCAGCGACAGCGCGCCCCTCCACGTTAAGCAACGACCGCAAGCGCGCAGAGCGGCGTCGAAATAATGGAATCGCTGCAATTACTGCTCCCAGCGGAACACGCGCGTGGAAATGGATAGAGCGAGCGAAAGAGCTTACATCCTCGTTGGGAACTCTCGGGCCGCCGCCATTCGAGTCGTGACTCGAATGCCACCAGGACCGCCGAGCATGCAAGGCTGGAGCCGCTATTTTCTGAAACGGTATCCGCCACTGTGTATGGAGGAAGTTGCGCGGCGGCAGAAATTTAAAACTGGCCGGCAGCTCACGTGCGCTCTACCTTTTATACCCGCACGCCGTACGGAACTGTACTTGCACGAGCCAGCTGCTGCATGCATGGGCTTCTTCCCTTCCTCCCCAAGTGACGCAATTTGCCGGACTGCGCACGCCGCCTAGCTCGTTAATTGTGTGCAGCGCTGTCAACGCCGCGGCACGAACGAAGAAAAGAACGATGCATCTCCTTGCTGCCGCCGCTAACGCGGGAGATAATGGGACGGCTTCCATCAAATTCAGGAGGCCGCATATAGTAACCCCATACGCGAGGAACTTCTCAAAGGCTTTGCCGGCTAACTGCGGAACGCATATGCTTGAAGCGAAGCGGATGCGGGTAGCTTAAAGAAAGGCCATTCACGGCAGCCCGCTTGCGGCTTTTTTTGTTATATGTGTGCCCACTTCAGCCCAAATGGGTGAGCTATACGGATGCGGTTCTGACCGAGCTGAACGGAACTGGTGCGGCGATCAGCGTTCACGCTGGTCACGCGCATGGCGTCTCGCGGAAGATTCACGGCCTTTTTATGCTGCTGCCGGGCGCTCGGTGCATATGTATGGTATATGCCCCCCACCCCCATGCCTGAAAAAAAAAAATGCAGGGTGCATATGACATGCGATTCCCACTTGCTTGAATAAGTGTGGACGGCGGGATAACCCCACGGGTGTTTCGCAGCATTAACGGTTGTTATGTGCCTGCTACCTTGTGGCACGCCTATCATCCAGCGCGAATCCTGGTAAGAAGGGGCTTGCCAGGAAAATTACGAAGCGTTTATGTTTGACGCGCCCATTATTTCCAGTCTCAAGGAGCTGGTTTCCCCCCCTTAGAACTTGATTAACTAGTCAGTGCATATCGTAACACGTAAAATAAAAAACAAACAAACACTGGGGCTATTCAGAGGGATTTATACAGGGAGAAGGGCACGATACAAGGGCTACAAGGGGCGTACACTGCACGTAATATCAGAGGGGATGAAAAATACGAAACAACGAATAGGATAAAAGCTTACAGTGTGCCAAGAACAGTACGCGCTGACTTTTTTCTGTAGCTATACACTTCAGTGGCAAGTATACACGGTGAACACAATACGATAAAAAATTCGAGAAGCTCCGCCTCAAGGGTATGACGAGACAGCGTAATGGGTTGATTCCCATACATGCAGAGGATCATTCTCTACATTCATAGATCCCTGGCAGTCCTCATACATCTCCTGGCAGCGGTTAAGCGATGCGCCACTGCCCTGCGATGGCAGGTGCTCCCAGCGGCGGGCCTTGCGCGGCCCAGGTTGCTCTACCCAAGCGACCAATCATTAATTTAACTGCCACCTGCCACGGTGGGGAGCTTGCTCTCTATCTCGGTGGGCAGGTTGTGATGACGCCGCAAGGTTGCGTGACCTATGGGTGGCCAACCTGCCTCCTATAGGTTGCGCTCTGGGGAGCACCTGCCAGAGCCACCATGCCCGTGACTTTTCGCTTACAACGCCGACGCCGGATTTTCAACGTAACGGGGCATTTAACGCTATCGAGTTAAAATATTCACCGCAGATTCCACCGCGCACCAGTTTTTGTCAGCTTTCAACCGTACCCGACAAAATAAGCGCTGTTCGAGGCAAAACAAAAAAAAAAGTAAAGCTTTCGATAGTAACAGGCAGTGCGCTGTACTTACGTAAGAGTAGGGAAAACTGGGCAAGGGAATGGCGCACATGGCAGCAGTCATGTTCTCTCGCCATGTCGGCGCAACATTCGAGTCCGATGGCGGCGCGTCGTCCAAGCCGACCCAGTCCGAGTCTCGGGCCGTGAACATTTTTTCGCTACCACGTCCGGCTCACAGGCAAGCACAAAGCGGCGGTCGTCAGAACACGATCCCCCTTCGATGGAAACGTCGTGGCGTCATCGGAAATGCATCAGACAACCGACATTCCGTCGATTATCGACCGTGCTGATCGGTTCGTCGAACAAGCGACCAATGTTCAGTAATCCACGTGCCGTTCGCATCGGATTGTTCAGTACAGGTGGTACATGGCACATGAACAAAGGGCTGCGTGGAATGAAAGTAGTCGCCTCAGAGGCTCGAAGCTCTGATTGAAAACGATGCAGAAAGCGTCATTCCTATTCCAGTCTTCCTAATGGCCTCCATGCGAGATGCCTTGAGTGAAAAACGTTGAGAACAACGGCGTTGCCTACTGCGCTAACAAATATTCATCGATAGAAAATATCAGAATAGACGGGAATTAATGGTGGTTACTCCGTTTCGAGACAAAAACAAAGGAAGAAAAGCTCTAGTCGCACAATATGCGCTAATAGACGCCCATCGGACAGCACGGAGCGTATGTGCGCTCAAGATGCCTTTCTAATAAAGTGCGCCAGGAATAAGTCAGAAATCCCGTTCTCGCGTGCAAAATAAGGCAGAATATCGCTGCTGAATGCGGAGTGTTGAGCCCAACTCTTCAGTTTCGCGCACGTCTGTGGCCGGCGACCAATCATTAAGGCCGCTAATCATTCCTTCGCTTCCAAAATAGCAGGGAAGAGAAGAAATTCGTTCTTTTTCTTTTTCCGACCCCGGCGCAACTATGGCCACACGTCTTTCCGTTCTCAAGAGATGAAACTTCCTCCAGACGTGAGCCCAGCAAGAAGAAGAAAACCGCCCTTTTCTCCTTTATCCTTCGTCGTACGCAGCGCAACCCCGACAGGACACGAAGCCAGTCTCGTCTTAATAAGCCCGCGAACTGAACATCTCACGCCAATCCGAATTCAGGGCAGTGAAAAAAAAGATGGCCGACGACAACGACAGGTCACCACAGCGCACACACTCACAAACACGCAGGCTGCCGCCCAGATGTTCCGCGGGGTCGAAAGGTTCCGTCCGCAGCCACGACTGTGTCCACGAAAGGCAACACCCACCACTGCGCAGCATACAGACGCAGTGACGAACGCGCCGAAGCAAAGATCGCCGGGGGCAGAGCAGAGAGCACACACACGTCAGGCCGGAAAGCGTACGTCACGAAAATACGCCCGTCGCGTACAACAGCAGACCCCCGACGACGGCGCGGACGTCGACTGAAAAGGAAACACCACCCCCAACGAGCAGCGCTGCCCCTCAGCTGTTCCCTCCAGGGCACAAACAAACCCCCAGACGGCCTCCATCATCCAGACCTCCCCGCTGATCGTCCGGGGACCGCACAGACGAACACGCGCGCGCACACACACAAAAGAACACGCGGCCGTACCATAAACACCGCCGCTACATTAAACGCGCCAGGAGAGAACCAGAAGAGAGGACTCCTAAGGTCGGACAGGCAGGAACGGCCAGCCACCCTGATTCGCCCAGGGGGGTCCACTGGCCATCATCACGGCTCGTCAGGAACGCGCGGCGCTCGCTCCGGTGACGCTCCTCTCAACGCTACGCCGCGCACACCCAGTCCTCCGCTCTCGGGGTTCCAGCAGCGAAACGCGACGACTGCTTGCTTGCCCGCGATGTGCACTTGCTGCTGCTGCACACAAGGAAATCGAGTGGGAAGCGCAGGGGCGTTCGAAATGGCCACGCCGCTTTCGCCTCCTACAACTGTCTCCCCAGACTGCCTCCTCTTTCTCCTCCTACCCGCACTCTTCGGCTGCTAAAGAAAAGAGAGAAGCGAAGAAACAATACGGCGAGGCGGCATCCTCTTCCAGAGCGGAGAAGGCGTGGAAAAAAAAGTCTGTAGCCGATAAGACAAGGGGGCCACGCCAGGCGTGGCAGTGGTGCGTGCCGGTACGTACACGCACTGGAGGAAGAATTACCAACAGCGTGTTGCAAAGCGAGCTAAGCACCGCCACCGTTGCCAGCGGCAACGGCGGAGGCAACGGGAGCAGCAGTGCGCGGCGGCAAAATGCGTAGTAGCGGCGGCAGCACCACCTCGTTGTCTCGAGCACCGGCGCGTGAAGCCATCGTTTCGCCACGCACAGAACGAAACAATAAACGCGTGCGCAGAAACGCGTGCACACACAAACACACGCCTGTGCGGTATAGAGACCTGCGGAGAAGGACGTTCGTATATATACGACCGAGCGAAACGCTCGTTTCGCAAAGCGGGCCGCTGCCGGAATATTACCGTTCGGGGGCCGGTGGGATACGGCGCGAACGGCGTGCGGTGCGGAGCAAAGCAAAGGGAACGTTGGGAGCGAGAAAAAGTGATGGACCGAGAAGCGCCCGCAGCTGTATTCGGGGGTGCTTGGCGGATGCTTTTGCTGTGTAGGATACTCTCTCTCTCTCTCCTTCTTTCACACTTCCAACCACCTCCCTTTCGCTCGTTCCATGCTTTCTCAGACATCGGTTCATCTTTATAATATCCCTGCGGTCTCGCCTCCTCGGTAATCGGTAATTACTCCTCGGTAATTACTCATCGGTAATCTCGCGATGAAAGGGCATCGGGAAGTATATACGTGCTACACGTCGCCCTCATCTACACATCACCGAGAAGGCGTGGTCGCCGTCATTCTTTCCACTGCACCATATATAGTCCTGTATAGCTAATCGCGCACTGCCGCGCTCGCTGCTAACGTGAAGACACGTGAAAGCGCGGAGGGAATAATAAGACGTCAGACGACGCTCCATGCGTGACACCCATCAGATGCGCCCTGCTCGGCTGGAGGGCCGCCGATTTGACGGCTAAATATACACACGCAGACGCACAGGCGAGACCGCATGAAGGACAGACGCTTCACCGAGCGACGTGTCCGGGTTGCGGGGGTCATCATCCCAGGGCATGCGGCGCGAGATGACTGCACGGAGAAAGTAGGACGGTGCACCCTTCAACGAAAGGAAGATGACGCGGCGACAGCACCACAGACACGCTGGCATCACAGAAAGCAACAGTGCATGCGAGCAAGCCTCCGAAGTGTATCAGCGATTTGTCTTCGCTTGCGTTCGCTTTCGACCAGTCTCTCTCGTCAGTGGAGCCCGCAGGAGGCTAACGACGTTTCGTGAAAGAGGACCGTTTGTTCGGCGCTGTATAGACGTCTGTTGCGCAGTCGACGCTGCGTGGCGTCATTAACTGTCGACCACGAAGTGTACGGTAAGTAGCAGTGGTAATAAAGAAAAGACGCAGCAGCTGGGCGAGCAACGTATTTTGTCGGAACTATAATAAATAAAGAAACATAGCCCGCTCAACGATTAGCAGACGGCAATTAAGAACGCTAATGGGAAAGTAATGGGGGCTGGACTAGCCTGAATAGAATGAGGTTCCTGAACTTCGCTTGCGCCACATACAGCGCAGTCTGCGTTCCACGGCGCCGTATATACAAAATCGACGCAATTATAGTGTTCGTGCTGGTAATTTCTGCCGCAAATAAAATTTTGTTCTTGACTCCGAGAGGGTTCTTTCATTCGCGCCGGGCGCGCTTGTTATTATTCCAAGCAAGCGAGCTCTTTGAACTGGGAAATACACTTTTCATTCGAAAAAAAAAAAAACTACAGAGAACGTTTACTGAACTCGAATCCTTTTTATTAACTGCGTTCAGGTGAATAGCCACCCGATTCTTGGCCGATCCCCCAGTGTGGGTATGTGCCATCTTTTGATAGGCTAACAACAACAACAACGACTGTGCTCGGGGTTGGTACCCATCAGATCAGTGCTATACGCACAAAAAATGACAAATAAAATGCAATGCATAAAACGAGAAAGGTTCACGAAACCTACCACGCTCGCTCAAGCTGGTTCGATCTCCGCATTTGTATACTGATCATATGCTCGACGGCACACATCCCCGCTCGCTTCACCGTTCTGTGAGACTTTCTTTCCAGCATACACAGCTTCCAAAATCGGCCCTTCCCGCATGGAAGCGAAAGCAAAGGCATGTGGAAACGAATTTTACATCCGGAACCGGAAACGACGACGGAAGCAAAGGGAAAATATAAGCCAGATTTTAAACCCTCACGATTTCGTGCACTACACACCCAAGACTTTAGACAATTTTTAAAAATAGGCTTTTTGAGTGAGAAGAGCACGTTTTTCGGCATAGCATTGTCAGCGATGTGGTATATCGGGATACAGCCAACGCTTTCTAACTAGCAAGCTGGTTAACTATTACTGAATAGTTAACTTTTAACTATTACTCATAGACTCCTTAATTATTGAGTGGCATGTAGCGCACAGTAAGTAATATCGATATCAGTTTTTTTTTTAATTTCGAAAACGCGGTTACCCTCGGCGCTGTGGCCAAACCAATTCTGTCTACATCGCGGAAAAATACATGCGCTTTCGAGAAGTTTGCAGGCAAAGCAACCTCTTCAGTGCACCTAACTCGTCGAAATAGCCAATTTTTTAGGGGCCTAGTGCCGAGGGTAACCACATTTTCTAAATTACAAAAACTGACATGGATATTACTTACAATGGGCTACACACCTCTCAATAATTAGAGCCTAACGGTATTAGTTAGAAAGTTAACTATTCAATGTTAGTTAACCAGCCTGCTAGTCAGCACGTCTTGGCTATATTCTGTTGTACTGCATCGCTGACAATGCTACGCCAAAAAAAAAAAAGCGCTCTTTCAGCTAAAATACCCGATTTTTAAAAATTGTAGAAAGTGTTAGGTGAAACACCCTGTATGCAAGAGGGTACTGTATGCACTAACTGGGCGTGCCGTAACAATGACTCACCCAGCGCCGCAGTCACAGCCACACTAACGGAACCGTGCTTCTCGGTGAGCTGACGCAACTACGCGCCTGTTTTACAACACTCGATCCACACACAGGACTCACAATAAACGCGACGGAGACAAAACGAAATGCCCGTTCCGAGGCGGAGAACATGCCGCGGGCACGCAACGAAGGGTATACGCACAGAGCTGCTCCAGGCAAACTAACCGCGCGTCAGCTGCTGCCATTTAACAGCAAAAGCCGAAACTAAAGAGCTACACAAATGCCACTTTCTGGGCGCGGCGACCTTTCTTTCACATATCCTCAGAGCTATAAGCTCCCGCTCTAATAAGCTGTTCAACACTGCATTCGCGTATACGGATCGCGGGTAAGGCGACCGAATTTCACAGAAATCTGTATCCGCGTGGTATGCTACTGAGCTGTTCGAAAGAGCCCTTGTACCCCTGTACTCGTTACACCGCGTCTAACCTCCTTCTGGCCCACAGGATTTCTGCACGCTACATATACAACGGCACCGGGAAAGCAAACCCGCAATTATTGTTAAATGCCAAAAAAACCTCTAAAACCGGATTGCGCGTCTCCACAAACAAATAAAGAAAGGGGAAAAATAAAGAAAGAAAGGCCGCACGCAGCTCCATCTATAGCGTGAAACCGGCAATGCACGCATGGCTGAATACCCCGTATGCGGATCGACTAATGCGCGCGTTCCTGATACATCGGGGAAGTACACGAACACACGCACTCTACAAGACGCCCGCGGTTTGTGAGCGCGCGGGTATTAAGATGATCGTATACATTATAACGCGGTCTCTGCCCCTATACCCACCCACAGGCGGAACGTTACTGCATCTGGGGCGCTTTTCTACATACCCTGTCTTAGTCCGTTTCCCGCACGTAGCCCCATGCACGGCGAGCGAGAACTGGATGCGGGTGCACGGGGAGCTTATCTCGTCTCCGGCCGGACTGACTCGGTGACCGCGATGCTCAACTCCGTGACCGCTGCCAGCCTCAAGGCACTGCACTGCAGTGTGTACACATACATATATACCGGTCAAAATTGTAAGCCTCGCGCGCTGTTCGGCATGTGTGCGAGAGAGCGAGCGAAAGGTCCCTGAGAAAGCGTCGCCAGCGCTGCCGCGCATGTATAGTGGGGGCAACGGCTTCTGAGAGCGATTTTTCAACGCAATTAGTACGTGACCTTACACGAAGGCTATACTGTGTAGCGCAGTGGACGAGAGAGAGAGAGACGGAGGTTTCCTTTCGAAATGTTTTGTGGCTGCTCACTTCGTTTTGAGCGAGCGTTACAAGAAAAGTTCAAGCCCTGAAAAACATACAAAGAAGAAAAAAAACGTTTAACCTTTGAAATGGCTTGCACTGCTTCCTCTATCTCTTACTATTTTTTTTTTTTGCGCATGACCTGTCCTTTTGAAGTGACAAGCATGTGATCCGCTCGCATTTGGTCATGAAGCAAGCTTCGCCACTCGATGACTGATTGCATGTATAATGCACACGATGCACGAAGGCTTCGGTGGAATGTTTACAGCTTATACAGAAGTTTGGCATTATTGAAATACCTAAAGCCCAGTGGCGACTTATGTGTGGACTACATCTGTTGGCCCACACTTGTGTATTTTTTTTTCGTAGTGCCGACCTTCGGCCGGTCTGCGCTATGAAATATGCAAACTCGTTTGGCTTGGTTTATGTTTATAGTGGTTTAACGTCCCAAAGCGACACAGGTTATGGCGGACACCGTAGTGAAGGGCTGCGGAGATTTCGACAACCTGGTGCTCTTTAACACTGTGCACTGACATCGAAAAGTACACGGGCCTCTAGAATTTCGCCTCCATCGAAATTCGACCGCCGCGGCCGGGATCGAACCCGCGTCTTTCGGGTCAACAGCCGAGCGCCATAACCACTGAGCCACCGCGGCGGCTGCAAACTCGTGCTGCACTGTATGAGCTATGCATCTATGAAATTTAATAAACGAAACTGCGCTTCGCTTCTAACATCTTATATGTTGGACAGCCTACTATGCTTTGTTCGTTTGTGTCCGCGTGGGTTTTTATTTTTCTTTCGTCGTCTGCTAAGACAAACGTATACACAGACAATGTCCACAGGGAAAGCCCCAACTTTCTCTTGCCCCTTCCCCTTTCTCTCTCTCCACATCATTTCGATCAACGACACGACACAACAAAGCGCACCGGCCGCGCAATTGAAACGAATCACGGAGGCGAGGCGAAATTCCACGCCGGTGGCCTAACCCGAGCGCGCCAACGCACGCACGGGCACTAAAGCGCCGTCGCGAAGGCTATACGCTTTGGCGCACGCTTCATAAGTGATAGACAATGGGCACTTAGTGCGTCATTTCGGAGACCCCCGCAGCGGCGGCCTTTGTGTTCGGTCGGCGCCGCGTCCCAGTGCAGAGGCGGGACCGCGCGAGTGGCACAGCCCGTTACACCACGCGACGTGAATGCTTGGTCACGCGTAACCTTGACGCACGGCCGGGGACGGAGGCGACCTCGCGACCAGCGAGCCGAGAAAGCGATCGGCCAGCAGCCTAGCTCACCCTCGCGAAATCCGCTTAATGCCCCCTAACCAACCCGCTCCGATCGGATCGCCCAGGCGTGCAGTGTCTGCGGTCCTGCGTGTATGCGTGCCCACGTTGTTTCGCGAACAACGATCTCGTCGCGCGTGACGAACTCTGCCACGCACGCGGATGCCTCTGCGTATGGGTTTAGTGTGTGTTCGACAAGAATTCATTTCCTTCGTGAATACAGTGCAGCCTGTCGTTATTCTGAACTCGCTTAATTCGAACTTCCGCTTTATACGAATTCATACGCTCGTTTCACTAGAATCAGTTGTATTAAACAGGCTGCCCTTAGTTTGAGCAGCTAAAAAAAAAAACTGACTGAATTTTCGGTTTCCCTAAAGTTAGAGCTGTCGAGAGCTATACTGCATTCAGCGAAAATAAGAAAGCGACAAACAGGCGCTTCTGCAAACGTCGCCGGCCTAACTTGACGCTGACGCGTCTAACTGAGAAAGGTGGCCATCTATTCAAAATAACGGCCTAGCCCTGTACCGATTCTTTTCCCCCGATTCTATTCGACTCTCCCCCTCCGTGGCACCGACTGATATGCCACGGCGGTAGCGGGTAAGTACCATAGCTGTGGCCAATGACGAAAAAAAAAGCGCTAAAGATAAGAATGCAGTGAAAATTGTATGCCATCGCTATGCTTTATTACCTTCGTCCACAGATAGATGTTGGACACGAGGACGGTTGTCATCCAGTTGATAATATTGATGGCGCGTGTAGGCGCCTGATGTAGTACGTCAAAGCTAAGCGGGACAGCGTGCGCAAGAACTGCAGTCCCGCGCGTTTACATCACAGATGCGCACGATGAGGCGCGCGATACCGACTTTTATGCGCAGCACGGCTGTGTGAATGCTCATGCAAAAAAAAAAAGCAAGTTGACGCACTGAGGACAGAATAGAAAATACAAGATAAAAGCCTCAGTCCTTATTCAACCGCAGCCGAGCCACGCCCGTCACGCGAGAGGCACCATCTCAAGATCGCACACCGGAGAAAAGTGGGGTGAGTCACGGCTTCGCCGCGTATGTGCCGCTGCATGCAGCGCTCGAGTATTTTGCCCGCCTGCGCCAAACGCCCTGCGGCACCTGCGATGCCGCCTCCCAGGTTCGTATATTTAATTTCCTTCGCCTTCATGTACTTTTTTCACCTGCCGTCAAAATTACCTTCGTATATTTACCGCACCTTAAGTTGTTTTTCGCGCGCGTGTGTGTGTGTGTGTGTGTGTGTGTGTGTGTGTGTGTGTGTGTGTGTGTGTGTGTGTGTGTGTGTGTGTGTGTGTGTGTGTGTGTGTGTGTGTGTGTGTGTGTGTGTGTGTGTGTGTGTGTGTGTGCGTGCGTGTGTGTGTGTGTGTGTGTGTGTGTGCGTGTGCGTGTGCGTGTGCGTGTGTGTGTGTGTGTGTGTGTGTGTGTGTGTGTGTGTGTGTGTGTGTGTGTGTGCGCGCGTGTGTCAGTTTTGCATCCGTTTTGCTTCGGGGCTGCCTGCGCATTCCTCCATGCCTGCGCACACTCCCAACGCCTCTAAACAACAAGCCGCCGCGGTGGCTCAGTGATTATGGCGCCCGGCTGCTGACCCGAAGGACGCGGGTTCGTTTTTTTTTGCTGCGGTGGTCGCATTTCGATGGAGGCGAAATGCTAGAGGCCCGTGTACTGTGCGATGTCAGTGCACGTTGCTAAACCCCTGGTAGTCGAATTTATCCGGAGCCCTTCACTACGGCGTCCCTCATAGCCTGAGTCGCTTTGGTACGTTAAACCTAAATAAAACCATAAAATCAAATCTGTAACCTACCATCATTGTCTTTTAGGCCTTCACGCGTTTGCTTGTTTTCGCTTTCAAGCGGAAAGAAGACCACTTCGCACCAGAGAGTCGTAGCCAATAGCGTCACTTCCTCGTCTCCATTTTTTCTTGGCCGTCATCGCTATCTCCGCTAACTTCACGTAGGACATGTGTATTCAAAGTCCACAAGACGAGATACGAAAAATTCCAACCGACATTGGCGTTCCACAACGGCAAGGGAATCGCACGCGCACCGAAGTCGGGTTGCTGGCACTGCCAATAAATGGCCGATGAGTCTACGTTCCTGTCCAAAGACTTTCAGATGACATGACAAATGTAGCGCTCGAAACACATGACCGAACGAAGAGGACACCACCAACTTGCCCAAACAACTACCCTTACCAAGTTCGGACGTCGTACGAATCCATGACGGTGGCAAGTGTTACACGTACAAAAACACTCGCAGGCTGCATCTCTGTCGTTCTCCTCTCAGTCATCTACATAATTCTACTTGTACAGTCGGCAGCAAAAGTTTACGGGATGCGGGTGTGCGGTAAAGAAAAAAAATACTTGGGTGCCGTCAGCCAAAACCAAGCGTCTAAAACGCATGCAAGCAGGAGAGGACTTGCATGTCGCATGCGCTGGTATCCATACTAGGCCACTGGGTCGCGAAGCACCCATACAGAAAATTTATCCCGAGTACGCCGATGCCAAAAACTTTGCTAGCGACTGCATATGCTCCTGTGCTTTTGAATCCTCATCGTTACGTCCACATTTTTGCTCTCTGCCAAACCTTACCATGTATATCCTCCCAACGTGCGTAAGTTGCTGGCGGAAAGGATTCTCCTGCACCGCTTTTCCGTATTTAAATTTCTCTCCATACGTACTAAAATGCAATACGGATTTTTTTTTTAGAAAAGAAAAGAGCGCAGTAACTTGCTCACTTTTCGGTGGACGCGGCCGTGTGCTGTGCGATGCCGGTGCACGTTAAAGATCCCCAGGCGGTCGAAATTATTCTGCAGCCCTCCACTAAGGCACCCCTTTCTTCCTTTCTTCTTTCACACCTATCTCTCTCCCTTGAGGTGTCCGACAAGAAGCGAGACAAAAACCATGCCATTTGTTTTTCTCAAAAACCACTATTATTAACGTGATGAGGAAAAACTCTATTATTGTCAGAGCCCTTATAGTTGACAATTTCATAGGTGGGCCAGCTCCTGGTCGTGGGTGGTGGCCGGCAGCCCGTGTCTGACGGCGACCTTCTCCGCCCACTGCTCCTGTCTCAGTTGCGAGGCCGGGTCGGAGGTAGAGACCACGACCTCCCACCCCTCCGAGTCCGCGAGGGCCCATTGGGCCGGAGGTTGCAGTTGTCGGCAGACGAACATAATGTGCTTGAATGTGGCGCTCGGGGCCCCACAGAGGGAGCATTCGGGGGTGTGAGTAGAAGGGAAGAAAAGCGCAAGTAGCGCTGGGGAGGGAAAGGTGCGAGCCTGGAGTCGTCGCCACGTCGTCTGTCGTTGTTTTGTCAGCGATGTGTGTAGCGGGGGTAAAACAGACGTTCTTCGCGGTAGTGTAGCGTTATGTCGTGATATGTGATCAGCCGGTCTCTCGCGCTGCCTGGGTCTTCGGTGGGCGCCGCTCGGTTGACGTACGCTCGCGAGCAGCGCAAATGGGCCGCTTCGTTACCGGGATTGCCCGAATGGGCCGGTACACAGGCTATTTAGATGGGCCGAGGTGGTTGGGGGTAGGAGGTGAGAACTTTATAGGCGGCAGCATGTATCTGCACGCGGGCAAAATTTTGAATGGCAGTTTTGGAATCGCTTAGGATAAGCGAGGCAGTGGAAGACGATATCGCTAGCGCGATGGCTGCTTCTTCGGCTTCTATCGAGGTGTTTGCTCTGATCGGGACTGATGCCGTGTGTAGTAGGTTGTTGGAGAGAACACAGAGGGCGTAAGCTGAGGGTTGGGAGTACTCTGCGGCGTCTGCGTAGACTATGTCCCGTTAATTTTCATGTGCTTTATGCAAAGCGCGGGCGCGGGCTGCCCGTCGAGCCTTAACGTGCACTGACATCGCGCAAGGCACGGGTGCGTTTGCGTTTCGCCTCCATCGAAACACCTGTAGCTTGCAACAACCTCAGCTCAGCTCAATTAATCTCAAACGTACAAATTAGCCATTCCCCCGTGTGGAAGTAAACGAGAGCGCGTAAGGAACGGGAGAAACCTAAGCAGCCCGTGTCAGGCTCGCCTACATCAGTCTCTACCTCCCCAGGCGGCTGCGCCATGGCAACGCCCCTCCACACAACTCTTCTCACACTTTTCTCCTTCTTGTTCTCAACCGAAACTTCCTCGACGGAGTTTCCCATCCACCCAAGCGGCGCGTCATCATGGCTCGCGCAACAGGGGTATACGAAGAGGGAAGCGAAACTACAATGCGCGCAGATGCCAAGACAGGCGCGAGGAATGCGCTTATGACGAGGAAACGGTCGCGCCCATCGCCGCGCTCCTATACGGGACGAGCGCAAAGAAAAACAACCAGCCCGGGTGCCAAATTGCAGGCGCTGCTCGGCGGAACGCCAAACGAAGCGTGTCGTTGGGATCGGTCCCGACTCCTGAGTCACGTCCGCGCCGGTGGCATCCGCGTCTCGCGCGCAAGGCCGCCGTCGAGAGTGGCGGGAAACGGCCGGCCGTCGGAAGGCAAGACTGCAGCCCCAGCCAAATCGATGGCCGGATAGAACGAGTCTCGCTGACACACGCGGAAACTTGCGACGCGCATTGCGAGGGGCATGAATGAAACAACCGGCGTAAGCTCTGTCCTTGAGTTTCCTAAGTCGCGCTGTCTTCCTTTCAGAGACTTTGGAAGGCTGCATGCGTACGCTGCTAGACCAACGTAGTCCTCTGAAGAACAAAGCGATCAGTTAAAAGAATGCTAAAAAAGGAGGGACTCGATCACGCTACCTTTAAAGCCAGTCCCATTGAAGGATGCACTCCCACGTAGCAAAAGCTGAGCGGCGAATACACGGCTGCTTACTGCATCGTCCTTGGCCCTTTCGGTCGGGCTCAAAGCAGTCTGAGCAGCTGTAGCAAGTGGCTCCAAGCAAGCGGCTGCTTGCAGGAAGTGCTATGTGTAATACCATCGTCCCTTCCCTCCCTATCACGCTGGAATCCGCCGCGGTGGCTCAGTGTCTTCGGTGTTCGGCTACGAGCCCAAGGTCGCGACATCCAATCCGGGCCATCCCTGTCTCATTTCGATGGAGGCGAAATAACTCCCGTGCGCTGTGCGCTGTCATTGAACGGTAAAAGAACCCCAGGTGGTCGATATTAGTCCGGACGAGCCTTCCAGTACGACGTCCCTCGTAGCCCGCGTGCAGATTGCGAACGTAAACCCCACATACGACCATCGCCAGAAGGGAGCACCGGAATACCTGTCCTCCGCAGGATCCAGTTTATCAACCGTTATCTCTCGGATCGACGCATACTTTACTAATCTTTAGCGACGCACGACGAGGCGCAGGCATGACAGATACTGCCGGTTGAAGCTAGAGGACGAGCAGCTTAACTTAAAGGTGCATGCTTCCCCTAATCGCTCATCGGTCACCCGTGTCGACGAAAGTAACCAGGGCAGCGCGCGCACGCGACCATAATTAATGACTTGTCAACCACTAAGAGGCATAGCGAAACCCGCGCCGCCTATTACAGAGCACAGGCGTGCTGCGCAGTGCCTCGCTTATTGGCCGCTGCGAGGCGAAGAAGAGGGAGGAACAGAAACACGCATTCGGAATCGAGGGCACGCGTACCAAGGTAGCGAATAATTACCGGCGTAAGAAGGGAGAAAAGAAAGCGCGGCCATCTTTAAGATTACACGCGGGATAAGCTGCGTGGCCTCGCCACGGTGTGCACATGTGAGTGCGCTCCAGACTCGTTGGCTGGTTAACAAGGCAACCGTACGCCACAATTACACGCATGCACGCGAACTGCTCGCAGAGACCGCAAAACAACGAGTGCTGCGGGCGGGAAGCGAATCTGTGGTTGGTTGTGTTCGCTCTAAACACGAATACGCCTATATGGAAGTGAAAAGAAAAGGAAGTAAGCTGTCCTCTGCTTTTATACAAGACAGTGCGCTGCAGGACAGCTTACCCTCTTTTTACTGCTTTCTGTTTAGAGCGTTGCAGCCAGAGGCAACGGCACGTATACGCCCGCCTCTGAAGACTGCTCGCAGACAAATTTGGCTGTTTGTTTATATTTCTTCTTTGCCGCGTTCGTTTCGGACTAAAGCGAAGTCACGGACAGAGAGAAAGATGCGGAGGGAACGTGAAAAAGAGCTATAGAAGACGCAAGAAATGGAAGTTGTCGGCAAGGACAGCGGTTGGGGTGGAACGGAGTGAGAGAGAAAGAGAGACGTCATTCGAGAAACCAGAGAAGGAAGCCACGGGCAATGAGGAAGAGCTCCAGAAAGGCCAGCGAAGATCACGCGAGGACAGAAGAGGCCGGTGAAAAAGAAACAAGCAATAAAGACAGAAAAAAAAAGGAAGCGGGCGAAGATCGCATCGACGGCGCGCGCGTGCAGTCAGAGGTCAACGACCAATGAGCGCGCTCGCGGGCCAGGCAGAAGTGCGCTGTTGAGAGCGGTATTCACGCAGTGAAGAAGCAAATAGCGTGCGCATAAGGGACTCAAAAAAGTGTAGAAAAAGAAAAACGCAAAAGAAAAAAGCGTGTTTAGCGGGTCGTATTTATGCCGGCAGACGGACGGAGCTGAGCATTTTACATCGATGCAATCGCCGCTAATGGTTCAGCACTTCCCAGGTGGCAGTGGATGTGGGAGGCGCACGGAGATAGACGGCTGAGCTCCACAGCGCCCCCTATTTTTTTTTCCCCTCCCACAGCGCGCTTCGAGGCTGACACGTCCAGGATCCAATCAGGAACTCGGCGACGACGACGCGGCCAGAAGAGACAGCTCACTTCACCTCCGCGTGTACGCGCCCGCGCGCTGAGATCGAGGGGGAGGAGAGTCCAACGCGTCCCTCCCCAGCAGCAACCTTTTGTCTACGCACAAAGGAAAGTGCGGCAGAACTAGCACGCGCGCGCTCACCACAGGCGCGCCGTGCGAAACAAAAGACAGCCGCAATGGATTCGGCCATCACCACGGCCCGGTTTCTCTCTGGCGCCACCGAGAACACACACACTCGTCGACTGATGCGTGTGGGCTCTGTGTGTGGTTGAATGAGGGAGTGGTTGCGGTCTTGTATGGGAAAGCAGGAACACTCTAAACACGAATACGCCTTATATTTGAGTAAAAATGGAGTTTAAGCTGTCCTCTTATCACACTCTCTTTTATAAAAAGAAGTGCGCTGGTGGACAGCTTACTACGTTTTATTCCTTTCTGTTTAGAGTGCGGGTCCTGGCTCGAAGCAGACGAAGCCCTTTCCGTGTGCTGTTTTCTAGCGCTTCATCTTCTTCCAGCTATGCATGCGTCCATTTGTCCCACGGCGTGTTTTATTACAGGTACTGACTCAGCGAAAACATCGAAAGTGGGGAAAAAACAGAACACCGGAAGAGAAATGGGAGAGAGAGAGCAGGCAGGCAAGGCTTGCCAACAGCGCAGACAAGCGAGGCAGCAGCAGGCCAAGGAGGATGACCCCTTGACTCGCTCGTAACGGCGATGAGAGAAACAGGTATATAAACACGACCGGTATGAGTTGCACGATTGCCTTGCTAACTCAAGGTGAAGGAGCTTGTTATGTGCTCGTCTGAGAGCGCGCGAAAGCGAAATCCGAGTCATCCCGCTTAGGCAAGGTGCAAACAAGCATACGATCCAAAATGAGCTATAGCCGTGTGCATAATTGGCTTTTGGGGAAAGGAAATGCGCAGTATCTGTCTCATTTATCGTTGGACACCTGAACCGCGCCGTAAGGGAAGGGATAAAGGAGGGAATGAAAGAAGAAAGGAAGGAAGAGGTGCCGTAGTGGAGGGCTCCGGAACAATTTCGACCACCTGGGGATCTTTAACGTGCACTGACATCGCACAGCACACGGGCGCCTTAGCGTTTTTCCTCCATAAAAACGCAGCCGCCGCGGTCGGGTTCGAACCCGGGAACTCCGGATCAGTAGCCGAGCACCCTAACCACTGAGCCACCGCGCCTGTGCAACCCATATTTCTTTCCGGTTTTGCTCTGCCCCCTCCCCTCCCCCTCCTTTCTGTATTTCGCGGACGGGTTGTTCAATGGCGTATTAAACGAAAGCGTACAGGGCTGGTTTTGTGCAAGTACTGCAATGCCAGTATACGACGTAATGTCCATGACCTAACGATCGAGCACGGTGATAAATAATGCAGTTGACCTGGCCGCAATCTGGCCACTCTTGGGTAATATATCTTCGCTCTAAGTCATCACTCTCGTAGTTCGTTACGGTTCAAGGCCCACGGCTCAAGTATCCGAGCTCTGCAAGCATGACGAAGGGCTCTGTCGCTATGGACGTTGCAGATACAATTCAAGAATGTCGAACGCAGCCATATTACACACCCGCGATAAAAGGAACGCCGCAAACAAGTTCTCCCTTGTTGGTGCATGACTCAAGCTTAAAGAGAAGTTAGACCAGCCATCCCCTGAACTTCACAGAACAAAGCTGGCTTGAGAAGTTACGAAGTTAGGACCATCCGTCTAGAGTGACCAAAGGTGCGCGTCTCTCAATACCGCGCGACGGACCAAGGCCGAGAAAAACTTTTATTTCGTTTTTCTTTTAGTTCATGGCTAGCGGCACGTTCCGTAAACTTTTGCAGCCGACTGTACGTCTAAAGCATACGCTCCCAATGCGCCGCCGAAATGGAACGCACTATTTGCGGTAGAGACATCGTAAAAACAGCTCAATTACGTCCCCAAACGACAAACACATACAAGAGGATAACGGTAGGGTCGGAAAGGCAATTAAGAGAAGAGGAGGACAGATGTGTCCGTCCGTGCAGGACATAAAAAAATACAAAAACAAATAGGGCGCCCACACGCGGGCAACCGGAGAAGGGATCCACGTGGAAGTGGACGAAGCCTATGCGAGTCTTGCTAGGCCAGAAGCGTTCCCCGCCCTTCGGGGCGCAATCACGCGTGGCGCAAAGAAACGCGTCGTCCGCCTTTTCGCCGCATCGGCGTGCGGTGTGACAACGCAAGCTCTTCTTCCCCCAACCGCCACCACGGGCCACAGGCTACGCGTATCGGTGTCCCACTTTCTTCGGACGCCAGGTGACTCTCCTCCTCCTCATCCTCTCTACTCATCATCCATACCCCCTCTCCCTCTTGTCCTTCCAGCGGCTCGAAGGCCGGGACGACGACACAGCAGCGAGAAACGCAGAAGGTGTATCCGTGTCACTCGACAACGGCAATCAGCGCTACAGCCTCTGTGTGCGGAAAGTGTTTGCGTACGCTGCAGCAATACCGTTATAGATGGTGTTGGCTGGGCGCTCGGCTACTGATCCGGAGTTCCCGGGTTCGAACCCGACCGCGGCGGCTGCGTTGTTACGGAGGCAAAACGCTAAGGCGCCCGTGTGCTGTGCGATTTCAGTGCACGTTAAAGATCCCCAGGTGGTCGATATTATTCCGGAGCCCTCCACTACGGCACCTTTTTCTTCCTCTCTTCTCTCAGTCCCTCCTTTATCCCTTCCCTTACGGCACGGTTCAGGTGTCCAACGATATATGAGACAGATACTGCGCCATTTCCTTTCCCCGAAAACCAATTATTATTATTATTATTATTATTATTATTATTATTATTATTATTATTATTATTATTATTATTATTATTATTATTATTATTATTATTATTATTATTATTATTATTATGTTGGTTGTATAGGCGAGGTGCGACAAGAAGGGCTGGGAAAGTAGAGAGAGAGAGAGAGAAGGGGCAGGCGTGCTTCTGTACTTCGCGTTTCATCCAAACCTCCGTTTCTGCTGAAATGACCATTGTAGCCGAGAAACGTATATAGTCGGATACAACTCAAGAACGCGGCGGCTTTGTCCCGTCAAAGGACCACCTTCCAGCCAATGGCGTCGGCCGATTCTCGTGACCCTGCAGAGTGACATTGCAGGGAGCGGCGCCACAATGGAGAGATGAGTCTACTTCGGACCATTGAGGGAAGGGATTGTCACCTTTCATATACCACTCCCTGCTTTGTGTCACAAGCAGGGTCATGAGAATCGGCCGACGCCGCTGCCAAGGAAAGGCCGCTGCGTTCTTGAGTTACATTCAACTATAGCTGTATACAGACAAACCGCCCTCTTTCGATCCTGACTGCAAGAACTCTCCCGGGACTTCAAAGAAACAGATGAAAGGAGATTTGCCTTTAATCAAAGCGCAAATTTTTAGCGTTGCTGCTCACACTCGTTAACTTCGTAGCCGTTCGTACTAAGCTTCATAAGCGTGGCGGAAGCGGAGAAACTTCAACAGGATCGCACATTTCGCACGAACAACCGTTCATGAATGGGACCAGTGAGGCGCTGCAGGACTCGCATCTTTTTCGATGTTGCTGCTGTCTAAACTCGCGCGCGATCTGCGTTGCCTCATGCGCCGAGGTTACTTCGTGAAGCCTCGAGGTCGAGTCTTCAAGCACCGAAAGGAAATTAGCCGCGAAGGAGAGACGCGCGAGCGGATGATTAGCCCCCGAACACGCCGTTGGGAATGTTGCGTACCCCACGACGGCTTAATAACACTTGTGTATAGCTTTCGGCTCCTCGAAGGCGGTGTCCTCGACTCTCAGCTAGCCGTCCAACGCAATCACGTACAGAAACAGGGGGACGACAGGAATTGACGAAGGACATAAAAGAAACGCGCAGATAGGCGCCTGTCGCTTTCGCATATTGGCTTCCATATTCCGGGCCAGTTCCTTGATGCCGCGCGTTCACCCTCTCTCACGCCCAAACCCTGCTCTTTCCCGCCGTGTCGTACAGCGCTCGCCACGGTTTAAAGACGGTAACGCCCTTGCGCTAGCGAACAGGCGCAAAAAGCGGCCTCGGACATGTGAAAAAAAAAAAAAACACGAGAAATGCACAGAAAAAAAAATCTTTGTCCATGGGCAGAAATTGGAGAGGAGATCAAGAGAATGCATGGTTGTAGTAATTGGGTGGCCTGGTTTATAGACAGCGACAGCACAAGAGCACCGGACATTAACTATACAATAAGGCTCCAATACCGAGAGCCACGGGAAACTGGACAATGGCCAAGAATTCGCTGTCGGGTGGCCATAGAAATGCAGAAAAACCGAAAGGTTCGTTGCGGTAACTGGTTACAACTTCCTTAAAAAAAGAGTACTGCCTAGGCATTATCCGGCTCGAACGCCGCTATCAACAGCCGAGCGACCCGTCTTCTTTAGCGCCCCCGCGACAAAGTTATAATTTCATGATGCGCAAAAGTGACACACCACGACGACACGTTCAGGTTTAGAAAAAACAAAAATAGAGAGCATCGATTTTCTCAAAACTGCCTGCGCGTGCATAAATTTGGATTTGCCCGGCCGAACATAAAAAATAGCTTCCTCCGTTCTTGCAGACGTCGCGCGCGAGCACTGTTCCTCTTCAAGATTACGAAACCGCGTATCGATCGCCACATGGGCTTCAAATAAAGAGATCGTTATTTTTAGTTCGGACGCCATATATCCTTGCCATGCTCAGCGATCACTCGGCTCTATGCGTAGAACTTTATAGGCGTGCCCGATTCAGGGCGCCCTCGGGTGGACGGCAATAATGCCCCTTCGAGCGACCTCAAGAGAATAATTTTCTGATTGAAGCTTCCCGATAAGACCGCAGGAGGGAGACAAAACGAGGGTTGCACAACGCGCCCTTGCTTTGATGACCGAGGAGAGACAGACAGCCACATCGTTAGGCAGATAAGAGAAGAAGAGCGCGCGGGTCGCTCGTTAATTTGTTGTGGCTGCCGGGACACCCGCTGCGACAGGACACGAACGCGGCCTAGTTTTCTATTGAGGGACCACTGCGACCGCCGTGGGCTCTGTAAATTAGTGTACGCCACCACACTGTGCATATGAAACCGCGGCCAGAGTGCGCATCCCGTTCACGAGCCTGTACTAGCAACGAGGGCGTCCAATTTAGTACACTGAGAAGCCTCTGCTGATATAGCCCGGGGTTGAGCTGCTGCTGGATGCAGGCAGGACTGTATCCTTGCGTTACAGTGTCAGCGCAGCTACTGCGTCTTAGCGAATTAGCCTTCGATGCATATATTAAAATGATACCGCCAGTATTCGTAACAAATTTATGTATCCTAAATATCCCCTTCCACTATTGTTATAAGCAGCTAGAAATTGTTCTAAGTTCCATCCGTAACCACTTTTTGTGCTCCAGTTCGGTGTCGTAGACATATCTTAGCAGAAGCTGGGAAGCCTATAGCCCCCTCCGAATCAGCCGGTTCACCCGTGGTAAAGCGATGTCTTTCATAAAGCCACGTGACATCCCTGTCTTCATCAGAGGTGCTAACATGCAGGACACGATACGCGCCATGGATAGCACAAAACAATCAGCTCGAATGAGGTTTACTCATTAAAGCCGCGATCGGAAGGCGTTGAAGTTGGAATGCCTCATGGAAGAAACGGTGCTTGTACAACAGCGATATTTTTTTTTAGTTTTCCAGGGGAAAGTGGTGAGGATCGTTGAGCTATGTATGGCTCTCACTACAGGAGAAAGGGCTGGGAGAAAGGGATAACGAGAGGTTGATTATATCAGATGTGTCAGCCTGCGGTGCCCCTATCTGACGCCTTCACGCGCTGCTGAGCCGATATCGTTGCGATCAGGACGTATGCTATCGGCTTGTAATAAAGCGTGAACACTTTATATGAACCAAACATATACGGCACTCTTTCACCATACTGGGTTCAGCGATTCAAGTGAGTCACGAGATGCACCTTGCTCAGACCTGAATCTTAGCAACTTCGAGTTCCACAGTTAACGTTGTCATATTAAGGACTCGAGTAGTGAGGCCTACACTGTGTTCACGCTTCGACTGTTCATTCGAGGTTCATTGCACGGCCAGCTGGTAAGTACTGTGACACTGGGGAACTAATTTTATTGCACTCGAAACCTGCATGCTCTCAGCCTGGAATTCTTATGAATGATATTGAGCATCATCAGCAGCAGCAGCAACGTCATCACCAAACTGACCGCACCCACTGCAGGGCAAAGGCCTCTCCCATGTCTCTCCAATTAACCCTGTCTTCTGCCAGCCGCGGCCACCTTATCCCCGCAAACTTCTTAATCTCATTCGCCCACCTAACTTTCTGCTGCCCCCTGCTACGCTTGCCTTCTCTTGGAATCCACTCCGTTATCCTTAAGGACCATCGGTTATCTTGCCTTTGCATTACATGCCCTGTCCAAGCCCCTTCCTTCTTCTTGATTGCGATTAAAATGCCTTTAACGCGCGTTTGTTCCCTGACCCACTGTGCCCTCTTCCTGTCTCTTAACGTTACACCTATCACCTTCCTTTGTCCCGCCGCGGTGGCTCACTGGTTACGATGCTCGGCTGCTGACTCGAAAGACGCGGGTTCGATCCCGGTCGCGGCCGTCGAATTTCGATGGAGGCGAAATGCTAGAGGCCCGTGCACTATACGATGTCAGTGCACGTTCAAGAACCCCAGGTGGTCGAAATTTCCGGAGCCCCTCACTACGGCGTCCCCCATGTCCTGAGTCGCTTTGGGACGTTAAACCCCCATAAACCACAAACTGCCATTTTGCTTTCCACAGCTCGCTGCATGGTCCTCAATTTAAGCTGATCCCCCTTCGTTAGCCTCCGCGTTTTTGCCACGTAGGTGAGTACCGGCAAGATACAGCGGTTGTATACTTTCCTCCTGAGGGATATTGGTAAACTGCCATTCGTGATTTCTGCCAAATAGGCTCCAACCGATTGTTATTCTAGTTATTTTACTCTCGTGTTCAGGACCTGCGGTCACTGCCTGCCCTAAGTAGACGTATTCCATTGCCACTTCCAGAGCCTCGCTAGCAATCGTAAGCTCCTTTCCCTTCCCTCCTTCCCTTCCTTGTTCCCTTCCGACACTGTTGAGCATTGCTAGCTTTCTGCATATTAATCTTTAGACCCAACGTTCTGCTCTGCCTGTTTAAGTCATTGATCATGCTTAGTAATTTATCCCCTTAGTGACTCAAGGCAGTGTCATCAGCACATCGCTGATTACTAAGGTATTCTCCATTAATTCTTATCCCCAACTGTTCTCAGTCAGGGTCTATGAATGCCTCCTGTAAACGAACATCTGACAGATCGTGTCTGCCTGCCTGACACTCTTCCTTATTGGAATTTTATTGCTGCCTTTATGGAAGACTATAGTGACTGTACAGCCATTAAAAATGTCTTCCAGTAATTTTATATGACTCGTCTACACCCTGATTGCGTAATTCCGGCATGAATGACGAGGTATGTGGTGTTTAACGTCCCGAAGCGACACATGAGGCTTTGACAGGCGCCGTATGGAGTTGCTCCGGGTTAATGTTCTCTATCTGGGGCTCTTTAAACGTGCACTGACCAAGCACAACACACCGGCGTTTTTGCATTTCGCCTCCATCGAAATGGAATTCTTACCGCGTAGGTCACAATAATTTGAGCCTCTAAGAGTAGTGTATGTCGCCGAAGCAGCTTTCACTATACAAATAGTTCGGTAAAAACTGTAACACTTACGTAATGTCTATTGGTCTACCAACACGCCCTAATTTCAAGCACAATTCGAGGTCAGGACACTCTCATCTTTCGAAGGAACGAAAACGAATGTGGCCATTTCATAAAATAAAAATAAGTGGCTCCGCTACACGCACCGAAAACACCTTTAAGGTGTGGGAAAAGTGGAAAACCAGAAATTTAAGGGAATATGCTGCAAACGTTGAGACGCACACGTGACCTGAATACTGTGTGAAATGGCATAATCATGCATCTGGCAATACGGGGCGCCGCGGAATTCGGGTGCGTTTATCTGGAAGAAATCTTTCCTCCTAACTGCGCGCGTCCATGGGGACGCCTTCAGTGTGACACGGATTGTATGTACAGAGAATGCATGCATATCTGCAGGAAAGGTTACACAACCGCGGGGTGTTCTTACTTCCGCGGGAAAAAATCGAATCAGGTCTCCGTGCCGGACACTGTGGCGTCACACACACACAGCGGGAACTATGGCCAGTGGGACGCACATTCACAGCGGGACTCGAGCGACACTTGACCTCACTTTGGAGGAAATCATTGCCTCTGTATGCACGCATATCACTGGATACACCGCTACTTGTATATTTTATTTTGTGGTGTTGTGGGCAAAAGAAAAATAAATGATTAAAAATAAGACGTGCGTTGCAGTTAGATTTAACGCTGAGAGAAAAAGAAGGAAGAAGATGGCAAAAAAAATCAACCTGGCACATATATTGTTTCCTAGCTGTAGCAAAAAGTTCTCTCTTTTTTTTTTTTTTCAGGAGGATACGGCAGACCTTCCGCCCCCAACCCTCTCCAGCTATAAGAATAACAATTCCACGGACAATATCTTACCTTCGCATTCAAAAGTGCGATAACAAAAGCAAATCAAACGCAATGCCTTTTCGGGAAATAAGGGCTGTTTTATATCGAATGAACTAAAACCCTGAGAGCACCGGTTACCTCCCTCTGCTGTAAGAAGGCAAAGTGAAAAAAAAAAAGAAAGAAAAAAGGATCGGACCAGCGGAATTATTACTTTCAAATTGATCCTTTGTATTTTTAATTTAGGTGCAGAAAAGAAGAGCCTGTAACCATTTCGCGTCGCAGAATTCGCAAATGCGTCGTTCTTGAATTCGCCAGAGCTACATTGAAGCAAGAATATAATATTATCATCTTGATAACCACCATCACTGTCATCAGTCTGGCTACACCCTTACAAAGATTTCTTTAGACAGTCTATAGACTGTCAATAGACTACTGTCTATTAAGTCTATAAACACTCTATAGACAAACCCTAGAGAACAGTCTATAGGCTGTTCGAATCCTATAGACAGTCTATAGACAATCTATAGATTTATGGCCATTCACTTTTAGTATACTTTGGTCTATAGACAGTCTATAGACTATGATAAACAAAAATAAATATCTATAAGAAGACAATAGAGTCTATAACAAGTCTATAGACTGTCTGTCAACCATTTTTGTAAGGGCGTCCACTGCAAAACAAAGTACTTTCCATATCTCTCCAGTTAAGCCAGCTGCGGTCACCAGGAAAAAGTATAACAGAGTGCAAATATCTGCGCTAGCCGCCGTGCACCGAGTCACCGTGCAGCGGTTGTCGCCCGCACTCTAGCGTCGAACCGGTTCTCAGCGTGTGTCACACGGGTGGGGACAGAAGGCGTCGAAGCATGCGGCTGCAGCACACGCACCGGGGCGCACCGACACGCATCCGCAGACGGCGCGTGCCGCTCGTCGTACAGTCACTGGATACTTCCCTGCTCGGTCCAGCACTTTTCGTCCATGCGCCCACTCATCGTGACAACTGGGAGGGTCACTGAAGGTGGCAGCTATATGTACAGGTCGCTTCTCAGGCGAACTACCCCTGAACTGAGGTGCGCATTGCGGTTTCTATTTTGGTTCGCTGATGCATATTCCAAATGCGGTCTTGCACGAAAGAGAACCACTTCCGCTTCTAAACTCACATACAACTCTGTGATAATCTCCCTCCGCGCATAAAATAAAAAAGAATAAAATAAAATTAAAAGCGCGGTGGCAGTTGTATACTAAGATATAGGTTGCTGACTGCGACGGTGTCGCCCGGATGCGGACTTTCTCTTGCTACGCATCTCTGGCTAACAGTGAACACCAGCCCGAAGTAACCACAATATAAAAACTTCAGTAACGCAGTGCAGAAAGAAACTCATCAGGTTTTTTTTTCCGTAAACGATATCCAAATGGAACGGGATTCTCTGTGTTGTTTTCTTGCCAAATCAGAATGATTTCTTATCTGCTGTCATAGTCATTTAGAGTTGTTGATGACATTTTAAATTTTTCGTTCACTGTTTTTTTCTTTGCTTTTCTGCATCCCGGTGTAAAATTATGTGTTTCCTTGTACCCCTTCTACCGAAAGATGGCTGACAGTTTCGAGTAAATTTATTTTGAATAATGATGCAAACCGACGCCGCGCTCTGGAAGGCTGTCAACAGTGTTAGATGAACTGAAGCTTGTGCAGACTGCTCCAAATTAAGCGTTTCGCTGTACAATGGTCCTAAAGCGTAGGATGTTACGCACAAACATACCTCGCAATTACTCCTCTCCGTGACTGCAAAGTATAAGACTTTATTGCCCCATAACCTACGAGCGCATATGCGTACACTCGCATGTCAAGGCCTGCTACTTTCAACATATATACAAACTTATCCCTTCCTTCTATCCTGACCATGAACCCCTCTTTTCTTACTTTCATCCCTTTTCTCCACTTCATTCGGCGGAGTAGCAAGCTACAGAGTGCACTCCCTGAAGGTGGGTCCCTCCGCCCTTCCTGAAAATTAAACTTTATCTCCCTTTTAATAAAACGTGTGCTGTGCGATGTCAGTGCACGTTAATGATTCCCAGGTGGTCGAAATTGTTCCGCAGCCCTCCACTACGGCACCTATCTCTTCCTTTCTTGTTTCACTCCCTCCTTTATCCCTTCCCTTACGGCGCGGTTCAGGTGTCCAACGATATGTGAAACAGATACTGCGCCATTTCCTTTTCCCCCAAAACCAATAAAACTGCGAGTGTCAGACTAGGCGCATTTGTCAGCCGTTACTGCAACTTGCCAAACAAAACGACGTGACCAACTCGGATGCAAGGCACGTTTCCTCCCCACCACGCCAACATGGGCACGTCCAAAGGAAGACCTTACCACAGATTCCGAACGAGCATATCAAGAAATCATGGACAAGAGTACGCTGTATGCACGCTGCCTCCACCTGCTGACCTCGATCCTCCCTCTGTTTATAATCTACACTTAAAACGTGTCTTTACCTATTGGCAAAAAAAAAGGAGTAGGTTCCTCGTCACACGCAAGCCACTAGTCTCCGTTAGGCAACAACTATGCGCTGTCCCTGATATTAACACGAGTACATGTACAGCCTTTGTCAAAAATGTCTGGTCCACAGGGTTCGCTGTCGAGACTTGCAGCAGGGCACTCGCGCCATCTATGCGATGCTGTGGAAATTAAGGCGTGTCGCAAATGCCCCGCAACGCGCCTTAATCGAGCCTAACACCTTTCGGGACGAACAATTTAGACAAAAACAGAACAGCTAACTGTAGGAAACAAAATTACGCTAATATAAACGCTACTACCGCGGCATGCATAGCAGGGAAAAAGAGTCGCTCGTATGTATAAATAGTGGTGCCGGGAGGTGACCACCGCGCAATATCGCTGTAGAGGCACGGCGAAGAAAAACCAGTTTGCGGTCAGCGCAGAGGTCGCGAGGGGAGCGCCGACTATTCGTCACAGCTGCGCAAGACGAAGCGGACGTGAGCGAGCCGTGCCACAGCACGCGTTGCACCTTGATTGCACGTTGCTATTCCCGGTGTTTTTTCCCCGCGGCGGATAGTTATTTAGAAATGGCTGGCACCTATACCCCGCTCCTCTCTCTCCGTTTTATTCGTCCAGCTCGACTTCTATGAGGTTCGCAAAATTCAGTGACCTCCGGCTAAAGTCACGTATTTCGAAATCGGAGAGGAAATCATTGGCGCTATAGCTGATTCATCCCCTTCGCCTTGGACGCCGACGGGGCAGCGTCGGCTTCCACGAGTGAAAAAAAAAAAAAAAGCGGGATGCGGCAATGTCAGCGCAATCAACGGATTCGATCGTCTGAAATCACACGATTCCGGGCGGGTAAACCTAGATAAAACAAACCATCGATACCGATAGATTGAAGTCTTGCTATGGAATTGACGCTCATTTACAGTTATGGACAAGTTATCCTGAAACGCCGCAGCGACGGCCAAAAACCTTAATCCGGCATTGCCCAATATATACAAGGAGATGAGCGATACGCAGATAAACTGCGACACTAGACTGCAGACAAGCCCACCAGCATAAGGGTATTCGGAGTTGGACGACCCGAAAGGCGTGGCTTTGTTCTGCCTTGCTCCGCCCCTGAGCGCTATCTTAGCATTTTTTACCACGTTTTCTTTGTGCCGCCTAGACACTTCAGCAAATATGCCTTCACAGGCGTTATCAACGCATGGTCATTCCATTTGAAAGGAGACGCACTCTCAGCACACCCCTACTGGTAGGCCTTGTCCATCTAGTACAACTCAAGTGCGAATCCCCCCCACCCCAAACCCAGTTGCAGCTAAACTATGATGAAGTAGTGATAAACCCGTGCACGCAATAAAAATGTATCCCGAGAATTACCGTTACGGTGTTCCCCATAGCGCCGTACTGAGCAGAGTCGCGGCAATAATCATCGTCATCACCCCAGCCCTCATTCCCGTCAACGGAGTCTTCGCGTATTTTCGTGTACGGTTACACCAGTAGCAAAACTGGCTGATCAGATATCCGAGCAACTCATGCTGCCAGTTTCCTGAAGTTAACCGACAGGCGTCGCCTGCGAGCGCTATAGCCATCAGTGGCGGCGCCTAACAAGGTTTGATCATCCATGAGCAGTTCATACGATACGATTGCCTAGAGTAAGGCGACAAGCTGCAGGCCCTCAAGTTTGGACTATTCGGTGTGCCAGATGGCTGAACAAGAGGTTTCGCTACAACTGCAGTTCAAGAGTTCTCATAAGTTCTCTGCAAGAGGAGGCCCTGTATCGGCTCTCTGACTGCGCGCGTTCTATTCGTCAACCTCACCCGCTGCTTGCTCTCTATGGCGCTTGTTAGGCAAGACTCGTTCATCCCACAACTTCTGTTTATCTTTCGATTTACGATGCCACGCGTATACTATGTTTCACTGCATTTGAAGCACAAATTAGAGGGGAATTAAGCCTCAGTCCGCTAGCCAAAGTGTCGACAAAGTGACTCATTACATCAGGAATTTGGGACAGCGCCCAGCCGGTTCCTCTAAGCCTAGCGGCCTATCACGTTCTCTTCTGCGGCAACTCGGCCTTTCTCCTTCTTGCTTACGTCACGGATGACGTCATCGCGCTATTTTTGAACGCTCAAAACCATGCGCCACGCAGTGGCTGCAGCCGAGAGAACTAAAACCACTTGTCCCGGATTTCTGTTAATGAGTCTTCATCTGGGAACAGGCGAAGGCTGAGGTTTCCCCCTCTACCCTTGTTGAAGTCTGCGCCGCTTCAAGCATTCCATATTCCTTTCTGCCTTGCAGCGCGGATCTTCACTAGCTGCCCTTGCAGCTCCAGCAGTCCGGCTGCGCAGAACGAAAGCGTCCCACATTTCTCCACAATTACGACATTTTCGAGCGAACACGGGCAAAACGGACTGCGCGAAAGGCGGGCAACAACAGCCGGAGATATCGCGACGCGCCCCGAAAGAAGCAGCAGCGGCGAACGCTCCCTATGCGGGCGGGGTCTCAGCCCGCTTCTTTTCCCCGCCGCGCACTACGAGGGGCCGATCCGGGGTAAGTAGCGCGTTGCGGCTTATGCACACGGAGTTGCCGTCGCCGCCGCCGCTGCTATAGCTACGCCCTGCTCGCACGCAACGGGAGAAAGAAGCAGGAACTCGCGTAAGGGCCTCGCAACGATGCAAGGCCAGACTTGGCCTCGTCCTGTCCGGTCGCGTAAGTGCGCCGGGCCGCCGCCGCCGTATGCATGCGTATTATGCGACGGCCGAGAGGCAGCCACGAGAACGGGAGAAGTGGCCCGCGGATACATACGGTGAGCCGGCACACCTGAGTGCGCACGCCGTGCACGCTGCGTCCAGGAGTTGCGTGCAGCGTTGATGAAGGCGGGCAGGTATATACGCAGTGAGGCTAGAGGGGTATAAAAGAGCGTCGCGTCCCACATTAAGAAGTTCCTTGTCACCACCACGGTTTTTACGCTAAAAATCATAAAGCACACCGATAACTCGAAGCTGCGACGCCTGCAGACCCTAAGCTACAGGCTGCAAGCTTTTGCAGTGATCTAGATGTATAAGGGACTTCCATAACAAAAAAATTGAGAAAAACATTCTCTACACTGTCTACAGAAATTTTGTGATGGGCTTTCTAGGAGGCAGGCAGAGACAGAGTGCGCCATACTTCTAAAACTCCTGTGTTCCCCCTAAGGCAATGTTTGCCGACTGGGCCTGAGACGCTCAGAGCAGGATGCAGGCTCGGCGGTTCGGAAGATAGCGTCAGAAAGTCGCTTTCGCTCGGAGCTGTCCAGAGAAAGAGCCGAATTGGACTTTATGGTTACGCTCACTGACGAGCTGGTGCGTTCGCAGCGGTTAGTAGAAAGATGTTAAGCTATTCAACAGTTACTTTCGGCATACTGCCCGAGTCCGGTAGCAGTGTAATAGCCTCCATGCAATACAAGTACAGTAAAAAACATTCCCACAGCCTTTCGGCAGCAGCTCATTTTCAGCACCATATAGGAAACGACGGAGCATGTTTGTTTTCTATGTGTGTGTGTGTGGGGTGGGGGGAGAGTCCAATTAACCCGTTTGAAGACGCAAGCAGTCATGTAACCATTATCGAATGAGATAAATGTACTGTAAGCGCGACAGTTGTATGCTGCAGCTCAGTTTTCTCAGCTGTACAACAAATACACGTAAAAAAAAGCAACAGCCCACTACGGCAGCTGATCCATAACACGGACATAACACGTACTACATTGAATATATGTTACTCTCATGCACCGATACTTTGGAGCTTCACTGTCAGCACACACAGTTGTTATACACCAGGCATAAAAAAATTTTAAAGGTTTCTTTTTTTTTTATGGGTGGGGGGTAGGGGGGGGGGGGGGGCGACCGCGTACCGTGATAGATAATTTTTTAAAACACAAACTACACCGAATTAACAACAATGCGTCAACTATATGAGAGCGCGCCTCCAACCACCCTCTCAAAAGGGGCCCAAAAATTACGCTCCAGCGAAGTTCACAGCGCACACTCTTCTCATAAGCCAAGGGACCAAGAACGAGTAGCCACACACAGCGAATTTATCACACCCCGAAGTGACTGCAATCATTCATCTAGTGAAGTTCGAAATGAGCACCTGTCAGCAAAGCAATTGGATTACAGGAGTCCACTACGTGTAAACGAAGAGATAACGCTATCTATACAACCTCTCTCTGACCAAATTAACTTTTCTCGCTATCTAGGTTTCAGCTGCAGGCTTTCTGATGCGTTGCATGCAAGTGCATAAAAACCGAGCGTGTAGCTTTCCTTCCCAACGCACCTCGTACACCCCCCCCCCCCCCCCCCCCTCTCCCTCAGGCGGAGCCGGTCGTATCAGCAGCACGGGTATACATTAGCACTCTGGATATTATCGCGCGCGGGTTTTTATGTGTGGTGTACACACACGTACGCGGCGGTCGTTGTACGCTACCGTCGCTCGCGGCGATGACCGCGTGTGTGTAAATGACAGAAAGTGGAACACGGTCGTGACTGGCAACACGGGCGTTTGTTTCTTCCTGCTCGAACGTGAATCGAATGAAGCGGACCACGGGTGCTGCATGTGGTCACGCCGTCTCGCAATCCCGCTTCTCCGTTCTCCCTTGTGTTACCCGCAGCGGTGGCTCGGAGGTTAGGGGCCTCGTGTACTGAGCTGTAGTACGCGGGTTCGAACCCGGCCGCGGCGACCGCATTTCGATGGAGGCGAAACGCTAAGGCTCCCGTGTGCTGTGCGATGTCAATACACGTTAAAGATCCCCAGGTGGTCGAAATTATTCCGCAGCCCTCCACTACGGCACCGCTTTCTTCCTTCACTCCCTCCTTATCTCTTCCCTTACGGCGCGGTTCAGGTGTCCGCCGATATGTGAGACAGATACTGCTCCATTTCCTTTCCACAAAAACCATTTTTTATCTAGTGTTTGTCCGTGGATAGCGGTGCTTTTTTTATTCTTTTAACCAAGGGCCTCAGGTTGGAAACGCTGGTGTAGAGCAGAAATTTGAGTTTGTTCCCTCAACGATTGAGAAGAGGCAAAGCAGCTCAACGAACACGAACGACAGAAACAAAGGCAACACACATGCGCTGCCTGTTATGAATCGTCGCACGGACAAAACACACGCGCTCAGCGCATGTTCTGTCTTTCTTTTTGCCGTCCTTGCTGGTTGCGCTGCTTGTCTCTTCTTAATCATTAAAAACACTCCATGCAATTGTATCGCATCGCTTGGTCATCATCATTCTCACCATCATTATCAGCCTGACTACGCCCACTGCAGGACAAAATCCTCTCCCATATCTCTCCTATTAACCCTGTTGTGTGCCAGTTACGGCCACCCTATCCTTGCAAACTTCTTAATCTCATCCGCCCACCTAACTTTCAGCCGCCCCTTGATGCGCTTACGTTCTCTTGGAATCCACTCCGATACCCTTAAGGACCAGCGGTTATCTTGCCTTCGCATTACATGCCCTGCCCAAGCCCATTTCTTTGTCTTGATTTCGACTAGGATGTCATTGACCCGCGTTTGTTCCACGACAAACTCTGCACTCTTCCTGTGTTTTAACCTGTTACACCTGTCATTTTCCTTTCCATGGCGCTGCAATGTTCTCGGTTTAAGTTGAACCTTTTTTGTTAGCCTCCACGTTTCTGCCCCGTAGGTGAGTACCGGTAAGATACAGCTGTTATATACTTGTCTCTTGAGGGATAATGGTAAACTGCCATTCATGATCTGAGAGAAGCGGCCAAATGCGCTTCACCCCATCTTGTTCTTATCTTTATTCTTGGTAATACTTAAAATTTCACAGCGCCGTACTAACACCGGACAAAATCAATAATAGCATATATATAGGGGCATATGTCTGATGAACATTCCGAAAAGCGAACAATATTCACGCACACTCCTGTTTTCATGCAGATGGTCCGGCAACCACGTCAAGCACATGTTAGCCAGGTTCGGTTCCTTCTCAACGCCTCAAGCGTTTGTTTTTTACGTACCGTGTTTTGTGGCATAAGGACCGCTTATTTTGCGAGCTCTCAGACTAAGTACGAAGAACGACTGCACCACCGACGTGTCGGTTAACACAAGCGGGAATTTCGCGTTGCTTTCCGTTCGTGGACATGGCAGCAGATGCAGAGGATAAAAATTCGGCCACGCTGGAAGCCCGAGGCAACCACGTGATCCGGGTAGAACGAAGCACATTGATTATGTGCCACCTTAGTGAAGCTGGTGGAGGTAAAAAGTTGATATTGGTGCCTTTGTTACTGCTGACACCAAATGAGCGGTTTTAGGCAATCGCTCTTTCGCTTACTTCAAGACTGCCGCCAGTTTCGACCCACCAGATGTCGCTGTCATCCGTCTATACGCTCCACCGTGACACGACTGCGAAACCAACCCCAGATTTTCGACTGCGCCCAGCAGCGTCAGTGTTGCATGCACAACTCGAAGCTATGCAGCCTCTCCGAGGGTGGATTTCCCAACGCGACAGCCTTCTCGTGGAAAGCCCAATCTCCCTGTCAGCCCTTCAAAGCTAAGCGCTTAACGCTTGCCACGCGGACGCGAGGCTCGACGGAGTGCGCAGCTAGGGCAGTTTATATGGTGTACTTTCCCCGTCAAAGCAACCCCCCCCCTCTCTCTCTCTCTAGAGAGAGAGAGAGAGAGAGGTCAGCGGCCTACATACTCCTTAATGCGCGACGCTGCATGCTGGCGATCGACGACGCGCGGTTCTTGGGAAAAAAAGTTTGGCAATCAACAGCCGCGGCAGCTCTGACGGAGCCGGCGTTTAACGACGGTGGACATCAGGCACACACGATTTCCGGCTTTTTCCGCACCCGCGATTACTTCCAACGTCTGGCCTTACGATGAAGCTGCATGCACGAACACAAGGAGCTGTTAATTTTGCTGCAAATTAACAGAGTTCCGTGTATTAACTGAGCAAAACAATCCTAGCCTGGAGAGAGAGAGAGTCTGCGCACTCCAGCAAACGTAAGAGCTTACACAAAAACGCTAATGAGATAATAATAACAATGTCTTGCTTACCCTCCGCACTACCGAAGGGGCGCTAGTTGTAGCTACGGGTCTCCGTCACTCACTGCCGGCCGTGCTAACTTCAATTAAGAAAGTTCGTTTTAAGTTCCTTCACAGGACCCCGCCCCCATTTCAGAAAAAGAAAGAGCAATCTTCCGGACCCCTTCATTTCTCTGCAAACCCAGAGTATGCACGCGCTCTGGGTTTGTCACTGACTTCAAATGGCACATTCCTGAGATAGCGCTACTGCGATATACGTTTTACCTGCAACAAGCAAGCAAATGTTTCTGCTGATGGTTTTAATAACAGGCATTGCTGGTAAATGCATCAGTATTTGGCAATAAGAAGAAGAAGCGAAACGCAAGGTCGGCTGTATAGTTGCGGATGTTTAACTTACTGTATAACTTTTTTTTTTTACGTACTGAAAGGTCATGTTCGCCATACAGCTCCGTGAATTGTCACGCGTTCTGAAACAAAGCTTACGTGCACAAGTTTCTGTGAGCATTATTTTACAACTACAGTACAACTGCAGGAATTAATAAAAACAAAATTTTACTTGGCAAGGAATGTTGACCCTCTTGCCAACGCAGTAACTTCAGTTACGCTGTATAGAGAATGTGTAGAATTAAATGTGTAGAAAGCAGTAATACCGATGTTCAGTGATGCATAACTTACTCCCCTTGAATGCATTCACTGTGTTTTCTTACAGCCGACTATCTTATACCCTGCGTAGCATGATGGCGAGCATGAGCAAATACACATTTCTGCTCTCTGCACTTTTCATTTCCTGTCGTGTACGATCGTTCACAAGAATACCGCTGTTAAACACTTCCAGCACGGTGTTATATCACTAACCTTGACCGAGACACGTTCAGCAAAGACGCTGAGTCATGAATAACAGAATGCGGAGGCTCGCAGTTACAACCACAGGGAAACGATCCCACGAGAAATTTCAACGATCAAAGCAAGGTCGGAATTTCTCGCCCAAACAAAACTCCAACGGCCAAAGTTCCCCTCTCCATATCAGCAGCGAAAATCACGGCATTCGTTAGTTAACGAACGCCCAAACCAAAAACATCAGCGCCAATTAAACGGGTGCGGAACTAATCTCAGGCTGCCGAGCTATACTACTAGACATGCATATCGTTATGAAAGGCGCGGCTGCGGCGTCATTGAGAAATAGAGGGCATTGGGCAAGGAACCCCCGGCGACAGCAGCAGCAGCAGCAGCAGCAGCAGCAGCAGCAGCGATGGTTGGCCGGGCCGAGCGGTCGCCAGCCACAGAGACACATACACACACAGTCCACGCGGCGAGGCTGGTTTCGCAACGAACCGACAGCCGTCTCTGGGAAACGGCGACCCTTTCTCACTTGGCCGGATGGAATGCAAGGCTAGCTACTTGTCGGGAGTGTGTTTTTCTTTCCCGTCCTCGCGCCTTCAACTGTACTTCGCGCCTCGGTAGTTCGCCGCAGCACCAAGACAGCTGTAGACACAGTCGCGCACGTTCACTGGTACAGAAGAACCTCGTTAATTCGAACTCGCTTGATGCGAACTTCCGGGCTATACGAACTGACGCTTTAGTCTCGTCAATACCAAGTGTATCAAAAAGACTCCCCTTAATTCGAACTCCGCATACTCGAAAAAATTTTCGGCCCCCTCAGAGCGAGAATTATTGAGAGCCGACTGTTTTTAGAGACACGACACATTTTTAGCCAGAAATGTTTTCGCGACGCACTTTCTAGCGGGCAGCTCAACGCCATCCGCTTCTGTGCAAGTCGCGATTGCAGGACATTAGTACAACATGGAATTTCATCACTATACAAACAATTTCAGCTCCACCTATTGAGTTCCTGAGAAAGCGAACAGCAACTTCAGAAAGCCAAGATAACAAAGATGTCTTTCATCTTCGTTGCTGAAATTTCGGCAGGAATTTCAGCATTCAAGGGGAGAGAAGTCTTACAGCAATTGTTCGGCTTTGCACGAGTTTCTGAGTAACGACCACCTATAGCAGCAACTGAAAGAGACATGCACTAACGGTTCAACCTTCACCAGGGAAGTGTTCAAGAGCCATGCAACAGTAGGCTGCCTTGCGAATTTCACTTGGCAGCGAGTGTGTACAGGTAGCTCGAATAAGAAAACGGACAGTCCTGTTTACAGCACGCAAGAATAGATTTTGTTGTTATTTCTGCACTGAAGTTTAAAATGTCCTGTTGGGGTCATTCGCCCAGAGGAAAATTGTCCAGAAAGAAAAAAATACATCAAAAAGTATCCTTGTGACTCATATACTCGTGGAGTAATCACTGGATCAATGCTCACAATATATCCCCTTTCATTTCACCGCTACATGGAGAATTCTTGCGGTCACAGCATCGGTCGCGCATACAAGCCTTCGCAATGCTGCCCTCAACTAATTCCGTGCGCAGAGTAGAGCGCAGTCGCGAGTGCCGTAAGTAGCCGGTCAGCCTTGGCTCCGATCGTCTTCGAGCGGATGAAAGCGGCTTTTAGCGCGGTCGCCAAGCAAACCAAGAAAACGGCATCCGCGCGCGGTTATTACCAGTGCCACGAAAGCTCGCGCCGCAGCGACATTAGCGCGGTTGCTGCTGCTGCTGTCCGGGCGAGGAAACGAATGTGCCGCGCGAACGAGCTCGCGGGTGCGTGTGTGTCCGGGATTCTTTTTCCATGCCTCGGCCCAGCCGTTTCCTCGCTGACTGCGAGCACGGCCAAGACTATTTGTCTTCGCTCGTGTATAGCCGTACAGAAGCGTGAGCAGTGCGAAGGACAGAGAGCTCGATTAAAAGTAGGCGCGGCTTCTTTCGGCCACTGTCTGTCAACAACAGCCACCGCAAGTCATTATACATTACGAAGGGAACTATGTTATTAAACTTCACGCTCCGCGTCATCATGGAACACCGCATGCAGCATATAGATGTGCAGGAAAATTAAGAAAAAAAGCTATAATTAAAACGAGGAACCTTGGTCAAGTTTGCAACGAAGTTTATTTCAGTTTCCCTGCTAGCGAAAAGGAAAAAAAAAATCACACATAAAATAGAGCAGCTGATTATAGCTACAAGACACAACGGACCCTTCAGCTACTGAGCAAACAGCCTCACGTTTAGGCAACGAACAAATGCTAGAGGCTCGATGCCAGTGCACGTTAAATAACCCCAGGTGGTCGAAACTATCTGGAGTCATCGAAACTACGGCGTCCCTCATAGCCTGAGTCGCTTCTGGACGTTAAACCGCATAAAAGAAACAAATAAACAAATCTAAAACAACAGAAGTTCACCGCCCAGGCGCCAATCTCGACCCTCTCCGCTTTTTTGTTTTTCTTCTAAAAAAATTGACCACCATGCAGAAAAAAGAAAGAAAGCAGTGTGTTCGGAACGCAAGCATTTCTAAACCGGTCCGCGGAGTGACATCAGTAAACAAGGCATCCATCCTGTGCAGGGTCTCGCCTCATGGCTCCGTGGCCCCTTGACCCAGCACGGGCCAACATTTCCTTCCTCCTTCAGTCCACTCACGAACAAGGCCGTTCCCTACATGACCTCGCTCCGACGTCGACGGCTCTTCGCAGTCTCAGCGACAAACGCAGCTCTCGATTTCATCCCAGACGCACGTCCACGCTTCGTACACGCACACAGCCGACCACCGACGCGCGAACCTACGCAGCGGCCATCTTCGCTCGCGACGAAAGTAGCCGCGCCACCTTACTGACCGGCATCCCTCCCGGAGATAACCTGCGCTATGCCGATAAGCGGCCAACGCCGAGACGCGGTGCGGCGCGGTTCCGTGGGAGTCTCGACGGGGCTCTTTCGGTCTCGCCGACAAGGTCTAGGTCGAGGACCCTTTCGTCTTCCTCCTCCTCGCCTAAGAACGAGTGAAGCTGCGACGACGACGATTCGCAGCGAAAGGCAAAACAAGCGACCGGCGATCGCCGACGCGAGGCGAACGCAATTAAGAGCCCCGCGCTGGTCCGTGGGAAGAGATTGCCGCCGACGTTGAGAGTGGGGGGATGCTAGCGCGGCAGCGAGAGCGAAGATCATGCAGAGAGCGTCGGCGTGTCATTACCGGACGCCAGCCTCGGCCGTGGATTCGACGCGGTGATTCGTCTTAACTGCCCGACGCCGGGCATCGAAAGTGAATGCCGTACATTAGGAGAGATGAGCGAGACGTGAGCGGAATCGCCGAGACAGGATGACTGCACTTAGAAGAGAGTCATGTCCTGCGACTTCTTTTTTTTTTTGCCGATAAAGCGGCAGCTTAGAAAAGAGCTCATTTGTTTGCGATTTTTATCAGCAGCAAGAAGAAAATAAACGAACGGTTTCGCAATCTTTGGTCCTCCTTTCATATTGAAAAAATCCCAACACTTTTACACTGGGATAGATAGAAGAAAGCAGCTGTCCTGAGATTGATGTAAACGTGACGCAATAAACAACAAGAGCACACGATTTGCCGTACATCATCATCATCACTGCAGGGCAAAGGCCTCTTTCAATGATCTCTAACCAGCACTGAGTCCTAGTTCCAAGCTGCTTCTTGTATGCGCGAAATGAACTTACCATGATGAGCATTCCACTTAGTCGTAAAGCTGCGATAATAGCCACGAAAAACAAAACAAAAAGCGAGGCTGGAATCCCTGCCTGGAGACAAACACTGGCACCGCGTTGAGGTCTGCGTTAGCAACACGAACCCTTGTGCTGCGCATGCGTTTTCTAACATGTCACGCAACATAATTAAGGAGCAACACCTGACACAACTTCACGGAGGAAGGGGTGGAGGTGGGGGGTATTGTCGCGTCGGCTCCCGACATTATGGAACAACATAACCGAGCGACGGTAGGCGTCGTGGCAAGCAAGGCGCAACCAAGGCAGACGCCGCGGTGGCTCGGCGGGTTATGGCACAGACACACGGACGCGAGATATCGAATCCCGGATTTTCGATGAAGGTGAAATGCGAAAACACGCTCGCGTGTTGTGCGATGTCAGTGCAAGTTAGAGAACCCCGGATGGTCGGAGTTAATCCGAAGCCCTGAATCCGGGCGACTCTTTAATTCTCATCTCCGGCCTTTCATCCCCTCATTCATCCCTTCACTCTCGACACTGTTCGGGTATGCACCCTGAGTCCACCCTATATATTTTTATTTAAATGCGATTTAAGGAAATGCTCCACGGCATCCGCTTTTGGAAAAGGTTACTTACTCCTCCCCCCCCTAATGTAAAAGAATTCGTAGTGAAAAATGAATTTCACGTGAAAGGAAGCGCTACGTACCATAACCTCGAAAGAAAGAAATCAGTCTTCCAGAGGGTCCTTCGGCACAGCCCAAGTTTGCACGCGTAATGTTCACGGCACACAAATCGCACACGAGGCATAAAGTCATGACATATACGGTTGATAAGTTAATACACACATCAAGGCCAATTTATGACTTCATTTCCGGCACACATACACAAAAAATTCAAACAATGAGCCAATTCACGGTCACCGAGTCCACACACATGCATGCATGAAGACCACCCTTAGTGGACGCATTCCAGAACACTTCGGTATGCATTCCGCAGGTGCATTTCCGTACGCCAGATGAACATTCCGGTGCGCACGCGGGCATTTCGCTGCGCCGTCATGATTAATATTGATAGCCAATTATTGTCCTTACTAGCTGCAGTATACGACGACCAGACGCGCGAGAAGAGAGAGGTGTATAAAGTGTGTATACATACGCTGCAGCCTCCGATATGCGGCATAACAATCGGTATATGCCACGCGTGCTTTCGAGTCGCCGGCGCTAAAGGTATGCACTCGCGACGTCACGGTGTGTGCGGCGACAACCGTGCGGCGGCGGTGACAATCGCCTCGACTTAGGAGAGCGCACAAAGAAAATGTCACCGAGTGCTCGCTCGCTCGCTTGCTTGAACTCCTCCGCATGTGTTGTAACTCTTCCGCAGTAGGGAACTTGCGCTGAAGTTTGCGGTGCCGATTGAAGCGCCATAACGCACTGCCTAGCGAAAAGAGCAAGAAGTTTTGGGTAGTACTATTAGTACTTTTCTGCGCCACCTTCAGGCGCTTATTGGCGTGAGCCTCCGCGCTCTGTCGAAGGCGCACGTGCCGTGCGTCAGCTATCTGGGCTACGCCGAGAGAAGCTAGGCAATGAATGCTGTCAGCCAAACGCGGGTATCTAATCGCGAAGAATGTGTTCTCGCGTTTGCAGCGGCCCAATCGGCTGACAAAAGCAGTTTTGAGTCACCGAATGGAACAATTGCAGTGCCACCTTGGCAGCGCAGGTTCCCCATAGCAAACCCCCTACGCGCGCCCGATTTTGCCCATTGTTTGGAGTGAAGTGACGTCACGCCTGATCTAATGACGTGACTTCCGGTACAGGCATCAACAGGTACTGATGCTAACGCATTTACAACCTATGATGGAAATGGTTGTCGCTGTGGAATTTTTTTTTTTCGTGACCTGTCTCGCTGGTCCAGAGGCTATAACATTTGAAGAGAGAGAGTTAATAAATTTAAGAGCACAGACTAAGAGCTTAGTAGATCTTGCGCTTGGTTTGCCAAGGCGGCCTGGTCTTACGGCAGCGCCGATGACAGCCGGGCCAGCGCTTTTTACAACTCGGCCTAAGAGCGTCTCCCCTTAGTCCGGGAGCTGTTGGCCAGGCACCCAGTGAAAAGGCCGCAGGAAAGGGGACCAAATGGCAATCGAATGGGAAACAGCACCGGAGAAAACACAGCGCTCTAGATTTGCATAGGCAGCAGGACAGTTGGCACGGGACGGGTCAGAGCGGAGTCAGAAAAGGGCCAGTCGGGCGGGTGTATCGAAGGCATTTGTCCGGATTTCGCAAAGGATGCGTGCTTGGGTAGCGCTAAGAAGCGGACGGGGTAAAAATTGGAACGAAATTTCGAGCTGATGTTGAGCGCAATTCCCGGGTTTCGATCGTGGTCGCTTTTTCGATGAAGGTGAAATGTAAAAAAAAAGAAGAAGAAGAAAACGCCAAGATACCGAGACGCGGATAGACATGAGTGTCAGGAACCACAACCCTCTTTCTCTTTTCCCCTTACCTTTCCCCAGGGCAGAGTAGCATGCCAGATAATTATAGTTCAGGCTGACGAATCTGTATTTCTTTGCAAATAAACTCTCTCTCTCTCTCCACTGGAATGCAAGAGCCGCGGCCTGAGTCGAACCCATGACCACAGGCACAGCAGCCCAACGCCGCGGCAAGGGAACTGTACAAAACAAATGACACCGTTCGCTCTTCGATGAGAGGAGGACACGATGATAGAGCTGGAATCTGCTGCGTCGCTATCCGTCATAATACCTTATATTGAGCACCTAATACCCATAAATGTAATAATTGCAAGTTTTTATCTTCCTATCTTCAGTGGTCCTACTGACAAATAAAGACGAAAATAAAAAAGCCAAACTGGAATTGATTGTGCGCACTTTCCAGCCACAAATCAGTGCAAATAGTAACGCGTTTTTTGTTACCTTACGAAGCACTGTAGAAAGAATTATTACACTTTAAATAATTAGTTTCAGTCTGGTGAATCTGTCGTACTCCTCAATTAATGTACGCAGTGTATCATTCGTGCGATTATTACGCAGATCGGTCAAAGCAGCATTTTAGCGTCCTTCCTGATTCTGTGTATGCAAGACTTGTCCTCGAATAGAAGGACACAAATTGTATAATAGCTATTGTTTCAGTACTTACGTTTTTTAACTCAGTATATGCCACAGATTACAGCTGTGAACGGTGAGTGTCGGAGAATGGCTTTTACCACCGCTAAAATTTCTTCAGTGTCTATAGAGGGCCTACGGCCAGTCTACTGAAATAGCCCCCGGCAGATATTTTAGCCCGCGGAAACTTTTTCATACTTTGAAAAAATTGGCGAAGCAAGCCACAAACGAATTAAAATCCCGGCCGCGGCGGTCGAATTTCGATGGAGGCGAAATTCTAGAGGCTCGTGTACTGTGCGATGTCAGTGCACGTTAAAGAACCCCAGGGGGTCGAAATTCCCGGAGACCTTCACTAAGGCGTCTCTCATAGCCTGAGTCGTTTTGGGACGTTAAACCCCCATAAACTAAACTAAACGAATTAAAAGGCACAGTTCTTCACCTTACCCTCTAGTGTTACACCGGAGCACAAGCTACAGAAGCGCAGCCGCACTAAGCAGAAGGGAATAAGTGTTTTTTTTTTCTTTCGCAATAAACCAAGCCTGGCACCTTCACGCACCGGTGACAACATTCTGCTACACTATTTTTGCACTATACATGCGCGCAGCCAAACGATCACCGTCACAACAAAGTTGCGACCGACCCAAAAGGGATCAGAACGTCGCTTTTCAGATAGTTTTAACATAGCAGCCGTAAGATCGTACGGTCCTAGCACCCGAATGCCTGCCTGCTTGACGTGACTGAACGAGTCTCCGCCACCTGCTGAGCGCCATACACCTTGTCATATTCCTCGAAGCCCGTTCTCCTCTCCCACGCGTTCCTCTAGACTGCAGGCGCCGCGCGGCAAGCCTTCCGTTTCTATAGAAGGAGCGCGTGTCTGCACAGCTGCGCTCGACGGGTCGCGCTCTTTTGTGACGCCCCGGGTCGACGGAGCCACGATCACGCCGAAGCGCGCGCGCACACACGCACCACTCCAGCGGCAGCAGCAGCGCGGTGTGAGCGAGCTTCGCCCGCGGCGCGCGCTTCCGAATCGCGGCTGCCGAGCGCGCTAAGCACACACGCAGCAGAGGCCAACGTCGGTCAACGAGCATCGCTGCGCTCGCCAAACACGCTGGCCTTTGGCTTGCGCACACACGACGCCGGGGTCGCCGCACTTGCGCTGATGCGTCGTGATGCGCATGGCTGCTCGGTGTTCCTTCGTTTCCTCGATTTTTTTTTGTCTTTAGTACATACACACGCAGATAGGTGGCCACGGTCGGCGCAGTATGCGCTTCGGCCACCCGTGCTTGTTGGACGTAACGTGGTTACACGCTCCGCGCGCAGCGTGTACAGCGCAGAGAGCTCGGGGAGTCGAGACGAGAAGACCCAAATGAAGAGGAAGCTAGGCGCGGAGGTCAGTGGGAAAGAGCGCGCTGCCCAGCTAAGCGACTCCGCTACCGTGGAACGACCGAGTCCAGTTGGGTTCTCGTTCCTCCGCCTGTCTCCTTGAAAAGTGAGCGAGGTGATAATAGAAGAGTGCGCAGTTATAGCGGACAGTGAACACAAAAAGTAAAACGAAATAAGCTATTATACAGCGAAGTTAACGGGCCAGTTGGAGCTGGCTGAACAGCCTCGGCATGATAACAGCACGAAAACACAAAGCAAAGGGACACCTAGTTACCTTAAGCGTCGGCAATGCGATAGCATAAGAACTCGCTGATGCCTTTACCGGAATGGTGACGTGGCTGCCCTCCAGCCAATGGGAACTATCCGGTCTGGTGACGTCACTTCCGTTCCAGCCAATGGGCGAATTTTATGACCGACGACACAGCTTTTATTCCCGATGAGGCAATTAAAAGGGATCTCGTGGGAACGTGGGAATTCTCTGTTATAGAGCAATGACGACGCTCTTCACATAGGGGAAGCTGCTTCGCAAACTGCTACCGCCACGAAATGCAGTGCTTGGCCAGTCGCTGCATTCAGAAGCAGTCTTGCGGAGGCACGCAATGCTCTCCTTCCGTGACACACAGAGCCGCCGGTGTGCTCGCCGAACCGCAGTATATATGGGAGAGCTATTCAAACAGCTATTTTTGCCCACGACCTTTGTTGTCGCTGGCCAAGAGAGGTGGCGTTTTACGGTTCCCCCCGCACACGAACACAGGCGGTATAACACCCCGTGCCTCACGCAGCTACAGACCTCGATCGGTGCGCAGTACCATGCGCGCATACGGAACGCACGGGGGAGGAGAAAGAAGAAGAGAAGGAGCACGGGCAGAGGATTGAAACAGCAGAACAATGGCGCAAAAAGAACAGCCGGGAGGTCCCTCACAATGGAGAAAGAGCTCATCCCGCATACTGCGCGCGCTCTCGACGGGATGAGAAGCTGGAGGGAAGGGGGGGAGAGAGAGAGTTAGCGCGAGCTCTTTGGACGCCGCGGCATTGTCGTCGTCGCCACTGGGCACGACAGAGAGAACGCGTGTGCCGCCGCCGCCGTGGTGGCTGTCCACGGTGCCGAGTGGCGTCGGCGGTCGGCCTCGGCAACTCCTCCGTGTCACGCAATTGTCGACCGCTTCCTGAAGGCCGAGCGGGCGCGTTCAGCCCGCAGCGGTGGTGCGGCGTGGCGTCCGGAGTCCGAGGACGGGGCCGCTATAGAACAAAGTGGACGCTCTGACTGTGCGTTGATAGCAGCGGGCGGGGTACGAAGTGGATCGCTTGCATGAAACCGCGCGCACCGTGAGCACGCAGTGGCTGGCGGAAGACGAAGAGGAGGATGAAGAAGAGGAGCAAACAGACGAAGAATAGGCGGATGGAAAAGAGGAGGAGGCGGAAGAGAGGGGGGATGAAGTGTGAGTAAAGACAAGTAAAGCCTTCCGAGTCCGAAACGGCCAAAAACTGCCTAACATCCACGCCTTTTCTTTCTAGTTTTTCTTTCTTTCCCTCTCACCCTCTCAGCCGGGTCATCGCAGCAACTAGAAGCGGCCACTGTGGAAGCCGGATGTCCGCGTTTAAGGGAGGTGGAGGCCACCGAGGGAGTAAGGCCATTGCTTGCGTCCCTCCAAGCATTTGCTTTTCCTTTTTTTCTTTCCTGCGTTGCCTTCGGTGTTTGGCGCCGTTTTTGACCTGCTTTCTCGCTTGACCGGTATAGAGCGCGAGAAACTGCGGCCAGAAACAAAGGGAGCCCCCTCTCAAAAAGGGCGGGAAACGCATATCACGCTCCAACGATCATGGGCATTTTAGAAACGGCGGAAACGAAATGAGATAAAAAAAAAAGCAACGTCAAGTTGATCGTGCGCTCTGTATACCTGGCAAAGCGGAGAGAAAACGTGGCGCCGCGGTGGATATACACAAAGAGTTTGTTTCGAAATGCAAACTCAAAAGCGGAGAAGACGGCGAGGCTGAGTTTACTCTGAACACGGAGCGAAAATTTCCATCGACATAGAGCTGTTACGAAACACAGCCAGCCCAAGAAATTATAATTGCAAAACAAAGGGTATCCCTCAGTCGGAGCGGAGTGTAGTGCCGAAGGCAGTACTGCTGTATGCCTCGCTTGTGCTTGACCGCTTTAGCCGAGGGGTGCAAAGTCCTTTTGCTCCAATGATACGAATCATTAACGTTCAGTTCCCAACGCAAAGAGAACGTAGTTAAGGTGTGCATAGGAGAGCGCTAGTGCAGTACGCGACGCACAGAGCCTATCGTTCTTTTTTTTTTTAATGAAAGCTTGACTGGATCCTGAGGACTACGCCTCCGAAAAACCGGTATAACTTACGTTCTGATAAGATATCGGCGGACGCGGTTGTGTTCGCAAGTTTCTGCTCTAGAGCGTATAGTAAATTTCTTACAGCGCGCAAAAAAAAAAGGGGGGGGGGGGCAGCGACTATTGCAGAACAGCATGTTCTACACTGTACAGTTCCTTGGTGCATATACAAAGCGTACAAGAGTATCAAGATAAGCACATACCAACTTTCCCAGCTATAGCTGCCATACCGGCCATGCCCTCCAATTTTTCTGATCAAAACCTTTTACGCGCTCCAGCTATTCACAGTTTTGTTAATCAGTTTGAGCGCTGTTAGACGAGACAACAGTATGAAATAAAAAGCTCTCCTGCGTCCCCAATACGCGCGCCAATCACTTCTGTTTCATTCGGCCCACATGTATCTTAATTTTTTTTTCTCGAAAATGCCTGTGTGCTGTGAGGTGTCAGCGCCGATTAAGCAAGTGGGCGAAATTACTCCGGAGCCCTCCACCACAGCGTCTTTCACAGTCTACAAACACAACCACCTCATGCCAGTGGTACGCCACCCACAACCACGCCATGCCACATCACGCCAGAACAACGCCATGCCAATGGCACGCCACAACCACGCCATGCTAACGGCACGCCACGCCACAATCACGCCATGTCAGTGGTACGCCACCCACAACTGCACCATGTCATTGGCACATCACGCCAGAACAACGCCATGCCAATGGCACGCCACAACCACGCCATGCTAATGGCGCGCCACCCACAACCACGCCATGTCAATGGTACGCCACCCAAAACCACGCCATGCCATTGCCACACCACGCCACGTCCATGGTGGGCTTGGCAGCCGAATGCCATGGCCCCTAAGCCACCTCGACAGTTCTCCAGGGAAAGGGGACACTACAGACTTTCATTGCATTGTAATCTCATTTTAATACCACCCTTGATAAAAAAAATATGAATCCAGACGGCAAATTTCACTGAATACCTTTCGTATAAACTCACAAGAACCTATGCAGAAGAAAAGAGCTACAAAGTTTCAATAGCCAATTGTCGTTCCCATTATATTTATCTCACAACGCCTCATTTGACCGCAATACGTGAACTGGGGATCAAAGTTATGGACGAAAAACTTGCAGAGCATCTCATCGACAACGTGAAAACGAAGCGTCCTGCGCGGACAGTCGCTCCCGCTATCAATTATACACGGGTCCGCGCACTCAAAAGACCAGCCACCCGCAAATGGTCGAGGTGCTATCTATCCGCCATTATAGGTGCTCTGCGGCTCATTGAAAAGGCGATTCGGATCGCTTTTTCAAAGAGGCGCAGTCGTTCGAACAACCCCCCCCCCCCCCCCCCCCCCCCCCTTCAACGGCTGCGATCGGCGCTTCGAAGAGCCTCGAGTCGTTGCCATTGTGCGCGCTAGAAGCCAATCACGCCTTGCACCGTTTTCCAAGTTCCGTGCACTGCAAGGGAGGCAAGAGCAACCAAGGGCCTGGACAAGCAGCGTGGGAGGAAACTCGTTGGACCATTCCATCACTGCAGTGCTGCGTTTCCAGCTGAACATTCTTATTGGTAAAATATCATTATAAGGCATAATAAATGTAACTGAATCCCACTAAGCAACATGTCAAGAACAGATTGTACTGGCATTTTAAAAGTGCCTTTAAAAAAAAAAAGCAGGAACTAAGAAATCCGAAAGCAGCACCGGAGTCAAGAATTTGTATCTATTATCTTGACGGAGGAAGCTTTGATTGCAAGATGTTTTTTTTTGCAAGATGTTTTATTTTGTATATAAATAATTATTTGACTTTAATCGTACCAATTTACTTTTTGCATTTCATTTATGTCTTCTATTTGGAAACCTCTGATGCTCCGATGAAGTAGACAGGGCAGAAATTATTTCAATTTGTAAATGACCCTTTGTGAAGATTTAAAGTTCCTTTACGGACGAAATGACACCCCCTTAAGTTGGCTGGTCTAAGTGGGGAGAACGGTTAAGCGTTAATAAAATGGAACTAGCTGAAAGCAAGACGAATGCTTCCAAATAGAACACGCGCTTCTTTTTTAGGTGTATGCCCGTGCGCATGTCAATACGTTTAGTGAAGTCCTCGATGGATTTGAACCTTTAGAGCAGGCTAGGACGTAGTGCTGTTTTCTTGGTCTCAAGTGTGTACTTTGATATGGAGCCCGAAAGAACAAAAAAATATTAAAATGCTATCGCAATTTTAGTTTGAACTCTCCCGCGCGTGTCTAAGCCACTGCAACCGTCCACTTTGACACACAGAAGATAAATCATTGTCGCAAGCTTTATTGGAAAACGTGGGGGATTTTTTGCCGCGTGCAGGAGCATCTGCGCCTCAGATCGCCCTCAGCTGACGGAGCACTGCTCACAATTCGCCAAGCCGCCGCGCTACGGAGCCGAGCGGGGCGCTCCGCGCGTCGCGGAGACAATCGGTAGACGCCACCGCACAATGGGCCTTCCTGGCGAAGCGACCGGGTCAATTGGTCTCGGCGCCAGAGAGGCTTCGGCAGAGGCGGCGAGGACCACTGGAGCGTATCATCCACCGCGCTGGTCACTCGGTCAGAAGGCGCAGGGAGAGAGAGACAGCAGCGCCGTCTGGCTGCTCGCCGAAGAAACCGTCCGACGCAGCTTCGATACTTGCGCCTGAATCCACTGCTCTTCGCGGACGCGCATCTACAACGCCGTCGCCACCACCGACCGGTTCCGATCCGGTCCGATCATCCACTTTCGGAACGCGTCGGGAGCGTAGGCGACGAGTTCGCGGGAACGTTCACGCCTCGGTAGCCGCCTAAGAGCCGACTCTCCTTTTGTGATTGGGCTCATGCCCCCCCCCCATAACAACGCCCGTCTGTGCATTGCACGAACCCATTCGCCCGTTTCGCTTGATTTCTTGTTGTTTTCTGTTTTATACAACGCCCCCCTGTAATGTTTCGCTAACTGCTCGCGACTCTGTAGCAACGCAGGGGCGGAAAATTGCAGGAGGAACGTTGTGTGCGTGCAGCCGGTACCGTGAGAATAGCCTGCGAGGGGAAGAGCCTCCTCTTGTCAAGAGTAATGCTAGAGGCTGCATTTTGTGTCGCTCGCACTTTTCCTTTTACTTCTACACACGGAGAGGACGAGAAACGCATGCTCCTGAAAAGCAGACACCCCCCTCCTCACCCTTCTCTCACCAAAACCGAGCAGGTGGTGTGGCGTCGATTACAAACCGCCACCATGCCATCCGCTTTCCTCCTCTCCCTCATACATAGAGGGGCGAATTCTCCGAACAGTCACTCATGCGCAAGCACCAGAGCGGATTTTCAACACACATATCAAATTTGCCCAAACAAACCGAAACTTCCTTTCCAAGAGATGGAATCACAGGAGTGATGGGAGGCTGCTGTGCGCAGCTCACAGGCGGAGGTATACAGCTTCGCATCGTGGGCTGGGCCTTAAAGCTCGCCGCGGCCCAACAGTGCCCGGCCATCTAGAGCGGCCCGAGGGCCCGTCGCCGTCCTGATCAACACCCCTCCCCTTTCACCCACCCTCACCTGATCCACTGAGGTGGGTCTAAATAAAGTTATTACCAACCAACCAACGCCGTCTTGGAAAATTCCTCGCCGACTGAGAGTTCCCTGGGAAGTCGAGAGCTGGCAAGCTTCTCACAAGAATTTGATGTGGGCGGACGACAGCGTTTTGTAGAGTAGGACAAAAAATATAAGCATGGAGCTCCGTATCAGGCGAGGGACGCGCTTGACATCTGGGTCAGGTAGACAAATGCACTTCATTTCTGTAGAAAACCTCACGCCGACGGGCGGCTTGGCAACCGACCTACACGTCGGCCTGGATGTAGAAAACACATAGACAGCAGTCGTCGCTGTGTACAGGTGATATGATGCATACCATTCGCTCACCATATCGTTAGCTCACGCACTCGCCGTCATCACTCATTAACCCTATTGACTCTCTCTCCCACTCGCTCGCTCGCTCACCTACACATCCACTCGCTCTCCCACACGCTCACACACGCACTCACCTACTCATTGTCCCCCTTGCTCTCTCACCTTGTCACTCACTCTCCCACTCATTAGCTTACGCACCGTCCTCACGCAATCACCCCACTTTCTTGCTCTTGCTCTTCAACTCGTCCCCTCAATCAAACCTCCTCACCCATTCATCGTACTCTCCCACGCGCTCGCTCACTCATTAAACCTCCTCACTTACGCACCCTACTCACTCTCCCACTCGCTAGCTCATTCGCCCTAGTCCCTCACTCTTCCACTCACCAGCTATCCCATTCGCTTGCCGTCCTCACTCATTCATCATACTCGCTCACTCACTCAGTCACCCTACTCGCTCACTGCCACACTCTCACTTACTCTCCCATTCGTTCATTTACACTCACCCGCGAACTATCTCGCTCGTTCATTTACCCTACTAACACTCCCACTCGCTCGCTCACTCACTCACTCACTCACTCACTCACTCACTCACTCACTCAACCTCCTCTATCATTCACCCTACTCATCTCGCTCATTCACCTAGACTCACTCGCTCTCCCACTCGATCACTCACTGAGCCGTCCGGAGGACCTTCTGTTCCACGCCTTGCCCGCCGTACATGGCGAACACAGAGCGTATACTCAGTCCGCACAAAGACGATGATAACGCCGGTGGGCCTAACGGCTGCCGGTCGCTTCGGTAATTTCTGGTCATTTCATGCTCTAATGATGACGACGCTGATGAGCACCTAATTTACCCTACGAATTTCACGGATCTTAAAACAAAGCGAAAATTAAAAAAAGAGGAAATACGGGCGGGTCTTGGACTGTGAATCCCTGAGTATCTGAGTATGGTACGCCTTCGCCTTAGCGTATACAGCCCCATGGCGTATACCGTCGCAGGTTGAGCAACAGCGCACCGCGAGCGACCGAAGTAGTTTAGCTCCGCTCGGCTGAGAGCGAGTGAGTCACCGAACGCGACAACCTCTTCGCCTGAGCCCTCGAAAAGCAGAGCGAAAACTCGTTTGTCAGGCTGATGCGGCGTAGGTGTACGCGTTCTTGCCGGCGAGTCTTCACACGCACACTGCACGGCGAGGAGCTCCAGAAATGCGAGATCGCTGAGCGCGATCATCCTTGCGGCGCTGTGTTGTTAAATACGGACGCCTTCTCACACCTGCACTCTGCGGCGCTCACTTAATGCGAAAGTGCTGCACCACGCCCCGTAGCGTTCACATTAACCGCAACGCGAAAAGCTCGACCAGAAAAAAAAAATGACGCAAAAAAGAGGCTTTAAAAGTGGTCACTGCACAAATAACGAGGGAACGGTCACGGTTACCAACCATCCCTGTGCAGCCACATGGGAGGAAATGTGGAATATCGCTATGGAATTTTTTTTTTCAAACAAAAAGTAGCATCACACAACGAGTAACAAAGGGCAAGAACACAAAAAATTCTCCGTGTGTGATTTTGCTTTGTAGCGAAAAATAAAATTACGGAGGGCACTTAGGACTACTTGAGTGCTGTGAATGCGAAAACATGCACGCGAGGTGGTGTGCTGTGGCTATGGCGTACTGCTCTAATGCAGTGGCCAGAGACGCTGATCTGTTCGCGTCGCCCGAATGGAAGTTGATGAAGATGAAGAAGTTGATGAAGGTACCGAAACCCAGTGCGATTTCTCCCGATTCTTGGCTGATCCCCCAGTGTGGGTATGTGCCAGCTTTTGAAAGGCTAACAACAACAACGTAGACTGGAAGTTTATCACGAGGGGTGCTGTGCTGCAGTGATAGCGTTGTGTTCTAATGCAGTGGCCAGCGAAGCTGACCTGTTCACGCCTGCCTGGGCTCGGAACCCACTTCGGGAGAATTTTTTTCCCTTTCTTTCCTGATGATGAAGACAGTGCCGATAACGTCATGAGGTCACGTGCGTTTTCAGACCGTCTGGCGTGGACAGCGACAATGCCGGATTTTCCGCCTCATCAGCCATATCATGGTTTTGCATTAATGAAACTAAAAGATGCATAGGTTACTCGAGCATTCATTATGAATGCGGAATTTGTTAACAACTAAGCTGGGCCAGAGTAAGGCAGAAGTACAGTCGTAGTATTTATTATAGGGGCAGCCAATGCCACTTCTCTAACTCAGCCGAAGGAAGCCTGGCCGGCGGAACTACAAGAAGAAATTTACCGGCAAGAAGGCAACGTAGTTCCAAGGGCATACGTACAGGGAAATTCCGTTTATGGGGTATTTCCCCGCACATTCCGAACTTACTCTGCAGAATATGACTCGTCGGCAACGTCAGAGGCGAAGTACAGGTGTGATAGCAACTTGCCCAGGAGAGACATTCAGAGCTGAGAACTGGCCGGCAGTGGAGACTGAAAAAATGCGTTTATTGCCCGGGAAAGCAAGCCTTAAAAGCCTTAATTACGACAAAAAAGTACATAAAGAGATACAGCGGTGCTGAATGAGGTCATACACATACTGTGCATGTACGACTATACTATACATGTACGCCATCGCTGGGTGAATGCAGTACAGCGCCAGCGACTGTAGCGGGGCACCGTAAAAAAACTGATAACAATGCACCTTTGTGATGCCCTAAACGCTCTCAGGTGTCGTCGACCTGCCTGCACGCGATATAAGCGACAATAATTCGCGCATGTGATTAGTACTCGGCGAGCGACGCCAGCGCCCCCTGAGGCTACACATCAGCACATGCCGTGTCCCTGGCGGAAACGAAACGAAAGAAAAATATCTATTTGAAGTGCTGGAGAATCTCCTACTTTGTAGGATGAGTCCAATTATTGTAGCAAGTGCATGAAATTTTGAAGTTATGCAAACTTTTATGACAAACGTGGGATCCCTAACTAGTACGTAATTCAAACCTCCTTAAGTGCGTGAAAATTTGAAGGTTGATGCCCTTTGCAGCACCCTGTTTTATCCCAGTGTTTTTTTTTTTATTATTCGAGATGCTTGCCATTAGGCATAATGAGAAAGGGAGAAGGGATATGGAAGAAAGAAGAACGAGTGTAGACAAGCCTCGCTTAAAAAGGGGAAAAAGTTCTCGATAAAGCGATTATCAAGTGTGCACTTCAGATAGTCACCTTCAACGTCCCATCGCAGGCCTAACTTCCTAAGGAAGCGTCGTCTCACGAAGGCTGTAGGCGGGCAAGTCCACAACAAGTGTTTTGTGGCACGCAGTTAAGGCGCAGCACCACAATGGGCACACTTGTCTGTCCCTTCTAAACGTTTGTCACGCACAGTATTCAAGATTCCCTATGTTCGTGCAAGGTTAAACGAAATCGCGAGTGGCGCCCTCTCGCAAAAGCGCACGGAGTGAGCAACAAGTCCACCTTCAAATGCTGCGGCCTGCATATAAATGCCGAATTAAGGACCAAGCCAAGACTAGTCAAGAAAACAGCTCAATATACCCTCAAGTTAGCGTGTGACACGTCCCTGCAAGTCGTGGAAGGAGCCCGAATCGTGTCGTGGAAGGAGCCCTCGAATCGTGCTCAGCGTTAACAGCACCACAAAGCACCACCATTTGAACCTTTAATCCCATTATCGCTTTCTTCTCTCTCTGAAAGCGCACGGTGGCCTTAACTTGTGATCTATGCATCTGCACCATATCACTGCCATTATCATCATCATCAATCATAACTAACCTCATCATCGAGTTGAGCCCACAACAGCAAAAACAATCTCTCTCCCAGTCACCTCGCCCCGCCGCGGTGGCTCAGTGGTTAAGGCGCTCGACTACTGATCCGGAGTTCCCGGGTTCGAACCCGACCGCGGCGGCTGCGTTTTTATGGAGGAAAAACGCTAAGGCGCCCGTGTGCTGTGCGATGTCAGTGCACGTTAAAGATCCCCAGGTGGTCGAAATTATTCCGGAGCCCTCCACTACGGCACCTATTCTTCCTTTCTTCTTTCACTCCCTCCTTTATCCCTTCCCTTACGGCGCGGTTCATGTGTCCAACGATATATGAGACAGATACTGCGCCATTTCCTTTCCTTAAAAAACGAATTATTATTATTATTCCCAGTCACCTCAAATTACCCCCACTTCGCTCCCGCCTCAGTGTCACGGCAGGTGCCGCCACGCGCACATCCACCTCAACTTTCGCCGACACCAAAATTCTGGAGCAGAGGTAAAAACGAAACCGTCGAAACGGAGGCGGAAACTGTGGACGCCGATGCGGACCACGCTGGCTCGAATCCAGGCCGCGACGAATGGGTGTCTAGCTGCTCGCGCAACCAACCAAAAACAAAGCCACCGGGTGGCGAAGCAGGGACGGAAGTGGCGAGAAACAAAACGTCGTCAGCCTCGGCCCAGCGGCAAAGGAACGAAACGTTTGAGGCGGCGGCACGAAGCAGTTAGGCCTCGCGTGCACCGCGTATATCGAAACTTCCTGCTCCCATAGAGCCGCCTTGCCCGGCAGGAAACGAGAGCGCTCACGTTAGTGCGTTCTCGGGAAACGGATAATGTATGCCCGCGCCTGCGGAGCGTTTCGCGAGCAACGGCCTGCAGTTAACTCGGATAACTGCGTGGAATTCAAAATACGGGTCGGGTTCGCTCGAAGGCTGCGCCTGTCGAGACGGCTTTGCGCATATACGCGCACGAGGCGCGACAACAGCGACGTGCCCGCGTGCTGCCACGTTTCAAGCCGTTAGCGTCGGTTATCGCCTGAATCTTGACGAGCATTGTTTCGGTGACCAGATGGTGTACAGGAAAGGCGGAGAGATATGGCAGACGGATCAGAAAATGCCGCCGTTTGGTCGGACTGGGACTATACACGAATAGGAAATGTCCCGCTCGTCTGCATGGATGCAGGCTCAGACGATGTCTGTTCAGCGGACAGGGTATATATAGGTATAGTACGTTACAGCACTGCTACACTACTAAATATAACGTCTTCACGGGGACAACTTACCAATTTCAAGCAGCGTATATCCAACAAGCTTACATTAATTTTTCAAGTGACAGTCTTATAGGTCGGTTAAGGTTTAGTTCGGTTTTGGTTTTATGGGGTTTAACGTCACGAAGCGACTCAGGCTACGAGGGACGCCGTAGTGAACGGCTCCAGTGTATTTAAACCACCTGTGGTTCTTTAACGTGCACTGACATCGCACACGGGCCTCTAGCATTTCTCCCACATTGAAATGCGACCACCGCGGCTGGGATCGAACCGGCGTCTTTTGGGTCAGCAGCCGAGCGTCATAACCACTCAGCCACCGCGGCGGCTTCAGGTCGGTTAAGGAAGGATTCAGTACTGTGTGCAAATTCACGTCTGTTTTCTCCTGTGTACGATAGCCCACTGGAGCACTATGTATGTAAAAGTAAACAAATAAGTAAAACGAAAGAACCCCCATTTTGTAAACCTGCATCCATAGTGCTGAGGGTTCAAGCACGGTCCTGAATACAGGACGCATGTTACGCACAGTGTCCGTTGCACACAGTAGCATGTTCAACAAGAGGATATAAATAAGTATGCCATAAAAATATTAACCTAGAAGGAATATTTTGAGGTTTGCTGCTGGTGGAGTCGACAGCTGTGCACGACAGTGGAGCAGTGCATCAAACAAACAGCGAAAACAGAAAATGAGGCACATCATTTGTTAGCTTGTGTTATCGTGGTTAGGAGCAGAATTATAACTCACGCAAACTTCTCACCAAGTGCACAATTTAGCGCCCTGAATTCGTGAGCTCCACAAATTTGTGAGCCGAAAAGTGGGAAACAACCGTCTTGTAACCGGCGTGTCTATTCTAAAACGCCACCGTCAAATTCAACACGGAACTGCTGCAGACATGTGCTGACCTATGCGGAATACTAGGACTCTAGCTATAGTCCCCAAGAAGAAACCGGAAGCGTCGAACGTAAGCACGCGCAAACGTGATACGTAGCAGCAAAACGAGAAAAACAGGATTGCTTGGTGGTGGTAGTGGTTTTATTAAAAATAATAGTAAAAAGGAAGGAAAAGATTTTTGCCAGCCCCGGCATCTGCCATCGATACTGAAGCACCTGAGCTGGGGCAGCGGAAATAAAGGACAGCAGGCAGAATGGAGAAATGAAATGAAAGAGGTGAGGGGACAGGAGTAGAGGACAGGGGGAGAAGTAATATGTACAAACTATTTACACAATAAGTAATGTGTCCAGGTTGTGCGCGTGATTAGTTCAGTTTAGAGAAATTAAATCACACACGCGCACAGCACTGTGTAGGTTACAACTGGAGTGGGGCGTCCAGTTATTAATCGTTCAAGGTAGAACTCGCGGAGCGTTCGGTCACTGCGTGTAACTACCTGACGGAGAACAGACGGGACGTCAAGCCCGTGTGTTCGAGGAATGCACAGAGGCTCACCAAAGTTCGCTCACGAGTGCGCGCACTGCCCTGCGGCCACAATAGCGTCTTGGTGGAGTCTGGTAGTATGCCCTGCGCCCTATAGGCCGCGAGCATATCGCGACGAGCATCGGCGAACGCGGAGCAGCGAAGGAGCAGATGTTCTAGTGTTTCCACTGCACCGCATCCGTCACACACATCACTCGTCGCGATTCCGTGACGCACCCGTCGTTCCCCGGGCCACACGCAGCCGATGCGCGCGCGGAGGATCATTGCACGTTGCGACCGTGTAAGAGCGCGACAGCCGGTGACACTGTCGAGGCGCTCACCTCCCGCGATGCGTGGGTCGGGGTGCTGCTTTCGGAGATGGTCGTGAATTACCGCACGCACGTCCTCCAGCGCAAGGGGCAGATCGCTGGCAGGTAGTTGGTGTGCAGCGGTCGCGAGGTCGTCAGCTTCTTCATTGCCGGCGATGCCGCAGTGACCGGGCACCCACTGTGCACGCACGGCACAGCCTCTCTGCGCGAGGCGCTCGATGCGCGAGCGAATTTCCCGCACTAGTGGGGTACCGCGGCCGTTAGATTGCAGGCGGCTGAGGGCGGCGCGGGAGTCGCACAGCAGAGCACTCCTGGGCGGCGGAGGGCCGAGGGTGAGCAGCAGGTCCAGCCCGAGCCGGATCCCCATCAACTCCGCCGTGGTGGAGGATCCCAGGAAGGTTACGTGTTGCTGGCTGTGCAGTCGCAGGGCGGGGATGGTGGCCGCCGCAGCAAGGGAGCAGCTGTCGAAGGAGCAGAGAGCTAAAAAACACGTCCGCTCGCTTCGAACGCCCACCGCTAAACAACACGTGTCAAGGGAATAACACGGGCAGAGAGATAAGATAGCAGCAGGTAGCAAAAAGTAGACGACCCGGCCATTATGGACAGGCCTTCTACCTGGACGACTGGAGCCTGTGTGACAGATAAGCGGAGAGCAGCGAGATATTCGCGACCAGGTTAGGTTGTAGATGTGAACGTGTTTTTCCGCAGCGGTTGCAATGCTCTTCAAGCTTGCTACTGCGCCTGTTTTGAGACCGGAGTCCCGAAGCAGGTAAATAATAAAGGGGGCGGGGTCCGGGGAAATAGGTATTTTGCATTTCGCTCAGAAAAATAAGGAGACTTTGAGGGAAGAAAACAGCGGCAGGTTTCAGCTGTCCTAACCGGCGAGTCACATCAGACGGTAGGGAAAAAACAGGAACTTCACGCGGAACTTCACAGGACCTTCTCTTGCAAATGGATCATGTAAACACGGGCACCCGCGATCGTAACTGAACCTAAGGCAAGCCCCTCAAGCGTGGCGTCTGTAGAAAGAGCGCGTCACGTGCTACACATAACTGCAGCGTGCGTCACGTAAGGGCAGCAATCTCCTATATGTAGTGAAGCGCAACAGCTACGTACGCCGTCTACACTGCTATAAATCGCCCTCCCAAGCAGAGCAGCGTCGCCAACAAGTTATATTTGGTTATCGTTTTATCGTACGTTCTGCCATATATCATCAAACCATTTTGATAATACCACGTTTAACCAGGCGAGCAACTACAATCTTTGTGTTTGCTGTCCGTAGCTATCTTTCTGCCTCTGTATTATAACGTGGACATGACTTCCTCCGCTTTCTGGTTTATTTTAGCGCTCTAAAGAGCGAGAGACAAAGAAACGATAGACGCCTTCCGGTAGTCACAACACCCTGCTCGCACTACAAGCCGCACATCTTCTACGACGTCTCCGAGACACGGGAAACGCCCGTTACGCTATTTATAAGCGGGCACGGTGGGCTCTCCTCAGTCGAAAGGATTAAAGCACGCCAAAGCGCCACCTTTTTATAGCAGCGCCGCGCGCGCCTATGCATTTCCGCATAGCCACGACCAGCAAGCTTTGCCGGACGTCTCGAGCCATATACTTATACATACTGCACAGGTAGGCGTTCGCTGTCGTTTTCAAGCCTTAAAACGAAGCTGAACGACTGCCTCGTTCTTTCTTCGATGAATCGCGATTGATCAAAACTGCCGGCCACTTCAGTACCGCTCCATATTCTAAAAAGGGGACTGCTGAAGGAAGAAAAAATAAACAAGGGAAAAGACCTATAGATGGAACTTCAAAGAGAAACTACCGGGTGCCTGACGTAAATGTCACAATCGGATCTTTTGTAAAAGAGCGATTATGACAAAAGAGGAACAGGCAGTGCATCGCAGGAAGTATGCACTCCGCACGTCGTCATGTGCAGACATAAGCACACCTATACGTGCCTGCAGCACATACATACACAGGTGTACACGCAGAATATACATCACACACACAAAGCTTTCACACAGCTCGCAAGCACATACAACCCACACACACAAATTACGCGCGCGCACACTATCTCTCTATCGCGCACAAAACTCACACACACAGCTTACACACACACGCACGTCCACACGTCACACACATACGCGCGCGCCCACAAACTGTGGTTTTATTTTCCCGGGTTTACCGCGCCGATGCGAGACGACCTGATTCACTTGACGTACCACGCGAGGAAAACGTTAGAGAGAGAGAACGAAGAAGACAAAAGAAAGAAAAATTCAGTGACTCTTGCGCTGCAAACTCTCCCAAACCACTCGTCGCAGCAAGCCGCGGCGCGCGCACGGCACATGCAAGCCCGCACTCCTCTGTCTTTCCTTCAGCCAGCCGATCCAGGCACATCCCTGAATTCATTCGCTACGTTCTTTTCTCTCTCTTTTTTTTTAAGACTCGTCCCCTAATGGAGTTCCAGAATTGCGCTCACGCACCAGCGCTGCCTTGTTTCGAGTCCCGTCCAGCGAAAGAGACCGCATGTGCAGACGAGCACGTATTTCGAGGCGCATCGTTTCCTCCAAGTTCTTGCCTCTTTGTCAACTTCTTTTTTTTTTCTAATGGCGCAACTGGATTTACACTCGGAGCACGCAACGAAACGCAGGGAACATCTGCTGCCCGCTATTCCGTATAACCAGGGAAACAAAAAAATACAGTGGAAGGGAAACCACGAGGAAGAAAGTGCAACTAGCGATAGAAACGAGAACCTCGCTGCGTCTTGACTGCACGAACTCACTAACCACGCACGTCTTGTTGGGGTCAATGACCTTTGCGCTTCATGTGAGGTCAGGTTACTGTAAACCTGTTTAAGGAATAAAAGGGAAGTAGAGATAGTGGAATATTAATATATATATATATATATATATATATATATATATATATATATATATATATATATATATATATATATATATTTATAATACTAAAAAGTTAAGCACCTCCTCGAGTGAATTTAAAGCTCACGCACAAAGTCCCGTATCCAGGGTAAAGCGCGCCACAGTCCTACTTGTGAACACCCTTCCACCGGAAGTTCGCATGAGCAGCGAGACTGCACGCATCGACGACTTTGTGCGGTGAAACCGAAACATCGATTCGAGAGCTGTTGAAAACAAAACGCCTCGGGCGTCATCTCGCACACTGCGCCCTCGAAACCATTCGTTCTGCGTATGTACGTATGTCGTAGCCCCATATAACCTGCAGTTACGGACGAACGCCGGGACAGCCTTGGTTTGGTTTACGTTTGGTTCATATGTGGGTTTAACGCCCCAAAACGACGCAGTTTAGGAGAGAGGCCGTAGTGAAGGGCTCCGGAAATTTCGACCACCGGGGCCTCTTTAACGTGCACTGACATCGCACAGTACACGGCTCTCTAGCATTTCGCCTCCATCGAAATTCGACCGCCGCGGCCAGGATCGAACCCGCGTATTTCGGGTCAGCAGCCAAGCGCCATAACTACTGAGCCACCGCAGCGGCGGCTGTCGGGACAGCCTTCGTCTGGTGAGGGGCATTTTTAACGATAACAGACTGGATTAACCATCCAATATTACTCCGTAACCTACTGTTTAAATAATTCGAAATAAGCGCGTCATCTCAAGCGCTAAGTACGTCGAACCGTTACCTCATTTCGCACGCTGCCTGGATCGAACGTTGTTATTGTCGTAACAGACGCAGCAACATTCACTCAGAAGCGCGAGGTTTAGCTCCTGAGACAGCATGCAGTGAGTAGTATTTTCTAAATAGATTAGGGACGCAAGGTTGATAAGGAAGAGATTGATGAAAAACAAAAGAATCTCAAGCAAGAGAAGAAGTCGGCTGCACTACATGGAAACCCCTCACCCGACTGTAAAAGCGGCTGCATTAATGCAGCTTGTGTTGTGGCCCGCATCGCCAACCTGTACACTCGGAGACGGTGGTACGCAAACAGGCCTCGCTCCCACCGCATAAGGGATGACTGACTTACACAACATCCCACGCAAGGCATCGCTTCCTCGTGACCCTTCTCCCGTGTACTGCGGCGCGTGGCGGTCTCGATTCGTGTAGCGCGCAAACAGCTATAGGGCGACGCAATGCATCAGCCCTTGCACAGCGCACACACGTGCCCGAACCGGACGCCTCTCCGCCCATAGGGCACAATGCATCTTGCCGCCGAACGCACCAGGCTGAGACGGGGCCTCCATGCGTGTCCACGCACAGAGCGAGGGTCGATGCAAATTGCGAATACCTGAGCAGCGCCAAGGCGCGTGCCGACAGGCGTCGCCCGTCGGACCGGTGGTGAATAAACTACGCCAAACCGATCTATCGCGACGAAAAAAACAAAATGTAGTGCGGTAATCGTTAGGTGAAGTGTGTCGCGGCACTTTGCTACGCTGGCGGTGATCGAGCGATGCTTGTTTTCGCCGAATCCGCAGCCACACAACAGCGAACACGCACCACAACGACCTATACCGAGAACTGTGTGGAGGGTGCGCCGCCTCCGTCGCATTCCGCAGAGAACTGTCTTCGCCTCCTACGCGCGCTGTCATTGGTCGACGTGCGCCGGTGCCAAGAGATGCGTCGACGCCCTCGCGAGCGCTGACCTTGTAAATATCTTCGATCCTCGTCCTCGTTTTAGCTGTTATTGCTTTGACCTAAAGTGTTGTCGGTACGTTGACCACAGTGTATAGTGTAATCATCGAGAGCTGACTAAGTCACAAAGGAAAACCACCACACAAACAAACAAACAAACAAACAAACAAACAAATCTGCGGGAAATAGGCAAGTGGGCTTGCGAGGCCAACATACCACAGGGCAGGCTCGCCCCACCACATATGGTTCTCTCTCATCGTATATACCGCGCCCAAATCCAGCTTCAACCCGCCCATTCAATACAGCGACCCACACCTAGGACGCATATTGAGGTTCTCTCTCTCTCTCTCTTAGGAGTGGCGAGCTGGTGAACATGACAACGCTTCACTTCTTTTGGATCAGGCGGTCCCCTGATTCTAGAAGTGCTTGCTGTTGGGCTAGTTGGTTCATCATAAAGTTGCATGGCGCAAGGGAACGAACACAGGAAGACAGAGACAGAAAGAGCGACAGAGACAGTCTCTGTGTCTTCCTGTGTTCGTTCCCTTGTGCCATACAACTTTATGGTTACCCCTGATTCTGCAGCGGTGACGTCATCGTGTTTTCCCTCAAGACAGACGAACTACGAGGCCTAGTACACCTCGAAAAACCTCCGTCCTTGTACAGCGTATTCGCTCCAACCAAAGGGAACCACATGCCCAGACGTTCAGAAACTAGCGCCATCTGTTGGCCGCCCGTAGCGAAAACCGCGTAACTCAGTGGGGATATTTTAAACTTCTAATTTCAGGAAAATTAGACAGTTCATGGAGATTCTTAGCGAAAGTGGCGATTGTCATGACCGACTATTCCTCCTCGCTGCCAAATCTGACCAATGAAATGCTACTTCCAAACGACTACTTCCTACGACCATACAAAATCAATGGAATTCACCGAATATTCAAAATTCCCGCACGGATTCTTAGAGTCACTGGAAAAACAGTGACTCTACGGATTCTGAGTGTTCAGCGCCACGTGGCACCTGGCGGCAGCTGTGCAAACTAGAGTCTTCTGTCCAGATTTCCCGGGCACGCGGATCCATACACAGAGGGCTAACGACTTCACGTATCTATTCTCATCTAGTTACCACCAAGTGCACTATCAAATATAAACCACGCATCATCTTATCACTAACACACCCAAGCAAATGCTTCTGCTTATGAATGCTCTTGCAAACGGCTGTCTAAGCTGAAGTGTGTATGTAGACCGTTAGGCGTCATGCACGACACAGAACGGAGCCAGATTACGCCGAGATCTGGCGCACCCGAGATGTAGATGTCAAAGCCCGGGCGAACGCGTTCCGAAGAGTTGAAAGAACTGAGAGGAAAGCACGAAGAAAAAAAAAAGAAAGAGCAAGTCGCGCGCTGCGCGAGCAGAGAACGGCAGCAGCAGCTGCATGCAGGCTTGCCTCGGAGACAACGACTCCGTAGAGGAATGTGGTGTGCCCGCTCGCAGTAGCAGCGTGGAGAAGCAGAAAAGCGGGCCGAGCGGGGATAAGCGAATAACGGGACCTGCAGTTGCGACACGAAGCCGGCGAGGAAACCTTATACGCGCGCGGTGGACGATGGCGGAGATGCGGCGTGCATGCGGCGCGGTGACTGCACCCCGTAAGGAAACAAAGGGCGGGCAGCGAGAAAAACAAAAGTGAAAAACAACAGTCAACGTAACCGCGTTACGCCTAACCGGACCCCACGTGACGGGACGACATTTCTACCCACGACATACTAACTAGGGCTTCTTGTTTTCGCCTTTCGTCTCAATGTGCAGTGACAGCAAGAAACTTCATGCAGCACAACACAGATACCTGATACTTATCTTGATTTTGTTATTCAGCGCCTATAGCGAAGGAGAGACAGCTCATGCAATACAACAATGAAAAACAACAGTCAACGTAACCGCGTTACGCCTAACGGGACCCCACGTGACGTGACGACATTTATATCCACAGGGCGTATATACTAACTAGGGCTTCTTTTTTTTTCACCTTTCGGCTCCGCGCTGAGGGATGTGGAGTGATAACAAGAAACTTCATGCAGCACAACACAGATACTTGATACTTACCTTGCTTTTGTTATTCAGCGCCTATAGCGAAGGACAGACAGCTCGTGCAATGTGTCTAATCACATTAAGTATACACAAATTGGGAAAATGAGTCCCAGTGAAGTATGCAGTGTTAAAGGGGGATGACGGGCTGGAGGATATTTTTTTGCTCATGCTTTCCCGGTCAATGTCTCCAATTTCAAGAACAAAGTGACAAAACAAGAGACAAAAGAAAAGGACAAAACATACGGTGTTGTGTCCCATGTCAACGCTGTGTTTTTTTTCTCATAGTGTTGTCGAATCTGCACCAACTTGCTACATGATTGGTCGCAAGTACTACTACACATGCACGACGCTTACACTCGACGGAAAACTCAAGCTGACTTCCCACGTGCCTCTTGACATATACAGCTGCACTGAACAAACACAGCTGAATTTTTATGCGATGTACAGCGCCGAAGCATTATGCTCGAATCCTATGTGCAAGGCACACTTGCTGTGCGTGTATAGAAAGCGCTCTTGCGACGAAGTACAGGTACTTCCAAGAATACTACTTGCTAATGAATGCAGATAGACGGCAACAGAGAAAAGCCAACGGAGAAATCTGCGAAAATACGCGAACCACGTGGCACGTCTTGTGCAACGTGGTTTCGTGGTGTAAGGACAGCTCCTGAGAGTGAGTACAGGTACGCGCCGCTACAGGTCCTACACTCGCGAACGAATGTACCTGGGCAAAAACGGTGGGAATCAGCGCAAAGGGCAGGAAAAATGCACGAACCGTGATGCCCATCTCCATACCCTGGTCGGCGCAGCGCCAGCGACAAGATCACGCATGGCTACTCTCTCATCAAATCGTCCAAATTTCATCGGCACCATAGCGTATAGCGATGTCAGCATCACAAGAAATAACGCGGCAGAAAAGTGACCTTCGACGATCAGCATCAGTCTACCACTGACAGAAGGAAATATTGAAACGCGGGCGTATACAACTGCTGTGCATTTAGCACGCAGTCATAAAAATGCAAGGTGCGCTGGCTCGGTATATATACTCGAGCTGCGGTGTGCTCCTTGTTCTTTTTTATTGATCCCATATTTTTCTTGCGCCTTTTCTTGTTCAACAATTACAACGCTATAATCTTTTATACGAAAATGTAGAGCGTTTGCTCACCCTTTAGGTAAGCTCCAGCATGAGCTACATATATGGTACGCATATGTGATATGCATATGGCTTGTGCAACAATGCGCATATATGGCACATGTCATATACATACCGGCTTTGTCAACGAACACGATCAAAAATTTTCAAAAATAGGCTTTTTGAGGTAAAAACATAGCTTTTTCGGCACAGTATTACCAGTGTTGGCGCAAACCAGAAAACCGGTGAATCGTCTTAAGTAGTAAGCTGGCAAGCTAATTTTTAGTAATTAACTTTTTTACTAGTAGAGTTAGGCGCCTACTTGCAATTATAGATTTGTAGCCGGTCGTTAGTAAAAGACATATCAGTTTTTAGAATTTCGAAAATGCGGCTACCTTCGCCGCTGTGGCTTTACAAAATTTGGCTTTTTCCGACTAGTTACGTGCACTGGAGGGGTTGCTTCGCCTGCATGCTTTCGAAAGCGCACGTATTTTCGCACGATGCAGCCATATTTTGTCGAGCCACAGCGTCGAGTGTAATCGCGTTTTCGAAATTCTAAAAACTGAGATGGCTTTTACTGACGACCGGCTACAAATCTCTAATTGCAACTAGGCGCCCAACTCTGCTTGTTAAAAAGTTGATTATTAAAAAGTAGTTAGCAAGCTTACTGCATAAGACGATTCACCGGTTACCTGGCGTCCGCCAACACTGGTAATACTATGCCGCATAATACATATTTTTACCCCAAAAAGACTATTTTTGAAAGTGTTCGCTGAAACACACGGTAGGCTCGAAAACTGAAATACAAGTTGCGAAATGAAAAGCTTATCACAAGTGAAAAAACGTACCATTTCGACCATGTTTCTAACCATGTCGTTGAGGACAGCTTGTAGCCACCATTAAAACCAAATTGTGAACCCCGTTCGCCGAATCGTCACCCTTCATCATTTCTGCTTGCTAACATTCGAAGTGTTGTTCCCAAGCGCGATTCATTGTGCAGTTTAATAGGTTCATCTTCATGCGATATCTTACTACTAACTGAAACATGGCTTAACGCATCAGTTCACGATTCTGAGATTCTTCCATTTCTTTCAGATTTTGAGATATTCCGGAAGGATAGACCCGATAATTCGCGCGGTGGGGGTGTATTGCTCGCCGCTAAACGGGATCTGCATTGTTCATTTGTTAACCTCCCTTCACAACTGGAAATGATTTGGCTTCGATGCACTACTACACATCCGCCCATCCTCATTGGTATTTGTTACCGCCCTCCTAATGCTGACAGTTCTTTCACCCCCTTATTTCATGATGCCTTAAATGTGTTAACTAAAACATATCCACTTAGCCCTATCCTCCTCTTCGGTGATTTTAATTTTCCCACAATAGATTGGTCTAATCCCGCCGCTACATTATCGAAAAGCAGCCCGGCTAGCGATTTCTTAAACACGTGTATGACTTTTGGCTTAACTCAACTCGTCACTGATCCCACACGCGTTACTGACCACTCGTCCAACGTTCTAGATCTCGTATTAACAACGCATCCTGATAATTTTACTGCTATCACCTTGTTGCGCGGTCTCAGCGATCATTTGACGATACATACTTCTTTTTATTGTAACGTACTAAAGAAACAAAAAAATAAAAAAAACACTTACGCTTTATGATAAAGGAGACTATGCCAGCATGAACCGTGAATTATCAGATTACTTCGACACCTTCGCTGCTAACTTTCCACTACATTCTCTCGAGTCAAACTGGTTACTTTTCAAAACAGAGATGCATCGGCTTATAAGTCTTTACATTCCAACCATTACTATATCAGAAAGATTAACATCACCATGGTTTAATGTATCACTCAAACGACTCAATAATAAGAAAAAACGCCTGCTCCGGTCGGCCAAGCTGTCTAACTCTTCTTCCACATGGCAGAAGTATCATGCTGTCGCAAAAGAATACGACAAGTTAACCGCTCAGACTAAACGGAAGTTTTTTTCTACTACTTTACCATCTATGCTGCAGACTAACCCAAAACGATTTTGGAAAACCATTAGCCCTAATCAATGTAATGAGATTTCACTTAACAGTAGCTCTGGATCTCCTATTCCCGACACTGAGGTTGCAGATGTTCTTAACACAGTATTCAGTTCGGTCTTTACTAATGAACCCCTTGACAATCTTCCAGATCCACCATATTTTACGCACCCGCTCATGCAAAATATCACATTTCATCCCGTCGGCATAGTCAAGGTAATTGAGTCACTGAAGAACTCGTCATCTACTGGAGTGGACGGTATCAACGCCAAAGTGCTAAAAAATACTAAACATACGTGTAGCCTGTTCTTATCGCTCATATTCCAGGAATCCCTGAACACCGGTTCGATTCCACGTGACTGGCAGGTGGGCAAGGTCATCCCAGTCTTCAAGAAAGGAAGCCGATCATCGCCGAGTAACTACCGCCCGATTTCCATAACAAGCGTTTCTTGTAAAATAATGGAGCATGTTTTATACTCGCATATTGCTACCTTCCTATCGTCCGTTCATTTTTTTTCACTCAAGCCAGCATGGTTTTCGCAAGAATCATTCCTGTGACACCCAACTGGCACTCTTCCTGCACGACTTACATTTAAACCTTGATCGTAATATCCCGACTGATGCAGTGCCTTTAGACTTCGAAAAAGCGTTTGATAAGGTTCCCCATGGTCGTCTCTTACTAAAGTTATCGCGCCTTAATATTCATCCATGTGTTCTGAACTGGATTCGAGGGTTTTTATCTAACCGTCAGCAGTTCGTATATGCCAATTCACACTCTTCATCCTTAACACCTGTGCTCTCAGGGGTACCTCAAGGAACGGTACTCGGGCCCCTCCTTTTCTTGATATATATTAATGACCTACCGTGTAACATTTCTTCTCATATCCGACTCTTTGCCGATGACTGTGTCGTTTACCGAAGCATTACTAACTCCACCTCCCACCTCGCATTACAAACTGACCTTATTCGCATACAGGACTGGTGTAAAACATGGCTCATGTCATTAAATATTTCTAAAACCGTGTTAATGTCCATTAACCGTCGTCGTAATTACGTACCGCCTAATTATAATATTAATAACCTGCAGATTGGAACATCCGAATCATTCAAATATCTTGGTGTGCATATCTCGCGTGACCTAACTTGGACCTGTCATATTAATCACATAATAAATTCTGCTAATTGTGCTCTAGGTTATTTACGCCGTAACCTTTCACTCGCTCCTCCCCCTATTAAACACCTTGCTTTTCAAACCTTTGTGCGTCCCAAGCTTGAGTATGCTAACGCTATTTTTGATCCGCACCACGTTAATCTTACTAACGCCCTCGAATTGGTTCAGAACCGCGCAACACGATTCATTCTATCAAATTATTCCTACCACTCAAGCATCTCAGCACTAAAAGCTCGAATCAACTTGCCCCCCCTAGCCTCGCGCCGTAAGATAGCACGTCTTAACCTTTTTCATAAATTTTTCCATTCTTTGCCTCTTGATAACCCCTACATAAAAAGAGCCCACCGCATCGCCCGGTTCAGCCACAGTAACGCAGTGTATCCCCTACAAGCCCAGACTGTGACATTTCAGCAGTCATTTTTTCAGCGTACTGCACGAGACTGGAATGACCTGCCCACCGAAGTTGCCATTATCATCAACCCACTAGAATTCAAGCGGAGCGTCGCCAACCTTTCATCTTAACATTTTTTACCATTGTTTGCCAGATACCGTCCACTCCCTCATGTAATGTCTCAACCGAGACCTTTGAGGAAATAAATAAATAAATAAATAAATATTGGATACGGGTCATTCATGTGAGACGTTTCATTATGCGTCATGCTTTACCACCTATGATTTGCAAACACCCTGCCTGGTTGCACGCCTTGCGCAACGCGGGTTCCGCGTGGCGCTCCTTCCACAAGTTCTGCTGCAGGCGCCACAAGCTGCACGCGAAACTCGAGCCACGGCGAGCAGCTGCAGACCGGCATTTCCGCTACACTCTCCCGCGCCAGGCGCTGTTCGCTGGTTCGGAACACCACGCGTCGTCTTCCGTCATTCTCACGCGGAAGTGTCCCGCGCCGCGCTTTGACGCTCTTCGGGCGCCGCACCTGTCACCGACGACGCCTCAAATCAACCGTGCGAGGCGCGTTCCCACCCCGCGACAGGTTCGTGGGAGTTGGGACCCCCCGCAACGGCCGCTCCTTCTCCGCATCGGGCGCTATTTTTACGGCCTCGCTGCAATTTCGCAGCTCCAAGACGCTCGCGCGTTGGTGGGGAATGTGATACAGAAATCGCGCGTCCCAGGAATCGAGGCTTCAAGGCCGGCGACACGACGCCTGCGCCGCTGCTGTCAAGAGCGTGCCTGGCGTCATGAGCCGCCACTTCGTGGCATAAAAACAGCCGTGGAGGAAGAAAAACTCAGGACGGAGCACCACGTGACAGTTTCAAAGCCTATTTATGAACACAAAGAAAGGGTTGAAGTCGGCCCCTCGTTACAGCCCCGTGGCGCATCTTATTGGCCAGGGCCGGGTGTCAGCCTTCGCGTGGGGCCGACTTCGGCGCGGCCGGAGAGAGAAAGGGGAAAGGGAAAGGCTTCAATATGGCTTGGCTTGCGGATGCCGGCTTCATGACGTAACGCTTCCGCTCGAGTTTTATTTTCCCCATGCGTGTACCTCCTCACTTTAGTCCCTTTTGTCCCTTAGAACCCACAGTAAGCAAACTGTTCCTACCTCGGAGACGATTTTTACAAAGAGGCATCGGCCACAGGCCGCGGACTGACCATCCGTTCTGTGGAGCACTAAGTTTCGTTTTGCGCATTTTCGGCTCTGAGTGAGCGCTATGGGTATATAAAGACATATAGCCCTTTCATGCCTTTTCCTTTTTACTCGCATATTTGATTCGTGTTGGCAGGATAAACGGAACGCGAAAGAACACCGTGCCAAACACACAGGACAGCTAGGTGTCGAAGAAGGCAGGATCGGGGGCAGGACAAAATAATCCAGTATTTTTTTTTTGCGATTTTATGGACGCCAAAGCAACAGCGCGGGCTTTGAGACGACAAGCCGGAGTGGGTACAAAAGCTCCAAACTTCGACCCCCGGCGGCTGTTCAATGTGGACCTAGATCTGAATACATTAATGCTTTTGCGTTTTTCCTCCAACGAAACACAACCGCCGCAGCAGGGACATAACTATAAGAAGCATCGGCGACCCTTCTGTCTTGTTTGTTTCGTACTGGTTTCCTTTGGTCCACAAATGTATAGTATGTGTCATACTTAAAGACAACACTAGACGTGGTTAAGCCGGCTCTTAACGCTGAGTAAAGTAAGTTCAACCGCGAAGCGGTAACAAAGCGGTAACCGGTAGCGGTAACTTCTAATTATTTTGCTTACTCCTCAGGTTATAACGCGAGACAAAGGCATGCACTAACAATAACCCCTTTGAACGCACGAAATAACTGCTTTAAATATTCTTTTTTTCGGAGGACAATTACTGAATCGAATAAACTTAATAGCGAGACTGTTAATCATAATTCTTTAGTGATGTTTGAAAAGTGCCTGCAAATGTTAAGAAGTTGAGTGTTTATATGCTTGTATTTTTTGTTTTTTTCCTGCCCTGCTATGATCTGTACTAGATCGCAGTATCTATAAATAAATAAATAAATAAATAAATAAATAAATAAATAAATAAATAAATAAATAAAATTAGCGCCGAGAGCTACAGGGAGGAGGAGCCTGAGACAGCGCTCCTGCTTCACGTTGAAACCTGCCTTTAACCGCTTAAGAGCCGGTTTAACAATTTCTCGCGTTTCCTGTAAGTATGTGAAACTTTCATTAATGTACGTAGCCTGTGAAGGGATAGGAGGCGTCACCTGGGGGTACAAAGCGCCACCCTCTACAGCGACACATAGCGCGTGCATCGCACTCCTCTGCCTCCCGTGCAGGGCACGCTGCCGCCTTGTTTCTCCGGCTCACTCCTTAGCTCCGCGCAAATTAAGATGGGGATGACGCACCACTTTTGTCCTGTACAAAGCGGTTCGAAGGATGCACGCTAGAACAAGCGCACAAAAAAAGGCAACATGCGATTATAGTTAATTGACGACACTCGTGTCGGTGAAAAACAAAATCAAGAGAAGAAAAACTATATGGCGGTACTAATTGAAGACAGACCGGCCCATATATCGACAGCTTTATCTGAAGCGCGGGAAGGGGGCGGGGTTGAACTCGACAACAAAAAAACAATACGAATAAATCAGCTAGTCCAGCACCATCGGCTATAGCTGCCGCGATGACGCACATGCCATTACCTTTTATCGTTCAATAGCTGGAAACTGCTCTGGCCGCATATCGCTTTTTTCTTTTATTTTGTCTGTTTATTCCAACTGCCGATTTAGTCAACACCGAGGCACGGGTAGATAGCAGTGTTCGAGCTCGCACACGCCAGAGTTCAGAACTGAAATAAAGCAATATACACCGCCAGACGTGATCAGTTATTCCAGTCGTTCACTGCCTGCACATTTGTCACGCTATACTTTCCACGTGAAAAAAAAAAAAATCTTACTCGCCCGGAAGGGAGCATAATCGACCGCGTCCAGCCCGGCTGCCCCATGCAGCGCGTACTGTGCGTGATATCTGGCAATACACCTTAACGGTCTGTCGGCTCCCACGGCGCCGGGGCCCTGTCGGCTTCTCTTTTCTCTCTTCCGGCAACTCGAAAATCGCGGCCGGGCCACCCATCGAGATAAGGCGCCGAGAAGGAAGCGGAATCCCGCGCGCAGGGTCAAGGAACCGCGCCGCGACGGGCGGCAACAGCGATAAGGAATCGCGCGCGCACTCGTCTACACAAACACCCGGAAGAATAGGAAGGGCAGGAGCTCCTCCACCAGAGGACAGGGTCTCTCCGGAGCCCAGGCAAGCAGAAGCAACCCATACCCGTTTGAACGGATTATAAACAGTCTAATGTTTCGATCACTGAGATTATATGCCGGGTTTGGGCGTATTTTGTGCGCCCAGCGTGCCGAATTAAAACTGATGACTCCTCTAATGCTAACTTGTGGAACGCTAAAAACGAATGCCAAGCCCGTGGTAATTACCCCGTTTGAAAACTGGGCGCAGTTCTTTCCGCTAGAAGGGGGAGTGGTCCGACTAGTTTGCTGGAAGATCACTAATACACCGTTACTGTTCCGGCATCCGCAGAGCCAACTCCGCCTGCGTTGTTTAAACGGTGAGGCGCATGCGCAGTTTGCGCCTGACGATAACAGTATCGGTAACTGTACGGCGGTGACGGTGTGCTACAGCGTTACGGAACAGTGCTTGCATTTCCGCGCGAGAATGTATGCGTATGTACCCAGAAAGTATGGGTTTGAACATGTATAAGACGCGTACGCACAACTATGCAAGTTGCCACACCAGTGCCCTGCATCAAAACAGTATCCGTGCTCGGAGTCCCAAAAGCGCAACTCAAACAAGAACGTACACTCGTAGTCTAGACACCTACTGTGGACTTCCTTCAGGCATGAACCGAGTTCTTAAGATGATTATAAAGGTGGCAGTCAGTGCATGTCTTTTTTTTTTTTAAGCGCAAGCTAAGCTCCTATGGGTATACGAAAATATAAAGGAAACCACAACAGCGTAACTTCTGTGTGCTGTTCCCCGTTCCTTATACCACACCCATAGTGACCTACCAAGCCTTCTGTTTTGCTAACGAAATGCCTCTTCCTTGAGGGCATGCATACCTATTGCAGTATCGATCCCAGTGCCCGGCAGCTACAACGGGGACTGTGTTTGTTTACAGATTCCGTCGCCAATGCTCCAGATTTTGCTGATGAGGGACAGAACAAATGATGTGCCTTCAGACTGCCTGTATCATATACAAAGGCGAGAGCTGCGTCAAAAGTTCATCCAGCATTCGGCACGGGCTCGCCTGTTAACTGTGCGCCACAGCGCGGTCATTGTGGGAGGAAGGAAAGAAGGCGGCGGGACGTCGGTCGAGCCGATAGTAGAAGATTCAACATCCACGTTTCAAGACCCAATGCTTGAGCAGCTAGTCACGCAACACGAGATACAGGTAGATGCAAAATGTTCATTTACTAGCCCACTATTCTAGCAGAGATAATTTAACGGCTTTCAACAATTACTCCCCAAGTATATAAGCGAGAGGCATATTTCTTTTTTCCGTCCCTAGGTCATTATGCTTTAGACGCACACCTATTAAACGCCTCTTCAGGCTCGGCGCACAAGTAAAAAGTAAACATGATTGGTGCAACACCCCTTCATATTGTTCGAACCTGTGCATGTGGGACATCGGAGAGTTTGCGGGCTTCGCAGTGAAAAAAGAGGACGATCATGACTACGAGTGATGAGCACGCTGAAGTACGCATTCGGTGGAGAGAGAGAGAGGCTAGTTTAGGTAGGGATGATTATCTGGCCCGCTACTCTGCTCCGGGGAGGGTGAAGCGAAGAAGAAAGTGGGTTACGATGGGTGACGATGTGTACAGAAGAGTGACGCGACATGCGATGCAACATATTATTCATGAGGCAATCAGAGTCCCCGTGCCATTTCATGACGTCCGGGAACGGTGGCGCCGGGGCCGTCTCTTTAATTAAACTGCTCGCCGGCGAAACAGGAAAGCAGGAAGTCGAATCAGCCCCGCACACACACACACACCGCACGGAGATGTCAAGAAGGGCAGCGTCTCGAAACGCCCTACTCCCAATTACGACCCTCTTCAGTCGGCATCACGCCTTTGCCCCCCTCTCGTGTCATACGCGGGAGGCGAAGAGGCAGCCCGTCTTCTCACAGCCAGAGGGTAATGACTCGACGTGACCGCCCGTTACGTGCGAGCACGGCAGAGAGACACGCCGCCCCCTCGTCGCGTGACAGCGGGCGGAGGAAGTTGCTGGAGCAGGAGGAAAAGAAGAGAGATGCCTGCGTCGACCGCATCACTTCGGCGTGACCTACTCCCCGGCGCTTACGTCATACCCCCCCCCCCCCCCCCCCGACCTCCGCGAGCGCTTAACCGCCGTTAGTGTAGTACTATACTCTGCCGACTCTCCGCCCGAGGTTCGTTGCATGCGGCGAGCAGGACCACATGCGCGCCATGTGGACCATGCATGCGAAATCCGATCACTGCTTCTACGAAGACACGTCTGAAAGTCAGTTAGCGCTCTACAACGCTTCTTTGTTTGTTTTAAGCTCCGGATTGCCGCCAAATTCGTCCCACCACTTGGGGCGACTAACGAGGGAACGAATTTAATGCAAGTACATCTGACGGCGATTCGTTAGCAACCCCGTCGATAACTCTAGGGGACTGCACTGAATAAATCTTTATTTGATGGTTGGCGTTATCATGGGCCATATGTATACGGTCTCTCTCTCTTAGTTTCTAGTCTTGGTGTACTTGCTAATATTTTTTTTAAAGCTAAAATTAGCCTAGACTACTAAAGTTGTCGCTAGTGCCACTGGACACAAGGGAATCTGGGCGATCAGGTTTCAGTGAACAAGCCCCCCTCCCTCCCTCGCTTCATCGCAAAAGTACCAAAGGATACCGGTGCCTTAGTGCGAACCAGCGTCCCTGCTATCTCGCCTTGAACAGGCAATATAGGTAGTTTCACCGGTGCCGGCAGCACGGCACCAGTGATTTTTAGCATAGCGGAGACGAATTAGCGTAAACGTGTATCGGGTTACAGGACGCCAGCTGCGGGCACGTGCAGCGGCCCCACCTAGTCCCGCCTCTGCACGTGCGTAGGGAGGTGTCCAGTAATCCCGTATACGTCTACGCTAAAACGTCTGCGTAGTGCTAAATCTCTCTAGTGATACCGTACCACGCGAATGTTCACCCAAAGGTGCGCTTTCAGAAAATCAAAACACGGGTTTACTCGCTCACTGGGCGTCCGTTTTTATATCATACGTCGCGGCTATGCGCCCTTTCTGGCGCGTGACAACAAAGGTTTTCGGCCTCATGAATAAACAGGCAGACCGTATTGTGGTCACACACTCCGCCGGAATGGCTTTCAAGCTTCAGACAGATTCAGAACAGCGGCAGAGAAGGCTGGGGAGTGGCCGCTGCGCACTGACCCGCATTTGACGCATTGTTCGAGTGGCCCGGTTGTCCTTGCAAATGCAGCTTTCTGCGGCCGGTTCCAAAACACGATCGATTACACGCGCTGTTCTGAGGGAATCGGCGACTGGTATTAACCGAATGGCCGATCAGGGGGACAGTTGTGTCCGGCATAGCCGAATTTGTGGAGCTCTGTCCCGACTTCACGTTGCAGTGTCTCAAGAAATCCTCATCTACACGCAGCTTTGGTGCGCTGTTTTGCCCTTGCATGCTTTCCAACCGCACTTTTCTTGGTAAGTGTCACATGGTTAGGCATAAACACAAAATCAGTCACGCTAATAACGAAAAACATGCGCATATGAACGGTAGAGAGAGGGCAGGCAGATGGGTTTCTTGAAAACACGAAGTGAAGAAGGGAGGGGGAATCCTCAGGGTGCTTGACAACGTTTCGACAAGAGTGTTTGTCTTCGTTCTCTTGTCGAAACGTTGGCAAGCACCCTGAGCCTTCCCTCTCCCTTCTTCCCTTTATGCGCATATGCAGCCGCAGGATACAGAAACAACCCTGATTCCGAATCCGCTTCTTCCCGGTGTTATAGTGGTATAGTGCAGCAGATAAGCGCAACATTGTTACCGACCTCACATTTTCCGCCACATTGCCTTTCTCAGTCATTGCTGTGCGACGTTCGTTGCTGTGGAAGAACCTGAGGGGCAAGCTGCCAAAAACTGTTTTCGCAGGTGCCGTCGCGGTTAGTGTTTATAACTAGCGCACCGGCCAACTTCACGTCGACGATTGCTACTAACCTGCGCAGGACAACCGACCAGTCTTGATCCCAACTTTCTCCCGAACATACCAGCAAACCTTTCCCTCGTTACAGGCCACCCCCCCCCCCCCCCCTCCAAGAAAAAAAAAAAAAACTCTTCACATGCCATCACCAGAAATGTCTTATCATTTCTCATAACCTTGGCGCAGTTCATGGACACTTTGACAGTATTCCAGCTGAATGACGATGCCTGGGATGTCATCAAGACTAAACTTGGACGATCATCTCCAATTTGCACTCACAATCGCACGTGTGACTTCGTGCATGCGGCCAGCGTTACGGGGAACACAGAATCAACGGTACCCCCAGTCGAAGACAAAAACGCCGCCAAGTAAGAAGATGGCACACGCCAGTGCGAATAAGGGCCCGCGAGAGTTGAGTTTAGAAACGCTATAGGACCTGTCAACTTGGCCGATACATCGCCACAAGGGCGTTTCCACCTGTCTGCTCGCTCCATAGAAACGAGGTCACAGCGGGGATCGAACCCTGGACAGGAGACGACGGCAACAACAAAAATACGCCTCCACGGCGGCGGCGGCCTCTTTCCTCCCCGCTGGACAAAAAGAAAAAGGAAGAGGAGGCTCTGAGCGATAGCTTTCGAAACCAGCGTAACTAAAACGGCCAGCGAAGTCCGGCAGGAAGAGAGCTCACCACACGTCAGCCCGAGCAATGAAAAGAATCAAGAAGAATGGAGTGAGATGGCGGGGAACGGGTGGAGGGGGGGGGGGGGGGGGGGAGCGTACGCTAGAGGCTGCTGCTGTTGACCGAGAAAAAGCGCCGAGCGCCAGATGAAACGCCGAACGCGGTGACGGCAACAGGGGAGATGACGCGCCCGCCGCCCGACCTGACCTCCCCGGCTTGGCGGGCGATGACTCATCGCTTTCGCGCGTGCGTTCCCGCCTGCGAGTAGTAAGTAGTGCCTGTCTCTCGGGGCGTAGAAACTCCCGACGGCCTAAGCGGGTGAGCCCAGGCAGCACGCTACGCGGGGAAGATGCCAGTAGGAAGACGCCACGGAGAGGGCGGTTGATTGGACTCCCGAAAGACCGGGGCCCCAGCCAAAACGTGCATTTACCGCAGGAAACCGTTCGTACAAGCGGCGCAGTAAGGACCGGTTAGAGTGGAGGTACAAACGTTTGTATCGAGTAGAGGCCACGCCCCCTTCCAATCTCGACCTCCCTTATTTCAGCCGGGCTTTGTAAATGTACAGGCGCAAGCAACATACAAGGAAACAATCAAGAACCAAATTAATGTTTGTTTCTCGATGTCACTTGATCGTGCGTTAATAGGATCACTGTCCAGACAGAAAAAAAAAATGTTTAAAAAAAGTACTCTTCTCGTATTTTGGGAGTAATCGTCGACTGCATGAAAACAAGGTGTTCTGTTTTTCACTACTCGCACGTACGCGCATGGGCGGCCTCGCAAATGGAGAAGGCTCAGCGGAACAGGTGTAAGACCATATTTGCAGAGATAAGATTGCTTATTTTTGGCACAAATTCAGCGCCTTGAAGCGACAGTGAGTATAAGATAGCAGGTAACGTATGCCTCAGAACAACAGATAACACAGTTACATCTACCGCTTAGCGGGTAAAAGAAAGCTAGTCCAGATGTCACTCACAAAGCAACACTGCGTAATTTCTTAGATCTGCTGCAGTAAGATGTACAGACGAACAGACCCAGAATTCGCGTTCTGTTTGGGCGAGAACAGGAAGGCTAGAAAAGCCACAGGACGAGCCACAGCTCTGCAGCGTTCATTTTGAAAACTTGTGGTTTGTCTTACTTTCCATAGTCCACGCAAGGAGCTGTTTTCTTTAAAGCAGGCGCTTTTGCGAAGCGTTCACACTGGCCTGCTCCGTGATTAACGTGCGACGACAAACATCACTATCGATTGGGCCGCAAGCATTCTACATAGTTTTATTGAATACTTCGTGCAAAAAAATCAATAAATAATAACGACGCCATTCATTACTGACCGTAGTTGAAAAGAACAAGCGAATGAAAATAGCAAAGTCGGCGTAGGCTCCAATCAGATCTGGCCAGAGCAGGGTATAGACCTGTCCAACCTGATTGCAGCCATGTTGCTCGCTGGACTGCTTTTTCCCCTGGCGCTACCAACCGCTCCCTGGGCATCACCTTATTATTCACTTAGCTGCTGCGCGTGCCTCCGCAGGCGCCGTGTATTGGTAGTACCAGGTACAAAAAACAGACCAGCCAGCGATATGGCGGCAGTCAGGTTGGAAAGGTCTATAAACCTTGAGAAATTCACTCGAAGCCTTACAGCGGCCTGCCTATAACTTAACCTGCTCAAGTATAGGCTACACGCACTCACTAAAGCAGAAGACAGGACAGCCGTCAACGGAGCTCAGTTGGTAGAGCACCGGATGCGGAATTCGGAGGTCGTGGGTTCGGATCCCACTGGCCACATCTTGTTGTCTTTCTTCTGCTTTCTAATCATTTACCTTTAAGCAATAAAGTAATTACCCTTTTAATCGCCCACTGATCAACACCACGAATTAAAAAGCAAAAACATCCCCCTATGGTGGTTGGTTTCGGAGAGTGTTGGCTTCCTGCATGTGCAGCAGCCTAGTTTCAAGCGCAGTAATGAAACGAATTCAAGCACCACTTGCTCTAGAAGTGGGACACCATCGAAATGAGGCAAAACCTAAGCGTGTTTGCACTGAACAATCACTTTATTATTTTGTTTTTTGCCACTCAGATAGCATCGCCGAATGGAGGAGAGCAGTGGAAAAGTGGTTGTTTAGCTCAATGGGGTGGTTAATTTCGCGCTGATACGTACGCCCGCTTCGAACGATAGAACAACGGGCAAGATTTGGGTAGGAGAACGGCCCTTCGGATCTGGAGGCTATTTATACATGCACGTAGCTACACACAGCCGTCGATAAAAACGCGGACGAAGACCGAGATTCCAGCAATGCAGGACCACACGTATAAGTACGTGACGGAGGAGGAGGAGGAGGGAAGAGGAAACAAGAGGGAAAAGGGTAAGGTAGGCAGCGGCGAACAACGCCATGCACCTGCAGCGGCCAGCCAAACGCCGCATGCACGCTGTGAAAGAAAGACCCGTTCGAGGTGCACCAGGGGTTTCCAGGAAACGCCGGGGCTCTGGGAGAAAAACAAGTTTCGCTCGCCGCCGTCCAGCCCCGTACGAGGAGGAGGAGGAGGGGCGCAGCGGGCGGCTCGATTAGTTTGTCACGTCCTTCGGCGGCGGCGTCCGCTATAACGACAAAACGAGGCCCTCATTGAATGCCTCCGCGAACGAACCTCCCTCGTTCCCACTGCTGTAGCATTTTCCTGACTCCTATTGATTGAGTTTTTTTTCTAAAGAAAGGAGCGAAAGAAACGGGTCGCGGCCGCAACCATTGTGCTGAACTTGGCGCCCTTGGCCCGTTGGCTAGTTTGCGTTAACCCCTCGTCGCCGGGATGGAAGACCAGAGGAAGTAGGTTCACAAAACGCGAGACCAATGAAGGAAAGGTGGAGCAGGTTTAGGTCACTGCACACTAAACAATTTCTCACCCTTTAGGGTGTAAATCAGCTGTCCCCAGACGAACACCCTTTTGCAATTCTTCGGTGCTAAAAAAAGGTGCAGAGATCAGCACCCTTAATGAAGGGTGCACTTAATGATACTTTAGAGGATGTAATGGTTGCACCCTCATTAAAGGGTACTATTTTTCCATAACACCTCTACGAATGCATGTTGGAAGGGTGATCCACACTGACTCACCCATGAAGCAAAAGACTTGGATTGATGCGTGCCATCGAAACTTTCATGCTTTGCACCCTTCCTGAAGGGTGCTGATCTTTGCACCCTTTTTAGCACCCAAAGGGGTGTTCGTCTGGGGACAGTTGATTTGCACCCTTAAGGGTAAGAATTTGTTTAGTGTGTGGTGGTGGTGATGACGGTAGCCTTTATTCGTGAAAAAGAACAGAAAATAAGAGAAGGCGCCGGCCCCCTTGACCGCCTGGTTCGGGGCTGTTCAGGTTCCAGCCTTCAGCGAGACAGGTGTGACGACTGGCACCTTAACAGCGGCCGGCGGTGGAGAGGATAATTGAGAAACATGATGTGAATGAGGAAAGATGGAATTGCAAAGTATGTACAAAGACGTACACAGTGCAAGTACATGTGTGGAAAACTACACGCGTGTAAGCGCCCTGGAAGGTTAAAAATGAAAGAAAAGTGGGAAAAAGAAATGCGAGACAACTGCGACCAGATATGAAAATAACAAAAAAAAAGGTTATGTCGCTTTCATGGTGCGCGAGAGGACTTGCTTTTGTTTCAATCCAGTGAGCAAACTATGCTCTATCTCATTTTAACCAGCGCAGTGACTCAGTGGTCATGGCATTGGGTCGAGAGATCGAATGCCAGTGGCGCGGCCGCATTTTCATTGGAGACGAAATGCAAAAGCGCCCGTGTGCTGCGTCAGGTCAGCACCCACTGCTAGAACTCCGTGTGGTCAAAACTAATCAGTAGCGCCTGTTTCTTCTTTCCATGACTTCTTCCTTCATCCCTTGCCTCACGGCGTGGTTCACGTGTCCACAGAGTAGTGAGATACTGCACCTTTCAATTTCTCTAAAAGCATCTGAAAAGCAACTGCCCCACTAAACTCAAACGCTCATGTTACTGCGATCCACGAAGTCGGGCTGCCGATAGACCGAAGGAAGATAAACGTTTGAGTGCATATGTAGTGGGGCCGTGCGGGGGCCCAGTGGACTGCGTGCCCAAAACTCCTGTGTCAGCAAAAGTTTTTACCACTACTACTACTGCAACCAGATTTTAAGCAACAATGTACAAACTCGGCTGAGTCCCACAAAAAGAGAAAAGTGAACAAAGAAGGAATCTGCGTGACCACCACTGCTCGCAACGGTAGCTCGGGTTGCCCTCAAGCCGGTTGTGTGTAGAGGCAAGAGAAATAAAATAAAAAGGCACAACGACTCGGCAGTCCTTGAAGCGGCTCATTTTTGTTGCGTCCCGGTGCTGCAATGGCTTCATCGAACTGCGCGGCCGACACCGGCGATTCCGAGAAAGGAAATGCACTCCAGCGATGTTTGCAGTGCGCGTCACGAGGCCTCCTTGTACGACCCACTTTTGGACAGCGCACTGCCCTACCATCGATTTGGTCTTGATCTTATTGTTCTTATGAGAAAGGAACGTCGCCATGGCGCTGGCGCGAAAGGCCAGGAAAGCTCGACTGACTGGACGGCCCCTAGCGCCCAAAGCAGCACCTAACGCGTTCTGTTTTTGTAGTTTGTGTTGTGTCTTACGTTCACTTAAGGAAGTTCAATGAGCTTCAGTACAGAGTTTGTACAGACAAGAGTTCCGCAATGCTATTTGCTCCTTACTGAACACGGAGTCTCGATTGCTATAGACGTTCACCTGCTGAGCCCAAGAGTTAATTCAAAGATGGTTCTTTGCGTTTCTTCGGAGAGCCACAGGACCTCTCCAAACGTGAATTCGACGGTGTTGAAGGAGTAGACGATGATTGATGCCAGATGATGAAGACAAAGAGAAAATATATTTACAGGATGTACAAGGGCAAACTGCGTTACAAGTTGAGTCACACAGACAGTCAAACTGTAACTTAAAAGAAAAGATTTCACACAGAGAAACACTCTGTACAAGCCCTTACTCATCGACGCGAGGTTAGAGTCTAGGGTTGTAGAATTACGTGCCACTGCACGGAGCCTCTAGCTCAACTAGACAGGACTGCCCTCCAATGATTTTACATGCAGTTTTAAAGCTTTTTCAAACAAAGAAGTTAGGGCGGGCATATATCGAGGCCCGCCCTAAGCTTCGATAACCAATGGAGGTAGTAGCCACAGCCCCTGAAGGTTAGACCCAACTTCGAGCCCGGGGCTTGGCCATAAAGGAAAAGAAACACATACAGAAAACATTCTGAAAACCCTCTCCCAGGGGGGAGTTCTCGCCCTTATTGCTTGATGCTTTCCCCTTCCCTGCCGCACCCGCGCGTCGCCTCCCGAAGGATGAAAAGTTGTTTTTCAGCTAATTGGCGGGACCACTGATCCACTGGCTCGCCGCGGGAATGTCAGACGGCGGAGAACCGCGACGCTTCGGTGCCATCGAGAATGTCAAAAAAAGAAGGGGGGGGAAGGGGGGCCCATCGCGGAATGCGAGGTGGTTCGCATTCTGCCGCCGTGGGAATGCTGCTTAAGACCAAGCGGCACCACGTGCTCGTTGTGTGCGCCTCGCATGCTTTCCTGGTGCGCTTAACAAAGCCAGGAAGGCCGTCACAGCGGTCAAGCAGCCAGTGCCTCCTGCGCCTTTGCCACTGCTTGCGGGGGTAGGGGGGGGGGGGGGGGGGGGAGCCGTAGACCGGAGGCCCACAGTGACCGCAAGCTAAGGGAATAAAAAAAAAAATGTGCGCGTTGATGAAGGGCGTCCTTACACCAAGGTCGCCGGATCGAATCCTGGCCTCGGCGGCCTCATTTCCATTGAGGCGAAATGCAAAACCCGCCCGTGTACTGTGCTATGTCTGTGAACGTTAAAGAAGCCGAGCAAGTCGAAATTAAAACGGAGCCTTCCTCTACAGCCTCACTCATAGCCCACGTGCCACTTTGGAACGTTAAACCCCACATTCCACACAGCAATAATAATAATAATAATAATAATAATAATAATAATAATAATAATAATAATAATAATAATAATAATAATAATAATAATAATAATAATAATAAGATGCACTATCACGCTGCCTGTAGGCATTTAATATCCTCAAGTTTAAATAGCATCAGGTTCAGCGCTCGATATCCCGGAGGTCGCATGTCAACACAATTCTTTCACGTCCCTTTACAGATCAGTAATCGCAGCACAATACAGGCTCCGGCTTATGCGGTGGAAAACCGTCGCGCCCAGTCATGAAGAATGACTGGCTGATAGGAAACTAAGTATTCGCGGTCACAGATGTGCCGAAAAGGCCCGGGCCTCGACTAAACAGCCATATACGCTTCGAGTGGAGGTGAAGCACCATACTGTGCACACTATCCCCCTGGAAACAGTCGATAACATGGAATTAAAGGGGTTTTATCCGCAGTGATGAGGCAGTGCGCGTTCAGCAGACAAGCGGCCTGTTGGATCAATACGTGGCGCGCTTCCTCTTTGATATCTCGCATCTATACACGAGGTCGTTCGGATCAAAGCCCCTATTTCGAATGCGAATCGATCGATCGCTCAGTTGCCGTTTCGGCGCTTTTACGAGCACAAATAACGCTTTTACCTGTCGCTTCTGTCTGCTTTGAGATTACTCCGAGCCCGCAGCTCGGCTTTATCACTGACGTGCAACATTTTTCGACGTCCGCTCTTTCTATTTTTCTTTCACTTAGGTGGCTAGACATGTCAGCTAAACGTGGAAAGGGCAACCATATCGGGGAATAGAACGCGACCTTCCGCGACGCCATACAATCGACACACGGTTATCAGGGCCAGAAACAATGCGTCACGCCTTTCAGTTGCCGTATCATTCATCCTGCGAGCTTTGGACGCGGCCTAGGCTGCGGATGGGCATTCCGCGAGCGTTAAAAGCTGTGGGAATGCGTGAGCCAATTTTCAGGACGTTAACGCCTGCCGTACCTGCTGCAGCCGGTGTTCGGAGTGACGGCAATGAGATGCCGAAGCGCTGATCCTTGTCAAGAGCTTATTAGATCGATAGGCAAGAATCTTTATAGCAACAACGTACAGTCGTACGCAATATAACAGGGAACAGTGTCTGAGCATTCGTTTATTTACTACTCCATAATTATGTGATCACCATTTTTTTTTTCCGTTTTCTAACTAGTTTTCCTCTTGATGTATAATATCCAAAAGTCATTCTCAAATTTAGTGCAGAAATAACCAGAAATTTCGCGGTTTTATGCAAAAAGTTTGTTTCCTCTCACATAGCTCACGACTGTACACCCTTTGTCAAAAGTAAAGATTCCAAAGGGTTTGCTTGTAGCTATCTTCCGTCGAAGTCCCGACTTTCGCAAGGCTGAGGACGAGAGTTCCTCTTACCTTTAGATTTCGAACGCTGTCGATGCCACATACCATCCCACTACGCCCCATGTTACTTTTGGGAAATCAAGCACTGGTTGATTTTTCAAGCATTTTTAAGTTCCTCAGAGAAGCCAATGTTTTAAACAAACTTTAGATATAAAAAGCGTAACCTTTAACAAAAGCTCTAACCGTGTGTTTGGCGCATCATAGCCTCAGTTGCTTTTGCGCCATTAAAATCAATATAACCAGCTAACTAACTAACATACCATGGCCCAGACATTAACCACCTGGACCATTTACATTTGACAAAGGCTGCCCGCCTCCGCTGAAGACTTCTATTTAACCAGTGGATCTGTAGAAGAAACTTGAAAGGACAGTCTTTAACTGCTCATACAACAGGCTCTCTTTGAGAAAACACATTCCAACGATGAAAACAAAGAAAAAAAAAACTTGAACGAAAGATAACCAGGATAAGCTGAAAAGTTGAAAGTACGATAAAATTAGAGAGTTATAACAGTAACGACTTATGCGCACATTCTCAACGCCTCCTTCGTTCTCAAGTTGACTTCGTCGAACACTGCGCTGTGGTAGCTGCGCTGTTGACATTCTGAACACATGCATCTTAGTTTTTCCTAACACCCTGCCTTCTCAAAACCCACAGCTATGGATAAATTTCTGCACGACGGTACTTTTCAAACTACAGGAAACACTTTGCACAGGCGGCGTGTGCGTGCCTGAAGTTCCACTGTAATGTGTGCTCTGCGCGGCGCAGAATTCTTTGTCGTCCGTATACCCCTGTAAGCAGCCGATAAGAGAACTGGTTCATACGGCCCTCCCTCTCCGGTCGACATACGATGGACCCCCGGCTTAGAGTGGTCGATTGTTTCCTCAGTTAAGGGAAACAATACAAATGCGGAAATGAGCTGGACAGAGCAATCTAACTGCATTCAATACGCGCCACTGACACCGCATGCCCGTATCTTGGTTGGCTCTTAGCTAATCTATGTTCATTACGGAGTTCATTATGGTCGCGTCATTCATTCTGCGTTCGTTGTGAGCGAAGCTGCACTGCAGAAGTTGCACACGCTGTGAGTTGCGTAATGTTTAATTGGGAGCCGTCCTTGTGTGAATGTGCTGTACTGTACCTTGCTCACAGGACTGCCTCTCAAAACTCCCCTGGCGAAGTCTATCGTGTGCATTGTGTTTTTTCTTCGTCCGTGAGTTTGCACATTCTATGCATTCTTCAGAGATGCTGAAGTTGCGCGAAAAGAACACACAGGAGAGTATGCCGAGTGTGTTCTTTTCGCCAGAAGAATGTCATAATAATTGCATGCGACATGTTCTATACTCAAGCTATGCATTCTCACGTCCCCTACCTTCGTCACAAATGTCCAAGCGCGGTACAAAAGAGAGTGCGTTACAAATGCCACCGAATGTCCCTATGTCCGGTGCTGCAGACACGGAACTGGGGAGCCGTGCCCTACATACGGTATCTATGTTCGAACCCGATGATTGCCACAAAACCGAGCACAGACAGTCAGCCAGGTACATGGCTCTTCTGACAGCTCCGCACATGTTATGGACATTGCGCCATTTTGTGATATGAAGCCATGTACTTGTAGAGACCATTGTTTACTCGTCAAAGATATCACTGCCGCCACTCATCGGGATGAGTAGAATCTGGGTCCCGACCTCGCAAGCTGGCGGTGCTCGCACTGTGCAAACTACAAACAACACGTTTCAGGCGCGACTATTTTACGCATGGCAACGATTATACAGCTTTTGTCACAAAATAAATCTCAATCTCTGTCCACTGCTAACGGTCATATGCGGCTAAGAAGTTTAGTACGGTGCTTGAATCACCAATTTTAAAGGCGGCCGATCCGCTAAGGGTTCCGCCATAATAGTGGATATTAACAAGGACACAAAGTTGTCAACATGCGCGTGTCGCAGTACGTTACATCATGGGCACATTAACCGATTTTTTCGTCAACTTCCCTGTCGTCCTCAAAAAGTATTAACAGGATGAGTTGTGCTCGCGGTCTCAAGTTGAGTTGGCACTTTCCGCGCTGTACGAGCTTCCTTGTTGGTTCATTTCAAAGCAAATGCGAAGTACGCACTGTAAATTTTCCAAGCATCATTGAAAAATATATGGCATGTGATGCCTTCGTTGAACAGTACCTTCAATTTTCTTTCAAGATTCAGATATTACCTCATAAACATGAAGAAAACCGTGATCGTTTGCAATATTGTAACTTGTGTATAGCGACCTATGCCCTCGACTCAGGAACTTCTATTAAAATTCTCTCTGTTATAATTTCCATGACGGTCAAATGTTTAGGGGAATACTCCAAGCTGCAGTTGATTTGTAATAAGGGAGTAAATACTCATTGGCATCCACCCGAGCGCAGCCATACGAATTTTTCTTTAACTGCTAAGTTTCTGAGAAAGCTGTATAGCTTTCCTTTGTAGCCGTTTGACTGCGCTTGGGTGGATTGCAATGAGTAATTACTCACTTATTATAATTTCCATGATGTCTCGTGGCAGGCATCAAACCCTCCAGTCTTTGAAACTGTCAGGTGTGATCGGAGGTCCGCGTTTGCGCTTAGATCCTTCGGAACGATGCGCAAACATCTTCGCGCTTTTCAATCATCGCAACAAGAATGGCGGCTAGTAGACTCACCATGGTGGATACGACGACAAAGTTGGGCTGTTCATCGTAATCATCCGGCTCCTGGCCGAAGTAGACAGGAGCCGCCTCGCACTCGGAGGACGAGTCGTCATCCACTTCGTAACTCATCGCGGAACGGTGGACTCGGCGTGACGCCAGCTTACCGGCACTCCTCACAAATCGGCACGCACACACACACAAAATAAGCCCGCGCACGGTACGGGTATTCCTTTCACACGGCAATACACATACCACGAGGTCTCGCGACCGTCCACGAAATCCGGGCCACAATCCAGCGCAGTCACATATCCAGCGGATGATAAACCGAGCATTCACTTCGTCTGTACAAACATACAAAATAGGAGTGTGGGGTGGGAAATTTGGTTGTAAACGATCACTGCGATGTCTACAGAGTCAGACGCTGTCAGCGTACGCAGAGTTGAAGAACAACAAAAGACGTCAGCTCAGGGCGATGCAGGCAACGTCACCGACCGCAAGATCATGACGGCGCATTCCTTGCCGCAGCTGCGCCGGCGGATAATACAATGCGCGCGTCTCGGCCTAGGAAGCCGCCGCAGAAGAAACACACGTGAAGTGGAGCCCGCTGCCGTCATATCTCGCGCTGCTCCGCCGGCGACGGCAGCCAACCAAGCAGCCCTCGAAGCAGGCAAGCCGCGCAGCCAGCCGACTGATACTACTGCCCCGGCCACGAGAGAGAAGCGAGCTGCTCCTCTCAAACTTCTCGCGGAAGAGGAGGGGGGGAAAGCGCACGCGCGAAAGGAGGAGGACAGTAGAAAAAAAAAAAAAACCACGGCGGCGGCGGCGCGCTCGGACTGCAGCCGCTCAACAGCGATGGATGCCTCGCAGGGAACAGGTTTCGGTTTCCGGCCGCTGAGCGAAGGGCGACCGGCCCTCCCCTTTCTCTCTTCCTCTTATCACTGCCCGCTACCAAAGGCTCATCTCATCTCTTTGTAGCGCGCGCGCGGTAACAATCTCGGCGCGTATGTGTATCACGCACGCGGAGACGACCAAGCCGCCTCTTTCGACGAGGGAGAGAGTGAGGGGTCGTCCCTTCTTCCTAGCACTGGCGCAGATAGCAGCGAGGAAAGGAAGTAAAACGCAGGTAACGCACGAGCTTCTCGGGATGCCGATGCCAGTGATATACAGCTGGTAAAGGTTGGTTGAGACTGCTGGGTTAGAGAGAGAGCCCCAGACGCTGCCGCGCTCTCGGGTGTTCGATAGCGCCCGGGAAATTCGGACCACCTCGGTGGGTTTCCCACGACGAGCGCCTCCGAGTAATTGGAACAGCAAAGAGGCGGAGCTGTTCGATTTCCTGTCACCCCACTTCGCTTTCGCCGCGGACGAACTTCGAGCTTCGGACGGGAGTCGAACAACCGACGATGCCATATCCACGCTGCTTTGCTCAGCTCTAACAGTTTCAAACTTAAAAAAATAAAAACTAAAACGAAGATATTGCGGTTGAGAAGTCCAAAAATACACATACTGATGACAAAAAAGCAATTTAGTATAAAATAAAAACTCAGAACACAAGACAAAGGCAACTGTCTACAGGCCGTTACAAGGAACGAGGGTTTCACGGATCCACTAACATACATGCATATTCAAAATGCGTATGGATTGTCAGGTTACAAGTAGTCTTCCCTTTCATGTGGGGGTACCGGTGTTAGCCAGTTTCAGACTTTGGTCTTCGTACAGCGTCCAGAAGTCCTTATCTCCGCAGAAAACTTGGTTGTTTCGTTTCAAAACGACCCCGAGGACGATTATACATAATTCGTTTGCTTTCAGAGCATGCTGCTAACGGTCCTAAACCACATTCATTGTATTTCAAAGGTATTTACAGAAGCACTTTCTAATAAGACAAGCGCATCCGAGACCTCTCATATTTCCTGCGCTTCCAACGTGACCGACAACGATAACCCTGACGTCATTGTAGAAATCACGTGAGTGTAAGAGTGACAAGCTAAGAGAGTTAGGTTTGGCTAGTGCAAGGGGAGGTGGACATGGATCGAGAAAAGCGTTCTATGTCGTCATCCTTTTCTTGTTCTTGTCCATTTATGTGCTTAGACAAAATAGAGCTCCTGAACACGACGAATGATATACACAGCTTATTCAACGAGTAGGATATGTGGCCACAGTCCCAATATCTTCCCCACTGGATTTAAATCCGTGCGATGCAAAGTAAGTGCTCGCGAAACTCAGGTTTAACTGGAAACTGTATCCTGCAACGGACTCACTATCGCGGAATGAAGCCGACGTTATCTTCCCACAAAGCTTGGATCCCAGCGCACAATCCATGTATACCTCGCCGTCTTCTTTATTCATAGGACTGAGCCAAGGTCTCCGTGATAGTAGCATTAGGAAGGGCAGTTATCAGTCGCCGCAAGTGTCAAGATATGGCGTTTACCTTTTCGAAATGCAGAGGTGTCCTTGCATATAAGAGGCCTGAACACTGGTATCGAGAAGCTTCACATCATACAAACGAAAGCTCCTTAAAGTGGCACTCGAAATGGCAACGCTACGTACCGCTCTCAGTATCCACTGAGGATGGCCTCATACTCGTTCGCTTATCTGATTTCCTGTACACGTTTGCAAGCGCTCTGGAACTCGCACAGATTGTTCGATAAGAAGGGCAATATAAAATAACTGGATTTGACGCAGCCGAGTTAATCTATGCAGGAAAGCAAGCATCTATAGAGATAAGAATGCATGCGTATCACCGGCCGCAACATGGAGGGAGAGACGTACAACGGAAAAGTGAATTCACCTCATCGTATATGGTGTCGAGCAGGAGGTTGAAGAACCCGTCGAAAGGTACGTGCGCGGGCCTACCACTTGCACCGCGGTCCACTGCAAAAGAAAAGGATGCGACACCTTGAACATAACTTTCCAAAGAAATGCACGATTTCTGCGCCGTGGGAACGCAAAATCGAACAACGTGAAGCTACGTGACAACAATCGAGGTATAACAGATAAAAAATTGGTAGGGCTTTAACGTAGTTAAACCGAATAGAAAGCAGGTGTTTATTCTTCAATTGGAGGGGGCACTTGAGCTCTGCCTTAAGGTTACCACGCGATATGTTTAACATTCACAGATGGCGGCGAGTCTTCATAGCACTACCAGCGCATTGGTGTAGCCCTTTAGAGATGCGCCACAGCACTGGCAGGTGGCTGTTCCTGTCACAGCCACCCGTAGGGATTGTGCGACTCATGCTGCTCTTAATAATAATAATAATTGGTTTTTGGGGAAAGGAAATGGCGCAGTATCTGTCTCATATATCGTTGGACACCTGAACCGCGCCGTAAGGAAAGGGATAAAGGAGGGAGTGAAAGAAGAAAGAGGTGCCGTAGTGAAGGGCTCCGGACCACCCTCTCTACCCGCGCAACCTCTCGCGCAGGTGGCGCGGGGCTCCTCCGAATTTACCCGAGCTACTAACTCGGGTAAGCTCGGGTACCTAGGAAACGGCACAATTAAGATCATACGGTGACAAGATTCTTGGTGTTGGCGAGCGTATAAGTGCTTTCGTAAAAATAATGGCAAGATGGCGAACGTACCTCTGCAGGACACAAGTCTAGGCCAAGGGCCCTAACATTGCTGATGGCCGCATAGGCCTGTGAATGCATCGCCCCCTGACTAACATATCATTGGGAGCAAGAAATGTCTGCTGACGAAATCGGAGAGAAATGACTAATGCTCAGAACTACTTTCCGAGATAAATGAGCTGCTTCGTCTTATTAGGCCGCTGTGCCTGTGGTCTGAATCAGAAACGACAAAAATGGCATTGTTGTCAACAAATTAATTCTACCGATTTAGACACTCTCGTTAAAGGGATGAGTAACGCTTAATTGCGACCTAATATATATATATATATATATATATATATATATATATATATATATATATATATATATATATATATATATATATATATATATATATAAAATTTATAAAGGGAGCCAACAGTCACCGAAACCACGGTGCATAGGGGAATATTTAATTTTTTTTAATGTGGAGTGCTACTCAGTGGGATATAAATACTTAGATTAAACTATCGCTTGAAGAAAATTACTTATAAAGCAGCAGAAAAAACAACCATGCTACCGGTGGGAACCGAACCCACGGTATCCGAATATCGCGCCCGGTGCTCTTACCAACTGAGCTACGGCGATGGCTGTCCAATCTGCTGCTCTCGTGGGTATTTAATTATGTTTATCGGGTGTAAGCGAACCTTGAGCGTGTTCACCAGCGCCACCCTCGTCCATAGCGGCGGACGTGCCACATCCTGTATTACCGCGAGTGTGACGTGGAACGTCATCTAACGGCGAGGGCGGAAACTGTGCGAGAGTCCTCTTATGCTACCTATGGCATCAAGACTATGGCATCAGAACCGAGTACCCTTGTTAAGCAATTAGCAGACAAGATAAAGGAAATGAGGGACTCGTTTTTGACAAACTTATAAAGGGAGCCAACAGTCACAGAAACCACGCTGGATAGGGGAATGTTTAATTTTTTTTAATGTGTAGTGCTAATCAGTGGGATATTAATACTTAGATTAAACTATCGCTTGAAGAAAATGTGTGTGTGTGTGTGTGTGTGTGTGTGTGTGTGTGTGTGTGTGTGTGTGTGTGTGTGTGTGTGTGTGTGTGTGTGTGTGTGTGTGTGTGTGTGTGTGTGTGTGTGTGTGTGTGTGTGTGTGTGTGTGTGTGTGTGTGTGTGTGTGTGTGTGTGTGTGTGTGTGTGTGTGTGTGTGTGTGTGTGTGTGTGTGTGTGTGTGTGTGTGTGTGTGTGTGTGTGTGTGTGTGTGTGTGTGTGTGTGTGTGTGTGTGTGTGTGTGTGTGTGTGTGTGTGTGTGTGTGTGTGTGTGTGTGTGTGTGTGTGTGTGTGTGTGTGTGTGTGTGTGTGTGTGTGTGTGTGTGTGTGTGTGTGTGTGTGTGTGTGTGTGTGTGTGTGTGTGTGTGTGTGTGTGTGTGTGTGTGTGTGTGTGTGTGTGTGTGTGTGTGTGTGTGTGTGTGTGTGTGTGTGTGTGTGTGTGTGTGTGTGTGTGTGTGTGTGTGTGTGTGTGTGTGTGTGTGTGTGTGTGTGTGTGTGTGTGTGTGTGTGTGTGTGTGTGTGTGTGTGTGTGTGTGTGTGTGTGTGTGTGTGTGTGTGTGTGTGTGTGTGTGTGTGTGTGTGTGTGTGTGTGTGTGTGTGTGTGTGTGATGTAGTTAAAAATCGCGCTTTATTCCGTAGTCAACTGCAATGTGTAGAGCTGTCATCTGTGCCTCGTACATCAGAAGGACAGAATATTTGTGGTGTGGCTGCAGCAATTCCGATAGGAACGACGTAAGTGTATCTGTAGCAGCTGACATTGTATGAACATGAGCAATCTTTCATGCACCAGGAAATTCTGCGTAACCATATTTTCCGGGAAACATCACAGTACGTAAATAGAATCAACCTTGTATGTGCACTAATAATTTTCGCGTTTGCCTTCATCATTTTCTTAATCGCATACCACCCCTCTGAAATAAATAAATAAACAAATAAATTTGAATTGGCAATGGCGGCCCTAAATTTCACGCACTCATAGAAACTTTTCACTATGGCGTCGCCAATATTCATCTGTGGTTCCGGTAATCTCAACTGTATGTTTTCTACATCCTGTGAGGCCCTTTCAGGCCACTGCAGCATTCAGATTGCGGCAGCTATCAGTCCATTCTCTCACGTAATAATTGTGGCTTCTAATATGTGTTATCTGATTTCTGTGGCTTCTAATATGTGTTATCTGATTTCATATGTGCTTATATCAGGTGTCCAATCTGCGCTGGTCCGGGCTTGCTTAAGCTTTGCTCCAACATGAACATTTCTGAGCTGCATTTCCCAACTATATGGCAACTGCTAGTAAATTATTTACCTCATGCGTGCTGAGCTGAGTATCATTAGGAACGCTGATCGCTGTGCTCTTTTATACAGGGTGTCTGATGGAAGACACCGAACACTGTTTAACAATAAGTTTTTTTTAGTTAAGAACACGTTTCTAAGAATACATGCGCCGAATTTTACTAAATTTTGAAATTGAAAGATGCTCCGTTAAAGTGAAATTTTAAAATAACCTCTTCACAAGAAGTACACCACTTTGCGATATGCTCCGCACAAACGGCAATGTATACATAGTTTCGCCACAGATGTACTAAAACGCTTGCATGCCGTTTAGAAGAATGAGCGCTGCAATTTTGATTCGCCCATTTCATAGCCCAGGCCTTGATCCGTCGGTCTCCTGGCTGGTGCTCAAAATGACGATGATAGTGAATTTTATGGGACAAGGGCATCTGTGTCCAAAGAGCGCCATGACACAAGGTATTTTTTGTTTGCTCAAGGTGGGGTCAAACGCCCATTTCCCAAGCATTTCACCCTGAATAAGCCAAGCACCAGGCTAGGGGAAAGCTTGTACCCATTGTATCACCGGTGGGTACCCGGTGGCACTATGGATCGAACGCCGCACCTCCCGCATGCGAGGCGGATAGTAGTAGTAGTAGTAGTAGTAGTAGTAGTAGTAGTAGTAGTAGTAGTAGTAGTAGTAGTACTACTACTACTACTACTAATGCTCGACCACTAGGACGCCGCTGCGGTCTTTAGTGCTCAAAATGAAGGAACGTTTGAATGGCATGCGCTTCGCGTCAGACGAATATATACGTGACCAATGCTGTGCCACACTGAGGCCGTTAATTGCCACCCTCACTCTTTTACTACCTCATGCAAAAACGCACCGAATGCGGATGTGCATCTCCATTAGTATACGGATTAGATTAAAAAAAATCATGGGGGCACCTAAGCAATTCTTATGATGTGTAAATGCGAAAACATTACTTGTCGCTGAGTGCGTCGCTTAGTTACGTCGTTGAGCTCACAGCGCACATCATCTCTCCGTCTGCAGCGAAGCAGTCTCCGAGCTGGACGAGTCGTAGTTGAAGTCCTGGCTTGGCGTACATGGCGACGCCGGCGGCAACGCTGTCAACGCCAATGGACGCCGACGGCCTATTGCTCCAGGAGGGGTGATGACGTCATTCGCGTGCCACATTTCTGCCACGCGTGCCTGCCACGGGTTTCCGATGACGGCGGGGATACCACGCAATGAACCTTGTAATGCAAAAGGTGCTCTCGCATTGAAAGTGATGTGCGTTTTGCAAAGATTACATTAAAAAAAATTTTTTTGAATGTTGCGTCTCTGCGTTCCATCACTTCGTGGAAAAAGCCGCAACCAGAAGACAAAACTTACTGAATGCCTCGTATTGGTCGAAAACATCCTGCATACTTCAGTTCGATTGCGAAACTGGTCGCACCAGGAGCGCCGGAAGCATACTGTCCACGTGAGGCTCCTATCAGCGATGTTTCCGTAACGAGTGAATTGTCACCGTCTCACTGCGGCCATCATATACAAGCACCTCGATGTGCGGGCCCATAACTTCGACGAATCTAGTCCTTCGGCGCGCTGGAGGCCAAGAGAGTGTTGTCATAAACACATCCTACCTCGCGAGGGGGATAAGCGCCGTGAGGCCCTGCGCGACACCGAGTGTGACCTCGCAGCAGATTCGCGCATGATGGCTACTATCTCCACGTCACAAAGGTCTATACTTTGTGTGGATGCTCTGTCTTGTGGTATCTTCCAAGGAACTTCACTGATAAGTATGAGAGACATGCCAGCCTGTTCATATGATACATCCAACTAATCGTGAGGAACCGAGCCCTCGCGCCACGAATTGTAATGTTCTGACAGTAAACGTCGAGTCTCTCGGCAAGTGAAGAGTACGTCAAATAATCAGGCCCCTGCGAAGACAACCGTCTGCAAGAAGCCAGCGCGGCCTCCAATTCCCCTGCGCAGGAGAAACACCCATGCGCGAATTTCGAAAGCCAGGGACTTGGCAGAAAATAAACATTGCTGAGGGGGGTCACTGGGCTTGCCATCCGATAGGCCAGACATCTTTGGCTACCATGGCCTTGCCACGGTTTTGCTGGAGTGCAAGGAACTTGAAAAGGTGTGAGGATGAGATGGTCGGAGGCCGCGCACGACATTTTAAACGCGGGACAAGAGACCATGTAGATTGAATGACACACAGAGTGATTTTTTACGGGACTTGCAAAGGTTTAATTAAGACAAATTGGTTTTTGAGGAAAGGAAATGGCGCAGTAATCGTCCGACATCTCAATGGACACCAGAATCGCGCTGTAAGGGTACGGAAGAAGGTGGGAGTCAAAGAAGAAAGAGGTGTCGTAGTGGAGGGCTCCGGACTGTTACCCCAAACCCGAGGAACATGTACCCTCAGCACGACGAGGAGAGGAGAAAGCACAGAGCTAAGTTCTTGGCGACAAAATTGGGTATAGGCTACTCCCTGAAATAGTAACGTACACAGACGCCGCGCTAGAAAGACCCGCTAACTCCGCATCCGCCGTTGTATACGGACTTGGCGAAGTCGTGGTCGTTAAGACGTCACATCCGCAAAAGTAGCGCTAGCGCTCGCTTGCACCAGTACCAAGGCCAGATACGTGGTTAACGATAGTAAGGCAGCCATCACGAACTACAGTAGAGGTAGAATATCGCTAGAAGCGAGAGAGATCTTAGAGGAAGGAACGCTCGACAGGGGGATGTCCCTGATTTGGGCACCAGCTCACGCAGAATTGGCCGGCAACGAGGCAGCGCTCAGGCTCGCCCGAGCATCTCGCTTCCGGGAAGCCGCGTCGCCGCCAGACGTTAGCGATTCAAAAGACAGCCTGCATTCATCCCACGAAATAACCGAACATTTCAAGCTAGGAAGGAGGGTCTATGCTCCCCCCGACAGAGCACTCGGCCCTTCGGAGGCCCGCACAATTGGCGGCACCTGCAGGCAGGGAACGGCATGTCTCCCTCATGAAGAAGCGTGACTCAAACGAGAGACGAGCGAGACGCTAAACGAAAATTCTGCGATGCCGTAGGCACGTTAGACCATATAATATGGAAGTGCACGCACTCCCCAGGGTATGGAAAATTCAGAAATAAAACGGAGTGGGAGATCACGCTGCGATGCGCCGATCTAAAGCTACAACGCTCCATAATCCATATGGCGACTGAGGCCGTGGCAAGGTTCGTCCACTAGTCCTTAGTGTGCGGTGGGGGTCACACTCCGGTCGCCTGCGCGCGTTCCGCGAGGTGTGAACCCCCACCATTTCTGGTGGAAATAAAGGGTTTCTCTCTTTCTCCGGAATAATTTCGGCCACCTGGGGATCCTTAACGTGCACTGACATCGCACAGCACACGGGCGCCTTAGCGTTTTGCCTCTATAAAAACGCGGCCGCCACGGCCGGGTTCGAACCCGGGAAATGTTTAATGCAACGTTGAAGTTTCTGTATGTGCCTGGTATCTCTGAGGTCAAAAGAAAGCTTGGTGCGCCTGCATCTACATTCTGCCGGTTGTTTAAACGATCGAAAGCGGGGAAGCGCCACATTTCACTTTGTATGCTATGATATTTGCTTGAATGAGCATGTAACATTTAATGGCCTCTTATTTTATTCTCCATGCCTGCAGAAAGGCCTTGTTCTTATGTACCTTCCAGGCGTGTAAAAACTCTCCAGTCAATCTGTCGCATTTTGATTGACTCCAATATTCTTTCAGTACCAAATGTCTAAAGTGATAAACCGTGACGTTATCCCCAGACGTCAAAGGAGCACTGACAGCATGTGCCCAGCTTAACGCTGGTGTGGCGTCGTAAGCACTAAAAGAGGTCCTGTTAGAATTGCTTAACGATATTCCACAAGCTCCGAATCAACGTCTACACAGACCCCTGGGTTAATTCCGTGTGTTCTTCAGGTTATGCGGTCTTCGCAGCAACGTCCGAGGTTATTACGGCGGAAAGTGAAAATAAGTTGCAAGATTAGTTCAGCAGGGGCTGAACTCGCCGCTCTTCGCGCTGCCCCCAGGTTTACATACTGCGCCAGCGACCAGAAACAGTGTTGGGAAAGGAGCATGTCCTTCTCGTCGCGACAGCCGAAGCCTAGTCCACCTAAATCCGGTGAGTTTGGTTCCCTCATATGAAAGCGCATTCCAGGTTAGCCGCGTCAGACCAGCTACCAGCAAGTGCGTTGTTCATGCCTCAATACAACGTTGTTACCCTCATGAGTTATGCATTTATCCACTTGTTCGATTTAGGATGAGGAGGAGGAGAAGGAAAGGCAGGGAGGTTAACCTGAAGAAACCCTACGCAGGGGGAAAGGGATGAGGGGATATAAAGATGAAGGCGAAAGTCCAAATAACAGTTATAGACATTCCTTCTGCAGAATACTTCCGATGTGTCGCTTGAAATTCTTTGTGCTTTATGATGAATGGTGGATAGGTATACGGATAAGTGTCCACTTGTAGGCATCACACCAATCACACTCCGTCTGGAAGTCGCAATAGGCCAGACAAATATTATAATGTCCTCCCCTTGATTATCCAAAGATGGAAGCTAGCTATCTGGGCGTTTACGTGAAACCGACAAAGTGGGGTCGAGTGGGCCTGTCGGACTGAAGTTCACCAGTCAGGCACATGTGAATGTTAGCGGGTCTGGCGGGGTCAGCCTGGTTGAAGGGGGTATATGTTGACTCAGCCCGACCCGCTTGGCAAGAGGCACTATGCATATAAACACGGCCGACTCAAAGCAACATCGCCTAGGTCAAATAGCCGATCGGGTTAGTGGGAGGGAAGACAAGAGACAAGAACCTTGGACGTCGTTTTTGCTACGGCCGGAGGGACTCGAGCGGCGCCATGTCTTTGCAAGATCGCCGCTCTATGGTTGCGCGGCGTCACCGACGTCCCTCCCCTCGTCCGGCGCGTTTCGCCGCCGCAGATGGACCATGCTACTTTCCCCGCTCTCGCCAAACTCTCCCTCTTCCTTCCACGGTAACCACCCTCCAAATGGTTTCCGTGGTAACCACCCTCCGGTTGCGCCTTCCTACACTATCGCCATACCCTCCTCTTTTCAGGGCAAATACCACCATCCGGGTGGTTCCCGTGGCAACCACTCACCGGCTGCACCCTCTTACGCTATCGCCATACCTTCGTCCTTCAACGGTAACCATCCTCTGGGTGGAGATTCCTCTCTCTGCTGCCGCGATACCCTACTCTTTCCACAGTAACCACCCTCCGGATGGTTCGGATGGCAGCCACCCACCGGCTACGCATTCCTATATGTATCCTCGCCCGTCATACCACGGTCCTTCCACGGTAACCATCCTCCGAGTAGTTTATAGTTCATGGGGTTTTAACGTCCCAAAGCGACTTAGGCTTTGAGCGACGCCGTAGTGAAGGGTCCGGAAATTTCGACCACCTGGGGTTCTTTAACGTGCACTGACATCGCACAGCACACGGGCCTCTGGAATTTCGCCATCAAAATTCGACCACCGCGGCCGGGATCGAACCCGCGTCTTTCGGGTCGGCACACGAGCGCCATAACAACTGAGCCACCATGGCGGCCCATCCTCCGAGTGGTTGCCATGGCAATGCACCAATCGGTTACACCGACTACTACTACTACTACTACTACTACTACTACTACTACTACTAATAATAATAATAATAATAATAATAATAATAATACGATGCGAAATCCAGGAACGGGCGCTTAACAGCTGTCCCTGTAAAACTGAAGTGATGTAAATAGTTGGTCAAATAGTTGGTAGTAAATAGTTTAGGAAAGGAAAAACAATTTACAATAGGCAACGGGGTATCGGAAGTGGTCAGGGAATACGCTTGTTTAGGGCGAGCAATAACCTCAGATCCGGACCATGAGAGTGAAATAACTATAGGAGTATAAGACTGGGGAGGAGTGTATCTGGTAGTATACTCTCAGGTTACGAATGTATCTTGCCGTCCGACTGGTACTTCCTTAAAGACTATTGCATTAAAATTCTGCCTCTCCATTTTTGCATTCGCTTGAAAGAGGGCGCTTTAAATTTCATTAATACAAACAACGGTTCTTCCGGAATATAAGCGGTAAGCACATTCTTCGCGCCTGAAACAAGAGCCCCTTGGAAGCCATGATGTCTCGTGTTTTCACAGCGCACGTGCTGCAGCTGCGTCGGCGAGTTTTTTCATGTAGTGGAAGTGCGGATAGCTTTGCATCGTCGCTTGGTGCGACGTTTCATGCCTTGAGTTTCCTGCGCTCGAATAAGTCGCATGCATACTTCTTTAATCACCAAAACATATTGCGGATGCACCAAGCTGCGAAGGACATACGGATACGTGCTGCGCACCCGTCACGACCATCATGTAGACTCCTCCAAAGCGCGATTTTATTTGCTCGGACAGTTTCGTCGACAGCGACTATACGATCCCAATTTCGCGCCGTTGAGGAGGCTCGGCACGCATTCAAACAACTGCGCCTCAAACCTCACGCTGTGCCGTTCGTGTTCTCAAGAAAATGCAAAAAAGAAAGGATCAGCATTGTGTTTGAGAAGAACAGTTCCAGCTTTCTCGGGCAAAAATTTTGAAAATTGGAAAATTGTAAGACACTGTTATGAAAATATTAAAGGGATATGTAGCAAAATCTTGCTTTTGAAGTGTCTCCAGCGATCGCGCCGAACAGTTAGGACTGCCATAGGAAACCAACGGGAAAGCTTTTGACCATAGCAAAAACGTGAATAGAAAAAAAAATACAAAACTGCCGTAGGGTTGTGGAGTTCGCCGACCTTTCCGCGAACTGGTCGGTCTCGAGTTCGCAAAGAAGGCCGCAGCAGTGGGGTCGGAAGTCGCCAACAAAGAGGCCCGTCCCGTCCTCTTTGTGCGGCGGACGTCCTTGTTTACTCCGCGCCGTCACGGGCATAACCAGTCTTAAGAAGCCTAACCATGTACAGCGGTCGACATCTGTGCGTTGTCAAGGGGTTGCCGAGGCTTCGGGAATGCACGAGATACGGCTGAGTAGGAGCCGAGTGCTTATGAACGATTGTCTTCTTCTCTTTCGATGTTCTGTAAGCGACTTTAGTGATCGTCTCGTCGGCATATGTTTGTCGCGAGTGCGAAAGAGAAAACATGTTAGGAAAGTGGTAACGACTTTGCCATGGGTGCCGTGGGAGAGGGTGGTCGCGTTTGTGTATTTGATTGCAACCTCTCCTTTCCCAAATGTTTAATCAGTATTCTTTCCCCACTCTGTATTAGTTGGTGGAAACCTTATCTTCATTTTTCTAACCACTGATTGGTGAGGTGTGCCGCTTGTAATCTGATTGGTGGCTGTCCCCGCTAAGGGCGGAGACGGATGGTTTAAAAACAAGCGCTCTGGATTGAACGGGGTCTGAATTCGTCTGATCTACGGTTTAGTCTTTGCTTTGTTTTTCTTGTTTTATTTATGTTGTAAATAAATAGTTAGCCTTCTCCTTTCTTCGAGTATCGTGAATGTTTGCGAGTTAGAACCACCGGGTCATCAAGAAACCCCGATTTCATCATCAACAAGGTGTTTCCTCTCGTCGCCACCTGAAGGAGGAAACTCAACTAGGGTGGTCTGCGGATATATTTATTGCTAAAGTGAAATATTACGTTCTATGAAAAAAATTGCGCTCATAAATGGTTTCCCGCTCAAAAATGCTTTTGTCCAGAATTGCTGGGTATGGAGACGGAAAGAGGTGCCTGTTATTTCGTTTCTTAGCAGCGAGAAAGCAAAAGACGTGCGAACAAGTGATGATTTCTGTGCCATAAGGAACGAAAGAAAAACTCAAACCGCAGTCTCCATGGTTGTTTTCTTTCCATTTTCTTCGATTTTCCGTGGGCGTCGGCTTTTCAGAAAGGCATGCGAAGAACTGGAAGTTGAAGCAATCATGCCTGCTTCGTAGTATAATATGTACGTTTATTTTGCAGACAGAATCAGGTTCGAGGCCAGGAATAACGAAGCGTCAGTTTGTGGAAATGAAGGAAGGCTTTGTTTGCACTCTTTTTGTCCTAGCTGTAAGATAGGACAAATCCTCGAAGCTAAGACTGGAAGAGCCAGCCCTGACAGCGTTGGATCTCGAACTGTTTTTATTTTTATTGCGCCGCTTGCGCTGCGAGGCTTGTGTCAACTTCTTCATCAACGGGCGACGCACGCAGGAAGAGTTGTGGGCTGCGACCATCAGAGCGCGACGCGAGGGCCGCTACAGTACTGCTGTCTAACCTCGTTATATCGAAACGGTTTGCAATGAAATAATGGATACAACGAAGGGATAAATATTCCCCTTGTAAGCTCGGCCAACACGGACTATATAACGAAGCAATCGCCGGGCCCCTTCAACTTCGGTTCAGCTGTACTACTACTTTCCTCTTGGTACAAAAGCTACATTTAATAAAGTATGTGTTTTCAATGAATCAATCTGACAGAATAATTTTTGTGATGCAGGTCGTTGGGCAGCTGTTGCAATACTATGAATTAAGAAATATGGAAGAAGCAACAGTGCCTGCATTCGAGCAGTGTTTTTCTGCTGGCATCCACTAATAAACAGAGGTACGTGCTGCAGCTGTGGTTCTCTTGGCTATCATTACAACTTACTCTTGCAGTTCACCGCTGCCTAAAGGTTGCACAGGCAGTAATACTTCAATTTCAGGCACTCAAGCTCCAGTATAATGCATGAAATGCTATTCAAACAGTATAGCTGGAACAGGAAGTGATTTGTTATGCACGCGTAGTTCGCAGCGCAAACTTAACGCAGGCGTCCACGTTAAGTTCGCGTCCACAAAAGATCATGTACAGCTTCCGAAGCTGTACATGATCTTTTGTGGACGCGAACTTAACGTGGACGCCTGCGTTTTATCCCATCGGCACGTGTTACTGTGGTCGTCGGTGCAGGGACATGCTCACCGAAATGGCATTTCAGTGAGCATGTCCCTGCACCGACGACCACAGTAACACGTGCCGATGGAATAAAACGCATTCAATAAAAGAATGCAAAAATAAAATGTGAGAAAAGACTTTTCTACAGCAGGCCGGAGACCGGCAAAGTAACAGCGGCGGCGTTTAGAGTTTACTGTAGGCGTGGCCATGTTCAGGAAAACGCTCTCAGGTGCCATTCGAAGAGTTCTTCACAAACGCATGCGCGGCTCAGCGATAACAGCGTGCACTCCCGTTGCGCATAAAATGCAATAATACATCTTGAACTACGCCCATGCATCTGAACAGGATGGTTTAACTGCGTGCACTGAATACGTTGTTGTTGCTGTTTACGAGATGCAGAAGTCCCCAAAGCAGCAACGGTACATTTTGACTTGTAGGGAGCGACAAACGCCGGCGACGACACCGGTGTCGGAACTGCTTTCAATTCCCGCAGAACAAATTTTGATGCTCAATGAGAAGCTTAATTGCCAAATACCTCGGCAAAATCACGAGTGATCATCGCTGAAAAAAAAGTTTGGTCAAGCTATGGACCCGTCGCGATGGCTCAGTGGTTAGAGCGCTCGGCTACTGATCCGGAGTACCCGGGTTCGAACCCGACCGCGGCGGCTGTGTTTCGATGGAGGCGAAACGCAAAGGCGCCCGTGTACTGTGCGATGTCAGTGCTCGTTAAAGATCCCCAGGTGGTCGAAATTATTTCGGAGCCCTCCACTACGGCACCTCTTTCTTCTCTCAGTCCCTCCTTTATCCCTTCCCTTACGGCGCGGTTCAGGTGTGCGCCGATACGTGAGACAGATACTGCGCCATTTCCTTTCCCAAACAGCCAATTCAATTCAATTCAAACTATGGGCTCACTGAAACTCTGACTCACAGAATCTCGGGCACACACCAACGCATGAATTCAAACTCATTTAGGCTCACAACTCAAGGCTCACCTGGGCTCACTCACTCATATCGACTCACGATTCATCAGGACTCACTCTCTTATTTCGACTCACAACTCATTTGGACTCACTCACTCACTCACGTGCGACTCATCTAGATTCACCGATTTCGACTCATGACTCATTAGGGCTCACTCTCTCGTTTCGACTCAAGGCACACATGGGCTCACTGATGCGATCAAATGGCACGCCCTTGAGCCGTCCGAAATGCGCGACAAGAGACCCTCCCAAAAGAAAAGTTCCGGGTCCCTGTGCATCTCCATCACCCGCGTTATGAATAATAATAATAATAATAATAATAATAATAATAATAATAATAATAATAATAATAATAATAATAATAATAATAATAATTGGTTTTGGGGGAAAGGAAATGGCGTAGTATCTGTCTCATATATCGTTGGATACCTGAACCGCGCCGTAAGAGAAGCGGTTAAGGAGGGAGTGAAAGAAGAAAGGAAGAAAGAGGTCCCGCGTTATGACAGCCCGCGTAACCTAGCAAAGGTAGGGTGTCTAGACCCTAGCAAAGGGTTCATCTTCATGGTGGTTGAAGCCGAAGACTGCGGAGTACAATTGTCAAAATTTCAGTAGAATCCGTGGAGGTAGAAAAAGTATCAGAGTCGAATTATTTAGAAAATTTGCACGTGAAAAATGCGGAAAAGCAAATGAGGAGACCAACGTGCAGCAACAACTAATGTAGCAACCTTTAATATTAGGTCAATACAACCTAGTTAGCGCAATTGCGTGTGCATCACTGCCATGGAGGAAAAAAAAAAAAAAATCTCACGGCAAAGCGTGACGTCACGCATCCATACTTCGGAAGCCATTGCCTTCTCTTCCCCCATGCCTCTCCCGGTCTTTCGCTCTCCCAGTCAGTCCCTAATGCATGGAAGAAATAAGTTTTTTTCCTCCATGCCCTAATGTTTTGGTGCCGGTATGTTTAGTGCGCGCGTCTGCGCAGCCCTCCATGGCGCGAGCGTCTGGAGCAGTCACTTTGCCGCGCTGATCCGCGCATGGCGAGTGCACAGCGGCGATATCACTAGGGCACCCTAATATCACCTCACACTATCACGTGGTGGGATCAGTGGGGGACCAACTATTTCCATTTAATAACAAGGCTTCAAGGTTATCGCCGGACGCTCCCCGAATTTTTCCCTCTATGATCACTGCCTTCTTGCTGCGCTCTTACATTAATACATGTAGTTTCCCAGCCGCTCTTATGATGCGGTTGAAGGCGCCTTACAGCACAGATGTATAATATCTATAAAATGGTTTGTTTGTGACGGCCACCCTACCGTCGACCTCGTTCCGCGCAGTCACGGTCCACGAACGTGGTTCCAAGATTAGCAACGCAAAAGTACTGAACGGTGGCGCCATCTAGCATTGATGCCGCTAAACACCGTGACATGTGGCCAGGCCTTCCGGCGCTAGTGAAGAGCAAAAAGAGCGGCTTTGTTTACAGCGCGGTTGTTCTCGTTGGCAGGCGTAATGCCCATCAAAGCTACGACCTGCTCGTCATTATATGCAAGACAATATTCCACCTCAACGGTTTCTTATACCGATGCTAGAGTGCAACAATCGACGACAGCTGTCGCAGCAAATTTTTGGCGCCAAAACACGGCCAAATTCGAGCCGACAAGTTTGCACGACAGCACGTTTAAAAGCTGAACGATCACCTACACTGACCACCTGCAGCACGTTGTCTCCAGACGCAACTTGGAACACATCTGCCGACTGCAACGAAGCGCGGTGCAGTTGTTCCGGCGGATCAACGAAAGGACACGCGGCATAAAGCTGCTATTGTTCACTTCCGCATTTGGCTCAACGTAAAAGTAAAGACAGTGCTACCACGCCTATCAGCCCATTGTGCGGAATGTAACGACATGGTAATCACTTACTGCCCTCGTCCAAGTGTGGCCGTAGTCCAGCGCTGAAACAGCAAGCATACGGTGCGCTGTTAGGTTTGTATCGAGACTGCAAGCTGTCGTCATAGCGACCAACGAAGGAAACCCTCCCCCAAACTTGTCACTCGTTGTCCAGCTGTTTCCTGTGTTCTCCACGAGAAATCGATCCAAAAGGTTTTCGTCAAATGCCGGCGCGACAGATGGAGCGGGGCATATGAAACGTCACGGGCTAAAAAAACTAAGGCACAGCGGGCGTACCATTTTTCTATGTTTTCCCCCCTAAAATAATGCCCGTTTCAGGGCGCTGTGGGTATCTGAATAAATAAATAAATAAACGTAGTAGCGTAAGTAATGCATCAGTATAATTATACTTGCGTTCGACATCAGCTCGAAGCGATAACTTTTTTCAGTGAAAAAAATCGCACGTAACACTTTTTTTTTTACAAGAGAGCGCGAAAGTAAAGTTTAATGTCAGGAAAGATGCATCTCAGGACAACTGAAATGTCCACGCACACACCGCCTGGAACACCGCTTGTGTAAATTGGATGCATAGCATGCGCAGTCCACGACAAAGAAAATCCGAGAATTGCATTGAGCAGACACTGCCACCCCCCTCGAAAAGCTGCCCGGAGATCCGGTCCTGGAACAATTAACAGTGAAACCTTTCTACTTCACTTTATTAGAACTGACAGTTTACTCAAAATGTGGCGCCGGCCCCACCAACATCAAGTGCACTAAAATGCTTCCCTTCGAAGAAATTTTTGGTTCATTTTGAGTCAGAATTATCGGCTGTAGTAAAGGATTTGACAAATATTCGTCTGGTCAGGCATTGACGCAAAAACGATTCACAGTCATTGACCAAGCCAAAAAATGCAGAAAAACTTTTCAGAAATCGTACGGGTTCCTTGTTCACAGAGAGGCAGACAAGACAAGTAGGTGGCATTTTGTACTCGCACTTGCACCTTGGACTGTACCTTAAATAAATTTGAAAGATTCTTACACTCCGCTGCCATCTATTCACTGCTCATTGTTCCCGCAGCAAAGAAAGGTTTCCAATTTCTCGCCATTGAATAGCAGCCAGCGCTGCCAGTAACTCCAGAGACAAGCAGCATGTGTACCATGCAGGAAGTGCTATACAGCATTTGAATCTTAAGGGGCATGTCAAATAACCACACAAAAAAAAATCACTCTATCAATTTCAGTGAGCAACGTAAAAGAAACCATGCCTGTGTGAGTTATTTAGGGCCAAAAAGAAAGAAAAGAGAAAACTAGAGTGTGTTCATGATAGACGATACAGTTTACAGAAGTCACGTCCGTTCCAGGCACACTACAGAGGAATTTGAGAAATGCACTGACGCTTCCGCAGTAAGCATGACAGTTGTCATCAACATGTTCTCATTACTAATGAGTTTCAAACAGCCAGTGATTATCCCAGCATCACTTGAGAGAACTTGGAAATGCAAGCAAATCAGTTACATGAAGCTTTTAATCTATATCTTAAGCCTGCACATGGTAATAGAAACTGATGTTCTGAACATCAGACCTCAAATACGATATGCCTTTTTGACACAACTGTTATGCATTTCTTAGTAAAGACTCTCCTTTTTAGTTACAAGGTCATGTCAAGTATAACACAACTGTTTCAAAACACATGCACAAGTGATATACCAGCATAAGATTCTAGCGATCTTGCAAAAATGAATGTACAGTGAAAACTTAGCTCAGAAAAGTAATTTGTCGAATGGCTCCCTGGAAACCTGTCACCGGTGGCCGTGATTAATAAAAGACCTAACTAGAGCTTTCCACACACGCCACATGGCAGAACAAACTGATGGACTCTTTAATGAAAAAATCGAACTGTCCACCGAAGGTGACTACTGCAGCACTACTAGTGACTCAGGGCAGTGCCTCATCAAGAGATTGAAGAAACTCGTGCTCTAAAAGTTGTAGTCCCAGTAGTGCCAGTTGTAGTTGGCAATCTTGGGGTCAGTGTGTGCGAAGTACTCTTCGGCGACGGGGTCCATGTGAACATTTGGACCCATTGTATGGTAAATGGGCTCTCCAAAATAGGTCCCCACCACCCAGCCGGGCACATTCTTCATGAGCTCTCGCTCTTCCTCACGGTTCTTCTTTAGCTGCTTGAGATACCTGCCGAGAAAACAGAAGAGGGACAGAACAGTAGTTTGGTGTTATTCGTAGCAAGAGCACACTTGAGCATCTCACTTAGACCATTTGCAACTGTCTCGTGCTCATTGACTTATTTTGCAAAAAAGTGAAATAAAAGGACTTAAACACGGAATGAACGTGATCCAATAATGTGACAATAAGGAAAACTCCATTCAGATTTTCGTTCTTAGTACAAACTGATGGTTTGATACTTTAGGGCTATGTTGATGTTTGCTCAGCAGCAGAATACATATTTCTTGCTGTGAAAACTATGCCTAAAACTAACATTTCCTTCCCACCCCTCAAATAAAACTCATGAGGTTAATGATGAGAAGGCTTTCGTGATCACCACTGTGAATAGTCGTGTGACCTAGCCTCAGAAATCAGCAACCAAAAAGAAAAAAAGCCTTTGAAGTCACTGTAGCTACATTGGGAAGACAACCGCCAGGCAGCAATATCTATATTTAACTTTTTGTCCATTTGTAACTTATAAAAGCTCAGTTTAAGAAACAGTTAGACTCCTTGTCATAAGAAATAAGTAACTAATTTATATGGGTCAACTTCAATTTGCCCTCAGAGTTTCTTGAAAAGACAACAAAAAATGTAGGATTACACCATGTCTGTTACCATTTGGGCTGAACTGTTGACTCCTGACAGGTGAGCAGAGGTGCGTGCGTGTATGTGTAATCCAGTGTAATAGGCATTACCTAAAAGAAGTAACTAAATATGTTACTCGTTACGGTGAAAAAAAAAAGGAACGCGTTACTGCCCTACGTTAGCTACAAAAACATTATGCGTTATTGTTACCGTTACCGAAAAAAAAGTACCGCACGTTACTTTTCCATTACTCCATGGCCATAAATAAATCTTATTTAGTGCTTCTTCGCTGCAAGAATTCACGATAACAATTTTATAAAGCTCATATTTCGCATAAAACTTCTAACACCAACAAAGATTTTACCCGGAATCCTGATTTAACGAGAATATCATGCACAAATGTGCAGAATCTTAGCAATGTTATAGCAGCCTAAAGTTGCCTATAGAGTTACATGTGATGGCTTGTAACTGTGGCACATGGTGTAAAAACACAAAATGACATTTCATCATCAATTCTAATTTCACAAAGCAAACATCGCTGAACTCTCAACAAATTTACAGTAATTCTGAAAAATGTGATGTTCCAAAATGCTCGGCATGCTTGCACTCTTTAGAGTGTTGTGTGTGAGAGTGGTTTGAAAAGGGGAGGTAGCTGAAGGCAAGTGTGTGAATGCGTGTTCGTGCACGTGTTTCGTGCTTTATGGGTATCTGTCTTCATTTTTTTAGTTGGGCACGTGGTCATGGGCAGGTGTTTTCTGACATGCAGCAAGGGTTGTCGAGAGCACCTTTAGATTTTGTTTATTTGCAAGATCACTTTCGGCGCTTTTTTTTTTCTGAAAAAGAGGCGGAGGGGGACAATTGGAATAAAAAGTAACTAGTAACGTGACACCTCATGTTACCAAAAAATGTTAACGTAAGTATGTTACCAGTTACAGTTCCGAAATTGTAACGAGTATGTTACTAAGTTACCAAAAAAAGTAACACGTTACCAGTAACGCCGTTACTTAAAATGCGCTACCGCCAACACTAGTGTAAACTACTGCCTGTGTGATCAACCACCAGCAGCCCTGGAGACTCTTGTGCAAAAGCAAATGCGTGCAGCCCTACATTTACCAGGACCTGACAAGCCAGAATTAATCTGTGATGAAGGAAACAAAATGATGCAATACACTTGGTATCTACACTCCAGTAAAGGCCCTAACTTGGGCTGCCAGCATGAACAAACAAACAAAAGAATAGTAAGAAATCTGTGGTGTCAAAGCCATTGGGCAATACAAGCTGTTTGCATGCGTAGGTATAAGTATGTGGCCACTTCACTGCGATGTGTGAGCAGCAGCCTGGTCGAAAACAAGGCGTGATGTGTATGCGTTATGCAGGTAAATGTCTTCATGTGGTTGTATGAAAGGCTTGCATGGGATTGTACTGCTAATCTGAAAAGTCTGGAAGCAGTAATGTGGCTGACATGAAGTCTGAAAATACTAAGCAGTACTTGCATAATCCCTTCTGCTTCTAATATTTTTGGTGGGCACGTCTCATGCATTAAACCACGTCCCAAACAAAGCGAAAAGTCCATGCCCACGGTCCTGCCAGTGCATGTGAGGGCCGTTCAGAATGCAACTGCCATGCTTTTACACCCGGATTTTCAATCAGAACAATTTCGCATGCCAAGCGATGCCTTGGGATATGCTGACACTTCAAGCAGATGCTCTCAGAGCTTGGATAACACACTCAAATGCAAGGACCATAGACACCTCATTTTAGTTACACATTTTCTTCTCTGTAATGATGCATAACACATTAAAATACATGAATCACCATGTGGTATTCGCCTTCGATCACTAAATAGTTTCTAACTGAATTTATTTTCTCATACTGTCTCTGATTCAATTTCATCAACTGAACAATGGCTGTGATGTGTAAGGAATGTTTACGTCACGGGAGACATGAAAACAAACCTGCAATATAATTGCTGATACGTAGTGTTAATTCACAACAACCCTTAACTCAGCCTGCTTCAAGAGCTGCAATAACAAATGTCATCGTTCACAACAGAAATCGATACAGAATCAATAAAAAATTCAATTATAAATTATTTAGCGGTTGTAGGGGAATACCACGAGATGTTCCATGTACACTAATGCCTAACAAACCATTTAAAAGAAGAAAACATGAAAGAAAAATTTGGTGTATATACTCATTTATGGATTATTGAAAAGGCATTCGGTGGGCCCAGGAGACTATGGACTATGCTGCTCCCCAAGATTTTCACAGCAACACTGCATGGGGAACTTATACTCCACGGTGAATGGGACTGCTATCTCCACATTGGTGGCAACAGCAGTGCTAAGGGGATAAGTGAAACTTCTTCCACAGTTACCTCTTGGACAATGAGACTGCTATTAAGGGAGGGGGACTAGGAGCCCTCACTGAGCCCTCACTTTGTGGCATGGGCAGTATCAAAGATACATATATCTTCAATACTATCTTTCAAAACATTCTGTGTGTTGGTACTAGGCATCCCTTGCTAGGAATGAGAGTATGTATTGACATCGAAAATACATTTTTAGTGTATCATGTATCTTAATGACACTCAATACTAAAATAAAGTGTGCCACAGATTTTGAGGCTGCTGTGAATCAGACGTCACACTTTGAGCCAGTGGCACTCGCTTAGGCAGTAGTGCACTGAAAAAAAAAAAGTGAAGAATCTGGGAGAGATGATCATAATGACATTAGCCCGGTCAGTCATCTTTCTACCTCGGTTCGTTGCTTGGCAGATATACAACATATATGCTGCACTTCTGCACACTTGATGACAAAAGGGAAGAGCAGGCAGGCTCACCATTAAAACAACACACTTTCACCCACATTTCAAGTTGAGTGGCTGTCAACAAAAATGCAAGACTTGCTTTCATGCTCATGACTTAAAGAACATTTGCTTATTTTGTAAATACGATAAAGGTCAAACACTCTTCCACATGTGGGTGAAGGGGGTCATCAGTGCCAGATGCATCAGCTGACACATTCCTTTCGTTTGGAGAAGCAATATTGCAAGCAGTAGTTCTCGAGACGCACTAGTGAAACTTGAGTTCCTTAACTGTCCCTTGAAGGTCCTCAAATTGAAATGGCAATGCATCACTCTAATCTCTTGAGAAAAGGCACCTTCTAAAGCACAATATGGCAATATGCTTGCCTGCTCCTGTACAGACGCTTTATTTCATTTACTTCACTTAAAGAATGACCGCAGAGTGGGACTCATCTGGACTGGCGGTTTGAGGAAATGCTGTTACTTACTACTGTTAAGTAAAAAAAAGTCTAAATAAAAGAGATTATCAAGATATGCTTCGCATATTAAAAACTTTTAGCCCTTTTATTCGTCGCTGTCTTCAAATGTCTATTAAAACATAGTGCTGGGGAAATAACTTTTCGGCTCTCCGAAGTGCATGGAACCTGCACCTTTTAACACAAGGCAGTAACAGTAAAGTACTGCAGTAACAAACGAAGAGCACTGAAAACAGTTCCCAAGTTTATTTGTAGGTGATCAAACGCCCAGAGACCAATCTGCATGAAAAATGTTAGCCTTAAAAAAGGTTTTGCTAGGCTGCTTATAGAAGTGTCGCCAAGGCCTATGTTTTAATGGAACCAGCTGGTCCAACAGTGGAGCTTAAAGAAAACTGTGCAGCCGGATTCGATTAAACCCCTTTCTAATATAGTGTGATGCATACAATAAACTAAAAATTCCACAAACGACGGAGAAATTTATTATTTACCAGATCATATTACTAGCTTTATTATTACTGGTGATTTCAATGGTGTACCGAAGTAACGACAATATAGTATCTGTATCTGAAATCAATTTTGGTTCGGTATCTTGTATTGGTATTGGAAATACAATTTTTAAGGGTATCAGGTATCAGTATCGAAGTTACTTTTTTAAAGTATCGTGCCCAGTCCTGGTCGCCAGCCACCTTACACTTCACTTGCCTTTTAACTCCTCCATTTTTCATCTTCACCTGCTTTTTTTTAAAAATAGTTTTCAACATCACAAAGCAACTCAGGCTATGAGGGACGCCGTGGTGGAGGGCTCTGGATAATTTGACCATCTGGGATTCTTTAACATGTAGTGACATCGCACAGTACATGGGCCTAACATTTCGCCTCCAATGAAATGCCACCACCACGACCAGGATCGAACCTGCGTCTTTTGGGTCAGCAGCCAAGCACCACAACCACTAAGCTACCGCAGCGGCCCTGATCTTCACCTGCATCAAAATGCGTGTGTTACAGCCAGGATTCAATTCCGTGATCTTAGACCCAGTTGCAGAATGCCACACCCACTAGGCAATCGTAAGCCTCAGTCAGTAGCATCACTAAGGTGAACGGCACCCGGTGCTGTGGCTTGGCATGTCACCCCCCCTCCCCCGGTCATACCCTGGTGCACTGCTTCGCTGTGGACCTCGCTCTGTATTATGCAGGAAAAATTTCAGTAAAACCTCACATGCAAAACATGTTTAGTGTAAATAAAGGTGCATAAAGATGTGTGTACTAAAGGGAAAATGCATACACTGAACGACAGGTGCAAGCAAAGCTAAAAGAGAGCGGAGCCCAGCACCACACATGCTGTTCATAACCCACTTTACGAACCTATGTTCGTGTGATGTGCACATGAAATTGTCAGGGAATTTTCGAACCTGCTACATCCACAGTGGTGCGTCGATAGCGGAGCGCTGCGTGTGCCAGCCCAGCGTTGCGCGTGCGAATGGTGTGTGTGAGGCGACGCCGACAAAGAGCGTGGCGAGCACAAGGAGCGGAGAGCTGACGTGTCAGAAAACCGAGGTGTAAATGAAGACAGCGCAGCGGAGATCGTGTCATTCAAGCGTGGAGGTGGCAACCGCCGGACGTTGGGTCCGTGCTGCCGTGAGCCTCCCTTGGATCACCGACTCAAGCCTCCTGCGTTCCTTTCAAGTTCGGAGGTGGCAGCCGATGGCTCAGTCCGTGCTGCCGAAAGGCATTCTTGGATAGCCTGTTTTAAGCCTACGGCATTTCGTGACGCCGTCGACGGGACCTGGCTACGTTTCTCCTGCTGCTGCCAAGTTCTTCGGGCTGTTGTCGGGAGACCACCGGCGTCTTCCTGCAGTCCTCTCTGCTCCTACTACCACCTGGCTCCCTTCCTTCCTTCGACGCAACGCCAGCGACGCGTCGCACTACGTCCACCTGCATCCGCCCTGTCTGCAAGGCATCCCTGCCTCACCTCGGATGCTCAGTACCTGGTGAACTCTTTCCTTTGTTCTGTAGTGTTGTACATGTGTTTTTTTGTTTTCGTTTCATATCGGCTCTTTTTCTTAAAATTATAAATACGGCTTCGTTTTGTTTTGCCTGTTCTCTTTGTTGTTTCGTTCGAACCTGCACGCGATAGTGTGCCCCTTTGGAAAGTCGGGGACGCAATACCAATTCGCGACAATTGGCGTCCGTGGGACAGGACAGAGCCGTGTTAGTTTTCTCTTTCCTTTGTGGGTCCGTAAAATGAAACGATGGCAACACTAAAGGATTTGGTCGAGTTGGGTGAACGCATGGGGTTGAAAGACGTCGAGCTGCGCACATGGGTGGCGGCCGAGCAAGAGAAGGAACTCGCAGCACGTGCAGCTGAACGTGAGGCTCAACGCGAGCATGAAAAGGCATTAGCAGACACTGAAGGGCGTAAAGCACAAGCCGAACAACAGGCTCACCGCGAATATGAAAAGGCGCTAGCAGAAGCTGAAGAGCGTAGATTGCAGCTGCAATTAAGGATCGCAGAAGCTGGTAGGGGTAATCACGAACCTGCACCGGGGCCCTAAGTAGCAGTTAGCCCACACAAATTGATCCCGCCTTTCGACGATCGCAGGAACGACTTGGATGCATACCTCAAACGTTTTGAGCGTATCGCAGAAGGGCACAGCTGGCCCGAGGAAAAATGGGCTATAGCACTCAGCATGCCTTTGACTGGGGAGGCTCTCCCGTGTGTTTGGTCGATTGTCTCCAACAGGTTCAATGGATTACGATAAGGCAAAACTAGCCCTGCTCCAACATTTTCGGTTCATAGTAGAGGGTTATTGCCAAAGGTTTCGTGAAAGTAAGCCGCTTGACAAAGAATCAGGAAAGCAATACGCAGTACGTTTGCTCAGTCTTTTTGATCGATGGATTAAGATGTCGGGTACGGCCACAACATACAATGATTTACATGACTTGGTGGTGGCCGAACAGTTCGTAAGGAACTGTCATAGTCGTCTGGCGATTTTCCTTCGAGAAAGAGAGTGCAAGACGCTGGACAAAATGGCTGAGGCAGCCGATAACTTTCTAGAGGCCCAGTGGCAAAGAAACTTGTCTCTGTTTAAAGAATCGTTCGAAGTGGGCATTTCGGGATAGAAGGATGTACCATCAAGTAGATAGTCAGGAAGGTGTCTCATTTGTAACCGACCTGGACAAAGGCTGCCGACTGTCACCCTAAGCCAAAACAGCTTTATTGCGTTTACTGCCGAAAAACAGGGCATGATGTAAGTTCCTGCTCAAGAAAGCATGAAAACCAGAAGCAATCGTCCTTTTGAGTTCAGCCAGATGTGTTGCGCCTGAAATGGTGTCTATAACAGCAGATAGGCTTGAACCAGCTGAGGATAAGGTTGTGGTCGGACTTGTTCCGAAAAAAGCCTGCAGACGCCCAACACATGCCTGTCCTAGAGGGAGAGCTCAGAGGCCTACCTGTACGTGTTTTGCGGGACACTGGGAGCAATACAGTGGTAGTGTGAAGGGCCCTAGTTCCTGACTCAGCTCTCACCGGCTCGAGATCTACGTTGTTCCTTGTTGATGGCAGTAGTCTGGAAGTTCCTGAGGCGGAAGTATATATCACTTCCCCTTATTTCACGGGCACGGCCCTGGTGAAATGCATGGAGACACCTTTGTACGATGTCATAATTCGAAATATACCGGAGACCCGCGAGCAGTCAAATCCAGATATTAATTAAAAGAAATCAGAGGGCAGGGCTAAATAATGTCCTGGCATAGTCAAAGACGAGGTTGCCAGTGAAAATGGTGAGGGTGAGGGCCCAAAAGTGGTGTTGGCTGGAAAGGAAGTTTCTGGACAAAGGAGGGAAAATACTGCTTTAAGCGTTGGTCCCAAGAGGTTCAACCAAGGAAATGCTAGAAAAACAGCAAAGAGAAGACGAGTCATTGAAGTGAAAGTAGGAAAGGTGTTCTATGGAAGGCACGGCACTTCACACTCGTATTCTGTCGAAACGGGTTTGCTGTACCGCGTCTATCATCACGCCTCTGGTAGAGAGGCTCGGCAGGTAGTACTTCCAAAGTTTTGCAGATAACAGGTGTTAAGCCTTGCCCACAATAGCCAGCTGGCGGGGCATCAAGGCATTAAGATGACTACAGATCGAGTTCTAGAAGAATTCTACTGGCCAGGAGTGCAGGAGGAGATTAAAGGGTATGTCAGATCGTGCGACACCTGCCAAAGGACGTGCCCGAAAGGCAAAGTAGGGAAACCTTCTTTGGGACGCATGCCTCTTATAGACACCCCCTTTGATTGAGTCGCTGTTGATATGATCGGTCCGCTGTCGCCCACATCCGTGAAACCGAATAGATATATTCTCACTCTCGTCGATTTTGCCATGCGGTATCCCGACGCCGCGGCTCTGCCAAAGATAGATTCAGCGACCGTGGCAGAAGGTTTGGTGGAGATGCTTTCGCGAATAGGTTTTCAGAGAGAGATCCTCTGTGACCAGTGCTCCTGTTTCACTTCCGAAACGATGAGAGAGCTCGATGATCTCTTGGCGATGAATCTCAGCATGACCCCTTACCGTCCAATGTGCAATGGGATGGTGAAGAAATGTAACAGCACGCTCAAGCAGATGCTGTGGAAGCTCAGTCAGGAGCAGCCCAAAGCATAGGATCATTATATCGCTTCGCTTCTGTTCGCATACAGAAAGGTGTCGCAGGCGAGTTTGTGGTTTTCTCCATTTGAGTTGATATTTGGACGACATGTGCGAGGACAGCTCGCAGTTCTCGGAGAGCTTTGGACAAGGGAAGAGCTGGGAGAAGACACGAAGACGACATATGATTCCGTTTTCGATCTAAGAGAATGTCTCGAGCAAACTGTGAGAGCGGCACATCAAAATTTGTTGTGTGCCCAACAGTCTCAGAAGAGATATTATGACAGGAACAGCAAGAAGTGGCATTTAAGGGTTGGAGATTGTGCCCTCATTCTTTTGCCGAGTAGCCACAATACTCTTGATGCACTGGAAAGGTCCATTTGTGGTTTCTGGCAAAAAGAACGACATGGATTATTGGATCGACTTGGGCCACACTAAGAAGCTATTCCACATCAATATGCTCAAACGGTACGACGAGCGTGCAGCCTAAGAGACCGTGCAGGCGTCATCTTTTGTCGTACTCAAAGGTGACAGGCTCGGAAAACGTAGGCGTTGATTGCACGAGTCGTTTATAAATTGCCGGAGGGGGATACCCAATGTATAGTGGTACTAGTTGATTGCACGAGTCGTTTATAAATTGCCGGAGGGGGATACCCAATGTATAGTGCTACTATCCGGTGTTTGCAATGGTTACCTGTGCAAATGCAGTGTGGTAGTGTTTGTGGGTTGTTTTTCTTCTTCTTTCGTTCTCCGGTTATGGGTTTTTCAGTGTGTACATATTCACCTTCATGGTACAGGCATGTTTAAAGTTTGTGTCCGATATGTTGTACTGTTTTTATTGTCCCTTTTGCCAGAAGTATGATGTTTGACCCCATGTTCCCTCTGTGTACGTTTCCATGTGTTCTACGGCATTTCGTGACGCCGTCGACGGGGCCTGGCTACGTTTCTCCTGCTGCTGCCAAGTTCTTCGGGCTGTTGTCGGGAGACCAACGGCGTCTTCCGCCGCTTCCTTCAACGCAATGCCAGCGACGCGTCGCACTACATCAACCTGCATCCGCACTGTCTGCAAGGCAACCTTGCCTCACCTGGGACGCTCAGCACCTGGTGAACTCTTTCCTTTATTCTGTAGTGTTGCAGGCGTGTTGAGTGTTTTTCTTGTTTTTGTTTCATATCGGCTTTTTTTCTTTAAATAATAAACACGGCTTTGTTTTGTTTTGTCTGTTCTCTTTGTTGTTTCGTTCGAACCTGCACGCGATAGCGTTCCCCTTCGGAAAGTGGGGACGCGTTACCAATTCGCGACAGTTTGCTAAGCAACTCTGCGGCGGGCAAAATCACCTTCCCAGTTTGAAACTGGAAGCAAATCAGCTAACAAAAGCAACAAACTGAGTTGTGGGGCGGATGGACAACGTCGACGGATCGAGTGGAGCAATTTAATTGGTCCTGTCAGCCGAAAGACTGAGCACACTGTTGTTAAGAGTCTGCCACCACACCAAAATGGACACTACATGATGACGAGCGTGCCCAGTGCAGCCCGGAGTGAAGTGGACTTCCTGATGCCGGCATTCGTAAACCAGCTTCTGATATGTTTGTGACATGTTGGAGTGGCGGGCACAGGCAATTTGGTGCGCACGATCGGCTTGTGCGATGGTGCCTTGTGTCCAAGGAAAACATGGGTGCCTGCTGAATGAAAGATCAAATGTCAAAAAGCCGATAGTGTTGTGCTGCGAAGAACGCTAGGTGAACTTACCATTAGGCACAGTGATGTCCTAATCACTGTGGCCTGCTGAGACTTACATAAAGAGCATATCAGTCAGTGTGCAGTTGAGGCGCACAATAAGGCGACTAGTCTGGGCATCATAGGCTGCGGTGTTTTTGCAGTTAGAATGCGAGCAGAGGATTTCATCAATGACTTGACATAAGGTAGTGTCCTTGGGTGAGTAATTGTCGAGAAGCGCAACGGTGAAGGGTAATGTCTAGCTGATGAAAGTCTGCAAACTCGATAGCAAAGCGTGCAGGTAACATACGCATTATAGCATATTTGGTCACATAATCAATGGCAACAGCAATCTACTTTCTGAGTGGGAGATCCGGAAAGCAGTTTGAGAGCAATGGGAAAAAAGTTGTGAGGAATGTGAATATGCTGAAGGGCAGCAGCAGGCAATGTAGGTGACTTTTTCCTGCGCTGTCAGAGGCCACAGGAGGCGACATAGTGGCGTTCAGTGAAGAAGAAATCAGATCAAATAAATCAGCAGTGCACCCGGCCATGCGAGACACGTCAAGATGGCCAACAGAGGGCACCACACGCAGCAGATCAGGTTCGTCAGAGTGGACACTGCGCTGGCAGAGTGTGCCATTGCAGAGAACAAATAGTTGTAGGAAGGCATCAAGTTTGCACAGTCTCACTGTTCGTCAGCAATGTTCAGCGATGTTGAGTCGGAAGGCGAAGAGGCAAGGCCGAACGTCGGTCTCACTCAAGCAACGCAGGATGACAGGAATAGCAGTTTGCGTCGTGGTGCAGATGGCTGGACTTGTATGTGACAGGTGAACAAATACTCTTGCACGCACAAAGCCCAGCGACTGAGCTGACTGCAGGATCTTTTAGTGAAGAATGCAAGCAAGCATTGAGCATGGTCAGTGGTTTTGTGTGTGAAATGCCTACAGGAAAGGTAAAGACAGAATTCGACAAAAGCTCACACAAGCGCCAAAAACTCGTGTTTAATTGTGAAGAAGGTCATTCTGTTCAGCGGCACAGAGAAGGTGGATGGCATGAAGAATGACGTGTCCTAAGCTCTGCTACCAGAGCACTGAAATGATACCATGTCCGCTGGCATCAATACGAAGTCGAGTAGAAGCTGGTGCGCGAAACTCTGCTAAAACAAGTTGCATGGTCACCAAAGTGAAGAGCGATGAAAGGATAAAAAAGCAAAAAAGAACAACTCTCATGAGGATTTTGATAGTGGAAGGGCTATGTCTGCGAAATGGTGTCAAAACAGCTGCAATACAAAAAAAAAAAAAGCTCGACAAAAGTTCGATATCCTTCAATGGCTGGAGAACAGAAATGTCCTGGATGGCACAGATTTTACCAGGTCAGGTCATACTCCAAAGGCGTTGACCAGATCGCTGGGAATGGTTGTGACGGCAGCCAAACTGGCACTTTGCAGAGTAGAGCATGACCTCCTCTTTAAAAAAAAGAGCAATAGTAGTATCACATTGTTCAAGATACGCAGACAGCTTAAGCAGGAAGACCACGTCACCAACACAGCACATAAAAGTGCTAGACTTTAAGCTCTGAAGAGGTTGCAGCATTACATAGTAGAAATAGCATGCCTTAAACTGATGGAGACGATAAGATGTAATGAATGCCATCTTTTAGTGTTCCATGTCATCCACTCCGATCTGCCAATAACCGGAACAGATATCGAGAGATAAAGTCTCACATATAGTGGTGAGAGTATTTATAGATTTGTCCCTGCAAGGAGCTGGAAAACAAGTGCTTGACATTTTTTTCTCACGAAGTAGCAGATACTGAGAACGCTTTGTGACATAGATAAATGCCTGGGCTGGTAATAGTAAGTGTAATGGTATGTGATATTTAACGTCCTGGAGTGACACAGTCAGTATGGGGGACACCGTAGTGGACTACTCCAGATTAATTTAGACCACCTGGAGTTCTTTACGTGCACTGCCATCGCACAGCAGACGTCCGTTTTGTAGCGAAAGCTACATTGGCCACGAACTCGCAGTTTTGCTTTGCTCGCATTCCGACCATGGTCACACTGCACCACGCGACTGATCACGTGACCAACTGCATGACGAACCACGTGACAACAACTAGCCAGACAATCAGACTAACCTGGACTTGCAATCAAGATTAACCAAGGCTAACCAAGCTATGCCTTAGCTTTCGCTATGTATATCCTGGCATACCCGAGCTAAGCCACTGTCAATTTTTTGCTTTTCACATACATCGAAATGCGGCTGCGCAGACCTGGCATCGATTCTATAAGCTGACAGACCCAATGAATTGGGATGAAATACAAACATTCTGAGAGCATACAAAATGCGTGTACTGGTATGTGTAGCAATGTCCTCCTTTCAAATCGTGTGAGAATGAAAGACGCGCGAGTTTTCACTGCCACCTGCAACATTTGAAACATGAATGCTCGAAGGACAAGCACGGCATAACAACCCTGACCGAAGCTTGGTGCGGGGGTGTGGAGAGAACCTCTATTTTAAATGTCATATTTAAATGGCAGCGTTGGGGTCCGCTATTTACTTGGGGCCCCCAAGCATTCGGTTCCCATATCCTAAAGCTCTATCAAATACCATGATTTTGGTGATTTCATTGCACGTTGAGGCATCACATGCATCATATTCTGCATACAAAAAATAAAAACCACATGCTTGATCTGCGTTGCAGGGCTCTTTACAACAGCGTCAATGATTGCGTCATCATCACGGTGTCATTGCCCAAAGCTTTTTGTCTTGATATGTTAGCCAGCGAGATGGGACTAGGGAGTGAGCTATGTGAAGTTACTTGCCACCCAAGTAAGCCTTAGTGGGAGATCACACAGGTTGAGGGTTACTGCTGTTTACCAGGAAGGGCAGTGTGACGTCAATGAGTCTTTGTTTCACTTCGGAGCATAGAGAAAGTAAAAAAGATCCCCATTAAATATGGTTCCCATTTTGGACAAAATCGAAACTTCCTTTGGTTCCCTTCAGTTGCAGTAACTCAAAAGCAAAAATACTGGTTTGGGGCAAACCCACTGTAGGTGTATCTTCCCTAGGTGCCTTGGTAGGAGAGGTAGACTACCATGAGAATTTATTATAGCAACTCGGACAGATTGGATGGCGCAGTAATGCTCTTCACAACTGTCATCAAATGACTGGCTCCAAAGTGGCCATGTTTGTCAAGCTGAAGTCACGACACTTCAGCTTCAGACTTCATCAGTCTCGCTAGTTCGTGAGCGTGCAGTTGGAACAAAGAGTGGCTCTGTTGCATCCCTGAAAACAAGTTTTCGCAGTCGTTATAGCGGTTTTTCTTATTTCCAAGTGCTGCATTAATTTTGCAATGGTAGTCTGTCCTTTGCACTGATACTAATTTCATTGTACAACCTTTATAAAAAATATACAACCAAGGGGTTTGCTTGTGAGCTGTGTTGTAGAGCTGTCTAGCATCTCTGGAAGTCCTCAGAATTGCAAGGTCACGTGAGGACGAGAGTTCCTCTCACCTTCCAGAGTTTTAGAGCACTGACAATGCAAAATGGGCCTTGCTGCATAGCCCAGAAGCAAATTCAGTAGATTATATGCTTTTGACAAAGAGTTGTGCCTATTACAGCTTTCACTTCTCCAATCCTTCCCGCTGTGATCATTAACTTTTGTTTCCACTGCCTTCAACAATCTTTTTCCAGTCCTACTGCCTTCTCTTTTTATTCCTTTGCTGATTTGCACCTAAAACGGATTTATGCTGTTGTCAACAAAAAGCATAAAAAAATTAGTGTCTGTGGCACCTCCTTCTAAATATTAGCAATAACGAGATGTCAGTAAAAACTGATTCTGATTCCAACATCATTTGACTCTGACCCTAATGCAGTGATGTAAAAGGACTGTAGGAACAAATCACATAGTTATGTGAGTAGACAGAAGAATCTCTGAGCAAAGAAGCGCAGCAAACGTGCAGCACTCCACGACGCAATGGAATTTGGTTCTTATCTCGCATGTGCATTTCTTTAGAACATGAAATGGTCAGTAAGCAGTACACTATCAACATAAAGATAAGTGATCTGTGGCATTTGGAATAAAGCTGTGCAGTATACTATGAGGTTTACCCTAAAAGGGCCACTGAGGAGAAATTGAAGTTGGCTTGTATCGATAGCATACCAGCTCCTGTTCACAAAAACGCCGCTCTTACTGAAAAAAAAAGCTCTTGTAGGGTAGAAAATAGCAAGACCCAAAATACACGTATCGCTGCCACAGGCCAATCTCGCAAGTACAAGCGCCGTGACGTCATAGGACAAGAAACACCACCTTGGAGGAATTTTTCTTCCTACATGGAACCGCGAATCTCTGAGGCTGACAAAGGAAGGTTGCGCGGTTCAATATTGAAGTAAGTTTTGTTTTAAAACTGATAGTGCACTTTTATCACACAAGGAAGGCAGGCAAAAGACAACCTGAATGTTGGAAGCAAAGATAACCGATGCTTGGCGGCGCCACAGGCGGCCAGGAGAGTTTCGATCAGTTATGGCGCTTCGCGTCTATGAGCTTTGCGTGACCCGTGGTTTTGTTTTTGACGTGCCTCGATATACAAGCGCCGAACAGCAGAGGAACTCCAAGTGCCGCTTCAAGTGCTAGTTAACCTTTGAAGGAGCCTGTTAAGGCTGGTCAGATGATCGCCACGGTTGATGAAAAACTATGATGGCACGATGGTCGGTGACTGTACAAGGCAGTTCGCTGTATAAAGAGCACTTGTGTCTTCGCATAAAGAGCACTTGTGTCTTCGCATAAAGAGCACTTGTGTCTTCGCACGCTCGCCCGGCGAAACATTAACGGCTGCGCCAGTCAACTTCAAACTACTTAACGGAAATCGTTTATTAGGGACGGGAGACAAGGTACAAGGCAGTTAAGAAAAATTGCTGATGGCCTAGCTCTGTTAGGCCAGGATATACGTAGCGAAAGCGCGGAGATTTCTGCATCGGAAGAGTGCATTCACTAGATGCGCCTTTATTGATAGTTATACCATGAGCTGTCGTGGCGCAGTGGTAGCGTCTCCGCCTCAAACGCCAAAAGCCATGGTTCGATTTCGAGCCTTGGCACAGGTTTTTTTTTTTATTCAGTGAGTGGGGGCGGGATTTCAGTGGCTCCCATAGATGCTGCCACCGAATATGTTGGTTAGCGCTTAAGCGCAGGCTCTGTTAAGGCGCGTTTATGCTCCGGCGTAACACGCGCGCGCACGCTGCACGGCGACATCACGTCAATCAAACCGAGACCCTCTATACTCAAACTGCACTTGACCGCCGACGCGTTTGGCGGCTTCGGCGCACTCTGACCCCACTGGCGGAGACTTGGAGCATGTCTCTATTTCGCGCCGAGTGCGCCAGCCGCCGCCGGCCCGGCCAGACTGATTCGGCTCCGCGGCGAGGTGCGTGTTGTGACGTAATTCAATAGCGGAGCTCTTCTTTTCGAGCTCTCGGCTAATTTAATCCATTCACAGTACACATCTGAAGGTACATGCAAGTGGGCGAGAGAGCCCGATCAAGTGGACGCCCGCAGGAACTAGCGGAAGCCGTTGAAGCGTCGTGCGTCGGCTTTAGTTTCAAGCGGCCAACTTTAAATGCGACCGTTGTTGAGCACACATCCGTTTTTTGTGACAAAAAAATAAATAAATAACTTGGCCGTTGCAACCGTGGGAGACCTCGACGCCGCCTGCTGCACCGTGCAACCGCGCCGTTCAAGGAATCACAATCTGTTAGCCCCAAAGCCCCGGCCAGCCTTCTACTTTGTCCTGGCTCCTCGCGACCCCCCGCACTGGGGTTATGATATTTAGTTTGCAACGGCTGCTCACGGCGGAAGGGGAAAACGACCCGCCGGCGCCTAACCTAACCGTGCTCCCTCAAAAGCATCGCATGCTCTGTGGGGCTGAGGTCGCAGAAATGCAGTCCGGAGTTTTTGCAAGAACTACGGCGTCGGGTTCGGGAACGGGATCCATCGTAACGCTGGCAAGACGCCGGTGCAAACGTAAATGAAGCAACGGTACCAACCCCCGATAGATGCCTTCAACGTACGGCGGCGGTAGCCTTCATTTCGGCAGCTACTAGACCGCACTACTAGCCACCAAAAATCACGGAGTCTGCGTTTACGTCATGTTTCACGTAACTCCGTCCTATGACGCCATAAGAGATTTCCGTGACGTCTTAAGATTTCTCGAGTTTGAATCGGAGCGGCGGGAAAAGCTTTTTCAACTTCGAATCCAAATTTCTTTGCAATAAATGCATCTTTCGCTCCCGGACAAGCGGCAACAAAGACATGAAATGCTGAACCATCAGATTTCGCTAACAAAAAAAATTTGATAGAGTTCTCCTCAGTGTCCCTTTAAAGGAACACTGAGGACAATTCCATCGAGATTTTGTTGTTTGTAAAATCCTGATAGCTGGGCTTATCATGACTGCGGTATGCTTCTGTGGCACCAAAAGATGCTTCCATCACTCTGAGAAGGTTGGTGTTAATGTTGTAACACTTTTTCCCGCCACTCTGATTCAAGCTCTTGACGAAGGTGATGACACTGAGCGTCGCGGGTTTACTTCGTTTAATTTTGCACATTTAGTTTTTGTTTTTCTTGCACGACAAAATTGGATTAAAAGGGTGTTCAAATGAGCTAGCTGGTTCCCACTTCATGGTGGATGAAGGAAAAAGGCTAGAAGGACATTGAAAGCAACGAGCAAACAGATGTGGATGTAACTTCATTATAACCTTTCTGCCGCAACCACTGTGAAAAGAACACACAGGCAGTAGTGATCCAAAAGATACACGTTTTCTGTTTCATTTGGCATAAAATCTCCCTTGACATCCCCCTAGTAAATTTGTGGAAGCATGTGGTGGCAGCAACATATCTTTAATTATTTGTTTTTCTCAAGCATGTAACGGATCTGTTTTCTGGAAAGTAGACTCTGTTGTTTGGAAGCGGTAATCCACCAATCTAAGCCTCACTGTGCCTCGAAGGGACCTTGACCGAGCTTGGACATTTCAAATACGAGAATGCAGTAACCAGATTGGGCAGTTATGACTGTCGCTGCAAGACATTAGAGCTAAGTGCAGCTCAAAAAGTGGCGAAATTTCAAACAAAAGTCCGCTCGTTTCCTCTCTTGACAAAGTCAACTTCCTTCTCCACGCCACTGACATTCAATGTGTGCCTATGACAGATAGGTTCTAAAAACTTCAGAAATCATGTATCCTGACCTTGAGGGACAGGGTGGACTTAGCAGAGATTGATACGTTTCCAGTAATGTCTCATTGTCTGCTTCAGTGACGCGTCATTGTCTGATATTGCGGCAGCTGTTGCCATATGCACGCACACACGCACTTCTACAGGCTAAGAAAAAGCTTTTTACATTTTTTTTTGTCCTGGTCTTGCGTGTTTCCATGCAGTCTCTATGCCATGCCATTTGTTTATTGCTCACTGCAAGTATTTCTTTCTATTTTAGTAGGCTCACAGGTAAATCATATCCGCAAAAAGTGAGGCGAAAGCTCCCTTTTGAGACCACTGCTGATTCGCTGTCGTCCTTCCCTGAACTGCAGTTTTAATAAAAGTTTTATGCACAGCTGAATGTGCCATAATGTGCTGTCTCGAGATGATGGGTGCAGACCAGCTGGTGTCACAACATCTAGCCGTTGAAACTCCTTCAGAGCAGATAGCAGTAGCACACTACTCTAGTTTCTCAGGCTGTGTTGCATTGCTTTTTGTCACCTGTTCAGCATGTGGAAGAACTGTTGAAGCTCCGTTTCATTATCAGTTGCACACCCAGGCAAAAGCTGTACTAAGGCTCGGCACGAATTGCCAATGAATGTTGCCTTGCACCATTTCTGGCTTAAATGCACTGGCCTTTTAAACATAATGCTGCTGCTGCTGCTGCTGTGTCTGAGTGGCATGTTGCTGTGCGGGTCCTTTTTCCGCAGCCTCTCCACTTGTGCCCGCACAGTGTGGCACATTGGAATGCACAGGACGATTGTAAAAAGTTTCACGATGATGGTGAACCCGTTTGTCCCCAACTTAAACAAAGTGCACGGAAGTGCTGCTGTAAATATGTGAGGTTGCAATAGCATAAACAAAGAAATACCTCACAAGGTGGGGCTAACAGACAAAGCCATCTCACATACCTTGTGACCTCCCTCCTAAAACTGGAGGAGCAAGGGGTGTTTTGCATGTGGCAGCTAACCCTCAGTGGTTGAGAGAAAGATCATAGCACAGAAAAGCATGCAAAAATCATTTGACTGAAATGGCTGGGACTCCACTGGTAATGAAAATGCTCATAAAATTTTTGCGGCCACATGTTCCAGGGACAGTGTCTAAGGACTGGTAGGGTACAACAAATTTTCGAAGAAATAGTGGTCAGGGGCCTTTCAAAATGTCCACTGTGATAGTGATTTTTGTAGCCCTAATACCTGTGCATCAAGGCCTGCCAGTGGGGCACACTTAAATTTTCTTGGGTGTGGAAGCGCCCCACTAGTGAGCCGCTGGCAGAACTAGCTTCTTTGAGCTACCAACAGATGGCAATAGCGACCTAGTATATGTGCTTTTCGCAGGCTCTATGAAACTTACTGAGCAAGCCCACGGTAGCACAGCTTGCATATGTGACGTGATCTATCAGTGAAGCACGACGCAATGAACGTATTAAAAAAAACCACCCCAAATTCATTCCGAATGCCATGGGGGTTCTTTAAGATGCACTAAAACCTAAGACCAAGCACTTTTGCATTTCACTTCCATCAAAATGAAACCATGGCGGCTGCCATGTTAATAAAGTTATCATAGCCACTGAGTAAGAACAGCGGGCACTCGATGACAGTGCTTGTTCAATCAAGCAGCTGCTCAAGACTGTTTCACAATTTAATGCATAAACTACAGTCTGCTCATTAAACTTATCGTCAATAAGTTTTACCAGCTTCCGTGGCAGGCCCAGACCTCATAGATATAGGAGTAGCTCATAATTGTTCATTTTAATGCATTTGTGGATTAGCTGTGCATTAATCAATCAAGGTAAAATGGTAAATCAACAAGGTGCAACTAATCAAGCAAGCTTTTGATGTACAACTGCAGCATAAGTACATGTGACAACAAGTGTGAATTTTTAGTGCTGAGGTATGTTCAACTAGAGCTTGCTTGTGAATTGGATTAATAAGTAACATACAGGTACAGCTGCATTCTGCATGACATGCAATGCACTGGTGGCAATCATAGTTCAATCTGCAGTTTATAGCAACTGGAAACATCTTGATAAGCAATGCATAAAGCTTGCTCCTCATATGGACACCTAGATGCATAACATTTCCCCATAACAGGGGCTCCCACTGCTCTATGAGTGAAGCACCAATAAATCCATAATGCTGCAAGTCATTCTGAGTGCAGCTGCATTTCATTGACACCAGACAAAAAAAATACTGAGAAAAATCTGTACGTACACTCTGTCATTCTCAGCAAGTAGTAGAGGTTCAAGTGCATTATGGCCATCTTGAGCTTCCAGTTGAATCACCCTGAAATACATGTAATAACACTGTGCAACATGTACTTCTATATATGAACCACTTCACACACGACTAGGAAAAGTACACAAGAAAACACAAGACACACTCTTTCTTAGCTTGTACCTGCATTGCCTTTGGAATAAAATACATCAATGTAGCCAAACTGTGAAGCTCAATGAATTTAGAGGCTGAAACTGAGGTTGATGAGAGATGTACTGCACCAATACAAGCCTAGCATGGCACTCTGAACATAGGTCCGTTTGCTTTGGCAGCACTTGCTGCGCCAATTCGACGACTGCCGCACTTGCACGTTATTTCTTTTCAGTGCTGGGTGCACTAGCTGCACTACCATATTTCTTTTCCAAAAGTGTACACTTAGTGCAGCACAAGTTTTTGGCTGGCCTGCACTCACCGAACCAGAACTGCAGCTAAAGCGCAGGAAGATGGGGACTGCCATGCATAGGTCAAAGAAGCTATGACTGCTGTCTTATTTAAACGGTGACAAGTTTTTTTTGTGAAAGGAGGAGGTCTGTTTGTCATGTCAGGATTGTAAGTCTGAGCAGCCAAGTCAAATTCCCAAGGGTAGCTGTTGAGTGTATAACTTGTATGATGATAAAAAATTTGTATGGTGCTATGGGACCAAAGAACGCCGGACTGTAGCCTTCTCTAGACAATACGCTCCCCTGCTTTCGCCTTTTCTTCTTTCCCGTAGTGGTGGTAGCTAGCAATCCCTGCGGCGGGTGCTTGCAACGCAAATGAGAGCGCCAACATAAACTTCACAGAAAACACGCCTCATCATCTCTATAGCAGGCGAAGCCTTCCATGTGTTTTCAGCTGTTTAAGCAGAAGAACATGAATGTGCACCACTCGCTAATTATGATATGGGACATGTAATGATGACTCAAGGTAAAAATTATAAGTGAAGTTGTTATGGTCTTCCAGAGGTTGTGCAAGCCCTCTTTGAATGAAGTTTTAAAATTTGCCCAGAAAACTAAACTAGCGGACCTACTGCTGTAACACCTTTGCTTAGTGTCACTATTCACAGCTTGCTCTCGAGTCATTCTTTTGGCACTTAAGCACCAGTTTTACTTGTGTTGGTGTGTTTAATACAATAAGATAAGTTTTGTGAGTTGCACAGCAATGTGCTACTAGTCCTTCAATAGCCTTCTGGTCATTAAACATCTGTGTGATGATATGGAAGAGTTTTGTGTACTGCCAGGAGTGGCCCCGGTGCAGCGCTAGCAGTCGCATGGAGACCAGAGGGAAAGGCCCCCACCATTGGCAGTGAGGTGATACGCTGGCATGTGACGAACTGACATGGAATTTATTAAATTACTTCTGTGCAGTGCGGGTGAAATGCTGCGTGGGATTGCGATGACGAATGCCGTAGATGTGCAGTGTGCCATGCTGCCGGTTCGGCTGCCATAGAACGCACGAAACTGCGTCGTTCTCTGCCTCGCCATGCAAATGCGAATGGCGTGGAGTGCTGTAATAGGCCACACCATAGCAGGAAATGGTGGTTGTCCCTTTCAACTCTAGAAACGTCCGCGTCTACAGAAACTCATTTTGATGTGTATGATATCATTTGTGATGACCAGGCTGCCGTCTGTAGTGACGCGACAGCAGGTGAAAACCTCTGCTCTCGCCAGGAGTACAGGATGGACACACGCTATCCTGACTACTCCGACTCGTAATCGGAGGCCTCCCAGCCTGATTGTCGAAGTCGGGGCTGATATTTCGACCGCTGACGCGCCAGCAATGTGGAGAATGATGTCTAGATTCATCAGGACACAGTGAAAAGTGGTGCCTATCCCATGCTGAAATGTCTCCAGCACAGCAGATAAAAATGATGGTTAGTATGTAGCAGGGCACTAACAGCTGCACGCTTCATTTCCTGGTCGCTTATTTAATTATTAGAGCGAAAGCACTATTCTGATGGGTAAATCCGAAGCAAAATCTTGCAATCTTTGTGGGTTTGTGCCAAGAACATAGGAAAAATAAATAAATAAAATAAAATTAATATTGCCACGACTGGTATTTGAACCCACAGTGGCATGAACATATCAGCTTCGCTGGCCAGTGCATGAGAGCACTATGCTATCGCTGCAGCCGATCATGCAATGTGCTAAACTGCAACTCGTGCTGTGCACTGCACACCGTCGCCTTCTTCAACTTACATCCGCGGCTCGAACAGAGCAGATCAGCTTAACCTAGATCAGAGCTTAACCTGAGTCTAATATCGTCGCCAGACGTGCCAATGACTCAGCAAAGCAAAACCATGAGCCAACCAGGCTAAACACATACTTTTGCACGTCTACCCAGTTTAACAACATTAAAACCCTACCATTTTTTTAAGTTTGTGCTGTGGACCCAGGAGTTGTATGAGCTTGAGCTTTAATTTTTATTGCTATGAAAAAATTATTTGTTGTTATGAAACAGGCGAGTGCCTAGGTGAACATAAATGGATAATGCAGCTCTACTGCGTAAACAGCGATTTCGCTTCTGTCAAATGTAGTGTTGCTCTCAAGAATAACTGTGAAAAAGATAGCACACCTACAGATGTCATTTCCTCACCATAGCAAAAGATCGACGAGTAATTAATTTTTTTTATTAATTTGTGAACATTGCAACATGCTCTAGAGTGGCAATAAATGATTCATTGGCATTTGGTGCGTGCGTGTTTGTTTTATAACTTGTCAGCATATTTTGAATGCCTGTGTGCTTAGGGAAAAATTAATTATTTGCAATTGTACATAAATTCAATTGCCTCATATCTGCTGTCAATGTTTGCCTTCGAACGGCCGTGCAGTTCTGTGGTAAATTTGTTCATGTGATGAAGGAATTCAAAGCTCTCTGGTAAAATTCCTCCCTTCCTTCATTCCTTGCGGTGGGGTTTAGCTACGTTCTGCCAAACTTATTCTTCCCAAGAAACACTGCTTAAAGATGAAAAATGCGTGAAGTAATAACCGTGGCACTTCAGAGCCGCACTGAGTTATCCAGAGCGTCTATACATTGCTTGAGTGTAGCGTTGTCTCCTGCATTTCTCTTCCGCACAAAGCATTTGTTCTGCAGACGTGGCTTACCTATATTCACACCATTAAAGCCCAATAAATAGTCATAATTGAATACAAGCCCCTTTACAGCAGAAGCTTGTGTCTTAGCCTTGCAGTGCCGACACCACTTTGCTGCCTCCTGACTTGCCGCTGCACACCTAGCAGCATCTTCTGTCCACATATAAAACTACCACAGAAGTTTCATGAACTGCAAAAAGGTATTGAAGGACACTGATGCTACTGCTACGTTTCATAGTACAAGTCAAGTGAACGAAAAAAAAAAGGAGTCCAGAGCATCATTCCATGAGAAACGTTCCAACAGGATTGAACAATTGAACCCTCAACACTATGCCTAATACTCTGGTGTGTGCATATACACAGCCTGCACTTTAAAGCAGTCAATTTTAGAGACAACTGCAAGGTATGTTTGCTGCCGCTGGTATTGCGGCCAGAATGTTTAGTCAGAATTTAAAAAATTTGCTCAGATACAGTCGAGCAGTTGTATTCTTGCATGCTCCGAGCTGCCACCATTGCTACCGCTATGGTGGACCACACCGCTGCTACCTACATTGGCTGCTACAGACTTGCCAGAGCTAGTGGTGGTAGCTTGCGCCATCTCTTGGTGGCCACCCCCAACTCAAGACACAGCGACTACAGTGAGAGAGTGAGCCACACCACAGGCATCTTTCTAAAGGAGGCCATATCCAGGCACGTGGTTACTAGGTCCATGACACTGCATATTTGCAAATAAAGCATGTGTAACAGATGCAGCGACTTTGATGCAACAACTTTGTTCACAAAAATGACAACTTCCTAGGCCTGGTTAATGGCAATACTTTTAAGTGATTTGTTATGTGAAATAATTTCACGCTGTCCAGGCTGTTGGCGGAAGCTGATGTAGGCAGCAAGCAACTGGCTCCCATTTGGCAGTGACACTATGGCAAGCAGACAACGACGCCTGTTCTCACTCATTCACTTTGGAAGCAACCATGCAGCACTAGCGCCAAGCTGCACTTGATCTGCATGAAGCAGCGCAGCACACTCGCGGCATTACTAAGAAGCTTTACAGAGCTACTGCAGCGAGTGATGCCGAATCAAAACAGATCTCATGCTAATAAAGAAGGCTAGTGTCATATGCTCATCCAAGTTTATTAGTATTGTCTGACTGGGCAGCAACTGCTGAAAAACAGTGAGCTCAAATGCACCTCTCGAGATAAATTTGTGGAGTGTTATATTTGTAGGACATATGCGACTGCTGAGTGCCACATAGTTATTAGTGGAATAAAATTCTTCTGTGCTCAAGCTGCCAGCCAGGGCTTGGATGTAATGATCCAAAGTGAAGAAAACTGAATAGTTGGAGAGGGCCTGTACTTGACGTCTGCATAATTTTATCACTTCAAGGTTGGCAAAAAAAAGCTGACAAATAAATTGAGGACAATGCAGCGAGCTTTGCAAAGAAAAATGACAAAGGGAACATTATAACGCAAAAAGAGAGCACAGTAGGTCAGGGAACAAGTAGCAGCTAGATATCCTAACTGAAACTAAAAAGAGGAAATGTACATGATCTAGCCATGTAGTGCAAACAGCAAATAACCAGGATAGTGGAATGCATTCCAAGAAAAGAAAAGAGCAACAGGAGGTGGCAGAGAGTTGGGTGAGAAGACGAGATTGGCAAGTTTGTGGGGACAGGAGAGAGTGCAGGACCGGGGTAATTTGATATCAAAGGGAGAGACCTTTTTCTTGCAGAGGACATAGCAGATTGATGATGATGATGAGGAAAAATTGTTTGCAGGAGTGAACTTATCAGACAATGCCGCATTTTTAGTGGTTTGGTTTGGTTTATGGGGTTTAACGTCCCAAAGTGACTCAGGCTACGAAGAACGCCATAGTGGAGGACTTTGGAAATTTCGACCACCTGGGATTCTTTAACATGCACTGACATCGCACACTACATGGGCCTCTAGTATTTTGCCTCCATTGAAATGCAACCGCCGTGACAGGGATCGAAGCCGCGTCCTTAGGGTCAGCAGCAGAGCACCATAGCTACTGAGCCACCGTGGCAGCTTCATTTTTATTGGCACAACCAATTTTTGATCACAGGGTGGATGGTTATGGGGCTTTTCTTATGCAAGAAGAAGAATTATGTGTTTGGTCAGTAAATTAATGTTACAAAAGTGGAAGTATTACACACAGTGCAGATGGACCTGACCATGTGTGAAATGCAAAGGGGGAAAGCAGCTGGTGAGGATCAGGTAACAGCAGATCTGTTGAAGGACGGGGGCAGGTTGTGCTAGAAAAACTAGCCACCCTCCTACGCCATGCCATATGACCTCGAGCGTACCAGAAGCTTGGAAGAACGCTAACAATATCTTAATTCATAAGAAAGGAGATGCCAAGGACTTGAAAAATTACAGACCGATCAGATTACTGCCCTTGCCTACAAGGTATTTACTAAGGTAATCGCTTATACAATGAGGACAACCTTAGACATCAATCAAACGAATGACCAGGCAGGCTAAAGGATATTTCACAATAGATCATATTCACACTATCAATCAGGTGATAGAGAAAGGCGCAGAATATAACCAACTCCTGTATATAGCCTTCACTGATTACGAGAAAGCATTTGGCGGCAGAAAGTTAGGTGGGCGGATGAGTAAGAAATCTGCCGAGATACGGTGGCCGCAGATGGCAAAGGGGCAGGGTTAATTGAAGAGAAATGAGAGGGGCCTTCGGCCTGCAGTGGGCGTAGTCAGGTTGACGATTATGATGCCCTGTGTAACTGAGGCGAGCACTCAAGGCACTACTTACTTTCTCCTAACAATCTGGGTCTTCAAAAGGTACCAAGCGATACCAGTAAAACCGAAATAAAGGCCAAACAGCTTGTAACCTGAAAGGAAGATAAAAATTCGCTCAGTATTTCTCAGAATCACACGTGCGCTTTGTCCCAAGTTGGGGCTGAATGATGGTAGGAAGCATTTCTAGATCATTCCACATTATCCTTTGAGCCGTTTGTTTTAAAAATGGCCTAGATGAAAGGAGTAATGAACAGTGAAAATTTACAGTCAGCAACAAAATCGCTAACAACATATCGCAATCCACTGGTGCCGTACCGCAGCGACAGGGTATTCCGATGGCAAGCACTAACTAGCAAGTCCCAACAACCGGCTACGTGTGTGCCAGATATAAAGAAAAAGTGGGTTCTGACGTACATAAGCTCACAAGACCCTTCCAGACATTCCATATATTACGGTAGAAGGCACACGCCGGAACATTTCAGACGACTAGAAGTTATTGTGACGCCAGAACCTGCGAATCAGAGTTCGCAGATATCTATAGTTCAAAACATAAGTACGTTAAAAACTGCGTGCATGTGGCGTGCTGATCATGCGTCGGCTAATTGGAACTGTATCATAAGAGAAATATATATATATATTCTAACGGACCTGAACTACGCTCGCCTAGGTGTTCTCGCCAAGAAAGCGCTCTTGTTAAAGCTAAAGAGGCGGCTTCCTGCACGTATGCATCTCGTTTCACTGAGATCATTTGGTATGGATTTCAATTCGGTCACTAGCATACAGACACAAAACTGCAAAGAAGTTTTTAATTAAGTAAACCAGCCAAAAAACTGCGTCAGAGAAGCAAATCGTGCCGTCGGTCTCCTTCAAACGTCCTATCGCCTACACCAAGTTCCTGTCAATGGTAAAAACGTACAGCAGCAATGAAGGCTTTTTTTAGCTTCAAAACTCACCAGAAAATAAAGTCCTGGCCGGAATACGCTTTATATTGAAGGGGGCATAGCCCCCTTCCGGGGGCATTTCTTGCTTGAAGCCCGACGACGACATGTTGTAGAGGATTGTATTGGCACGATTTCTGGATTGGATTGACCCTAAACTGTCTTGCGGCGATCATTGGTTGTTGCTGTCGATGGGTGCTGCTGATTTACAAATAACGCAAGTGCGTTGCCCGAAATTACTCCTTTTCAAAGACGACATAACGCGCGCGCACGCAGACGTTAGAGCGCTAGCTCTAGGGCAGAGGTTACCGGGAAAGACATGTTTTTATAGTCGCAAGGTGTCCCCGGCGAACAAGAAAGACGGTCGCCCTCACGCTTTCTTCTCCGCCGCTCCGATGTTGCAAAGGCTTCGAAGAGAAAAGAAAGTCGCAAGAAACTGTGAATAAACGAGAACGAATAAACTGGTTTCGCGGAAAAGAAAGGGCGCAGTCACTGCCTCACTTCTCGGTAGACGCCTCAACACCTCCCTGAGCGAACCCAGACAAGACCAAACATCTCGAGGACTTCCTCAAATGACCAGAAGGTCCTCATCCCGAACAGGACATTCTGAGTTCCTTTTAACTTAGTGCATCGATGGATAAATGTTCTCATCAGGTTGTCCTCAGTATTTACTTTGCTGGATGGCTCGATGATGCAAATTGCTCAAATGTCCTACAATCGTCCTATCGCAGGATATAATACTGCGGAACCAAATTGAGTTCAAGCAAGCTTTATCTCTCGAGCTCTGCTATCACTAATTAAAAGCTGCAGTTTCATTAAACGATATGTGTGTACAATAGTGATCTAATGAAAGTGATCTATCGTTGCCGTCAACGATAAAAAATAACGACGGTGAGGAAGACCGCAACCCTGCATACCTTCTAGCTGCTGCGACCTCTTCGACACGTTACCAGCTGTTGCCACAGCGTGAGTGGTGTGAGCGCACATATGTTTGCGCCCTTGGAGAAACAGGCTGCTCGACGAAACTTAGGGAGAGAAAGCTATTGTTGAGCACAGCTGAATCCTGGCGAACATCGACAAACGTGTTATTAAAGCAGAAGGAGGTGGATGAGAAAAATACTTTATTCTAGTAGGCTAGAACTAGCGCCATCCGAAAAAGAGCGCTACAGACGCTAACTTTTAATGCGAAAGCATTTCTTGTCTCATGAGTAGCGTGTACAGGACCTGTCGGTATAGCGTGTCCGCACGAAGATGACCACGCGAAGAAAGAAATTCGCTTGCATTGTGGTTCGAACCCAGGTCCAGTGTGTGCCATGCGGGAACGCAACGCATACTCCATGAAGGGTATTTTTTTATTGCCTATTTCGCCACCAAGGGTACGTCGTTTGTTCAAGCGTATTAGAGGGGCACGGAGTGAACGCGTTGTGGTGCGTACGATGGTAAAGTGTGTTGAGGATATGTATTAATTTTGTATTAATGTTGGACAACGCGTTGACTTGCAAAAAAGTTGCCGACGTCATCCAAGTGTCACGTGACAACAACGACTTGCAAAAAGTTGCTGACGTCATCCAAGGGTCACGGGGTAAGTGTCACGTACGTGACAAAGTGACTTGCAAATGAAGTTCGCATTCTCCAATGCAGCAGACTGCAGTGCACTCCAATTTTGGTTGCGCATATGTGAAAGAACGAAGTGGGAAATGCCCCTAAAACGCAGTCCAGTCGATGGCGTATACCGATTTTTCATGACATTGCGGTTAAACCGTCGAACCAGTAGCGCCCTCCAGGACAGGGGCAGATTTATGGGTCACTCTTAATAATAATAATAATTGGTTTTTGGGGAAAGGAAATGGCGCAGTATCTGTCTCATATATCTTTGGACACCTGAACCGCGCCGTAAGGGAAGGGATAAAGGAGGGAGTGAAAGAAAGGAAGAATAGGTGCCGTAGTGGAGGGCTCCGGAATAATTTCGACCACCTGGGGATCTTTAACGTGCACTGACATCGCACAGCACACGGGCGCCTTAGCGTTTTTCCTCCATAAAAACGCAGCCGCCGCGGTCGGGTTCGAACCCGGGAACTCCGGATCAGTAGTCGAGCGCCCTAACCACTGAGCCACCGCGGCGGGGCTGGGTCACTCTTGGAAGAGGCGGTTTGGGAGAGTGGGGGGGAGGGGGGGGGGGCGGGGTGATGCCATTTGTACCATGTATTTCTTGGACTTCTTTCGTCGAAAAAAACAAAACCTATGGTGACGCTTCAGTCACCTTAAGAGTGGAATGGGATAGCATTAGATTTCGCATCTGTCGCAGCTTTTTTTTTTTTTTTTTATTCGAGAAGTGTGCCATGAGGCATAAGTTGAAAAAGGAAAGGGGGGAAGGAATGCACGGGATTGAGAGTTAAAAGAAGGAGTGAAGAACCGTTGCGCTGAGGTAGTCGCAGAGGTTGTTAATGAAACGGTTGTCCATTGTCCACTTCACGAAGTCACTGTCGCGGTTCCACCGCAGGCCCACCTCCCTGAGGAGCCGTTTTCTGATAGCAGCCGTCGCTGGGCACGTCCACAACAAGTGCCGCACATCACATATGTCCGGTGCAGCGCCACAGTGAGGGCACCTGTCAGGTAGTGGCAGATCTTTGGCACGCCACCGATGACGGACAGATGGTGTCAGAGCCGCCCCTGCCCGAATCCGGCGCACGGATACCTCCTCCTGCCGAGTAAGACTACGGGGGAGAGGGTGCGAACACGGAGGAATTAGAGCGCGTGTTCGCTGGCGCAGAACTTCGGAATCGGAAACGTGGGACAGGAACGGATCTGGGGGAAGAGGGGAAGGTGGCGGATCGTCTAATGTATGAAGATGAGTCATAGCATCCGCTTGAATGTTATGTGGATCCTGGGCATGGCCGCGAATCCAGTGTATGCGCACAGGACATGGATACTTTGCGCAGAGCACATGAATAGATTGTGAAATCTGGAACGTTCGTCGAACAGCCTTCAGCTGTTTAAGGGCGGCGCGGGAGTCGGTGTAAATGTGAACTGTATTGAATGTTGGAACGAGCGGAAGGGAAGCAATGGCATTGTAAATGGCTTGAAGTTCCAATGCCAGGGGAGTGCACGCATCCGCAGTATACGTCGCGCGAGAGTTGAGATGCGGATGAGATGGACTATACACAGCAGTAACTCCCCTCTCTGCAGAATGAGATGCATCCGTGTATAATATGCACCCTTCAGGCAGATACGCTGCTGATACCGACGGGGAAACAGTGGGGCGATTGTCAGTGAGCTGGCAATAGGACCACGGCGGAAGTGTCTTTAAACGATGAAGTTTGAGAGACTGTTTTCGAGCTCTATTTGCCACCCGTTGGTCGATGATCTCACTGAGTGTATTAAGTTGGGCGAACTCCTGTAGCACAGGTATGGGTGTTAAACGAGGCAGATATGTTATGACGCGCATAGCCTCACGATTGATAGCTTCAAGGGAGTCCCACTGTCTGCGGGTGAGACGTTGAAATTGAGCCTGATATACTATCCGTGGCTGAAGGATAGAGCGCACAAGCTGGCGGGCCGTATGAGCACGTGCGCCACCAGAGCGCATAGCTATGCGACGAATCAGACCTAGAGTAGCGTGAGCCGATTTACGGGTGGCTGTCAGCCACGGGGTGCCAGTCCCAGATGTATGGAGGAGAAGACCAAGAATACGAACAGTTTCTACCTGAGGAATCAGAGAATTATGTACCGTAAAATTTAAAGGGGGAGCTTTCCGTAAGGCGGCTTTATTTCCAATTCGAATGAAACATGATTTAGTAGGAGAGAGTGCTAGACCCAAAGGTGGGAGGCGAGATGTCAATACATCCAGCGCGTGTTGAAGGACCGACTGATGAATAGACGCATTTGGATGACAGCACCACAAGGTGATATCATCGGCATATGCAAGCACGCGGATAGAAGGGATGGTCTCTAGGGCTCGAACCAGAGGAATTAAAGCCACATTAAATAATGTGGGGGCGAGAACGGAGCCCTGCGGCACTCCTCTATTGGAAGTGAAATTACCAAAGGGCTTTCCGTGGACACGCACGCTGAAGGTTCGATTTGCTAAAAAGGCGTGAATGGAGAGGAGGAACCGGTGAGGGAGACCAAGAGTTTGAAGGGAGGCAAGAATGGCAGAGTGAAGGATGTTATCATATGCCTTTGTTATGTCTGTAGCGATTACGGTTCGTACAAGGTGACTCTGTGGAGAGTGGTCAAGCACGTCAGCAGCCAAAGTAGCAAGGCCGTCCTCCGTTCCAATATGTGGGCGGAAACCAATTTGGGAATCTGGGTAACAATCATGGGATTCCAGCCACCATGATAAGCGTGCGGCTAGAATGTTTTCATAAAGCTTGCAGATGGTAGGGGTAAGGGAAATTGGACGAAGGGCCGAGAGAGATACTGGAGGCTGACCTGACTTGGGGATTGGAACCACAATAGAATGCTTCCAGTCTCCCGGCATGACGCCAGAAAGCCACACTTCGTTAAAAGTATCAAGTAGGGTTTCCAAAGCCCTCCCTTCCAAGTTACGGAATAAGGAGTTAGGTATGCCGTCGTGCCCGGGAGTAGTAGTAGTTTTTAAACGGTCAATGGAGGCCAGCAGCTCTGCCATGGTGAGGTCAGAAGTAATCCCATCGGGGGGCTCTGTTACCGATAAGTCAGGTGGAGACGTAGCGGTGCAGTCATGGTTTGGAAAAAATTGACGGGCCGCTTGTTGTGCAAATGTGTCCTCATCCACATTTAGCGCGAGGCGAATGCTCTCTGTGTAATCTGCAACCTGAGAAGGGCGCTCCATGGCGTGAAACACTCTCCAAAGATGTCGATTGCCCTGCGTAGAGGACAGGCGGGCACACCATGCAGCCCAGCGTTGCCTGCCTAGCCGCTTTGCATAGCGCCGCGCCCGTGCGGTAGCGCGGTGAAGAGTAGGAAGAGCCGAAGGGTCATCGGGGTGACGAGTAGCGTAAAGATCCGCCTGGCGACGAAGAGCCCACAGATTCAAGAGATGTATGTCCGGGTTTGGGTCATCTTCATTTACAGTAGTGGTAATAGTGTGAGTAGCGAGAACATCAGACAGAGTAGACAATGCTGAAGAGGGGTTGAATGTAGATAAATGATTGTCTGCGCGTACAGAATCCCATGATGTTATTCGTACAGTGCGGCGTATTTTCCGCAGACGCGTAGGCGTGAGGGAGATAAAAATAGGGCTGTGATCGCTACCCCAAGTATCAGAATCAACAGCCCAACGAGGGTTACCGGGGCCTAACCACCAAGTCAAATCAGGTGAATACGGGCCACCTCGTGGGCGGGTAGAAGTATTCGGGTGGTTTAAAAGTTGAAAAGAATGATCTGAAAAGCTCCCTTGGATGTGTGAACCCCTTGAGGAATCCGATGGGTAACCCCACGCAGTGTGTGCGCCGTTGAAGTCACCGCCAACTAGAATAGGGATACCCGAGTTGGTAGAACGTAGAAAACGAACCCATCCCAGATTGGGAGATGCGGAGCCAGGACGACTATAAAAAGAAACTAGAATAAGGGGTGTGCGTGCAGGTTTTACGAGAAGGGCGACAACCTCTTGACGTGTGTTGCACCACCGTGAAAGGTCGAGCGGTGTGTGCGGAACTGAACTGTGAATATAAATTGCAGATTTACCTGGGCTGAGGGAGGAGGCGGTGCAACGGCGATCAGGGATAGATGGTGAATGGTATGCGCAGAAACCTGAAAGGCGTGGGAGTGCATTATGCTCTTGCAGTAGGAACGCCCATGCCCTCAGCTTTCCGTCGCGAAGGCGGATGTTCACTTCAGAGGCCTTATTAGCGAAACCGCGACAGTTCCACTGCACCACCACCGATGATGATGCGCTATCCATGACGAGGCCGAAGAGCTTCCACGATGAGGGATGTCACCTGCTTCATCAGCGCTAATATCTTGTCCACTGTCGGGGTAGTCACGGCTAACAGGTGGTCGGCACCTGATTGTGGGCCAGTGCTTACCCTAGGTGATTCCTCTGATGATTGCTCCCGAGTTATGAGAATTCTTCGAGAGGATTGAGAACGACGCTGTTCCCGGCGCTGGGTGAGTTCGTCTAGTCGGCGGCGAGCCTCCGCGATTGCATTGTCTAAAGCTGTGTCTTCATCTGTAGTATCCACATGTGATGGATGCACTGGACGTTTGGGCGTACCATTTGATCCGGGAAGGTGAGCCGCTTGTGCATATGTACGCTGGCGAGGAGACATATGGTGAGCAGCAGGCTCAGATAAAGGAAGTTCAGGGAAGTCGTTGTCGTCACATGCGAGAGCTGCAAAGCGATTACTTGTAGGAACATCCATTTTTGCAGGCGACTTGTGAAACTTCTTCGCTTGCTTCTTCTTTGGACAAGCGGGGGAGCGAATGTCATGGTCCGGCGATTTGCACAGGGCACAATGAGCTGTTGGTTCATTCATGTCGGCCACAGCTGCTGGATTAGGGCAGGTATTTTGCATATGTCCTTCTTTGTGGCAGTGATAGCAAAAAATACGACGAGGTCGGAAGGGCTGTGGTTTGACGATCGCACCGTAGTAGGTAAGGTACTTCGGGAGAGTCAACGGGCCTTGCAGGATGAGCAGGTATGAGCCCCGGCGACCCATAGGCCGTGCTTGCAGTACAACATGAGTTGAGCAGCGAATATTTGCGCGCACCTCCTCGGGAGGGCTCGTGCTGTCGACATGATAAACCATGCAGCGGAGTGTGTCAGGACCAGAGGCAAAATATATTTGCACCGGGACATGCTTGCTGTCATCCAGGGGGATCCGCGTAACTGCGCAAAGTTTCTGGGCGTCCATCAAGGATGACAAGTTTACCGTGATGGTGTTCGATGGGCGATGGACGACAAACCCGCAGTAGTTCGAAGAGCCAAGGGCATGGTCAATTGTGGCTTGAACATTCCGGGCAGGGATGGCAGCTTCTGTGTGTCGCAGCTTCTGTCGCAGCTTCTGTGTGTGTCCATCAACCGCCACATTCGGACTTCTAACTGCAGTAGCATGGTATCCGCTGTGACGTTGCCGGCATTTGCATATATCACTTTTTTTTCTAATTATTCATTTCGACTCTCTATCTTGATTGCTGTCTAGAAACTAGGTTGTTCACAACCCAGTGGGCAGGCTGTGATGACGTCAGAAGGTCACGTTACCTCTCTCGACCAATCATTTTTAATTTCCGCCTGCCGCGGTGGGCTGGATGCTCACAATCCGGTGGCAAAGTTGGCACCTGCCACGGTGGGCCGGTTATGATACGTCACAAGGTTTCGTGACCTCTCTCGTCCAATAAGCGAATTTCGTGACACCGGACATTGGTGGGGTTGTGGTGTGATGACAATTAAAATGCTATCGCATTAAAAATAGGGTTCAGCACGGTTATTCTATGTGATTTTTGTGTTGCCTGGGAAATTATTCCCCCAGCGCCCCATCGCACCCATATATATCCTCCCCGGTTATAGGAGGCACAACATTAGCTTAAATAAGCCAACCACCTGATCTCACCTGAACGTGTAGACTTGAACCATAAGCTGTGTGGTTGTGCATGGAGTGACGCCTACGCCAAGAACAAGGAATATTGGGACAAAGTGCTAAAAGTGCTTCACTACACGACCAGCTTCGGGCTGTCCAGGAGGCCCGCGCGGCGGCGGAGAGCTTCGGGCTCTCTGTGCCGACGTGGGAGCTGCCCTCTACACCTGGCGCCTAGCGGAGTGTCCTTCAGGACCCCTACTGTGGGATATAAAGTTTTACCACTACCACCTGATCTCAGCACGGCCTGCTTTTCTAGCTTCTAGAGGACGCTCAACAGCTGCGGTGTGACCCTGGGCGTGTACGTTAGGACGCGCAGCTGACTGCCTCTCACGTGGCGCCTCAGTCGTTCTACAGTCAGCGTTCGGGGCAGACTCTGATCAGCTGCGCATTACAGTTGTAACGTATGGGTCGAGCGGATATACCTCTCGAAGAACGGGAGGGACGTGAACAAGAAGGAGCGTATGCCCGCCGCGGTGGCTCACTGAATGGGCCTCTCGGCTACTGAGACGGAGTACCTCCATGGGTTAGAAACCGGCCGCGGCGGCCACGTTTCGATGGAAGCGAAATGCACAAGGCGCTCGCGTGTTGTGTGATGTCAGTGCACGTTAAAGATCCCCAGGTGGTCGAATGGTTCCGGAGCTCTCCACTATATCACCTGTTCCTCTCTTTTACTTAGCCTTCCTTCCTTCTCTCATGGCGCGGTTTAAGTGTCCAGCACCCGCCGCGTGGCGGCGCAGTGAATGGGGCTCTCGGCTACTGAGACGGAGTACCTGGGTTAGAAACCGGCCGCGGCGGCCACGTTTCGATGGAAGCGAAATGCACAAGGCGCCCGCGTGTTGTGTGATGTCAGTGCACGTTAAAGATCCCCAGGTGGTCGAATGATTCCGGAGCTCTCCACTATATCACCTGTTCCTCTCTTTTACTTAGCCTTCCTTCCTTCTCTCATGGCGTGGTTTAAGTGTCCAGCACCCGCCGCGCGGCGGCTCAGTGAATGGGGCTTTCGGCTACTGAGACGGAGTACCTGGGTTAGAAACCGGACGCGGCGGCCACGTTTCGATGGAAGCGAATGCAAAAGACGCCCGTGTGTTGTGCGATGTCAGTGCACGTTAAAGATCCCCAGGTGGTTGAATGATTCCGGAGCCCTTCACTATATCACCTGTCCCCTCTTTTACTTAGCCTTCCTCTCTTCTCTCACGGCGCGGTTTAAGTGTCCACCACCCGCCGCGGTGGCTCGGTGGTTATAGCGCTCGGCTGCTGACCCGAAAGGCGTATAGGTTCGATCCCTGCCGCGGCGGTCGAATTTCAGTGGAGGCGAAATTATAGAAGCTCGTGTACTGGGTGATTTGAGTGCACGTTAAAGAACCCCAGGTGGTCGAAATTTCCAGAAGCCTTCACTACGGCGTCTCTCATAGCCTGAGTCGCTTTGGGGCGTTAAACCCCTATAAACCAAACCAAACTACGTGTCCCCGGAAGAGTGAGACAGTTACTGCGATTTTAGTTTCCTTTACCTCAAAAGCCACTGTAGAAGGAGCGAGAGCAACAACGTAAACCAGAGCTCCGCTTTTCGGACAGAGGTACAATGTCAAATGCGAGCAGAGGAGCGCGCTAATAAAAATACTGTGCACTGTCGTTCGGGGAAATAATAACAAAGTGAGCTCTGAAGTCGCGCTTACACTCGCGCTGCAAGTGCAGCATTTTTTTGATGGTCGTTTGTTAGTTCTTTCTTTGGATTTCATATCTTCTTGGAGGGAGGGGGGATAGAGGGGTATCATAGGCGAGTGCCAGAGAAGAAATAGATTGATAATTGGAGCTCTCACAGTTGCTGGCAGACCGATTAGTTACTCGTCAATAAGCGACGACACCATTGTTCTAAACTCTAATTTCCGGCTCCTTAGAGGGCTGCTTTTTTAAAGCATGGCGCATATCGATGGTTTAGCAACTGTCGTTTTTGTACAGCAGTACAACATGCAGTTATTCCCACCAGTACCATGACCTAGTATTCGGCATTAAGGGCCTGAGTTGAGGAAACGAGTCTGTTCGCCGGAGGAGTCTGGTAATTTTCAGGCCCGAAGCAACACCCTCTTTCGTCGACGAAAAGCCTCTTATCATGCCAGTAGGCACTGCATCGATACAAAAAGACAAAAGTCACCGCCGGCGCACCAGTAAGGCTGGTCTTACCTGCAAGTATGTCAAGGCCGTCCATTCCTCCTCATCATCGTAGACATCATCCACGTTATATCCACTGCCTCAAGTTAGAACTCTCCCGAGAAACGGACGCTGTCACCTCTATCCATCCAAATGTCCTAATCAATGCGATAGCATTTAGGCTGTCGTCTCACACACACACACACAAAATTCCGGCTTCTCTGTGACGAAATTCTCTGATTGGTCGTGAGAGGTCACGTGGCAGTCCGACGTCCACACAACCTGCCCATCGGATTGCGAGAAAAAATGCCCACCTGGCAGGTGATATTTAAATTAATGATTGGTCGAGAGAGGTCACGTGGCGTTGTGACGTCATCACAACCTGGCCATTATGGTACGTGGCAAGGAAATTAATTGAAATAAATTCAGTGCAGCTGTCACCCGCTTACCGGGGTGCTGCGCATAAGCTTTACGGGGACTTGGGAAGGGCAACCTGGGTCTCACAAGCCACACCGGTGGCTGCGTTTGAAACAGCCACCTGCCAGGGCAGTGGCGCATCGCTTAACCGCTGCACCACTGCGTCAGTAGTGGTATGAGGACTCCCCGCGATCTATGAATGTGAGCCTCTAAGCCATGTGACCACCAGTGGATCAATCATAGGGAACCGCCAAATTTGAAGCACCCCCAAAATTGGCCCACGTCCAAAGATTCCAAAGGGTTCCCAAAAGTTTGGAAGAGGCTAACCCCAGAAAATGAATTAAGATAGATTAGTAGGTCGATTAAGGTTGGTTAGTGGGTTGGGTTAGTACAATCCCATATGATAATCCAATGGAAGATACTCGAACATTCTAGAAGGGAATGACTCATGCATACCATATAGGGACATAGATTATATTGGGACTGAAAAAAACAAGAAAAATGTGTCCCAGCCCTCATTGAAACGTTTCCAACCGCAGTTTTGACGGGAAAATTGGGCCCACCACATGGACGGGCGCTTGAAAAGAAGACTCATTGTATACGCCAGATCAGGCAATCTAAATGCTGTCAATTTTTATTTAAAGATGTGGTTAAGAAGTCCCCCAAGTTTTTTATCTTGCATGCAGTGCGTCCGATCTGTATCTCCGCGGCGCGTGCTAAGCACCGTTCTACAGAACAGCAGCCCAGCAAACGACAGGAAAACAATAACACGCAACACAGGGTGTTTTTAAATTGTTCTTTAATAACAGAGCCTCCTGTCTTCCTTTGGTGACAGCAGCACAGTCTTGAAAAGTCATGGCCACCAAGTATGTATGAACATTTGGTTACCTATGAAAACTTTCAAAAGGCGCCCGAATACAACATCCCGCTGTGAACACCACGAAAGAAAAAAAAATAATAAAAAGCTAGACGCACATTAATTAACATTAAAGGCGCATTAATTAACATGCTCGTGCTCATCATCAAACGCTCGAGGGAGAAAAAAGAAATGAGAGGAATAAAAAACAGCCTGTGTTCGACAACACGATGAACAACTCTGACAATCAGCGCCGCGCGCTCTCATAAACGAGCGGCGAAGATGAAACTACAATCAGAACTTTACGCGTGGCCCTTGTTCCAGTTGTATTCAAAAAAATGAAACGGAGAAGGAGACGGTATGCTATAGAGTTGCGTTCGACGGGGCATAGACCTCAGGCGGCATTTTTCTCTGCTTTTTTTGTATTCCTTTGATTTATCTGGTCTGTATTGAAACAACGCGAAATTAATCACAGTTGTGATTAGAGTATAATTACTGCTGCTGGTTTCGTAACAAACGCCATGTATTTCGCCTTTAATCTGCATGTGCCCGATGCAGACGTGAATGGGTGCGTAAAGCATGCGTGAAGCCAACGAAGCGTGATTGGTTAACATGACGTACCTGGCCCCGCTGTCAAAGCTTGCGGCCAGCGTTTTAAAGTTGGATGCACAGATTAGAATGAAATATCTCCGGATAGTAGACAATAATAAAGACAGACAGCCTGAGACAGATAAGATTACCCCCTACACTCAGAACATGAATTCTTCTATACAGGAGTAAGAAGGGAGTAAACTGCACTCTAGCGCACACCCTTGTATAAAAAAAGTGTGCGCTAGAGGACAGTTTACTCCCTTTTTACTCCTTTCTGTTTAGAGCATAGGATACCTTCCAGCCATAGCCTTCGGTTTGTCAGCTTATCAGCAGTCGCGAGGTTCGCTTTTCCACGGAAGTGCTAAACTGACGTCGTACAACTGTAAGAAATAGCGAAGGGAACGATCAATTCCCCCTCTAGAACCAAATTTATTATTACTTCTGTATCAGACTAGAGAAGTCATTATTGGGTTCGTGCGCACAGAAGGAAGTCACTGAAAAAAAAAAAAAGATAAATAGCTGGGACGTCTGCACTACTAGGCAGCATATTGGAAGTTCCCGGGTTAACGTGAAACATTTGCTGTGCATCAAAGGAGAATCGAGGGCTCCGAAAGCTTGTATCTGGACATATGAAACTGATGTGAATTGTCATGTTGAGACACGTTAATTACACTTCCTGCTACCTTAGTGCGTGAATTGTCACAATTCGTGTTGTTTTAGGTTGCTGCCATCCTCTAATCGAGAATGCGCTGATAACGGCAACGGCTCAGTACAAGAAGTCGGATTTTATTCAGGTGGCGTTCACAACCCAAAGATTTGTGCACGGTAACAAAACTGTAAACGCGATAAATACTTTTTTCTTATTCAGAGAGATAAGTGCAGTTCCAATATGCATAACTAAAGTTAAAAGCCTTCCAACCTACTAGAATCGTTATCGGCGTCCTTACAATAAGATAACATCACAGAAGTCATACCTTTAGGCGACAGATGTGTTAGGAAGGTTTTGCCTCACTACTGCGTGCCGTGATAACGTCACGTGACAGCATTCCGACAAAATGACAACAGGGCTTTTTATCCAGCCATGCATACGTCACAACAACATGCGACCGCCTTCTGGACAATCACAACCTGTTTCGCCGAGTTTGGGCTTTCAACGCATGGCTGCCTGCGTGGTACAGCTGTCGCTATAGCTTATTCGAGCAGTGGAGCGAAATGACAGAGCAACGATATCCTCAAGACATTTCAAGGCATCCAACCTGAAAACGCTGAACGAGCTTTCAAGTGACCATGCGGGCAACAAAATTGACTTTTATATCGCGACAAACGGCCCTGGGGAAAAGAAAAGGAAAGCTGACGTCACGGGTTTCTTTGTTTCGAGAAACGCATGCCAGGGCCGGGCAAAATCCAGCTTCCTCGGTCTTACTATTCTACAGAGGTTGTCGTTCCTGTACATCTTTATATGAAAAAATATGCTCAAGAAAAACAGCAAAAAGGCACACAATACAGACTCGAAGAGGGCGTACGAAGCTTTCCAACCTTCGTTTTCCTCCGAGAAAGGTTGTTTGTTTCTCAAGGTTTAGTTTGTTTTTTTTTGCCACATGAACAAGACGTCTTGTGTGCGTCTTTCAAGAGTAACATAGGCTTGTGTATATATACGCATGTAAATATATGTATATATATGTATACAAAGCCTTCTTGCGAAGAGTAGCGCGGCGGGTTATTTGCGATCCGGCGATTCCCTAGAAGCGATGCACACTAAAGCTTGAGTATATTACACACCTATTTTTAGCTTCACGGTTCCCTAATGAAGAGAGCTTGTTTGTGAGGAACATTATCTCGCTGGTATAGTAGTTTTAATAGCGGAGTGGTCGGCTGCTTCCAAGCACGTACGGTGAAGCCTACAGCGCCCGAGATAAGCCTATGTTCAAACCATTTTGAGAGAGAGAGAGGAAAAAAAAATGTTCTGGATAACGGAGCCTTCCGTTGACAGATCATGCGACGCACTTGTGCAAGAACAAGCGTTTAATAAATTAACCTGTTATTTAACTAAAATAAACTGTTCGCATCGACACCTGATTTTTGACCTGGTGAATTTTTATGTCCAGATTGTTTTATGACGTATGTTACAGGGTGCCATGATCTCTAAAACAGGCACCGTCGTATTCGATTTTCCAGCAATGAAAAGAATGGATATTGCAAGAAACCAATTCCCGCAGCATGAATTTAAGTAACTTTGGTTAAGTCCATGTTCTTTCGTCTTCGGGTATTCATCAAAAAGAAAACCGTTCTAAAGTTATCACAAAGCAGCGGCGACGATAACGAGAGAAATTTATAATTTATCACTGCTGCCGCGGCAGAAGTGCATCGGAGCGAAACGCCGCTAGTAATGCTAGTAATATATCCGCAAAAAAGATTTCCTTGGTTTGGCTATCTAGAATTAAAACTACAAATGAGACTTATGTGCACGTATGTTCTTCAGCTTCCTTCAGTTTCTTGTACGAGGAAACTGAGAATAAAACTTCAACATCACCTTCAACAATCATAGATGCGTGGCCTAGATTTCGCGAAGCGAAAAAAGAAATTACGATAAACTGATTAATGCGCGCCAACTTGTATCTGTCAATAACGGGGCAATCATTTCCTGGATTTAGCTTCTCGATCAGGACCGGTGACAAATGCGTATCTACACTCTGAACACAAATACGCCTATATGGGAGTAAAAAGATAGTAAGTTGCCTCTAGCGCAGTGCCTTTTATAAAAGGGAGTACGCATGAGGACACCTTACTCCCTTTTTTTACTCCTTTCGTGTTTAGAGTGTGTCCTGTGCACCCGACACAAACCGCCTAAGTTTACTAGCACAGAATGTGCAGTACTTACAACGCAAAGGGAGACGGAGAGAGAAAGAGAGAAAGAGTAAGCGATGCTGCAAGCTACAAGTATGTTCTGCTCGGCGCAAACAGTAGTGACTAACGCGCATAACTGCATGAGATCAATTTAAGGAATAAATAGAGAGACGCTAGAGAGAGGCTGTCCTCTGATGCAAATGTAGTCTATTTGTCGCACTGGTAACCTGACGTTTGGCGCAGGTTATAGTTGTGTGTCTTAAAGAGGAGCTAGCGAGAGCATTTGAAACGCCTATGAGGATTCTTGCTCACACTGGAAGAAACAAGGTGAACGGGAATTTGTGATTAAAAACCTAATTTTATGAGGAAGTAACGACTAATCTCACCGACTAATCCGCGTGAGAAAAGGTGCGCGCTAATACGCCCCTAATCTGCCCGAATCCACACATGCTCGTTGGGTTAAACTTGCGTCCATTACCTGTTTAGATTACTGTACTCGGGAAGAAAAATCAGATCAACGTAACACACACAAAAAAAAGAAGCATACATAAAAGTAGGACACCTGAGAATGAGAATGCATCTTTTCTCTTGGTAAAATGCGAATGCGCTTCTAGAAGTGGGAACGAACAAAGACCGCAGTAATTTCAAATTTTCTTCCTCACTGTAGACATAACGATCGATGAGGATTAGGAAAAAAAAGAAAAAACAAGAAGAAAGCAGAGAAAACTCGTGCAGCAAAAATTCACTCAAGTGAGACACTGCAATCCGCTAATGTGCGTCAAGGAGTAGTGTGGCTACAGGACACAGCTTGATCTGATTAGAACAGTACCGATACATGAACATCAGAAGAAATGTTAAAGAAAGATACAAAGTGGGAATTACGCTAATTACCAGCAGCATTTCATTCGTGCTTACGCCAATATTAAAATGAGTAGCACTTTGAGCTTCCGGAAAAAAAAAATGTATACATGCACATACAAATGCATACAATGCGACATTACGATGGGCGGCATTAAGAAATATATTTATTAATTTTAATATTTAAGCCAACATTGCTATCTGACGCCTGCTTTAAGCTAAGCTCTTGGTTATCAGCTCTGCGAGTCTTTTTTTTTTTCCTTTTTCAGATGACCGTATTACAGGCAAGCGTGTTCACACTATTTTTTTTTATTTGCTTCTGCATCTACTGCTCACAGGATGGCTACAAATGCTAACTTAGGCATCTTAATTCTCGGCTTTACCGGAGGTTGAAAGGGAACATAGAATCTCGTGGTTACTTGACGCCCTGTCCACTCTAAAGTCTGAAACTCTGATCATTGCGGGGTACGAGAATGACATCGCAGCGCCCTTGAGAACCAATGCCTGGAGAGCCTGTCCTGTCCAGTGCCGTAAGTCAGCGTTCTTAAAAAAAAATACGAGATTTTTTTTTCTTTCATACCATCGATACTTCCCTCAGGAACACCGACATTTCTAGCTCTATACTTGGTCTGACTGACATGAGACGTTGGTCCTTTGATTCCGCTTTTATATACAACCTGACTATATTAAACAAACCACAGGATACAACTATGCTTACGTACAACGTAATCCGAAATGTGCTATAGATTAACATACTTAAATAAAGACGCGCAGCTTAACAAGATCTGTTGTGTGTACCTAACCTCATTGGCAGATTCACCGACGCACCAAGAAACCGTTTTGACATAACTGATGTCCAAATAAAAATAACAACAGGAAAAAGAAAACAGCAACAAGGGCAGAGAGCGAGAACACAGGCTGGAAGAACAGGTCTGCAAGGGAGCTCGAGTTCTCGTCAAGGCAGACAGCGTTATCGCGCTAGTGAAGCGCTTCATGGATGAACCCCGCCCGCGACAAAAAGACACTACGGCGGCGGCGGCGAGAGAGTGTGGAAGCGATGACGTCACCACTGCAGCTATGTACACGAGTCCTTCGATGCTAAGTCGGCTAGCTAGCTAGGAAGTATACGCCTCGCGAGTGTTTATTTATAGGTAAATAAGTAGGGTCCTTCCAGAGGACACTGACGTCACATCCCCCATCGAGCGATTAGCTGCGCATGTGCGTGTGTGTGTGTGAGTGTCACATTGTCACCTCTAACAGCAGTATGGACGGTCGCCACGCATTTCATGTTTTCCTGCCCAAGGTAACGTACTGTATTCCACTGTGCCCCCAAGTCCGCTTCATTTTTCTTTTTTCGCAAACTCAGCACACGCATGCACCACACACACATATACACACAAGCTCTGCAAAGCTTCACAGCGCCGGAACTTCCTCCGGCGCTCATTTCTCGGATGAATAAATAGAAAAAAAGCACACCAACACCGCCACTCTGTCGGCTTTGAGAAGACGCAGCAGCAAGCTTGTCACGTCCACAGAAAATGCACACTGCATGGTTCCGAAGAGGGAAGAAAAAAAAATATACGCTCAATCGAACATGTTCTTTGCACTTCACTGTGTCACACCACTGAGGAATGCTTATGAGATGAACAAGCTCGAAGGTGACGCTTCATCAAGCTTTGCCGAAGGTCCTTTTCTTTGGTTAACTCTTGTACGTCTTCGTTTTCACATGCTATAGGTTGCCGCTCCTTCTGATCGCCGCGATTCACTTCCTTCTTCGTATTGCTTACACCCAGCAGCAAGGCTTCCGAAACATTAACAGAAGGACAAACGATAAAATAAAATCTGGGGAACACCTAAGTGAACATTCGGGAAAATGACTAGATGAGTAAACAACATCTCTATTACAGCTTGACGGCGAGGTGGGGGGAGGTAAAAAAAAAGGGGGAGAATAAAAGAAGCCGAATTAGGGCGACATATGCACTGCGATGCAAGCAACTACACCACGTGTGCACTTCAATCCAATTCAATCAGCTTCTCGGCACAAGGCGTCAATTTCTATCGAAATCGTGCAGTCCCCATGTACGCGCGCGTAGGCTCTGGAAAAGAGAAGCTAGGAAGGGGCACGTGGCTTTAAATAAAGTATGAACTGTGCCATCTCCGAGCCGAGCAGCCTAAAGATACGTGACACTAATAGCAGATGCGCAGAGCCAGTACTTGAGTAAGTGTAGCCAGGTTCCGTGAGGTGCAAGTTAAATGTTGCTACCGCTTTCGAAGCACTAAGCCTCGTTACGCAGAACGTTCCTAATAATGGAGCCGGAGTGAGTGCTTGGGTGGTTGTTTCAGTGTACTTAATTAGCACGCAAGTGATAGCTGGTTTATGCACACAACAGGAAAACAGGTTTACCGAGCATTTGGGATATATGCTCCTGGTGAAGTCGAGCCCTGAAAGAAGAACTTTAGCAAGTTTCTGATATTGCGACTCAAGTGTTAGTCCTCGTACGCATCTTCCTGCGCTAAACGATTGGTTAGCGCACATAACTTTTATTGCGCAAGTTAATCAAAATGAAATAACTGTCATTTGAATATGTGGCCGTGACAAGTGAACGAACATGCCTTGTCCCTTTGTTACAGTAATGCATCGGGATATTTTCTTTATTGATAAAATGAACATGCCTTGTCCCTTTGTTACAGTAATGCATCGGGATATTTTCTTTATTGATAAAATCGCGTAAGTGTTTAACATACTTAACTGATTAACTTATATGAGAAGCTTCGCTGTTGTTTGAAAAAAATGCGTGATAGTAAGCGAAAAACAAATAATTTTTTCTTCGCAGTGCATTGCATCTCTCTGCGATGGCGTTTCCTTTCAAAATTCTAGCGGCTCAGGTAAACCGTCCTTATCCCGCACAGAAGAGAAGGAAATACAATAGACAACGTTTTTAGTGCCACTTAGTGACGTCCTCTTAATCGCACTGTGAGTGCTCTTCAGGGCTTTATGAGTGGCAGAGCAAATATAGTATTATGCTCCCTCATAGCGTGTGAAGCTTCGGCGGCGGTGCGCGTCTCTAAAATCCAGTTTGTTCCATTTTGTAAAAACGATAACAAAAAACGGGGACAAATGTTGACATTCTTTTGCCCGACTCGAACAGAGCCTTAAGGATCGCGCCTTTCCCGAAATTTAAACGTTGAAAAAAAAAAAAAAGATCGGGGAAAACGTCTGCCCAGATAGTGGCTCGAAAAACATAGCTAAATTTTGGTTTCGCCCAAAGGAAGTTTGGAGACGATATGGGCTATATTAAGCCGAGAACATAGTTTGACACTGCTATACTGCGACATTAATAGTCTTGACGTCAGAATCCGGAACCATAGAGTGATTCATGAAGAAAAGCAAGGCCCACAGTTTACATAAAATGCACTGAATTTACTGTTATAGTATTATATTGTTTTTCATTCCGACGTCATTAAATGTTTCTCCTGCTCCTATAAAATATTATAAGAGCACCTTTTCCTTTCTTGAGCGACGTTCAAACGAGCAAGAGCTCTCGTAGAAGGCCGAAAGAGCTATCGACGAGATTCGCCGCAAAGGTCGGCCGTAAAATGCTAAGCCGGCGGCTTCTTGCAGCTTACCACGCCATCAAAGACAACCTAGTTGTAGTCAAAAGCAATATAAATAAAGATATCGAGGCGCAGCCCCTCGCGCTAACCTGGTTTACGAAAGGCAGGACATTATACGATCACTGAATAGAACTTAGGCTTAAGAAAAAGGCGAAGATAATTGAGCTCGAAAACTTGCAGCCGTAAAAATTTCCGGCCCTCAGCACCGCCAGTGCATACTCTCCCCAACTTAAAGCTTCTGTCTAGCCGTTTCTTAAATTGACATAGAAGCCGTAAACACTTTTAGCTTCTTTCTGGTCCGGTTTTCCTTCCCACTTTGTTCGTGGCGGACATCAGGTTGTCGGAAATACCTTAACCAAGCCCAATGTTGATATATTTCTGCAAACAAAAGGTCCTGGGTGAATATCACGCCTTTGAGAGGCTGAGGTTTATGTCTGGACTTTGACTCCGAACTTTGATACAGAGTTCACTGCGGGTGGCACAGCGTGAAACAGACGAAAGACAGAAGTAGAAGACGACACAGACGAGAGCTGACTGAACGCGTCTTCTACTTTTGTCTCTCGTCTGTTTCGCGCTGTACCACCCACAATGAACTATTATTACCCACTCGTCCAGCTATCCATTCTTCCTCTTAGAATAAAGAACGGCATGAATCAGCCAAACGTGAGTGCAAAATGACTAACACAAGCAGTAGGAGGTGATTAGTTTCGAACCGAGTGCTTCCTTTGGCATTAAAAAAAAAAAAATCCATTGGCATCACAAGGAGAGCGTAAGAACCTTCTGGAATGCTATTGGTTTCAGAAAATGCCATCAGTATGGCTTGTCTAGCCATGAAAGCGCTATGTTTCGCTCGCGAAGCTTACAGCTATTAGCGTGCATACTTCCGGTGATACAAGCTGTAACAGGTGGCGCGCAAGAAATCAACAAACGCTGAGTGGCAACAAACAACGGATTAATCTGTCTTCTTGAATAACTTAACAGGCCCAGCCGCTAAAGTTAACATTCGCTGCCTAGTTAACGCAGTAAACGCGACAATGATGCGTCGCAGCAACTACAGTGCGTCGGGTAAGTAGTAACAGCAACGTAAAAATAAGGCAAATAAAATCAATACATCTGGAAGGGAAACAACAACGAACATCTCTAAACGGAAGATACAGCCCTCATCTATATGCAGACTCGCTTAACAATCAATGCCAACAATCGAACGCTGTCAAGGCTTTCTCCGCAGGCACGATGCATCCCTTGTGCAGCGACCTTTCGCACGCCGATCACACGCTATAGTAGAGTGTGCCGAAGACCCCTGGCTGCGGAGGAAACAACAGGCAACAAACGCGTGTGCCGAGGAAACAAACGCAGATGCACACAGTTCGTCGAAGTTCACATGTTCTTCTTTGATTCCGCGCACGTTTTGTAGTATATTCCATTTTTTTTTGCTTCACGCAACCTTTTATATAGACGTCGAAGGAAGAGCGTCAGTTTCGCCCGGTTATACGTCGCGAACGACGAGCACTCGAAGATCACTGCGAAGAAGACTCGGTGTCTCGGCTGTCGTCGTTGTCAATGTCGCGAATCGCCGCACCATCCGCCTCGGCCGGCCTGTAGTGGCGGCGTGTGTCCCGGGTGAGGAAAGGCACGGCACTTACACGACACACACTCCTCATATATGAGGCTTTGGTTGTTTTTTTCCGGCTTTAACACAGCACCAGCAGGCGATTGAAGCAGCATCAGCAGCAGACGACCGCACCGTCTGAAGCTTGAAGCCAGCGCGAGCAAGCGAAGGGACTTGGATGTAGTGAACGGCGCTCGACGCCAATATTGGGCTGCGCGGGTTTCTCGCTCTGGGGCCTTCTTTACCCTCCCAAGATGCTCCTGCTAATGTCCTCCCTTTTTAAGTGAGAGCTTCATTAAAAGCCCGTCGCCCTATTGCTAATCAAGATATATTAACGAAGTTACTAATTACATCATTTTAAGTCAAAAACTAATAACTAATCACCAATTAAGTAATCAATTAAGTCACTTTTAATAGCGGCGAGATGTGTTGAGCAACCTGCGCCTGTTTTCGGGCATACTTGGTCATTGTGCCAATAAACCACAATGTGTCATATTGTCACACGCAATTTTTCTGCCTTGTCATAGTGAAAAAATTCTGGCGGCACAGCAGAACCTCTGGCCGAACTGCGATTTTGTACGTGGCAACATGTCGGCTGTTGAGGAGGTGTCGCGACTGGTTTGAGGTCTTTTGCAAATCTGAGTAAATAAAATAGGTTTCTTCTTTAGACAGCACATTAAACGAGTGAATTATATCCAGAAATACTGCTGTGCAACAGACTGCAGCGGGTGAATAAAAGAGCGGTCGCATTTGGCGTGTCTTTTCCCTCTTGCGTTTGGTCACTGAGTCAAGAGGTACGCTTAGCGAACGCAGCGCTTGATCATGTAAAAGATTAACGAGGTATTCTCCACAGGCGCATTCACTAGCAGTCTTGTCTTGCACCTTTTATTTAGCGAAGGAAGCGCTTCTGAAGTAGTGGTTAAGTTTGCGGAAGCTCACGGTTTGTCTTGTTACACGACCAGTGAAACCTGGAAGACGTAGTTACATTGAAACTTCGGCCAGAGCTAAATTAAACATGACGTTCCCTACCAAGTGCAGCTTACTGCAGGGTGTTCTTCGAGGCAAACACATGTCGCACATATTCATCAACTGGTCGTTCCGGCATTCGATATCCATCGGGTTGTGTACCATGTGTACACGTGACACCTGTCGGCCAAAGCCATCTCCCCTGAGGCTTGCTTTTCGCCGGATAGAGCAAATCAGTGGACAAAAACCTGACTGAAGAGCTTTCGCCCGTTATGTGCGTTATGTATGTGAAAAAAACACACTGTTTTTCCACTAAGAAATGGCCGGCGTGACAAAAAAAAAAGAAAAAGCCGTGGAGCACTCTGAAATTGCCAGGTCAAAGACAAAACGCAGCACCCCAGAGCGGTCCCACGCAGCCCCGGCGCCAGCCAAGCGAGCGAGCTAAGCGACTGCGCATAAACTTAAAAACGAAGGAGCGCTCGAGTCACGCAGGGGAAGCCGAGCCGGAGGCCCTAAGCTGGCCAGCGCCGCAGGCCGCCGCCATCGTGGCAACGGCGCGCGGAACAGCGCAGGGCCAACGGGTCAACGCAGGAGCCGACGGCCGTCGGTCGAAGCGGCTGTGGAATGAGCCGCTGCTGCTGAAGTGGAGACGACGGCGGCGGCAGCAGAGGTGCTGCCTCGTCATCCTCCGCGGTGCTGGTGCGTGGCTGCTGCCGGCCGAGCGGGAGGCTCCACTGACGGCGGTCCTGTCAGTTCTCGGTGGAACCCGAGCGGGCCACCATAGGCGGTTGGAGGACGCCCATCCTTCCCGTACCCGCACCTCCTCCCCCGGAAAGGTTGACAGTGGACCAGCTGGGCCGGCTGCTGAGCGAGGCCGCGTCGTCCGGGTGCAGGTGCGTGTGCCGGGGCTGGAGCGGCGGCTGCTGCGGCTGCGGCGGCAGCGGCTGCTGCTGCGGCCCCCCCAGCACGGCGCACTCCGGCATCGAGCCCGGCGGATAGGACTGGCTGGACGCCGGCGGCTGTGGCTGCTGCAGGACGTAGGCCCCGCACGAGCGCGCCACGGCCTCCGGCAGCGCCTCGAGCTGCTCGTGGATGGCGGCCAGCCGCTCCTCGAGGGACGCCAGCCGCTCGTCGAACAGCTCCTGGCGCGCGTTCATGTCCGACACCATCTCGTACACGGAATTCTGGGTCTGTCGCCACCGGCCGTCACACCAGCACGTCGGGTGGGCGAGATTGTGAAGAGTCGCGGCGGGCGCGTTGCAGCCGGGGACGTCGACAAAACGGCATCACACGATGGGGCCGATGGTCACAGGGGTCCAGGGCCAACCAGATGACCAGGGTGTTGGGGACACGGCCGAGAGATGCCCGCCATGGGCCCCGGTGGGTTTGCGACGATTTTGCCGTTCACAGGCCACCATCGAAATTAAACGAGATGGTGAGAGGTAGTTGTAGAGCGGGTGAGGTGACGATGACGACGCCACCAGAAAGGTTTTCAAGGAGTTGTAGCCGAAGACGGACGCCAAGGTAGCCGGGTGAAGTTTTGGTAGGGAAAATTGAGAGGGAGAAATGAAAAGAAATGTTTTGTTAATAAAATGCACTTTAGCGCAGTCGAAGCCGTATTTTGCAGTGATTATTTTCCGTATCCTTTATTAGGCTCCTTCGTCGTTTATCGCTACTACCGTTGACGTTAAGGTTGGTAACTAGCTAGCGTTGTGTGGCGCTGTCCCTGGCAACAAATGCAGGACTCACCAGTCACAAAGAATGCACCAGAAATAAGAATAATTACAAAATAATATTCATAGGGTCGCACTGTGCACTCATTTAGTGCTGCAGCCAGTGATGTCAGTGTTCATGTTAGCAAACAATGCCGGTCTCCGGCCCTGACCGGTCAACAGTGAGGCGAGAGAACTGGACGGAAAAAGAATCTTGACAAAATACGGCAGTTTGCCTCCCTTAGGTGCTAAGCGTATTGTTTTCTTTGCGTAACCGATGAAGATATAAAACAAACCCGGCCTAAGGATCAGCTATTCCAAAAGCATCGAATGCTAATGATGAGAACATATGATCAACAGAATACATGCACCTACAAAAGCACACCTCGAACTATTAGGAAAAACCCGTTAGGCCACACTTGCGTGCGAAATCAATCAATAGTACGTCCGCAACCGGAGCAAAAACAGAAAATAATGCATATGCAAAAGGTATTGGCCACTCCAAAAGATTCCAAATGACAAAAAGCATAGGAAATGCAAACACAGTTAACAGGCCGCTTCACGCCTGTGGGAACGTTGTAGCTACTTGTAAAAAAACAATTAACAAGATAGTGTAATCGCTCAACTGATGATTGTGACGCATGTTCTCGAGTACCACACCGTTCGCTTTAAGATAAATAAGCAGCCTTTAATGAGTGCGACAGAAATTATAATTTCTTCAATGCTAGCGCAAACTGAGTTCGTCCATTGACATGGCTTTCTTCTTTATCGTGAGCTTTTCTGCAGCGTAGTTCACGTTTCTTTGTTTCAGTTTCCTCGACACGTTATGTCTGCCCAAATTTATTCACTGGACAAGATTTAAGACGTAAAATTGTGCCAGTTACATAACGGCAATAGTGCAAGAAAAAAATATCGTTTCGAGGGCGTCGCGAAAGGTCCACGAAAGGAAGCCTTACCTTCGCCATGTCCGTAATTGTGTTTGCGTTGTCCATAAGCTTCCTTTGGTCCATTTTAACCTTTCTGAGGCTGCAGCGAGAAGAGAAAGAAAACTGTCTAAATCCCAGACACAAACAACAACAACAACGGCGAAAACAAGAACAGGTGCAACTGAGCACAGTTTGCTCTCACCCACAGGCCGATGTGAGGTCTCACCGCTAGTTCACTTAACTTTATCCGATCGCAAAAAGAATGAGCATAAAAATTAAAAGAAACTGTCAGACTTTTCGGCGAAAAACTGGAATTCACGGATAGTTGTACAGCGTCGCACGACTACAAGTGACACATTTTCGAGAGCCCATCCTTCGCCAGCTGATGGAGATGAAGGTCCTGGCACAGTGACCGCCAGGCCCGAAGGAGTGCCAGGCGGGCCAGGGCGTCATGTCTGCGCTATAGGCTCCTGACTTTTCCGCACGCATGTCCTTATTTGACATGCTTTATTTTAACTCACCTCTCTTTCATTGTTCAACCTTCACATTCCCCATTCCCTTTCCTCCACGGTAGGGAAACAAACCTGTAGCTTTTACTTGGTCGCGTGACGCCTGGGCAACGTTGGATTTTTTGAGCAGTAAGTAAAAGAGAAATACATTATTTGGCTACAACAAATCTGCATTCTTATTTTTTATTTTATTTTATTAATTCTTTTAGCCTTTTGAGCACCTGTCAGTCGCGGCCTGTGTCTTGGCCGATCTCCCGCATTGGGTATGCGCCATTATCCTATTGAGGACAACAACGACGACGACGACAACAACAACAACTGAACGACGCTGACTCCAAAAGCGCCGCAGTTTACCGCCAAGAAAGCGCCTGACACAACAATCACAGAAGAAAGTGGGAAGAAAAAGACAGGCTCAGTAGATAAGGTTTCAAGAGTTATTCGTGTCGGGAGATAAGGAGCCGCCTATTCCCCGCTGTTTTTGTGAAAGGAGCTGGACGTGAGAACGTAAAAAAAGACACGCCATTTGCTTGCACAAAGAGTGGTACACCCATTGGAGCAGGTTTCGCAATCCCACGCTGCTACCATAGCTCTGAGCCGTTGTCTTTTTATTCGCGCGGCACCATAGCTGAGCCTAGACGTGATAAGCGCTTTGGAAATCGAGCACTGAACGGAGACGCAGTGCAAAAGAAAGTCGCGATAACTGTGAACACTATAACGTAGCAAAGATCGACGCGTGGCGCGAATGCGTTAGAGGAGGAACTGCGCCTCTCACCTGTAAATTGCGAGGAGGAATTTGCGCTGGTGCGCTCTCACTTTGGAAGGGTTCACACGTTTCACAAGCCTAGTGTTTTTGTAGATGAGCCACGTCTCCCGTAGAACGTTGGCCGCAGCGTTTTTCAGCTGAAGGGGAAAAAATAAAAATAAAGCAAGTGAAGTATGTGACCGGGAAAAGGCAGGCAAAATTGTGCAACGGTGTATCAACAGCCCGCATTTGACTTCTCGTGAGAAGTGAAGTAAAGAATTCTTGCGTACGCGATCAGTAGCGCTGAATCACCGCAAAACCTGAAGGAAGTAAGGAACGATGCTGGCTACATTTTACGTGAACAGATGGGGTACACTGTTGCTGACTGGACGAGCATAACCATAGTTAAGCAGCATCTTTCTCCTCTGTGGGATAAAGTACTCTCCCAATGATCCCCAAATATCCCTGACCTGTGCCCTCTTTACTATGCCAACTCATCCACATTTTCCGTCGCATAAACTCTTCCCTTTTGCCACAGCAGGCTATCGATTATGTACTTTTCGCATCATATATTTAGCTCAAGGCCATTTATTCTTTTCGATTTCAGCTATGACAGTCATTTCCACATGTAAGATAACATTCTCTTACATGAGCAGGAGGAATGAACAGATAGCGTCTATGACCTTTTAAGTAACTAGTAGCAGATGAAATCAGATTTGGAAACTGGGAAAGAAGTGTTTCAAAACAACTTTCATAATGAAGAGAGGAAGACACAAAAAATAGCCAGAAATGTACATGAAGGACCTTGCTAACAGCATTTTAAGGGCTACAATGCTTACGAAATGGGGATTAATCTGCCTGCGCTGCAAAGGTGCAAATGCATATCATTTTAACTTCTTAACAAAAAGTTATAGCATATGAAAAAAAAACAAGCCCAAAAGCTTAGCGCAGATAAAACACTAAGCAAATTATCTGCGACTTCTGGGAAACAGCTGAGAAAATTTCCTACCCCGTCCAATATACTATTAGTTATATTCCGCTCTTGGCATTTGTTGATATTTTTAGTAGAACAAGGTCACGATTTAACGCCTAAAATTCTCTCTGCATTCTATGCTAGAACTGCTTGTCCCCTAGCATTTTGCACGCTGCTGAAAGAGCGGCAGTTTTCTCCAGTTTTTACGATGGCGCCCGACGAGTACACGCTTCCCGCAAGCACTTTCGAGAATTTACGATTCAACAGTCACGCTTGGCACACTGTATTTCAAACGCGAGATCAAAAAACGTAGAGAAATTGCGCGCGATAAAGAAAGCGCGGGGAAAAAAAGCGCGCGGGCAAACTCACCCTTTTCGTCAGCTGAGTGTCCATCATAAAATTGTGGACGTGCTTCTCGGCTCGTGTGAGCTCCAGCTTGCGCGCTATCACAGCAACAACCAGGGCTGTACAACCGGCCCCCTGCGAACGGCCCGGGAAGACACACAAACAACAGGCGGTGAAAAAACAAGCAAACACCAGGCGTTGCATTGCTTATACTGCCCTTGATTTTTTTACGACACGTGCTGGTGCCACACGCAGAACTATGACTGACGCCTTGTGTACGTCTACGGCTTCAGAACATGCCCGCGCCGAGAGTACCGAAAGTAAGACCCGAGTATACTGATCCGGAGTTCCCGGGTTCGAACCCGACCATGGCGGCTGCGTTTTTATGCAGGAAAAACGCTGAGGCGCCTGTGTGCTGCGCGATGTCAGTGCACGTTAAAGATCCCCAGGTTGTCGAAATTATTCCGGAGCCCTCCACTACGGCACCTCTTTCTTCCTTTCTTCTTTCACTCCCTCCTTTATCCCCTCCCTTACGGCGCGGTTCAGGCGTCCGCCGATATGAGACAGATACTGCGCCATTTCATTTCCCTCAAAACCAATTATTATTATTATTATTATTATTATTATTATTATTATTATTATTATTATTATTATTATTATACTGAGAAGGTAGCGACATTCTGCTGAATTTTGGTGTATGTGACTGCAGGGGTACTGAGAACTTTTCGTGATCATGAATAGGATTTAGCTTGTGCATTAACCTGCGTGCTTATAGGATAAAACTTATGAAAACAAGTAGGTGGTAACACTAGGCCACGGTCGATCCGGGGCGTCCTGTGTCACTGTGCCGGCCAATCACAACTGTAGACGAAATCAACTTTTTAACGTTTGGCTATATTAAACAGGCGGGCATCTAAATTCTAGAGCTCATAATTTCTTCTCGTGATTAGCGTCTTGTTTAGGTGACAAGAGAAGCTTCAACAACGGACTACTTTTTTCTCGTGGAGGAATTCTGTGCGCCGGTCCTAAATATGGGCGGAGCTTCACTGCAGACTTAAGGTGTATCCGAGTGTAGGCATGATAAGCACATCTATACGGGTGTTTCACCTTAGACTTTACACAATTAAAAAAAAAGGGTTTCTGAGTTAGGAGAGCGTTTTTTTTTCGTCATAGCATTGTCATCGGTTTGGTACAACAGAATGCGACTAAGACGTGCTAAATAGCAGACTGGTTAGCTAATATTGAGTAAACTTTTTAACTATTACTGTTCGGCTCCTTAATTACTGAGAGGCGTGTAGCTCACCTACATCGCGCCAAAGTACATGTGCTTTCGAGAAGCTTGCAGGCAAAGCAACCTCTCCAGTGAACGTAACTTGTTGACACAGCGAAAATTTGTTGGGCCACAGCGCCGAGGGTAACCGCGTTTTCGAAATTCTAAAGAAACAGATATGGATATTACATACGGTGGGCTATATGTCTTTCAATAATTAAGAAGCCTAAAGGTAAAAATTAAAAAGTTCACTATTCAACATTAGTTAAACAGCCTGCTAGTCAGCACGTCTTGGCTGTGTTCTAATGCACTACACCGCTGACAATGCTACGCCGAAAAAAGCGCTCTTCTAACTCAAGAAGTCTATTTAAAAAAATGTGCAAAGTCTTAGGTACCCTGTATATGCCATGGCTCTATCCCTTGTGCGACAAATGCGTGGCATGCACATTATGCGCGGAGTCTTGGTTTTGCGAGGGAGGACTCGATGGCGCCAGATTTCTTCCTCCAAGAATTGTGGTAACATTTATTTTCACACATATTCATTTTTCACTACGCATTCGCCTTACTACAAAGACGTAGTAGACGGCTCCGACTTGCGGTGCCCGCTTCTCTTCGAATCGCATCTAAACAAAATAAGTGTTGACAAATGGAAAGCGCGGGGTAAAACAAGACATGGGATGGACAGAAGACGAATGATGCGAGCGTTACTCCCGCCCCGTTTATCGCAATGGTAGCGCATGCACCCTGCCCATTCGCAATATCTTCATGGAAGCGAGCTGCAAGGAAAACACCAGCTTGTGAGAAACGTGGCTTCTTTCGCCCTTTCGAAAGAGGACGGCGCAGCCCGCGGGATCTCCACTGCGAAACGCAGCACCGTAGAGACACCCACACAGGCGTAGAAAGGAATACGCGAATGGGCCCGGTCATTTGCGAGGTCAGCTGATTTAATAATTCAAAGAGCATGTGTTGCTCGCCAGCGATGCGGGATAGCTACGCGGCAATCCGTTCCCTTAGATTATTCATGGTTTTTATTTATATTTATTTTTTCATAAACCTGTCTTTCGATCCATGTAGTTGTGCCACGATGTGGTCCATCAGCCGAAGATTGCACGAATTATAGGATATTCGTGATATGTGCATTTTACATGGGTCCGAGGAGCTGTAACGTGTAGAAGTTTTTTTTTTGTTGGAAGAAACTTCAAGCAAAACTGCACTCTTCTTTAGCCGGCAACTCAAAAGCGTAAAAATACATACATCGAAAGATCCCAAGTGACACTTCACGATGATGATACCAGCAGCAGTGAGCCGGGAACTCTGAAGCGATGGAAGACATTTAAACAATGCAGAGATACGTCGCCTTGCTTCACTGTCCGATAAATGAGCGAGTGTAACATTTTATTGCACAATCCACATCCTTGCTGTGAAGCGCAGGTGAGCTAGTGGGTCACACGTGAGCATGAGAGGGTCCAGTAGCATTGGTAACCTAACGCGTGGGCGATGTGAGCCGTTAGGTGAGACCAGGGAACGGCGCGAAGATCCAGTGATGGAGCAGCCCAACTCTCCGAGATGACAGAAACGTGGAAAAGAAGGAGGTAAGGGAGGAAAAAGTTTCTTGACTTCCCGTGCGTGTATTTTTTGCACCAGAATAACCACCCCAGACCTGAAAACGGGAAATTACCCCCCGGCTAATAAAGTGGTCCGTTATCAGAGCCTGCTCTGGAAGTTGTTCGACAAATGTAGTTTAGTATGCTATATACGCCTTCATAGTTCACGTGCAGCCCGAATTAATTCCGTGATAGTCGGCAGCCCCGTTGCAGGTCTTTCGAATATGGCTTTGCACACCCTCATCATTCGCTCGTGCTGCACAGAATTATTTGGCCGTTCAAAGAGGATGCGAATCGATCCATTTAGGGCCTGACCGAGGATTGCAGTGGCGCGTTTGCAATCGTTACGCCTGCATGGCTGACGTGGTGGCTCTGGGTATTTATTACCAAGCACCGATGCCTCGGCGTCATTCGAGAATTCCAACCGAGCCGAATGACGCCTCTCATAAAAGATACCCTGCAGGAATGTCTGTACTGCATCTGTCTATAACGCAACCCACTCGGTTGCCCGAGAGAATGCTCAACTCGTTTTCATTACATACGAACACATGAACGTCGTCAACGTCGTCCTCTCAGCTTTTTGCGTAGAGGAGCACCGCTGTAGACAGAAGCGCCCTCTTTCAGTAGCTCCGTTCTCTTGCGAATGCGTGGTTCTTCACACAACAACTGACAGTGTTGTGAAAGACGCAGTGGATGACTAGCCCGGAATAGTGCCAGCTATGACTTGCCAAGAATAACAAGCGGTATTTTGCGGGCGGGATAAAGATGAACGCACGTCACAAGCACCAGGCATCCAAGGGACGTTGACCGCCGGGTCGGTGTGACCGTCAGCACAAAAATTCAAACCCGTCCCTGAGAACAGCTGCTTACGATATGACTCATTCTGGCGAACGACGCACCCACGGCCCCGTATGAGAGAGACCCATAGAGCTCCACTCGACACAGACGTACACACTTAAAGATTGGAGCCGAGCGAACGACGTCACTTGTACACAGAGCAGCCTCAGAAAGACGCGCGACAGCTCTTACGAGTTTCCACAGCTTCCTTGCGACACGCCATAAATAAAGGGGGGCACGGAGCGGCGTTTATAGTCGATAAAAAGTTTTTACTTTGCCGTCGGACTCGACAGTTTAGTCCCACGGAAACAGAGTGTATGTATACGGGGCCTACGCACGTGAAAGCTTGCAGCGAGCTGGCGAGGGTTGCTACATGGTCCGGCTGCAAGAGGACATGACCGGCATATGTTTTATGGCGCCTGGCGGCCGGCGACACGACCAGAGGGTCTCGAAATCTCTCCACTCGAATTGTAAACGTCGCTCCAAGAGTTCGCCGCCAATAAAAAACGTGGAGTGCAGCAAGTTCGGTGTACGTGGAGAATTAAATGCACAGTGGTCAGTCTTGAAGCGGGTCCCATTGCAACCTGTGGCTGATACAAGTGGCCTCACTGACATTTGTCAAACTTTTTTCTTGAGATATGTCACGAGAAAAAAAAATGCCGCAAGAAGCAGGGAGCGAGATAGCGTCGGAAACCAAGCCTAGGATGGAAAGGTACCGAGGAGCTCCTACGAAAGCAGGAGAGATGACTGACTGCAAAAACGAGCGCTTTACCTAACCAGCTCAAGAAAATAGCCTAATTATCGAGGAGGCACAGTGAACACCCGTCATTAGAAAAGTTTGTATTGGCACTTGGGACAAGTGCTTCGAAAAAAAAAAATAGGGGCGGCAAATTGGGTTTATGCGGAGAAAATGTGATAGCATTTTTCTTTTACTCACCAGTCCATTTCAATTCTGATTCGATTCTACGTGTATTCCAGGTGTAATTCTATTCCAATTTTGATTCTATTCTCATTCTTTTCTTATTCCTATATTCGTAATCGCTTCTTTAATTCATTTTTGCTTAATCCTTCTTAGTCCCCCTTCTCTCCCCTACAAGTGGCGAGGGGAAGAGGGACTGTTGGCAGGTGGCAGGTGGACAGAGGAAAATGGCTCCCAAACACCACCGTACACCTGCCCCGGTTGCCAGGTGGAGGCTTCACACAGAAGTCAACGCTGTCTCCAACGCCAGTTTTCGCTTTCACGGCACTCCTAATGTTATCGAAGTGGGTAGCATAGTCAGAAGTGGGTAGCATAGAAATTCCAAAGGAATATGGTCTGAATGACGATAGCTATCCGAATACAGCGCCTCTGATAATAGCTTAGGCTGACTTTTTTTTTTGAAAAAGAGCGGTAAATGCGATAAGTTAAAAGAAGCCCAATAAGTAAAATTACGCACAAAGAGAAGACAGCTGACGAGGCAGTTCAGTGTACATGCACGAATAGATTGTCCGCGAACTCGAATCTTACATGAAAACATTTTGGCGGTCCGATCCTGAAAAGGGACGGAATTCGATAAAACAACCAGAAATCCTTCCCGCGTTAGATCAGATTAAGTGAAGTCAGGAGACCAAACCAGCAACTGAAAAAGCGAGTGTAAGCGGAAGCATGGCGTTAGTTTTATCTTCGTCGCAGAGTCTGCGATGTCTCGTCCAGCGGCACTGTCACCACGATGCGACGAAATCATGTCTTCATGGGACGAACTCGTGTGTTTACCCTTGCCTGCCCCACGAAGTTAGTCGAGCCGTCACTGCAGATAACAATAGGCTGACCGATTTTAGGACAGGCTGCCTCTTCCCTGGTTACATACACATATTCCGTGTCGGTCAACATTTACTTCGTCATCTCCCGTTAACCAACCAACCAATGCCAATACAATGAAAATGCGAGAGAAAAGTTCCAGCTTTTTTGTTCTTGCTAACCGCTACATTGCAGATCAGCAAGAGAGTCAGATTTTTCCGGAAAATATGAATACGATGTGATATGTACTGTATTGGTTCCTACATAACGAATAAAATTCGAAATACAAGGCTTATTTGTGGGCGCCTAAATGTGAAAAAGCTGCGCACATGTACTGATACGAACGCATACGAACAATTCACAGCAAAGTTTCTACTCCTTCCAACGCCTGCTCATCTAGCAGTGTGCCCTCTGAAATTGTGATCTTGACTGGATGATCTTACAGTACTGTGCCGGCCTTTCTGTCAGCCGATAATATGAATTTGTTGGAATAAGTTTGCTGTAAACAGCGGTAACAGTGTGAGAATTCGGTAATCATTTTTGAACAGAAACGAGAAATGTTGACATTCGCGCAGTGAGTCCTGTACATGATAATCAGAGCAGTATGACACCCCTCATAACGCACGTGCAGCTTCTTCACGTTTAACATAACATAACACAACATAACACAACACATCATAACACAACATAACATAACATACATAACATAACATGACTGAAAGAGACAAGGAAAAGCAAACTACAAGTGGAAGCAGCGGCGCTGCGAACAGCGCAGACTATGCTGCGCAGTACACTTATACAGCAGCATTGGAATGATAAAGTGTTGATATATTCCTTTCTTCTTCGAACATAGTCTCGGGGGAGCATTACACATTGATTTTGGTTCAAGTTATCTGGAGGCTAGACGTCAATAAGGTACAGCCCCGGATACAGTCGCTGAGCCTACTAATGTTCAGATCATGTCAGTCTCGCATTTGTCTATCAAAATATGACTCACGTAGTCTACATACAAACAAGCAAAATTTTTGTTTGGACTGTGCTTTTTCTGGGCAGCGTTTGCATAGCTCTAGCATGCCTTAAGTGCTATTTTGTGTCCCGTCTTTCGCGTTGTGTATGCTGTACTTTCAGTACATATTACCGCTCGAGTTCTTCGGTGCACTTCGCTGAATCGCTCTTTGGTCGTCTCGTTACCAGCAGAGGCAAGCCTGGGGCGCACAATCCAAAAACCAATTTCTCGAGACCGTTGATCCGGAGTTCCCGGGTTTGATCCCGACCGCGGCGGCTGCGTTTTTTTGGAGGAAAAACGCTAAGGCGCCCGTGTGCTGTGCGATGTCAGTGCACGTTAAAGATCCCCAGGTGGTCGAAATTATTCCGGAGCCCTCCACTACGGCACCTATTCTTCCTTTCTTCTTTCGCTCCCTCCTTTATCCCTTCCCTAACTGCGCGGTTCAGGTGTCCAACGATATATGAGACATACTGCGCCATTTCCTTTCCACCAAAAAAACCAATTATATATAGACCGTTAACGTTAGCGCCCGACGTGGTGCGACAATAGTGTTCTGCCGAGAGTCGTCCGGGGTAAGCTTAAATTATATGCGTCAGCGTCTTAAGGGGAAGTGAGATATAAAGAAATGTTTCAGTCGAATGACAACGCGCTTTGTTCTCTCTTCCCTCCTCCCGCAATTCCCAGACTTTCCTCATCTGGTTCCTTTTGTCAATCTTACATGCCCTCTTACTCGGGCCGCAGCGGAACAAGGAACACGCTAATTAGCCGAGCAGGCTTGGTCTCTCGCGTAATAAGTAGAAGAAGCAGATCGAAGAAAGAAATAAAGGAAGAAAAAGACATGGAAAGCGGGAACAGCAGCGCGCATAGATCGGGGGAATCTTTAGGGAAATCATGCGGAGGCCGGCAAGCACACGTCGCCGATATAGATAGAAAAAGAAAAAAAAGTTGAAGACGAAGTCGAGCGGCCGAAAAGAAATGCGGTGTCGTCAATGAAGCGAGAGTAGATCTAGTTGCTCGTCGGCTAGAATCAGGAGGCGGCACAGAGGCGACAGTGCAGCCGTTGCCGTCGTCGCTAAGTAAATGAGGCAGCCGACGCCGCCGCGGAGACGGAAGCGCCAGCTAGCGGCCGCGTATAGAAGAAAAAAATAGGGAAGGGAGTGGTGGTGGAGACTGGAGGAGGCGTCAGAGTAGAGACACTGGGCACCGCTAATTCTCTTATGTGCGCAGAGCGGAGGAAGAATGAGGAGCCGATATTATGCAAGGGTGGCGAGAGTATATTCTTGAAGCAGCGATATTCTCCGTGGTAACGTCGCTCGCTGGTTCACGGCTCGAGAAAAGATGAGGGGAAGAAGGGGAGACGGAGAGGGGGGGAGGGACGGTTGTGTCTCGTCGCTAATGCGATAGAGTCCCGGGACGACACAAGTCGCCGCGCCGGGAGCTGTTTCGCGTGGCGCGACGCGAGAAAGAAAAAAAAAACATCACCAAACGCCACACGGAACAAACGTCGTTAGCGTTGGCTGTTGCTGCTGCCCTCTGTCGTAGGGAACGAGCGATGTGCTTCCAGGCGGTGGCCGGGGTCGGCTGGGGGATGAAGAATAACGAATGGGAGAGGAAATAATTTGCAGTCGCGGGTCAGCCAGAAATAATCACACCGAAAAAAAAAAGATTAGTGAAGAGGCGAAGGAAAGAAAAGCAGCTATTGCAAATGAACTCTCGAGGAGATCGCGCGAGACTGCAGTACGTTTTCTCGGCGCTTGCATAAGTGCCTGGGGGCGCGCAGAAGCAGGCTTCCTTTTAATTCGGTGTCCGAAATTTCCGATTCTTCCGTTATCGTCGAAAAAAAAAAGCCAGGCAAACAAAGGAATAACCTGGAGCAAAAAAGAGGAGAAATTAAGGAATAGGGGCGCAGTGCCACTCATTGTACCCAGGGCGACGGTAAGACGAGTTCCGCTTCTTCCGACCTCCGGAGTTCGGCAGCCCAGGAAAGTGATCTAAACCCATTAGTCGAGAGTGAGCTTCGACCATTGCAGGGCAAGCTGGAAGCTTCGGAAGAAGGAAAATTTTCTCATTGTGTGTTCAGTTCCGCGAGGTCTAATTCGAGAACCCGATTCCATTCTAACTATTTTTCATTTGAATTCCTCTGCTCGTGAATCATCTCGGACAGCGCGACACCTCTCCCATCACCAAGACCGGCCACTCGTTGCAGAGAATGACAAGAAAGAAATAGGACTGCAGGAGAAAAAAAGCCTTGATACAAGCTTAGATGTCGTTCGAAGCGGCGTCTATGAGGCTGTCGCTTTCTTCCTTACTAATCATTAAAAAAAAATAGTATCTACATGCTTTCTTGCCTTTTCGACGCACAATAAACATAAATTGTGGCTGCTAACTCTCATTTGCTTGTTTATTTTATGAACTGTATTATTTGCCTCCAATTAAAATAGGAACCATCGTTGTTCATTACTACTAAAATTTTCGAGGTCTCATGTATTACAAGTGACCTGAGAAATGATACATTTGGCTTAGTTCCTACCCAGCTCGTACTTTTGGTTCAGTCGCGAAAATAATCGCAAGAGAGTGTATTAGCATAGCATAAACGAACACTAGATTGCCATATGCCTTGTGCGCATGCGCTGCGCCAGCTGCACTCCCAATCTGGCCGCGCAGCTGCTCCTGCGCGTGCGCAGCCGGCGTACGGTATTCTGGTATATGTCCATGCCAGAGTGTCTCTGCTGTGCAAAACACTTAAATAGCTCATGAATTTGAAGAACGGCGCAGAGCGGGTCGAGTATTTCTCCCTCCCTCCCTCACTCACTCACTCACTCACTCACTCACTCACTCACTCACTCACTCACTCACTCACTCACTCACTCACTCACTCACTCACTCACTCACTCACTCACTCACTCACTCACTCACTCACTCACTCACTCACTCACTCACTCACTCACTCACTCACTCACTCACTCACTCACTCACTCACTCACTCACTCACTCACTCACTCACTCACTCACTCACTCACTCACTCACTCACTCACTCACTCACTCACTCACTCACTCACTCACTCACTCACTCACTCACTCACTCACTCACTCACTCACTCACTCCTGTGCAGAAACAGGCATCACAATTTTGCAAACTGCGGCTGTTGGAGCGTTCAAAGCGAGGAAAAAGACATACTGGCATATTAAAAACCGCACTGTCACCTTCTTAACCTAAATTCCACAGAAGCCTTGCTGTTGGAACACACCCAAAGTAGAATCCCAATTCAACATGCCAATATCGTCTTCTTAGAGCACTACAGAATGAAGGGATCGCAATATTATTATATCCTGTTCTGTAAAAGAGCTACAGTGGTGTAAAAAATGGAGCTTTAAAGCTCACTATTCGACCAGTTTTGAAAATTTTAGATGTTCAGAAATTGAGGGCCTAATTAGATATTCTTTTTCCAGTTCTCACTAGATTAAGAAACGTTCTTTTAAATGCGAGAAGCTCCATACTCAAAGGCAGAGGTGCTGTCTAAAAAAAAAAAAACAATTTCTTCTTCTTGTATTTAGGTATGGATCCTGGGGGCGGAACTTCCTCTCATAACACAAAACAGATAGTAGCGCAGTTGACCTTCATACGACGACCGCCCTTTTTGAACCCTGTCAGTTTATCCTCCTCATTCGTGCTATGTCGGCAGCGACAAAAATACATAGCCATTCCGCTTCGCTCCATAGCATGATCGACCCTTCCAAGTGCAGGAACGTGCAGGCGAAGCAATAGCTAGCAAGTTGAACGAGAAGCATGTTATAGTATCCCTGTTATACCGTGAACTTGACTCCATCTAAGAAATTGGCAGGCGCCCCAAAAGATAAAAATACATAAATAAATCTTGAGGAGCCAACGCTGGCGTGCAGCATGAAAAGGAGGAATAATTTACGTCAAAACTTATCTTTAACTAATGAGTAGCGACCCTAATTAAGTTACAACAACCTCGTCGGAAGATTCATCATTGGAGCGTACTCTTTCCGACCAGCAAAAAAAGAAGTTAACAGAAAAAAATGATAAAGTCTGCATGGGCTTAAGACGCGTGTTCATTTAAACACGAATAAATGATGCAGTGATTTCGAAACGTGTTTCAAGTTTTCTAGTAACTTTGACAATGCTCATTTTTTCGGCTTCCAGGCTTACCTACGGCCATCGAATTTGTATTCAGAAATCTTATCATGCGCACCGAAAATCGAAGCAACTCCTGCGTCGCAATTTTCTTCCATTACCGTAGAAACCGGAATATGGTTTATTGTTTATGGGGGTATAACGTACCAAAGCGACTCAGGCTATGAAGGACGCCGTAGTGGAGGGCTCCGGAAATTTCGACCAGCTGGGGTTCTTTAACGTGCACTGACATCGCACAGTACACGGGTCTCTAGAATTTCGCCTCCATCGAAATTCGACCGCTGCGGCCGGGATCGAACCCGCGTCTTTCGGGCCAGCAGCCGAGCACCATAAGCACTGAGCCACCGCGGCGGCTCTAAAAACACGAATAATCCGAGGGTACCACAGTATTTTGTAATGCTCACCTGCGCGCAATACGAAAACGAAACGACTTCGTTCCAAACCAAGCGTCGTTTTTGCGTCATGTTTTAAAACGCGAACCACGGCAAGGCGTGACAAAATAGCTGCGTCATTGAAATAAACGTGCTCACCTCTTCGACGAATACTTACTTCCATGTTCTGCGAATTCGCCACACACACACGCGCGAACGAGGAAAATTTCGAAACAGCGCGTACGGACTGCTTCTATCTGCTTTCCCAGCTGTTTCTGTACCTCACAGGAAAGCAAAAGGCAGACAAGTCGCGAAACGGTCGTTCGGGCCAACGCAGTGTCGTACACAAAACCCAACCCTCAAACGACGTCCTCACTTCTTCCTATAATGCCGAGAGATCGCGTAGTCGGCATACCGGCCTAGCATACCCCGAATACTTGCAGGCAGCAGAAAGGGCGGGCAAAAAGCAAGGAAAAACAATAAAAACAGAAGCCGCGTGTTCAGCGTCTTTGCCTTAGTTTCTGCTGCATCTCTCCCTTTCTCTCTCAGGACATGGCCTCCACTTCCATAGCTTGGCTCGTAATCCATCGTCCCCTTTTCGAGCTTTTATAGCGTATGTGTGTCTGCTTCTCCGCCCCTGCCTCACTCCCTCCTTAGCTGCAAATTCTTAGAACAGCGGAGGATTTTAAGAACGCCAGCTTACCTCTAATCTGCACCGAAAGGGTGGAAAGAAAAAGGAAATTGAAAGAAAGAATGTGAAGAAGGAAGAGAGAGTGACAGAGAAAAAGAAAAAAAAAAACGGGCAGAAAATGACGCCGAGTTTGAAGGACCAACAACAGCGACAATAGCGGCATGACACTCAGTGGTATAGAGTAACGTGTAGAAATGAATGAATCTGCAGGCCACGTAAAACAAGTGCAAAAGGAAACTGACGCAACTTTTACAGAACGGCTCTTCAGCCTGCAGGAGAAAAACGTGAAACATTGAAAAGAAAAACGAGAAGGAAATAAGTGCTTGATAGAATAATAATAATAAAAGAGATATAGAAGTGGAACAGGATGGAACGGCAGGGCTGTAGCTTGTTTTATGTCTAGCGACGGCCTCGTCCTCCAGCACATGGTGCGCGGGGCTCCTTAATAAGGAAGAAGAGGTCAGAAATGGGTTCCTCTCCCACTTCTCACAAAACCCAGTGAAAACCAGGGTCAGAAGGCGGAAGATATGGGATGGGAAGAAGGGAAGATATGGGATGAAAAGGATGAGGAGCAGCAAGGAGATCCGGTAGGGAAGAGCGCCTCGTGAAGCAATCCAATGTTGCAAAACTGGGTCGCACGCGCGCCCTGGGCCGGCCACGTGGATCACACACTTTGCAGCTGCGGCCCCGCGGAGGCCTTCCGGCCGCTGTGCGTCGTCGGGAACGGAGCTTTCTTTCTTTCTTTCTTTCTTTCTTTCTTTTTCTTCCCTTCCTTCCTTCCTTCCTTCTTTCTTTCTTCCTTCCTTTCTTTCTTTCTTCCTGTTTCTTTCTTCCTTTATTTCTTTTTCTCTTTATTTCTTTCTTTTTCTCTTTCTTTCCTTCTTTCTTTCTTTCTTTCCTTTTCTCTTTCTTTACTTCTTCCTTTCTTTATTTCTTTCCTTTTCTCTTTCTTTCCTTCTTCCTTTCTTTTCCTCTTTCTTTCTCTCCTTTCTTTCTTTTCTCTTTCTTCCTTTCATTCATTCTTTCTTTCTTTCTTTTTCTTTCCTTCCTTCCTTCTTCCTTTCTTTCTTCCTTTCTTTCTTCCTTTCGTTCTTTCTTCCTTCCTTTCTTTCTTCCTGTTTCTTTCTTCCTTTCTTTCTTTTTCTCTTTCTTTCCTTCTTTCTTTCTTTCTTTCTTTTTCTCTTTCTTTACTTCTTCCTTTCTTTATTTCTTTCCTTTTCTCTTTCTTTACTTCTTCCTTTCTTTTTCTCCTTCTTTCTCTCCTTTCTTTCTTTTCTCTTTCTTCCTTTCATTCACTCTTTCTTTCTTTCTTTTTCTTTCCTTCCTTCCTTCTTCCTTTCTTTCTTCCTTTCTTTCTTTCGTTCTTTCTTTCTTCCTGTTTCTTTCTCCCTTTCTTTCTTTTTCTCTTTATTTCTTTATTTTTCTCTTTCTTTCCTTCTTCCTTTCTTTCTTTATTTTTCTCTTTATTTACTTCTTCCTTTCTTTCTTTTTCTCTTTCTTTCTCTCCTTTCTTTCTTTTCTCTTCCTTCCTTTCATTCACTCTTTCTTTCTTTCTTTTTCTTTCCTTCCTTCCTTCTTTCTTTCTTTCTTTCGTTCTTTCTTTCTTTCTTCCTGTTTCTTTCTTCCTTTCTTTCTTTTTCTCTTTATTTCTTTCTTTTTCTCTTTCTTTCTTTCCTTCTTCCTTACTTTCTTCCTTTCTTTCTTTCTTTTTCTCTTTCTTTACTTCTTCCTTTCTTTATTTCTTTCTTTTTCTCTTTCTTTACTTCTTCCTTTCTTTTTCTTTTTCTCTTTCTTTCTCTCTTTTCTTTCTTTTCTCTTTCTTTCTTGCTTTCTTTCTTTTTGTTTCCTTCAATTCCTTCTTCCTTTCTTTCTTCCTTTCTTTCTTTCTTTCTTTCTTCCTGTTTCTTTCTTCCTTTCTTTCCTTTTCTCTTTACTTCTTTCCTTTTCTCTTTCTTTCCTTCTTCCTTTCTTCCTTCCTTTCTTTCTTTCTTTTTGTCTTTACTTCTTCCTTTCTTTATTTCTTTCTTTTTCTCTTTCTTTACTTCTTCCTTCTTCCTTTCTTTTTCTCTTTCTTTTCCTCTTTCTTTCTCTCCTTTCTTTCTTTTCTCTTTCTTCCTTTCATTCTTTCTTTCGTTCTCTCTCTCTCTCTCTCTCTCTCTCTCTCTCTCTCTCTCTCTCTCTCTCTCTCCCCTTTCTTCCTTTCTTTTCTCTTTCTTTCTTTCTTTTTCTCTTGCCTTCTTTCTTCCTTTCTTTCTTTTTCTCTTTCTTTCTTTGTTTTTCTCTTACTTTTTATCTTTTTCTTCCTTCCTTTCTTTCTTTCCTTCCTTCCTTCTTCCTTTCTTTCTTTTCCTTTCTTTCTTTCTTCCTTTCTTTCTTTCTCTCTCTCTTCCTTTCTTTCTTTCTTTCCTTCTTCCTTTCTTTCTTTTTCTCTTTCTTCCTTTATTTCCTTCTTCCTTTCTTTCTTTTGCCGTTCAAGCATGACCAAGGAGAATGAGCGTGTCAAAATATTTAAATGTATTCATCATTATCATCACCCCGACTACGCCTACTGCAGGGCAAAGGACTTTCCCCACATCATTTCAATTAACCAAGTGCAGCGCCAGCTGCGGCCATCTTATCCCCGCGAACTTCCTTATCTCATCATCTACCTACTGCGGAAAGAGGAAAAGAAAGGCATCGCTAACCTTGCAGAAAAATTAGCAGTTCGAATACAAGAGAAAGGATAAAGTCTTCGCTGTATTCATGTCATATCGCTTACTCGCTTTGGTTAAAGGCAGTTTTGTTTCGCAAGGTGTTCTCTACTCTAATTCGGGCCCCTTCTTTTTATTACGCACTCCTAGATCCACATGTGTTCATGAAATGACCCTGTTTCGACCCCCCCCCCCCCCCCCTCTTCTCCGTTCTGGGCAGGGTAGAAACAAGGGCTTCAAACGACTGCCAATGTTTTTGCAGCAGGTTACAAAACCTACAAAGCGTTTCTCCATGGGCTTCAAAACTCCTCAGCCCGATCCTAAGAGATGTGCGACGTTCCCAAGAACAGAACAAAGAATGGCCGGAAACGCATTTATATCAGTCGCTGCTACTCGGGCGTAGAACACGGATGAGGACTTTGGGAGAAAAAAAAGGAAAGCGGGTGGAATGGTGGCTCAGAAATGTCGAAGTGTTTTGTTGAGATATCTGTCTCTGATGCGGCTATAGCAAGGTACTGCTTTATTTTTCTACCGATAGATGACACTGGAGGGATAATATCGGGCTGTCGGCCAAATGAGGCTGTCTGACCCTCCTGCTTTTATTTTTATCAGCGCGAACACTTTGGCATGTTGCAATTTTCGGCGACAACACAATTGTGAGTCTGGAGACTGACTTGCTTTATTGTGAAAACTTCTGGACGAAATTCACTTCTGGTTGGTAAATAATATATTAGTCGACTAGCCTAGAGATTGAAAGCAATATCAGCTCATATACAATATTATTTACTGACAATAATTTTTCTTTAATTTACTCACTAAGAACCTTACCACTTTTGTCAAAGTATCAATATTAGAAATACTACCGGCCTATTACCTAAAAAGCGAATAAGAATTGACTTAGTCATTGGAAACAACGCCACACAACGGGAGTTTCAGTTACATACTAGTGGCACCACTGCGTAAAATGGCATTTTTCATTTCACCTTCGCTGCGAATTGGCAACGAAGAGTGGCAGTTTGTCTTGTAATCATATAAATTTCCTACGCACCTCAGTAATGCAGGTGGCGTTGAAGAGAGCAAAAAGAAGAGAATGGGCAGCGGTTCGTACTTTTTGATTGTCTTACACGCCGCACCAGCCCCCCCCCCCCCCCCCTTTCGCTCTCCTTTCCCACTGGGTCCCCCGACAAGACTTTAATGAATACGTTTTCGATTACTGCTCCATAAGGCACCGGAAAGATTAGTAGGGTTTGACGATTTTAAGTTTGGTGAGTGGTACGTAATTGGCAACATGTTAATTTCATGACAACTTTGAACGACGAATTACATGGTAAGATTAATGATAAATCAGCCAAGAAAGAGAAAAAAACAATAAGCATCAGTGGCTGGCTGAAAGAGTTGGTACCGGTGCCGGCATTTGAGAAATATAACCCCCTTAAACCAATGACATTACTTTCTGCCTAGACACGCAGGTGTATCTGCAGCATTCACGTTACTGCGATGGCGTGGAGGGCTCACACAGAGGATGTGACGAATTAGGAAGGGCGGGTATATGCACTTGCCATGAGTCCCGTGGTGACCGCGATGCCCCTGCCACAGTACGTGTTGGGCACGATGTCTCCGTAGCCCACGGAGAGAAACGTGATTGCCGTCAACCACATGGTGTTCAGCAAGTTTGCATGCTCCTCGTCGTGGTACCTGCGCGGAGAGAGAGGAAGGGCGGAGAGAACGCGGTTAGGCACGGCTGGGCGCCAGGTATGCGGCGCGCTAGACGCGTACTGCATGAGGGACCGAGGGACACGTATGCTAGAGTTCAATTAATTTGTTTTCACGTCGTCAGAATGATTCGAACCCCGGTAAGAACAATGGTAGGCGCACTATACACGAGGCCAGACCGAATCGAGATATTAAGGCTAATTGCTGCTGGTAATAAGACAGCGTTAGATCAAACTTGTACGATATGCAGATAGGAAGACGCACGCACGCACGCACGCACGCACGCACGCACGCACGCACGCACACGCACACACACACACACACACACACACACACACACACACACACACACACACACACACACACACACACACACACACACACACACACACACACACACACACACACACACACACACACACACAATGTGCGCGTGAACGAATAAATGAATGAACGGAAGGACAAACAAGCCGACATCAGTCCAACCAAGAGCCCTCATGAATAATGGAATATAGGACATCAAGAATACATCTACTATTGAGCAAAATGAGTGCGCGCGTAAAATAGGATGCAAGGAGAGTGCGTAACGTACAGCAAAGACCCTCAGGTGTAAGGCAACTAGTACATGTAGTGGTAAAAACAGCTACGTGGTATTGTTTCGAGCCAATCTTTTTTTTCCGGGTTATTTAGGCAAATTCCATCAGCCGATCATGTAATCGCTGTTAAATAGCTATGCTCAAGAACGAAAATAGTGGACTCACTCCATTATGCACTGCACAAAAATACTTTGCAAAATATGCATGTTTACACGGAAGTCACTAGGGTTCCCTCCTGCGACTTACCTCTCTCCGGTATATAGATTTACATGCAGCCTCTAGCAAACATCGTAGTACAGTGTCCCGCATCGAGTATGTATGCTCATGTGCTCAATATTTCAGTAAGTCTACCATGCACACATTCCTGTAGGCAAACAGCTCGATTACGATCAGGTACTCAATTAAAGGCTCTAACGATTTCGACATGGCACGCCAGAGACATTGAGCTCGCGCTAACAGTATGCTCCGTTCGTGCCTTGCACCCTCGGTGCACTTACGTAAGGCCTTACGTAAACTTGCTCGCGTCAACGCAGCTCTAAGGTAACGATCTCGCGTTTGCAAACAAGAGGCTTATGAAACGTCCGACTTCACCCGGTTCGCATGGATGTGTCACCGCTTTGCGTCCGTTTGAGACTACGATGGGTTCGCGTGCGCTGCAATTGATGCGATCCCTGCTGATTACAGTCAAGTACCGGTGACGGCTTCCTCTTTGCTTCGCTCAAAAAAGAATTTGAGCCGTTGAAGAGATTAGCGTACATTCATAGACCACCCGGCTGTTTTCATTTTAAGGTATTTTACAGCCATTTAAACTTTAAGAATTTTCCCCGTTATAGCGATTAATCCAAATGCCTCATCATCATAAGCCGGGTTAGGCGACAACAAGAAAAATTCGTAGTGTTTGTTGAACTTTCCTTAGTTTGAAATGAAATGAACAATGAATCTTAATCCATTATGCGAAGCGGATTTGAAACCCAGCTATAGGCAAGTTATGCGTAGCGTATTTGTTAATTTATGAAAACTTTGTTTCGCTATCACAAGGCTGGCAGTCATTGCAATCAGTGGCAGTGACAGCAGATTTTTTTTTCTCTTTTCAAACCTTTCTTTGTGCCAGAGTTTAATGTCAGGAACAATAAAGGCAGAGAAGAAGTTTAGCAGGAAACGTACTTAGAAGCAAAGTTAGGGGTATAAAGCGTACAGAAATAAAAATGAAAAAAAAAGTTGCAGACGTTCTCACAACGTGACGTGGCTCGTAGGCCCCGTGGCCAATGACAATATGGCTCATGTGACCATATTGTGTGGCTACGTCATTTAATGCAGACGATGGCGAGGAGATCTTGACGGAATAGGGACGGGGTCCTGCCCATAATATAACTGGCACGGTAAAATGAAGAGATGATTAAAAAAATGATAACATTCCGGATGATAAGATAATGATATGTGATAATATTCTAGCAAATGGGCAAATAAATGGCAGCGTTCTCGGTTAGAGCATGCTACGGCGCCGTTGGTACCACTTAGTGCGAAGAAAGTCACCAATACAACTATCTTCGTAGTGCGCGGCTCGTAACTGAACCGCGCCTTTTAGTTTGACCATGTCAGAGGAGTCTCAGGTCAGGTGGAGGTCCGGAAGGATCAAACGAACGTGAGAGCTCTGCGCCAGTGTGGCGGGCAGGGACAAAAAGCGCTCTTACCCGCGATTGTGAGGCATGTCTTTTTTTTTTTTCCTTTGTGACTCTGAAATTCCTTATCGGTGCGGATATTCGCCATATCCGACGCCGCTGGTCCCAGTCACGCACATGTCACCCGAGGTGTCGCGCCCAACCATGACATGCGCGCACGTGCACGCTATAGCTGAGATAGCAGACACCTACGTGCCACAGATTTGTGCCAAGAGAAAAAGCGCTCTTGTTGGAAACCCTGCCAGTCTAGTCTAGTCTGTTGTTGCCAGGAAGAAAGAAAAGGAAAGTGCACAGGCCTGCCCACTGGCTCAAGCCGAGCCACAATCACTACCACGTGCAGATAGTAGGAGAGTTGAAAGATGGGATAGAAAGACAGGATAGTAAAGACGCGCTAAAGACAAGGCCGATCCCGGAGGTAGTGCAATACCGGGCGAACCGGTGGCGGGAGTGTAGCATCCTTCAAACTCTCCGCCACATTTGCAAAAATAAGTCCAATTGGACCCGTAACAGATACTCTACAGGGTCCGGACATGCTAGTTCTGTAGCTCCTTTTTATACCACTGAATGCCGCTCAGTTCGGCCGGGTTGGCGAACTTGTCCTTCGCGGCCAAACTTTTTTTTTGCCACGGCAGAGAGAGCGAGAGAGGTTAGAGTTAGTGCCAGTGAGCGCCTCCCTACAGCTTATAATTAGAGATTAAGTGAACGAGTGATTTGAGAGATAAAGCGACAGATAAAGAAAAAATCGCATCAACAGCGTCTGCGTTCTAAACTCTCTAAATCTTTTTTCTCCACCTCAAACGGTTTTTGCCTGCCTTTGTCACCGGTATTTGACACGCCGACGTTGGAACCAGGCACCATTTTTTTTTTATTTTCTGTCAGCTGTCGGATTCTGCTGCGCTATTTAAAACACAATCCTTTACCAATTTTTCTTACTTCTAGCGCAGTTGCTTCGTAATTGTGTCGTAGAGCGGTGGCGCGAAGCTGTCGCTCCCCAGTCCATGATTTGTTTACCAGTACACCGATCGAAGAGGCTTAGGTGTGGTTTCCAGCGCAGGCATGCGCAGAACACAAACAGTTTACACGCCCGCAGTGCGCGAGGCCTTAAAGAATAAATAGCAACTACATCTCAATACTGACGCTCCGCGCGTGCAGAGACTACACAGTAGAGAAGAAAAAGAACAGCGCACCGGTCCCTCATATTGCGCGCGCACCTGCAGCTTACGTAGCTTCAGCCTCCCTTTTCTATAGCAAGTTGCGCCACCACCGGCATGTGGTTAAATATAGCGGCACTCAGCGCGTCCGCAAAGCCCTCGCGTTGCGAAACTACCATTGTTTGGAGGGCGACACGCGCGCGACAGCTCTCTTTCACGAGTGTTTTTTTTTTATTCGCATGTCGATGGGATGGTCGCATCTTTGTTGGGTTAGTGTCGCTCTGTTAACAGAGTTCCTGAGCTGTTATCTGAGTTTCTGAGCTGGTACTTGAGTGAGTCTATCTGTGTTGCCTGTTACGTGACAGACAGACAGACAGACAGACAGACAGACAGACAGACAGACAGACAGACGGACGGACGGACGGACGGACAGACAGACAGACAGACGGACAGACAGACAGACAGACGGACGGACGGACGGACGGACGGACAGACAGACAGACGGACGGACAGACAGGCAGACAGACAGACGGACAGACGGAAAGACAGACAGACAGACAGACGGACGGACGGACGGACGGACAGACAGACAGACAGACAGACGGAAGGACGGACAGACAGACAGACAGACAGACAGACAGACAGACAGACGGAAGGACGGACAGACAGACAGACAGACAGACAGACAGACAGACAGACAGACAGACAGACAGACAGACAGACAGACAGACAGACAGACAGACAGACAGACAGACAGGCAGACAGACAGGCAGACAGACAGACAGACAGACAGACAGACAAACAGGCAGACGGAAGGACGGACGGACGGACGGACGGACAGACAGACAGACAGACAGACAGACAGACAGACAGACAGACAGACAGACAGACAGACAGACAGACAAACAGGCAGACGGATGGAAGGACGGACGGACAGACAGACAGACAGACAGACAGACAGACAGACAGACAGACAGACAGACGGATGGAAGGACGGACGGACAGACAGACAGACAGACAGACAGACAGACGGACAGACAGACAGACAGACAGACAGACAGACAGACAGACAGACAGACAGACAGACAGACGGACGGACGGACGGACGGTGCTCACTTATCTCCCCAAGAGAAAGGCAGACAGCCTCATTCTTATCCTCTCAAAGCCAAAGGCAGCTTCATTCTTATCTCCTCAAAGCCTAGACCGACAGCTTCATCAAAGTTGAAATTCGGGCTTGTTGGTTCATACTTCGGAGCAATAGCGCAAACAGGACAAGGGACCAAGAACGAGTAGACACACAGTGCTGTGTGTGTCTACTCGTTTTTGGTCCCTTGCCCTGTTTGCGCTATTGCTCCGAAGACAGCTTCATTCCTTTTCCCTCAAAGCCAAGGGCACCACTTTGGTCAATCCGCTCGATCTCGCATTTTCGCCTCCTAAAACCTGCCCCGCTCACCAGTGGCAAGGCCGGTCAGCGTTGAACACGTTTTCATGCCTCGCACTTTGCATGCGGGCATTGTTCTCGTCGCTGAGACGAAATGCCATGTCCCGTTTCGAAATCTGCGACAGGCGTAGCGAGGTTGTTTTAATTTACGAGTGGCTGGAATGATTAGCCGGGATCATGCAGCTCGGTTTTTCTTTGACGGGACACGCCGACGGCCGCCGGCGATGGGTCCGACCGCCACCGTGCCTACTTGCCGCGCGCGCAGAAAGGCCGATGCATGTTTCAACGGAGTATTTGCTCAGAGTCGACTTGTATAGAAGCACAGGCGGGCATTGCATTTTGGTGGTGAGACAATGAGTAGACAGCAAACACGAGCCTTGGACATTGTCACCGCGCAATTTCGAAGATGTATATGTGGCGCAACGCTCATGCGAGGCCACAAAAACAAAAATACCATGTGCAAATACGCCAGCACTTTCAAGGGCCAGCTGGTACACCTGCCGAGTATTTATGAATCGTATGCGTTAGCGCGAGTGCCAGTGCTTTTGTGCTCAGCTGTTCTGTATTCCCGACTGATAAGATGTTTACAGCTAGCCGGTACACACTCCCGTCAGATTTCGACATGAGGTGAACAATGCAACGTCCTTAAAAGGACACGTATGTGCACTCTAAACAGAAGGGAGTAAATAGGGAGTAAGCTCTCATCTAGCGCACTCCCTTTTATGAAAGGGAGTGGAATAGAGGAGTGCTTATTTCCTTTTTACTCCCATAGAGCTTCTTATTGTTTAGAGTGTAGGATTTTACATACAACACGATGTTTGCGCGTTCAAGTGTTGTCAGCAACCGGATGCTGAATGTTGACTAAATTAATCGGGAGAACCCTTAAAGTTAACGCGTAGGTGGTCTCGAATAATCGGCTTAATATTTCTACCCCGCCAACGGAGCGCATCGCTAGGGAAAAATCAGATAAGCAGTAATGAGCGTTTCGACTTGCGAAATCTGCTTGTTCGCAACGCTTTGCCTCGCAAGAGCCCATCACAGCTACTGCTTCCGAGGAGAGTGCATACCCACTCATCCGATTCTTTACACACTGCATTCGTCAACATTTCGCTGCGCTAACAAAGCAAATGAAGGCGGCGAATTATCTTCGGCGCCGCAATGCCGACTGTATAGATACGCGCGCGCTCAATTTGAGAGCGCAGAGACGTCGAACTGCGGGCTGGAAAGAATAAAAAGTTGAAATAATTCAATTACAAACGGCACCAGTGCAGGCGGGCTCTTTCGCGACGGCTTCATTAGAAGAAAAGAAGGTTTCAAATCGTCAGCGCCGCACAATTTGTAACGGCGGAGGCATATAACGCTTAAAGAGGCAGGAGCTCTCCCTCCAGCCGCTCAGTGTGGAGCCCCCAACACGCACACTGCCTCGACCATTGCCTAACAAGGAGAAATGAGTTCGAAGAACCGCTCCCCACGTATCGGCGGCGCGTGAGCTTGGCCATGCAGTTCGCTGATCCGTAATTCGATTACAACGGCGCTGATTGAATTTGTTCCAGACTTTAAAGCGCGCGTTTGAACGGCGACCCGACGGCGCGTGCGTCTTGTTCGGGACCACCGCAGTTTCTTAGTTGGGCAAAGACGCTAGGCGGATAGTGGGGGGGGGGGGGGGGGGGGAGAAGATGATAAAGACGGTGACAGTGACCCTGTTTATCAAGGCGCGCGTTGCATCAAAGGATGGATGAATGGACGCGGCGAACGAAGGGCGGTGATCGCGCAGGCCCTAGTTCTTCGCGAGTTGTGTGCAATGCAGCGGGATGAACACGGCTAGGACTGTCCTATAAAAAGAAATAAAAAATATGAAGAAAACACATATGTAAAAGCCGTCACATATTGCTATTTACAGTGGCTTCTCTTGAATGACGATCGAATTTTTATAGGGCAAAATGCGGGTTGTAAATGTCATAGAGAAAGAAAGAGAGAGATAGAAATAGAAAGAAAGAGAGCTAGAAGCGAGAGAGAGTGCGAGATGAACAGAATGGGTGGTTCTTGAACAAAAAGAAAAGGAAGTCGCATGACGCATGTAGCAGTTCATCGAGCTGATTGCTATCAAGGAACCTGGACCAGGTTGGGATAGTAGAAATTAAGAATAAAAAGAGAGATAGAAGGAGAAAAACAAAAGGAAAGAGAGAGGGAAAGAGAGGCATGAAGAGTTTCGAAATTTCTAGACGAAGAAACCGACAGAAAAAATGGCCTGGCTTAGCTTATGGTTAAGCCTAGGATGCGAAGCATACGTCGTTTGGCAAGCCGTACTTCTCGTTCTTCTCCCGTTTCCGTGGCTCTTTGTAACTTGCGCTTTGCGGTCTGGCGAGCCGCCTTCTCCCTGGCCGACATCTCGCTGCTCAACTGACTCAACGAGTGCGTCGCCTTTTATACAATTGCGTGACGTCAGTATCTCCTAGCGGTAGGAGCGGGAGTTAGGCCGCCGGCGGAGGCTGCGCGTCCGCAAGCGAGCGCACGAGTTGAGCCCCAGCTTTCACAGCTGTTGTGACGTCATATCACGTGGTGCGCCGATGTAGGTCAAGTGGTAGCTACGCGGCCGCGCGCGGCGCAGCAAGGAAGAGCTCGGTTGTGCGGCTAGTCGCTAATACGTGGCTATCGAGCATTGTGTTTCCTCGGCGCTTCTTTGATGGTTTAGCATGCACCGTATTAATCCACCCTCGTAGACGGTGGCGCAGTGCCTGAGGTCTTCAACGGGCGAGCACAAGGTCTTGGTAACAAATTATGCCCGCAGCGGTCGCATTTAGAGGGGTGCCAAATTATAGAGCGCTCTTGTGTTGAATCATGTCAGCGCGCATTCAAGCACTCCAGGTGGTCTTTACTGATTCAGACTCCTCCACCACGGCTTCTCTCATATACGTAACGGCCCAGGTGCAGCTGCGGGACGTCAAAGCTTCACACAAGGAATATTAGCCAGTGGGTGCAGTATAATGCAACGCGTATGAAACAAACAAATATCAGTACTGCCAACGTAAGTAATCTCATCTCATACGCGCCCAAAAATCGCTCGATGTTGTTATAAAAAACGAAACATTCTGGTGTTAACTAATTTCCGTTTCCTCGCAAAAAGAAACCTAATGAGCGTACTCTCCACAAAGTAATTTCGTCAAGCATAGTGACACGAAAGTAGCTGGTTGTCCCACGAGAGCAAAACGGGTTCTCTATTTCCGGTTGAGCATGCTAGTGCTCGAGCGAAGCGGTGAAGCAGGCTAAACAAGGCCCCGCTGTGCACTGGGGTGGCATAAACAGTCGCGCGTAAGAGGGCGGAAGCCTGCATAACGCCGTTATAGTCTACGCACGGCCGCCCGGAATTAACGAGACAGGGGAGCTTAGGCAGGGGTGAGGCCTTTGTGCGACAAACACCAAAGATGGCGCGTTTTCAACACAGCGTCGCCAACAGGGCCATTGTGAGGGACGCGTCGGAACTTCAAAGCGGCGCTTTATAAGCGGCGGGTGTCGCGCTCGACATGCCGCTGTTTTTCAGTTTATGGATGAGTGAGTAAATTGATTCGGGGTTGCGGGCGGTTACTCGCGACGGGGCGGCAATAGTCGCTCCAGAGGGCGCGTCGGTCGGATCTCCGCTGAATAGACGAGGCGCTCTATAGAAACCCACTGCACTATAACGCCTCCTTGTGCCGTTCCACGTAAAGTGAATGAGTTGCCCTATTAACTAGAACTTGACAAACTCGCTCTCCGAAGTGTGGAGGACGCCCGTGTGCTTTGCGATGCCGGTGAGCATGTTAAATAATAATAATAATAATAATAATAATAATAATAATAATAATAATAATAATAATAATAATAATAATAATAATAATAATTGTTTTTTTGGGAACGAAATGGCGCAGTATCTGTCTCACATATCGTTGGACACCTGAACCACGCCGTAAGGGAACGGATAGAGGACGGAGTGAAAGAAGAAAGGAAGAAAGAGGTGCTGTAGTGGAGAGCTCCGGAATAATTTGGACCACCTGGGGATCTTTAACGTGCACTGACATCGCACAGCACACGGGCGCCTTAGCGTTTTTCCTCCATAAAAACGCATCCGCCGCGGTCGGGTTCGAACCCGGGAACTCCGTTATAAATTAATTCTGAGCCCTCCACTATACGGCATCTCTTTCTGTCTGCCTTTCTCCATTCCCTCCTTTATCCCTTCCCTCATGGCGCGCTCATACTGTAGACTCCGAGTGAGAGTACCATAAATTTAACCGCCACCAGTTATTACTAACAATATCGTTAAGCGGCGAGCATTATCGCTTCGTTTATTAATGCTACTGCTGCGCCACGTTATATAGTCCTGTAGCTCTTCATAAGTGCCAGCCTCGAAGCATTGATGTGCGGCACCTTGAAACTTAGATGGGAATGCATATGGATTGGAGGAAGGATTTAAACAAATTTTATTCAGGGCATATTTTGATATAGCGCTGCTGGCTCCACTTCAAATTGACAAAAGATTGATTCGCCATTGTAAAAATATATATATGACGTGGCACTTAATCGGACGATTTTCAGTAGGCAGGAAAGACGAACACACTTGAAGCGTGATTATTGCAGATAGAGGAGTGGAAACTCCTGGAACTGTAGGACACACACATACTTTGCCACTAGACAACATAGAAGAAAATTATTCGCTGCGATAGCAAAACTAAACGGAGGCTTCTTCGTTCGCACTCCAAATCTGAATTCATGGCTTCATTTTCTTTAGTGACAGCGCTGGGGCAACAACAGTTTGCACTTAAGCGCTCTTTTCGCAATGCTTTTTTTTTACTTCCATGTGCCAGCCCTTCCAATCGGCTGCTAAGGACGACATATCGCCCGTCTTTCTTTCATGCGGACGATACACACGCCACCAATACTTCGAACGCGCCGCTTTGGGACCACCACGCGCCAACGCTGCCGTGACAACATTTGAGTGAATACAAAGCATACGCGAGTGACTTCCAGGAGAAAAAAAAAAAGGAACACCGTTATATTTTCCTCGACTTAGCTCTTTCGGGGCGCTATACGGTTGTTCGAAGGCCGAACGGCCGGCAGGCAGTCGGCTCGGTTCGGCTCGATTCGCCAGCGCCTGTCACTCTTATCGCCCGGCCGCAAGTGTTCTTGCGTTGTACGGTCCCCAGGGAACGTCAGCCACATCGCAGTCTATTCCGGCGATACTACGCACACAGACCGCGCTCTACGCATCTTAGAGCCCTTGGAGACTATCCCATAGACCGTCCAGCAAAAGCGCGGTAAGGGGACACAGATTTGCTCTTAAACGTTCGATCGATGGCGACAGTGTGCGGCTGTGGGAGGTGCGGCAACGCGATGGAAACGAAGCAAAGCCAGAAAGGAAAACAAAGGAGCGACCAGCACGCAGAAAAGACCGCTACGAGCCAAGTGTGACGTGAGTGACAAAGACTGAAAGGTCGACAGTAAGAGCTGGAGAGCCCAGCGATGCGATCGCGCGAGCTTGAGCGAGGACAAACATCGTGGCGTCGTCTCTCGCTGTGCGCGCTCAGTAAGCACAGAAAACAGGAAAAAAAATAGGAAAATAAATCAGACTCGCCGGGACCCTGCGGCTGGAGAGATAAAGGGAAGGGAAAACATTTTTCTCGGTGGCCACAAAGGCGCGGGACAAAGGGGCTTTAGCCGAGGAGGCGGAAGGAAGTGGGAAACGGGAAGTCGACGTGCGCGGAAGCGGAAGCGAAAATGAATAAAAAATTGGGCGCACTCTCCCGTCAGGAATAAAACGTGGGACGATCCGACAGAGCCAAAACAAACGTCAAGAGTGGCCTGCGTGAATCAAATAGAGCTAATCGAATAAGTTATGGTTAAGGGACCCTTCGCTATGTAAGCGTCACTGCAGGCGATAAAAAACGGGTCCGATATCGTGTTTGTAACTTCGAGTTTTTATTTCCTTCCTTCCTTCTTTCTTTTTTTATTCTCACTAGAGTCGGCTGCAATGGAAACACCACTTCACTCAGTTTTTCGTCTTTGGGTGCACACGATAATGCGGGAGGTGCACTCATGGTTTGGTTAAGCCCGTCCGACTGTGTCTAGTGTCAAAGTACCAGAAAGAAAAAAAAAAGAATACTGACGCACAATTTAACGTGGTTAGGCCAAATGCGAAATAGGTGCGAACTTCGGTTTTCACTTTGGTTTCAGTTGTCGAGGATTGGCTTTCAATGTCAAGCAGGCGTCGGACAAAAATCGGCGAAATTGCAGAGTGGGGTCTTCGTGCTGGCGAACTGAAACTGGAGGGGACACATAAGCTCCGCCTTAAGGATATGACGCAATAGCGTTAATGGCTTAAAGCCCATAAATATGGAATTGGTAATTCTCTATACTTTCATAGGTCGCTGGGAGTCGGCATACCACTCCTCGCACAGTGGCGCAGCGGTTAAGCGATGCGGTGGGCAGTTTGCTCACAATAGGGTGGACAAGTGATGATGTCACAAGTTCACGTGACCAAGCTGCCACCCGCCTGCCACCCACACAGGCGGGTGGCACCCAGCTCTTCAAGGTCGCAGAGAGACAGCACAGACAACGGCTAAGCGGCTGTGTGGAAGCTCCGGTCAGCGCATTAAAACTAATAAAAAGTAGGCAATGAAAGTCAGAACAGTGATAGCCCACGATAACGCCGAAACGGCTCGAAGGCAGCGTGCAATATTAGCGTGGTTTTAATTAGAAACAAGACAACAAACTAAAATTCAGGGGGCACTTTGTTGACCTATAAAGTGCGGTGAGGCGAAAGCCTTTAGCGCGGTGTTGCTGCTTGTGTCACTGGTGTGTGGTTGAGATGTTAACTAAGTACACAATTGTTTGTGAATCTTAAAAGCTGGATACACTGGAGGGCATCTGAGGGGCATCCATCTGATTCGACGCCTTTCCGCAAACACTCCCCAGCGTCCTAGACAAGGAGAACTACATATGCGTTGGCAGGAAGTAGCGGAGTCATTAGCACGCGCAGCTGCGGAAAGGAAGGATGGTGGTTCGAATCCCATCGTGCACAAAGAATTTTTTTCTTATGGAGTTGAAGAGTGTCACGGACGGACGGACGGACGGACGCCGCGAGCATGAGCCATTAAAGGCTTCCGCCTTAATAATCTTTGTGCACAGCTTCCGCGGTGGCCTAGTGGTTACGACACTCGGCTGTTGACCCGAAAGACGCGGGTTCCATCCCCGGCCGCAGCGGTCGAATTTCGATGGAGGCGAAATTGTAGATGCCCGTGTACTGTGCGATGTCAGTGCACGTTAAAGAACCTTAGGTGGTCGAAATTTCCTGAGTCCTTAACTACGGCGTTCCTCATAGCCTGAGTTGCTTTGGGACGCTAAACCCCCTAAATGAAATCAAATCTTTGTGCACGACATCTGCCGGCATTCAATATTTCTTCTGATTTGTATCGCGAAATAAACAATGAAGTCCTTACGAAATTAACTCTATTGCTATAAATGTGACTTTCTTTCACTATTATCGGCGCACAAAACACCGAGCTTTAATTACGCAAGCCAGCGCGTAGCAGCATTACGATCAGAATACACCAATGACAGCAGGCTTTTGAAATGAAAGTACTACAAACATCCTGCCCTCTAGTCTCCTTAAGTAACTTTCTCTAAAATTTCTTATCCTCTTCTAGGTTTCGCTGTGTGTGGGCAAAGAGGCATTAAAAACGAGGACAGCGAAAAAACAACACGGAAAGGGTGCGTTTGCTTGCCGGCTCGACTACACTGGAAAGACAAGGGTCAATACGCAATCTGAAAAGAAAGGTGAATACAAGTTAGCGCCTATGTACATCATGTAAATGTCTTCTCGTCCCATTCCTGTTGCACCATTATTTTCCCAGGGGAAGACCTAGGACTAGGCCTCTCATAATATTTGTACTATCCAATAAAGCTTTTATTCCTATTTTTTTTACCAGCAATAGTCCTTTTTATATAATCAAAATTTTAACTTTGCAACGTGAATTTGTGTGCGTTCGACGGGAATAGCTCGCGTGCGTGTTTTTCACTCACTAATTACATTTTCAATTCGATAGCTTGAGACCCAGTGCCGCGGAGGGCATGATGTTTGACATCAAAACACTTGACCAGAAACTCGTGTATCCTGCAGGCCTCAGCCTCTATATGCTACCCTCCAGGCGGCTCATTCGTCCATACGTTCGTAAGTGCGTGGTTGGGTGCGTGCTTGCCTGCATGCGTATGGCACGAGGGCATCCTCACTGCATGCCATTGCGAGAGCCCACACTTTTAAAAGCGATTGGGTGGGGGGACATCAATTTCGAGTTCCATTGAATGAAAGATTGCCTTAAATCGAATGGCCTAGGGTTCGGTCTAGAGATAGACAGCAGGAGGCGAAGGCTACCGGAGGTATGGAAGATGAGTTCACTACACAAGCACGCCGGAGATTCTCGAAGCCTAGCGGAGGGCGTTAGAAGGTCAGTTGTGCAGGTTTTGCAAAGTGGTGCTTTGGTAGGGAGCACATAGTTTTGAAAGAATGGTTACTACATGCCGCTTACACATCGTAGCTCAAAAATACCGCTTGATAAAATAAAATAAATAAAAATATCAACAAAAATGGCGTATTCGGCTCCTCTGTGAATAGCCCCCGGCTCCTTTCTGTGTCTCCATGTAAAAAAAAATGAAGTTTATGTTCTAAGCACCTTCGTTTGCAGTGACCACGGCAGAAGCTGTAACGCGCATACGGCTAGTCCAAGGGCTGGCGGCTCCCGTGCGCGGAGTAGTAGTACAGCGTCTGAAGCACGGTGCTATGCTTGACACTTCCCAGCAAGCTGCACGCGCTTTTAAGTAACTAGATCTTCCCCTCGTACACTGCGGATGTACTATCGTGACCTAGACTTTGCAGGAGGAGCGAGTGTAGGGAAAAAACTTTATTTCGGCGCAGTCACATAATCCAGCCATTTGAATGTGCCAAGACATAAGGGGACATGCATGGTAACAATGCCACGCGGTTAGTTCTCGAGGAAGAGCTACAATGAACTTCTTATCAGAGAACACGCGTCTCTTAAACTTTTGAATGCTATAGTACTGCGCTTGTTCACGTAGACTGCAGAACTGTCAAACAGAATAGCCCTCTGCAGGCTATTCTGCAGAAGGCTATTCTTTTGAGCTGTCCCTCCATGGAAATGAACCTATTCTACGAGACAGTTTATGTAACTCTAGAGCATTATCGAACGGGAATAGAAAACTATGGGGACGCTTAAATAACCTGAAGAGTGGAATGCGTAAGCATTAGATTTGACATTTGCCACAACTTATGTTGCAACTCCTGTGTGTGTGTTTGTATCAGTTTCTTTGGAATTGTCGGTCTATAAACCGCTGTATTTGGGCTGCTAGCTGCTGTGACGGTGCCGACATTTGCATATATCACATTTTATTCTGAATTTTTAATTTGGATTTTCTTTTTACATTGCTTATTGAACACAAGCATCCCTCAAGAGAAACGTATACAACAGCTGCATCTTACGGTACTCACCTGCGGGGCAGAAACATGGGGGTATCGAAAAGGATCCAGCTTAAGTTCAGCGAGCTATGGAAAGAAAGATGATCGGTGTAACATTAAGCGACAGGAAGAGGGCAGAGTTGGTCAGAGAACAAACGCCGGTTAATGACATCCTAGTCGAAGTCAAGAGGAAGAAATGGGCTTGGACAGGGCATGTAATGCGAAGGCAAGATAACCGCTGATCCTTAAGGGTAGCGGAGTGAATTCCAAGAGAAGGCAAGCGTAGCAGGGGGCGGCAGAAGGTTAGGTGGGCGGATGAGATTAAAGGGACACTGAGGAGAACCCTATCAAAAATTTTTTGTTAGCAAAATATGATAGTTCGGCATTTCATGGCTTTGTTTCCGCTTGTCCGGGAGCGAAAGATGCATTTATTTCAAATAAATTTGGATTCGAAGTTGAAAAAGCTTTTCTCGCCGCTCCGATTGAAACTCGAGAACTCTTATGACGCCACGGAGAACTCTTATGACGTCACAGGACGGAGTGACATGAAACGTTACGTAAACACAGGCTCCGTGATTTCTGGCCGCTAGCGGTGAGGTCTAGCAGCTGCCGAAATGAAAGCTACCGCCGCCGCACATTGAAGGCATCTATCGGGGAACTGTAGAAGAACTGAGGATTGGGCGAGTTGGTTGTGATCCATCGCATTAAGAACCAGCGCTAAAAAACACACAGAGGACGAGACGAGACACACGAAGGCACTGAACTTACAACTGAATTTTATTCGATAGTAAGAAGTCAATTTATACAATACACACACACGTGTAAGGTTGTCCAGTCAAACATAAATGCGCTGTAATCACCTACATGCGATAAAACCCCCCAAGAAAACACATTAAACAAATTTCCAAGGCACGTGCGCTATCGTCAACCCCGCTACCCACAATGAAGCAAGCTCATTTCTCTGCTTGACAGGCTAATCGACGTTTTGCTCACACATCCATCGCCCTTTCTGAGAATGTGGAATGTCTCAGCTATCTCTCTTGTGCATTGGTCATGATGTACGAACTGTACGGTCGTATCCAAAAAACGGAGTACAGTTACACGCAGTGCACTGTTGTGATACATTTCTATTTTCTTTCCTGCTGACGGAATTGGCATGCTCTGTGAGGCGAACATTGATACACCCCCCGGTCTGGCCGATGTATATACGCCCGCAGGACAAAGGAATAAGATAAACCACGCCTTTCTTACAGGTAACAAACTTGTTTCTATGCTTGATATTGCATTGTTTCCTATTAACCTTCCCCTCACATTTCTTCTGTACTGCAGCTCCTACTTTCCCCAGTTTATTGGGAGCAGAAAAAACCAATCTTGCAGCATATCGAGCTCCTACTCTTTTAAGCCGGTGAGACTGGGCGTGGATGTACGGCATAACCACGAACTTCCTTACTTTTGGACCAGAGCTAAGTTCTGAGGGGGGCCCGGATGTCTTCAGCGTTTTAGACACTTTTTCCGCACAGGACACGATAAGAGCATCCAGGTAACCTGCATCCCTGCACCTGTTGACCTGTGCGTTGAGGCTGGATCCCATTGTATGGGGGCAAGATTTCTTCAAGGCCATACCGATGCGGTTAAGCATAAGCACAGGTCAGCGGGCGCAGGGATGCAGGTTGCTTAACCGCATCGGTAAGCCCTTGAAGAAATCTTGCCCCCATAGAATGGGATCCAGCCTCAACGCACAGGTCAGCAGGTGCAGGGATGCAGGTTACCCGGATGCTCTTATCGTGTCCTGTGCGGAAAAAGTGTCTAAAACGCTGAAGACATCCGGGCCCCCCTCAGAACTTAGCTCTGGTCCAAAAGTAAGGAAGTTCGTGGTTATGCCGTACATCCACGCCCAGTCTCACCGGCTTAAAAGAGTAGAGCTCGATATGCTGTAAGATTGGTTTTTTCTGCTCCCAATAAACTGGGGAAAGTAGGAGCTGCAGTACAGAAGAAATGTGAGGGGAAGGTTAATAGGAAACAATGCAATATCAAGCATGGAAACAAGCTTGTTACCTTTAAGAAAGGCGTGGTTTATCTTATTCCTTTGTCCTGCGGGCATATATACATCGGCCAGACCGGGGGGTGTATCAATGTTCGCCTCACAGAGCATGCCAATTCCGTCAGCAGGAAAGGAAATAGAAATGTATCACAACACTGCATTACGTGTAACTGTACTCCGTTTTTTGTGGATACGACCGTACAGTTCGTACATCATGATCAATGCACAAGAGAGATAGCTGAGGCATTCCACATTCTCAGAAAGGGCGATGGATGTGTGAGCAAAACGTCGATTAGCTTGTCAAGCAGGGAAATGAGCTTGATTCATTATGAGAAGCGGTGTTGACGATGACGCACGTGCCTTGGAAATTTGTTTAATGTGTTTTCTTGGGGGGTTTTATCGCATGTAGGTGATTACAGCGCATTTATGTTTGACTGGACAACCTTACACGTGTGTGTGTATTGTATAAATTGACTTCTTACTATCGAATAAAATTCAGTTGTAAGTTCAGTGCCTTCGTGTGTCTCGTCTCGTCCTCTTTGTGTGTTTTAGCGCTGGTTCTTAACGCGATGGATCTATCGTGGGTCGGTACCCTTGCTTCGTTTACGTTTGCACCGGCGTCTTGCCAGCGTTACGATGGATCCCGTTCCCGAACCCGACGACGTAGTTCTCGCAAAAACTCTGGCCTGCATTTCAGCGACCTCCGCCCCACAGAGCGTGCGTTGGTTTTGAGGAAGCACGGTTAGGTTAGGCGCCGGCGGGTCGTTTCCCCCCTTCCCCAGTGAGCAGCCGTTGCAAACTAAATATCATAACCCCAGTGCGGGGTGTCGCGGGGGGCGAGGACAAGGTCGGCGCATTGCGCCCATCGGAGGCTGGCCGGGGCTTTGGGGACAACGGATTGTGATTCCATGAAAGGCGCGGTTGCACGGCGCAGCAGGCGGCGTCGAGGTCTCCCACGGTTGCAAGGGCCAAGTTATTTATTAATTTTTTTGCCACAAAATACGGATGGGTGCTCAAGGGCGGTCGCGTTTAAAGTTGGCGGCTTGAAACTAAAGCCGGCGCACGACGCTTCAACGGCTTCCGCTAGATCCAACGGGTCCACTTGATTGGGCTCTCTAGCCCACTTGCAAGTACCTTCGAATACGTAATGTGAATGAATTAAATTAGCCGAGCTCGAAAAGAACAGCTCCGCTCAACTGCCGAAGCTATTGAATTGCGTCACAACGCGCACCTCGCGGCGGAGCCGAATCAGTCTGGCCGGGCCGGCGGCGGCTGGCGCACTTGGCGCGAAATAGAGACATGCTCCAAGTCTCCACACCAGTGCGGTCAGAGTGCGCCGAAGCCGCCGAACGCGTCGGCGGTCAAGCGCAGTTGGAGTATAGAGGGTCTTCGCTTTGGCCGACGTGACGTCGCCGTGCAGCGCGCGCGCGCGCGTTGCGCGTTTTCCCGCTAATGTGAGCGCGCCTTTACGCGGGAGCATAAACGCGCCTTAACAGAGCCTACGCTTAACCGCTAACTAGCGTATTCGTTGGCGGCATCTATGGGAGCCACTGAAACCCCCCGCCCACTCACTGGATAAAAGAAGAAATCCTGTGCCGAGGTTGGGAATCGAGCCAGGGCCTTTGGTGTTTGAGGCGGAGACGCTACCACTCCGCCACGACAGCTCAAGCTGCAACTACCGATAAAGGCGCATCTAGTGAATGCACTCTTCTGATGCAGAAATCTCCGCGCTTTCGCTAGGTATATCCTGGCCTAACAGAGCTAGGCCAACAGCAATTTTTCTTAACTGCCTTGTACCTTGTCTCCCGTCCCTAAAAAACGATTTCCGTTAAGTAGTTTGAAGTTGACTGGCACAGCCGGGAATGTTTCGCCGGGAGGGCGTGGGAATACACAAGTGCTGCCTTGCACGATTACCGACCATCGTGCCATCATAGTTTTTCATCGACCTTGGCGACCATCTGACAAGCCTTAACAGGCTCCTTCAAAGGTTAACTAGCACTTGAAGCGGCACTTGGAGTTCCTATGCTGTTCGGCGCTTGTAAATCGAGGCGCGTCAAAAACAAAATCACGGGGCACGCAAAGCTCATAGACGCGAAGCGCCATAAGAAATCGAATCTCTCCTGGCCGCCTGTGGCGCCGCAAAGCATCGGTTTTCTTTGCTTCCAACATTCAGGTTGCCTTTTGTCTGCCTTGCTTGTGTGATAAAAGTGCGCTATTGGTTTTAAAACAAAACTTACTTCAATATTGAACCGCGCAACCTTCCTTTGTCAGCCTCAGAGATTCGCGAATCCATGTAGGAAGGGAAATTCCTCCAAGGTGGCGTCTCTTGTCTTATGGCGTCACCACGCTTGTACTTGCGAGATTGGGCTGTTTTCTACCTTATTTTATACCTTACAAGAGCTTTGTTTTCAGTAAGAGTAGCGTTTTTGTGATCAGGAGCTGGTATTTTATCGATACAAGCCAACCTCAATTTCTCCTCAGTGTCCCTTTAAGAAGTTAGCGGGCATACGAATGGCGCAGCTGGCAAAAGACAGGCTAGTTGAAGAGCATGGGAAGGGCCTTTGCCCTGCAGTGGTCGTAGTGAGGCTGATGATGATGGTGTCGCTTTGGTCATCATTTCTTTTTGGAACGCTACAAGGATGGCTTTATGGCCAGTGAAATGGCAGGTGATCCGGCGGCCAGGTCGCCCCCTGCCACGGTGGGCAGGTTGTGATGATGTCACAAGGTCACGTGACCGCTCTCGACCAATAAGCGGATTTCGTGACTCAGGACATCGATGTGGTTCCGGTGTGAGGACCACTCTGATGGTGTCGCACCATATACTGTCTCAACAAGTACATTTGGCGAGGTGTAAGACCCAACTGACTCTAAAAGGCTAATTTAAAGATGATTTTATTCTAATGGAGAAAAAGGTGCTTAACCAAAAATCTCCATGGCTAACAATGTTTTTGACAAGCTTGCAAGAGCTAAGGCCAAATACCGATTCTCTCAAGCATTTCACCCCATTGGAGCTGAGAACTGGAACGGGGGAAAGTGAAGCCTAATTTTAAATAAATATCTCATTCTCGTCAGGGCAATGCTTACGTCGGTTTGCATGTGTATATGACGCTAGCCAACGACACAATAGACAAAGACACAGCGCAATTTGAAGCTGCTTTCCCGAAAGTCTTCGTGATGCCGATACTAAACACCGTCTATACGAAGCCGACACACTGACGAAGCATTAATGAGAAAAAAGTACGAACGCGGCTACCAAACACCAAAAGCACCACGCAAGTTTAATACAGCAGCGCGCAAACGCTCATCCCTGCAGTACTACATGAAAGCGGCGATGAACGAGCATAATAGGCCCGAGGCAGATGCTCGGTTCGAAAAGCATAGAGAGACTCTGGCGCTATCAAGACGCCGGCTGCTGCATAACGGCGTGATACGCCAGCCTACCAGTAAAAGACGAGTGCGGGAAAGGGGGCGGGGGGGGGGGGGGGGGGAGTACACCCGGTTGTCCAGTGTCTAACCAGCGACATGGGGTCACAGCTCAGGGTCGTGTCTCGGCGCCGGGGCCAGAAAGCCAGGAAGTTACGGCGAGTCGCCCATAGCAAAGTCTCGGCAAACGCCAGCCTCTCTCCCATGAACAGGGACGCAGGAATGGCCACTCTGAAAGAAGACAACGGCTGCACTATGCGCTTCTTCCCCAATACACGAGAGCCGTGCAGAGAAACGCACGGCCGTCCGGAAACGATGCGCCGAGCTAGGGGAGACTCCCGAAACCTTGGCAAGGACCGCGACAACAACAACAACGAAAACAACAGCAGCACCAGTAGTAAGAAGATGCCTGCATTACTTTGGGAGGTCTCTTCTCGTTTCCTCGTCCCTTCTCCCCTCTCCCTGGGCATCAAAGCCGTGGCCGAGAAGAGGGCTGTGCGCCCCGTGGCAGCAATGAGATCGACAAAGGGCTAGACTACATCGTTACGGTGACAGCCCGTTCATCACCCGTCCAGGAAGCAAGCCACGCGCCACTAACTCGAATTGGCAGCGCAGCTACATGGGGCGCGCCGTTGCATCACCGCCGATGGCGACGAATGCATCACGATTTAATCGTTATAAGCGCTATAGCTGTCGGAAGGACTCGCGGTGAATCGAATGGGCATCGCGGCTATAGAAATGGTTGCGTCATAACCAGGAAGAGCACTGCCGGTGATCCCATCATCGTAATAGCGCTGTTGGTAACGACAGAACGAGACAAACTGACTGGCATTAATGCCTCTCGCAAGAACTTAGCCGATAGATGAACGCATGAGGTGCAGCCTCACACAGTGCTCGCTTCGTCATGACCATGGCTGCCCAGCGAGATTGCGATTAACGCGAACAAAATCATTCTACTTTTCAACAGGAATAATTTCTGAGCTGTAATTCAGCGCACTTAATTCAATGTAGCACGTCGAAGGCGATGGTGCATAACTCGGCGCCTTGACAGACTTCACCGCATGTGAGGCACTCAAATGTTGACACGGAAGCATTGGCTACACTCTTAAACCTGGATGCACAAAGGTTACATCTAATAACTGGAACTTTGCTGGAACTTTGAAACAATTCTACGCTAATAACAAATCGACTGAAATGGCCGCCGCGGTGGCTGAGTGGTTATGGCATTCGGGTGTCGGCCCGAAAGATGCGGGTTCGATCCCGGCCGCGCCGCGGCGGTCGAATTTCGATGGAGGCGAAATTCAAGAGGCCCGTGTACTGTGCGATGTCAGTGCTCGTAAAAGATCCCCAGGTAGTCGAAATCTCTGGAGCCTTTCACTACGGCGTCCCTCAGAGCCTGAGTCGCTTTGGGACGTTAAACCCCATAAACCAAATCAAACAAAATTGACTGAAATGTGAACAACGGTAAAGTTTAATTTAGAAAATTTTATGCGGAACAATGCTCCACTTACGTATATTTAGAACGTTGGTCCACCTATATTATGCAGAACAGTGATCCACATAAACTGCTAAACGAGCCGAGCCGAGCCCTAAGCGCATGCTACTGCATCGGTTTTATGTGGTCGACATCCCTTTTGCTAACTTGTTGAACGGATATAGCGTGAAGCGAGAGCCTGCAGCAGTGCCGGCAGCTCCGAACATCCAGCTCCAAACATCCCCCCCCCCCCCCCCCCGCCCCTTCCCTTCACCACTTTCGTAGACTCCCAGTGGTTGCTTCCAGAACAGCGCCTTTACGCACTGCTTGTTCTGTGGGAGACCACCAGTGATAGAGGCAAGCGCAGCCTGCAAGAAAACATATGCCGCATAGTGAAGGGTATTCGGACAAGCCGGTCGAGTCTAGGACGCGAATAAGTGCTTTTTCTGATTTGTCCCTGAATAGCTCAGTGCAACTAGGGGCGACTGTCGCCGTCTACTTCATTTCGACAGCTGCAGTGAAGACGTTACGAAGATGTCTCTAGGGGTCCTTCCTTGAAAGCGGAATAAATGCACATTGGTCGTTTTCAGCGCACTACTGAGCACTTTCATCGACCTGAACTATATCTACGGTGTAATTCCGTGTCTTCTAAAACTTCCGAATTTGCAATATGCGCAGTATTTGTAGTAGCTAGGGCATCTTGCGTCGTTCGGGTAGATGCGGGTGTTGTGCACCGCGCGTCTGTAACACGGCTCTCGGCTGTCTCCAGCAGGTGCAGCGACGTTCCGAAGTAAACGGGGCAAATGAAGGCTACGGCGAGCTACGCCCTGCTCAGGCCAGCGTCTGCATGCGAATCTCGGATGGAGCGGAAGTAACTGGGGCGCCGAGGTCCCACTCGATTTATCGCTCAGGATAATCAGTACAAGTCGGATAATAACGACGAATAACTCAGTAATACCACTTACGTGAACAAGCCGCGGGTCGGGTGACCGAAAAGAAGAGAACGCCGAGTGTTTCTTTTCTCCTTGCTGTTCACATTCTAGAAGGCCTCTCGTTTGTGACGGATTGTTGCCAACTTTCCCGCTTTTCCACATCACGCTCTGCTGTCGGGAAATCCGTCCAGCGCGCCCTTAGAATCAGCTCCTTCTGATTCATAATGCAACGCGATTTAGCCGCCCACCTCGCTTACTGAGGCTGCTCACGGAGCTCAGAGTTAAACGAAATAAAGTGGACTGCGTAGAAACCCTGGAGTACACTAACCAAACCGTGACGACATCGGAAGAAGAAAGCAAGAAGCGCTTTGCATGCGCCACTCGTTCATAGCGGCAATAGAAGGAACTGATACGATTACACGCTATCCCGTCCGTGTGATAACCTGGAAAAGGAGCCCCGTGTGCGCTACATATTGATCAGCCTCATGCATGATTCAACTCACTGCGACCCGGGGTCAGTAGGAGGCTGCATACATAAGCGTACGTTGTCATTGCGGGAAACGATGAGGGAAGCAGGGCAGCGGATGATCTTGAGTGCAATAAAGGATTTACTGCTAGGGTTGTTGCTTTTGTTCGGGAGTGGAGTGTTCTTTTATTGTGCCGACGGACAGCGGATCAGTCCCCCTCTGGCGCTTGAAGATCGGTCATCCTGAAAAAGCGATGTCTTGCCCCTTCTCATTTCCGTTTAAGACAAAGGAAGCTACCACTCACGGTTGTGGTGCCATCAAATGTCCGTTTACATATTCACATCTCGCTTCTCATCACATCTTCAACTATCACCACCATCTTTCTTCTCCTCTTCTCCTTCCCCAATGCAGAGTAGAAGGCCAGATATTTATCTTTTCGGCCGACCTCTTTGCCCTTCTAATAATTAAACTTATATCTCTACTGCTCTGTACAGAAACTGACTTGTCACTTGTCGGTCGAGTGGTAAGCCCCGCGGATCTCAAATCGTTGATGTGCTGGTCAAGTCGCTTTCGATTTGTTGCAACACGAATATTGTAACGAAGACAGGACTGGCACAGATCACAGTCTCAGCGAAGTCCAGCGCACAGCAGGGAACTCACAAGATGGCGGTCCGAACCACACGCACACTTCGTCTTCATCGTCGGCGCGCTCCCATGAGCACGCGCCATTACCCCCTCCATCAAGGCGGCGGCCCGACGCCGGAAACGAACACGGACAGCAAAGGTAATGTTCGGTATAGACGGCGGACGGCAGAGAATACAGAGAGCTGTTAAGCTGGTAAAGCGGCGGGTTGCAGCCTGTCATGGTAGGGCTTCATGCGCACCACGTGGACAGTCTCGGTCGGATGGCGCCGACGAGGTGAGGAGGTCGTATCCCGCGGAAAAACTTCGTATGTGACATCACTTATACGACGAACCACCTCGTACGGACCGAAGTAGCGTCGGAGGAGCTTTTCGGAGAGTCCGCGGCGGCGCACAGGTGTCCATACCCATACAGAGTCGCCGGGCTCGTACCGAACGCATCGGTGTCGGAGGTTGTAGCGACCAGCGTCGAGTTGTTGTTGATGTCGAATCCGGCACCTTGCGAGTTGGCGGGCTTCTTCAGCCCGCTGGACGAATGTGTCAACGTCAGCGTAGGGGCCGATGTCTCAGTCGTTGTGAGCAGCGGGTAGCATAGCATCCAGCATGGTAGTGACACACCGTCCTTAGACCAGCTGGAAAGGTGTAAGACGGGTAGTCTCCTGTTCTGCCGTATTGTAGGCGAAGGTTGCATAAGGAAGAACTTCGTCCCACGTACGATGCTCAACGTCGACATACATAGCAAGCATATCTGCAAGCGTCCGGTTGAGGCGTTCAGTCAAGCCGTTTGTTTGGGGATGATAGGCTGTTGTCTTCCGGTGACTGGTGTGGGTGAGTTCGAAGAGAGATTGCATTAATGACGCCGTAAAGGCGGTTCCACGGTCCATGATGACGACTGATGGCGCACCATTACGCAAGACGATTGATGTCATAAAAAACTGAGCCACTTCTGCAGCACTAGCGTGGGGGAGCGCCTGTGTCTCGGCGTACCACGTTAAGTAGTCCGTCACCACAACAATCCATTTGTTCCCAGAGGAAGACAATGGGAATGGGCCCAGCAAGTCCATGCCCACTTGTTGGAAAGGTGTTGTAGGCGGTGGGATGGGCTGGAGAAGCCCTGCGGGTTTAACTGGTGGTGTCTTTCGTCACTGGCAGTCACGGCAGGTCCTCACATATTGCTGGACTGATGAGAGCAACTTTGGCCAGTAATACTTCGCACGAATGCGGGCATACGTCCGCGTAACACCCAAATGGCCAGCCGATGGCTCGTCGTGGCAGGCGTGCAAGATTTCTGGACGGAGTTCGGATGGCACAACCAGAAGAAAGGTTTCCGTGTTAAGGGCGAAGTTCCTCTTGTAAAGGACGCCATCTCGGAGACTGTAGGAACCCAAACCTCGAACGAAAAGCCGCGGAACAGCGACGTTAAGGCCCTCCAGATGCTCGATGAGCGGACGCAACTCTGAGTCAGCCCGTTGACGCCGGGGCATATCGGACGACGTGACGAGAGCAAAAAACGGGAAGTCGTCCTCCGTTTCGGCCGGAGCAACGTCGGCAGGTGCACGTGACAAGCAATCGGCGTCATTGTGCTTACGGCCGGACTTGTACACTACCGTGATGTCGTATTCCTGGAGGCGAAGGCTCCATCTCGCAAGCCGTCCCGAAGGGTCTTTGAGATTGGCTAGCCAGCATAACGAATGATGGTCACTGACAGCTCGAAACGAGCGACCATAGAGATATGGTCGGAGCTTGCTAATCGCCCACACTACCGCAAGGCATTCCTTCTCTGTGGTAGAGTAGTTTGCCTCTGCTTTCGAGAGGGAGCGGCTGGCGTACGCTATGACTTTCTCGTTGCCATCCTGCCACTGAACGAGAATAGCGCCGACACCAACATTGCTGGCGTCAGTATGAATTTCAGTGGCAGCTCGTTCATCAAAATGGGCGAGTATTGGGACAGTTTGTAGGCGGCTGCGTAGCTCGTTGAAGGCAGATTCCTGATCATCATGCCACACAAAAGATACATTGTCTCTAGTAAGCATTGTAAGGGGCTCGGCAATTGTGGAAAAGTTTTCAACGAAACGTCTGTAATAGGCACAGAGGCCCAGAAACCTACGAACGGACTTTTTGTCGGTTGGGCGCGGGAACTGTGCCACAGCGGCAGTCTTCTCCGGGTCAGGACGGACTCCGTCAGCGCTTATCACGTGACCAAGAAAACTGAGCTCTTCGAAACCAAAGTGACACTTTTGTGGCTTTATCGTCAACTGTGCCGAACGCAGCACCTGTAACACCATTCGCAGCCGGTTGAGGTGTTCCTCGAAGCTAGGAGCAAAAATGACAACATCATCGAGGTACATTAGGCATGTCTGCCATTTCAGCCCAGAAAGAACGGTGTCCATCATGCGTTGGAAGGTTGCTGGCGCAGAACAGAGTCCAAAGGGTAGCACTTTGAATTCATAAAGGCCGTCAGGTGTCACGAACGCTGTCTTCTCTCTGTCCCTTTCGTCTACTTCGATCTGCCAGTAGCCATTCTTAAGGTCGAGTGAAGAAAAATATTTAGCGTCACGCAGTCGATCCAAGGCGTCGTCGATACGTGGAAGGGGGTAAACGTCACGTTTCGTGACACGATTCAACTTCCGATAATCGACGCAGAATCGCAAGGTGTTATCTTTTTTCTTCACCAATACCACAGGCGAAGCCCAGGGGCTCGTGGACGGCTGGACTACGTCGTCTGCAAGCATTTCTTGCACTTGGGATCGTATAGCCTCCCGTTCCACCGGCGACACTCTGTACGGGTGTTGTGATATGGGGCTAGTCTCCTCGTTGACGATGATGCGGTGTTTGGCTACCGGGGTGCGCCCTACCTTTGATGTCGTGGCGAAGCACTCTGCGAAATCGTGAAGGAGCTCTAACAAGCGCTGCTTCTGACCCACCGACAAGCCGGGATTAATGTCCACGGTAGACAGAACGGTTGCTGCATCGCGTCCGTCCGGCGACGGTAGCTCCAGAGCAGATATTTCTGCGGGCTCAACGAAGTCGGTAACGTATGCGACGGCCGTTCCTTTCGCAATAGGCTGGAACTCTGTTCCGAAGTTGGTGATCAAGAGTGTCGCAGAGCGATCCCGTAAGCGAACAAGCCCTCTTGCAGCGCAGATTCCTTTCTCGAGTAGAAGGCTGACGTTTCTCTCTGCCATAACGTCTCGATCACCGAGCGAGTCACTTTGCACGGGGACCATCATGCTGCACCGCGGAGGCACCGTCACGTCATCAGCAGCAATACGCAGGGCGGGTATCCTGGAGTCGTCTGGGTCGGCTATTTCAATTGCTTGCGTCGGCGAAAACGTCACGGGCGGCTCTTGTAAATTGATAACGGCGCCGTTAGCTTGTAAAAAGTCCAGGCCGAGAATGACATCGCGCGAACAGTGAGGTAGGACAACAAAGTCACAAACGTAAATAAATCCGTCGATTGTAACTCTCCCCGTACACCGGCCAACAGGGGTAATTAGGTGCCCACCAGCTGTGCGAATCTGAGGCCCAGTCCACGCGGTTAAAACTTTCCTCAGTTCTTTTGCTAGCTCGTTGCTCATAACCGAATAGTCCGCTCCCGTATCAACCAATGCCGTAACCGCTAAATCGTCGATATCGACCGGTAAGTTCGAAGCTGCACATCCTTTGTGATCATCACGTGTCCTCGTTTGATAGCCGTCGTCTGGTCGGGAACGCGATGGAGGATGTTCGGCTGTTCGCTCGTCAGCGGCCTTACCTCCGCAGGCCGCTGGGTCTAGTTTCCCCGGCGAGGACTCGGTGAGCGGCTGAAACGGCTTGTCGAAGGACGGGGACTCGGCGAACGATAGCGGGTAGAGGTTGGTGGGCGGTAGTCAGGGCGAGGGAAATCAGTGTGAGTGTGATCCCGGCGCGTTGACAAGTGCTCCTCAAATTCGCGGGACCGTTCGCCATTGGGCGGACAGGGGACTCGTGGATGAAATCCGCGAATTTCAGCTCGACGATAAGGGCACCACCGCAAGATATGGCCAGCCTCACCGCAGTGGTAGCGAAGAGGCCGCTGGTCAGGTGCCCGCCACACGTCCGTCTTCCGCAGCCTGGCTTCGGGCAACACAGGGACAGGCGGGGGCCGCGGCTGGAAAGCAGATGCAGATGGGCTGGTGCTCCAAGGGGCGAGGTCGCAGTTCTGTCGGAGTACCGACGCGTACGTCTGGCGCGGGGCCGTCGGTGTAAGGGCAGCAGGGGCAACAGGTTCAGGAACCACCTGCTGCACTTCCTCTCGGATAATTTGTGCTAACGATGGACACTGCGGCTGCGACTGGGCAGAGAGGCGCATTTTGTGCAGCTCTTCTTTGACGATAGATCGAACCAGCTCCCGAAAGGTGTCAGCGGAGTCGCTGGAGGCTGGCGCAAAGTCGGCAGTTGATACGGTGTTCACGGCGCGATTGTAATAGCGGGCGCATTGTTGCAGGGTCTTTTCGACGGTAGTGGCCTCCGATAGAAACTCCGAAGTGGTGTTAGGTGGGTTTCGCACAAGCCCAGCAAACAGTTCTTCTTTTATCCCGCGCATCAGGTGGCGCACTTTCTTGTCCTCGGCCATGTTTGGATCCGCCCTTCTGAACAGTCGTGTCATGTCCTCATAATACATTGCGACGCTCTCATTGGGTCGCTGGTTCCTTGACTGCAGCGCCGACTCAGCTCGTTCCCGACGGTCGGTGTTGACGTAGGTCGCCAGCAACTGGCTACGGAACCGTTCCCAAGAAGGAAACGTTGTCTCGTGGTTCTCGTACCACGTCCGCGCCGAGTCGTCAAGAGCGAAGTAAACATTGTGCAGCTTCCGCTCCGCATCCCAGCCGTTGTACCTGGCAACGCGCTCGAACTGGTCAAGCCAGTCCTGCGCGTCCTCAAACACTTCGCCATGGAAGGTCGGCGGCGTTCGCGGCTGGAGGACCAGGAAATGAGCAGCTGAGTTCCCGTTGTCAGCCATAGCTGCCGCGTCTCCGTTGCTAGCCATAGGTGCCGCGTCAGTCCTGCGCGTCGCAGCTGGAGCCCTGGTCCTAGGGGATAACGGACCGTACTCTGGTGACTGACCTTGGATTCGGCGGCTCGTACTGCGATGAATCGGAGTCAAATCCGTGTTCATAGAGAGCCTTCGGGGCACGTAGATGTTGGAAAGTACCCAGCACCTCCACCAAAAATGTAACGAAGACAGGACCGGCACAGATCACAGTCTCAGCGAAGTCCAGCGCACAGCAGGGAACTCACAAGATGGCTGTCCGAACCACACACACACTTCGTCTTTGTCCACCGGCACACGCACACTTCGTCTTCATCGTCGGCGCGCTCCCATGAGCACGCGCCAATATATACAGTCATCTGACATGTGTAAGGATACTTTACTCGCAATATCTATTGCTTTGTGTGAGCGACATGAAAAGTCCATTTGCTAACGCCAGTGAGAGTGCACTCTAAACACGAGTGAAAAGAAAGTAGGCTGTTCTCTTTCGCACTTTCTTTTATGGGCAGAGTATGGTGCGCAAGTAGAGGGGTAGAATTTCGGTCATTAAATACACGGAGTGCTTACTCTTGGCAATGGAGGTATAATCCCACCGCTGAGCAATGTAACTTCATACAGCTGGCAATAAAAATAGGCTTTTAAGGGGGGTACTGGGGGTCTGGAGGTTAGCAAAGAGAGGAGTTTGAAACCTCCGTTATAATCTTCGTAACTGCTAGAACTTGGTATGTTTAGAAGCAGGAATTTATTTTCGTGGCCAACGGTAAGTATATTCTAGCAGCATACACTACCCCCCAAGAGGAGTGCGCCAGAGCACAACCTACCCCATTTTTACCCCCATACAGGCTAGTTTGTGTTTGCAGTGTACTGCATTTTTTTTCTCAAAACAGACAGTCAGGAGAAACAGATAAATTCCACTGGTAATACAAGTGATGCCTCGTTCAGAAATCACGTCCTCACCCATTCCGACCCGCCTGCACTCACAGACACTAAGGGCAGTCTATGGATCGACTGTGGGTGGGAGTTCGGGTGTGCACTTAATGGCGAAGATGTCACCCTAAAATGCTACCGTGGACGCAGCATTGTAAAAAGGTATTCTGGTTGATGCTATACTCTGAATTCATTAAGCGCCTGTTTATCTAGCGCAACGGTCGCGCTGAACGACTACCGAAAACATTGAAGCTCGTAGCTTTTATCGGCGGCACCCTAATTTGCGCAGCTCAAGCGAACAAGTATAACAGAGAGAGACGGGCTAGTTGGTGATTATTAGTAGAGTGCATCTTGAAACCGCGCAAAAAAAAAAAAGACAAGGAACGAAGAAGAAACTCCGCGCTCTGTCCTGTTGGTTCCTTCCTCGTCCCTTGTCTTTTTTTCGCGCGCGGTTTCAAGATGCACTCAAGCGAACAAAGCCTCCAAAAATACATAACGCCCACCTCCGTGTGCAGAGGTGCATTTTTTTCTGCCAGTATTTTTCAGTAATAACGCTACATCATTGCTAGAACACTACATCGGGGGCGCCCTGGTCCTGATGTCAGACTGTCCCGTTCAGGAGAATAAATTTCTATGGTTTCTTTCAGTTCGCTTAACGAACGAATAATGTTCGACTGTACTCGAAGCATACAGATATTCAGTGATTGAATTATTCGAGTGGCAAAACCATGGTACTTTGGGCAATATACTTGCCTACATTAGCATCTATTCTTTTCGTTTTCCATGTCTTTTACTCGCAAAAGAGAAAGAGGTAGAGGGAAAAAATGACAAAGACGGAAAAGCGAAACTTAGCACTTAAACTCTGCGTCGAAAACCCGCGCTTCGAATACGCGGGGGCGAAGCAACTCTCGCGCGTGCGGCGTGATATAACCGCATAACCGGAAACGTTAACGCTCGTGCGCGAACTGCACCACAAGTCCGTAATGCGCGGCGTCGCCAATAAAAACGCGCGCCCCCACTTTGCATACAGCGTCTCGGAGGCGCACTTTTCTCTGCTAGCGCCGCCATGCGGTGACACGACGAAGCGCATAACTCATTCCGCTAAGAGCTGCATGGTTGGCTCGCCCGCTGGAGAGAGGCGCTAGAGTTGTGAACTTAAAATAAGGAAAAAGCGTGCGATCCTGCCAGTGAATTAAAGCTTCGCGTTGCCCGTAAACAGTGGCCAAAACTTCCTCGAGGGAGCACTTAGTCGAGTACAACCTCGATCTAATCTCGATTCGCCATGCTCGGGAATAATTTAGTGCGCTTCAGAGACAACTGTTTTTTTCCGAAAGAAGGTCTTTAAACTACGCGGTTCTTGCAACTGCGGAGGAGCGAAGAAATGCTTTTCTTTGTTCACTGGGACAACTTGCCCTCTTTGAGAACTCCTTAACGTTAAAGCCGGCAGTCACAACCGTCAGCGCGCAATTGTTTTTATGATACTGGGTGTGTAAGCGATTCGCTGCTTGCAACGCAGTTAACAACGCGAATTTAATGTGAGCCAGAGAACAGAGGCAGAAGCGCAGGGTACTTTAAGCGGGAGAAGTTGTAATGTTGGGTTATAACGAGCAGTAACTTGAAGACGCATTTTTTGTTTTACAGGAAAGACAACACAAAACACATTATAATGAAAATAAAACTCTTTTCACGATTCAAGGAGATCTTGAGAGCCACAACGCGTGGGCTATGAGGCAGGAAGTAGTGAGAGGGTCCCGAATTAATTCCGACCTCATGGAATTCTTTCATGCACCCTAATCTGAGTATGCACGGACGTTTCAGATGAGCTACCGCGGCGAGTGAAATTAAAAAGTACGCTAGTATAGTTTTTTTATTACTCACTGAGTCATGTGCAAGTTGCACAAACCGAAGGCATAGAGCGAGAAAGCAGAAGTGAAGGCTGGGAGATTATCAAGAAAAAATTTCTGGTTGACTGCCGTGCCTTGGAAAAAGAGAAGAGGATTCAAAACGCTATAAACGAGGAAAGAAATGGATTAAATAAGAACGAAAGAATAAGAATAGTCTTGTGCATCTCTCAAAGCTTAAGAGCGCCGCGTAACTTTCACCAGATTCTCCAAGCTGACAGTTCGTTGTCGAGAGTGAAAGTGGTCTATACAGCGCACTAGTTGTGTCTCTGGATGCCCCTGCGACGCCTTACGGCATAATCGTCAAGCAGGAGCACCACGGATCGAAGAGAAGAAACTAATATGATTTTAGATAATGACAGTCACCCTTTCCCCTATATCGGCAGCAGGTATCACTCGGAAACTGCGGGGCGTTGAAGTATACCCGAAGCTCGATAGGTGTACGCCACTTTTTTTTCTCGCAGCATATCTCTTCGCATGTACAGGGTTGATCAAAAATTCCCAGGCCACAGGGTCTGCTTTTCGTCCGTATATCCTGGCACTTGAGATGCCGATAAAGCTGTCACGGTTGTAAGAGGTTAAAACGATGCTTCTTTTATCCTCCACAGATATTCTGAGTTTCGCCGATGTCGTAACTGCCAGACTATATACTGCTCAAAAGCAGACCCTGTGGCCTGGGAACCCCTTTTGTAAAAGGGTGCGTGCTAGAGGACTGCTCACTGCCTTTTTACTCCCATATAGGCGTATTCCTGTTTGGGGTCTATGCAACGAGAGCTTTCACAAGCCTGGGTCCCGAATCTCGTCGCAAAGACAGATTTTGATTTAAATACCGGAGTTTTACGGATATACCGAGAAAAATTAATTTTCTTTGCTTACTTAAAAAACTACGCGAAGTGCTTGAGAGTAATTAAAACTGCGTAGTGTACCACGGTGCTCGCTTTAGCACGAATGACCTCACTTTCCACCTGGGACGCCAATCAAAATTCTTACAGCGCGTCCGAACCCACAAAAGCGAGGCTTAAGTAGGTTTAAAGCTTTTTTTTTTCATGTCCGTTAAAAAATGATCTCAGTTTACACTGTTTTAGGCTTGTGTACCAGAAAGTGTGGTGTGAAGAATAAAAGACATAATTTCTTAAAGATCCCCAGGTGATCAAAATTATTCCGGAGTCCTCCACTACGGCACCTCTCTCTTCCTTTCTTCTTTCACTCCCTCCTTTATCCCTTCCCTTACGGCGTAGCTTAGGTATCCAACGATATATGAGACAGATACTGCGCCATTTCCTTTCCCCCAAAACCAATTATTATTATTATTCAAGTTCGCACAGCAGGCCCCAGAGTGAATGAAGAAAGTTGATTACAAAATCTGTCGACCGAAAACTACTTATTGAGGTGTCGCAGAATGCTAGAAATATCACATTATACTGGAAATCCTTGGTTCACCCTCACGGTTTGTCACACTGTGTCATAACGTATTTTCGAAAGCGTGTGAAAGAAAACAATGAAAATGTCGCAACTCCGCACACTGGAAGGCAGCGAAATTAGCCGTCACTGTTTACGCTATGTCAGTTCATAAGAAAAAAAATAATGTTCATCGAAAAATTTATGGTCACAAAACACAAAAGAATAAATAAGCGTTTAACTTCTGAACACTGAAACTGATCGTTTCTTTAGTTAGTCCACAGCTCCCGAAATGTAACTTCTGCCACTCTGTGAATATAAGCGATCTGAACGGAAGCCGAACAAGAAAACTCTGAAACAACAAAGTCATTATACCCTAATCCGACAATACAAACAGAGAAGAGTGAAATAGGGTCTTTCGCAACAATTGAGGTTCTTTTATCGGTAGATAAATGTGAGCTAGAGAGCCTGGAGGAACAAAGAGCCTGATGGTGAGGAAATGTCACTGCCATGTAACTCGAAGATATACGACTCGGCCTGAAACAGAAAAGTAAAAAAAAATCGGAAAGCAAACCCGAGATCGCTTGCAAGTTACGTAAGAGAGCGAGCAGTGCGAATAGTTTCGGCAAGCGCAGTGGAACAAAGAAACAAAAAAAAAACAGAGGCGAAAAGAAGAAGAAGCAGAGGATGAAAGAAAACGTGACTAATTGTCCCCGTTTTTCGTGTATTAAGAAGGCGGAAACGGGGCCACGGGCGCGACACCTTCCTTCGAGCCGTAATGCGGGCTCGACCGATCCCCTCTAAAGTTTCGGCCCAAAGCTCGTTTTCTCTGTTCGCCGTTCATCTTGCGGAAAAACAGTGGGTCGACAACAACGACGTCAAAGGAAAGGGCTTAAGAGCGCGTAAAGTGCAAAAAAAAAAAAAAAACGAAGCACAACGGCAAAAAGAGAGATTTGACCGGTAGCCCATTATGGGATTTGTGACGCTCTTTCTCTGTCTCTCTACGCAGTAGAAACGTCACGGAAAGGAAACACACTGGACACAAAGGGAAAGAAAAAAAGAGGAATAATAGAAGAAAGTACACAGTGAGCACAAATTCTGTCGAAAAAAATATAAAGAAGGCCCAAGATGGGAATCAGACAGAGAAAGAGTATTCCCTTCGCTACTCCAGCCTGACCTCCGCATGTTCCCCTCTCCCCTCTCCCCTCCCCCCTCTCTCTCTCTCTCTCTCTCTCTCTCTCTCTCTCTCTCTCTCTCTCTCTCCGCCTCTTCTCTTGACTATCCTTGCTCCGTTAGAAGTGGTGAACGCACGTCCGAGCACTTTAGCTGCGCTAGCTGGGAAAAAAAAGAAATACACAAAAATGGAATGAAGGAATGAAATAAAAAATAAATAAACAAGAATAATCAGAAAAAAGAGAGAAAGAGAGAGGCACGTAGCCCTTGTCCGTGCTCTCGCCCTCTTCTTTATTCTCTCTATTCTGTGCTTCTCTCTCACTGGTGCCGCCGGTTGTTCTTTCTTGTCTTGGCGCAGTTCCCGCGGTCTCGTATAGGGGGACCGAACAGAAGAGATATTTGTCGTCCGGGGACCGCGCGGTCCAAACAAGACGAGGGGCGCTGCGGGCGTAGAGCGAGCGCCTGACCTAACGGAGGTGGCGCGCGCCCCAAGAGACTGCAGACACGTACGGCAGAGCATCGACTCCCGTTGGTTTAGTCGGAGAAAAGGAACTTTGTTTGCCGCCTCGTTAGCCCGGATGAGACACTATTTCTGCCGCTGCGGGGTTTACTGAGGGGGTGCTATATACTACTATTACTGTTATTAACGAGTGTAAACACGCCGCTGCTCGAGTTCGAGAGCCCCAAGCTTACTCTGAGAAATACTCAAGTATATGAGTTTGTTTTCACATTCGCTCAAGAGCTGGGACATTGGGAGACTCTGAAGGAACTATGAGGAAGAAAACTTGGACGGTTTTTCACCTTTCATGAACAGTCTCGGATCAAGGACACAAAAGTGAACGGCAGTTTAGCAGCCGCCTGAAAGCTTTTGAAGGGCCCTTGAACATACAAGTTTATTTTTTTTAGATTTTTGCTCTCCTCACAGTATCGGTATCACGGGGTCACCTTCACGTCAGGCCTCGCTATGGATGGAACGTATGCCACGATGCACGAAGATAGAAGGGCGCGACGAATGTAGCGCCGCACCCTACACTTCAAACAGAAAGGAGTAAAAAGATAGTATGTAGTCATCTAGAACACACCCTTTTATAAAAGGGTGTGCGCTAGAGAAGACCTTTCTCTCTATTCACTACCACAGAGGCGTATTAGTGTTTAGAGTGTAGCCGATACAGCCCTTTTGACACGCGTCCGACAATCAAGCAGTCCCCCGACATAATGATTCTTTAGCCTGAGTGCTATACGACGGCAGCACAAGTTATAATCTGAGGACTGAAAGGCGCGTTTCAGGAACTTTCACATATATAGGTACATTGCAGAATTTTAATGACAAAGACGCTATTTTCAATATTAAAACAGATACTGTAATATGCTGGGCAAGACAAAAAATAAAATGCAGGTATCGCCACCACCGACCTTTTCGCAAGCAAACTGCGTTGATGTGAAGACAGTGTTTGTAGCGCAGATCCCTGAGGATACAATACAACGCCATTCGCTTTCAAACGGTGATTACGAAGTCCTTTTTGGTATTGACGTCAAGGAGTATGAACCGAGTGACTGAAAAAAAATCCATTTAAAACAACGATTCTCTCAGCAATAAATGCGCCATTTGCTGTCGGACAAACGTCAACACAGCCAGAGAGAGCAACAGAATCGATTTTTGCCCCGAACAAAAACTTGGATGCCGTTTTTTTTTTCACTGGTCCTTCAAAGAACTTGGAATGGTAGAAATTAAACCCGCGTCCTCCACTTTCCCGTACAGGAAGTAACGCATCGATAGTGTTGTGCTCTTTTGAGACTGCCTCCAAGGGCGTTCAGAGCACAGTAGTTACAAGACCAATCAGCGCGCGTCTTTGACAGCGCGCGAAACGCCTGGCGGCATATACGCCACATGAGCGGTGCAGCTGCAGGTGGCCAGCGCGACGTTTACCTTGCGCGAAACTGCTACCTTTCATTAAGGCTGTCAACTGGGCGAGTTGGTACTGATTCATATTTGAACAGCGCAATAAAACTACGGGACACAACGAAGAATGGACACCACAAGCGTTGAGTTTTATTGCGCTGTTCAAATATGAACTGCTACCTTTACAGCTCACGCGATAGATGCACATCGTACTATCTAATGCCACGATGGCACTCTCCTTTCGCTAAGTCGCTTTCTAAAACCGACTCGCACCGGCGTGCCTCCCAGTGGTACGTGAGCATCTGGGGGCATGAGTCGACCAAAGTTGGCGCGATCACAGAAGAAGCAAGAGGGCATCGCGGTTAACGTGACCGTGACGTCACGACCTGGAGGTTCGCACTCGCGAAGCCCATGGAGTAAAACATAGATGAATGGACGTAGATGGAGGTGAACTTGACCAAGCTTTTGTGAGCCCGATCGTGTGACGCAATGGCGTCAAGACCCCGAGGTGCGCACTCGCGAAGCCGCTGTGCCGCTAACGCCGAAAACGCTTGTTCACAAGAATAAGGTTCCGTTATTTTTTCTCTTCACCCCACACAGCCGGGTTTCGGTTGGGTATCCGTCCAGAGCGAGGGAAATTCGTATCGCTATACCCTCCTCCCCTTTTGAAGTTAAGCGAATGTAACGAACCACCACCGTTAGCACGTGACGAATACTCCTATAAAATTCGTTGTATTGGCGGCGCTTCTTAACTGAGCACAGTTTCGCGAGTCAGACTTACAAAGAACCATCCACTTATTCAGGTATGAGCAGCAGATGCAGTAGCATTGGCTCGCATATCCAAAAACAAGAAAACTCTTAAACCATGCGCTCCGCTGAGAGAACCCGATTTATATCGTGGATGGCATAGACATCGAAGGAAGATATCTTGTGACTAATATGATGCTTTTGGCCACTTGCCCGCCTGTTCAATCCTATTTCATCGGCGTCCAGGGTGAATTCTGCCGGATGTGTTGCACTGGAGATAGGTGAAGCTGAAACGCCATGAAGGGAATACAGCGAAGTGGAGATGAGTTATAGGGAGGGAAGAAATGATCACCCCTATCTCGTAGAGATGTTAGCTATTGAGCTACGTTCAATCAGCAAAGGGGCTGCCCGAGCGTAATCCAAACCTAGGAGACTACGCTTACGTGAACTCTATGCATAACTATGGTAGGGAGAGATTTTCGCACGCACTTTTTCCTTAACAACAACAAAAAAAAGAAGCGAAGACTACGCTCACCTTCCAGGAAAAAAGTCTGCTCCCTCAAGCAGCCTACTTAATTCCGTGACTCGGATATGGGACGTTAAATAAGGTTTTTTTCTCTCTTCCACTCGTTGCATAAGAGCCGGGTGCAGGAGGTCACTTTCTACCCTTACCCTTGCTCAGCTTTACCGCTACTCGCGCCGTCCTAGGATTTGCCCGCGGTTAGATGGCAGAATAAGTCAGCGAGACCAACACAAATTTGTTTCGAATACAGAAACAAACGCAACATGCTACGTCCCCTCCAGTAGAACACTACCCTCCCGGCCTCCTGTACAAAGAGCAGGGAACAGGACAAATGGCCGCGCTGACCTTCGCCGCTTTTTAGCAGCCGGATAAAAGAGCGGCTCTGCTGTGGAAATGAACGAGAGAAGAAGGCATAGCCGTTTCCGCGCGTCGGAGTAAGTAAAAGCAGGAAGAGGCTCCTTCCTGGGTTCCATCACCGAGAGAGAGAGAGAGAGCCATGGAAACTGCCAGTGGGCCCGTCGCCGTGACGGCCTGCTGTATACGAAGCACACTCACTACTAAAGCAGAAGTGGCAAATGTGCAGTGGCCAAACAAGCTGAGAAGGGCAGTAGAGGACGTAGTAGTACACACATTTTTGTGCCGCAACCGCTATGGGAAATGGACGCGTCTCGGTCTGGGGCTTTCTTTCTCGGCAAAGTGCGTTCCGAAGAAAGACAGGGGAGGGGAAAGAGCTTGCAGTGGCTGTTTTTACCCTCTAGAGTTCCAAAAGATCCCTGCTTTCTACAACCAATGAGAAAGCCTCCCTGAAACGCGTTTTATATATGAGGGACTTTACAGCGCGGTGAGGGGAGGGAGAGGTTGCGGAATAGATTCACCTCAAAGCTCGAGTTTCGGTATCTCTTCTTGTTTCCGAAGGGCAACGCATTACATAGGCTCCCCTCTGTCCACTCTTGGTCTTGCAAACGGTTTTGTAAGCCCGCACAAAAAAGACATTTAGGATCACCCAGTTCCGGCTGCTGGTCTTCTCCCTGTAGTTCTTCAGCAGTGCTCCATTCACCTCTTAGTGCCCGCCTCGTTATAAGGCAGCGTGCCGTGTCCACGACAACACCATTTCGAAGCCTCAAATAGGCTTTATCTGTAGGTTAATAATTTTTTTCTCTCGCAGAACCCATGCTTCTGCTAGCCTTTATGACTAGGGTCGCGTCCGAAGTTACTGCCAGAGATTCCGTTTTTTTCCATCTGCCCGCCTACAGAGCGGCTGAAAAAGCCGGAAGGACGAACGGAGGCGAATCCCGGTAGCACCACTTCCCGCGCACTCAATCATTCCTCAAAGACCTCGCGCAAAGGCGGGAGGAAATGGATGCATGCCTCTCCGACCCTTCGCTATCGTCAGTGTCTGAGAAGCAGATGTGCAAACCACGCCGTGTCACAGATAAGTTGTGAGCTGGAAAGACTGTTCAATGAATGGTGCTAAATGCTTAGCTGTCACGCTGTTTCGGACATGTTTATCGTAGGTGCTTTGTGACGAGTCTTTCACCCTGTATTTTCTTCCGTAGATCTTTTCTTACTCATGACAGCCATGCAGGAACCTCGGTTTCTGCTTTCTACACGTACTGTTTCGGCAAAGAGCCCTCGCAAAGTGGCACCTTTTTGGCCAGTAGCCAGCGTACATCATCATCAAATCGTCATTAGTAGGACATAGAACATACAATCCATTGCCCCCCCCCCCCCCACCCCCGCACACACACACAAACACACGCTGAAGGATATGGCGAATGTTTCTTTAGTTCTGAACACGTAACCTTGGGGTCGGAATGACGAGCAAATTGCTCCTTGGTGATGAAAAGCACAAGAGTTGCGATGTGGGCTCGTTGGTTCATATTCTAGGTCATCTAGTAAAAAAGAACGGAGCAGAAATGATAAAAAATCAACAGAACTGGATCTCACTAAACAGAACTGTATCGTTAATCGTTTTGTATTGTCTCTGCGCTGCGTTTTTCTCGTGATGAGATACTTTTCATTCGTAAAAAGGGTGTTTGGTACGTTAACAACATATGGCGCTCAAAACTTCCCTCTAAAGCTATTTAGATATAAGCAGCCTTACTGGCTGCTACCATGTTCCCTCCATTCTCGCACCCCTGAATAAAATGCCAGCCGTGAGCGGTGTACCAAGGCATAATACCTCATTCCACTTGATATTACATGTCTGGTGGTTGAGGTTCAGCATGCCTGCTTGGTCCTTGTGTTTAGTTTCGCTTCGTGTTGCTAACTCTTACTCTTCAGCTTAGTGTTGCTGAACCAAACGGCCTTAAAAATATTACGGACAAGTTGTTTGCCCATGTATTATGTCAAAGTTCTGGTGTATGCTGCGTTCTAATATGTAAGTTTTTCTTGGTGTGTGTTTGACCACTTTTTTACAAGAAATAGTCGACTCCAAAACTAGGCACCAAGCTCTCTTTACATATTATTCTAAAAAAAGCGGGGGATGGGGGAAGGCATATACAGAGGAATTTACTTCGTTTTCATTGTTCCGATCAATGTGAAGGCACTTACGTCCCTCTGCTCTTCCAAAAACAAACAAGATATGTAAAAAGGAGTCCACACTTGCGATCTATTTTATCTGCTTGTTTGCATCGTTCAACGGAAATGCCGAAGCGCGGGACAAATGCAAGGTACGCGCAGGTAGGCGAGCTCTGAATTTTTCAGTGCTTCCTCTCCGGGGGGCCAGTGGTCCGAGCCAGAGCTTGTTTGCAAACGCGACGTTCAGTCACGTACCGGGATTCGAGGTAGCCTGCCGCGCATTCGCCTGACGAGCCAATAGAGAACAGTTCACTTCGGACAACCTAACCAGCTGCAGGCGCGGACGACAGAGAAAGACTAGTCCACAGAATGCCCCCGCGAAGGAACCAGGGCTTCAGCGCAGCACAGATATCGAGCGAGCCGTAAGCATTTGACCGCGTCAGGGGAGAACCAACGTTGCTGAAGTCGCCATCCCACTGAACAAACAAAAATAAAAAGAACCAAAAATACGCAGCGCCCCAATCGAAGAGAGCCCGGAAAAAAAGTTGAGGGGAAGGAGACAAACTGAGATGAAACAAAGCCCACGTATGTACACCTACGTGGGTGAGCGTGGGTGCGTGCGCGCTGAAAGTGGTTTTTCGCGGGAGTATGGAAACACTACTGAAGCTGACGCTCCGCATTTCCAAAGGTAGCAGCCTAGGGCCTCAGAAGGCACAGCTTGGATGATCTCACGCAGGAAGATCTCCCAGCAAATCCTATCGCGTGTGTGTGCTGTTCATACGCATGCAAGACACCTTCGGTAAATCGTAGCATCTACCCGAAACATGCTAGGTAAGCAGAAATACAACAGTGGCTAATTGGTTATGCAATTTGTAGCGAAGAAGGCGAGTTTTAGTGATGCAAGAGAACAAGATGAATATGAAATTGCTCAGGTACAATCAGGTAACGTTTTGCGCAAAACAAACGGCGGACCCACCAACGTAAACCGTGTTGTTCCTGTGCACTTTCCTGTTTGTCTTGTTCTTGCGTATCATTACAGGACCTCATTTATCGTTCATCGATGCATGACGAATGCTTGCCCACGCTCAGGAAGGTAATGGTTTCAGAACGCTGTTATACTACAAAAAAGCAGCGACGGCAGTCAAAGCTGCTATCGGCTATCTCAGTGCTTTTTGTCTTTTTTTAATAACCAGACTTCTTCACCAAAATTCCTACGCATTGGCACAATTTCTTACCGAAGCAAGGCGAACAATATGACAGCTGTTGCGCTGTGGAGGGCCGGGCGCTGTCAAAACTAGACAGACAACTTTTCGCGTGGCCCGAGCTGCTAGCAGAGCCTATGACATCTATAGTAGTCCGAGACAGTCGGCTGGAAGAGACCAGATTTTATATTCCACTATCTTAGGCTATACAGAACTCCCAGAGCGGTACGACAGCGGCACCAGGCTCTCCGGTAAAAACTGAGACCTAGGCAAAGGGGCCTATTTAATTTTGACAGCAAAAGCACATGCGGTTTGTTGAGTAGTATTCCGCCTCGCGAAAACCTTAAAGCAATGTCTACACTAGACTTGGCCATCTGCCCTGCTAAGCGTTGCATTGATCACCGAGAGAGGATGGAAGAGGGGGCAGACTGACCTTTCGCAGAGCCTGAGGGTCCAGGAGGCGATGATCCATAGGGAGACCATGAAGACGAGGAGCACCGTGCCGGGGCAGATGGTCATCAGGGTCTTGAGCACGAAGCGCGTGTTGAAGTTGATGCGGTTGAGGGCGCCAATGGAGCGTGACGAGGCGTCCGTGAACAGCTTCGAGTGGAGCAGCATCACCCGGCAGATGAGGTACAGTCGCAGGAACATGGGCAGCGAGAGGGTCACGTCGACGGGCACGTCGCGCGACCGCACGCGGTTGCCGTGGTTGGCCAGCTTGGTGGTCCACGTGAAGCGCTGGTCCCCCGGCACAGGGTGCACAGCGCACACGCACAGCTCGGCCAGGATCTGCGCCACTCGCCGCGGAGTCATGGCGATGCGCCAGTCGTCCGCGCAGTTGTCGATCATGAACAGCTGCGAACGAAGAGGCCAAGGGCTTAAGGAACGTCTAACAGTGATTGGGTGCATGCAGGCTAGTTGCAGTCACATTGACGCTTGAAGATCCTGAGCAACCCTGAACATAGAAGACGTAGACACTGGAACAAGTGTCAACAGCTTCTGAAGTGTTTGAGCCTTGTGGTGCTTATGTCCACGCCTACCGTGTTGAAGGTTGCGAAAAATTTTCAAAAAGAGAAACGCTTCATGGACCGGTACTCAGCAGTGGCAAAGGAACAAGGACATGAGGTGAAAATGGTAGGCGATGATGTTATAGTGCAATGAATCACATGAGGACGTAATGCATGCGTCCACGCGCTCGCGACCTTGCGCACATGCCATAACACGGGCCTGAGGGGTAAGCGTTCAACACGTAATGCGACGTTCACGCATACACGTTACAGCAAAGACGTCATCGAAAAGCCTTAACACGTGTCGCACAAGCATGCATGGACACACGTGAATGGTAGGGTGATGGCAGGCTAGTCAACTGTACGTACGTCAAGATAAGGTGCGCAGAATGGCAACGGAACAGTACAAATATAGATAAAAAACTGGATGCCTCTTTGGTATTCACCGAGGCCTTTCTGTTAGCTAAAAGTTTGTACAGGCTACGAGAGCTGCGTGCTTGAACGAAAGTGGAGGGTTGGTATTAGAGTGCACAAGAGAAGTATCTTGAGATCTGCTCCGTCTTGCCGCCGAGAGCGAACAGCGCCACACAACGAAGCCTCAGCTACACTGATCGCGGAGCAACAACCCCTGCACGTTCCTGCACATTCAGCATGCCTTCTGTTTTAGTGCTAGCAGGGAAAACAAACAGTGCTACCCTTGTTACCGGACCGAGCGAAATCTTCTTACCTCTGTCAAGGCTACATTGAACAGCGGACATTCATCAGAAAAGTGCCGCGTTAACTGGCTCTAAAATTTTCGATCACTTAAAGGAAATGTTCAGTGCATGAAAGCGAAACAAGTGTGTCGCGTCCACCAGCGGTCTCTTAAATGGTAGCGTTCGAGTTGATTTGACGCGGTCGGAACTACCTGTCGAGTACGTGAAAAAGAGAGCGGCTCGCCGCAACTTAAAAGTACAGCCTTCGTATAAAGTCTGAGCCCACTTCGTTCGTAGTTCAGCCATGTAGTGGGGCCCGTACACAAGCACTCCTCGCACTCAAAAGTTCGGGGCGGAGAGGACGACAGATCTTCCAACCTACTGGAGGTCTGGAACTCTTGGGGTACAATACCGGACTCACTGCACGGCCCAGCAACAACTCTGGTGGCCTGGCAGTTTTAGGCCGAAGCTGTACGGTAAAGGCGACTTCAGGCACGACCCACTGGCCAACTCGGCCCACTTCCAAATCGAATCAGCCCGCTTGGCGAGCTGGGCGCAAACGTGGCCCGGCTGATCAATGGAATTTCTAAATCGAACTGCGCTCACGTCGAACTCGTGAGAAGCGTTAGCGCGAACCCAATAAGACTGGGTTGAGTTAAACATTGAGCCGAGCAATAATAGCCTAAACTCGACCCACGTGCGCTGGCTGTCCACAACTTGATCACTCCAGCTACTAGCATGAAAGGGAAGTATCGGCAGCATTCGCTCCCGGCCTTTCTAGAAAATCAAGTGTTTACACTAGTGAACACACATAATGCAATATCTAACGGAAGGAGGCAGCATAAATTGAAGTAGAGAAATGCGATAAGAAAGTCTGCTAGGGATAAGATGGCCCCGGCAGGAATGAGCAGAGATAACTGGACAACGTTTGCCTTGCATGGGACTTAGATCAGATGATGTTGAGGACGATGGATGGATAGAAGAAACTGTACACAAAAATAGTCCCTAGAAAGCTCCCGGAGCACGTCGTCAAGCGTGAAAGTTTTCTCAAGCAGGCTCTTGTTTGTTAGCTGCTGCTCATCAGATATTCAGAAAAAAAAGATCACTCAAACCCATCGAGCCTGTATCGAATTTTTCCTTATGATGGACGTGCCTAATAAGTAAGAAAAAAACTCGGTGAGAGTTGCAGAACCACGACTACAGGCAGCGCGTCTGCCCTCCCACCTAAAATACAGGCGAGCACGCGATCTCTCCAGAGAACGCTTTTCGATTCACGGCCAACCGGCGGAAAAATATGAAGCCCGGAAACTCGTATCCTGCTGCTATGCAGCCTTTCAGGAAATGCCCTTCGTTCACATTTCGATATCGCATACTCTGAGCGTGTCGTTTTCATCTGAAGAGAGTGGACTATTTTTTAGCGCTTGCCACGCGCGATGCGTCTGTAAGAATAAAAACAAAGAACAACAACAATAACAAAAAAGAACCGGCAAGAAGACCACACAACGAATCAAATCACTTTCGTTGAATTCGAAACAGTCTTTGTTTTGGCAAGGCGCATTCAAACCGCTTAACAAGGAAGAAATGGCATACAGCAAACGGGAACGCAGCATATCACGCACCAGGGGCCGCCCCGCGATAACAAAGGGAAAAAGAGAAGAGAAATGGAAACAGGATGAGAGGGCGGCGGGGGGGGGGGGGGGGGGGAGCACAAAAAAATTGAGCGGCAGCGGAAGAACTCGCCAAGCGCATTGCTCGCCACGAATCTTTCCTTTGCTGGCACGCTACTGTGACGCGATTTACAAAATCATTAGGCAGATAAAAACCCTTTTTTTGTCGCTCCAGGGGCTTTCCTGCCTCAGCGCCTTCGCCCGCACTGAATAAAAGTGAAATAACAAAGGCGCTGAAGTTCCGAAACGGTTAATTATTCTGCGCTATCTGCTCGCGGCGCCGAAAACTGTTCGTTCCAGATATATTGAGGGCGCTGAAAAGATTTCATTTATTTTGGAGCCGTAGTGCAGTTGCTCGATTTTTTTTTTTGCGTTGAAAATGCTTGTGGTGAACTTAAGAAAGCTAAGAGAAGGAAGATAAACTCAGCGTCCGCTCAGCAGTCTTCACGAGAAGCTCTTGCTACCCGAAAGAAAAAAAAAAGATTTGATGCGATCATTGCATGGGCACGTGTGGACACGTGACCTCTTCAAACTTGTGTGAAAGTTTTCGCCGGAATAGTAAGCAGCAACCGCGCAATTCAAAAACAAGCATAGAAAGCAAGAAGTAAAAAAAGAATGTCGGAAGCGGAGATCACGCTGGCGCGGCGCTGTGTTTACGGCCTCCAATCGAAAAGTGTGCCCATTAAAAACTCATTTACAGAACCCCTCAACAAACCCCAGAATTTTGCAGCTGCGTTGTATACAAGCACTCGCAAAGAAGAGGAAGAGCAGAAAAACAAAGGAAAAATACACAAAGAAAATGATAGCGAATGCACAGACTCGCTCGGCTGAAAGTTCTCGGCTTCCGCCGCTTTGCGGCGCTGGTCGCGGCGGTGGCGCCCTTCGTAACAAGCGGGCCATTATACAAGAGCGCGCCCGATGCAAATTCCGCCGAAACGCGCCGCTCTCAAACAATGAAAGATTGAGGCAACGACAAGCGGATCGTCCCGGGCGCCGGTGACGTAGGTCGACGGTGAATAAAGGCCGGAAGAGGGATTTGGGGAGCAAAAGAGGAGAAGGCCGGAGGGAGAGAAGGTCCGGACGGGACGGTTGCGTCGATGCTCATGTTTTAAACAGGGCCTCCCGCTGATCACAGGATGCCGATGCCTAATGGAGAACTCGAGGAACACCGCGATCGTCGTCGCGTAACAAGCGGCTCGAACACAGAGGGAAAATTAAACGGCCATGCTTCGTTCCAAGAAAAGACAGTGGGGGAGTGGATCTGAAAGCATTACAGAAAAGAGGAGAACCGGTGAGGTGAAACATCAGTAACAAAACGAAGGCAATAAAAAAAGAGAAACGATGAAAGAGTAACGGGAGCAAGAAATACGAAAAAGGCACAAAAAATAATGAGAGAGGATTTTTTTTTTCTTTGGCGACAAAGTGAGGAAGGACGGCCTTGGCAGATCCAATTAGAATTTCGTCCCGACGAGCACGAATAGAGCGTGGATAAGAGCTCCTTTCGGTTTTCTGCTTTTATTATTTGTTTTTTCTCTCCCTTCGACGTATTGCATAGGGAAGAGGACACCCAGGGCTTCCAAAAGAAGGCAGGTAGGTGAGGGGGCTGGAACAAAAAAACTGCGGAGATGCCCCAAAACGCACTAAAAAAATAAAGAGAACGGACATGAAAATCTGAAGAGGCGCTCCTTTTTCTTTTCTTTATTTTTCCAGTGTTTTGCGAGAAACATGATAGTTTTCGCTTGCTTTTTCTTTTCGTTCCTGTCTTCGCTTTCTCTTCGAACATTCCTACTTCGGCGGTCCGCTCGTTTGGCCGCAGCTGTGAACTTTGATGTGTTTTTTGCTGCTAGCCGAGAAACAAAAACAAAACTGGACCTCAGCAGCCATAAAAACTGGGCAGCCCTAACAAGACATTCAGAAGAGAAATTTTTCGATTGGGTCGTTTTTCTTCCTTTACCTCTTCTTGTTTCAAGAGGACGTCCACGAGTGTTCGATAACTTGCTATTTCCTCGGGCGGTGGAGAAGTGAATGGATTTCCGGCCCGCACACAAATAAAACGGAAGCAGGAAAAGAGACGCAGTTTCCGCATCTCATTGGAGAAAGTTCTTTCCAATAGAAATATCTGTGCACGAAAGCTTTAAGCCTTTTTTTTGCTACTTTATTGTTGAGAAGCATGAAAAGATACGGCCAGTAAACCAGACTGCGTTATGTTTTCACAAAAGTTCAAGACTAAAAAAAATATTGCTATCGTGAAATTATCATGTTGCTATACACCTCTTAAAGGTGCTTACTTTATCGCCACGAACTCCGATTCGCAGCGCTCGAACTTTTTGGAGAGGATGGAGGGATAGAAAGAATAGCGCTAGTCAAAGACAACGTGGAATCCGGAATTTGTACTTCGCTCTGCGGCCTTTGTGATGCGCAAGAGAGCGAAAATGAAGAGTTAAAATTCTGGCACCATGCAGCAAACAGCGCCACGAACGTAAACATTTGCGCTGGGCATTGAAGGCGGGAAATGTCTTTTCGCAGCGCTGTTCAACGTTCAGCGAATAACGGTTTTCATTTTATACGAGAAAGATTTTTCTGGATAGGAAAAGCATCGTAGGCAAAGAGAATCTCAAAAGGTACGCTTTTTTTTGTACGAGAAAGCGTTACTATTTCGACAACAACATTTAGGTTTTGTAGCCAGAAAAAAAGTGTAATTTATTAAAGGTGAGGCGAGCTTCGAATATTCTTTCATTTCCTACCAAACGAGTTAGCATATTTTAGATAAAATGACAGCAGTTAATTTATGTGGCAGATAAATAATTTTTTTTAAAAACTGGAGGCAAGAATAATTGCGAAAGTTTTTTTTTCTTCTGCTGGAGAAGCGAACTACCGCTACTTTACTAAAAAAAATAGTGAGCACATATATACGGAGTGTTTCACGTAAGATGTTCTGCAATTTTTAAAATAGGCTTTTAGACACCGACGGAATGTGGGCGAGATGGCAACAATAGGCGCCAGCACTAGAGAAGGTTTCCAGTACTAGCAATTATTTTCCAAGCCACAGCTGCTCCCAAATTTTCCGTGTAGATAACAGACGTGCTGCATTTTTCGCGCAGCTTTGGCAATGTAAAAAGTGCCGTAAACTAAGCACGACTCATCGAGTTCATCTGATGTGAGAACGATATGTGATTAGTCGGATTTTTGTCTATCACAGTTCTGGCGGTCGAGATGAAGCACAGCAGATGTGCCAGTTTATTTCGGCGCTTGATCTATCCGCGAGCTGCTTTGTTGACAAGAACTTTAATTAGCTTCAGCAAGCGCTGCACCAGATTAGTTGGGTGTCACAATACCATAATGTGTCACTCTAGAAACATGCGTTGCCGTGAGCGTGAGCGCACATAGCTCGGTACCATTTCTCTGAAATGAAACGTTAAGACTAAACATTTTCAATCTTTTTGTGCAATGAAATTTGTAATGGTGACCTTGCTCCGATCGAGTTGGTTCGATCGAAATGAAGTGCCTACAGCCGCGAAGCTTCCCGAATTTATTTTGGATATTTGAGAAGACTCCAGGATTCAGTTCTATAAAGCTGGGTGTATATAGAATGTGTGCCAAGTGTTTTGCGCTAGCATTTGAGCTTGTAACATAATTGCGAACTAAAACCACAGCAATGATCAGGCTTCTTCTTTCAGCTTTAAAGCAGTGCGGAGAAGCTTAGTAAAGACGTCATAAATGTTCGGCTTTCAGAGCGTTCTTGCTTGCGTCCACGGGCGGTCATGTCTTCTTGAATGCCTTCAAACAACGCTCTGAGAGCTTTGCCTTTGGTTGCGTTAATTTTCTTCCTTCAGGTAAGCGTTACTGTGCTGAAAGTCTGCCGCCACCATAAATGACGTCATCACGCGGGCGCTGCACGCTGCGGTGAAGCGTGAACACCATCGCGGTTTTAATTGGCGATTACATCACTATTTCAAATGCTAGCACCAACAGACTTCGCACGCTTTCTCTAGAAGTTTCACACCTTCTACCTCTCAAAAAGCTTGTCGAATTCTAAAACCCATTCAGTAGAACTTTAATCTTCACATCTTTTGCATGCCCAAAGTTCGTTTTGTTCCGAGAAAATGTACTCAAACTTATTGTGCATATACTAATTTCCTCCACGCTTAAACTTAACCTTTAATTTCGGCTCTTAATAATAATTTGCTTCTTGTCAAAGCCAGGGTCCCAAGTAATGCAGTGCTTGAATCGAAGTTTTTTTTGCTCACTCATCCTATTTTCTTCTCTGCGATCACGGGTTATAAAAAGACCACAATATGCTGCAGGGCTGATCGATATACTGAGCAAGCTGAGATAGGCAACATTTTTTACCCGACCCGAAAAAAAAAAGTACGCGGCACAGCTTAACGAAAAACACAGATGTCGATCTGATAATGCACAAAGTGCACGGATTTCCAGGCACACGCCTTTCTTAAGACCCGCCATTCAGTAGGGCGGTGTATAAAGTAGAAACCGCACGTAAAAAAACTATAAAGAAAACACAAGAACATAAAAACCTCAAACTAGAGGAAAACAGGTTGCCAGTGGCGTCGCGCCCTGCGCTGCAGCTATTCGTGGCGACCATATCGATTGCTCTCGGCCTTCACCGCATTTTTCTGCTTATACGAGAAAGCGACACAATTTAAATAAGTCGTAAACTGGGATCAAAACGACTGAACTGTTTATGACCGTCTGCGAAGGCGAGAACTGCTGACCGTCCGACAGCGTGCATACCTCGGTTGACTGTTGAACCAGCGAGCAAGGGTGCTCTATAATGTGTGGACTCTCAGGGAGAAACAGCGTGTGGCTTAATTTGCGAAAGAAAAGTGTTTAAATTATGGCGTTTAACGTCCTAAAGCTATAAGGGACGCCGTAACGGAGGGCTCCGGATAATTGAGACCACCAGGGGTTCTTTAACATGCACTGACATCGCACAGTACCCGGGCTTATAGCTATTCGCCTCCTTCGAAATCTAACCGCCGCGGCCGTGATGAAACCCGCGTGTTTCTGATCAGCAGCCGAGTGCCATAACCACTGAGCCAATGCGGCGGTCGAGGGAAGAAAGAGGCCGCATTGACTGTCTGCTACGTTTACACGTGCCAATTTTCATTCTCTCGTCGCTACTTCAAACAACAGCTCGCTGTTTTTGTATTAAAGCCTGATCATGAACTATTTCCACGTAGGTATTCGAAGCTTATGACTGTAAAGAATATGAAGCGTAATGAAGATGCCCGTTGAGAAGTGAGCGCAAATAATTAATATGCTTTTAAAAATCACGCTTAAAAAGTCTTCTAGGAAATATTTAGCAAGGTGTCCTAAGAGTTGTGGAAAAACAAGTGGTTTTGAGCATAAAGGAGTAGGAAACCTGCAAAAGGTATTTCTTCTCACGGCCAGATCAACGCGATGGCCGACTTTTCTTTCCTGTTTTGATTTTTGCTGCAGCTTATCCGAAACGAGCTGGGATTTTTGAGCTTGAAACCAATAACCTGTACTTTTCACGGAAACCGTCAATGACTGTGAGGAAAATTTCACATGGCGTAAGTTTTACACTGCCTTGTAACACTTATTTATGAACCCGGAAGTGGCGCAACAGCACTGCAGATATATTTCTCTAACAAAATATGATGTAAGCACAAACCATGAGAACGCTTTTTTTGTTTATTTCTCCTTTGGACAACATACAGGTATTGCCCACGAGGCAAGACAAAAGGAGGTGCTAAACCTCCTGACTGGGTCTTGTCCTCGCTTGGGTACAGCAACAGGAGCGGTATTGCATTACACAACAAAAAAAGCTGTCCTTGCCATCACTTACACAGCAGACGCATCATAAACAGTTCTTGTAAATATATACAGATAATAGAATAATAATACACACTAAATCATATACAAAAATGGTACAGAAATTCAATACATTAGGGTTGTTCGAACCGACATAATATTACATCAAACAGAACCAGAAGTAAGCATTTGGTCGTCTAGGACACAACGTTAAAAAAGAAAGACGAACAGATGCGTTTAAAACCCCTGGGCGTGGAACTATTTTTAGCTGCATCTATTACAAACGTATGAGAATTACACATCAACATGATTTGGTGCTCAATTGATTGTGTTCCGTAGTTAGTACGAGGCCTATTTACCACAACAGAAGTCTGACGCAAGCTGTAACCAGTAGATCTATTTAGGTACGTGTTAAAAAAATTAATGTAATTTGTTTTTATTTCGTTATAAATAAGCACACATATTTTGAGTTCATACATGGTTTTCACAGGGATCATTCGAGACTGTGTATTTGCCGAGCAACTTTTTGTGTTGTTTCCTGCAGGTAAAAGAAACCGAGCTGCACGCGACTGCAGGGCTGATATTTTTTCTAAGTCAGTTTTGTTACAAGTACCCCAGATAAGAAGACAATAACTGATGCGAGAATGGATAAGAGAGAAATACAACTGTCTTTTCAGCGAGCAAGGTATAAGATCTCGAAGCCGGGAAAGCATACCAATAGCTCTCGCTATCTTGACACGGGTGTGGTCTATGTGGTCGCTCCAGCCTAGGCTGTGATGGAATTTAACTCCTAAAAAGGAATGGGAGCTGACACGCTCAAGGTAGCAAGAGCCGTAACGAAGCTTAAAATCGTAATCAATTGGCTTGTTTTCTGCACAAAAAAGCATAAATTTAGTTTTTTTCTCGTTGAGTTCAAGACTATTTAAGTTTAGCCATACACTAAGATTTAATAGCCACGTGTTAGCAGTGTTTTCAAGTTCTTTAAGATTTGTTCCAGAGAAGAATACATTCGTATCGTCTGCATATAATACTATATCATCAATTTTAGGAATGTTAACTATATCGTTTATATAGATCAAGAAGAGCAAAGGGCCTAATATAGATCCTTGCGGTACACCATATTTTACAGTCTTTGGGTTTGATTTATAGCCATGTAGGCATACGAACTGAAAACGCGACTCAAGATAACTGCGCATGAGTAGAAGTGCTATGCCCCTAATTCCACATATTTCCAGTTTTCTTAGCAAAATATGATGTTTGATGGAATCGAAGGCCTTGCGAAAATCTAGAAATATTCCAATGGTGTAGAGCTTATCCTCAATATTTCTAATTATTTTATTTTTTATTTGTACGAGGGCCATTTCAGTTGATCTTTTTTTCTGGAACCCGTACTGCTTTGTTGATATGATGTTTTTTGCAACAAAAAAGTTGTCGAGGCGTTTGTGTATGACACGTTCAATCACTTTCGAAAAAAGAGGCAAAACTGAAATCGGCCTATAGTTGTTCAGGTCACTGTATGTTCCTCCCTTGTGAATGACGACGACACGAGCTATCTTCATTTTCGCAGGAAAGATTCCCGAAGCAAGTATGCGGTTGCAGATGTAAGCGAGCGGTTTTGAGATTAAGTGGGCAATTTCTTTTATAGGTGCCTGATCAATTTTTTTTCTGCGTGTGCCGTTCGCGTTTTTTTGTCGAACCCGGGGAAACCTTCCGCCAGAACGGTTTATTTGACTGCGGTGCGTTTTTTCTTTATGTGGCTGACGTTTTATAAGTGAAGTTTTCTCTCCCAGCATTCCGTGTTATGCGCGTTCGTTTGAGGTCACGCACTATGAATGTGGCCAGGACTCCCCGCTGGGCACGGAGGGAATAAACTCTCTAGCATGTTTGCCGCACAGCTGTCTCAAGTCAGTCTGATACGCCTGCAAACTCAGTAGCGTATCGCGCTGCAAGTGGCGGCCATGTATTTTGTACCAGCAGAGCGTGTTCAACCTTCATATACGCTGCTCGAAGCCGGCGTAGAGGCCACGGGTCACCACGTTCACAGAAATAGCCATTGCAGCTCAGAACTCTGCATGTGCCAGTCTCACTGAAATGATTAGAAGGGATTTTTAAGGATTACCGCGGAAAAGGAAGCATTTTATGGACACATCGGATAAGCTTCTAGCTTATAGGCTTCTCTAATTGCACCGAGCTGCTCTGTGGGCTCCAGTAACGCGCGGTCAGCAAAAAACGTTGCATTGCAGTAAACTCCGAAACTAAGATATCACGCGACTAAGATTACATAGGGCATGCTCGAATGTGACTCTCCACAGTATGCTACAATAAGAATAAACTCTCGTGTATGTTTGTAAGCTTGTGGGCCCATTGTGCCAGAGTTTCATGAAGTGGGCACTTACTCCACCCATATTTACGCGCACATGCAAAGCGCTGTCGTCCAAGAAACTTCGACCAGCGTGTTGCGAGAGAGCTTGCGACACAAACACCCTCGGCTCTCCTTTCTACAGACGCTTGTACTTGACCGCAACCAATGCGTTGTCACGCCAGCACTTCCTCATTCGCTATGATTTCGCTGACACTAGGCCGATTTGTTGGAGTTTCCACCTTTTTAACGACACACGCCTTCCAACCTTGTGCCTGTGAAGTATTTAACGACCAGCGCTGTCTTTTATAAGCCATTGTGACCCTGCTCCTGCGAAGCTTGCTTTACCGTAATATGACCCTTCATGAGGAGAAGTACTTTCTTACAGAAGGTGGGACTACAATAAAGCAGGGCATTTTCTCGTCTGTATGCTGCTAATAAAGGGGGCAGCAGGGATAACGTGACACCGCCTGGAACAGGACAGGATTAACTGGAAGGACATGGAAAGGGTCTTAGTCCGGCGTTGTACGTAGTTAGGCTGATGATGATGGGGATACTGCTAATACGTAGCTTCCTTTTCCCTCTTACAGCGAAAACTACCAGTGCCTCTACTCCCGATACAGTGATCGTGTCGGTCGGTGTTGTGATTCAAAGAGAGGAGGAAAGGTGAGGTTGGGGGAGGGGGCGAGACACGCCGTGAAGTGGCGAAGGGGAAACCAGGAATCTGCTCCGAAGTATATTGCTGTAGTACACTATCGCCAAAGAAAGTTTACCTACAGCGCATGCATGTATCGCGTTCGTATGTGTGCGTATAGCACCGGAGAGGAGGAATTGGGCACTGTATTTCCCGCCTCCTGCTCTACCGCAGTTCCGGCAAAAAGGGCTGCTGTTCTGCGAGGCGGGTGAGCTGTCACCTCGCCTGCGCGGTGAGCGTTCTGGTGTCTGCGTCTATGAGAGTGCGTTGCCCCTCTTGTGATGACACTGTGCGCGCGCTAAGAGAGTGCCAGTATGAATTGTGATGGTGATATTTTGTGCGGCGCCTCAGTACTCATCACTGCAGTTGCACAGACATGATGAGTAGGCCGTTGTATCTTGCGCGGACAGTCGAAACAGAAGAGCTCCTGTAAGCTCGCCGCCGGTAAAAGGAACGCGAAAAAATTAAGGGTGTCCGCCAGACCGCCAAATGAAAACTTACGCGGCATATAAGCAGAGGTAAAAAAGTAACTGCAGATATCGCATGTCCGTATCCACTGCATGCACACCCGCTAAAATAGTGTCACTGAAATTCTCATTACACATTGTAACCGAACTGTTAGATTTTTTAAATTGTGACACATAACTAGCTAGGCTATAATATATAATAATTTTCTATCCTCTGAAATGCGGAAAAAATTGTTTGATGCATAAACCTGCGTAGTGATCTATGCGTTTTCACCACTCAGTGGCACCCGAAAGGTCTCACGCGTATTCTACGTTAAACGTTTCACTAGCGCTCTAACAGCGTTGATGTATGCGGTATCGTCGGTTTTCACCTAAATCACAAAAAGGCCAGACTTGCGGACTGGTTTTGGCTACCCCAAACGCGTGATTTCCTGCCCGCAGTGAAAAAACGCTCTGAATTATCGCCGGAGAACCTCTAATCTCCGACCCAGCCCATTCGTTCAACCCCCGGTTACGAAGCCGCGACGCTATGTGCGTACCGCGGAACAGAGGCGGCACGCATGCGCACATCAATAATGGGTGCGCCTCTGACCTTGCTTTCAGGGGTGGAACGATATATTTCTTATTTTTTTCCTTTTCATTCCTTTTTGCTCCGGCGGTAAAGTGATTCCAGGAAAATACAAGCAAATGTTGCTGCATACCGCACGCATTATGCGAAGAGAAATTAGTAAAAAAAAAGTCGAGCCTTCCTTCTTTCTCAGCCATCAGTATATATTTCACACACAATCATGGTTGGGGAGGTCGTGGCGTTGCTGAAAGCTGGAAAGAAAAGGAGGAAAAAAGGAAAGAAAATGGAGCTATAGAGGCGATAACGTGCTCCGGTGGAGTGGACGTGTGTAAATAGGAGCGGATGTACGAGTAGAAAGCACGATGCGGTAGATTTAGCGGTTGACAGCACTTCTTTTTTTCTCTGGTGGGAAAAAGCATTAACAAAATTAAAGCCACACATATTACATCTTATGAAAAAGGGATTTTGATAATATTGTTACGAGGTTGCAAGCCAAGGAACAGGACGACTGGACGACAGATGAAATAAAATTTAATGGCTGCGGGCCAAAAGCGAGCGCTCCAACATGCACCACTGCCCTCTTCTTCGTCTTCTTCATAACGATATTATGAAGCCTGCACTGTCAACGATTGTTCGTAACCTGCTAAGTTTATCGGTTTATCAGAATGCGTGACTGAAACCTCTCAGAGTCATCCTCATTTTTTTTTTTTTGGGGGGGGGGGGGGATCGCTGTCCAATCAATGAAAGCAAAAACCCAGAGGATTCCTCGCACTGTTTGACATGTTATGAGGGGATTAACATCCCAAAACTGCGCATGAGGCATCAGAGACGCCGTAGTAGATGACTACGGATTGATTTTGACCACTTGGCGTTTTTAACTTGCACTGATATCAAACAGCACACAGTAGCTTTTGCATTTCGACTCCACCAAAATGCGGTCGCCGTGGCAGGCATCAGGTCCCGCGACCATAGGCTCAGCAGAAGAACGCCATAGCTACTAAGCCACATCAAAAGGGCGCTTCGTCCTGTTTGAAAATGAATGTACTGGTCACAGCAAGGCTAACGTGTTTTGAAAATGTGTTCATGAAAGTGTGGTTTGTGTGCGCATATATGACGAATACAAAACTCTGTGAGAGCACAATTTTTCACAATCAACTCAAATATTTCTCCCAATGAGCGAACAGGCTTCGTCGGAGGCATTCTTCACACTCATTTAATTCCCCGAGAGCAGTAGGTTATAAAGTGCAACTTGATTTGATTACTTTTATTTTTTTGTGCACTTCATGATCTTCTTACGGAAGTTCATTTTGAGACCTTTTTACTCCATTAAAATTTCGAACAACTCAACGATCTGCGTCATCACCCCAAATGCAGTCCCTATAATTAGCCGTCGCTTCTAATATACAGTACAATATGTCGGTGAGGCTGAGGGTATAAAACATTGCGAACAAACGAGCCAAGTTTACGGCCAAAGAATGGACGTTTTAAGTCGGTAAATTCAGGACGTTGCGTTGGAGTTATCTGCAAGAGCTTTCAGGAAATAATCCCGGAAAAGAATAGGAAAATGGCTGCACTTTTCCGGCCAGTTTCCTACCTTCGTAAAACAGGCTAACGCCTTCACCATTCCAATACCCTGTTTAGTACTCCAAGCCTTAACGAGTTACTTTGTTTCTTTTTTTATAACTATCGGTCGGCTAGTCCTTTTCGTAGAGCAGCGACGGGACTAGCCATGATAGTTGCCGTGATCGTAAACCTAAAACAGGTGACCCAGAAAACCTAAATTGAGGCTATCAAAAGGCTCGCCGCGGTGGCTCAGTGGCTAGGGCACTCGGGTACTGATCCGGAGTACTCGGGTTCGAACCCGACCGCGGCGGCAGCGTTTCGATGGAGGCGAAACGCAAAGGCACCCGTGTGCTGTGCGATGTGAGTGCACGTTAAATATCCCCACGTGGTCGAAATTATTCCGGAGCCCTCCACTATGGCACCTCTTTCTTACTTTCTTCCTTCACTCCCTCGTTTATCCCTTCTCTTACGGTGGTGTTCAGGTGTCCGCCGATATGTGAAAGAGGTACTGCGCCATTTCCTTTCCCCAACAACCAATTTTTCCATTATTCTATCAAAAGGTTTGCTACTCCAGCAAGGTTGCAAGAAGACCCAAGCAATTTGCTGAACCAAAGTTTCAAGCTTTCCAATAGCAGCCACCTGTGTGCATCGTTCACGCTTATCGTCGGACATCCGCTCCTTCGAGGCATAGGTATCCGCGCAAGAAAAAAATTGTAGCGCGAAGGCGCGGCAGATCAGGCCAGGCTAGAATGCAAAACTGTAAAAGTAACGAGAAAAGCTTACATGAAGAGTAAAGCCGGGGGGCGGAGTGCAAACCTAGACGGAGTGACCGCCGGGAGGCAATATTCAATCGATGCTACGCACGAACGCGCGCTCGCACACACACATCTACCCTACGTGGAGCGAGCGGCTTGTTAAGCGATATTCACAAACAGAGTGAAAATGAGCTGCCGGCTCCATAAAGAACCGTAGCTGCGTGCCCGACGAGACAGAGGGGGAAAAGAGAGAGAGGGCGAGAGAAATAGAGCGAACGTGAATGAAGAGGGAAAGAAAAAGTAAGTAGAAAGGAAGGATGGGGAAAGGGCAGGCGCTTTTAGCTAGATGAGCACGTCCGTTCATAGCGCCGGCGTTGGAGTTCCAGCCGATCTCTCGCGCGGGGCCTCCCTGTTCAGTCTCTAGTGCGTACTTGTGCCAGCTAGGAAAGGAGGAGCTCGCACAGAGAGAGAGAGATAGAGAGAGTAATTGAAAGAGGGAAGAGGAAGCAGGGGACAGTACCGACGCCTTCCCTGCATGCGGGCACGTTTCGGCAGTGAAGTGTGGGAATTCGGGAAAATTCACTCCCTTCACGACCAAGAGGCGCTGGCTCGCTTTTCCTCTCCCTCCCCTCCAGTCCATGACAGGTTTGGTCGGGTAAACTGACGTGCCTGCGCGCCGAGCGAGGACCAGGAAGTGACGGTACTGCGAAGCTGTCGCGGTTCTGTCGGCGAACGGTGGTCGCGGCGTGCAATCTAGGAAGAGCGCGCGCTAGAGAGATATTGGGTTACGCAGGAGATTGCCGCGAAAGCCGATAACGCGGGACAGCGCGATCGAGGGAGAACAGTGACCGGAAATGTACCCGAGTTTTGGGGCAGGGCGTTTGCTCCGTCAGAGCGAATTTCCGCAATGTCACTGCAGGACACATGGAAATAAAGATTCTAAATAGCCTTCAATTAGTTCCGCCTAGTGAGAGTCAAGTGTTGTTTTTAATAAAGTGACGCTAAATTGTGTTCACTGTTTGCGTACAAAGATGGCTACCACTAAGTTTGTAGTACATACTCTTACTATCCAGGGGGATACTTCGAATGGTGTTGTCCTGATATAGCTTATATTTTTTGTTGATTGAAAACAAGGGATACAGTGTCTAGCCCAAGTATAGTATTAGTAGTAGTACTAGTTTAGTAGTTGAGGGCTATTGATGCACTGGTAATTCTGACCATAATGCAACCAATAGACGGTGATGTGAGCTAGTTATGGTAAATAACATTAGGTAAAACCATCAGAATAAATGAAAAGAAGCGAAAAAGATGGATGAACAAGTGAAATAACTATCTAGAATGCATGCGACGAGCTTTCAAATCCGCAACATCATATAGCTCTCACTGCAAGCACAAGTCATCTTAAACAAAACAATCCAGTATTGCGGTAATAACCCATTTTAAGGCTGCAACCAACGTGCCATAGGAGTTAGTACGTCTCTTCTGACGATTAATTTGTTTGGTTTATGAGGTTTAACGTCCAAAAGCGACTTAGGCTATGAGAGACGCCGTAGTGAAGGGCTTCGAATGATTTCGACCACGTGGAGTTCTTTAACGTGCACTGACATTGCACAGTACACGGGCCTCTAGAATTTCGCCTCCATCGAAATGTAACCGCTGCGGCCGGGATCGGACACGACGATTTCTATAACATGATACAAGCAAGCCAGAATGCGATACACTAACTTGGCGGAGTTATTAATCACTGTACCGTTACATCTAGGCTTTTTTTTCTGGAAGTAAACAGACACGTTCGGTATTCCGCTAAGTGTAGTAAATTAAGAATATCATAACTTCGGTCCCTCGTGAGAGGCTTTGGACCCTCGAAGTGCACACAGACTAGCTGAAGACGCGGAAGCCTCTCAGCTGCGAGTTGCAGAGCAGAGCGTGATTGTGCGAGCCGTTAAGTGTTACGCCGGTTGCTACCGAAATGTGCCCATTTCGGACACTTTTTTCTTGAAGTGTGGTTTCCGAAACTGCAGATAAGGCTTCTATATCAATTCGGAGTCTAGGAGGCGCGCCATTGCAGGAATTACGCAGTTTCCCGTGGCGTCAAAACCACTTGGATGTCGTCTGAATGCGCAGAAAGCAGCTGCGCTAAAAAGTACTGACCGAAAACTTGGTGCTCTTTGAAAATGCGAGAAATTACGGTTTCAGTCAAGCTTGATCACAATTATGATAAGCTTATGAGTGCATACAACCTTGTTTTTGAGCGGCTTAAGCAACTGCACAGATGTTCAGGTTTTTGTAATGCACCGGATCAGACGTTGTATACGACAGTACCACAGCACCTCCTTTCCAGCACAGACCTTCCAGGGACCAGTTCACCGAGGGGTTGAAACTATAATTTGAGCCAATCAACCACTCTCTATCGTGTACAAGATGCATGCCACGGGCTTCCTATGTAGCGACGTCTCGCGTACTCGCATATAGAAAGAGGCAGTCTTACCTGAACTTCTAAGGCATGGTAGGCTACTATGAGTCCCAGCAGCATAATGGTGGACACAGTGATGAGCGTTTTCACCGACATCGAGTACACCGAGCTCTGGAAGAGAAGAGAATGCGGAAGAAAGTGAGAAAAAAAGACGACGGGAAAAACGCTCGCGACGCCACACATAGTTCTGTTTACTGCATTTTTCGGCACCCTTGTAAAGTCCATGCCAACTTCTATTATTTGCCTCCTCTCCATCAATTTTACATGCGTTTATAGAAACCTTATTGATCGAGGTTTAGTTAATAACGCAGGATGAAGGGAATGGAGGTTGCCGAAAGAATCAATTTATTTTTGTGAAAACTTGTTGTTTTTTCTGTAATGAAGTTGAAATTATGCGCCTTTGAATAATCTTCTCTTCAATCCCTTTTATAAACACCCACTCTCTTTCGCTCTTTTACCACTCCTCGGAGCGATAGCTGAAATTGTCGCACTTTTCCGCTGTCTCCACCAACCGGCGTGACATAAGGCAACGAGCTGCGTCTCATCCTTCTCGCGACAGTCCCTAACCACAAGCTCTAATTTTCATGTCACGTGATACGCCTGAATCACGTGACCGCGTTTTGAAGCCTCTCGAGTGTGCCCATTTTTCAATCAACATCGCCTTTACAGCCTAGGCCTATTTGGTACCTTTGTTTGGAACAACGCAAAGGACGGGACACAAGGCAAAAGACACCATGTGCGCTGACTCGTGGTGTCTCCGTCTTTGTATTCCGTCCCTTGCGCTGTTACAAATATGAACGTTAACGGACAAGCCCAATTCACAACACTTGTGCAGTTGGATAACACCCTCGTTGACCAGTTGGTGAATGGAGGGTTTTCCTGCTACAGCTACACAGCCATCAGTGTAAAATGGATAGAAGGCTAGTAGTAGTTGGTTTTTCGCTTTCGTGCTTTTTTTTCTTATTCAAGCCCAGCAAACGATTTACAACAAAGCATTCATAATCATTTATGTTCGCATTTGTGTTTTTTTTTTGTTGCAGATTTCATCCCTCCGGAGGCAGTAAACTCCGCGTCACGGCATTCATGTGCCCAAGGGCTAAACAAACGGCGCTTCTTCTCTTCTAAGCCATGCAACGCACTTTGTTTCCCCAGCGCCAGAAGTCATGAATAGCACTCCGCGTATTTTGCTCTACGACATGCGCTGGGACGTAAAAAAAAGGGAAGGGCTTCCCTTCTGTTACCTCAACTTTACATTAGAACCTCACTTTGTTTTGGGCAAAATGTGCAGTGCACAGAAGCAGCCAAGCCCGGGCCGGCATTTTTCACAAGCGCGATGACATATACGGCAACTGAATGTAAAGCAGGGCTTTCCACATCTCCGAGGAAGCCGCAGCGCGCTCTGCTGATGGTGCGCTATAGTAGCCACTTTATGCTTTGGAGGCCGCTTCGGAGGCGTGCTCTTTTGCAGGGGTGCCAGCGTGAGCGTGGGCAGGAGTATTCTTGGCTTTCACAATTCATCCACGGCACCGAAGGAATTCTAACCGGATGCCATTTTTATCACCTTTCAAGACGCATGTATCACCGCGGCTAAGCTGAAAGCATGACGCTGTTGAGTACTATGAGGCAGCTTCGATATCAGGCCACACTTGTGGAACTTCAATGCAGATGATTCAAGAATGGCACTGTGCTGAAATTTTCTGGCATGTTAGTACGCACAATGGCATTTCCCGAGGTTGCTTTCACGTAGGTTTCTGCCCTCGCTTCATCCATGTTTATAGGTGGTAATAAAGATTAATTTCATTGAATTAAGTTTTATTTCGACTTTACGAAGCACCGGGTGTCGAAACAGGACACCCTCATAGATCCCAGCCACTTTTCCTAAACAAAAATAGTACGCTAGCTTTATAACTTTGATATAAAGAATCAAAGAAAACAGCAAGGAGTTTCACATATCGGAACAATTCAAATAAGGAATTGAAACAAAGCGGCATATCTCTGATATGACATAACGTGACGTGAGTAATAATAATAGTATTTCTAGTGATCTTAGCCAGAGAAGTACCAGGCTATGGTAGGCATAATTTGAATAAAAAACTTATAAAAAGTGCTGAACGTCGCAGGACTGTGGCATAAGCCCGAAAGATCCCCCCCCCCCCTTTTTTTTTTGTTCCTGTTATCAGAGAGTAGAATCCGGAGGTACAGTATGAAAGATATGTTCGTAATACTTCGAGCTGCAATAGACATTTATTTTAGACTTCGGCTTTCTAGCACAGTCACCAACAAGAAAATCGGCGAGAATTGGAACTGAGAGCAATAAAATAGGGAACAATGACGTTGGGAAAAACAGTGATGAATAACGTGTTCAGGTTTCTCCACATAAGTAAGAAAACGTAAGGCGTCGTGATCCACGATGTTCAGATGCACGATTGAATGAGCTAAATGAGCACAAGAAGTAATTGGGGCTCTCAGATAGCGCGAGGGACGATGCTTTTTGTTAGTGTTCGCTCATGGCGCGGTGTGCTTGCGCAGTTTAGTATTGCCAAATCCGGCACAACGTAGAAAACATGATAGTGAGGAATGCGAACGATACTCAACCACACCTGGAACTGTTTCACTGCGCTCGAAACGCAGTCGTATCTCAAAGCAAGCTGAGAATGGCAAGAGTTCTCTGACATTAGATAATATATTGGCGCACTAGTTTTATTCTTTGCCACAGTCTAGATTAAAGCTCGTCTCCACTTGTGAGCTCTGTCAATGCCTGTGAGCTCAGAAGCTACCTGGCTGACTCTCATTGCTACTCAACTTATCATCCTTCCTTCACGTTCTAGACTTGGTAGTCCAAGAACTCTGTTGAAAAACGGGGAATTTTGTTGTTTCGTTGAATAATAAAGATAAACAATGGCCAATAAGGCAAGAATGTTTGAAGTGATTCTGCATTCACAATCTAGAAACTTTGTTTTATGATATCGACGCCGTGCCGGAATGGCTTGGCCTTACACCGCATCTAGGTTAAAATATTTCTTTTCTGCAGTGCGGCCCCACTTCTCATCCACAGCACGGTTAGTATTTCAAAAAAGTAGGAATACTAGTCCAACATTCGGTGCCTGCTCCGCTTCGCTTCCCAATCTCAAACTTCTGTGTATACGGAGCTAGCCACTGAAAGGAGGTCGAATAACGAACTAATCCAGGAAGAAACATTCTGGTAGGACTTCCTGGCTGAAAAGCAGCAGTAACTGGCGCAAGTGTGACCAAGCTAACTGGGGTCGCATACCCGGTTGACACCAGTTATATCTTTATCCCTGTTTCTTTTTGTTTGCCACTTTTAGCCCAACGCAACTGTAGCACAAGGCACCACGTACTGAGATGATCACGACGAAGTGTTTCCAAAACGATGAGGATAGCACCTGACACTAAATACATGAGCAAATAGTGTTTCTGGGTCAAATTCGAATTTCGAAAATTCATCGTGGAGTGTTCTCCAAAGCTAGTCGGAATTATTCAGGAATGTAGAACTCAAGCAAAGACGTACGCCGCAGTTAATATCCCGCAGAGCACAGGCTCTATACAATTAATAGAGATTAATAATGATTCTTGTAAACGCTAAGTGAGCGCTTGCCCGACTACATGAACAGAAGTGTGTGTAACAGCCATTCTTCGGAAAGGTTGCAATTTTTCCAAAAGCAGGCCGAGTGCATCGCGTACCAAAAATAGAGAAAAAAAGAAGACAGAAGAAATAAATAGAGATGACAATAAAATACTGAGGAAAAAAGTTGACGCACAGTTCATATGATTTGACATGAGTTTCCAAGTCAGCTGCTGAAGGGGTCTTACTCAGCAAGCAGGTTATGGATGCTATATGTGTAAACGCGTCAAGGCCACGTGTAAACGTTTGAGCCATTCATATTGTCACGTAGTGTTGACTGCAGTCCGGGGAGCAGAAAGGCTGTGAAAATGGCGTCTAAACAAAACTTTTTATTTGTGCAGACTTGCGCCCACAATGGACTGAATCACTCGGCGGCGGCGTAGCAACAACCGTGCTCGGCAGTCGTCGAACCGAATGCCCGCCGCTGTCGGCCATGCTCAATATAAAGCTGATAGCGAACTTTCGAGATAAAGCGTGCAAAGTTACTATAGAACATTCTGGAACAACGTCGAATCAGCTCCGCCTGGATGCGGTCAATCGAGATAAATCTGGTCGCGTCTTGTATCGCAAACAAAGCGACAAAGTGGCGTGCCGGCAGCTTTGAAGAATGAACGAACAAACACTACAAATATTCGCGGCAATAAGATCATACTACCCACTGACGAGTGGCGACACGACGGGTCAAGTGTCTGTTATATGGTGACGTCACTTCGTGCGCACGACGCCCACGATATCTCAGGGGGTTTCAGGCTGTAATAACTGAGGCTGCAAAATAATGAACTAAAAGTAAAGGCTTCATCGGGCTGAAAATGCTGTTGTAGCAAGCCCGTCCTTGCAAAAACTTACGACACAGCACGCTACTCGATTCGCTGTATGCACGTTTCCGTCGTCGCCATCGCCGTGTGGGCGGGCGTCGCGATTTCCGGACGGAACGTCTCCCTTCATCATCGCCACCAGCGAGGTTTTTTTCGCCGCAGCGCCGAGCGGGGCGCGCCACTCGTGCCCGAAAACTCCGCGCTTTGCCTTGCCTGGCCTGGCACGGCACGCCAGGGAGCTCGGGAGAAGAAACTTGCGCATAATCGCGCGCAAACATTCCCTGGCATGGCGCCAGGCAGACGCCGCTTTGCAGCTGGATGGCCTCGCATCGCGCATGGGCAGCGCGGACGGCAAAAAGCAACGGGCACGCACACACAACTCGCATAGCGCAGAGAGCCAAACGAGAGAGACACTAGAGGCGCGTTGAAAACAAAACAAGACAGACGAGACAGCTCGGGACGAAAAAAAAATGGACTAGCAAAGAACGGGAGGACAGAAGAAGAGCCCAGAAAGAAGAAATAGAGAGAGAGAGAGAGAGAGAGAGAGAGAGAGAGAGAGAGAGAGAGAGAGAGAGAGAGAGAGAGAGAGAGGAGGAGGTGTCGTGGTGTTTGGAGAGGTGTATCTAAGCTATGGCGGACACGCTTGATGGTGTTCCATTGTGAGAAAAGGAAGCGTGGGCACAAACGAACAACAAAAGTAAAGGAGGGAGTTGGGTAAGCCGGACTCGGAACAAGCGCTTTTCTCAGACCTCAGCGCCTCCTGGTGAAAGGCAGCGGCAGCTACAAAGCAGAACTCGCAACTCGCGCGCGTCTCTCGCGTTGACAAACAGCTAGCGCGTGCGTTGTCGGCGGTGCGCACTTGGATCACGTGATGCGGAGGAAGATGTGGACAAGAGTGCTCACATCGCGCACCAGCGAAATTCTCGCATCGCTGCGCTAGCCTTCCATCGGACGGTGGGTCTTTTAGTCCTTGGTTTGGAGGCGAAAGGAGACAGATGTTCAAGCCCCATTTTTCATCTGTCGTACTCAAAACACGAGGATGCGAGCATGTGCTGAAAAAAGAAAATGAAACGGTGAGAGTGAGCCATTTCTTCTTCGACGCCAACGTTTAGGAAACTGAAATAAAGCTTACTCTACAAATTTTATTTTGTCATGGATTGCTGTGACACGGTTTTGTGGAATTATTCGCTCTATTTTAGGCCATATAATTAGAAAAGTGCAACCGCGATTCCTGAAAGTTGTATCCTTCCACGGGGGTTGGGGGGGGGGGGAATCTTGAGCAACTAAGCTATGAGTCTCAATATATCAAGAGCATAATGTTGATGTCATCTGGCTTGCTGAGCATTTTCCAAAGTGGGCTCATTACTGCAGGTTTATAAAAATAAAGAAATATTGTTTTATGTTTCTTTTCGCTTTTTTTCTTCGCGAAAAGCTTTCAAGCGTTAAGCACTCGCTTATATCAGTTGCCGCATTGCAAACTGAGCGGGCAGGAAATTTTAATTAAAGACTCGAACCCTAGAGGCAGCAGAAAGTGCGGCTAAGTTCCGCTCCTAAAGCAAGTTCCTGAAACTAAAGGAAGCGCGACGTAAGTCGGAGCAGGGAAATAACTACCACATTGTTAGCCTTGATTTTTTTTGCAAAGACGAATTCAAACCGTTCAATAACGAGAAAGTTAATATGATATGCGACTTTTAAACGTTCGTAATAGTTGGAAGACGACGAGCGAGCAAGTCAGAAAGCAAGCATACAAACAACCATGGTATGTATGAAAATCTATATGTTACGGGCAAATCAACTATTCAACAAGACGAAACATCAAATGTTTGCAAAACGTAAGAGAGAACACAGACGGTGGTACTCGATATACGATTTTCCACTATTTTTTCCTTTTGGTATGACAAAATATTGAAGCAGAGAGGAGACAAGGAGACTTATAAAGCGAAATGTTGCTAAAAGCTACGCGTTGCTCAAAAAGTGAATTCGTAGAGGAGCCCGCTTTTGCACAAAATGATGAACGCACTCCGGAAAAAGGAAGCCCCCCCCCCCCCCTTCCGCCCCCCCCACAAAAAAAAAATAAAGGCTGCATCGAACTTAAACGCACATTTATGAATTTATTAACATCTTTACCAGTTTTGGCTTCTTCATTGTTTATTTTAATTATTCGCTTAAGCTGCGAGAGCCTACCTTCTAATACATCCCTAGTAATCTAAACAGTTTTGGTTTGGAAAACTCTCATCAACCAAAGAGAAATCTTGCATTGCTGAGTAGAAGAAAACGACAAACGTCAATAAATAAAAGAAGACCAGTCGGATACCCAGGGATCAAATGTGTCCTCGACAAAAGAAAAAGGAGGGGGCTGGCACAAGCTTTAAAAATACACCCTCCAGAGAGTGAGAGCTCGACGCTTAATTAATAGAGAATAATAATAAAAAACACTGCTGCTATTGAAAATACGACGCACGAAGACGTGCAGTCAAGCGAAGACAATGTGAAAGCTAGGCTGGTCTTTTGCGTCACGCGCGAGCATTGTCAGAGGCTCAGGTCGTCAAGCTCTTTTGGATTCGCAGGTGGGGCGACGCTTGCAAAAACAATGCGATTTGAGGAACGGTTGCTCAAGGACTAGCCGTTCGGTATCATGGCGGAAGTCCGACGCGCATTGCCGTTGGCCGTTCGCTCACACAGCACTCAGGCCTCCGAGGGACAAATCGTACGCGAGGAAATTTTCGAAGAGTCAGTAATGCTCCCCTGTGAATTTGTCGGCCTGTTTGCATTACGAACTATTTGATGGAAATACGACAGTGGTGACCTTGCTTGTCAGCTTGGAACAGAGAGAGAGAGAGAGAAAGGGAATGTAAGGATGTTAACGAAATTAACCGGGCACAGTTGGCGGCCGTAATGAGCAGTCCGCTACTGTGAAAAGAGGATGAAAAGGAAGCAATTAACGAGATGGTAATAGGATGAACATCCGGCCTGCTGCCGGTGGGGACGTCGGGGACAAGAAGAAAGTCTATGATTTTCCGGAAGTATTAAACTTCAAAATGCGTGATTCGACGAGCTCGGGACAAGTAGTACAACCGTGCCAAGAGATAAAGAAAGGATTTATCTCATATCAGCACTTGTAGAACAGTTCTGCGAACAAAGTTGCAAACCGTATTGCTTAGCAATCTTTGCTATAGATGCCGCATTGAAAAACAGTCGAACTGACGCATGACTACGGTCATTATATGCTCAAACTTGGCTGCAGCCTGTCATTAGAACGAAATTATTTTACGTGAGAGTGAGGAAAAAAACCAGTACACACAAGGTACTGGCCGGGTCGTTTAATTTTTAATTCTTTTTTATGAAGTCCTACATTAGTTAAACCAAATCAGTGTCATGACAGATTGCTATTTCTCTACTCAGTAAGTTTTATATCAGTGCTCTAAGAACACATGACTTGCGAATGTCAAGGCTTTCCTGAATAGTGTTATAGACGCTGGCATTGAATACTCCATCCTTTAGTGATTGCCATTTATGCACGTTTTCTTACAAAGCACAAAATTCATGATTATTATGGAAGAGAACCCGATCCTGTAGTAAAGGGGGGGGGGGGGAAGCTGACAGACGTCACTGCCAAACAAATGCAACGTTCCAAAGCCCAGCCGCCCCACTGAAGAACTTCAATTAAAAGACGCCCGCTGAATTCCTGGTCCTTCCTTCCCCTGAGCAACCAGGCCAACCAGAAAGAGAGAGGTCTGAGAACTAAGACAAAGAAAGAAAGAAAGAAAGACAGAAAGAAAGAAAGAAAGAAAGAAAGAAAGAGAGAAAGGGCAGCACTATAAACCTACCGTACAGTGTTCGTGATTTTTCTGATTTCGTGCTTAGGAAAAACCCGCAGTAGTGCGAATGCCCCTGCCGCCCTCCTTCACAGAAAAAAAGCAAAAGGGGAGGAGGAAAAGGCGCTGCCGGCGAGAGCCGCGGGGGTGTCTGTTCAACCCCATCCACGCTTCTTGTTAGTGTTCCTCCTTCCCTCTCTCTCACTGCGTGCTAGCTCTTCCACGTCGGCCTGCCTCCTTGGCCTGTTCCAATTGAGTCGTCGTCGAGATTGCAGCGCTTCTGTTGCGCTTGCTCGCGTTCCTCGCTGCCGCCAGATAGCTTTGCCGCTCGGCTGGGTTGCCCGACGGCTTGAGCCTAAGCAAAGCAGAAAGCGCGCGGATCTTGCCGCTGTGTTACCGTCCTCGTGCACCGACGCGCTGCCGCGGCCCGTGAAGCGAGTCGTTCGCCTGCTGACAAGCGACAATTACGAGGCCCAACGACTTCGCCAGGAAATGGAACGCTGTCTTCTTCGATTCCTTCCTTGCTGTTTTTCTTTTACTTTTCAGTTTGAACTAGCGGGAACTGGGCCGCAGTAATGAAGCAGGACGGATAGAAGTTGCGCCACGGTTTTGGTTAATCACGTCCAGTCACAAATTCGAGCGACACTAATAAACTTTTTTTATGCTCGTCGATTGGAGCAGGATGGAAGATCGAAAGGAAGAGCTACGCTACTTCAAAAAAGAAAAAGAAAACAAAAGAAGAGAAATATTCGATGGTGACAACTGTGCGCAGAAACGGTTGACTGCCAGATTCAATATGATGCAAATGGAATCAACGATGTTGCAAAACATTCGTTGCTGTCAAGGAGCGGAATGCTGCAGCTGTCGCATATACTTTATAGCAGAATGTGAGCGCGATCACAAGCAAATGGTAACTGATTCTGCATTACTGGAACGAAGTTTAAATGGAGGCGGAATGATGCAGATGCCCACACAGTTCGAGACTTCTTTCACATTTTCTCGTATATCGAAAATTTATCCTTACTATCTATTTAAACACATTTTTGTGTATCTAGTTGGCAATGCTTCAATCCCCATTTTTTTTTGTTGCCGATTCATTGACTTTTACGTACTGCTGCCCAATGGCATGTGAAAGTTAAACGCAATACTTTTTTCGAAAAATTATTTCATCGAGACATCCTGGACGGGGGGGGGGAGGGGAGATGCTCTCGTAATTCTGTAACACGTTCGTTCGCTCGTTCAAACGGCACATAGAACTGTAGCCTTTGTGCTCTTTGTCGAAAGGTCAAGCGAAAAGAGGCGCTATACTATTCAATAGGCAGTTCAGTTTGTGAACCTGTCGAGGCGGAAGAATATATTGAGCACTACCCACCATGGTTGGCCACCATAAATTCTTAACACCTTCCCTTATCCAAACTCTATGCAGCTCATTCATTCATTCATTCATTTTTGTTTCTGCACGTGCAATTTTTTTGTCTATTTTCTTTGGCGCGCTTTAACAGCTCTGACTTAGAGATCCAGGTGCACCGACCATATAACGTGCCTAAAGTGGAAAACATTAAGAGTGGAAGATGTGAAGGAACAAGTACATCTGAACTGCATGAAGTCATCGAAAGATTTACTTCACCAAGGCTCAGAGGAGTTACCAAGAACTCGAGCTGCGCTTTAACACCGTAAACAACAAAAATTGGTCCCGTATATTGCGACGGACTAGCAATATCAGCACCGATATTTCTTCGTATTTTCCGCAAGGCGCGTCTCTGAAAAAAAAAAAAAAGTATTTGAAACCTTCAGTGCAGCTTACTTGCTGCACTTAAAAAACGAAATAGAATTTAACACTCTATGCGCTTAATATAAGAAAAAAGCATTAATTCAATCCTTATCATTTTATAACAAACGAGAAAATGTCTCCTGTTTAATACCCACTTCCTTCTCCTAGCAGGATTCTCATAAATTGTGGCTGCCTGCCATTAGTCATCTCGAAACGTCCCGGTCCCTTCAGCGAACCGCGTACCTTCATTTAGAAAATTAATGTATTTTAGAGATAGAGCCCACCGAGGCGGAGGTATAGCGGAGTTTTTTTGTTCACAACCACTGTCTTTGTTCTCAATGCCTAGCAAGTGACGAACTGCGCCGTTGAATCGTAACTAGCCTTTATGCAAAACATCGTATAAATGAACAAAGTTTTGTTCCAACGAAACGTCACCTCTGTATAGTTTATACCCTACAATAAAAATAGAGGAGCTGTCGGAAGAAGCTTTATTTTCAAATCTTAGCTCTTCTTGCCGGCAACGTTTCGATGACGGTGCGAGTTTTTCGTTTACTCAGGTCGGTTACCCCGTCCTTTCATCCGCGATAACCACTACCGTACCGAATTAAATGTTTCGAACTTCGCAGCTTCGCAGAACTTCACACCTCGAAAAGTACCGCCAGCCGCTTCATCTTCACGAGAAAAAAAAAAAAAGCACAGAGTAAAGGGCGCGACAAAAGCGGATCAAATTAAACACAAATCTAAAAGGTCAGCGCGCAAAACGTCTCGAGAAGCAATAACCCAACGCACCGTTCCAGCGGGGAAGGAAGCAGAGCCGGGCTAAAACAAGAACTGAGTCGTCATCTTGAACCTGAATTAAACCAGCGAGCGGGCGGACGGCGCCAAGCGGTATAAAGCGTGAGCGCTCTCGCCACCACCGCGAGGGACGAACGCCAGTAGCAACTTCAAAGACCTAACGCGGTCTCTCTGCGCATGCTTCAAAGAGGACGCACAGCAGAGCCGCAGCGTTCGCTCCATCTTTTTGTCTGCGTTTTCGTTTCAGTCCTTGTATCTTTCTCTTCCTTTCCTTCTCTCTCTCTTCTACGTTCCTAGCGACGCTATTTTGTCCGCCCACTTTTTCTTTCCCCTCCTCACTCCTGTCCCCGAGAGAGTATTTTTGGGACGTCGCCTCGAGACCACCGCTTTCACGTTCGTTGCCGCGTCGTCTACGTTCTTCGAGAAGCGTCGTCCGCGGCCTTTTAAACTTTATGCGCAGGCTCATAGCGTTCGCCGGAGCCGCCAAGGTAGCTACCGACAGTAACGTGGACGCCGCGGGAGAGACCACGCGTTGGGCTTGGAGGCGGTGGCGGCGCCGTTGGGAAGACAGGAGAATGGAAGCGCCGTCGGGGCCAACCTTGAATGAAGCTGCGCAAGCAAAGACAAACAGGCCGCCCCCCCTAGCGCCGTGCCATGCCACATACACACACACGCACGCACGAACATACTGCGCGTTGTTTGCGCCCTCCGCCTCCATTTCTCGGCGTGCTGCGATGCCGGGAAGCCGGGTACCTTCTTCGCGAACGTCGTAGTGTTAACCGAAGGTAGTGAACCCGTTATCGCAACTTACTCACTACTTTCAGCTTTCCCGCTCTCTCGACAGCGATGCAATCGTTTTCACTACACCGTGGTTTTGAAGGCTTGAAAGTTTGGGAGTTAAAGGCGTCCGGGCTGAGATGAGGGAGGTTATATGCGAACTTCAGATATCGGCGGAGGCAGACACCTTTACGAGCGAAGAACTAGAGCGGTCGCTGCGGGCTCGCTGAAAAGAGGCGTCAGGTTTTGTTAAGGTTAACTCCTTTTGTCCTGAATACGCTCGGAAACATCAAAGCTCAGGGGCAAAGAACTTTGCAATTGGAGAAAAGTGAAAGCGAACATGAAAAAGAAAGGTGGGAAAAAAAATAAATATCGAAGCGTGAATAAAGAAGTGAACGCGCCGTGTACTGCGTAATAAAATACGCAAGTTGCGCGTGAACCACGCAGGCAGAAAAAGATTAGAAATAAGTTTTCTTCTTAAGATGGTTTGCAATTGGATGGTGCCTTTATGATTAGCTATCTCGTATCGCTTGCCCTGCTTTTATCACGATTAGCCACCACTCGTAGGACTGCCATGGCACTGCAGTTAACATGTGGATGATCTGTTCTTCCATCTAACGCGAGAACTGTGACAATATGCCCGCAACGTGATATCTGAAATCATCATTTTTTGTAAAAGCACTTCCTGATAACCCGAGGGCAACTCTTAGCCAATAATGGCTGCAAACGAGGCCCTATCCCACTAATCATGGCTGAAGAGCCATGTATGAGCGAATCGCAAACCATGATTATGCAAAAAAGTCACTTTCGTAAGTCTCGCTCCTCAGCCAGTACAATACAACGTTTCAGCTGTTTTGATTCTACTGCAGTGTCATTATCTAGAACGTCAGCTTACCGTGACCACCACCGCGGTGTAATGACCGCGCTTTTACCCAACGCCAGCCAGCGGTAAAAGTTAGCTGATTAATTAAAATTTACAAGCTAAAGGAACACTGGGTTCGATGAGGCACGCAGTACAAGAGGGCTCCGGATCAATTATGACCACCTGGGATTATCTCACATGCACCGGAATGTAAATAAAAAAGTGCTTCCGCAATTAGGCCTCTATCAAAAGAATAAACATCAGATTATTTCAGACCGAAAATTGGAATCACTACATTATTCAAGCCCTGGAACTTGAACCTTAAATTCGCTATCTCAGCTTTACAAAAGGACGAAAAACAAGAATAAAGAACGCACACGGCACAGAAAGGTTATCCCTCAAAACCACGTGCATCTATTTGCCATTCGTGATCCTGTCTCCTTTCAGGTTTTCAAAGATGATGTCACTCTCAGCTCCCTCGTCTTATTATCTCCTCTTTACACATTTTCCGTCCTTTTAAGCATACGAATTGGTTTGTTTGTTTTGGACAATCAACACGTCTGGCCCAGCTCCTCCCTCTTATGTCCTCAAAAACACCCCGAAATCTCGGCTGTCGCGCACAGTGTTTGGTAAGCACCAGTTCTAGCGTGTTTCGAAACGGCGCGGTATTCAAGGGTTTCTCTGTTCTTACAGCGAAACAAGGACGGGATTTCTTCACGCGCTCCTTGAGAGGCGTATTTAGTCGCATCGCAATAGTGAGAGCGTAGTTTGGGCTTCGCCGCATGGCGTCTTTGATGTCAGCCACAGGCTTCAACCGCGGCGTCTACGCGCAACAGACCCCAGCTCTTTGTCGCTGTATAACACTCAAGTACGCTCAAGAACTGGAAAACTAAATGTCCGGAGAATGGCCAGTTCTCATAAATAGAAAGAAAACCTGGGGCCCGCATTTTCGCAATCTTCGTTAATGAATAGCTATTCTAAAACGATCAAAGCTGGCAGCTGGGGCTTAGTGACGAGCTGGGAATGTGTCGTCCTATTTGAAGCGCTCTCAGACTTTTCATGTCCTGAGATTGGCACTGTGGGTTGTGCTGCATCCAAAGCGCTCCAGTTCCCTTGAGGATAAAGAGAACTCCATTTCTCACTCCTTCAGAGATTAAAATTGCCAGGCGTGCTACCACGGCTCCTTCCCAGAGCATGGCAACAGACACCCTGCGCTCCAGTAGCAGCAAAAACAACGTGTCAAAACCCGCCCGGGAACTGCGTATTCGTCATACAGTTGGGAAGGAAGCAGTCCGGATAATTCTCCAGTGTATTTAAAAGGCAAATATCAGCGTCACAAAAAGTACGCGCAGCGCCTCTTGTGGCTGTCGCGAGCATCGTACACATTCGGAGAGCTTAGCGAGTAGGAACACGAAGCAAGGGTCTTCTCGTGGCGTTCGGCCAAAGCGTTTCGGGAACCGAGAGATTGTGATCGCCGTAGCAACTACCTTTATCATTAGAGCAGCTTTGTTCTGAAGTCATTAGAGGAAATTGTCAAGCTTTGATCAGATAGTCAGTCTAATGATGGCGGCTCGACTGAGGATCGGGTTGTTAGACGACAATCGCGGTTTTACCGAGCTCTTTGGCGAGTGGACCTACCGAAAAAGACAGCTTCTGAGCAGCGCGGGCCTATCGGATCGTTGCTGCGTTCATTTCGAGGGCGAAAGTTTGCGTAGCCATGCACTGTACACAATATTTACTTCAAAATTTTACCTTTTTGATCTGCGAAAATGCGGAGTTTAAATGAATACACGATAGAGTCCTTTCAGTGATTGTTCGGCGCGGAAGTCACTGAGAAATGTACTGGAACACAGTGTATAAATTGCAACTGTTTTGTAATGTCTCACAAATCTCCGATACTTTTAAGCATGACGTGTGATGGAAGTGAAACCAGAAACTGCGCACACACTGGATAACTGTGCGACTTTAAACATCTGAAAAAGAATTTATAGCGTGCAGCAGGTTCTCGGTAAATTGGCGTTTGGTTGTTCAGGTCAATAGTAAAATTTACCCGTATCAAAAGTGGAGATAGAGAACACAGGAAAAAGTGAAAGACAAGTGCACCACGAAATCCAATCGCCGTTTTAAGCTGCGCCGGTTACCGAGCGCCCTTCTTTCCTAGCCTTAAAAGCCACACTACGCAACACAAAAACAGATGTTACTTTTGAATTGTCCTGCCGCCAGAGCTGAGCTTACTTCATTAACTCCTACCTCGTATGAGGGACTAGTGCCTCGTGCTTAGGTATACGAGGGGAGCGTACTTTAGGAAAGTTAATTTCTGGGCTAAAGAGGAGATGGAGAGCTCGTCCTAATTATCTCCGGAGCGCTTATCCGTATGAGGGCAGTGTAGCTGCGGATCGTAAAAGGCGACTGTACGGAGAAAGAAAGTCGGGTCAGCGCATGAAAGCCCAGAGTTGAAGGAATGCGGAGGTAGAAAAAAAGAGAGACAGAAAGAAAGAAAAGAAATGAACAAAAGAGAGGTGGACATGAGCGCAGTAGCTACCCATTGAAGACGTCCAAAAGAGGGTGCTCGTATGTGAAGACACTGCTCGCGCGGGGGCGGATCGAGGCAGAGTACCACGTAGCACTAAAAAGATAGAAAAAGAGGGCGGAATGGCAGGAAGGGAAAGGGAAGGGAGAGGAGGCAGCAGGGGATCAAGAGAGAACGGAGCGCGAAGCTATTGCGGGCCATTACGCATCCCGACTAAGCGCCTCGGAAACGACGGCGGCCATTGCGAGACTGAAATGTGCGATAAGCGGGGACGCATAGCTGGCTGCTCTTCACGCCGCTCTTCCATACACCACTAGCAGCTACTGCCGACTGCTTCCGCCCTCTCCCTCTACCTCCTTTCTCTCTGCAGGGTCTCTCTCTCGAACCTCGACTACGCTCTCCAACGCTCAGGCAGCGGGCCGGTCGGTAGACGGCGATTATGCGCTGGACATGCCACGCTGGAACGTGCGAAGCCGGCCAGGCGTGCTGTACTGCGGACGTGGTGCCCGGCGAACTAGCTGAATAAGAAAAAAAAACAAGACGTAAAACGAATAAACTACGTCGAGAGCGCTAGAAGGGCAAAAGAAGAAATATCTTATTCCCCCCCCCCCCCCCGCTCTTTTCCGCCAACCCACCATTAAAAAAAGAAAAGCATAGCATACACACAAAAAGCAAGAAACCTAATATTAAGAGGAACAAATATAATAATAAGGTAGTGGAAGAAAAATATAGTGTGTGTGTGTGTGTTGGGGGGGGGGGTGATACATAAAGCGCTGCCTGTCTGTTTCGAAAGCTCAAACTCTCTACGTTCATAGTAGAGGTCGCAGAGATGTGTTTCGTCTCTTCTTTTTCTGTCTTGATTCAATTTATAAAATAACGCGAAGCGGTGTTGCTCAAAAATAAAGGTCTCTCAATTTACATAAACATGAAGTAGGCGTGATGCGCACTCTATATCCCCTAGGTTTCGCTGTACGTTGCGTATATACGTATTCGGGTCTCCTCCAACTCCATGGAAATTTCATATTTGAGGGCTGCCTTTCTTTTCTGCCCCTTCGCAGCCGTCTTCTCTAAGGCTGCCCCGGTGAGATAGACTGCATGGGCTCTCAAGCGACCGCTGCCACCCCCTTTACATTGCCCGGAGATCAATCAAACGCCGAGTGGGTGATGTCGGGGCGTTGCGACGATGTCTACCCTTTTACGGGAGGGTCGCTCGGCGCTCTCCGGAGACTGTAGCGGCAGCGACCGAGTGACGGTGCCACGGGAAACGATTTACACAAACGCAGCATTGGTTGCATTATTTGAAACGTTTTTCCCCCTCAAACCGGGAGCCCGTAGGGCGCTGCCCCATGCAAATATAAATAAATACATCTAATTTTCCGGGTCGAGTTGACGATATCTTATTCTGAATTAGAAACAGTAAACGAATGTGCGCCGTCCCTATCTATTCTAGTATCTATAATAGTGTCGTTTAGAGTGTCACAGTAGGCCTTGTAATAGACTATATTTGAGTTTGTTGGAGTTAAATGGAGTTGACATCAAAAGAAGGGGATCAATCAGCTAATCTAGACTAAAGTGACAAGCTTGGAAAGTTTTCTAGGATTACGTGGCACCGGCCGGCACAAAAACATGCACAACTGCAGGAAGTTATTCTGAAAGCGAAGGGAGGCTTCAGTCCTGCAGATAACTATGTTCAGTTGATGATGGTCATCATACAAACTGTATTTTCACGAGTTTTTCGACGCAAGTCTTCATAGCTGAACTTGTGGTTAACAATGACTGGGAGGCTTCAAAAGCTTTCTGATTCTTCAACCTTCCTATAGGACCGAAGAATAGACAGTGGCAGGTGCGCCGCTGTCAATGACAGTGCTATCTATATACGTGCCACGAATTTGCATGGCGTACACACCATTACTATAGAACAGAAAAAAAAACAACCGAAAAGAGGATCGCTAGGACATTCGACTCCCTGCATTCTATGGCAACGGATGACGCGTTTTCATTAGCCAGCAGGTGAACATAGAAGCGCTCCATCCTCGTTGGTTAAAATGGGATCACGTGGTTGCAAAGTGGTGACGTCACTGAGTTTTTCTCCCTCACGACAAGCGCACGAATACCACTAGTACTACAGCGATGACGCCATAAGCCCCGCAATACATACACGACACAGCTGACGCTGTAAAATCAAGGAACGAACAGCTCGGGCAAGCGGATACAACGTACTCTAGAAAAAGCTGTCGCTTGAAGTTAAGCAGTAATTGACGACCAGACGAATGTAGGTTAGTAGTTGTGGAAAAATAGGGTTGCTCGAACGCTTAGAAATTTGGCATAACCTTGAACGTTCTTAAAACATGCCCCAAAGTTTCACTAAAGAAAGGCAAATTTTGGTTGCACGACTATAATTGATGTGCAGTCTTGCTCAAAAGTCTTCGGGACACAGGCTCTATTTTGAAGCTTTATAGTGTAGGACTCACTGCATCGTAAGCAACCACGGTGGCCCAGTGGTTATGGTGCCTGGCTCCTGAAAGGAGAAACACCGGCTCGATGCCGGCCGCGGCGATCGAATTTCGATGAAGGGGAAATTTAAGAGCCCCGTGTACTGTGCGATGTCAGTGCACTCTAAAGAACCCCAGGTTGTTGAAACTTCTGGAGCCCTTCACAGCGGCGTCCCTCATAGCCGGAGTGCTATGAGGGACGCCGCGGTCGGATTCGAACCAGGGTACTGATCCGGAGTTCCCGGGTTCGAGCCCGACCGCGGCGGCTGCGTTTTTATGGAGGCAAAACGCTAAGGCGCCCGTGTGCTGTGCGATGTCAAAGCACGTTAAAGATCCCCAGGTGGTCGAAATTATTCCGGAGCCTTCCACTACGGCACCTCTTTCTTCCTTTCTTCTTTCACTCCCTCCCTTATCCCTTCCCTTACGGCGCGGCTCAGGTGTCCAACGATATATGAGATAGATACTGCGCCATTTCTTTTCCTCAAAAAACCAATTATTATTGTTATTATTATCATCCTAAAAGACCAAGGTCGAGAGTTCTTCTCAGGTTATAGAGAATTAGAGCTTAAATGGCGCCTTAACGACTCTATCACACAGCTGAAATGCAAATCACGTGGTGGACCGAAGGATTTTGACCAATGGTGTACGTTCGTTCAACCACTTAGGCACGGTTAAAAACATCTAAGAGGCACGATTGTGAGGCCCTTGTTATAGAGGTTTGACTCAGATCGCATTTAATCACACATAACGTGTAGTAAAAAGTGAATCTTTAAAGCCGTCGCATAACGTGATTCGGACACGAGAAAATAATTTTGATTCCTCTGTTTCAGTTTCGTATCTAAACAGCAGGAAAGATTATATAAGACTTCATGTAACACAATCTGGAAGCCAGAAAATCGTTTCCACTTCCAGAGCGTTTGGGTATGCGGATATACAAATAATATATGGCCAACACTGCGATGCATCTATCTTCAGTGTTGCCAGCACCTTCCTCATCTCTTATAGGCGCGTGCGTCCCCTCCATAGTGGGCGCATAAAACGCAACCCACTATAACCAAGGCCGTTCGAGTAGTCGGTATAAGTAGCTATAGGAGCGGAATTTGCAGGCAAGCCATGTATCGCATAAGGAAAGGCACGCGCAAAACAAATTGCCTGGCGTCCCTAAGCGAAAAGTTCCCCCGCTTCTCGAAGTCCTCACAAGCGCAGCAATAAATGCTAGACCGAAGGAAGGAGCAGGAATCGTTTGGAAGGAAGAACCATCCCACGCAATCTAGGACTAACAACAGCAAAAGCAAACAGACGCAAACACAAACTGAGATTGAGCACGAACGAAGTGCCCTTGACTTTGAGATATCCATCATTATTGAATTGCTATCGCGGGCGCAGCATTTTCCGTCCTCTTTGAAAGCTCGAATAAAGACAGCCTGATCGCCCTCATCCGCAAAGGCACTCCGGACCTCCTTGCGTATTCCGGATAAAAGAACACATCAGTCACGGTGCAGAGAAAGCGCCAGGCTGCGTTTGAACTGTCTCTGTCAAGCCACCTATATGGAGGCCATGGAGATTTTTTTTTTATTTACAATACTGCCGCTCTCAGCCGAGAGCCTAGCAGAAGGGTATAAAAAATGATTTCTTGTACGCGTACAAGTATACGTGTGAGTGACACAAATTACGAAGAAACAACATAATTCATCAAAATACAAGCGTGCATGTATAAGCGTGCATAGAGCAACCGCCTTCCCTCTTAGTGAGGATCGTCGGGAGACAGCTAGAGTGTGTTTCTTTCACTCTGTCTAAAAAAAAAAAATCATTTTGATTCTCCCCGACTTGTGCGTCACAGGCCACGCGCTGAAAGCCACCGATCCAGCTCGGTGTCGCAAAGCATACATCAAGCAGTTCGAGTATAAAGTAGACGGTACAAACTTTTTGTAGTCATCGGTGCAGGCACACGTGTGGTGCTAAGTGCGTCTACGATCATTTACGCAAACTCTGGCATCTACACTCCAAACACGAATACGCCTACATGGGAGTAAAAAGGAAGTATGCCGTCCTGTAGCGCACTCCTCTTTTATAAAAGAGAAAGCGCTAGAGTACAGCTTATTTCCTTTTTACTCCTATCTTTTTAGAGAGTACGTATAGTTTAAACGTCTAAGTCATCCACATGTAGTTGTCGCCTATATTATTAATTATAGTCATCATGATCTAAAAAAGAAAATTGGAAATACTGGCTATGACAGGAAGCTGCCTTTCTTGTGACAGAAATGTTTGCGTGGCAAGAAATGCAGTTTTTCATAATCATTTCACCAGACCTCGTCTTCGCATTGACCACTTTTTGGTTCTAAACCACTGCGACCGCTTCAAACTATCCCAGTCGCACAAATTTAAATCATAATGCCACGCCTAATCCGAGCTGAGCTCTTCGCTAACCTAATATATAACATTCGCTAATATGGCTTGTTTTTGTTGGGTTACTCCATTTTGTAATTTTATTAGTTATCGGGTAGCAAAGCCTTGGCAAGGGTATTTCGCGTATTCTTATCACGATGTGTTCGAACTTTCGCGAAGCCTATTTCGTTTCTCTCTATTAGTCCCCCGTGTGCCACGTGCTAGGATATGAAATAAGCAAGGTAACACCTTTCCGTTGCAATCTCCTCCGCATAACCATAGGCTGTAATCATGATTGAGTTTTCATGAAACGTGAATACTCACAAGCCGAAACACTAAGTGTTGAAATGAATATGAAATAGAATATCAAATAACGCAAGGCATTCAATATTTTATCATCCATTTTATTATATATTGTACAGAAGAGAATATACAGGAAAGGTGAACTCCGAAATATAGCACCGCTTTCGAATTCCCTGCCAAAAAAGAAGCACCAGGGGTCGCTGTTTGGCGACCACTTTTTTCATCAATTGATTTTATTCTCGCTTTACGAATTCAAACTGCTACCCGAGACGCCATCGACGATAGCTAGCAAGCATAGTATACCGGCGGCTCTGACATCAAAAAGTGGGGATGGCCAAATGCCAAAGAGAAGAAGGAACGAATAGAGAAAAAAGATGTATCTACGAGATACGTTGCCAAACCCGCGATCTTGGAAACTCAGGAGATGCCAGTGCTACACCGAGCGGAACGATCCAACTTATTCCCCGTGAAAAAGAAGATATAGTGAAATGAGAGGAGAGCTTCAGACCGATACGCACATCTTGAGGATGACATTTCCGGAGGCATATAAAAGTGGCGGCCGGAATATGAGATTCGAGAAAAAGCGTTCTTGGCGTACGCTCCCAACTTCTAACATGACCAAAAACAATGCGTTCGCATCATGGTCGCATTTTAGCTTACGTCTTTCACTCGAAGCCGCGATAGAACGAAGGAAAAAGAAGTAAGAGGGGATGGTTGCGATAAATGCCAAGGTTGCCGCTGTCGGCGAGCATTACATACGCCGCCCGTTTGTGAGCGGCCTCCAAGAACGCAGTAGCCGGCGCGCATCGTAGCGTCAGTAGCGCTCGCAAAATTCTGCGCACAGGCCTACAGCGTCTTGGTCCTGAAGCAGTCTCCCAGAGGGGCAATCTGATCGGTCTCCTCGAGGCTTTCCGTGTGTTTTATTTTTCTTAATGCGAAAAATATACCTACTCATGCTTTTCTCGCCACAAAGATTGAAGAAAAAAAAAAGGTAAAGTATCGTTTAGTGTTTTCGGCATGGCAAGTGCAGTCTATGCTTTTTTATTTATTTTATTTTTATCGTATTGTATCCTTTCGTACACGTTCCTTTAATTTTTTTTTTCTCGGAAAGATGGCTTACGGGATGGCATTCTCCATTTCTGATGCGCGGGTTAACTCTTTTCCGCCTTTGCCGGAATCGTTGATAAAGCCGTACAGACGGGTAAAGGAAGGAAAGAAGCTCTTGGTAAATTTCGTGATCATCAGTGTTGCGTCTTGAGTTTGCAAGACAGCGTAGGCCAGAAAAGTAGGATTTTTTAAGCCGATTTTGTATGGTTTTCGATTTATGAGGTATTAGTTCCTTGCTCGGCATCACATGGTCTTAGATCGCAGGCTTCCAACCACGCTATCAGTGTGTGCCGCTATGAGAAAAAAACAAGACTGGTTTTAATAACGGGCACAACTTCGCCTGTTTAGCAGTTGACAGTGGTGTAGAAGCAGAACCGATTTGTTTTCTGGACGTCCCTTAACTTCATGGATTGGTATTTTTTTCCTAGTCGTGGAAAAAAATGGAGCGGCGGCCTTGAAGCTAGAACTTAGATTGTTGAAAAATTTTTTTTCCGATCAACTTTTTCAACACGCACATTCAGCCACACAAGTCCGAATAGTTATACATTCCTGAAACTTTCTTAAATTGATATCTTAACGCTCCGTTTAACAAAGCGTAAATCTCCCCGAACAAGTTAAAGCTGTCGCGCAGAGAGACTAACCTGATTTTTCGGTGGTGTCGCATGTTGTTAAAATTACGATACGTTAGGATTTGTGCCTCGGTGTGTTGTGGACGGGCGCTGAACATACTGGCGTCGACAAGAGGACGCTTTGGCGGGCTGTTTGGTTAATGGTTGGTTCGTAGTTGCTACAGAGCCCGGAAGGCTTAACTACTGGTTACCAGCGTCGCCAGTCATTAAGCATTCGTTTTCTTTCGCATGACTCTTCAGAGACCTCGCAAAAATGTTTCCATTACGTACGAATTCGCACACGTGTGATGTGGGACGTGCTGCACAGAAGTGGCATTCAGTTCTGGACGCCTGCAGTTACTGCCCGATAAATTAATGCATTGTTCACATAGGAGTCAGCGCATACGCGTCGTCAGAGACAGTCCTAACGGGCTCTACGCCGTCAAAGCACACATCGGTTAAGTAATGGATGTTTTTGTTTAACCAAGTCTCGCGCAAGATAAAGCTGACAAAAAAAGGACCACAAACGCGACTACTGACTGATGGAGGAAACGAATGCCATATCCCATTCTCCAAAACATCTCGCACGTATAGCTAGTTTGCAAGGCAACGAGGCAAAAGCAGTGACTGCATGAATAACGGACTGACCGCCCGTTGCTTTACCACCGTATTACCATGCATGAACATGGTTGCACAACGCTTTCCCAGCCTGTGCTAGACTCATCCATTTATGCGTCGTATTACACGAACAGCCGCCCGAGACTTGACCTCGCACTGTTGAGGAGATGTGGAAGAACTCCCCGAAGCTGCTAGGAGCACCGGGAGATTCGAAAGAAAAGCGAGCAGGCGAAGTCAATAGACGAGCCCGGGGCAAAGAAAGACGAAAAACAAAGAGGGCAATGAACTGCCTCAGGAACGTACCTCGCAAGCGGTGGAAATAGACGAGAACGGTGTTGCAATCGCGAGCTGGAAAATTAGCACAAACAAAAAGGCCGCCAGGAAGGCAGGCCTAAGAAGGGATGGAGAAAGACAGAGACAGAAAAAGAAAGAACTTTACAAGCAAACGCAAGGAGCAGGATGCTCTGATCTGGAGGAGTGGAACCCAGTGAGGCGAGATTCACTCCAACGCTTCGATTGACGCGGCGGGGCAACGTTCAAGGATCGGAAATTTAATTAGGCACGGGAAATTCTTGAATAAAGACTAGACACTTCGTAACATGTGCTATTCTCTCCACGTGCAATCAAGGTTTCCCAACCATCACCTTTATTCGACATTCAGATTCCGTTTTCTGTGCACAGTTGAGGCACCAATTTGAAACGTCGATAAAAAAAAGTCCCGTTCTATATTCTTCCCGAAAGAAAGCTTGAATTGTTTTGATTCGAACGAAGTTAATTTGTCCCATAGATTCGCGGTCATTAACGAAGGATATCAGATTGAAATCTAACATACTTATCCAACGAACAAAAAGATAACAAGGGGTAAAATCGAAGCCTTCGTCCACTGGCTAACGTTTTGACAAGCCCCGCTGGAGATTAAAACCCCCAGGAACATCCTATAGACGTCCAAGAGAGGTCTAATGCTCATTGAGACGGTCTTGTCTTCGTATTAGCCATACTTAAATACTTACGCAGTTATTGTTGATTCTTGAGTGCACCCATAAAATAGCCACCTTCGCGTGTCTACTGATGTTTCACCTTCATCATCATCGTCATCATCAGATTGACTTCGCCTGCTTCAGGATAAAGGCCCGTTCAATATCTTTCTAATTAACCCTGTACTGTGCCAGCTGCGGCGATCTTATCCGGCAAATTTCTTAATCTCATTCACTCTAACAACTTTCTACCGCCCCCTGCTACGCTTGCCTTCTTTTGGTATGCAGTCCGTCAGCCTTAACGACCATCGGTTATCTTGCCTTCGCATTACATGTTGTGCCGAAGACCATTTCTTCTTCCAATTGGTGTCGCACATCACGTTCTTTATGCTAGCGATGTGTTCCTGACTGAGACAAAAAAAATTACAGCGTTTTACACACACACACACACACACACACACACACACACACACACACACACACACACACACACACACACACACACACACACACACACACACACACACACACACACACACACACACACACACACACACACACACACACACACACACACACACACACACACACACACACACACACACACACACACACACACACACACACACACACACACACACACACACACACACACACACACACACACACACACACACACACACACATCTATTCTGTTGCCTTAGAGTAAGTTAAATAGGAAGGAAATTTTCAACGCCAACATTCAATTCACCTCGCCTTACTTGTCCGACCAGCAGGTCTTGTATGAAAGCAAACAGACAACTAAAAAAGGAACCTCTGCTTATTTCTAAGGCGAAATCGGGCGAGCCCAACTTCGAGCAAGACGCAAAGGCAAGCGTGTAGGCAAATCAGACGCCACACTTGCCCACCACGCACCTGAAAGACGAACGACCTGCTTCTACTGCCTGGTTTCGGCTTTTTTTATTTTTTGTTCACGTATATGGGACCGCGGTACACACTGCTTCTCCATCAGTGGGCGTCCACATCGACGCATATAGTCATTCCATCGCGGACTTGTTCGGACCGCGCTGGGCATGTTCCGGACACTCCCGAAGTGTGTTTACGTCTGCAGGAGGAAATAAGCAGTTTCCGTTCCACGGATTTCTGTACCGCCCATTTCAGCGAAGCTTACACGGCGCGAAGGCCGCTAAGGAGGAAAAAAAAAGAAACAAACGGTCGCACAGAGCAACCACTAGGAACAAAAAGAGTAAGAAGAGAGGGGACAAAAAAGAGGAAGAAATCTAAGAAAACCTAAAACGGAAATACAACTGGCCACCCAGAACCACGACGCATCGTTGAATCAATAGAGCGATTTCCAACCCGTCACATGCACGACTGGACGAGGCGGAAGAAGTGGAACACGCGATATACAGACGGATATAAGCAAGAGTACTCGAGGCGAACACGCCGGCTCCCAAAGTTCCTTCTTCTCTCATTGGGTGTCCCCACTTGTGTCCGCCCAGCGTGCCTTACGCACGCGTTCATGCTAGTGAGTGCCCGAACTGGGCGTCCGACTCCACATTTCCGGCATCACTTTGGCCGCTCCGGCAGAACCCTCCTCCAGCCTTCCTATGCACTCGGGCGACGCCACACTCCGAAGCCTGCGCGTGGGCGATGCTTTGAATCGTTGCTTTCACGGATGTCCAGCGCAGCTGCGCAGCGTACAGTCGTATGTCCCGGCTGGTGACGTTGGTGAGCCTGGCGTGTGCGTGTGTGTGTGTGTCGGGTTCTCCCAGATGTCACTCGCTTGTCCGAACTCTGGCGAAGCAAGGAGCCGAATCCAACGACGCGTGCCTCGAGATGTGGGCTGCGATGAATGCAGATTTATGCAAACTGGGATACCTCGGCTCTAGGCGCTACGCAGCGCCCCGATATCCTAGGCACGGCTTCCGAGACGCGGAGTCGGAAATGCCCGGGGCAGAAACAGGCGCCGCCATGCTGCCGACGTAATGACACCTCGGATAGCAATTACTCTTCTCTTCCTCTTGGTCCAAAAATAACCGGGAAAAAGGACTCGGAAGATTATAATGACGAAGAAAGAGGGGAGCACCGCGAGTAATGCGATGCGATTCAATCGAAACTGGGCATCGGGTTTTGCGAGTCTTCGAGTAGAAACAGGTGCCCGGAGGCGCTGGTGCGCTGCTATGGTGAACTGTAACGGAGACCGGAAATGCCTTGCACTTGCTCGGGGCGTCTAGGCATTCGTTTCTGACATCTGACAAAATGGCGGCGTGCGAGTTCCCTAGACAGCTTTTCCCCAATTAGGAGAAATTTCACTGTGTGGAACATATCAGCGAACGTCATAAGCTTGGAGCATTTTGTTTTGGGCTTCTTCGACATTGTGTATATTTAGTTTTTGTTACTGTAATTTCTGGCATAGTATTTGTAAAATTTTTTACACTATTTATTCAAAGCCGTTTATAAAAATGATCTCATTATTATATTTGAGAACACCTAACAAGATCAGTTCACAGAAGGAAATGCTAGATATTGCAAGAGGCATTGATAAGAAAATATATGACTGCAGCTAGAACGAACATAGAAGCTACAAAAAAGATTAGTTTCGGACTATCTCTGATGCTATATATAAGCACACTCCGATACTATTTCGATGGACGTGAAATGCAAAAACGCTTATGTGCGGCGCGTTGCCACTGCACGTGAGGGAGCCCAAGCTGGTCAAAATCAGTGTGAGGTTCTAAACTACGGCTCACCTCATAGCCTATGTGAGCCTTCGGGACATTAAAGCCCATAAACTAAACGAAGCTAGATCATACCCAAACCTGATACTATTAATGCCAGAAACACAAAATTAATGATGAAAACGAAAAAGGAGGATACGACGGTTGAGAACTTCGCATGTGAAACGCCAAAATACCGCAGTCTCATTGTTCTTTAAGTCCCGTAACAAGGGCTCCAAGGACAAGACGACTACATAAAGTTGGTCTAACGGCTACCCGTGCCTGAAAGGCAACACGAAGAGCCGGTGGCTGCTCAGGTTTCTTCATGAAAATAGCCTCCTCGACCTTCCACAGTTTATTGACTGCCCCATCTTATGCCCCATAGAAAGTCCTAGAAACAAAAAAAAATATACATTAACTCAGGAGAACTGACACTAATAAACAGAAAGAAGAGGAAAGAAAAAGTGGAAAGGGGACAGCCAGAGTGGACAGAGACAGCGGGAAAGAGGCCGAGCAGAAAAAAAGCTAATAAACAAAAGGAACATGCCAAAGGGGTAAAATAAGAAGGAACAGTCAAATTTGTGTCGACGGCGGGCACGTCGATGAATGAATTCTCTTGGCTCCCTGTAATTTCTCCACGCGCCTGCTATAAGCCAGGAGAACAACACTTTTTGTCGCGCTCGAATAATCGACCGTCGTCAATTCCGGTGGAAGAAACGACGACACGTGTCCCATCCGCCCCCTTTTTACTCCCTGTGTTTTTGCTGCATCGCTTAAGAAAGAAAGTCCGAGAAAAGAAGGAAAGAAAAACCCAGTTTGAAAAATAAAAGAGGAGCTCACGAAGTTCGCGCGTCACCCGGAAGGCCATTCCGAGTCCTTCCACACACCGAGCCTCCTTGAAACCGGAAAGAAGGGAAGCGCTTTGAAGATAAAAAAGATTAAAGGACAGGACGAAAAAAAAACCACGCAGAAGGGGAGACCGGACACCAGAGACGAGGTGGGCTGTAAGGGCAGAGCTTCGCAGGAAGAAGGCCGAGAGACGAACTGGGAGGGACGGAAAGAACTCGACCCGGTTTATTATCTCGCTTATTAACTGGCACGACCGCTTCGCCCGAGCAGGGAAGAAGTGTAGGAGGACCGCCGGGAGGTAGCTGCGGTGAGCGCTCATCCCCAGTACGTGTATACGCCGGGATACGTTGGAAACGCTGCCACGCAGTGCTCAGAGCTGTGCGTGTTCTCCAAACGAGAATGAGAAGGAGCGGCGTCATCGAGGAGGACTGGGCTCTGGTCGCCGGAGGCGCCGGCGACTAAGTATTATATCCCGCAGCACTCATCTCGAAAAAGGGACTCCGATAATTGCGTGCACGGCATCCGGCCTCGCTGCGCTGGCTGCAGAGCGGACGCGCGCGTCCCGGACGTGAGCTCCGCCTTCGTGCTTTCTTTCTTGTCGCTGGTTCTTTGCGCGCCCGCGTGCCGCTTCTATATCTCGCTCGCTTCGAAGAACGGCACCGTGGCTTCTGAGCGGCATGCTGCGATATTCGGTGGTAACCGAGTTTGGGGCGCCCAGTTTGCTCGGGGACGTCCCTGCTATTCGGGATCTCCCCCCCCCCCCCCCCCACCTCCTGAAGCGACAAGATGGTGGAGCTCGCGCTCCTGCGTCCTTTGTTTTATGACCTTGCGACGCTGCTGGGTGAGAGAGAGAAAAAATCTTGTTCCCGGTGCATATCCGCGGACTCTCGAGGGGAATGCGGAGTTGGGCAGTGTTTCGCGAATGAGCAGACTAGATTCGCGATGCGAGCGCACAGCCGAGCTTCTACTGCCCACGGTTCACTCGTCCAGACAATGTTTCCCGGGCAGTATGCTGCGAAAGGTGAAAAGCGGGCGAGGAAAAAGTGACCCGGTTTATTAATTCGGCATTTTATTTTATGCCGAAGATATTAGTAAATCATTCCCAGTTACGAACTCAATCAGAAATTCACGAACTGTAAAAGCATAAATGACAAAATCATAGACCGCAAAATGATTCAAATGAAAACATTCGACAGAGGTCTGTCTGGTTTGGAAAGGAATTTAAGTTAGGAAGAACGCCAACCAAAACGCCAAGATGAGCTTGAGTTGAGGTTGTTAGCTACTGATTAGGTTAGCTTTGCAATTATTTTGCCAGTAATCGCTCCCCCGTAGCAACCATTGGATAACAATTAAGCTCTAGAATTTGAGGCGAGGAGCTGTGACCTGGCAGGTCTACGTCGCCACGTGCACAATCACCCACACTTGTCGACAACTGCTGCTGTCACCGACTGCAGTCCGGCCATAAATGACAAAAGCGTACAATATCTTCGCTGGATAATCGCACAATATAGTATAATTGTCTAGGCATTGTTTTTTTTTTTGCACCAATACCTGTTTCAAGAACTTTCTCCGGAACCTGGGGCGTGAGCTTCCTAATATGTCGTATACTCGTTGTGTTGGATGCAGCCAATCGCAATGTGTTGGCCCACAGTAGTAATAATAATAATTGGTTTTGGGGAAAGGAAATGGCGCAGTATCTGTCTCATATATCGTTGGACACCTGAACCGCGCCGTAAGGGAAGGGATAAGGGAGGGAGTGAAAGAAGAAGGGTGCCGTAGTGGAGGGCTCCGGAATAATTTCGACCACCTGGGGATCTTTAACGTGCACTGACATCGCACAGCACACGGGCGCCTTAGCGTTTTTCCTCCATAAAAACGCAGCCGCCGCGGTCGGGTTCGAACCCGGGAACTCCGGATCAGTAGTCGAGCGCCCTAACCACTGAGCCACCGCGGCGGGGCGCCCACAGTAGTCAGGTAACGTAAAACGACGAGCCTCTGCTCACGCAGAGACGAATGGTCGTTGCGCAGATGACGTAAAACACTGACAAGCACCAGCCTTGGCTTCTGAGAGTTAAGCGAAAGAGAGAGAGAGAGAGGGAGATTGAAAAAAAATCAATGTCTAAAACTGGAGAACGCGACATGAAGAAGAGGTCGCCCCCTTTAGCGCGTCCTGAAAAGCTATAAAACAAAGGATGCACGTCCAGGGATAAATATAGAAGGAGAAACAAGACATATCCGTGGAGGCGCGACGCTAAGGAGCGACTAGCCAGCCGCCTCCGGACTGCGTGGTGCAAGGGAGCGGTCGAACGCCGCTGGCTAGGCCAGAGCGAGCCGGGGCTCCGGACTCCAATCTCCTCAGACGATCTACTTTCTAAATCCAAGACTTGGAAGAAGGCGAGGGAGAGTGAGTGAACGGGTAGGGGGGCGACGTCCTTGCTTTATTTATGCTTTTTGATCGTATCCTGGCAAACTTTATACTCGTTTTCTCTTTCTGTTCGCGAGTTTGTTTCCAGAGTCATCTCCTCCGCGTGTGTCTCTGGGGATCCATTTCGAGTGGGAAACGCGAAACTACTCCAGAGAGCTCCAGAGAGCCTCATTTGTTATTACCTTTTTTCGTTCTCGAAACTTTGCGAGAGCGCTTTGAATGGGGGGCAGACGCAAAACAAGTCGAAGAAAAAAAAACTGTTAGAAGCAAGCGCTTATAAATGACTTTATTTTAGTTTTAGTTCCATTGAAAATTTGTTCCATTGAAAATTTTCTGTTCTGTGCAGAAGATTGCAGAGATTTTTCTTACGTCCGAACATAAAACCACTAACCACTAGTTCGATGCAGGGAACAGAAAGAACAAAAGGAGCGACTGCCTCTTCGCTGAGATCGACTGGCTCTACCAGCGACACAAGAGAAAACAACAAAAACAAAATCGCAAGGGAGAACGCCTGCGCAAGGCGCATACGTCTCCTTCGACAAGCTTGTTTGCCCTCTGCAATGCAAACTAAATCTTTGCCCCCCGTCCTCGATAAGGTTACGTTAAGGTCAAGGCCGCAGGGCTCGATCTTAAGACACTGCTGGTTACGCAACGCAAAAGGCGCTAACTGAACGAGGAGCCATCGCAGAGTTGGGAAGAATCGAATGACCCATCTTCGCCGCTCTGAACAAACGAAGAGCGCAGGGAAAGCAAAGGGATCTGCTGCGCTGCGGATAGTGACCAGCGGAGACCAGAGAAGTTGGTCAAGCCTTAAATTCTCACGGCTCTCTCCTCAAAGACGGCAGCCAACAGTGGGCTCCGTTAGTACTTATTAAGCGTGTTGAAGAATGAATTAGTCGCACACTTCCTTCCTCCCCTCCGCCTCTTAAAATCCCTTTATCCTCCTCTCTTTCCCTTCTTTCCCATGTGTGGGACAACTAACGGAGCGTCGTGTTCGATCCAGCTCTCCGCATTTCATCTCGCTCTCGTAGGGGAAGTGTAGAGAGGAGCGTCGGGATGAAAATGTCATTTTTAGTTTTCCTCGGCTTATAGAAAGTCCATCTATTTTCTTATTGAGAAATAAGCTACCGAGTCTATTCTGAATCATTCAAGACTCTCTGCTTGTTCAGTGGCTCGTAGCGTCTGAAAAAAAAATTATTGGCGTGACTGAGAATGTCAACGCATTTCTGGTTGATGAGCATTCAGGGTCAAGAGGCAGGTGGTTAACTTCGTGTTTCATTTAGTGTCCCACTCAGGAAATCACGAATGATGTCCCTCGACCCAAAAGAAGCGACTACTTCCACGAATTTTGGGAATTTCTGAGACAGTGACACCGTCTATTTCCACGTGCGCCTTAAATACCGGTAGGCTAATAAAAAGAGCCAAGCTGTGACTGAGTAGAAAAGGTACAGGCTCTACTCGAGTCTGATTAGACACTGGATACTTGGGCGCGCTGTACGCGGGGAAGAAGGAAATACATGTACACTGGAGAAAGCGCGTACTGTCTGTGCCAAATGTACCCAGGCAGGATGGTTTCCTTTTGACTCGTATAGTGGAGCCCTTACGGCTTCCCAGAGGATCGAAAGGTCTTGAAAGGTGAAGTAAATGGCTCTCTTCACCATTCAGATATCTGGTGCTTGAGGGATGGCATACGAGATCCACTAGAAGCAAATCATGCAGCCCGGTTACGTTTGGCAAAGACGGTACCTATTTATGCCTTCCCAGCGACAAATAACCATTGTTTCCGCTTGATGATGTTACCCTATCTTTCTAACCCGCTGCGGTGGCTCAGTGGTTAGAGTGCTCGGGTACTGCTCCGGATTTCCCGGGTTCGAAACCGACCGCGACGGCCGCGTTTCGATGGAGGCGAAACGCTAAGGCGCCCGTGTGCTGTGCGATGTCAGTGCACGTTAAATATCCCCAGGTGGTCGAAATTATTCCGGAGCCCTCCACTACGGCACCCTTTTCTTCCTTTCTTCTTTCACTCTCTCCTTCCTTAATTCCCTCACGGCGTGGTTGAGCTGTACACCGAGTAGTGAAACAGTTACCGCGCCTCTCAGTTCCTGATAATCATTGTTCAGATAAGCGTTTGCGTCAAAGCAGTGTTAAAGGAAACTACAACAAAAATGTAAACTAACATAATTATAATGACAGAAAAGTTATGAGCCCTGTGTACTAGATAGTGCTTTCCTTGCTGTTTTCATACTTCGCTTCGCCGTCATTCCAATCTAAAAAGCTTTTCACGCAGGCCATACAACCAGCTGTAGCCAACGCACGGGAAACAAGTGTGGTTCATTACGCGGGGGTAAATATGCTTAGAGGCAGCAGAAAAAGCGAACTTTCTAGTCTAGTATGGAAGCAAAGCTCCGTCGATCATCAGCATTTTTGTGTGCGTGCGTTTGTGTGTGATAAGGCGACTTGTGCGCCCCATGGCAACAGGGTTGTTTTTGAAAGTATCCATGCTGCTTTTGACGATGAAATTACTGGCAGGAAAAAAAACAACAACAACACCGAAATACACGGTTAAGGCCTGGTTATAGACTGCCTCTTTTCAGTGACGCTACCAAGCACAAGACGTAGACGAAGGCAGTGCAAGCTTATCAGGACGAGCAAAGGGGCGAGAACGTATAGAGAGAGAGAGAGAGAGAGAGAGAGAGAGAGAGAGAGAGAGAGAGAGAGAGAGAGAGAGATAAAACAGTGCTGAAGTGAGCGATACTGCAGAAAATGGTGCCACTATCACGCGATCTACTTGTTTCAGCGGACCTTGAACATTGTCTGCTCTTTGTCAAGGTATTGAAACGACAAGACCGGTGCCACCGGTAAGAGAAAAATCAAAGGCAATCCTCATCCGGCAGCTGTGAACCTGGTTTACCCTTCGATTTCTTCTCAGTGGAGAAAACATGACGCAGATCCGGAATCTTGAGAAAGACTGTCAAAGCGAAAAAATGTATACAAGCTATTAATAGTCGCCAAATTCATTGTAATGAAGTGCTTCCTTTGATATTGCGTGCTTGCATGCTGGCTTGCGCGACACAGCTACTCCACCTTGGGGCTTTCCCTTAAACATTTGACCAACACTGTTCCAATTTCGAGTTATTGATGGATTCGGTCTCGCCCTACCACAAACTTGCCGTCCCGGTTAGCTCAGTTGGTATAGCGGCTGCTTCGATGAAGCGGTAATCCCGGGTTCGAACCCTGTACCAGGACGAATTTTTGTTTACGAAGTTTCTGAGAAAACTGTTCAGCTTTGCTTTGTAGCCGTATGGCTGCGCTTGGGTAATTACTCCCTTAATTACACACACACACACACACACACACACACACACACACACACACACACACACACACACACACACACACACACACACACACACACACACACACACACACACACACACACACACACACACACACACACACACACACACACACACACACACACACACACACACACACACACACACACACACACACACACGCACGCACGCACGCACGCACACACGCACACGCACACGCACACACACATTGCAAGAATATAGAGGCCACTCAAAACCGTGCTCCTGGTGTTACGCGCCGGGGCAGCTCATCCACGGCACCGAGCCACGCAAGCTGAGCCGCTACGTCGGCTGCCGTGGAGATTTAATGTTGCATCATAGGCGCCTCGGGGGAGCACTTGGGGCGAAGAACCGTACTCACCGCGCACGAGCGCCCCCTGGCCGCACGGCAACGCATGCACGGCGAGGGAGTGCGCAGCGCCCGCGCAACAGCGTTTCCATCACGCCCGCAGTGATTTACAGCCGCTGAGGAAGGCGCGTTATGAGTGAGGGAACCGAGACTGCGGTGGGAGGAGATCGCTTAGCCGCGAAAGAATGGAAGGGATGGAAGTGGGATGGGAAGGAGGTGAGAACCCCTCGTCGTTTCTGCGGCCAGCGCGTGGTGCTCGGGCGTCCCGCATAATCTTGCCCTGGTCACCGAGGGAGCACCGGAGAAGATCCGGGCTTGCATGGAGTGTGAGCTGAGCCGGTGCTTCTCGCCGTTTCCTCGCCCGCAGGGCTCGCTTTAGCGTATTTGTTTTGTTTTGCTTGTTTTCAAATTTCCTCTTAACTTTTCACACAAATACACGAGGCTTTCTTGATTTACATGCGTTATTATGATTACACTAACTTCTATACTAATCTTCTCCGTCACATTGTTTTAACTTTTTCGTTTAGTATTTGAAAAGACAGGCACCCTATCTTTCTTGTTTTTCTAGCTATCATTCTTTCAGTTATCGCCCTTAAGCAGCTGGACCTTGTGCTTGCTACCACAGGGAGAATTTTTGGTGTGTGTAGTTTGCTTCATCCGTCCGCATGCTTCCCTTTTATATGCCTGCATTGTTTTCTACGTCAACATTGTAAACATATTCCGGGGAGCCCTTAATTTCGGCTCTCTGCGGTTGTGTAGCAATGATGCTGATTGGATCCCCCAGAAGGATGAGAAACACTGCGACGAAATCCGAGATCCGTAGCGCGCCGGGCCACCGTGATTCGCTGCGTGTATCCGCTCGACGACAGCCGTGATATGCGAGAGCTGAGCCGCGGAGAACAATGCCATAATGGGCAACCAGACGACAGCGGCCGATGAACGCGGTGACCTGATATGCTACCTCGTTCCGGCCCTTTGGCTTTTTTTCGATCCGAAATTTCGGCAACGAGCAAGCCGAAACCATCAAACGAGCGGCCGCGACGGCTCATGCGAGGTTTCTCCGCCATTGTGTACAACGTATGGAACTGCCCACGTGTTGCGCAGAATGCAACCGCACCCTACATACTTCGAAAAAGCCGTCCTCCTCCTCTCCAATGGAGGGAAATGGATTCATAAAAACAATGGTAGGGAGAAAATAAGGAATGAAGCGGGAAAAAGGAAAGAAAACGAAGGACGTGAAAGAAATAAAGGAAAAGGAATGTGAACCCAAAGGAGGAAGGAAAGAAAGACAAGAAGAAAAATAAGGAAAGAACTGAAAAACAAGGAAGAAAGAAAGTGAAAGAAACTAAGAAGGAAAGAAAGGCAGGAAGGAAACAGAACAAAGAAACGAAAAGCAAAAAGAACAGGAAGAAAGAAAGGGAGGAATGAAGCGAAAGGAAAGAAGAAAGGAAGGAAAGAAAAGAAGGAAGGAAAAGAAAGAAAGAGAGAAAGAAAAAGAAAGGGAAGGAAAGAAACAAAGAAAGAAGGGAAGGTAGACGGAAAGAAGGGAAGGAAGAAAGAAACAAAGAAAAAAGCGAGAAAGAATTAAGGAAAGAAAGAAAGAGACAAAGTGGTAAATTGCATCGCAACGAAGCCCTCCCCGCAGAGCGCGCGGGCCGCAGCGCTTTGAGCAGGCAGTTCCGCTCTTTTTCCCAGCGCTGCAGCCGCGCGCGTGGACCGGGCCAACCTTCTCTTCCCCAATTCGGGAGAGACGAAGGCGCTCGGGCGGGCTCGGACTCGGCGGGCGCTGCAGATTCGCAGCACGTGCACGCTACTCGAAACGACGTTGAAGGCGGTCGAGCCAGGAATCCGAATGACGCGCGCCACGAGTCTCCTTCATCGGCCCCGGTAGGCTCGTCACGGACGCCCAAGAAAAGGGAAATAAAGTACGGGTGACGCACGCTATACGCATCAAATAGGCAGGGGATGGGGTGGCACGGTAGGGAAAAAGGGAGCAACGCGGAGACGGGGTTGATGCGGGGATGCGAGGGGAAAAAAGGAGCAAGGTATGAGGCACACGTATATACGCCGCAGTGAGAGTTAAGGAGAGCGAAAGAACAGAAGAGAGAGGAGAAGGGATGAAGGAATGAGGTCAGCAGGATGAGGTGCCCACCGGATGGAGGTGAAGGAACGAGGCAGGATCGGGGAACGGAACGCGGTCATAGGAGCGAAGGCACGAGAAAAGGCAGCTAGGGAAGGAGTTAGCGAAGGCGGGCGATTGAAAAACAAGCAAGGAGGAGATTCTTCATTCCTCAGTATTACTTGGTTGAGTGAAAATCGGGCAGAGCAAAAATTAAGAACGGCGGACCCGAAAGGACGTACACCGCGACTTACGCTTGGCGTAATGTAAAAATGATTTAGTGGACGCCATGTTTGTGAAGGAAAGCGCCAGGTATGAGCCGCATAACCAAAGAGGAGGGGAGGTTAAACATTATTTTAGAAAATCAAGCACGGCTCGAAATATCCGAGCCATGCCACCATATTCGCGGCAAGGCTAGTGGAAGGATATCCAGATTTATACGATTATCTGGATAGCCATGCATCTGTCTTGCTGGCCAGGAAAATTTAAATACTAGAGAAGAAAATAATCTTGCTTCATGTTTTGAGTAATCAACAGTTCTTGTCTAAATCGATTAACGCAACTCACATGAGACGACAGTCAAAATAACCATCACATTTCACTGCCATCCACAACTGAATTGTTCATGGCGCAGAAGTGTCAAATAAATGACTTCGAGATTTCACAACCAATAGCTTTAGCACCTCTTAGTAATGTTTTTTTATTCGATTACTTACCACATTACACATGTTGGCACAACTTATGTACTGCAAGCAACTATGAAGGCTGTTTGGATGTGGAAAATTAAATAGGCTTCGGCTACTGTTGTCTATCATCGATCTGAAGATGCGTTACTGCCTAATGACAGTGAGTCCGGCTTATTGTAGTATTCAGAGTCTTAAGAACTTAGTCCTTGCGCACGTCGCCAGCAGATAGAGTATGTCCACACCAGCGGACGAGATAAGCCATTTCAGGCCCGTTCTGGGCCCTACCTCTATGAAAGTGCTACATCGGCTCGTGGGTGACGCAGTAAAAACGACCCTAGCCCTTATCCCTCAATGAATGACCCGGCCTTCTTCAGGCACGATGAAGGCAACGTATTCAATTGCCTTGTCCTCGGGAAATGTCATTGCGTCACTACCATACAGATTGTACCGACAATGTTATTGATTCTCAGCAATAAGCTTTTATGCTGCTCCAAATAGCCCTCGTCAATTTTTTATTATTGCAGAACCATCACGAAGCCTTATCAAGTAATAGACGCACCGTTTATCTGTGCGCTGACGACATCAAGTTCGCCCGTTGCTCCCTGGCAAAGGAAGCGCGCAATGTCGAAACCTTTCAGTTCGTAGACACAATTCCTGCGCAAATACCACGCAAAAAACAAAAACAAAAACAAAAACATCTTCTCTTATGACGCAGTCGCAGCAAAACGTACATTTGCGCAACCTTAATCTATGCCGTGAAAGCAGTCCATGATGGCCACAGAGACGGAATGCCCAGAAAATAAGAAACGACAGGGGCGTTCGACATTCGCAGTAAACTAAACATTTGCGCACACAGAGTTCATCATAACATACATACGTGTCGCGCAGAGATAACAGGACCGCCGCAATTCGCGGCCGCGCGGTCAGAGACCTGCGGAATGCACTCTCGTTTCCATATTGAGCCCACGTGCTCAGCGAGTCTGGAATAGCGAAATGAAAACCCGTCGCTCCTTTCTGTCTGCTGCACCGACAGCAAAGTAAGCAAGTGCAGCAGCCGCCATTGGAGGCCGCCGTGGAATGCACGAAACGCGAAAGACATGAGGGGGTAACACGCAATGTCGCCGGCACTCCGGTCATTCAAACCGCTGCCACGACTTTAGCTCTGTAAACAAGAACTAATATCAGCGCGACGAACGAAAACTGAAAAAAGAGAAAGAAAACTGCGTCTAACTTGCCTGCGACATATCACTCAGGCAAGGCGCACGGCAGAGAGGAGAATTACTCCGCTGATGAAAACTTCACAAACTACTGACAGTGAATGAAAAAAAAAAGTGGAAGGGATGGAGAAAGAAAAGAGGCCTCTCAGTGATAGCTTCTGCGACGCAAAAGCTCCGCTCAACAGCTTCATTGCGGACGTGAATGCAAAACTCCTTGTCGCAAATCAAACTCCCTTGGAACGATGTGCTTGCGTTGATTCTTTTCGGTGAAAACACACACTTGGAAAGTGTTTCGCATTTTTCACGCACGTCCATTCATGACGCGGTTACTAACACAATGTTATTCTGCGCACTGAATCAAGCGCTCTTTTTTTAATCTCTATTAACCACGCGCTGTCGGTTCACCCGTTCTTCCTCTTTCAGAAACCTCGGTCTACTGGTTTGTTTGCAGTTCTTAAAGAAATAGCGACACCGCACTGCAAGAGACCGCTATGCGAAGCGTCAATATGCACCAGTATGCGCGCCCATCCGACCTCGAGCTAAATCAACATGCCTGGGTGGAAAGCTGCCACCTGTGGAATACGACGTAACGCACTAGTACGCGAACGAGTTAGTGCCGTACAAAGAGTGTTGAACGTGTCGGCGGGCCTAATGCGATACGAGCGGAGTAGTAACGACTGCCGGTTTATCTCTGGCTTCTTAAAAAGCGGTGAACCACTCTAAATAGAGGCGCCCATGGCAACATTATGCTGTCTTGTCGTTCTTTCGAAGTACCGTTCAAGCTCAAAGCCAGTCTCGGGTGTTACTGAGATTTCAACAAATATACAAACAAGTACGTGATGAGGCTGCAGTTTCCTTTGCTGACCTTATTTTGAGTTACGTTAAGAAGAAAAATATGGACAGAGTAAGGGAGCAACAGAGTAAACACAGGGACAAGAGAAAACCTGCGCAAGAAGAAAAATAAAGCGCATTAAGACAACCTGACAAAAGTGTTGACGGGTGAGCTGACAAGCGACGGGATAAAGTTGGCCTGGAAAGAGATTGCAGGCATGTCGGGTGAGAACAAAGGAAAGGTTGCTAGTGTGGGCTCGTGCGGAGGAAGAGACAGAGACTGGGCCAAGCTCCAAGTCTTTTTCGCCTCGTCGGGTGGACTATCTTCCGAGGAAAGACGGAATCGTACGCTTTCTTCTCTGTTGTACTTGCCAAATCTACGCCCTTGAACGGGAGATAGCACTAGAGTGGAAAGCCTTTCCACTTTAATTTTTACTACCCTGCAACATTCTTCAACATGCACTGAGCACGACGTCACACGGTAATGCCTGTCTTACTAAACCGTTCCCGTATCTTAGAAGTATTTCGATCCTAACAGTATTCGCGAAGTATGGAGCCCAAGAAAGAATTTAAAATGTCTCGTGGCTCTTAACCTGTATTAAGGTTCCGTGCGGTATCTGCTAACTCTTTCTATGTCCTTCACTTCAATCTTCTTTTTCGCTTCCTTTATCATGACCACACGTAGTGGACTACTTTCTGGAGAATGCCTCTTTAACCTGCCTGCCTCTCCTCTACATCAGTGACCGTTATAAGAAACGGCGATGGCTGACTTTCTAAAGGTCTCTTTTATATTTTCATATGCATAAACATCTAGGCTCCGTTAGTAGAGTGTCGCACCAGACATGCGAAGGTCTTGCATACCATCCGCATCAGCAACACATTGTATGCTCTTCTACTTTGTTCAAGTTCGTACAGACTGTAAACAAACAACAAAAACCGCCTTCCAGTTACAATCAGAGGTACAATCACAAAATCCACCATATCCCCTTTTCTTCATTTGGTCTCGCAGGGTGTTGGTTGCTTCGGTCCATTCATCGAACAAGTCCCTCGCCTCCTCGTCACGTTACGCGCGCTCCTTATGTGCCACACGACTACCATTTCATTCAACAGCACCTACGTACGTACGAAATCAGGCTGATTTATTTCTTGCATGACATTGGTGAGTGATCAATTATTTACAGCCACAGCCTATCCTTTCATCTTATGCCGCGTGCGCTCCTGGGGTTTCGTATGCTCAGATTTAGTGAAATCTAAGCAGACCTTCTATCCCGGGGCTGCTTCAGTTTTCGCGCTTAGCGAAACCCTTACACACAACGCAAACACCGTAGCAACAGTGGTACGCGGGTTGGAAAACGAAAATAAAAGTGTCAAAAGTGGAATACTGCACAACGCGTGCGTTTAGCAAAAGGCAGCACACGAAAAACGCGTGTGCAGCGATTTGTACAAAAAAAAAACAAAAAAATTCGAGCCCAACCGTATGTTCAAAACCAACAGAAAGCCGGGCCCGGAAGCTTTGAGCGGAAATAAAAACGCGATAAAATAAAGGAATGCAAAAAATACCAAACATTGATCGCAGGAGGAAGTGGCGTCCGGTAGAGAACGGCGTTAAAGGGGAGCGTGATCAGCGATAAAAAGATGTCAGCCATAATCCGAGGGCTTACGCACGGCGTTTATCTTTGCCCGGAGATATCCCCAGAATTAACGCCAGCCAAGGGACAAAAGGGCTCGACGTCCCTGAGCAGGGATCAAAAATAGGGAAAACAGGAGAAAAAATGTTCGAGCAGAGCGACGGACCATCGGCAAGGCCAAGGAGATCACGGATCCGAATTAAGACCGAAGCCGAAGGAAGCAGCAAGGAGCAGAGGTGGAGAGGAAGATTGGGGAAGGGGGTGGACACGGACGCGCGCACACACACACGCAAGAGAAAAGGGTAACTGGGGCGGCGATAAAGGGAAATAAATTGATGCGGCTTGGGAGGAAAGTTCAGGGAGTGCCGGGAATTCCCAAGTAGCCATCAGCCGCCCACGGCGGCTTTTCGGTGCCGCGAATGCGTGGCGCAGTAGCACACTGCCGGCGTCGTTGACTCGTGTCCAACGGGCGCATCGATCGCCAAACGGCGTTTCACTTTAGCCGAAGTATACACAAACTTGGGGGATGTGGTGAAAGCCACTCCCTTCCTTCTCACCCTTTTTCCCTTTAAACAAAGAGGAGCAGTCTGTGAGTACGGTAAAATCTCTACTATTAGCCGAAGACTACTACTAACGCGTTTTCTTTTGCTCGTATTAGTTGGAAGAGATTATCGCGGACAGACGAGTATAAATAAGATGAAAAGTATATGAATTGCGCACAAGTATTTGTCAGGGAGGTCAGTACAACGAAATTTACAACAAACGTGTGCAGGTTAGTTATCACACTAAACACTCGTAAAATTCTAATGAACATAATAAGTCAAAGAAAATATAGACTAAAACTTACAAAGCAACCAATCACTGGTCACCAGCTATTGGTACAAGCAATGTCTGCGTATTTTTTGTAGTGCACCAAAGAAAAAAATGAAATAAAGAAAAGTGGCAATAAAACAACAATAAAATAAATACTGAAGCAACATTGATGTATTTTCCACTCTACTCGTATAAAAAAAAAGGGACTCGTTAAGACACACATGTAGGAAGCCAACAGCCATCGAAACCAAGGTAAGCATAGGACATCTTTTTTAAATTCTTAGCGTCGATCAATGAAAATTAGCACTGCAATCACTTTAGGGCTGAAAACAGATAAGAAGGTATATGAAAATACAACCACACGCCACCAGTGGGATCTGAACCCACGACCTTCGTATGTCGCGCATGGTGCTCTACCAAGTGAGCTATGGCGGTTGCTGTCCAATATTCTACACTCGAATCTAACGACATGACCCTATTATCCAGATTTTACGCGGCCCCCAAAGGAGCGCCGGTGACTGCAGTTCAAAACTTCCGTCCTTTATTTTTGCAAGCAAGTAATGAGGCACTTTCATTCAGCCTCTTCTAGTACGACGACAGCCTATTTAGTTTTTGTTGGTCGTTTAAAATGGCAAGACATGGATTCACCATTCATATCAAGGCAGTACTCCGGACACTTAAGCGTTACAGAAATAAAGAAACACGTCGGACTAGAACCGGTACACATAAGACGCCAGAAGCAGCGCCTGAAACTACTACATGCAATATACACTGAATCGACAGGCATTGACAAGCTTACATACCTCAGACCACCCCATTAAGTTTGAAACAGAAAAAACGACAGTTTCAAAATACGCGAAATTACCTGCGAAACAAACTACTTGAAGAATTCTTTTTTTCCCCGTAGTATTTCTGAATAGAATAAGTTGCCGGTTGAAGTAGTGGGTGCTCCTTGAGATGTATTTTTAAGTCTAATCAGTGATTTGTAATTAGACAGTTCTTTTAAACTATTGACTGTACGCTTTGTCCTGAAGCGCATGCATGTTTTTTGTGTTTATTTTCAGTTATACTGATATTGATGCATTGCTACTTTGTCATCCCTCCCTTTTGGTGTGAATATATTCACGTAATCGTCAGTTTATGCTGTACCCACTCCCCTACTAAAATGCTTCGGCGCTGCAGGGTGTACTGTAAATAAACAAAACGTTAATGCTGAAAATCGCTACGTGTCCACATAGAGCGTAGCCTGTGACGCCTGCCTTTTCACGCTGTGATCACACATTCGCACAACATAAGAAGCAGAACTTAGATGCCCTAACCCTGAGAAGCGCTAACTTCGAAGGTTAAGGTTGTCAAATGCCTGTGAGACATGAAGGATGCGGGCCATGAAACCGAAATGTGCGCAGTTTGAACATACCACTACATGGAATTATTCCGATGAGCCGCATCCCTCTCTCGTTTCTCCTCTGCTCTTCCTCTCCTGCCTAAAGCAAAACATGAATCAGAATAGATCACCGATCCATCAAAATGGTATACGACCGCATTCTACACAAATGCGATGCCTACATTTGCTTTATTATGGCAGAAACACGCCTGCACCGCTTATTTTAAATTCAGCTATCGAGAGGAACAGCCTGCATTGATCATACCACCGACGCGGTAGTAAGAGCTATAAATACTAATAACAAAGATATCAAAGACTGCGTGTGCGTCACCCTCCCCCCTCTCTTCTTTCACTCCACTTAGTCTCGGTTTTAGTGGAAGTTCTAAGAGAGCCTGCTGTTAGTCTACCGCTCACTGTAACGCGGAATTTCTAATACTCGGCGCCTGGTAGTGGAACATTTCGCACGGGAAGACGGTATAATTATCCGCGGTGAAGTTTCTGATCACCGAACACGAAGAACGGATGGAACAAGGGAAGAGAGAAAAAAAAAGTGGTACAACCCCGTTGGTTGTTACGAAACGGAAGTAGCGAGGCGAAACATGCGCAGCTACTACGCTTGGAAATATGTCTGTAGTTCACGCTTCACCGCCTGTACCTCGAACACCATCGCAGTCTCGCTTTCCGCGTCGCTTCTTCAAAGCAAAAGTAAGGCAGCCCAAAACATGCGCCATCGTGTATTAGCAGCAAGAGACTCTGCTGGCATAAACTACACGGTTGGTCTTGTTCTTGTTGCTGGCGTGGCATGGGGGCCGCACCCGAGATACTTTTTTTTCCGCCTTGCCTTTCGCTGGTAATGATGTCGGCGGGAAAAAGCGATGCGTGGAAAAAGGGGCATGGAAATAAAGAGGGGGGGGGGGGTGCTCTAGGAGTGCAGGGTTTAAGGTTAAGGCGATAGGGGCAAGGACTGAAAGTCTGAACACCACCGATAAAAAATACTTTAAAAAAAGGGAAAAGAAAAAGCGAAAACAACGTTTGCCCTACCCTTCTCCTCCCCGCCTCCCCTTTCATCGTCAGGAAAAATGGGGTCATCACTGCAGAGAGCTCGGGAGCGCCAGCGCCCGTTTCTTAGTTGATGGGGCAGGCTTCGGCGTTCATTAGGGAACCGTCGAAGGAACAGGGCTTTCGCTTCCCTATACTCCCGTTCGCCGCCACTTCCCTCGGGACATGGCAGCACAGCCACAAAGCAATTACAAACAGCGCAGCACAAATCGAAAAAAAAACGCAGTAAATGAAAAGCGGAATCGGATATTCGGAAGTAGGACGGACGGACAGGAAGGAAACATTCTGAAGACAGGGTTGGAAACGTGGCGCAGTTCGGGCGTCACATAACCGAGAAAACACGAGTCAAAGAGAGCGGGAGGTGACCGTGGAGAAGCGGGGCGCAGACACGACGATGAATTAATGAATAATCTTGAACGTATGATGAGTCATTCGCTGCTTTCCTGCTGTATACGAAAGGCCCGTCGCGCGCTGCAAGATTTGGGAATTGACGCGGCAGCTATACAGCTCGCAGAAACCCAAAGTCCTTACGCATGCGCGCGCGCGTGCGAGTGCGTATGTTTTCGCGCGAGTTGTGTGGTGGTGAAGTGCCACCGGAGAGAAATTGCGTTCCGCTTCGAAGAATTACCGTGTCGCTGAATGGAGGAAATAAGTTTCCGCAAAAGCGAGCTCCTCTGGCGCTGACGTTTCAATCGTCTTCGACGCTAACACACGGCGCCGGAACACGCTCACGCATTTCCGACTTATCCTCCTTTCCTCTCATTAAAATTCCTTTCTATCTCCCTCTCTCTCCATCTCTGCACCGAAAATCGCGTTTAATTGCGAAAGTCACACTTAAAGTGTGAGCTATATAGTCAGGTTAGCAAACCTCCCACAGGTACACACGAACGATTCGTGTTTGACAGGTTCCAGTGCGGGTTTACTAGTGCAAAAAAAAAAAGAAAGAAAGAACGAGACATGTATGGAAGACGCAGAAGACAGGCGCTTATTAACAACAAACGTGTTTTGTTCCAACGCTCGGTATAAATATTTTCAAGAGAAACAAAGAAAAATAAAAATTCTATAAACAACAACAAACAAACCGAAGCTTAGATATCACAATGAAAACGCAAATTTTTACACCGAAAGCAGAATGGGTGGTCGGCTGACATAGTCATTTCCTGTCTTGGTAACGTAGTATACACTCCTACTACTTCACGAGTCCTCCGGTCGTGACGTGTGAAGGTTACAGAGGTTTTCTCCAGACATACTCCGCACGGTTTATCTTGCGCACGGTGGTCACGCTCATGAATTGGGAGGTGCGTGTCTGAGCCATCTCTCAAAACTCTGCAATGCTCTGTGATGCGTGTGTGAATACAACGCCCAGTTTGGCCGAGGTACTACCAGGGACAAAAGTTTGCGAGACGCGAATGCCCTGGAAAAACGTTTGCTGTAGCTCCACCTCGCTACCCAGACGCCTGATATTGTTACCAGAGGAAGCAGCATTTAGGCCTTTAATGCCTTCATATAATATCAGGCGACTGTGTAGCGACGTGGAGCTACAATAAAAGTTTTTCCAAGAACTCGCGTCCCGCGAACTTTTGGCCCCGATAGTCCCTTAGCACCTGTATTATGTACGTTCTTTACGCGTCTCGTTTATTCGCGCTGCTGTACCAGCAATGATGCCACGCCAACAAGGGCAACTTTCCGCACCGCACCGCAACGGTTGGCTAGAGATTTGAGCATCCGCCTTTTATGCGGGAGGTGCGGGGTTCGATCTCTATTCTTCAGTGCCACAGGATATAACCAACAGTTTTCATGAGTACAAACTTTTCCCTGGCCTGGTGCTCGGTGCCTCTTGGCTGATATGCTTGTAAAGTTGGTATTCGACCCCGCCATGCGTACATCAAAATGCCGTGCACCAGGGTGTTTTGGTCAATCTGCCTTTGCGCTATTACGATTCGTCATCGCTGCCCTGCGACAAGTCCCGTTCTGCGCTGGTCAAGGGACCCAAGAGCAACAAGAACGATGCACATAATTATACGAGCAGGCTTTGTCAAAAGTAAAGAGGCCAAGAGGTTTGCTTCTAACCTGTGTATACGGAAGGCTCTTGTACCATCCATGGAAGTCCTAATATTCAGAAAGGTGAGGAGGAGGGTTTCTCTCACCTTCAACAGATTGGTACGCTGGTGATGCACAACTAGCGACACATCATTGTCTAGAAGAGCACCCCTTGGAAGAGAATTTTTTGTCAAAGAATGAAAATGTATGCCAATGGCCTTGTAAATTTCCCGGCCTCGTTCACAGGCTAAAGCGAGCTCTAGCTTCACAACGCTGTACGCCATTTTGCGACACTTAATGGGGCTGCGACGCCCCATGTCCGGTTTGCATTTGATCGCTTTCCTCGCATCCAACCACTGTTCTTATACGGAAAATAAAAGCGACATCACTATCATCATCCTTATGAGCAGAGTCACAGGAATAACTGCCCCCAGGATCTCCCGTTTGCGCCTGGTTTACGTCAGCCGGGGCGACAATATTGCAGGGAATTGCTTGAGCTCATCACTCGATTTCAATCTCTGCTATCCTCGATTTAGTGCTCCTTCCCGTGATGTCCGTTCTGTCGATCTTGAAGGGGTAACGAGGACAAATTGAAGTTGGCCTCTGTATCGCTAGAGTACCATCTTCCAATGACAAAGGTACAACTCTCACCATAAATGAAGCTACAAGATAGAGAATTATAGATAGAGAAGATAGAGAATTATAGGTGTTGCCGTCCCCACCCAATTTCGCAAGCAAAATTTTCGCGAGGACATCGATTTTTCGACGTGGATCTCAGAGGCTAGGCTGCAACGCGATTCACGCCAAAAAGGAGCCAACTGGGCCTTTTCGGGTGTGGACGTGGTAAGTTTAAATCGAGTGGCGGGAAAATGATTAATATGAATTTTATCATCTATGAATGCGTCTTTCGCTCCTGGAGAAATGTTAACATAGCCAGAAAGAGACGGATAATCAATTTTTTTACCGAGTTTAACATTTGGATGAAGGTCTTATCAGGTGTCCCTGTAAAACAGCAGCAGTTGTCAGTTTTGCGAAATACATGCGGTGCCCATTTCCCCATTTTTGATTTTATATCGGGAGTCATCGGCATGTAATTATTCCGTAATCCACACTGCGCTCTTCCCGTCTTTTCACCGAACAGCTGCCTAATTATAATAAGAAAATGTTGAGCGCTCTTCGGTAAGTCGTTAGCATTTGGTGGTGGGGGTATGCTTAGGTTCGTTATATCTGAGGTTGATACTTAAGTTCTTTATATCCGAAGTGGTGCACTGGTTCATTATATCCGATGTCAACACACGAAGTTCGTTATATCTAACGTCAACACATGTTAGCTCGTTGTATCCGAGGTGGAATACTTCAGAGATAACATACGAAAGTTCCTTATACTGAGGTTAACACACGGAAGCTCGTTATATCCGACGTGAGATGCTTAGGTTCATTATGTCCGATGTAACACTGGAAAATTCGTAATATCCGAGGTTAGCATACGAAAGGTCGTTTTATCCGAGGTTGCATACTAAGGTTTGTTTTAGCCGAAGTAGTATACAACAGTTCATTACATCCGAGGTAGCCGCGCGTGACGGCGGTCGCTATTTTCGCTTACACAGACCCTTCTCCCTTCCTCCCTTTAGCAACACTTTAAGCACCTTTTTGTAAGTCTCAAAGTTTTAGTGATATTATGCAGCCCTGGTGTGATACTGTGGTTGCATACCTTTATTTTGGGCATGTCGATAAGTTACGGCTTATATATTTGAGAGTAACTTCCAGATGCACTCAACATAGTTTTCTGGATATAGCTTGACAACCTCGTCTCGATAGATTTTGTGCTTCTAGTAATCTATTACGTATTTCAAACTATTAGTCGTTCGCTTACGGCCAATGATTTGTGAATGGTGAATCATATAATATTGGTACAAATATTGAATAACGTGGTCAATGGTGCAGATGCGGTCTATCATGGAATATAGCTTCCAGGAGTCCGCCTATTGCTTAGTCTGATTAAAGTGGAGCGTTTCCTTGATTTAGCAAATGTCGTGGTTTCAAGAGGCTCTGAAGAAACAGGTGCATAGCTTTTTCTTCTTCTTCACCCCAGGTGCATAGCTTTTTAGGTCTTGAACATCGTCTTTCTTTTGGTTTAGCGCTATGCTAGCGTACTTCTCCACCTGGTACACGTGAGATTATGAAGCGTTAAGGCACACAACGTTGAACAATATTAGAGCACCATACCCCACCGTCTTAAATGTGACTTATTTTAACCCCAATATTTTCGTTGGAGGCACAAATTATTAACATTATTATTATTATTATTACTATTACAAGGGGGTTTTACAAGAATGGAGAAAAAAAAGTGAATAACAAGTAGCACATTCTAATGCAGATATTTGTAATAATAATAAAGCAGGCTGTTAACAACACTTAGGGTTAGAAACAAAATATTTGCAGTTTGAATGAATTAAAAGCGTACATAGCAGGTATATAACGCTGGATGCGCTTGCAAATGAAAGAAACTCAATGGCTGGAGCAAATAACCCAGCCTAGAGCAAGCGACGCTAACGAGGGCCTCCGAGCCGGCTGCTTTCAAGCCGCGCATTACTGAAACGCATTCGAGAAACGCAGAGGCCTCACGAAAGGTAAACGTAGAGGCCTCGGAGAGAAAAGCCGGAGGAGGAGGAATCGTTTCCGCGTTCCGAAACTATAGGCGCTTACGGCCGCGGTTTTTTCGCGTCCCTATTCAAGAGCGCCTTCAATGCGCCGCCATCACTGCCATACATCTTCCTCCATTACCGCTTCTCGTTACGCGGAAGAACAAGGTGCAGGAGGAGGAGGATGGCTTCTGCGACACGAGCACGTGCTCGGCCGAGCCGCTCGCTACACCGGAAGACGGGGCTCGAGAGAAACTGGAGTCACTCCCGTTTACAGATGAGCGCGCTCCGCCTCGGCGTATATACCTGCGCTCTGCCGCTGAACGAACACTGCCTCTCGCAGGAAGGAGCGATTCCGTTCGCGCCAACGGCACGGGAGGGGCTAATTAATGCCACACAACACTCGCCAAGAACCCCAGCTGTTGCCACACAGCGGGCTTCCCGAACTACCGGCCCTAAATGGTCAGCGCTACGCCTAATGAGCGTAAACGTCAATGTGAGGTGGAGGAGGAGAGTGAGGGAGAGAGAGAGGAGGAGGAGGAGGAGAAGGAGGGGGCAATGCGCTGCTTCTAGCGTCGAGCCGAGCCCATTAAAGAACAAAGCCGCCACCACCAACACCGCCGGCGAGGTACAAATGAATAAAAAGAGAACAGAACAAAAGAGGGACCCACTATTCTTTCCTTCATTCCTCTTTCTTCGCATTCCTAACCTCTTCTTTACTTATTGCCCGAGTGGCTGGCGTTGGCCACGTTGTGGTGGAGTTCATTAGCTACTTGTTTACTCTGGTGGGTGGTTGCTGATATCCTTATTGTCTTTTACTGCGAGGAGTGCGCGAGAGCGCCTCGACGCTTTGGGAAGCTAATTCCCTTAAGGAAGACGTCCACTGAACAGCTCTCTTACGGCGAAAATTTAGTGCACCTCTCTCTCTCCTCAGCCCCCTTTGTGAGCACCTAATTTCGCAGTGCGTTCCTTGGTTTAGCATTAGGCGACCGTGCGAGCATAAACATAAAAGTAAACTGCTATTTTTTTTTGTTTTTAATCCAACGTACAATCTCGTTAGCGTAAACAGAGTCGTAAAAAGGCACGCTGGCAGACCCAAGCAGGGCATTATTTAGTACAGTGATTTCATGACACAAGCACAAGGGAATAATTAAAGTTGAATCGACTCTTTCGAAAGACTGCTAAATAATATAATGGGGTTTGTGTCTCTTTATTTTCTATTCGTTTGCGCCAATTTGGACGAAAATGTCTTCTTCGGAAGACGTCGGTGTCTACGTCAGTTAAAACGTGATTTTCGCATGATGGTTGGTTGAGATTGCTCAGAATTGGAGCCAGAAACGTTTCATGTTTAAAACACTTGGGAAACACTTAAGCTCCGCCTTAAGCGTATGACGCGAAAGCGTTAATGGGTCGCTTCAGCGGCTTTTGGTCTTCTTTGCTTATATCACTTCCCAGTGTTGTGACTTTGAGGTGGTCCCAGTGCGCTCGCCACCCGTTTTGTGACAGAGCGTTGCCAGCTCTCAAGCCGGTAGCGATCGACGGCTCCGAGTCAGGCGTCGGTGAGAATAACAAAAGGGGATGTTATACACTATGTAGAAGTCATTACACATTATAAGGTCGCCACGGGGGCCGAGAGCTAACAGCAAACGCAACTGTTCTCGCACGGCGACGTCCGGCGAGGCTCCCACGCGTCACACATCCCACTCCCCTTGTGAGCGACACTCGGCTCACGGTGGGTCGGTCTCTCTGTAGATCGGGCTCGGTGGATCGGAGGTGCTCTCCAGACGGCAGCGTTGGGGCTTATAAAGCCCCGAGAAACGGTTGTCACTCAAACGGTCCAATTCCAAAGCCAGCACTTGACGGCCGTCCGAGAGGCCCAACCAGCGACCACGCTGGTCACCCGCTTCAAGTCTTCCGCGCGCGGTGACTTCCAGGGGGAAAGGGGAACCGGCGCCTGGCTTTCTAGCAATTTGCTGCACGTTTGGACATGTCGCTCGCCGATGCTTCTTCATAAGGCGCCTCTGCCTAGCGGCGCAGCATCTTAACTTGTAAAGGAAGCGTTAGGGCTCAGTTGCCTTGCGGCGCAGCACCGGGCTTGTCCATGGGCGTTCGCAGGAGAAATTTTGAATCTTGTAGATTTGGAATCCGGGCTGGTTGTCCGGACACAACACCAGACAAGGATATTGTTCTTTATTTTATTTCTTAACTAATTTTTTTATTCACCTTAAGACACACAAAGTCCTCTTTAACCAAACCCTTCGAACGTCTATCGCCTAAGCGTAGCGTGTCTGATTCGCGACGCAAGGCTCTCAGGTTCGATTCCCATATCACCGCAATTTGCTTTTCAATACAATTAATTTACTTTACATTCTTACATGCCATAATGAATTTCGAGTCCAGTTGCGACCTTGCTTTAGTCAATTTCAATTCATTGCGACGTCTTGAGGAGTTGTGTATGATGAGGAGTTGTGTAGCGACGTCATCACTGTTGTACTTGAAATCGTTGCGGGGTGTTTGAATTACCCGCGCGATGTTAAGTGGTTTCGACGTCGCCACCCTCATGCCCAATCCGGATTTTCTTCAAAGGACATCGGGGGTTCGCTTCGAACATCCGTTCTAGCGCTATCGCGTTAAAGTATTGCAGTGCTCGGTGCTTCCAGAGTCAAACAAGAAATCCAACACACGCTGGCGCATTTTCCGCAAGTTTACAACAAGTTGTCTTTATAGCTGTCGTTGCTTTCAGCGATCATTAATATGTAAAGACAGAGCCATATGAAGTGATTGTTCGTGTCTTTTAGTTTAGCGTTATGGGTTGACTGGTCGTCAAACGCTCTAAACCTTCGGAGGAATGACGGAGCCTTAAGTCATACACCTCTCAATGGTAATCGACGTTGCAGTCCAGCAACAACACAGGGGCCACATCTAAAGAGTTTGAGAGTGTCGAACGCTCTAGGCTTTGCTGCCAAGTGGAAGTGCCCGCGTGTATAACATGGATATGATATCAAACATGAGCAATAATTCAAGAGAAATAGGTCGTCCCCTAGTCTTTATGGTCGTCTCGCTCCACGACCATTTTCAGCATTTATAAAGAAGTCACAGGGTCGCTGCTATTTGCTTAGCCATGCATTTTCAGTCTGTATACACTGTGTTGTTATTAAATTATAAAAAAAATCCGGAAAATTGGTCACCATAATCAGGTTTAAACGAAACAGCAAACACGAAATCAAGCGCTGTATCAGTTTCACAGCTTTTAGTTTTGTTTCTTAACAGCTCAGAAAGCCTCTATCTTGAATTTTCATTTCTATTTTTGACGACGGCCGTTAAAGCGTTTTCATCAGATTATGCGCCAGTTTATAATCCGCCTGCACGATATTTTATGCTCGTTATAGTGTTGCTGCTGCCCAGAAAGAAATTCAGCACAATGATATGACGACCACTCCTAGTAATGGTGTCGCGTACCCCTGCCCGTGACCTTGGCGTACATTCGAGGACAACGCTAAGCCCTTCCATTTTGTATTAGTTCGCCTCGTGAATAGAGCCAGTAAGAATGCCTGTAAAACAGGAAATGTTCAGGCCTATATATCGAAAAAAAAGAACAACATAAACGAAACAGGTATAACGGGAAGACGAAAAGTAGAGAGTGAGAGAGAAAGATTCGACCCGGAAGAGGCGCCAGCCTCGCCGCCGAACTTCAGAAGAGGTCTATGCGCCTGGGCCTTCAACACTTACACGAAGAAAAACCTAAGGAGAAGATAGGTGGATATACATAACAAAGCAAAACGCTGAAGCAAAATACAAAGTGCCGATGAGGAGGACGATACCAAAAAAACGGAGTCAGCAGAAAAAAAAAACGTTGACGTCACTGCTCATCTGAGCTCACACGCGCGTACTCACGCACGCAATGTCGTTGCTGCGAATGGCTGGCACCGAAAACCGACGATCAAGACATCGAAGAAAGAAAAAAGCTGTACAAGAAAAACAAAATAAAACCAGGAATGAAAGAACAGATCAGAAAGCTAGGACGGCCTAAGCGTTAGGGTCTCTTTCTGCGATTTATATTGTTTTCCTGACACTTTTCTACGGCTCTCCCGTTTTAGGAAACTCCGGGAACACCAAACCGGAAGCCAAAAACCTAAGTAATCAATGACGCTGTATCCAGACACACTGCCTACTCTACGCAAAAAGAGAAAGAAAAGGGAAGAAAAAAAGCGAGCAAATAAGGGAGAGAAGGACGGATGGAGGCCGGAAAGTCGTTTGCCAGCCAGCGCGTACGGGACTTGTTAGGGAAGGATTTGTCTACCTACGCTCGCAAGTGACTGGGGGAATGTTAAACGCAAAACCGGAGGCCTAAAATACAACGAACGATCACCAGAAAGGCAGGCAGCGTCAAACGCAGACCCGAAAGCAGAATGTGCGAACTAATGAAGGCGATGAAGAATGGATAAAAAGTCGTGAGCACACGCGAAGGATTTGCCGCGGGGTGGGAGTCGGTGGAGAAAATGAGAGATGGAGAGAGGGGAGAAAAAAGGAAAACGTTTCGCGATGACAGCGCTGAGAGTAATACAAAACCGGCAATGAAGAGAGCGAACGTGAGTTCTGTGCCATTATCGACTGAAGCCGCGCATTTTGTTGCTACTGCTGCCGAGTTACTAAATTCGCTGCTGCTGCTTCTGCCGTAACTAATCCCGGAATAATGCTGCTGGTGCGAGTATGGCGACGTGGTTCGCAGCGAAATAGAACGGTCCGCCTAGAGGGCAAAGGTCTTATGCGCGCTGAATAGTTAAGTAGGGCAGCTCTCTGGCGGGGGTGTCCTGGCGATGCGGGAAGGTAGCTGCAGGATGATCTGAAAGTGCGTGGCACCAAGCTCTCATGCATCAAGACAGATGACAAATACACGCCATAACGCATTCTTGCTGGAAGGAAGCACAAGTTAGTGAATATCAAGTTTCTAACGTGCCCTAATACCTTCGATTTTTACTTAACTCTTGTATTCGAAGATATAAACGATTATTTTTCTTGCGCCTATTTTCCCGCAAATTTCAGCGTGCCACTTTTAGACTAACAGGAATCCCATCCAGAAAAACACAACACCTCACCTTCGGCTCATTTTTTTCCTCAATCGCAAGGTCAGAGGCTAACTACTACACGTTTAATTCTATAAACTACTACTACACGTTTAATTCTCTAAACTTTGAAGCAACTTAGCAATGCTACCGATATGCTTTTGTTACCTGGCGCAAAAGTTCGCCACTGATGCACTAAATCGCCCGCTTGATCGCTCGCTCCCTCGATCACTCGCTCAATCCCTAAATCGCTCGCTCAATTACCAATCCACTCACTCACTCACTCTCTCGATCACTCGCTCAATGCGTAATTCGCTCACCCGCTCGGTAACTCGCTTAATCCGTAATGTACTCACTTGCTCAACCCCTACATCTCTCGCTCAATTCCTAAATTTCTCACTGAATCCCTAAACCACTAACTCACCCGCATGATCACTCGCATAATCCCTAATTAGTTCTTACACGATCATTCGCTCAATCCTTAAATCACTCACTCAATCCCTAAACCATTTACTCAAATCCCCAATTAGCTCACTCGCTCGATCACTCGCTCATGCAATCGATCGCTCGCCCAATCCCTAAATAGCTCGATATATCCCTAATTCCCTCTCCCACTAGATCACTCGCTCAATCTCTAAATTGCTCGCTCAATCTCTAATTCACTCACTCACTCGCTCAATCTCTAATTCACTCGCTAAATTTCTGAGTCACTCACTCACTCACTCTCACTCAGTCACTCACTCTCACTCACTCACTCTCACTCACTCACTCACTGACTCTCACTCACTCACTCACTCTCACTCAGTCACTCACTCTCACTCACTCTCACTCACTCACTCACTCACTCTCACTCACTCACTCACTGACTCTCACTCACTCACTCACTCTCACTCACTCACTCACTCACTCACTCACTCACTCACTCACTCACTCACTCACTCACTCACTCACTCACTCACTCACTCACTCACTCACTCACTCTCACTCACTCACTCTATCTCGTAGTCCTGGGTCCTTTCTAACTTTATTTTGCCACGGATGCTATGCCAGACGCCAACACTAGCAAAGCCTCCCAATGTGCACTAAAAAGAGAAAAACCAAACCCACCAGGCGGTCACAAATATTGCCCTCGCTATAGATGCTGTCTCCCACGTCGGAATACCGGGCGACAGCTGCATCGCCGCGAGCACAGATGCTGCAGCGCAAAAGCGTCGAGCACCAGGCGTGAAAGCAGCAGAGCGCTTAGTTATATTCGCCCTCTCCCTTTTCTTTTCATTCCTCCACACTCTGTCGCTCTCGCCCACCACGGCGAAAGAGAACGGTGCACAGCGCTACACTGCAGCCCCATGATTGGAACAAATGCGCTACGTGCTACCGCGGCCGGAAATCACGAGCACTGGCGCGGCAAGCGAGAGAGACAGAGATTTATTTCAAACTAGGAGGAAGCCGGAAGCGTGCGAGAGGTACGTGCTCCTAAATCAGCGACTTGCGTGGTGTTTGTACTTATTTTGTCCTCCTATTTTGCCCCACGCCGCCACCCACCCAGCTATCCCCGACGTTCCTTCCGGACTCGCCCACGCCCTTGGGCAAATCCTTCCCTGTGGCTATGCGGATGGTATTGAGGGAAGGAAAAAGGAACGAATGACAAGGGAGGAAAAAGGTAGCGGCGAAAGCAATGGCGGGGAATGGAAGGTCACCAGTGCTGACAACGCGAAGGAAAGGAGAATCAGAGGTCGGGGCACGGAGGAAATTGGCGCAACGGAAGGGGTGCAGGATACGGGGAAGGAAATTGAGCAACACCTGTCTTGCGACGCAGTCGACAGGTGCACTTTCCTAGAACTGGTGATGAAGCTGGAAATCAGGTCGGCCCTTCCTAACATGCCAATCAAACGCCATTTGCGTTGACATTGATAAAAAACAATAGCTAAACCCAATACGCAAGCTGTGCGCGCCTACTGGCTTTTTTTACGTTCTCCAAGGCTGGGGATATAATTGCGTAGGTGTTAAGGCGGATTTAGATGAATATAACGCGCCGATGTGCATCGCCATCGTTGGACGGTACGTACACAAAGCACTGCTGATGATACCGTGAGAAGACAGAATTAGAAGCGAGGCTATTAACAACAGAAGCAACCGTCTTATTGTACAGCTAATATAATGCAGGCATATTATGGTGAAAACGATAAAAAAAGCGAATCCAAACATTCATGATGTTGGCAATCAGCGCATTGTTCGCGTAGTTTCTTTCACTATCGATGTACCCTGATGTCCCTCGGCCGATTACTTAGCAAGACATTCAACAACAGGTGCCGTGGAAACTTAGCTAGGTATTCTAATGCCCAGAAAAAAAAATAAAGAGTCGGTGCATTATCACTACCCTGAGCCCCCCCCCCCCCCCCTCTTCCCCCTTCTACGTTATTATTGTTCTAAGGCGGCAGCGCAGGTAGAGAAATTTCCAATAGGGGCGTAATGGGTGTCGCGGTATTGCTCCCTGAACTGAACTGTTGTGTACACATGGCGTTAACACGATGGAAGCATCAGCGGAACCGGTTTGCAGTAGTCAAGAGAGGATAAGTTACGCGCAGTAAAGCTTAGTAAAGCATCAAGTTCTGCTAATTGGCGATGGCTCATGAATGAAGGAACGTTACTGCGCTACAAGAAATTGACACAACTGTTTTGACAACTCCCTCACCCGAAGGAACGGTCTATAGAAACGCCTTGAAGACCGGGAAATGGGTGCTGATATGAGGTCGGCATCCCAAGCAGCACAGGTAATTTGGTCCAATACTGAAATCGTATTGGCAAAGGCAGGCCCTACAAAGGACCAGGATGGAACCATCCTGTTGCAATAATGGGCCGATTACCTGTGCTGCTTGTGCAACGGCTTGACATGATCGCTAATACCAACAGCATGGCGAACGGGGCTGGTTAGTGATAATCAAACTACTCTATTCTCATTAGTTTCGCTATGAGACACCACGATCCGCTAATAGGGATCTACCAGGATGGCACATAATCGAAAAGTAGAATCCATACATTGTACCAGGCCTGGTTTCTTCTACTGACAGCCTCTTAACACTCAGTCTGATTAATTAAGAGAAGCGCGTCTTCAGCATTACACGACAGACATATAGTTCAAGTAGTCCAGTGTAGCATTGCACAGGTCACGCGTGTAGCCTCGCGTACGGCGGTAATTGGCGCACGATTGTCCGAGCGCTCTGCTTCTCGACCCAAAGGCCCTGCATCGCGCTGACGTGACTGGCGACGTGTTCCGTCGCTGCCGGGTTCGCCCAGAAAGCCGGCAAGGCTGGCGCCCGCAAAGAAAAAAGGGGGGCAGCACGGCGGAGGCGCCCATGACACATGTGGCTGCTGCGTGCGCGCTTCGCATTGACCGTCGCCCGAAACAGCACCAGCAATGGCGCACAGGCCGCAGCAGCAGCTCCACCGTTATAGCGTGAGCTTCCTGGGGAGCGCGCTCATGAGTGGCACTCACGAACGCCGGGCAACCAACCCTGCGCGCCGAAGCCTGCCCCGGCGAAGCGCGGGTGCACAAAGCGTGTGCGTGGGCAGCGGCGCTTATGAGTAGCAGTCACCACGGGGCTTTGGTCTCTTTTGATTGCTCTAGAGATTCATTATTTATTCCCTTCCTTTGCCGGTTCTTTTCTCGCGATTTTTTTCTTCTCTCTCTTCCATTCTGGTGCGAGTCGGCGTAATTCCCCTGTCTCGCCACACCCTCTCTTTTTTCTCCTTACGCCCAGTCACGAGAAAGCGTGACGCTGTCAGCGTCAAGCGGCGCAGCGACACGCAACCAGCTTCCAGCACCACCCCGCGCCACCAGAATTAGAAGCCACTGATGGCCCCCAGCGACGTTGCTCAAGGTCACGAAGCTCGGGGCGCTCCTAACGTCCCCGATAAACTAGATTAAGGCAGTTGCTTAACCAAGCCATGGAGGACTGTGATGGTAACGGGAATCCCTGGGGTAGACCCGCGAAAGACGGTCTCTGGTAAGACTTGCTGCGATAACTAACTTGATACGCTCAGCCCTGCTCAGAGGCTGCAGTGATCCGCACGTTCACTATAATGTCCCATTGTGTGTCCACAAAGTAGAGTTGAGCTTTTCCAGTGAAGCACGCTGCTATGCCTTAGAGGAGCCACTGCGGGAGTCTGTGAGGAAAAAATAATAGATAAAAGAAACGGTAACAGCTGTTAATTGAGTCCGTATTAGGCTGCAGTGAGAGTGAGCGAGTACGCTAATTTCCTGTACACAAGTATTTACCTGTGGCCTCTCTGGCGTACCTAGATTTCGCGCTCGCTGGATAACTAACTAACTAACTAACTAACTAACTAACTAACTAACTAACTAACTAACTAACTAACTAACTAACTAACTAACTAACTAACTAACTAACTAACTAACTAACTAACTAACTAACTAACTAACTAACTAACTAACTAACTAACTAACTAACTAACTAACTAACTAACCAACTAACTAACTAACTAACTGACTAAGTAACTAACTAACTAACTGAGTGAGTGAGTGACTGACAAACTACCGAACTAACTAGCTGACTAAGTAATAACTAACTTGCTGAGTAACTAACTAATTAGCTAACCAAACTAACGGACCAGCCAACCAACCACAAATTAATTCGCTCACTCCCTCTCTTCCTCATTGATTAAAAAAAAACAAATAAGTAAGTAAACAAATAAAATAAATCTAGACCGTTCGATTATAAACTACAATGCGCAGCATCATCCTCTATGAGCAGGGTTCAATGTTAAAGGGAGAGATGTTGGCTGGCGCTCTCTAGTAAAGGTCGTATACTCCTTCACAGTACGCAGACAAGTGAAGAATGATCGCATGCACTGCACGAAATAGAGACGACGTGACCGATTTGGACTACGGAAAACCGACCACCCGCCTCCCTTTTGAGCAGCACAGTGGTTTCAACGCGCCTTACGTTCGCTTCAGATTACAACGGTATCGTCTCCCTCTGATTACTCACGCGAGAATAACAAAGCTGCTTTAGCTCGACTGGCAGAAAAAAAAAGAAAGAAACTGACCGGAACAGACGTGGCATAGAAAATGAGGGCCTAAGAAGCGCATTCGCTGTTTATTCCACGCGCGTTGAATTCTGAGAGAAATTCTGTTGCTCATGTTGAATAAAGAGATCCATACCGGGCCTCTGCTTCAACGTGTATTGAATGCGTGAATCTGCGTGTTCGTATATTTGTATAATCTCTACGTGCTAGGATTTCTAGCCGCTAGGGAGCCTACTTATACGGTCGCCATGCAGAAGCGCGAAATCGAGTTCGATGCTAGATCCAGACAGCGCCGTCACTTCTACTATACGCTTGCAGGCAGCCCGTTGCGTCCGAGGCTGTCTGGAAGTCGATGCGGTGCCGCTGAATTCGCGGTCGGTTTAGCGCGCACTGTGGCGCGTTTGAATTCATGTGTTAGGTGACAGCCCCATCTGGCGAGAGCTGTTGGCCCCGATATAGCGTGCCCAACGCACGCTGGCCGATACGACAGATGTCCGCAATGCTCCAATGGCGTACGCGGGAGGCGCAGAAACGACGTTAAAATGGGGCTAACCGATCGACTTGAGGCACGATGGCTGCCAATGCGCAGAATGCTTCACACACTTGTCTAGAGCGTGCGTGTAGCACACTTCAGAGTGCACTGACGTCATTTTCGCCCTGTCTAAAGCTTGAAGCAATGCCCTAGTTCACATGGCAAAAAGGTTGTAGCTGTTGTGAGCCACAAACGGGACTAGCCCAGCGTAATACCACCAGCCTTCGCTCCCCCCTAGCGACATTAAGACGTAATGATTTGAAGACAACTAACGGTCCTCTGTCACCACTCCACATATGCGCCCAGGAAAAGTCTCCAGCTGTCACCGTCACTATTTATGGCTTAGTTCAGTGTCACAAAGGTGTTTTAGAAGCCAAGAGGACTTCTTCCGTATTGCCCCGGTTCCTCCGCGGGAAAAGATGCATTGCACAGAACCCTGTGATGCCCTGTCCTCTTGAAAGGAGAGAACAGGACCCGCCTCTCGGCGTTCTGCTCAGGATGGCATGAAAGAAAATGGTGTAAATCGCCCTAAACGTCACACGAGGAATACAGGTGTGACAAAGCGAGTCCTGTCTTACGGCAATCGCCTTAGCGCATGCCATTTAACGGCGTTCTAGCGCTCCACGCCAATATGTAGCGCACAGTGCACTACATGACTCGCTGCTTTGCTGCGCCTGTTTTCAAATCAGTGTCCAATGAGGACGCACTGTTGCGAACGTACTTGAGGAATTGAGTCGCTTCGGAGGGGAGGAGATTGGGGAAGAAAGTGGGCTTGTAGACGACCACATGGTGTCTGCACTGTACTACACGCGTGGGTCGGAAAATGCGGCTCTAGTTCATCGCCTTCGGAAGAAAGTAGGTATCGAGTATGACGTGTACGCGTATAGACACCTCCCCATTCCCCCCTCCCCTCTCGCCCGATAATTTAGCTTGATGAAATAACGCACGAAGCACAACACAGCTTCCTACGTAGGGACTGGCATCCCAACTCCAGTGCTGTTTTTTGGTCCTGCATGCTTCATTTTCATCTCAGCCCTTTTCTCTTCTCCTACTTTATATCGTTTTCCCTTTTCCCAGTGCACAGTAGCAAACCACTACTTCCTATTGGTTAAGCTCTCAGCCTTTCCCTATTTCACTCTCGCTTTCTTTGCCGCTCTGAGGAAAAGGGTAGCCGGACGTCCCCACTGTCTGGCCCTAACCTCTCCTTGCACACATTCATCTAAATGAAAAAAAAGAAGATATATAGAAATGACCGCGAAGTTGAGAGCACTGATAACGTCAATTCCGAGGGAGCCCCCTTCTGTTCCGGAGTACAAATAGACCACGTCTCCCTGAGCCCCGTAGCAAGACCTGCATCGTATATACCCATCCGTGTTCGGGTCACGTCCCGCAGGCCACCACGCGCTGACAGCGCGGGTTTGTGGACGGTCGGCGTTAATTACGAGCAACCATCCAGCCGGCCAGCAGCGAGGATTGATGCTTGAAGCGCTGGACGTGACGCTTGGCCACAGCGACGGTAGCCGTTGTTCTGTCCTCCAGCTGCGAGTTCGAGCGATAATTTATTCTCGGGGCATGTATGGATGGAACTGCGGGGCCCGATCGATGCAACGGCCGTATACCCTGGGAATGGTTTTGGCATACTTCTTTCCCTGCCGGACTTTTCTTTAAACCTACCTGAACATCAATGCCTGAAAGCGCAACTTAAATTAACAAAATTTACCTGCGCATTTATAAAGACGCGAAACTTTGGCATTTCTTTGCCCTCCGATTATAAGTTCATGATGCAACACTATTTCACGTTGGGTAATTGGTCGCGCAATCTGTTACGACGACTTGATCTTGAGAGTGCGCTAAGGTTTCGATCCTTTCCAGGGGCGAAATAAAAATCCCCGCTCGCCGTGAGATGCATCGCATTGTTACACTGGCCAAGCGCAAGGTGCAGAAGAAAAGGGGGAACGCGAATATGAGGAGGCCGGCAGCAACACGAAAGAATAGCGATACCCTCTCAGTATATGGGACCTTCGCTAGACACTGCAGGCAGCGCCCGTTCGGGCTTACCGCATCTCACCACAAGAAACTTCGATTTCCCTGAAATCTTTTCGTTGTAATTAAACTGAGAACGGCAACCCGAACGCGGCGGCCGCTTCCTGACGGAGGCGAAATGCAAAAGATGCCCCTGTGCCGCGCGAATTCAGTGCACGTTAAAGATCCCCAGGTGGTCGAAATTATTTACCGGAGATCTCCACTACGGCACCACTTTCTCTTTTTCTTCCTTCACTACTACCTTAGTCTCTTCTTTACGGCGCGGTTGGTGTGTCCAGCGGAATGTGAGACAATTACCGCGCCATTTCCTTTCCTCAAAAACCAATTCTCATTTAACTCCCAAATAGGAACGAATTCTTAGTAGCGTTTCGATGCAGGCGAAACGCTAAGGTACCTGTATGCTGTGCGATGTCAGTGCACGTTAAAGATCCCGGGTGGTCGCAATTATTCTGGAGCCCTCCACTACGGCACCTCTTTCTTCTCTTAGTCCTTCCTTTATCCTTTCCATTAAGGCGCGGTTCAGGTGTCCGCCGATATGCGAGACAGATACTGCGCCATTTACTTTTCTTAGCTAAAAACCAGTTTTCATTTTCCTTTTAGTAGCCGTTCGAATTTAACCCAAGTGACCTTTACTGCAAACAATGTCTTCTTTCTGGTCGCGACGGCGTTTTAACCAAGTGCGGTGTAGAAATGTGCCGTTTAAAAGGGCGCTTATATGTCATGTGTGCTGCTGAAAGCTCTTTTAACCATGACTTTGGGTGCCAGAGTGGTCGAAGTGAACGTTCCTTTCATCTTCCTTACTAAAACGAGATATTATACAAGAGAACTACGCTGTTACAGAAGTGTTCCTTGCAGTGTCAAAGGCTGCACAACATATAAAGTAGCCGTCCTCGCCACCTCATCTACGTCCTTTACTGGCTCAGCTCAGTACAAGATTTAACTCACTCACTCACCCTCACTCCCTGGCTCACTCATTCACTAGCTCACTCACTGGCTCACTCGCTTGCTCACTCACTCACTCACTCACTCACTCACTCACTCACTCACTCACTCACTCACTCACTCACTCACTCACTCGCTCGCTCGCTCACTCACTCACTCACTCACTCACTCACTCACTCACTCACTCACTCACTCACTCACTCACTCACTCACTCACTCACTCACTCACTCACTCACTCACTCACTCACCGAAACTCAGCAGCAGCTGCCACTAATACACTCCAGTTCAACGTAAATCTGCAAACGTTCTCGTTATCATTCTCACGCTCCTCTTCCGAAATACGCGTCGCGCTGTCTCCGAGCGCGTAGTGCTCAAGAGTACCTCCCTCCCGCTCAGCCTCTCACTGCGCCCAGCAGGTATGGTATCCGCGTGCCACGCAAGAGCAGCACGGCATTCGTTCTGACACGAAACAAAAATAATAGCAAAATAGAGCGTAGCTGCAACGCTACCCATCGGCGAGAGCGCAGCACAAGCGCGCGAGAAGCCCACCATCGTCGGTAATGTTCGCGGAAGCCGCGTGGCTTTTCATCCGGCCGCTCGCGCGCGTCATCTGTCTTGGCGAGCTTCGCGGCTGAGACCGACCACCATCGCCGCCACGCCGGCCACCAAAACAGCAAGAGCTACGAGAGGCGACCAGAACGCGCTTGGGGGGGGAGACCGCGGCAGCCGCAGCGTTGTCATCCGTCTTCCCGCGCGCTGCTTCCGGAAGGGGGAAAAACAAACAAAAAAAATACGGCACGAGCGCACGAAGGACAGCCTCGCCGCCTGTCCCGCGCTCTCACGCCTCTTTCGCATCTCTCCGCGAGCGGCAAGAAATATCAGAGGCGCTCAGGCGAACGTTCCCTGCTACGCGCTGTGTTTCGCCTGTTTGATCCGTATGAACACTTCTAGAGCCTCCCGCGAGTAAGAAGGAGCGCTCTTTTGCGTGACTTCCTGCGTTCTTCTATAGCACTCTCCATTTTTGCTTGTTTTTGGTTATGCTGCTGGCGTTACAAGCGTTGCGTATGACAGCACCGACGCTGCAGACTGTATAAGTTACACACCACGGTACTCATGTGAGGTTTGTTCGAAGGCGGAACAGAGATCGTCGAATTCTTCGGCATATGCAAGTCTGAAGAGCTTCGTAGTGACCGCGCGGGTGATGACGAATCGAGGACGACAAAGCGGAAAGCTGCGCGTGTTGGATCTCGTTGAGAGGTAGGTTACAAACCTTGCGCAGAGAAAAGGAAACGAAAATGGCAGAAGTACATGGATTGAATACTTGAAATGTCTTTTTTTCTCTTCTTTTCTTTGTCCGCGCGATAGATGTGTCTCTTCCGTATCAACGAAGCAAAGCGGTAGCAGTTGCCTACAATCAAACCCTACCCCGCCCCCTAACTCACCGTCTTCCCTCGGGCTTTACAGGCATATTTTTAGCGCAAAGGACGGGACGAGATACAGACAAGACGAGCACGGGCGCTTGTCTGTATCTCGTCCCGTCCTTTGCGCTAAAAATATGCCTGTAAAATCCGAACACCAACTAGCCCAACAACTCACCCTGTTGAAGTATATTCCCTCGGGCTCTACGCCCGACGAGGCAGAGGAGACCGCCCTAGCCCTTGCACATTCGTACGCCCAATACATCCTCAGCGACTCCAAAACGGCTCTGTGCAACATTGCCAGGGGCAGGATTCACGCCCCTGCCTGGCAATTGTTGAACACCCGTACCCAAAATTTACCGTGCAGGGTAGAGCTTCAGTGGGTGCCGGCTTACTCTGGGAACCCTGGAAACGAGGCTGCCGATAAATTCGCCCGAGGTCTGATTTGCCGGGCTCAGGACAGTCTCGATCCAGGATTCTCAAGGGAGCGGGCGCACACCTTAGCGGAGCTCACGCAAATACCCCGTTTGGACCGTCGGACTTACCTTCCTCCCCACCCCTCTCTTACGCACTCCCAACAGATCCTCTTCAGACGCCTCCAGACCCCACTCACTCTCTGTCATTCCCTCAGCTGTTATGCCACTGTTATGGCACATCCCCTGCATGCTCCCTATGCGGTGACCATCACGCCACACTCTCCCACATCCTTTTCGGCTGCCCTGCTGACCCTTCCCCGCAGGGACAGCACGCCATCTCGAGCTGGGAGGACTGGGAGGTCCTGCTTACGTCTGCAGACCCGACATCGCAGCTTGCTGCCGTGACTCGGGCTGCCGAGGTCATGTCCCGACATGACTAACATCATGCTGTGCGGGACCGCGGAGTGGCCCAGGGATCCAGGAGCAGGGTCTAAAACTCACTTGCGGAATAATTTTTTTTTCTGTCTGTCAACGAAGCAGTGCGGATAGCACAAAATAATTAATAGCTTGCATTTTCATTCGTATTTCTCCCGAATGCAGATGCTCAGTGCTTACAATGAAAAAGAAAAGGAATGCATTTTGAGTGGTCCTAAAGATGGTGCGTATGCACACTAGGGATAATTTTTGGAGTGAATGTCGTTTAGTGCAAGTTTTCGCAGGATCATGTACCACACATTTCACATAGGTTGCACCACCTTTGCTAAAAGGCTGTATAGGTTGAAGTCGATCAATTCGTACAACTGAGGCTACTTTATTCAATGACAAGAATGCTTACCACAGCGTGATGTTAGCTGTGATAACGTGTCCATAACCTTTACTTTGACGAGGACTGCATATGACTGGGGCATAGGAAGGAGTTCGCAGTCAGAAACCACTTCTTTATTCTGAATAAAATATGAAAAGGCATGAAAATGCATCATGAATATGGCGGAGAACATGTAGGAAGGAGCAAAATTTATGCTCTTCACTTTTACCTGAGCAATAATATCTCGCCGCATGCTAATACAGCGTTTGCTTACATATTGCTTTCTCCTCTAGAGGTCCCATGGCCTTAAAGCCTACTATTTTTCTCCTCGTTCCAAGTTTGATTGCAGAGCCTGCATCACGCGTCGCATTAGCTCAACCTACTTATGTCTTTCTTGGCTATTCTGCTTTCGCCCAAATCGATGCAACAAATCCTGCGTGCAAATCACAACAGCGTCAGCGAATATGACCGGCAAAACAAAACAGGGCCGCCGTATATACGTCCACCTTCCGGGTATATAACCATATGCTTTGCAGCGCGAAACCGCAGCGTTCCCAGCATCCCAGGCTGGGTAGACTCGCCGGCCACTCGAAGATACCGGAGAAACTGGGACGTCGGACGTCACCGCCGGCTAACGAGAGAGAGCAAACACTGCCTCAACAACGCAAAACCCAACCGGGCAGACACGGACACAGCCGTAGGGAGAAGCTGTGAGTGGCGATCGACCGAGCGAGAAGTGGACACAGATCAGCGTGCCAGGATGGGGCGTGACTGGGAAGCAAAGTACGTACGACGCTTTCCTCCCCCGAGGCCCCCGGAGAGCGCCGTGCACTTTCTCTCCCCCCCCCCTTCCCCCTTCCCCTCATGCCTCGATCAGATGGCAGCCACAGGCTTATGCGTGCCTTTTGCTTCAACCTGATAGCCAGGGATCACGCCAAGGAATAGCCTCGGGTGGTGATGCAACCCGAGCCTTTTAAGTGAGCGCGTTCAGATTTGCATCCGATGTGCGTTGAAGCGGGGAACGGACTCAGGCAGCAATGGAGCGAACGAGGTGTAGAAAAGTGGGCGAACCGGTGCGCTCCCTTGCGAGTGAAACACGCGGAAAGCGTATAAAGCGGCGTCTGAGGCGCTTTAGATGGTAAGGGTTAGAACACGAAATAGCGCTGAAGATTCCCACTAAGAACAGGGCACGCTACACGAAGAAATTGAGATGTGCGGAAAAGCGGCCTTGAAGGTGTTCTTTCTAGTGATGCAGCAGCTTTTGAACTCCCAACGCAAACATCAAAGAACGCAGCAGTATGTCGAGGCTTTTTTGTTTTGCTTTCGGTAAGAGGCGGCAACAGCCTACCGGGTTTTCTGCACTTTTCAAAAGTTTTCGTTTTAATCGAGAGCGTGCCTTCCTGGCAGCTACACTCCTCCGCTTGTACTCTCGTCCTCTCACAGAAACCAAGGTTCTGGGCCCTCGGTCTAAACCTTCATCACAAAGAACAGCGGTGAAGGCGCTCCTGAAGTTCTTAAAGGACTCGGGGTTGAGTTCCCGACTGTAACCTTTAGGATCTAAGTGTGCGCCCTCTGTCCCCTTGTCATAGTGGTCGATGGACAGTGAAAAACCCATTTCGTTGCCGCTGTGTCTTTCCCTTTGTTCTCTTTGTAACCCCCCCCCCCCCCCCCCCCCCCCCACGTGTAGGCTAGCCTAATGGGCATCGCCTGGTTAACCTGCTCTTCCGTTCTTCCGTTTCTCTCTATCTCTCTCTTTCGAGAGAGTTTTCTTAGCAGTGTCGGATCTCTCCCGTGCCTTCTAATGGGTGTACTGTTGTTTTGAAACGCAGATGCATAGGAGATTTTTAGAGGGGAAAAACCGAGTCACTCTTTCACTGCCACGTGACTGAAAACCCACGAGGTCATCAGCTGGTCACTGAGGATGCTATCCATGTTCATTCATTTACTCTATCCATCAGTGCCGAGTAGAAGGGAAAACTCAGGCTGTCTTTCCTTTTATATCAAGGAAGAAATGAAAGGCGATTTGGACGCAGCGAAAATTCCAATCAAATGCATTGCTTCCCGACTCGAAATACGCGTTGTGACACGTACCAAACTCGCGCTAAGCGACACGCAACGAGCGACGTTGCACTGCCGAAGATAGCAATGTATAACGAATACTGCATACTATCTAATTGATTCCCCACGTACGAGATTATCGCCGGCGAAGGCTGTGAAGGCTAATGCTGCTCTGAACTCCGTCAGCGGCAGTTTGGCCAGTCGGCTATTTGAGATTTCCCCAAACGGCAACACAAATACCTCGAGTGAAGATAAACAACTGCAGCTAATAAGTGGTACACGGGCCTCTCAGAGCGTCGAGGCATTTAAAAACATCTTTGTAGAAAGCTATGTACAGAAGTTTTCAAATTTTTGTCCTCGTCGCTAAATGAAGCGGCGAAACGGGCATTTTGAGGAGGAATGAGAGCCATTGGTACGTTACTTTTTATTTGTAGTTAGTCAATTAATGGTTTGGTTTATGGGAGTTTAACGTCCCAAAGCGACCTAGGCTATGAGGGACGCCGTAGTCAAGGGTTCTGAAAATTTAGACCACCTGAAGTTCTTTAACCTTGCTCACATCGCACAGTATACGGGCCTCTAGAATTTCGCCTCCATCAAAATGCGACCGCCACGGCCGGGATCGAACCCGCGTCTTTCAGGTCAGCAGCCGAGCGCCATAACCAATGAGCCACCACGGCGGCTACTTAGTTAAAAAATGTATAATTAATTTCGTACTTGCGGTCAATGTTGTATATGCCAATGCTTGTCACAAATGCATCAGTAAATTATTCCAGCCTTTCCTGGAAATTCTTAAATGAACGTGCTCTTCAAGTTGTTAGACTGAAAGTTTGAAACTGTTCCTGACGGGACCCTTCATTGCGTTAAGCCGACTCAACGCTCCCGTGTAATCATTAAAGAACCTTCTATTTATCCCCCTCTCTTAAAGCATAACGCAAAAGCTTCTTGAGCCGCACGAACCATCCGGCTGTTTCCAGCGGAATGCGGGGTCCTTTCGATAAACGCGAGAGAACCGGGCCGATCCTGATGATTTATAGTCGCGGGAGGATGACACAGGCGCGTCGCAGCCGCCTCGCCCTAATTTATCGCCTTATGTCGCCAAAGACCGAAGGACCCTGCTGCAGAACGCTTCTGCTCAACAGCCAGCGCAAGCATGCTCCTCCCTGTTATCGATGTGTTTGCAGAAAACACGACTCGGTTCGGCGACGCGGGCACAGCGTCAGCCGGAATTTCGTCTATTGAACTAAGCATACAGCTACAGCGCAGACCCGCGTCAGCGGGGATTTCGTCTGTTGAACTAAGTAAACAGCTACAGCGCAGACCCCCATGCCTCTCGCCGCCGACGGACTGCGAACATGCATCGTCAGTGTTTCTCCTACACGTCGTACGTTGCTCGCGGCACTGTAAATATCGTTTCGGCATCAGTGAAAGCGCTAATGCTGAAACAAGATAGTAGAAGAATTTCAAGCAGATGCTTTCAGGCGGAGCCGATCATATAGCACGTAAGGCTTTCGCACCATCAGCCAAATGCGGTTTGTCACCGGACGCGCTGGTGTATTACCCTCCTCTACATGAAGCCGCTCAACCCTGACTGCAAAGCCACATCCAACCGCAGCTGCAAAACATGCTGAATCAAGACCGGCGGTATGCCGACGGAGCCATGCGCCCATATTTTTCCCGGCGTGGTAATTACAGGAGTGAAATGACTATATATACCGCAGCTACTGACAAAGCAACCATGAAGTGATACCATGAAGTGATTTCCCTAACAACATGAAAGACGTACGCGCAAATTTACGCATTTGAATGCCGGTGAAGATGACGAAAGTGGTGAATAGGGACCCGGAGTCCGCGGTTCGGAAGAAGCTTAGTTATGCACTGCTCATATGTTGATAACATTTGGAGGTAATCAACCGATGTATAAATGTTCCACATGGTATTGAGTTAAAGGGCAGAGAACATGTGCAGAGGTGTGCTGAGTGAAATCGGACAAAATGGGTGTTCAAATGCGCTTCAAAACCTTCTCTTGAACGTATCCACACAATATCGCGTCTTGAAGACATGGTACAGTCGGAAAACTTCTGGACCGTATTTAAAAGGATTCCTTACCCGGTTATTCTTTTCTCCATGTGACATTGGTAGTTGCGATTTTTGGCGCGATAACTGATGGCTAGACAAGCTAATGGCATTCGCCCCCTCCAGGACTGGAGGTGAGGCTGACCAGTTGGAAAGAAACTTGAAAATATGGCGCCCCAAGTAACTTATGAGGAAATAGCTTGTAAGGTATTCTAGTTGGTTTTTGTTCTGCATGACACAGGAAATAAAACGTTGTGCTTATGTACCGCGATATAGTGTGTGCCTAACCAAAGCAGTATTGTGGAAACTGTGAAGAAGAAGAATGGCACTAGCCTAGCCTTTCAAAATCTCATGTTTTTGGCAGCATGCAGCCCTTTAAGGCTCCAGATGCTGTATAGCTGCAGATAACACGAATAACATGCACTCAACTGACAGTGTTCCATAATAAATGAACGCCCGCTCAGCTGTCAGCAGTACTTGTTGGACACACGTGTATCGAGAGAGGAGACTGTTGCCGCTAGTGCAGCCTGTCAATACAGGCACTGTTCAAGGAGTTTCTAAAAAAACCACTTCTGAGACTTCAAAAACAAAAGAAAATCAGGCTATGACAAAAAATGTCTCGTTTGCTGACACCGTGGCTCACGCTGTCTCCACGAGTGTCTTACATCAAAGGATACGCGTTACAAGATAAGCAAGCACCGGGAAGATTCGATCAGGCGTCGAGTTAAGTACGCAGTGTTGTAGTCAGTTGGCCACCCACGAGCAAACACACGCGCGCGCGCTCACGGCGCTAGCATAGCGAACACGCAAAGTGCACGGCGCCACGAAGACCCGCTGCGCGAAAACACTGCCGCCGGAGCAGGGGTCCTCTCACGCGCCAATGGAGCCGGTGTTTGGGGAAAAGACGCGGCTGCTGCACGGGACAATGTTTGGCTTTCGCGCGCCTGGCTCATCGACAGGTCTCGCCCCCCCCCCCCCCCCCCCCCCCCCCCCCCCCCCCCCCCCCTTTCCCACACCAAGCACGTCGGCGCCTGTCAAAAGATATATTTCAGCGGTGGCGCGGCGGCGGGAACGCGTGCGAGAGAGCACGTTCGCGCGCTTTCTTTCTTTTTTCTCTTTTGGCGGGAAAAGGATTCCCGCGCTCCGTCCGCCAACATTACACCTTCCCCCTGGCACCTCCTTTCTTCCGTTTTTATTCGTACTTGAGCGCCGTTTAAGCTGGCACTGGAGGAGAAAAGGAAGGTAGGGGAGGGTGGTTTCGGAAACCCGGCCAAGAAACAAGGCGAGGAGCAAATGGGTTTACAGAAGAAAATACGATAACTCCTCCTGTCGGTTTGAGCAAGAGCGCGGGGCTCCGGCGAGTTTGTTTGCTCAAGCACGCAGCCAGTGGCTCCCGAGCAAACTGCGCCGTACGGAGGCTCGTTACCGAGACCCTTGACCCTCTGCTGTGTGTGTGTGTTTGAAGTTGTCAATCCTCGCTTATACATCGTGGATTTATATTGTTGTGGTTTTCTGGCATCCAGAGTTGAAATATACGGATACTCGAGGTTGGAGTAAAAGCGACATGTGTATAATTGATATCGCGGGTATTTCGGAATCGCGGGTTTTTCGGCACAGACCGCATGCATACGCACGCATGCGGTCTGTGCCGTCTCATTTTGAGATCGTGGATGTCCAAGCATTGAGGGGCTTCATCTGATGGGAGGTAGCCAACAGGAACTGTGTGCCGATTACCCTTCTCGCCTTTCCTCTTCCTCCTTTCTCTCTCTTCTCAAGGCTTGGGCAGTGGGTGATGCGCCTGCTAGGGCCCAGACAGTAACGCCGTTTCTCAAGTGCGTTGTCGCTTCACTGAGTTATTCAGGAAGATATTTGATAGAGCGCAATTAATATTTAAGCGTAAGATCAGTGGGCATTTTCAAGCTTCCCCAGGGGAAAGGAAATGACATTTAATACTGTGAAGTAGCCCCCCCCCCCCCCCCCCCCTTAATCCACCTCGATTTCTCACGGCAACACTCCCTTCTATCAGGCCCATCTGGATCAGATGAACACTCACACTGCGGGCAGACCGGAAAACACAGATCGGCAAGACGATCTGCGGAGGAGTTTTTCGTCAAGATTGTCAGTAACACCCTAGTGAGGTAGTGGTTCGAGCATCAGCTTAGTACGCGGGAGGTGCCGGGTTCGATTGCTAGTGCCGCAGGCTTTTCTAGAGTTAAATGGTTGTAAAAATGGGAATTTTCCACCACTCGTGCCGAGCAAACGTCTTAGCCGTGGCGGTCTTCGACCAAGCCGCCTTGGCGCCAACAAAATATTCATTAACTGCAGGACATGCGGTGACAAAAAATGTCATAATGTCCGAAAAAAAAAAGTCGGGGGGGGGGGGGGGGGGGGGGGGGGGGCATACAAATTTGTCTGAACAGAAGAGAGAGCAAAAAAGGATGAGTGAAAGGAGAACTATGAGTCATCTAAATAAAAGAACAACCCATTTCAGAAAAAAAAAAGATATTAAGGATAGTCGCCGGGGCGAAAGCTTCTTTTCGCCTTATAGACTTCGTATATTGAAGAATCGATGCTTGACTGATTAAAACCAGTGCTCAAATTTCAACATCATGCCAGTTAGAAATAAACAAGAACAAAATCGTAAAAAAGTCTTCAGTGCGCTGTGCTCTTGCCGCTGAAAAAATAAAACTAATAAAAACTCTTAGAAAGGGAGGAACCACGCTACAGTGCCACAGGCGGCAGACACGAGATCACGACCGTACTTTTTTTGGCTATGACATTAAAGTCGAGCCTCATCTATGCGCTCCGCTCCTGAATTTCTGCTAGCCGCACAGGAAATGATGACCTTTTCAACCCTGCTTTCGCTCAAAGGTTTCTGTCTGGAGCTTACGATCGAGTTTCTATTGCAGTGGAGCTCTGTTGAGCTGCGAAAAAGTATTAGAATATAAAAGGCGAACGTTCGCTTTCATCTTTCTATTGCGAGCAGAACACGAAAAAATACAAAGCTTTCATGGACAGATACTTTTCTTTGAAGATACAGCTGGAACCCAGCGCCACAACAAGCAAATGACTAAACTTAAGGACACAAAAAAAGACGCTGTTAGGTCTGCGTAGTGCTTCTTGCTGAGTACGGGTTCAGGTTTCGACGGTGGTTCATGCATTCGGAGACATCACCATTGAGCGATCCTAAAGCGAGAAAAGAAAAAAAAAACATTCGTAATGTTTTTTTCACCACAGCGTTACACCAGTATATTTTGAAACAGACCTTGCTATGACATGCCTTGCGGACATGTCTTTGAACAGGCAACTGATCGAATCCATGATGAAAATCGGTTTAGGTTTAAAAACACGATACTCTATATGCGGAGTGCTCCGAGTTCAGATCTATTATACTCAGATTCAATTTCCGACGCATTTATGCACCAGAAAAATTAAATACACAGAAAACTTCCAAAAACTGCATCGGATGCAGTGCATCTGCCTTGGAGCTATTGTATTAGCTTTTCCAGACCACTGAACTCTCCTTACGGGCAGTGGCCATGATAAGCAGTACCATGGTCTCTTTGCAGCACTTCCGAAAAGTGAAATCGACATTGCTGCTTCGAGAGGCCACAAAATTGCACCAAACCAACTGGGAAGAAAACCGTACCGTGTATGCACGGCAACCCCGAATTGGGAAACGTAGGTCATGAATTGTTGCGAAACAAACAAAACATAAAAGCAATACGAACATTTAGATCAACGCACACGCTCTACATAGCTCCGCTCGCATTTAAAAGACGGGAAGAAAACGAAAAAGAGAACTATAAAAAAAAAAAGCGCAGGAAAGCGGAACCTCGTCTTTACGACTCGGTTGCGGCCACTAGAATTTAGCCGTTATGGGAACACCTTCACGGTAGCGGCGAGTAAGCGGCGAAGAATGTCAAAGGGATGTGTAAGGTATTATGAAACGTTCGGTAACACTCTGAAGCGACCCGATCGAGTGAAGAACGTAAAACTGGCGAATCGCTTCGCCGTTTAAATACAAAAGTAGTCAGAGAGGAAGGAGACAGTGTGTTCGTCTAATAATGAAAAAAAAAACAACGCGAGGGAAGTGGGGGGGGGGGGGGGGTGTCTGATAAATGCCCGCGGGGTGCTAGGAACAACGTACGCACAAACATACCAAAAATAACAATAATCGTCACTCTGCGTAGATCATAATGAAACCTTGCGGTGCAGAAAAAATATTTCTGGTAGAAAAAAACGCTTTTACGCTATAACAAAGCATACAGCGCGCCGGTCGAAACAACAAAGACGCTCTCTCGGTTGTCTCCGATGGGCGGCATTTTGCGGAAAAGCGCAGTGAGAGAGAGCAAAGTGAAGAGAAAAGGAAAGAGAGAGAGAGAGAGAGAGGGGAGAGGGAGATGGAATAGAACGACTCTCAGAGATTCCACGGGATCTCACGGTGCCATTCGACGGGCACATCGTGTCGGCGAGCACAACAAACCACGGCCCATCGTCTCCACTGGAGAGGAAGAAAACAAGCCGCCTGAACACCAATTGTGCAAAAGCCCGCGGCTCAAAACTTTGTGCGGAGCGAAAGGCGAAAGAGGCGGCTGCGCCACAGCGATCGAACTATTCGCGACCGGTTGTTATCCTTCATGGAGCTGCGGCTGTAAAAGCAAAACAAGTGCTGCGCGCGCGCGCGCGCACCCATCACTTCGTGGCGATGACGTCACGGTTGCAACGTGAGGCGGTTGCGTCGATCGACAAGCGACGAAATGGAGGTAGCGCGCCGCTTTTTTTTTTTCTCCTTTGTATAGGTCGATGGGTTTGTCCTGGAACCGCGATGTGCGCACAAAAAAAAAAAACGGGGTGAAAACAACGAGACAGTTACAAAACAGTGAAAATAGTGCGCAAGAGAACAAAACACAAAACAAGAAGAGATGTTCTTGTGCTGAGAAAAAAATAAGCTACCGCTCTTCGGAATTAAGTTCTTTCGTCCATTTTTTTTTGAACTGACGTCCACTTCAGGCGTAATGGTCCACTTGAAGTTCAGGCTAGTTAGTCCGCGTCAATTTTTGTGCTCCGTTGGAATGGCGGGCCCTTTGCTATTCTGCCTAGTTCATCGCTTTAGAAAAAGAGGCGGAACTGAAAAACGGAATAAAAAAGAACACTAAAAACCCCGACCGAGGCGGCTGCGTCCGCACAGATATGAGCCGAGAAGACGCGGCTTTCGAAAGCTATACAGTGTCAGTCTTCATGCTCTTGGTTTCGCCGTCGTTGCCGTCTCGTTTTGTGCTCTTCTTTTCTTCCTGTCCTGCACTTAGAGCGCTGTTTCCTAAACCTTCTTTCTCTTCCCTCTCTTTCAGAAAACAGCCCCTCGAAAACGCGGGAATGCGTTTTTTCAGTTCGTTAGCGGAAGCGTTGGACTCGCAGATCTTGAGCTGAAAAGACATTATGTTTGCCCTTGTTTGAATTTTTGGAAAATAAAGGAAAGGCATTTCTGTCCAGTGAATCAGAAGTTGATGCGGACGTAAACACCTTCCGTTAGTGCGCAAGGAAATCTGTGTCCGATATTTAATTACTCTATTTAATATCTATTGAATAGACCCCTATTGAATACTCTACTGAATATTTCTGTTGAATACCTCCAGAACTGTGCATTCTTTACTTACATGTCGAAGCGTACAAGGTTCAACTCTTCAACGGAAATAAGTAGCAACTGCATGGACTAATGCACGTTCCTTTTGAAACAAATTGGTGCCGTGTAAGAAAAGGCTCTTCGTGTGAGAAAAAGAACGAGCGCCATCTGTCGGAACGTGAGTAGTCCTAACAGCGTGTCTAATGGCGTATTCCAATCGGTGATCTGGAGAAGTTCTCAGAACCAGCGAAGGAGCAAGTTGTTCGTCGCTGTACAATCGGAACTCAGGATCTGATTTCAAACCGCCATTGAAACACTCTTCGGTTTCGCGGAGTAAGAATACTTGCTCCAGACCGTCAGCTGTAATACACCATAATGTTCATCGTTTACGCGGGTGCCCCATAGACTTTAGGTGGCCCGCCATCGCTTCAAAAACCATTACAATCCTCAAGCCACATAAAGCGTTATTTTGAAGCGAAAAGCTTCACTACGCTAGGTAAAGCAGTCGTCGCGTAGGCCGTACAATGACCGTGAACGACCTTCATCCCAACCACATTAGCCGTGTATGACCATATGTGGCACAGTTATGGTGTCGATCCCTTGACCCCTGACTTTGAAGCATAACATTTGTTGACATCTGACCTTTAGTGACCTCTGACATTAGGTGACCTTTGGGTTGAGCTTTGGCCGTAAGAACATCTGATGGGGGTGATGTCAAGCCAGGTGATGACATCCGATGGGGGTGTCGGAAGACCATGAGATACCACGTCATATCCACTTGGTCGTGTAGGTTTGTATAAAACAGCTGTCGCGAGCGTGTAGCGGAGCTGCCATGGACGAGCTTCCGACGTTTAACAAGCGTCCTTGCTTATCGCTGAATTCCGAGGCTAGCCAAGTTAAGCCATTGCCAATTTTTTTGTTTTAAAGAAATTCTGCGGGATATTGAGTAAACAGGGGAAACACTGTAAAACACGCATTAGTTCTCTATACGAGTGCATACGTGTTCTAGGCTGTGTGTTCTAGAAAGGCGAAACAAAGTGAGAAAAGTGCCGGAGCAGCTGAACGCTCCTACATATAAGTGGTCGCCCAGTTTGCGGCGCCTTTCGCGCTAGAACCCAGTCCCGCTAGATTTAAGCTTAACCACGTTAGGTTAACGAGACAGCAAAGCCTGTCTGGAACAATGCATAAAAAAGAACCCATGAGCACATCTGCCCCAAGCTGAGCATTTCCGTTTCGTGTGTGTGTCCTTCCTTTGTCTGCTTATACCGCGCAGTTAGAACTTGATGAGAGGGGCGGACGTACAGACAGGCGCTAATAATCGAGCGAGAAAGGGGGAAGTTGGCCAACTATAGGTACACAGGGAAGACATTTGGCAAACTTTAGTAAGCACCGTATGTCCGTACGTAGTATCGTAAGCGATAAATTCTGATCTCTTCTGTGCGAAACGCCAAAGACTTGACATTGCTTTCTTGCAAATGGAAGAGGCCATATATATGAACATAAATACTGACCACAGGAAACTCTCTACTCTTAAAGACGTTGGTGATACGAGAGTGCGATCTCGTGCCTGTAGTCTAAGCTACACCTTTAGGCGATTTTAATGCAAAACCTCATCAGTTATGCACAGGCTCGTGAACACTGCCAGACCAATATGAATATTTGAGCTATGTGGGCGGAATCGATAGTGGTCGATAAACGAGCCCTATACCGTCCGCAAACAAACCTGAGGACCGGATGTAGGAATTATGGGTTTGTTTTTGTTTTTTTCGTCACGATTTCTTAAAAAGGAAATGAGGGAAAAATAAGAAAGGGAAGCAGAGCGAGCCCAGGCGAGTTAGGAAAGGCCGGACCGGCGGCTGCCGCGGTTCCAAATGGCCGAGCGGTTGCCATGACTACGCGGTTTATCTTCTCTCCGGGAGGGAAAGAGTTCGTTCCTTCGTCCTTCCCACTTCACTGCCCCCCCCCCTCCCCCCTTCTTCCCACCAGGCGGCTTTTATACGGGCTTTTTTTACATATTTTGCCTTCTGATTACCGCGTTGTGCTCGCTCGACGACCAGGCGTCGTCGCCTCTTTGTCTAGCTCTTTGTTTTTGCCCGGGAATAGTCCCACATAAAGGGGAAAAAAAAACATAAACAGAAGCAAACAAAAACAAAATACAGCCTCACACTCCCCTCGCAGGAGAGGGAGGGTAGGTCAGACATTATTTATCACCCCGCCAGAGACCCCCGCCGCCGAGCATTTTTTTTGCCTAGCTCGCGCAGTGGCACCCGGACCTCCCTATCTTTTGGCTGGAAGTGCTCAGAGCATCGTGAGATAGCGGAGCAGGGGATATCAGATAAGCGTTGCGTAACAGGCTGGAGTTAAAGATGAGCGAGATTCCGAACCCTTTCAGAAACGCGGACCTGCAAAATAGTGAGGAACTTTCTCTGACTTTAAAGACGCCAGAGTAAGTTAAGTGCCTATCATTCAAAGCGACTAGGCCTAAACCTGATGTTGCTGCAATTTGCACTTGACTTTCAGACGAGCGCATTATCAGAACTTTGACGCATTGTCCGCAAGCACGCGCTGCTCAGTCTCAATCGAGTGCAAGCAGTACAACCGACATAGCCAGTTTTTACGAATACGTAGATTAAGTCGGCTATAGGGAAGGCGAAGAATTAAGCTTGCTAGTTGTAATAAGTTAAAAGGACACCGAAGAGAACTCTGAATATTTTTCTCAGTACAAATATATTCACTGTCGCCCCACCATCTCATTCAAACTCGTGACCTGTAGTGAAGTAACATAGCCTCTGAGATCAGCAACATAGATCGGTGTCACGAGCGCATTTACGTTCCCAAACTTGCCGATGATAGCGACACCTCAATTTCATTTTTCGAGGGTGTTTTCTAGCTTATAAAACCCCCGTTTTATGCTAAAGTGGTCTAGTTGTGCTTAGAACGCGGGGCCCTCTCGATATAGGCCGACTCAATGTCTCCTTAAGCTGCGCGCTCTAAACACTACATCCATATGGGAGTAAAAAGGAAGTAATCCATTCTCTAGCGCACTCCATTTCATAAAAAGAGTGCATTAGAAGACGGCTTACTCTGTTTTTACTCCTTTCTGTTCAGAGTGGGAGGGTCTCAGGTTCAAGGCCGGTTGTCTATACATCTCGTCCGAACTGTTAATATGGCAGTGGCATAGCAAGCGTTCATTATAGCGGGCGGCTTTCGAAACGCTATCAGAGACATGATTCCGCCATCCGTAGCTTCCAGATTTAACTGTACAGCCTAAAATAAGCATGCCAATGTAGGATTCTATGACGGAACATTGGGTTTAATAAGCCACCCATGTAAACAGGTTAGTCACACGAACCATACCGGATACCTTTAACAGTAGTGACAAGTATGGGAAGGCCGGTCTTAAGTCCTGATGAAGCTTTGATAAATGCCAATCGTGATGCTTCAGGAAAGTAAGAAGGAGCGATTGAATGCGCTATATTTGTGCAGGGGATAAAACACTGGGGCCGGGTTGTTACTCGTACGAAAACTTCACTAGCTGCATAGAAATTGTGATTCAGTTTATTTTTTTTACCGAGTGAACGTTCGTTTTAATGTTTTGCCGTTTAAAAATGCAAACTTGTCTGAGATTTAAAAGAGTATAGCTTGAAAATTTTAAATGAATACATGAACGACATAACCATTTCGCGCCAGTACAGGTATCATAAACTTTGACGTAAAGGGTAAACCAAACACCAAAAGCAATAATTATGCAGCATTGATAACTGCGAAGCGCTCGCAAATGATAATACTGTGGGAGAGTCATGTCTATATGACGCTGGAAACACGTGATAAGCAAAAAAAAAAAGAAACAGCCTTTCTAGTTCGTTGAATGTCTTTGTGAAAAAAAAAGGCTAAATCAACAACAGTTCTTATTCTTCCGAGAACAGATGCAAAGTTAGTAGGAAAATCTCTTGCTTGAAGCATCGAACGCTGCCAGTTTCAGGGCGTCTGGAGGCAGCACACAAACTCCCCTAGGGAATCAGAATCAGAGTGCATTTCGGCAATGTGCCCGAAAAGAAAAAAGATATTTAAAGAAGGCGGACTTAGCTGACAAAAAAAAACAAAACAAAAAGACATGTGAATCTATTTCTTCGATAACGCACTCACTGCTACCAGCCAACACAGCCCTTCCTTTTTTTCCTTTCTCCCTATTCAAGACGCCATCAATTCTAACGCGAGTTTCAGGAATAAAGCGTTTTCTTTTTCACGCTCTTGAATGCGAGAACAACACAAAGCTAGCCACCCACGCTAGTTGTCCTTTGTTTTGGAGGAAGACTGGCTTTTTTCGGTTTCATTGCGGAAGAGGGGAGGAGGGCCTATAAAGGCAATCTCAACGCGCCTAACAGCGTCACCCAGACGGCCTACAAGAGCGTCCTGCGCAACTGCTCCCGTCGTTTTGCGCAACGACTCGAACCGACGACCATGGCGCGCGGACGCTAATGCGTGGAAACGCAACACCGACTCAGTCTCGCACAAAGAGAGGGCTCATTGGGGGGGTCTAAGAGCACGCTGAATGCCTTGACCCGTAGAGAGATGGTGCACTCGCTCAGTTATTTTTCTTCGTACTTCGGTAACACCTCTTCGGACGAAAGCTCCCTGGGTCACTGACTCTGTCTCCACAATTGAAACCCCCTATAGCGCGACGCACCCCGAGTACACAGGACACGTCGCGTTCAGCGCTTTTGCGCTACTCTATATAGCTGCCCGTGGAAATGAGATCCCACGCTCGAGCAAGGTCAGCGCTCGCAATTCATCTACTTTCGCTTTTCCTCGGCAGGCTTCTCTATATCCGGCCGGCAGGAGAAATCCCCTGATGATGCCTCTGTGCGGAGCTATTTGAGGATTCACGGAGCGCCTCTCGTTAAGGGGGGTAAAGTCGCTCTCAGACTTAAAGAGTACATCTCTGGTGCCGCGGCTCAGCTGATGATGCTTCTGAACCTTAGTAGGGGAGTTAAATAAACAAAAAACCGTTTCGCTGATGCGAAACGTTTTGATGCACGCTCGCTTGAAAAGAATTTAAGCGCTCACAAGAAGACGTAGACTCACCGACAAAGGAGAAGGCAGGTTTGTTTGTAGTTCAGACGTCATAAGAGACCCCGTGTCCTTGGCCGTCGTTCTGTAGTTTTAGTCCTTGTGAGTTGATCGTTTTGAAAGGATTTTTCGTTTACGAGAAGAGAAACTTGTGTTGCTACGCTTCTAGGAACAACTGCAAGGAATCTGCGGGGAAGCTACCCGAAATGCTCTTTTTTTTTTGCAAAACTGAAGAAGTTGCACCTGAACAATGCAAGTAAGAAAACAAATTCCTGGAACTTCTCTCCAGCACAATGATTATGCGTGTTAGCGTCAGTTAAGGTTTGTGAATATTATGTTAGTTACGGAAATTATTTGGTTATAGTATTATGAGGCTGGACACGTGCCCACGTCATGTCTTCTCCACTTGTTTGATATAGTTTAATGTCGACTGACAATCAACGTTTACGCATATGCGCAATTTGTCGGGCCATGACGCATCCTGTTCCTGGCTTCACGGAATATTTTGACCACCTTGCCGGTTTTTTTTATTCTTCACCAAAATCTCTGTGTACGGCGTGTTCTCACTTTGATTGTATTAAAATGCCGCTGTAGCTTTTGGGACCGAACCCGCTACCCTAGCTCCAGTAACTGAATGCCGTAGGCTAGGCACTGAGAAAACGCAATGGGTCTTGGTGTTGTTTCTCTGATCACAGTACAAAGGAGCAGGGGGCACTGTTCCAGCACATAGCTGTAAAAGAATTCTTGGCGTTAAGACTTCAGCCCCATGTTGCATCGAAGCATTAAGCATACAAAAGAAAGATCGAGAGCCTGAAGAAAGCCATCTTTAAAAGGGCTCTGAACATTTTTGCTGGCCATTCACAGTGTTTCTTTTAAAACACCGTGATTATGCATGACCACCGCCAGTAGTGGCCTTCGCTGTGCTCCGAAAAGTCAGGAGTAATCAGGCTACACGGTCTAAATTACAAACACCTTGAATCGATAGACCTATTTGTAAAGGGCCAAGCAAATCGCGAGATATCTGTCATTCGAATTCCCGGGATGTGGATTCAAAGTGACCTCCGCGCTGGACATATCTTGAAGACACTCGAAAGAACAACTAATCGAAACACACGTACGATCCTTCGCATAACACGCCACAAGGTAAGGAATGAGAGAGGAAGTCACTGTCCGTCTTGTACAGGCGTCCGTAATTTGCAGAATAGCATACGGCCTTCTATATCACCAGTTCACAAACGGAGAAATTAAACAGGCCAGCACCATCATTCGCAGCGCGTATAAAACAGCTCTCCGTCTTCCTCCCAAAGCCTCGACCAAATGCCTAATAGAAATCGTCGTCACACCCTCTTCGATGAGATCAGAGACGCGGTATTAGCATCGCAGAAGGCCCGACGCCGGCAGACCACTAACGAAAGAGCCAATCTTGAACGTATCGCAACGCCAGGAGATCTACGATAATTCTGATTACAACACTTCCCTTCCTGCAAACATAATAGGACAGATCACGGTGCCTCCGCTCCCCAATCATATGCATGCGAAAATCCACAAAGGCAGAAGGGCAGCTAGGGTCTCTCGTCTACGCTGGCGCATAGAGTCAGATCCCGAGCCAGTCTATGTAGATGTGGCGGCATACCCAAACATCCTCGTCACGGTCGCGCTCGACCACAACTACCCACTACTGACGAGCGCCTCACTCCAGGCCGCGGGTCCTGCCAGGGTGGAAACTTCCGCCATCTCCCTCGTCATAAAGCATTGCGATCTGGCGGATAAATCAGCCCATATAGTAACTGATTAGAAGCGAGCCTCTCAATGTTATACTACTGGACGAGTTCCATAAACTACGGTGGCCCTGCTAATACCATCGGGCATTTCACCCACTTTACATCACTCCCTAGGATTACGTGGACCCCGGAACACGGCAGGCTTGAAGGCAATGAGACGGCAAACGATCTAGCTCGTGAGCTGACAAACCGAGCGGATCTTTACGCCAGCCACCAAACTATGGTGTACGACAAGAAATCTCAAGACTGAACCGAAGGAAGCATCCCCCCTCCACCCATTAAACTCACCACAGAAGAAGCCACATTTTGGAAGAGAGCACAAACAAGCATCTTCCCTAACCTGACTTGTACAGCCTCATTCACCCTTACAGATACCACCCCGCCTGTCCCTGGTGCGGCGGTTAAGTACACGGTATTCCACACTTCGTGGATTTGTGTGAGAAAACCTTCCCACCTGACAACATCGCAAACATCATACGAGCAATGGGAGAAAGCCTTGACCAGCAATGGTCTGGAGGACCAACGTCAGACCATCCGACGGGTTCAAACATCAGCGCAAGCCACCGGAATCCTGAACTATAAGTGTGCCCACCTAACTCGTCTAACAATTAAGAAGTGTATAACGTTTTTTCTTTCTTTCTCTCTCTCTCTCTTTGTCGCTGCGATTTAATGTGTCTCACTGATAATGAAACGCCACTGCCAGGTGGTCTTCTTTCGAACAAAAAAAAAAAAGGAAAGTCGACAGCATCCTCGCACCTGTATTAGGTACGTTAAAGCCGCCCCCCTCCCCCCTCACCGCCCTACAGCTAGTTCATTTATATTTTTCCCGTGCTAACTGCGTCTACCCCATAAGCTTCCAGCAAGTGAAGAGAACAATTAGGTGGTAGGAAGCTGCAGGAACAACAATATTGGAAACTCAGACAACGGTGGTGCAAGGCTCCTTTAATGTAAGCAACTCTCCTTGTCGTAATTAACCCGTGCAGTTTTCTGAGCAGATTACTTAGTAAGAAATATTAGCCAGACAGGTGCAACGCAAAAAGGAAGGAACGGTTTGTAAACATTTAAGACCGAGCAACTTCCCGTTTTTAGCACACACAGATAGCAAATCCGTAATTAAGTTTTGATAAATCAAAATATTTACCTTAGTTAACGTGCTCAGAATACCTGTCTTTCCTGAGTGAGCGCACGTAAAAGGACTGTCTGCCGTCCCCTTGGCAATTCTTTCACTCTACACTTCTCACAGATGGTGGAAACACCGCACATTCCTGTTCAAGTGAGTGCCATGTCAATTTCAATTTACAAGGGGAAGCATCATGCACACATTCATTCATTCATTCATTCATTCATTCATTCATTCATTCATTCATTCATTCATTCATTTAATCAATCAATCAATCAATCATTCAATCAATCAATCAATCAATCAATCAATCAATCAATCAATCAATCAATCAATCAATCAATCAATCAATCAATCGCTTGGTCGGTCGGTCATTCAAGGAACAATTGTACAGAACATTTGGACCGATAGCCTACATAGCTAGTATCCGCTTGGTTGCGATATGCGCGTCTTGTCTGCGCGCTACTGCAGAAAGCACTCTACCCCGGTTGAAGAACAACAAGAATTTTTCTGTCGTCACAGTAGATTTTTGTATTATTTTGGCTCTCAATCTGTAGTAACGACAGAAAATTTTGTAAGAATAACAGATTTCTCTGTAGTATGGGGCTGTCTCTTGTCGTAGCCACAGAACTACAGACACATACATACTCCAAGACTAAAGAAAAGACTGTCGTTACAACAAAACGACAAAGTAATTTGTCGTGTTTTGGCACGATTGGGCCGCTTTTTTCGACTGGGCACGGACAAAAAAGAATTCGACTCTCACGTTGGCTAAACAAATAAACAAACTGGACGGAGGCTATGATTCGTCACACGTGTGTAATATTATGGCAGCACGAGTGATAGCTACCGAGCATGTAGGACGCGAATGTCAACACCAGCTGCACTCACTGAAACCACGAACCTTGCATTCGCGAATTCGCAGTAGTGACCACCGAATTCGCGGTATGACGGCTGCGAAGAGAAGCCCGCAAGAGGGTAGTAATGACAAAACATGAATACGACAGCGCTGAACCACCTGAAGACAGTCATAGATAAAAGCTCTGAAAACTAGGTGCACAATTTTCCAGATGCAGGCTATTGCCTTCGCCGATGCTGCACCTTTCTTTTTAGTGGCAGGTAACACAGCCTTATAGCCTCAAGGCTACTGCTCGGTTATGAAACGATGGCTGACGCGCGTAGGCTGACCGAGACAAGCGTGTTAGGCGCACTGTTTCTCAGTTTTATGCGTGTCGCATGTTGGGACGATCTGTGCAAACATAGTGGTCCGTAATGCCGGTTCGCAGAAAACACAGTGAATCAACCTCCTATTCGTGGAACAGTGGACATCCGTTGCAGATATTCCTGCTAACCTCCGGACCTCGCAGGAAGCAGTGACACCTTTCTATATTGCATGCGGCTCGGTGACGCCTAAGCGAGCTGTATGCAATAGCGCATGAATTGTGGAGCCTGACCGCCTTACACAACACAGGCCACGTAAACATAGAAATTGCTACTAAAATTAAAAAAAAACAACAACTCACAAGCAGGGACAGACACTGAAGAGGTGCGTTTTTATAATGTAGCCTTCGGAATACGTCAGAGGCATAACTACACGGAGCACTTATTCCCACAAAGTAACTAATCACTTTACTGCTGTGCACCAATGTGTTTCTTATTTTGGTAATCATTCGTGTTAGTAGTCAATTTCGAGTGAATGAAGTCATGCTACTAGATGCGTTATTAGCTCTTAAAGAGCTCTAAAATATTACGCGATGATCAAACGATGTAGGCGCCCATCAGACGGAAGTAGGGTGCGCCTGAAACATTTTCAAACTAATTTTATATGATGACAAGTCCAAGCTCACTCATGACTTCTTTAGAGTTACAGATGCCGCGCTGTACGCGGCCTGAAAGAGCGATCGTTTAGCAAGCGATTTTCTTCCTTCCTTGTTTCAACCTTTCCATCACATTGCTGTCGCCATGAAATTATTTTCTGGTCTCATCTGTAAATGCCTAATTGCTTTTAATGGGCATATAAAGCATTTTACTAGCATATAAAGGCGGACAGGAAGCGCAACGGAGGTTTTACAGCACCAGAAGAGTCATGAACTTGAGTCAAAATGGTATCAACGGCTCATCCTCGATCGAAATTTCCAGTAACGTTTTCGAACAACGCACCAAGAAAAGAAGGAGTTATATTTTAAGAGCTTTCACCTTTCCCTCTCAAGCGATGTCACCCGCGTAAATCGAGTTCAGAAACACAATGCTTCCGACGTAACTCTGTCATGGCGCTGGAAAACGGTGAAATTCTGGGTCTTGTTGACTGTCGCCAGAAAACCGAGGCTTGGGACATCAGACGAAATACCGAGACATCGGATACGACAGACGGGAACATCTACGCAATCAGAGGCTTCTAATATTAGTTGAGCGCGCGGAATTGTGACGTGGCTTTAGGGGAGGGTCCACAGGCTCGGGATTTATTGCCTGGCTTAGCGCCTACCACAAACCACCGACATGGTTTGCCGTGATATAGATGAGGAAATGAGGGAGGTTTACTCAGGAGAGAGGCTCGTTGCCGGTTAGACCGGGTAGAAAAAAAAAGGCGAATAAACGGGAAAGGTAACGACACACAAGAGATGTGTACCGGAGGCGCAAGTGTCCACACCACAAAGCCGCGGGCGGGCTTCAAGGACCATTAGCTTCGAGTGTGGAGCCTCACTGCGAGCTGGCAACGAGGAAGCGAGTGCCTCCCGAGATGTCTTCGACCACTCTGCTTTCTCGCTCAATAAGGGTGAGCGCCAAGTAGGTCATTTCTTCCCCCCCCCCTTCCCCCCCTTCCCCCCCTAGATACTTAGAAAAACAACCCCTAGTCACAAGGCTGTTAGAAACCCAGGTCGAGGCCGGCTGCTATCGCTGACCACTGCAAGGAGTTATTTGATAAGCGAGCACCCCGCGAGGTGGGAGCAACGGCTGGTAATTCACTGGGAGAGAGAGAATATATGGGAAAGAAAGAGGTCAGTGTGGTTGTTAACAGCAGTCGGGACCTGCCTGCCAATGTCAAAACATAGCGGCAGGACCATCAACCTTGTTTTACATCTATAGTTACATATATATAAAACGCGAAGCATTCCATGAACATGCTTCGTCGGCAGGAGCCTTTATGGCGCTTGTGAGGTACTAAAGGGCGGCGCTCGTGCACCTTTAATGGCACACGTGTGGTACTTCTTACATCTGCCCTCTGTGTGTGCATTGCAGTTGCGTCATAATCCGTTGGAGAATCACGCTGTCCTGTCGTTATTCGCTACATAAAGAAGGGCGCTCATTTCAGCTTCATATAATACCCACAGTATATAAAGAGCTCTAGCTGCGCAACCCTCACTCAGATACATGCGCCTTCACTATTAACAGGAGCAGTCTCAGGGCATAGCTCATGGGTGTCTGTGGCGGTGCCGGCTGTTGTAAAGCGCGAGAAGGTAATCTTTCTTATCTGCCGTCACTTTTTCCTCTCCCCTTTAACCGCTGCTTCGTCTCTTACGTCACGATGTGGTTCGCGAGCGCATCTAAATCGAGAGGGTTACTGCGCCATTCCTCCTCTCAGCTGAGCTCAGAAAAATTGCTAGTTCTTTCTTCGACAACTTTTTTTAATAAAAAGGCAAACGAGAGCAAGATCCATAGAATTCAGATGAAACCGCGAGAGATTTTGTTTTGGAAAACGGGACTGCTCCGGTTCTAACAGAGGGTGGCAAAGCATGTGAGTCACCGAATAATGTTTAAGGAGATTTAGCCGTGAGAGACTGGTTGAAACAAAAAACAAAAATTAGGAATCGTTATCAACTTTAGACTACTCTGCGAATTTCAGCCTTGTGTCGAAAGTGCCTGAGCATTTTCAGCAAGGACTTTGCCATCGGGTTCATAAGTATTCCAGATGCTGAATGTAGGAAAAGATACGAAGATTTGTGGCACTTTTCAGCGGGATAGTTCGTACATAACACAAATAGGATTTGGCTGTGCGAACTAGATGGAGACACAGAAAAAGAAAATGAAAACCGGCAATTCTAAGACCTATCCAGCAGCAGATAAACAGCTCAGTAGGAAAGAAGGAATAATGTGCAGGAAATTGCAAAGCCGGGTGTTTCCCAACCCTCCACTGTACAGTAAATGGCACCCAGAAGTCTTTAATCCTAGATGTACGCACTGCGATAGCATTGCAGATCTAGTCCACATGGTCTGGACCTGCCCTTTTTATAACGGCCCGAATAGAAATGGAGAATCCTGGGAGACCTGATTACTCCACCACGAAGCAGAAGAGCAACGCAAACTCATCGGTCTCGCTCTGGCCGCCGCCGAGTCCCAAGGGGTTCCGGCCGACGGTTAGGGGGGGTCAGGCTATAGCCTTCTCCCCCGTCATTTTTGACGGGTGGGAATTGAAGTTAATTCTCTATCTCTTTTGTTCTTTCTGCACTAATTTGATAGAATTGTTTTTGGTTATCATTCTATTTTTTATTTTATTGGCATCTTTCACTTGTGATACCACAATCGTGCAAGGTGATGCAACTCATCCGCCTTGATCATGCCGCCCTTTTCTCCTCCTTGTCGAACTCGCGGGACAGATTGCGACTTCGAAGCCCACATGTCCTTCTCATGTCCTTGTTCCTCAGCCTTTCCTTTTACATTCGCTTATTCTTCTCTCCTAGTGCTGCGTCGCCGACCGGGACACCTTTCTGGTGGTTTTTGTCGTCGAAACTTAATGGCCCATTCCCGCAAGAAAAAAAGTATAGAGACAGAAATCGGTCTATTGAGCGCACACCATTAAGCTGTGAGCAAGTCGGTAGCGTGTTGGACTAGGTCTAGCTGACAATTTCTATTCATAGACGCTATTCAGGCAAGGAGGATATGAAGAAGGGGGGGGGGGGGTGAGGTGAAAAAAATAGGGACAATGCCATTCTAATCACTGCTCACTCTGAGCAGAGAGTCAGCTTGGAACTGAGCTGTACAGGCTACGGTTCTACGCGCGGCTCACACATTACGCTCGTCGATTCCAGGACGCTTGTCCCCGGTGCAGGGTAGCCCGCACTTTCGCCGGTCTGGTATCCCACAGATGTTTCGAATCGATGCAACCGACAGCGCATGCGCCTCTCCCAAGACGAATCGAAGGCGGCAGAAACTGTGCGATGGTACCTAAAGTCCTTGGGCAAACTCAGTCCCACTGAAAGGCCGATATAAACAAACTAAACATAAGAACGCTTAGTTACCAGGCGGATCTGAGCTTTACACAAGACCGGAGCAGTGCAGCACAACATTGCAAAAGCGACGAGGACCGCTCAATCAGGGCACCATTCACCTGCTCCAAGCAGCTTTACGCTGTTCGTTTTGGGACGCGGGCATCGCTTGAATACGCAGTAGCAAGGCAACGTAATTTATTTATCGCTCTTCGCTGCGCTCTACAACCCCACACGGTAGGCAAATAACAAGTGCGTGGTAGGCAGCGGTGAAGAGTCTATCATGCGGGAATGGTTTGGTTTGGTTTATGAGGTTTAACGTCCCAAAGCGACTTAGGCTATGAGAGACGCCGTAGTGAAGGGCTCCAGAAATTTCGACAACCTGGGGTTCTTTAACGGCACTGACATCGCACAGCACACGGGCCTCTAGAATTTCGCCTCCATCGAAATTCGACCGCCGCGGCCGGAATCGAACTCATGCGGGAATGGAGACCGCCTTGCCAGTGGGTACACCGACTGGTACACTGGCACCATTTTTACCTGTCAAGCAGCTAGAGTTTGCCGCAGATGGGTGCTGCCTGAATATTCATATTTTTTTTACTCTGAAATGTCGATATTTGTTTTGCATAGCCACCTGCGGTTGTACGAGGCATACGGAATTGCGGCGTGGGTGTTCCGCCTCACTGCGCGTTAATGTGCATTGGCGACACCCGACGCCCCGGGGGATGACTGCAGGCACGCTTGCGTACACGCGACGGAGAAACGCCCCTGTGACGTAGGGAGAAAGAAGCTCCGCTAACGTCATGTGGTCGTGACTAGTGAATTCTGACGCGCGTAGGGTACGTTGGCAATATAGATATAAATGCCACTAGCCGGCCGCCCGTCAGCTGGCAGCAGCGACAGCGACGCTGATGGATCTATGCTGCAGTTGCGGTGGCTACCACGCCTCGCGAGGGCGGCTCACTTGCGCTAGAGCAGACGCAACTCTCCGATTGGCGCTGGCTACTGAGAAAGCGCCATTCTTATCAACTTATGTGTCACAACTGAATTCAGAAATAGGGCATGAAAATGGAACCAACAGGTTAAGGAACCACGAGGGTGATCTATTGGTTCTTATCGTTTCCTTCGTGATAGGGTAATAATAGGGACAGAAGTATTTGGTGCCCAATGGTGTTCAGCAAGAAATAAAGAAAGAAGGAAAAGAAAGAAAGACAGAAAGAAGGAAAGAAAGAAAGAACGGAAGAAAAGAAAGGAAGAGAGAAAGAAAGAAAGAAAGAAAGGAAGAAAGAAAGAAGGAAAGGTAGAAAGAAATAAAGGAAGGGAGGAAGAAGGAAAGGGAGAAAAAATAAAGAGGGAGGGAGAGCAGTAGAATAAAAGTGAAGCAGTGAGGAAGGTGGCGTTGAGTACAATGCTTCATATTGTCTCCAGGATGAATGCGGAACTTGACGTTTAATGTTTGCTGTCAGCCTCTTCAAAATTTGTGCGTTATGTATTCACTGAGCTCATTTGTAATGTGCTGTGCATAATTTGCTTTTGCTACCCTGCTTACAGTCCCAAAAATAATCAGGCATTCATTTCAAGGGCACATTTAAAAGGCGAAGATATTGCCTTATTATGGAAAAGATACAAGCCGATTGATAAGAGCCAGCAGCAAGAGAGCTACAGATAAAAAAGCGTCAGGAGAGAACGACAAATGAAAGACGGAAGGACGTGACAAGTGCACCTTCATAGACACACAAAAGAAAGCAAGAATGTCATCGCTACCATAAGACACACTCTCTCTACCGTCATCGTCTTCATTGCTTCCCGCACCTTGCCGAAATAAACGGGATATGCCAGCTTTACCACTCAGCTTTAAATGACAGCAGCCCCTTCTTACATACGAGTGGTCGATTAGAAGGCACAGTGTCGCAAGGCATTGGACAACATTACGTGCCATAATTTTTTTTTTCTCGGAAGATTGCCCCCCCCCCCCCCCCCCTCTCCTTTCCTCCACACACGAGAAAAAAGAAAGAAACAAGACTGAGCAGGAAAAGGTATGAAGACAGAAAGACGGCGAAATTAATCACTGCTGTGAAAAATGCGGTCAGATGGCTCTTTAATAAAACATACTTAACGCCAGTGAAAATATATACAAACTCGCATGCAAGGTTCGAGGTATAAACAACAAAATGGACGTGTAGAAGGTGATAATGGCATTTACAAACAGTGAAGGCAGGAAACACGAAGGCCACCCATCTGAAATGTTTTGAGGGTGCCATAAAACATGGCGGCACCAACGCAATCTTATAGGATTGCTCGAATAAGTGACATTTAGACGGTAGACGCGTTTCAATCTCACTAAGTGCTTATCTTAGGCCAGGGAATTGAAACACTGATGTCAGAGGTACTTAACCTTTAATTGAAGGTAGGCAGTGTTGGAAAGAGGGTAATGATCCTGGCAGTCAGTGATTTCTAGAAGTGATGTCGGAACTTGAGAGCTGGAATTGCGTCTAGACTTTGTAGAACATTCCCTTTCAATTTCACTTTCGCACCGTGAGCAAACAGAAAAATTCTAGAAGAAGACTGAAGCTGTAGAGTTTGGGTGTGGAAACAGCCAACATCGCATAGAAAACATGAATCCGAATATTACAATGGTCACTTACTGCTGCTGGCATTTGTAATAAAGAGTGTTTATGAGCAAAGCAGTGTACAAAGCTATTGAAACTGCGCCGGCCCCCAACAACGCTGGTCTATACGAAGAGCCTAAAGATACTAGCCTTCAAACTTCAGATAACGAAGAAGCCCGTTACAAACATTGTGCACGCCCCATTCTCAGGTTTTTAAAAGTTTCAGTGCGAAGTAAGGGCAATCATGATTTTATGTATTATTTTTATCTCGGCTAGACATGATGAGAGGGCCTTGTCTACATCACCAAGCACAACACTTTTGCAAGCAACCGTTCATCGGTGCATTCTTTTGATTCTATTTCACACATTCACAAAAAACATCGGGGTGGCAAGCGGAACAAACAAACAAAAACAAACAAACAAACAAACAAACAAACAAATTTATCCACTGAATCTATGCACACCTCAGTTCTTTACTTCAATTCTTGGCCTGTTTCAAACACTGAAATTTTAGAACTATAACTAAAAACATCGATCACGCTTTGACGCCGCAAACGGACGTTCTCCTTACTTCTAGCTGAGAAATTATTAGATCGTCTTGTCCGTCGAAAAGAGACGGCCAGGCCTTGATTTTCCTTTCCAGCCATCTCTGTCTAACGGAAGCTGAGTGGTTTCGGTCACGCGACCTTACTTTGTCCGCTGGATGTGGCAAAGCCCACTGTTCTCTCCTTCTTGAAACACTATAAATTGCTACAAGATGCGAGCGACTACAGTGAATAAGAGTTGCACAATTTCGGGATTATGATTGTGCGACTTTCACGCGCATTTTTTGCTGGTATTCTCCGCCTCCGTTTCAATTGTTCTTTAAAAAAGAAGAGAGTGCCTAAAAGTCGGATCCACTTACCAACAGCTTTACTACTTCTCACCCCACAGCTTCCAGAATTACATTCGCTAAGCCTCTGCGGCCAATCAAAGCTCGTTCGTTACGCATGACATCATTACCGCCCCCGGCCCCGTCGTTCAGGTTGACCGCGATCGTCGGGAGCCGGCGAGTGTCCCCCAGCTGATAGCAGCTAGCTCCGTTAGTGGGCATGCATCCAAGCCCCACGCACGCACTTGCACATACACTCGGCGGCCACACTCGTTGAGCGGCCTCCTCACCTATTTATACACGCGTCCAGTGGAGCGCGATCAATCAGGCGGCCGCGCGCGGTGCCCGCCGCCGCTGCGGCCCTTTCCGTGCGCCGATGTCGCGGCGACGTGCTCGCATTGACCCGCGGCCGGCATAGCGGCCACCTGCGTCGTACGCGCTGCAGGTTGGCTTTTGGGCGGTGGCTGTCTCTGCCACCGATTGCGCCGCCGCCGCCGGGGTGGGCAGGTGGAAGACCAGTTGCGTCCTGGTCGTCGCACGGCTGCAGCGGCCGCGTTTGCCGACCGGATGCGCGCCGTCGTATCGTTGAGTGAAAATTCGCATAGTCGGATACAACTCAAGAACAAAGTGACTTTTCCCCGTCAAAAGGCCTCCTTCCAGCCAATGCCGTCGGCTGATTCTGTGAGTCTACTAGCGTGACGATGCTGGAAGGGGACAATCCCCTTTCATCTGCCACTCCTTGTATTGTCACGCTGACTGGCTCATGAGAATCAGTCAATGCCATTGGCTGGAAGGAGGTCCTTTCACGGGGAAAAGCCGCTTCGTTCTTTAGTTGAATCGAACTATAGACTTTATTAAATGCTCCGGGGTGACAGGTATAGATATATATCATTTACAGCGAGAGCCGTTACTGGGAGCCCATCCTGAGTCGCCGTGTAACTGAAGCCCGTGGTAGTTGTAGATGTAGAAATCCGCAAGTCAAGCCAAGAGAGACAAGAACAAGGGACGAAAGAAGAAGCTGAAAACAAAGAATAAAAGGGAGAATGTGGAGGAACATGAAAACTCTGGCCGAATGTTTGAATTATGCCGCAATCCAGGATACACAGTAATTTTTATCACGCCCACTTGGGCAAGGATCACCTGCATTGTCTTTAAACCAGAGCCAAACATTCGTTCGTCCGCGTTAATGAAAATATATTTCTCATGTTTGTGTGTCCCCATGAATGAAGACAATTTTTTTTTGCAACCGTACAGGTCCAACAGTTGTTTCTGTACGAATTTTCTGCATTCTCTGCGTTACGGGTCTTTGTGGATTCCAAAATAAGCAACAACGCCTGATTACGAATGCTTTGATTAATACACACGCGGAACAATACGCATTTAAATCAAAATTACAAAGAGGTTGATGGTGAAGCACGGGAAACTTCGTAGTTATTTGGTCGCTTGAAGTAGGACGCTGATTTAGAAGAAGCAACAAATTGGAAGGTTGCTCAGGGCGTGCCTATTCCATAGCTGCACAGCCCTTGAAAACGTGACTGCGCGGGAGCACGGTGAGTACTCTTTGACATCTAATAGCACTTCGGGTGTAGCAAAGAAGCCCTGTCGTCACAAGGAAGAAACTATTTGTGCATTATAATATACGTGCGGTCTGACGGGGATGTTGTACGACCACCCAGGACATATTCTCGACATCGCCTGTAACGTGCTCGGAGAACAGATGTTGAAGGCTGGAGATTTTGGTTGCAATGTACAGTCGGGAGATATATGCGAAGGAAAAAACTTGTTGCATGAAATTGTGATGTTATGGGTTATTTTTCTACTTAATTTGAGAATGACATTTTAAATATTATCCGAGACGAGGTGAACTAGTTATAAAACAAAAAAATAAAACTGTGCCTGTCACATATAAATAAGCAGTAGTAAATAAATTAATGCTCAAATATTGTTCCCTTTTATATTTTTACTACTGTACACTAATGGCGACTGGCTTTACCGCGGAGGAAGCCTTCTATACGGACGAGGAGTAGAGAAACGGCACGAATAGCATAGGCGCTGATAACTTCGCAAGTTGGCGCAAGCTCATTTTTAGACGAGCGCAGTGCCTGTCCCATCCGTTTCGTTTGTGTCGCGTCAACCCTTGTTGCGACGGTCTAAAAATGAGCTGACACGAATAGTATACCACATGCCACCCCACCCGACGCCACCATGAATGCATCGAGTTTCGCAAGTGTTTAAGACCGTGTGACCATGAATGGCACATTTTCGAAAGTGGCCTATGACCGTATTGGGTAACTTTTAATTTCGTCCTCTGTCATTGGTCCTTGCTCCCGGTGACGTAGGCCATAGCGTATGATATCACGCTGGTAGTGGAAGAAACACGGCCATGATGTCACTCGCTAGCATAAATGCTCTGCCACTCGTTGGCGCCGAGCCGTATTGCGGGACCGGTGTAGACGCCGGCGAATGAACAGATTACGACGACGCATCTGAGAAGTTTGACGAGGTTCGTCGGGGACGCTTCCGTATCGGAAGAGGAATGCGAGGTGGTTGTGTGACAAATTGGAGGGGTATAGGACAGGACCGCTATCTGCGGCACCAGATACAAACCAGCTGTGCCCATGATTGGCCTTTTGATTCCCCACATCCTTTTGCTTGCTTTCGTCACGACAGACGTCACGGTCACGTGAAAAGAAAACGAACCGGAACGTTACAGAATGCGGCCTCTTAATTTTAGATCCCGATGATACTCGTTCTTGAGGCAGTGCCAGACAACTGTGTAACTTTGTCACGATTGCATCGGCAGCTGACCTAAACAGAATTAGTATTTTTTTTCTTTTATAGCGATCAGTGTCACCCTCAGCAGTCACCGGCAGCTGCCGGCTCGCTTCCACGCATTTTTTGTTGTAGAGCTTTCAATTTTTTTTTCTCGAGCGATAATACGCTGAGTGCTCGCCCTGCAAAGAATTTTCCTGCAGACGTCATCGTGTCACATCGCGTCTTTACGGTCCTTCGTTCTTTACAACATTTTCGAGTGCCCGTAGTCAAAGAAAAGAGCAGGCGTAGCTTTCACCTAAAGCGGTGCCAGAAATTTCTGCTTTCCATTTTCTACTAACAATAAAACCGAATAAATAAAGACAACGCCTCATACTTAAGAGACGGCGACCTCAGATTTGAAATTACCGCTCCCCAGTCAAATTAGCAGTGTGTATTTTAAATCTTGATACGAGGCACTTCGTTCATGGCGTCGGTTAGTGTAAGCCTAGGATGAAAAATTTCCAGAGGCTAAACCATCCGCGGAAAAGAGACAACAGAAAGGAACCATAGACAACTGCTTACTCTTCACTCTTCAAGTGAGCCACTAATAAAACATCGGCTTCGGTATCGCTATGAAAGAAATACACACCATCTTGTCACTCGTAATAAATCCGTACTAAAAAGCAAGGTACGTATGGAATATTTAGCGGGCAAGATAACAACTTTGGGAGAAAGCAGAGAAGAAATAAGCAGTGAGCGACGAAATATCTACAAGGTCATCTCCCTTTAAAACAACCTGCCGTCAGTGTTCTGTATTGCAGGGCCATACGAATGCAATAGGCACCGCGTTTCTCGAAGAATGCGTCGGGCGCATGTGTTGAACTACAAAACGCGCGCAACACCCGTCCGCCATTTGCATAACAACGGAAGACTGATAGCGAGGACAAGAGGGATCCCCATTCTCAAGACACATTACCGCACCCAGCGCATACTCACAAAAGAGGACCCCAGCTGGAGCGTTTCGATAAGCGCCCTCCGCGCTCTAAAAGGCCGCGCGACCCGAGGAGACATTACCAACAACAAACACTGCGCAGTGCTCGCTGCCCCCGCCTTAACGCATCATGCATCGGCGGCTCGCCGCAAGCCGCAAGTTCTCCTAAACCCTTCTCATATCGTTCACCGCCACTTCCTCGGACACCACTCACCTCCTCTCCTTTTCTTCTCCTCCTCATCCTTTTACACTGCAGTTTACAAGGCTGCTGTGTTTTGGCGCCTCGAGCGAATTTATTGCCAGGCGCGCGTGAACGCGGGACCGCAGGCTCGTTTGCGGAGCGAACGAAACCAGCGAGACGTGCTGACCTCTCGCGGCATGTTTAGCAGCCGCGATTGCGTTTCTAAGCAGCGCCACACCGCCATGTTCTCGTGCAACTGAGCCGCGGAGGTTATGAGTGGAGGTCGCTAACGTGACCGCGGCTCGTTAGTGTTAACGCGCGTTCGACGACCCACAGTTTCTTGCCCCGCTATGGCCACGTGCCATGTGGCGACGCGACAGCCTCGCGTTCTTGATATCGCACGACGGGTGAGCCAATCACCGTGAGTTAGCCGAAGGAAAGGGGTTGCCCTGTATTGATACGCATATAAGGTAGAAGAAATTGCCCTTTCTGGAAAAAAGAAAATGTACAGGGACAGTAAGCCGAGCCCCGTGACAGGTTTCAATGATGACAAAGCGCATTCTCATATTCCTTCCATACTTCCTACTTTCAGCGCTGCGTTCTTACGACTAATATCCGGCTTGAATAGTTTGTCGGCGCCCTGATCACAGACGTTTGGGGTTCGCTTGCGACAGTGATAAGCGAGTGTGTTCTCATTTGTGAGCTCCGCTGTCTCCCTCCGTCCAATTCCTGCAGTTGCGAAACGGCTCATTGTTTTCACGCTGCTGTGATCAGCATAGGCAACGACTCGTGCCAAGGTTACGTTGACTGTGAGTTGTAAGGTGAATCATACACATGCGAAACAAAGCCGTGTTCATTGTTCATTGTTCAGCGTGTAATCACTAGGGTGTGTCTTCTTTCGCAGGTTGTACTTTCTGCTTGCGTTTGAGCTGTATGGTGCGCACGATGCTGGGTTTAGTAAGAATTTTTTAGCACCTATAGGGTGCTACATGACAACATTATAAGAAATCTCAATGGCTAATGGCTACGTCGGAAATTTCAGCGCTATAGTGGCCTGATTTCTTATCGGTACAAGCTGTTTGAACAGCCGAAACAAGAAAAGGGACCAGCGCTGTGGCTCCGAATTCCTTAGATTGGCGTCATAAATGATAAGTTCAATGTTGTTTCGCCCATGTTTACACAAACGAGGTCTGTATCTCGAGTGCAGCGTCTGTTTTAATTTCCCTGTCCATACTGCAGATTCATCAAGAACTGAATTCCGCAACGCATCCGATACATTAGCTTCTAGGGGGTCCTGTGCATGTGCTACGCCACCTGTGCCTTCTTATAAGGAAGTTCAAGTCAGTTCCTTGGTGGCTGTGTCATTATTTCGCATTTGTGCTCGGGTGAAAATCGTCTGACCTCTGCAGGCGAGTAAGTTTCCACAGCTGCGTTTGGCTCAGCTGCGCAAGTGTTTATGCGCTATGAAAACACTCGCTTTCCGACCGGAGAAGTTGCCTACATAGCCAAAGGTTCCCTGCAGAAGTGAAGTATTACGGACGCAGGGACACATTAAATCACGGGAAGAGCTTCGACGACACTTACGCCGAGAAATAAACCCTGCTCGTACGTTGAATACCGTACAATGTCATCTCAGGGATTAGGATGGGCGATACTCTTTAGGAATGCAGAAAAGCATGCAGTAGGCTGTTTAGCAGGCAAATAGCTTTGGTGAAAGCCACGAGAAGGCTTCAGTGCCATCAAGTACATCTCTGAACTTTAGTGGTACGGGCGAGGTCTCTCAGACCTCACGTTATAACCTGCCATCAATGACAAGAACTCACTGTTCCCACCAACACCTCTCTGACCTTGGGAGTTCTCGCAGCATTACCCTCTCCACATCTTTCCCTGACTCGTCGGCCAGTGGCAGTCTCTTCAGCTGGAAAGGAACGCCTATTCGAGATCCTCCTTCCTTCTTAACCTCAATGCCACGGGTTCTCTTGCGTTGTCCACACTGTGAGGACTGTTTCCCCTTTATCATGTATGTACCCTGGAAATGCCACGCCATGCGTCCCAGGTCTCCCATCCCCCTCTCCAATGCCTCTAGAGAGGACAATTAGACTGACTGCACCAGTCAGATATAGCCGGTGGAGAGGGTGAAGCTCGTTGCCTAGCCCTATGTAGCCACGGTCTAGAGGTCCCAGGAAGAAGAAACCGCCTTATTTATTAAACATTATGTCGCACAGTGAGCGGCCTCAGCTCCGTATGGTGCATTTGGCTTTCTTCTAAGGTTTCGTCCCTGATAACAGTTTGCTTTTAATGTCGCCCCGACAAGGCCATCATATTATTGTCTCTCTACTAGACGAGGCCGAAAGTACCCCCTCCGCCCCTCCCAAATATACAGCACTCTGTCCCCAAGCAGAGAGTTACTACTACTTGCTCAAGTCCAGCGCTACCATACATAAATAGTGCGCTGCTTGAGTTGTCTACGTCTTCCACATATTCACGAAAGAGAGAGACAATCATCCACACATCCTCCAACTGTCTACGTAAATCCCCTTCAAGGTGGGAGGCAGTCAGAGAAGCAGGCAGGTGCAGGTACGCACCTTTTCGTAGACGTGCGCCGCGGAGAGCTCGTTCTCGACGACCATCATGATGATTCCGAATAGGGCCATGACCAGGGCGTAGTCGCTGATGCGCTTGCGCTTCTCGAAGAGCGCCTTGCGCCGGCCCAGCCGGTAGCCCACCGAGGGCTTGTGGAAGCGGCCTCCCGGACCGAATCCCCCGCCGGTGGCGCCCGCCGCGGCGCTGCCGGACAGCGAGCCCGAGGCGCCCTTGAGGAAGCGCCGCAGGTCGCCGTCGCCCCCGACTCCAGCGTCCGTGTGCACGCCCACCAGGGCGATGCCCGCGCCGTCGCTCTCGGTAGAGTGCTGCTGCGCCTGCTGGAGGCCACCGGGAGGAGACGGAGAGAGAGGAAGGGGAGGGGGAGGAAGGTGGAAGGAAGCGAAGGTAGACTGTCAGGGCCTAGTCGGGTGCACCATTGGTAAATAAGACGAGCAAGAGAGCAAAGCCTCAGCGAAAGCCCAGAATCATGCAGTGAGTGCATACGTAAGCCGTCGGAAAGCTGACAAGAGCGAAAGCTCCGTGCGCGCATGCAGCTTTTTTGTTATCTGCTTGTTCTTCCAAGGCGATGTCAGTCCACACGATGATGATGCGACGTCACGGGAACACATGAGTTTAAGGCCGTATGTGTAGCTCTTGTGCGCACGCATAGATCCACTTGCTGCAAGCTCGCTAAGTTATTGTGATCATTCCTCTCCCGTCGTATCACAATCAATCAATCAATCAATCAATCAATCAATCAATCAATCAATCAATCAATCAATCAATCAATCAATCAATCAATCAATCAATCAGCACACGTCGGTCATCCAGTGGCTCAGTCATTCAAACCTGTTTCCTTCCACATTTAACATCTACACATTCAAATACCGATGTGCCATTTCGCGAAACATATATTTACTGCGTGTAATTAAGCGATGAACATTTGAAACTAGACGCATGTTATTGTTGTGTGCAAGCTACGTTATATAGTATTGCTCGGCACCAGGCTAGCAGCCTCCATTTGTGGTTAACTGTAGTCCATTGACAAATTAAAACGCAATGAAGTGAAACGTAAAAACATAAAATGCAATTAATTAAAATAAGCTCATACCATTAAAAGCAGATCCCATGTATTGGAAATGCTTAGCCACGAAAACGCATATTCATTAACTCGAACCGCCTACTGAACTCCAAACAATTCATATTTCTTTAATGCCACACTCCAGAAATAATTTACTCGTTTTCAATGGGAGTCGCTCCTTTTGTATGCATAAATTAAATGCACGTGAATTACTTCAGATAACTATATCAAGGACAGAAGAGAAACGAAAAATAAAAACTGCCCACTTAGTTCACGAAGTTGCACAGTAGGCCACTAGGGACGGCGCAGCTTCTCGAAAGTCAGCGTCGGCTGGGAACATTTACGGCGCAACGCCCCGGCTGTAATTCGGCTGCCACGGTCGGAAATCATACATCCCACTCTATGTTGAGCAGTGAAGTATAGCTGCAGCAGAACGCCGTAACAGAACGCCGTAGAAGCCATCGTGGACGGTACAACAGCGAAGGAGCGCTCCAGTTGTGTTCTACTCATAGTCATCTGGAACATCACTGTACTGAACATAGTGAGGAATATACAGTACTTCTAGAACGACCTGAGCGCGCGGCCACTGCTGCTGTTTCGCTCATTACAGATTCTCCGTCGAGGTTGCTGCGGCGGGGCTGCGGGTGTTGTTCAGGTATGTGATTAGTGCAGTGCTGTGATATGAAGCTTACTCTGCAATAATTACTTTGGTGTTCAGTGTGGCGTCCTTCTTTCTTTGAAGTGAGAGCGCAGGCGTGCTTTGAAGGCTGGTTGAGCCTTCGACTTCGGTTGGGCCCGAACTCATGTTATGCGAGGCAGCTGTCTTGATTCGCCAGCCTTCACCATCTAGGTGTGCTTGACTCCGTTCACCTGTGTACTCGCTGCGTTGAAATATTTGCCACGTCGAAAGAAATGGAAAGGAAAAACAGCGCTATAGAACACAATCACTTAAAAATTAATCATTCGTATCAAGACATTTCCTTTCCTTTCCTTGTAAACATTGTCGGGCTTTAGTAATTCCTCAAAAACTGTTAAACTAGACGCACTTCGTGACGACAGAGTGCCACCCGTAATGTACGAATAATGCGATATAGGAAATTCGATTTACTTCACTTGGCTATCAAAATGCACCTACTGTTGTGCGATCAGTGAAAAAACAGCGCAGTGTTTCATTTCATAGCTTATGCATTGATAGAAGGACGAAAAAAAGGCGCACAGACAGGGGAACAACGAATAAGACTCAAGGAGGTGATGCCACTTTCTCGAAGAATGACGAAATGCGGATTGCTGTAAGTATTATGACGACTCTACCCATGTGAGGGACGTTGGCTGGTTTCACGGCGTTCGAAGACGGCGCAAGGTGCAATTGCGCACAGGTGCCGTGAAGAGGTAGATTGACCTACGAGCCTAGCTCACGTGATTCCGTGATATGACGTCACGACAACATCCGCTGCATAATACCGTCCGTTTTGTAGTGGTTCCTCAATTAGCCTCACGTCCATTCATGAACGCACCGTCCCACAGTTGCGTTCGTTACTGTCCCACAGAAAATGGAGGGCCTGGAGCGAGTCCCCGAAGCATCGTTAATGGTCGTCTGGTATTTTTTTTCAAGAAATTAGCGAAATAAGGTCAAGTATATTTTTCTCCCCGGAGCAAGAAAAATATCTTATTTAACAAAAATTTCTACACAGTTATCAACTGCAATCTCCACAAAAACAAGCGCTAAAAATGCAAATAGTGTTGTCGACGTTACCAAGACGGAAGCAACAAAGCAAGACTAAAACGAACAATCCAACAAATCTGGCTCTTCAAAGTCAAGCATATACAGTGCGTTTCACCTGAAACTTTACACAATCTCTAAATGTATGCTTTTTGAGTTAGAACAGAAGACAACTTAGACGTGTTAACTAACAGGCTAGTTAACTAATATTGAATAGATAACTTTTTAACTATCACTTTTACACTTCCTAATTATAAAGAGGTGCGCTGCCCACCGTGAGTGATATACATATAAGTTTTTAGAACTTCAAAATACGGTTACCCTCGGCGCTGTGGCCCAACAAATTTTCGCTATTTCAACGAGTTGTGCGCACTGGAGAGATTGCTTTGTCTGCTGCAAGCTTCTCGAAAACGCTTGTATTTTGGAGCGACATAGACAAAATTTGTTGCGCCATACTGCCGAGGGTAACCGCGTGTTTGAAATTCTAAAAACTGATATGGATATTACTTACGATGAGCTACACGCCTCTCAATAATTAAGGTGCCTAACGACAATAGCTAAAAAATTAAGTACTCAATATTAGTTAAATAGTCTACTAGTTAGCGCATCTTAGTTGTATTCTGATGTACTACATCATTGAGAATGCTGTGCCGAAAAAAGAGCTCTGCTAACTCAAAAACATCTTTTTAAAAATTGTGTAAATCTTAGGTGAAATACCCTGTATGATTGGATGGGAACTCCTATAGCCTGTGTCAACGTTTCTTTAAAAAAATGGAATAATAATTATAAAGGCCTAGTCGGATACAAGCGACAAATGGAAATAAATTCCTGTAATCGGCGCGTGCTTCGTGTTGCAGCCTGCTACGCACTTGTTTGCTTTCTCTGACAGGAGCGCGTACTGCCAACGTCTGTTATAGTAAAGAGTATTATGGCGCTGCCTCGCCCTATACGGACAGTTTTGAAATGCTATTTTCAATCATGCTACACGTTAAAGCCAAGGCAGCAATCAAGGGGACATCCCATGACGCAAGCTTTTACTTTTATTTCGCTCCCCGATAAGCGCCAGGAATGAGTTTTTCTCAACACGCTATTGCGCAGTTGTGGAACAGATGTGATTGCTGTCGGGCTGAAAAATGCTGGTTTGTACAGGAATCTAAATACCCTAATTACAGCGCCGAAACATAATTTGCAGGGGATGACCCATTCTCCCTACCCGCCGGAAGATTGTGGAAGATGAAGTTGAGAAACATAATTCGTACGCCAAACCAAACCTACCGCGGTGACTCAGTGGTTAGCGTGCTCGGCTAGCGATCCGGAGTACCCGGGTTCGAACCCGACCGCGGCGGCTGCCGGGTTCGAACCCGACGCAAAGGCGCCCGTGTGCTGTGCGATGTCAGCGCACATTAAAGATCCCCAGTTGGTCGAAATTACTCCGGAGCCCTCCACTACGGCTCCTCTTTCTTCCTATCTCCTTTCACTCCATCCTTTATCCCTTCCCTTACGGCGCGGTTCAGGTGTCCGCCGGGATGTGATAGATACTGCGCCATTTCCTCTCCCCCCCCCCCCAAAAAAAAAATCAATTTTCATTTTCATTTCCATTCTCCCCAGTGTCGTCAGGTAAAGCAAGTAATTGCTTCATCGCGTTCAAAATCTCAAGCTCCAACGAGCTTTACAACCGAAATAAAGCCTTGGCCTATGCGTTTTATCTCCTAGTAATTAGCATTTGCGAATATTTTCGTCCTATATATCAAGATTCGAAGTCTACTTTAGAAATTGATATCCGCAATAATGTTACTTAATGAGCGTTTTTCTTTATTTATTCAATCTCCCTTCTATGTTATTTATAGACTGTGTATCTCCCAAACCTCCTCCTCTCAGGAGAGTGGCATGTCAGCGGCTTTAAGCACGTAGGCTGTAATTGCAGGCTTCCAATCAAATTTTCTCTTCGCCCAGCGATGGTTCAGTGGTTATGGTGCTACGGCTGCTGACCCGAAAGACGCGGGTTCGACACTGGCCGCGGCGGTCACATTTCGATGGGGGCGAAATGCTACAGCCCCGTGTGCTGCACGATGTCAGTGCTCGTTAAAGATCCCGGAGCCCTCCACTACGGCGTCCTTGATAACTTGAGTCGTTTGGAACGATAAACCTAATAAACCAAACTAAACCAAACCAACCGAAAATTTTCCCTTCCTCTCGCCCTTCACACACAAATATTTCATAATCACCGCCCATGGCTGCGCCTAGGCTTGTGCTCTAAGGTTAAGCGGCGCTTAGATCGTCATGAGAGGTTGCTTGTATTTGCCGGGTAATTATTTCATGATGAATAAGCTGCGAGCTGTTAATGTCACAAGCTCGGAACAACGTAGACATGCACTGGTAATGTCACACTTTGCCAAACGCAGCGAATGCGATTGTTAAAGCTCACGAATCAGCAACGTGATGGGCAACCGTGACAACGGCAGCACGCAAACAGTTAGTATGACGAAATAAACGTTAGATGTGTGCAGTAAGGAAGCGTTGATGAGCGTGTATAGACCGGAATCGGATGAAACGTAAACTATGATGAAGGCGTGGTTAGTCGGAGCGTCAGTAGTGCACAGCTGTGCTGTGTCGGAGTAGATTGAAGACGAGATCGCAGAATGCAGTCAGTCATGATACATGTACAGAACGAACGTCACAGGCAGGGAGAGCATTAATGTTGCGGAAAAAAATTAACGACGTTCGCAGTGGTCAGGTTGGAAGCGCGAGTGCGGTGACGTGTAAACTTGCATTAATAGAAAATATGCTGGTAGATAAACTGCGTTTCTATAGCACACAGCTTTAAAACAGCACACGAGCCACAAAAGCGTAAAGCCTCTCTGCGTGCTCCTTATTCAGACGGAGGCAAAATATTGCTCACTTGGTTGCAGTCAGCGCAAAGCTCTCCAGCACACAAGCTTGCATTGGGATTCGCCTGAAACAACGTGATCGGCACATACGTCAACCACATCTCCTTGCTCTAGTAAGGCCTCCCTCGCCACGCCCACAATCCAGCCGTTCCTATGCATCCATCCTACATGATTCCTACCCAACTTGCAAGTAACCATCGGAATAGAACACTGGTTAAACAAAACATACTAATATTCGAGCAAAGGCGCTAATCCTGCTTAACCACATGTGTGGCTAGGTTACAAGTGAAACGAGGTAAAGAAAGAAAAAAAGTACACACGGAAGGAGGCAGAAAACAAACGTATATAAAGAGTTGGAACACGCGTTAAAGATGCAAAGTTCAAATTCTGCCACGTTGGATGAGCAACGAAACGATATCTGGTCACTCTTAACACATGCATAAGGCATTCAGACTTGCGGTTCTCGAATGAGGGCGAATTCAGCTGCGCAGCCCTGTTTCCCTCACTACGTAAATATTTTAACACTCTTTAAAAGCCAAACTCTCGCTCACCATGCTTATCCGAGGCACTTCGAAGCCTTCTCTCTCCATCTCTTTCTTTCGCTCTCTCCCTCTTTCTCTACATGCCCTGAAAACGCGTCCTTAGGGTCGCGGAGAAAAGAGAACTGCGCAACACCGACACTGTAGGGCGAATCCTGCTGCTCTAAGTGAAGCGACTAGTTAGCTCGTCCGGCTCGGCCACGCGTGTACAGCACGGCCGGAGAGAAAAAAAAAGTGGAAGGAGAAGCGGGGGTGGAGAGGGAGAGAAGGGGGGCGAAGAGGGGGCGAAGGTGGGCGCGCAGGGGGGGCAAGCGATCGTGTCGCTGCAGGCGCGCGCACGCTGACTCGTCAGTTGCTCGTCGTTGTGTATCGCCGGCAAGCCGACAGCACGTCCCGTTCCGAGCGAAGGAACGCAGGGAAAAACACGCCTGTCACGTGCACACGTACCTTTTTTTTCATTTCTTTTTTGGAAGTGGCGCATGAACGGTTCCGCATAGCTTTAACTAAACAGCTGCACATTGGGTACAGAGCAGCGAGGGGATCATTAACTGAAGTTGCCGGTTACAATGTGGTCGCAGAGGGGTGCCACTGCCGCGCAGATCGACAATAACTGACCGCAGCAGACTCCGGGCAATTTGGAAATGCGCTGTTGATATATGTTTTATTTGTCACTGCTAGCCGCCGTCGGCGCCAATTATTCCACACTGATAGTAGCCGAAAAGAAGTCGAAAACAAGAAAGAAGCACCGTAAGACTATGATGTCTTCAAACACAAAGCGGCTGGATGCAGAAGCCAACGATGACCAGTTATCGACGCTGGCGTCCATCTATAGTGTTCTGCATGCTTCTACCCTGTCTTCATTCTTTCCCAGTATTGCCGTCGCCTGTTACTATCACTGCCATATTGTGTTCGAGAACGGGTGCATTTATATACGGTTCATCCTTTCAGGTCCAGTGATTCCAGTTGGAATCACCAAATTTAGAGGACCCCAGTCTTAAACTGAGCGAGAAAGTCCTGCTGTTTTTGCAGTATTTCCGACATTAAGCAATTCGTCTACACCCTTAAGCCGCCTTTCACATGACTGATGTATGCTAGTAGGTAGGAGAGGGATATAGAAACTGCGCATGCTTTGCTGTTGCCATCCCCTGGTACCACGCCCTCTTGAACCGTGTAAAAAAAATAATTTTTCTTTCCCTCTACTTACGTGAAGGCGTGCAAGTAAGCACCACGTTACTCCTTCAAAATAAATTCTTTCGGTTAAACACGCTAAAACATTTCGGTTAAGCGCTAAAATATTTCGCAAATAATAATAATTCTAAATGGAATCAGTGGCACCTGGAGGCCCTATTGTAGAATAAGCAGCACGGTCGTATTTTAGGTGCTTATGACTGTTTGTGTCGCGTAAATGCTGCCTCTTTCGCAGTCTATACTTAACAATACACGTTTTTTTCCTAAGAAGATGCGTACATTTAGCGCAAGCTCTTTTCATACCGAAAGGACAAAGTTTTAAGAGCGGCCCACCACTCGTGTTGAGGAGCAGATTCGTCTGATGATGAAGAAATAGCATTCATCTTACGTAGATCAGCAGCAAGAACAACTCAAAGGCAAATCATAGCATAAAAGAATTGAACCTCTATAGAATATCGTCCATGCCAGCAAACTGAAAACTACAGGACGATGCAGAACCAAATGGTAGCGCAACTACACCGAAGGTTGAAAGCCATACAGCTATCAACCTCCGAAAAGCCAACAAACTCCCCCAAAAGTTCGTGTTGTGCAAAAGTCATCACAGAAAAATCCGTATTGTGGATGCAGCACGATACTGCTCAACAAGGAAGAAATGAATAGGAATCCCCACAAAACAGGAGCATCTTCACTGCACGAATACTTCAAACACTTCTACATCGACTAAATCTTCGAGCTATTCGCATTACAAATTTTCAGTTTGAGTAGTTAGTAGACGCTGTGAGCTCGAGGCTGGACATCTGGATACTTCCAGCCTGATTGCCCTTCTCTTACACGGCATGTCACAAAAGCGCCAGTGCTCGTCTTCAGTCAACTCAAGAATTCGCAACATAGGACCGCACACCGGCCCGCACACAATGAGAAAATAATCCCAGGGGTACGAGCAGTGTGTCATGTCATTCTTGCGTATTCGTACTAAAAACTGTGGCATCCTCTACTCCAACCTAGACTAGCGAAGCTCCAAAGAAGTTAATGTTTAAAGTTTCAAAGAAATCCCCAAAAAACTAAGTACTCCGCAATGCCTAAGTCCCAATGATTTCATTTGAATCACGCAAAAAAAACTTATCAAGAACAGACGAAGCCTTGATTTTCTGATGTTATTAAATTATCTTGCTTCTAGATATGCTAGTTTCAGGATATCAAATATTTTGACTGAACAATTTTCATTTGGGCCTGAAAGGGTTAAGGGCGCTTGCAGTACGTTTCAAGATGCGGATTCACAATCACGATTTGAACACATGAATCAACACGGGTGTGCATGGCGTTGTGCAGTTCCTTCCATTCTTACCAATCGAGGGGAAAAAAAAAAACTTGCATGAAACAGATTGTAGCGCCGGTGGTGCTCAACACAGAAAAAAAAAAGAGTTAACATTGACGTTGGCACCCTTATGCAGGCGCCGTAACGCTTACTTTTCCAGTAATATAATTTTTGTAATGTTATTTCGAATGCGCCAATACCTCCAGTTTCTTATTCATGTTCTAAAATATCCGTCGTGTCTCTAAGAAGGTTCCCTCATGGTTCAATGCTGTCTTTAGCTTTCTTGTGCATAAGAACTAATCCGAAGGGTACCAACCTCGAGCAAAATCGTTCGTCATCTGTTTGCAGCTGGCCCAGCGCGAACACTCCGTCCCGCGGCACTGCCCGCTCATCGTCGTTATCTACGTGGCACAAATCCGTGCTTTCGCACTGATTTGCATGTAGTAAACAATCTGTGTAGTTTTTCTTTTTTTTTTTTTACCATGAAGCACCCAATTCAATCTCCTCAACCTTCCCGTAAGCAACGAAGAATGTCACACCGAGCACTTAGTGACTACAAGTAAGGTATTACATCCACTCTAATTACGAGCCCACTCCCGTTCCGTGCTGAGCAGTCTATCAGATGAGCGGCAGCGCTCCACGGCAGGAAACGGCGGAGGGGAAAGTGTAGACGCGCGCAGAGCGAAACGCCCGCTTCAGGGAACACGCATGCTTGCGTGCGAGCACAATGACGGTAAACAAACGTGGGGAGCTTCGTCGTTCCGACTCAGCAAACATTGAGTGAGACCTATAACGCTGCTCGCGTGAACCCTTCGCTTTTTATTTTTTATTTTTCTTCTTTCGCCAGACGATCTGCTTAGGCTGCCAGTTTGCAGGGCCGAACACGATTTCAACCGGCCGAGTTCTATATCACGTTGATGCTATCTCCACGTCGCCATGGCTGCAAAGCATAGCTATGGCACGTTTCCGAATTGTTTACCTCGTGTGATTCGAGCGCGTCCGCAGCCAGATGTGAGACTTTGTAATTATTTATTTCCCCCTCACTCAGTAGCAGACAAGGGAATGGAAAGAAGTGCTCGTTATGACATACATGACGGACGCCAACAGTCACCGAAACCAAGGTGCATAGAGGACGTCATTTTTTTGTAGTTTTTATGAATGGAAGATTAATAAAAGCAGAAAAAAACAACCACACGCGGCCGGTGGGGTCCAATTCCACGACCTCCAAATTTCGCGTCCGGTGCTCTGCCAACTGAGCTACGGCGACGGCTGTCTAGTCTTCTGCTTTCGGGGGGATTTGTGTGCACTTTGACCGAACCTTGACAGTGTTCATCAGCACCATCCTCGTCCATTGCGGCGGACTTAGTGCGTTCCGTATTACCGCGGGTGCCACGTAAGAACGTGGCACGTAGGAACGTGGCACTGAATGTTATTCAAGCGCGCCAAAAACCTTAGCGTGGATTGAAAAGTGCTCTACGCGAGCTCCAACCGCCTCTACAACCTCCTGAACAATTTCATTAAAATATTTTCACCACCACCTACGCGAAAGCATTCTTAACGTCATTTTCATCATTTGATTTCAATTCTAAGCGCCTCCACAATAAGATCTTTGCTGTGAATCTATTACGTGACCTCGTTTGGTTAGAATTAACCCATTGTGCGGCTGGGCACAGAAGTCTCCAAGATGCATGAGCGGCAAGTGAAGCTAACACCTCGCTTATTAGCCGGTGGATTAAGACGATGTGGGGGAGAAACTGGGGTTCACGTGCTTCATCGAGAGACAATGAAATGAATGTGAAGCTGTCGTCGATAGAGGTGTGGTACCTTTGCGCGCAGATAACCTTCTGAGCGTTCTGTGGGCAATCGCGGACTGAAGAATACGGACCGCGCTTCGGCTCTCAATGTCTTCTGACGCGTTACCTAACGAAAGTTAATTAATTATTGATGTATATTAAAGTAAAACTTACTTCTGCGCTTTCACCACTGACCAGTAAATATTTGTAGCCCCGTTACACAACGCGACAGAAGAGTTTGAAAGCGGAAGAGTGGTCCAAATTATTCTGTCCGCTACGACACGGGCATCGATTTCCAGCACCTTTATTCACAACCATAAGTTCAACGGAAGCGTTTCACGCTTAGGAAGTTTTTTTACGACAACATTGCAGTACCGGCAGTGAATAAAACACGCTGAAAAAGTGAAAAAAAAAACGCAAGAGAAAAACCGCAGCGCGAAGGGCATTAAAATTTGCTCTTACGAAGACAAAGTGAAATAAAACTCTCTCCCAACTCCCCTTTGCGATCACAGCGCCCATTTTACACAGCGGCGTCCGTTGCAGTGGGCGTGTTGGAAACAGAAGCGAACAAAAGGCGAGTCTTGGAATGAAAGAAAAAACCGGTCCCAAAGTTTCGGCCAATTAGGCTCGAAACGGCCACCTTGTAGCGTTAAAGGTTGTTTTCCTATCCGTACTTGCTGTTTTGACTTAGCCTTTCAGTATTTGCTGTTCACGCCCGGACACGGCCAGGTGGTCTAGGCAGCGCACAAAACAACTGCCGCCGGGTGTTTTGGACTCTGCTCTTCTGTGGGGTCTGATCGATCACAGCAAGAAGTTCGGTTCCAGCTTTGACTGGCACAATAGAACGACACAAGGAAAAGCCGTAAGTAGGGCGTAGTCGGAGGTGATTCCGCTCAGGAAAGAAGTGGGGTTGTTTCTTTCTGTTCTTCGAAATTCAAGGTAGGGCCTCATTTTTGCATTTTCAGTTTGTCGCTGACTGATTGGTACCAAACGTAAATAATTCAGTTTACAAGAACCGCACCCCTCAGTGCTCCTCGAGTTTTGCACGCTGATGAAGATTATCTACTGGCCTCGTTCGTGTATCGATGTAAAGAACAATGTCTAAGAAATAGAAAACTACTGGATACACGCTTGTTGTCAAATAACACACCGCAGTAGCAAAGCAAGAGGGGTATTTACATTTACTACCGGCGGCAAAGCGTTCAGTGTCGCCTTATTTTGTTTGCTGTGAATACGTTTGACTGATCCTAATGCATATTCCGCCCGGAAAACTCCAGTAGGAAAGAAATAACAAAGAGGTTAAGCTGTAAATCAATTCTAGTTACTTGAACGTTGACTGCTGTTACTTTGCTTTTCACCTGACTATAGTTTTAACAATCAAATATACATCGCGTTATTTTCCTATTAGGGCAGATGCGTCGTCTACCGTTCGAAGCCGTAGGATTCTACGCCGCATAACATTAAAATAGGCGACAGGATAAAAAAAGTAAGCAGATGGAGGGAGGGGAGCTTCATAACGGTTGTACTTTTCGCACAAAACGAAACAAGCAGTGATAGACCCCTTTACTCTAGTTAGCTTAAAGCTAACAGTATAATCTGACGATTTCTTCAGGCAATGCGCACCTTTCAACGCTGGCCACCGAGACACGCCTAATTCGCCCTGGAACATTACGCCTGCAGGACGCAGGGATTATGAGACGAGGAGCGATCGCGAGCTTTCCTGCACGGGAGTAGTTAGTACGTAACGCGCAAGTGCTCCACTAGTGTGCTACTCAGCAGAAGCTTCGTTAATTACGATAGTTCTTTTTTCCTATTTAGCCGCCTTCCAGAGCCTACTTCTATTTTAGTTTGCCCTTTATTATTTGAGAGAAAGCAGGAGCCAAAAAACCATGCACACATGCCGCTGGATTGCATTTTGTACACATAAGTAGAGCGACCTCTTGGATTGAAAAAGGAAAGAAACATTTTTCAACCATTTTTGCGCCTCTCCTAATTTAAAAATCGACTCTTAACAGACGCGAACATCCTTCAGTAAAGATGTGAATTAAAACTCAGTGCATTCAACATTTATAGCACCAGCATAATGACAATAATAACGGAACAGAAGTATTGTAAATGCACCGACAACCATAACCATAACCTAACACACACATAGTAATTCTAGCAGCTACATAACTACCGTGATAAACAAAATAAAGATACAAAGGTCATCCAGCTGTGAGTGCACAGGGAGACCGGTAAACCGGCTGCAGCATTAACCGGGAAATTTATCACCACAATGTAACCCAAGATAGGAAGTAAACGTAAGCAACAGTTTAGTGCAATTCAGGTGAATTGTCTTCATACCTGAACTGTTCTGCGCTCTATGCGAAATTTATTTCGCGATTCAATGCTCAAGACACTGCATCACATCGACCGGCTTCACCGCGCACTGGACGGCGACTTGCTGCTGCAGCGTATGTGCTCGCACCCGCGCTCACGAATGGGCACTGCGCTGCTCGAGTATCAGCACTTGACACAAGGCCCACCCCCCTGCGGCTTCTGCACGCCCTGGCCTGCTGCCTCGGAGGTACAGTGAGATATCGTCGACATCGCAGGAAAGCGGAGCACAACCCTCTGTGCTGTGCAGTAGCTGGCCACAGCCGTCATACGCGAGGAGCTCCAGGACCATCTCCTCGTGTACACCGACGGCTCAGTGGCCCGCGACAGCTGCTGCCTTGCAGCGGCGGCTACCATCCCCGCCCTGCTACTGCACAGCCAGCAAAACGCAACCTTCCTGGGCTCCTCCACCACGGCGGAGTTGATGGAGATCCGGCTCGGGCTGCACCTGCTGCTCGCCCTCGGCCCTCCACCGCCCAGGAGTGCTCTGCTGTGCGACTCCCGCGCCGCCCTCAGCCGCCTGTATTCTAACGGCCGCGGTACCCCACCAGTGCGGGAAATTCGCTCGCGCATCGAGCGTCTCGCGCAGAGAGGATGTGCCGTGCGTGCACAGTGGGTGCCCAGTCACTGCAGCATCGCCGGCAACGAAGAAGTTGACGACCTCGCGACCGCTGTACACCAACTAGCTGCCAGCGATCTGCCCCTTGCGCTGGAGGACGTGCGTGCGGCCATCCACGACCATCTCCGAAAGCAGCATCCCGACCCACGCATCGCAGGGGGTGAGCGCATCGACAGCATCACCGGCTGTCGCGCACTTACGCGGTCGCAACGTGTAATGATACTCCGCGCGCGCATTGGCGGCGTGTGGCCCGGGAAACGTCGGGAGCGTCACGGAATCGCGACGAGTGATGTGTGTGACGGATGCGGTGCAGTGGAAACACTAGAACACCTGCTCCTTCACTGTGCCGCGTTCGCCGATGCTCGTCGCGATATGCTTGCGGCCTATAGCGCGCTGCAGGCATACTACCAGACTCTCTCAAGACGCTATTGTAGCCGCAGGGCAGTGCGCGCACTCGTGAGCGAACTTTAGTGAGCCTCTGTGCATTCCTCGAACACACGGGCTTGTCGTCATGTCTGTTCTCCGTCAGGTAGTTACACGCAGTGACCGAACGCTCCGCGAGTTCTACCTTGAACGATTAATAACTGGACGCCCCACTCCAGTTGTAGCCAATACAGTGCTGTGCGCGCGTCTGTTAATTCTTACAACATGAACTAATCACGCGCACAACCTGGACACATTTCTTATTGTGTAAATAGTTTGTATATACTTCTCCCCCTATCCTCTCTTCCTGTCCCCTCACCTCTTTCATTTCATCTCTCCATTCTGCCTGCTATCCTTTATTCCGCTGCCCCAGCTCAGGTGCTTCAGTATCGATGGCAGATGCCGGGGCTAGAAAAAACTTTTCCTTCCTTTTTACTATTATTTTTAATAAAACCACTACCACCACCAAATAATTAACGTTCACCCTTCTACGGGTCCATGGTACCCATGGCTTGATCCGAGGAACGCGTGGTGTTTTTCTAAAGCATGAAACATTTCATTCAGCCTGGTTAGAGATTAAAGCAGTTACCTTATATCAACATTATCAAAAAAGAAAAAAAAAACTGCGTTGGTAGTGACGCTGTGAAGTGCCAGCAAAAAGCTCTTCAAAGGTTTTAAAAAGACCTGCGCACAGCTCACTGTGCACCAGAAGTGATGTCTCAAATAAAGTCGTCTTACACTAAGAATTTCCGCGCCGACATAAACCATAATATAAATAAAATGTACCTTATGATTTCAACATAACGATAGCAAATAAGCGGTGTTTCCTGCAACATATTGCAGTTTGTGATTTGGAGCTTGAACCTGCAACTACACTGCAATCTCTTATTCTCACTTCCGGAAATGCAGCCATCGCTGCATCCAGAACGTTGCCTCATCACGGGTATTTTTTCAACGCAGAAAAGAAGTACAATGAACAAAAATACAGAAAAAATATTTCAAAACTGCTTTCTTCTCTTACAGCAAGAAAGTGAGCACAGAGTTTCATGAGCCATGCCAAACTGAATTCGATGTTCTGAGGGTAATGTTTCTTTTAATTGATTATCGATCTCAAAGGAAACAATTGTAACGTCCCAGCGGCTTATTATTGATTACCTAGGTCAAAACAAATGACTGCGTCGTCGTTGTGGCATTGTTCTTTTCAGATACAATCCCCAATTAGACAAAAAAAAATGTGTGCGGCGCTTCCTGAAACTTTTTGCGAATCCACAGCTGATCAAGGTTGATGTCGTTATCTCGTGATTGCTGTTTCGCGCGCAGCTGTCGTTCGTTGCTTTCTTAGACAAGATTTTGAATAAAATAATTGCGTTTTCTAGTGCACAACTTAAAATCACGTTACAGGCGTGATGTACCGCGGAAGTGACGCTGAAATAACTTATAATTGTTGATCTCTATCTTCTCAAGCTGACAATGTTCTCTTTCCCTCATTCATTTCCCATATGTAAAGAAAACTATCAAAATGCAAGTTTATAAAAGAAACGGATGGTAAAGAAATATCACCAAAGCAGTGAACTACTATTTGCTATACTATTTGCTATAAATAAAAGCGTGATTCTTCTGCATTTCACTAAAAAGTAAATGTTTCCATTCCACTGTATTTAGTTCTTTACACATTTGGTTAACTCCCTGCTGTTGTTAACATTTCCGCAGAGCGTTGATAATAATTGGTTTTTTGGGGAAAGGAAATGGCGCAGTATCTGTCTCGTATATCGTTGGACACCTGAACCGCGCCGTAAGAGAAGGAATAGAGGAGGGATTGAGAGAAGAAAGGAAGAAAGAGGTGCCGTTGTGGAGGGCTCCGGAATAATATCGACCACCTGGGGATCTTTAATTGCCCCGCCGCGGTGGCTCAGTGGTTAGGGCGCTCGACTACTGATCCGGAGTTCCCGGGTTCGAACCCGGCCGCGGCGGCTGCGTTTCTATGGAGGAAAAACGCTAAGGCGCCCGTGTGCTGTGCGATGTCAGTGTACGTTAAAGATCCCCAGGTGGTCGAAATTATTCCGGAGCCCTCCACTACGGCACCTATTCTTCCTTTCTTTCACTCCCTCCTTTATCCCTTCCCTTACGGCGTGGTTCAGGTGTCCAAAGATATATGAGACAGATACTGCGCCATTTCCTTTATCCAAAAACCAATTATTATTATTATCTTTAACGTGCACTGACATCGCAAAGTACACGGGTGCCTTAGCGTTTTGCCCCCATAAAAACGCAGCCTCCGCTGTCGGATTCGAACCCGGGAACTCGAACCTGACCGCGGCGGCTGCGTTTTTCAGGAGGAAAAACGCTAAGGCGCCCATGTGCAGAGCGTTGTTTGTTTTAACTTCTGATCATTATTGTGTAGCTTCGTTTATCGCCGGTGGCCCATGGGCTGATCACTTTGTCTGCTAGGTAAGAAGGCACCAGATCGATCTCCGCAAGTGATAATCACACGCTGCTGTTTTTAAGCTCTTCGAGATGACTGTCGTTACTCGGTGTCCTTTACCTCGAATGTTCAACGCTGTCTTTAAATTTAACGCCTCCGAAAGCTGCAGTGATTCTGTTATTGATTCGTGATGGCGACTGCCGATCACGTTTGCAATTATCGCCACCGCCAATATGTTCAATTATTTGTGGGCACAAGTCAGCCGAGTAAACAGTTTCAATTATACGGCAATCCTGTCTGCGTTCGGGCTGCCATTGCAAAATACAGTGTAGTGTGCTGAGCCGACTTTAGAGTGGTGTGCGCGCAGATGCCAGACAAGTGTTTTTGCGTCACGGCTCGCCATTTCTTCAATAACATTTATTTTTATTTATGTTCTGCGTTTTATCCCCCCGATATGCAAAATGTTACGGATTTACAGGCCACAGCACACCGGACTATATATACGAACGCCATCATATGGAGTACTTAATTGCCAGTGGATCGTGATGCATCGAAAAAGAAGAAAAAAAAGTCCTAGGCGTTACTATTGTGTTCGCTTTATCAGCACGATCTGACTAAACAAGCAGAACGAGACGCCGTTTGTACGTAGTAGTAAGGAAACAGGAGATGCTTGACGCAGAAGAAAAAACAGATTTGCTTGAAAAGGAAAAAAAAAGTATCGATTGCACATTCAGGAAATCCTGAATGAGCTACAGCTGGCCCGGTGTTATAAACAAGGAAATGATAGCGCAAGAAATTGTTCTACTAGAGATACCGTGGCTTTAATGTTAGGTTTATGGGATTCAGTACGACTGAAGTTGCCACTATCGGCGATGGCAGACCGGGCACCTTCTCGTATGAACCTCATCCCAGAATCTGTTATTATTACTAAAGTTATAATTAAAAATCACTGCAGTGGAATGCAAACGTGTGAAGCATGTAAGGAACTCGCACGTTAATATGCTTAGGAAATGCCTGTTTAGAGTCCTTGAAGAAAAGTAAAAAGAAAGAAATGAAGATAATAAGACCACGCAGGTGTTCAAAGTGAGGACAAAACACCAAGACACGAAACGATAGCGCCCAAAAAAAAACGCATTATCAGTTATTTGCTGTTACACACGTTTGAAGGCAAATGCAACGGCGTAGAGACTCAGTCCTTCAAGCAGCCGTTGTAGACATGCTCACACTTCGCCTTGGCTGGCAGAAAACCTTAAGGCTGCGTCACGCAACGTTATCGAACCGTAGCCACAAATAACGAAGAGGGGAACGTTGTGTACGTATCTGGGTCGCAGCACTCACATGATCGAAAAAACGAAAAATTACGTATAAAAGAGACAGGTAACGATCTGCGAGAGGTATAAACATTTAAATAATGGCACACTTTCATTTATGATGAAGGTATAATTAAGAACACAAGTAAGAATTAAGTGATAGAACATGGCCTTCAGGTATGGCGTGTTCGAACATTGATTTTTGCTTCGCATTTTGCTGATATATGCATCAGGTATGCTTTAATGCACAGAGGAAATCCTTCTACTAATTAGCAGTCAATGTTTCGTGATAGCCGCCTCGTTTCTGAGCCGTTTTTGTTTGTTTATTCCTGTTTACCCGTAGAGCGACCTTCACAACTTAGAATGTCAGACTAGGTACCCAATTTTGTAGCTATGCTAGAAGACCAGAAACTCGGCACCGCACGCGGTTGTGTCACGTGGCTACGTGAGAGCGCATTTGACACACAGCTCTGCTTATATGCGAGCGTTGATTAGGAAGTGTCGCTTTGGCGCGAAATATTAATTACTTAATTAGTAAGGCTGCGCGTTCTATTGAAATACCATTCGTGGTACAAATTCTAGTGGTCGCGAGCTCAGGAGATTTCGGTGGGCTGCGGATGGAGAGAGAAGCAAACTACTAACGAAACGGCCTGGCCACAAGTTCGCTTGCGAACGCCACATCTGCCTAAAGACAAGATCTTTCCGCATTTCCCCAGCTTCACATAGAGGCCTCTAATGATTGTATCACGTATATATGCACCGAAACTGCGGCAGATAGAGGGCCTCCTCAACGCATGATTATCTGTCACTGCGAGAGTTGTTTAGTTGTTAGTTTTGCTACGTGGCAGCTGCTATAGACAGAATTCTTTACCACACCATGACGTGCGACGTTTATGGGGAGTAGTGACAGCCGCAAAGCTTCCCGCTAAGAGACAAATAGCGTCAGGCCCACGCGCTATTTCGGAACGCATCCACTCAAGCGCAACATGTTACGTTATTTAAGAAAATAACTGTGTTACGTTGTTGAGCAATTCTGCTAAGATTGCCACACGAGGCTAGTCTGCGTGCCAAGTAATGTTAGAGGCTTTTAAGTTTTGAGTCCTTTTGGGAAATTTATTTTGTACGTTTTATTTTTATACAGTGCAATGCGAAAAACCTGGCTGTTGTTTTAATCTATACTTAGTTTTCTATTTCTTTTTTTTTGCAGTGTATTTTTGTAATCCTGCAATTTAATCCTGGATGTGTGGCCAATAAACTAGTTGTAAGTTCAAAGACTGCAGTTAAGAGTCAGGAAGATAAAAAATTATCTAAGGAGCGAACGCGAGGTATTGATATCTTAGTTGAGAGAAAGAAAAATAAATAGGCAAGCGCTTTGCATGTAATATGTAAGGAAGATAGCCAATGGTCGCTTAATGTAACAAACAGGATTTCAAACGCAAAAGACACCCCTGGTACTGTGCGATGTCAGCGCTTGTTAGAGAAACCAAGACAGCCGAATTATTCAGGGGCCCTCAAAAACAGCGCCTTTAATACCCCACGCGCAGCTTTTGGACGTTAAACCCGACGCACCATACCCTGCATTTACAATACTGATCCTTTCCATCTCTCGGTTCTCAGCACCCACAGCAGTGTCGTCGCTTGCAGTGCAAAAGGACGCACGCCGCTTCAGTCGAGGGGTTGGTGACAACGCGTGTCGTGAGTGACTTAGCGCGTCGAGACCGGACTCGACGCGCTAAGTCGACGCCTGCGATCGTCAGCTGGTTCAATAGACCTTGGCCGCTCTGGAGCAGCAGCAGCAGCCGCAAGAGAAACGGGGGCTACGTTGCGCAAATCTCGACGCATGCGTTCCATACGCAAACCTGCTCTCACTCAAGTTGCCGCACGTCATGGCTTTTGGACGACTCGACTCGGCTGAGGGCACCGATGTTGACCGAGAGAATCGATTCGCATTGAGCGTGCTGCGCCGGCTCTCTACCATTGTGGGCCTATTTTAACAATACGACCCTGGAGGGAAGAAAGGGAAGAGAAGGGGAGGAGGAGGCGATTCGCCATGCATAGAAAATGCCTGCGCGAGGGAGATTGTCTCCCGGAATGGACGGTACTGCCAGCAAAGGCCAGAGAAGAAAGACTGCATTGTGATAGGGGGGGGGGGGGGGGGGGGGGGGGAGGGGGCATTCTATTTGCGAAACTGCAAAGCATGTAGTTTGGTGCGGCTTTCATCCATCTTTCTGAGTCCGTATAGGCACGCCACGCGCTTTGGACAGAACGTCGTGTTCGACTGTTTTCATGTGACAGCGTGTTACGAGAGGCAGGAACCGGTGGTTGAGGGCACATTTTGTTCATGTTTATCTAGTTCTGCGCGAACACCATTGGTCTATGTTGTAGCTATCGCGTCTCTCTTATAATTACGGTGCCCGCTTAACGTTTACCGCGTCGCTCTGCAGTTGCTGTCCTTCATCGAATCAATCTTTGCTTTGTTAAGTCGCAAAAAAACCCCGCCTGTATTGTGTTGCACAGCCTTCTATAACAGACTGCGATCCCCGCTTTCGAAAAGAAAAGTCGGCAAAGAGTGGCCGAAGTGGAAATACAAAACAAGTTCAGGCACTGGGGTCGAACGGCTCTTGGGAACTGACGATAGAATGAAAAGACGTAAAAACGGTTTCAAGGGGCAAGGCGCTCATGAAAAGCAGACGGTAAGACTTCGCCCGGGTCGAGATTGGGCCGGGACCTTGATCAAGACAAATCGGCCGGCTCGGTGGGCAACCGGTAGCTAAGGCCGGAGAGGAGCCAATCGGTGAAGGGCTGAGTCTCACTGCGTGTAATCCTGAGTGCATACGAGGGAAACAAGGAAAAAAGAAAGCGTGGTGTGAGGTTTCAAGTAAACTGCCTTTCTCCGCAAAAAAAAGAAAGGATTGCGCCGTAAACAAACAAACAAACAAACAAAGCCGCAACTAAGCGCACGCAAATTGTGCTTTTTGTTTTCGAATATGATAATGAAGATAAATTTCACTGGCGAAAGGATATTTGCGGCCGAAGAGCGCCAAACACAAGGCTACTGGTAAACTGAGGTCAATAGCTTTCTGTTTTCATCTGAAAATGAATGCAACAAAGCAGTTGTGAGGCCTTAAAACACAAAAGTACGTTTGGGACTACTTGAATCAGAGAAATTATACATTGACATTTGAACCCCAGGTGGTAGAAATTTCCAGAGCCTTTCACTACGGTGTCCTTCATAGCCCGAGTCACTTTGGGACGTTAAACCAACATAAACCAAACATTAACATTTGACTATTATTCCTTGAAATAAATTTTTCGTTGTCATATCGCTTGTAAGATTAAATCGAACAAGAAGTATGAGCCTTGAACAATTTGTTTCCTGAACAGAGTCGTGCATAGATCGGGTTACGTTCGATTGTATTAATTCCAGCCTAACGCACAGTGGAGTTCGGATGATAGTAATGATTTTCCAAGCACACCCCTTCACATAAGTTCAGCACCAGACCAGGGAAAAGTTTGTACAGCCTACATACTTTGCGTTGCCTTACTTAACATGCGACATAACGAGTGTAACTCAGGACAGCGCAGCTGAAAGATACTATGTAAAGCAGCGGTCACTACTTCAAAATTTAAATCGTCGTAAAATAGGACCTATCGTTTTCCTTGTACAAGTGGCCCGGGATAAGAAAATATGGAATTAAGGTTAAGTCGACCCATGCTGCATTTTTTTTACCGGAGACTTCGGCAGAATACCCATTGGTGGGGAAAGAATAGCCATTAACGAGAACGGTACCCAATAAGAGACTAGATTACCGGCTAGAATTAGAACTCGATCGAACTAAGTGGTAGACTATATTGAATCAGATTGTCCATTAACATACCCCTGTCACGTCGCGTTCACATGGTAGAGAACGAGCGTTCAAATACGAAGTAAATAGTATGTGATAAAAAGGACTACAGAAATACAACGTTTACAGTTTACACACACAAAGAAAGAGTATGTTTAGCGTAGAAATCTAGCTGCATAGCTGCAAAGTACTCTACAACATACCGATGTTCTCTCTCTCTCTCCCCCCCCCCCCCCCCCTGTTAAATTTTGCGTAGCACTTAATTAAAAAAAAGGGAAACATTATAAAATTCCGGGAAAGAACTAACCTAAGTGAAGCAAAGAAGAATGCGTAAGAACGAAAGAGAAACGTATCTAGTTGCGTTTGGAAAAAGAAAACTACCACAAGGTTTTTCGAACAATATCAGTTGATAGACAAACCACATAACTTAGAGTAACTCATCTACACTATAATGGTTTTGAGATACCATAGAAAACCGTGTTAAAACAGCTGAAACGGTAAACAGTAAACCGAATCTCAGTCCGCTTCCAGGAACGGTGCTTCATGTAACGCAGCGAAGAACTGACAAATATTACTAGAAAAACGCTTGCCCGCACGCTGAATGGCTGAGGCTGTGCAATTTTTTTTTACTAAGGTTGGGGAGGGGGTAATAATGTGCATTCCGCTGAAAACACAGTGTCGTCTTAGAAATAATCTAAACTGAAGCCAGGGAAACGGCAAACTCTAAAGTCTATTTGCGCCATAACGAAATTTCGCATGACCGCCATACTACCTTCCTGAGGAATGTCATAAAAACCTGCTGTATAAGTTCGATTACGATATGGTAACTTAGAAAAAAAACCCGAGAGCTGCCTTTCAGCGCTTCCAAGCTACATGCGCTTCAAGTGCTCATTACGGGAATTTGAAAAAAAAATATGGTTCTCTTTAGAAATACAGACGTACACTTAACACGCACCGCAACTTGACCAATAATTCAACATTGTTCGAGCAACGCAATCGAGCCACATTGAGTTGGCTCGATTCAGTGTATTTGGGTTCATCTTCTCCCAGGCCCGTGTCTAACTTGCCTTTATCACGGTCGACTCGTTACGCGCTAGGTTGACGTTTCGAATTCGCTACGGCTAACATTAGCGAAAAAGTGTGAAAGCAAAAAAATCATGTCTTTGTTGTCTGCGCTGGCTGAGTCTTACAAGTCTTGAAAGCTTTTGTTGTCGATAGCGCAAACAACTTTGCAATCGCACATGTCACACCGTTAAGATTTATGCATCTAATGGAAATTCAGCACTGCTTCCGTCTCGCGGCTCGACGTCACCATCATCGCTTAAGGAATTGCTTGAGATTCGTCGTTTGAATAAAGGAGAAGAAACAGCTGTTGTCTACGAAGTCATTTTTTTTTACTGCTGAAGATTTCCGTGACACGTGCAATACCACACTGAGCACAAAGACGTCGGTGATTTGCGTCAATGCTGCACCGAGGGCGCTTAAGCTTATTGCTTTGCGCCGGCTAACCATTACACTCTGAGCGCACAATATTTCAGCCGTGATGATCTTCAAGCGCAGCCGTGCTGTTAATCAACGCAAAACTATATTATAGCAATATGCGAACCTATATTACTAGAGAACAGCGCTGATATTCGTCCTGCAATTTTACCAGTTATACGAGAGACGGTATACGCAACAAATTTTTTTTTGTCACATTTGCAAAAGGAGTTCCACAATGTTGGGCGTGCTATCACGTTCGTTATTCCAGCAGATATGTGCATCTGTCGAAGTTTGCGGGAATGTTTGTTGCTCCGAGATCTAATGCGCCAAGGGAAAAATCGGTTCACCACACTCTGAACCACACATGCGCTCAGCCGACAATCTTTCACGGCCCAGCACCCGGCACAAACAGCACTGTTCGTTCACATCCACTGCCATTCAGACATGCAGTCCACCATTCATGCACTGCCAAAGATCGAGGTGCACCAAGCGAAATACGCTGCGCATAGCTTTTAGCACAAATATGCAAAGGCCGACTTCCCTCGGAATATTATTGTCATTAGACAAAGAACAGCACTTTCCAAGCACAGTGGTAAGAACATTCTGCCCAGCGTACGAGAGAAAAAGAGAAAGCGGTTAGAAGCACAAAGCACCTGTTAAGGTTACATAGGGCAGAGAATAGCTTTCTGCGCAATAAGCGAGGGATGCATTCTGTCACGGCACGCTTGTCTAGAGGCTAGGATTATTTTAGGCGAAGGAACTACAGGCGCTCTTCCGTTCCCACTATCATTAATAGTCCCCGGTTGCTTTGGTAACCCTCCGCATGCTCTAACACGTAGGACACGGTAGCAAACACGCCGGTGCGTACGTAAGCATTGCGAAAGCGTGAGCTCCCACTGCAACCTGGAGTTGTGAAAGGAGAGGGGAAGATGTGTAGTGCGGGGGCCAAGAGAGAGGAGATGGAAAGAAGGCTTCCACTCTGGCGCAGCTGTGCTTCGGGGACGTGAGCTGCGACGGAGTGAGCGCGCAGAGTGCATTTCCAGCGCAGCCGCATTGTTCTGACTCTGTTCGCAAAGACGCATATCCCCACGCACCGCTGTGCCAGCACAAGAAAAGTTTTCTAGAGTGTTAGGGGAGCCCGAGAAATAAACAAAAGGCGCAGGGGTTGGAAGGCGTGTTTTTTTTTTCTTCCCGAGTCGCATGCAGCTCAAGCAAGACAGGTGCGTGCCGCCTGCTGCGGGGAAGCTCTGCCTCGTGGCAGTGTGTTGTCGCGGAGATACCTAGCGGCGTCCTACCCGCCGTGTGGGTCGCGTCGCGCGCGGCTGTTTTTGCGGAGAAGTGTGCGCCCCTCGTCAGGGTGCAAAGCACTGAGAGAGAGGACTGGCCTACCTGTGCAGCAGCAGCAAGCTCCTTATGTACCACACGAGTCTTTACTTTTTTGCCGACGGCTGCCCATCGCGATGGGGCGGCCGCGTACTGCGGCGGGCACTCTACGAGAAGCACTTTGCGGCGCGGCCTGCGAGCGGCGGGCAGAGGCGGAGGCGGTGGTGGTGGTGCGGCGTGGTTGTGCATGGTGCGGGTGGGTGGTGGTGGTGGCAGCGTCAACAAGCCCTCGGGCGTTTCGCACCTTCATGGCCGCCGGAATGGAGAGCGTCGAGGTGGGCTTGCGCAGGTGTTTGAAGTGGCGCAGCGCCCCATTGATGCGCATCGAGTCGGCCGCGATCTCGGCGATCTCGTTGTCCCGGTGCAGCTGGCGCAGCGACGTGGTGAGCGGCGCCGCCGCCTGGTGCGACGACGGCGGCTGCTGCGACGACGACGCCGGCAGCCCCGCGTCTGTCGCGCAGCGCACGCTCTCGCGGGACACGGTGCGCGTGAGGAACGAGTGCTCCAGCCGCGCGCTCAGACCCAGCCGCGTGTGCGGGGTCCATAGGTGGGGGCGCTGCGACGGCGCCGGCTGCTCGCCGACGCCGCCGCCGCACGCCCGGGCCGCAGGGGGCGCCCCCGCCGAGGCGGGGGCGCCCCACGCGGACGAGCGCCGAAACCCGGTGCCGCCGTCCTCGCTGTCGACGTCGTAGCCGCTCGGGCAGCACTCGTCCTCCTCGCGGACGCCCCCTCCTCCGCCGGTGAACTGCACCACCTGGATCTGCGGCCCGATCTCTGGACAGGACCGGTAGTTCGGCGGCGCGGGAGGTTCGAGCGTCTTGAACTCGACCAAGGGCAGCGACCGCTCGGGCTCCGAGTGCATGCGGCCCAGGACCAGGACGGGCTTGCTCGAACCGGACGCCTGGAGCGGGTAGGGCCAGTCGGGAGGCTCGGGCGGGGGCTGCGGCGGCGGCGGGGGCGGCTGCGTCGGCGGAGGCGCCGCGTGGTGGTTGTTGTTGTTGTTGTTGTTGGCAGCAGCAGCGTTGTTGTTGGAGCCCGGCAGGAAGTCGTCGTCCACGGCGGGCGTCACCATGACCAGGGACATGCTGGAAGTCGGGCTCCGGGCGCCACCACCCGGCGGCACCGCGCTGCTCTGAGGCGTGGTTTCTGGCACCGCTGTCGCGGCCGCCGCACCGCTTCTTGGCTGCTGCACCGGCCGCTTCTCACTGGGGGGACGGCCTCCGTAGGGCCGACGCGAGGCCTAGCCCAGGTCTAGCTGCTGGCTCGGCACCTTCACCTGCTGGAACTGCACTGTCGTCTCCGCCTCGGCCAACCGACGCCTTACAGCTGCTGGCATCTGCGAGCAGGGGTAGCAGCAAAAGAAAGACGAGCATGGATGTAGTTCCTTCACCCTCAGCGTCGGTCTCCGCCGTGTACATACAACAGCTAACACTCCGATCGTACATCCTCTGTATTTACACCCGTCACAAAGAGCAAACGCTCAACAGTCCACCCCGAAGTTTCTACATGTGCTGCTTCTGGCAATGATCTAAAGAGGAGTTAAGCGAATTCAGTATTCACAGGAATCACTCATCGGCAAAAACACAGTTTTTCAGAAACTGCACTTAAAGTACAGACTCATGTAGGCATAGAAAAAAACAAACATTTATAAAGACAGATACGTGAAATTTACTGCATACCCCCAGCAAATTCATAAATGTGACGAAAGTGGCTCACCAAAAGCAAAGCGTGTAAGGACATCAGAACAGAAGGTGTACAAAGCGAAATGGAAGAAGGAATTTCTTAAAATGAGAGCTGTACATTAAACATTGCACCTACTCTGTTTCGTTGGAGGCGAATATTGCATGCTTTGGGGAAATATATGATAACGCAGCTTGTTTCATTGTCCGAACATTGCAACTTGCGCAGAACTTCGAAATATTTGACAACGCAAGTGCTGCGTGACATTTTTCGTAGCAGAGTAAGGAATTCACATTTATTAATTATAATTGCTAATGAAATGCACAGAGTTGACATAAACCGAAAATTACCGTCTGTACGCCCGCCCCTTGCCAAGAAGAGAAAAATTAAGACAGAAATACGAAATAAATACAGTGGCTTGCAAATGTCTAAGCAGCTAAGAAACAAGTCACAACTGCACTAGGGAGGTTCCAGCTTAAATTGAATATCAGCGCGAGTGTTTGCAGCATGCGACTACCACAGCAATTAGTGCTGCATAAAAATTCTTTGTGAAGACCACTGTTCAGTGATGCTTCCTCTATTTTCCCGGTCTCAAGCAACGCGCTCTAGTGGCACAAAACTCTTGTTTTTTTTTTGTTGTTACAAATCTTGAAGCACTTCTTCCTTGTTCGCTTGTCGGTTACCGTCTTCGCCCGTGTTTGCCTGTACATGCGAGATTTTATCTCAATGAGACTGTACTGGGCACTCACCTACGAGTGCCATCGAGCCTTTAGCGTTCCAATATCGGACCGAAAAAAAGCTACAGCTTTGTACTTGCCCTTAAATAGCACATAGATTCGAATCACAATGCTTAAAACACTAAAAGCAAGTGATGATGGCAAGGTATGTTAATTTATAACTCAAACAGCTTTTAAATAACTAGACATCAAATTATCCGTAGATGCTTTGTCACGGTCAACAACCAGGTACATCACGCGGCGCTATATTAAGCCAGCTGAATGAATGGTCCGCTACTACATGTCTCCGCCGAGTCCAGCTTCTCACTGACGCGCTAAATACTGGCAAAACCTGCGAATATTGTAACTTACGCCAGCCGTGTCTCCGTATTGCTCATCTTCACAATTCTGCAGTATGTCTGTACATACAGGCTCGGTCGTTCGGAAGAGCTGTAACACGTTAGGTAAACACGTTAGCGTGCTGGAAGTTGGCTTTTATTACAACGTAAGTTTGCTGTGTTTCGCATCAGACTTAACGTGAACCCACTTCCTTCTCCGCTTCAGCCTGCTCCTGCCCGAGCCGGCCAGGGCGACTAATTCAGGGAGAACTTTTCTTGGCGACGAAGGGGACAGCCGGAGCGTTTGCACATTTGTCACAGCGCCAAGTAGCTTGAGGCGTTATGGCTTCCTTGTTTCCGATTGTGTTTTTACACTAATTTCTGGTCTAGCCTTAAAAATAAAATAACAAAAAAACACGCACAAGAGAGCGTTGGTTCATTCAAATGAAATGGGCTTTCAGTTTGATACAGTCTTGCTAGTATAAATGAGGGGCTCCCGCGGCGTAGAACTAAGGTCAGCTCTTTGACACGCTTTGTATACAACTTTGTACGGAGCAAACTTATCGCCTTTTCTCTGAGTGTGCTGCATATATGTATTGATTTCTTTCTTTGAGATCAATTTAGCAACCTTATTGTCTCAGAGGAGATTGTTTTTTTCATGACCTCTAGCGAGCCTCGTAAATATTATTTCCCAAAACACTGAGCTCCGGTTGCTCGTCGTTCGCCGTTTTTATGCACAGAGATTTTGCTGCCAGAACGAGATCTTTTTTTTTCACAATTTGAACCGTAATGTGTAAATTCGAAACGAAAGTCAATTCCACGATATTTCGGGTGTTTAACTGACAACTCCTGGCACTTCGATGTTGATATTTCTATCAATTACGAGAATTCGTACGAAATTTAATACATCCTTGTAAAACATTACCGTCTGATACATGGAAAGAAAAAAAATGTTTTCAATGCAAACAAAAAATTGCATCCGGAAGAATTAGAGTAATTACAGCAACGAAAAAAAGTCTTCAAAAAAATACAAAAACGCGTTGCTTTCTGCGCCAAAATGGCGACCAGTAGAGACAGCGGCTTAAACTGGTGTAAATATAATATAAAAAAAAACCAGTGGTAGGCTTTTGTCTTCGTAGGGATTATTGACACGTGTGACTGCATTCAGCGAATGTGTTAGATGGCACTGAAGTTCTACCAAATTTTTGCCGACGAGCATGGCATGCGCATTCGCGTTCACAATCGTTTGTACATGTGAACGTTCGGACGTGTAGCCACTGTCCGCGACTCTTTGGTTTGCATGTCGTGGGCAGACCCCGGAGCTTCCTTTCCTCAGGCATCCTTTTCTCTGTCCGGTTTTTGGTGACTTAGTCGTCCAACAAGTTTGTGTGTGTCACCCAATGGGAGTACACTTTTCACTGCTGAACGAAAACGCTTACCATGTCGTCTTCCTCTTCATAACATCCGCCCCTCGGAACGGCATGAACGACCGAGGTTGAGTGACCGATTTTTCGTTTCTAATGAGGTGTTCACAGTTAGCGCGCTTTTCCTCGCCTGTTAGCCGATGACCTTGGCTTTCACGTTCGCTGGTATTCAGAGAAGGACAACAAAGGTAACTGCTCCAACAAAGTCCCTACCGCTAGCTGTCGGCGGTAAAATTGGCTTTTCAGCAACTCAGGCTTAAGTGTGCAAAAACTAGTCATTGGCTCAATGTTTTAGGAGAATTCCTCACGGCGGAATATGCTTGTAAATAGGGGAACACCGTTCTCACTTCGCACTTACATACATGTATGTGAGCCGTCCCGGTTAGCTCATTTGGTAGTGTGACTTCCCTGGTGGCGCGCTGGTCCCGGGTTCGAACCCCGGACAAGGACGAATTTTATTTTGACTACGAAATTTCTATTTTCTACGAAGTCTATAGCTTTTCTCTGTAGCCATTTGGCTGCACTTGGATGGATGCTAATGAGTAATTACTCCCTTATTGAAAACTGGGCATGAATACAAAACTGTACAAGCGTGCAGGAAACAGAAATTGGCGCGTAATAGAAGAAAGCAAAGAAAAACTACAAAAAGCAGCAGAATATACGGGAACGCGCGTGTTTTTAGGCAACAAAAACATTAATAACACAGCAATATTAAAAGAAAAACGCTATGCAGGTGCAACGCACACCCACCACCGAGTACATACTGCAGCGCCAACTTCTTCAGAATTGATTAAAGCCGTGTTGAAAGACTAGCGCATTTACTCGCATAATGAACGCACTTTTTTGCATAAAATTCACTGTAAGAGGGGGCATAAGTAGGCTGGTAGAATAAACACCACGTTCAGTATAACGTTTCTTCTAAAGAAAAAAAAACCGGATTCCTCTGCACGATTTCCAGGCTCGTCAGTACAATTAGTAACGTTTATTTATTTATTTATTTGTTCAATAAGAAACCCGCAAGTGCTACTCGCGCCGCAGCCTATTACGCTGCCAAAAGAGGGCCCAACTAGATAGAGTTCCCTCTAGCATAAGTCGCAGCTTTCAGTGCGAATAATCAATCAATCAATCAATCAATCAATCAATCGATCAATCAATCAATCAATCAATCAATCAATCAATCAATCAATCTTTATTTTCGGTGCCCAGGAACAACCCAAAGGTCTTGGTGCCGGTACACCATTCACACGCACAAAATGTAAATTTATTTCACTACAAAGGAAGACACTCAGGGGAGGTAATGCAGCAGTCAAGGCGATAGAAAAAAAAAACATATAAACTAGGCGTGACAGCAAGCATGAAGCAAAAAAGCGAAAACAAGAAAACAGCGAGAACAGCGGTAAATGAAAACAGCTAGAACAGGCAACAGACATATAAATAACTAATGAAACAATAAACAAAGAGAATGAACGACCGATAACAGCCAAGTACAGCATATAGCAAAATACAAACAAGAATAAAGCCAATACTAATATGAACGAATATGAAACCTATAATATAATAATAATAATAATAATAATAATAATAATAATAATAATAATAATAATAATAATAATAATAATAATAATAATAATAATAATAATAATAATAATAATAATAATAATAATAATAATAATAATAATAATAATTTTTTGGGGAAAGGAAATGGCGCAGTATCTGTCTCACATATCGTTGGACACCTGAACCGCGCCGTAACGGAAGGGATAAAGGAGGGGCTGAAAGAAGAAAGGAAGAGAGAGGTGCTGTAGTGGAGGGCTCCGGAATAATTTCGACCACCTGGCGATCTTTAACGTGCTCTGACATCGCACAGCACACGGGCGCCTTAGCGTTTTGCCTCTAAGGCGCCCGTGTGCTGTGCGCTGTCAGTGCACGTTAAAGATCCCCAGGTGGTCGAAATTATTCGGTGCGAAGCAAAATCGAAATAATTTGCTACAGTTCATAATTTGGCAGCTCAAACAGATAAACTTTTTGTGATTATGCTTGATTTCTATTGCTTCTCTGATTCCTCACAGAACATTTTTACTGTCTGTTCATCCCTTAAATTGAGGTATAGTACTCTTGAAATTTGTCATAAAATAGTGTGGGCAAATAGTCAGAATGAAATAAAAATATTATTGCCAGATGGATTTTTGCAGTAGTACATACTTAGTTGTTTGGGTGTTCAAAAAAGGGCACGTGCCAGGATAGGCTATCATCATCAGCAGATTATGCGCAAAAAAATAAGATATTATGCAAGTGAAAAAAAAAACTTTTCGGCATTTAAAGTGTGGCGCGCGTTCATTATACGAGCACGTTCATTACCCGAGTGAATACGGTATTTGCAACGTTAGGCTACTCTGTTTATTGCTTGTCTCCTATTTCAGTTCGCGGTCGAAGCCCCTGTACGTAAGAAGTGGGCTTTGCCTCAATAAAGGTTACTTTACAGAGAAACAAGCTTCTAGTCAGCCGCGCTGACCAGAAGGTCTTGGCAAACCAATTAGATTCGAGTGCAGATGACCATCTAGTCAGGTGACGAGAAGATCGGGCAGAAATTTTATTTCCACAGGAGGGTAGTAGTAGTAGTAGTAGCGGAAAACATTTATTCACAAAAAAGTAGGACAAAGAGGAGAAAATACGGGTTTTGGGTCGAGTCCTTTCTTCAGGACCCCAATGTCCACCAAAATGTCCACAGGAGGGAGTGCATGATTTATTTGATTACAAGCATTTAAAACACGCTCGAATGCTAAATGCAGGGATACCTGCCCTGATATAACACGATAAGACAAGCTCGAATGATTTCGTAAAATTGATTTTGGGGATCGTTTTGCAAGCCTTCAGCCAGTCGCATTACTATGGGTGTAAGGTAAATGACTTACAGAAGCGACACTACTACTTTTGACACTACTACTCCTCCCTTGTGCCCACATGGTAACCCATCAGACCACTTCTCCCTCCTGTTCCGCCCATTTCCCTCCTAGTGTAAAGTAACCTTGGACACGCGGAAAAAAGTAACGATGAAAAAGAATCCAATAAATTTTTCACTAATTCCCAGGACCATATTCACAGAACTGCTGTTTAAAGTTAGCGTTTAAATAAGAAGCGTTACGAGGTTGGTCCGCGCAACACACTAGCCAATCATGCTAGTGATCGAGATGTCAGCCGAATTATTCACAATTTGACTCATAGCCCGCGCTTGCTACGAACGATTTAGAACGCCTCGTTCCCAATTTGCCTTCACGTGCCACGTATTCACACATGAGAATGAAAATTAGAACGCGTGCGGCATTGTCAACAAAAAAGAAAAACAAGATATTGAAGAAGCCTTCTGTGTGCACATACTTCACATCAAAAATTGGCATAAAATTTCACGGCTATAAGAACTTTCCGTGAACAACCAATAATTACATGTCGTCTTGTTAAGAAAACTGCCTTTGCACCAGTACAGTTTTCCGAAGAACTTAAAGCAAGAATTCAAAACTTAGCGGGCTGAGGCAACTGGAAGGTACCGACGTCGCCATCTCTCGGTAGGCAGTGGATGCCGGCGAGAAGCGTCTTTTCTTCTTTCGTCATCGAGAGCCTTTCCACATGCCATTTTTCTCTCTCCCACTTCTTTCGAGCGCGAGTTGTTCGCAAGAGTCGGTAGATGTCGCCAGCGTGCCGCAGGCGCTAGTAGCCGCTTTTTCGATGCGGAACCGGAAATTTTTACCGCTTCTTACTGACTCCTGTTTCCATAGTAACCGCACGGACGCCGCCTGACGACACGAGGGAACGCCCGGGCCGATAAGTAAACACTCGGCCGCTCCCTGTCGCCCCCGCGGCTGCCTACCTTGCAGAGCTTGTTAGATGTTGGACGGTTTAAATGGACGGGTGAAAGGCTTACTGCGACGGATAACACGATTTTAACGCGATAAAGGTAAAGGACCTGTTACGCTGGAAATCCGGCGTCGGAGCTGTGGCCGTTGCGAGCGATAAATACAGTGGCGTAGGGTGGCTCAGGCAATCACTCCCGGAGAAGCAACCTAGGTCACGTGACGTTGTGAGATCTTTAAAACCTACCCACCGGATTGTAAGAAAAATAACCACCCTAGCGTGCGGCAGTTAAATAAATGGTTGATCGCGAGAGGTTGCTCGAGAAGGGCAACTTGGGTCGCACAAGAACCCACTGGTGGCAGCACCTGCCATCGCAGGCACTGAGTGGCGCACCCCTTAACCGCAACACAGTTGCGCACCCCTTAACCGCAACACAGTTGCGCAAAAAGTGGCATGATGACTCTCAGGAACACATGAATGTAAAGCAGAGAATGACCAATTCCACATATACGGGCATTAACTCATTAACATAATCGCGTCATATTCTTATGGCTGAACTGAAGTGTCCCCTCATTTTTTTATTTTGCGTTTTTACTTTCGCGATTGCTGCCTTTCTCCGTGGTCATCAGCGTGAATTACGAATTTTTGAAACTTTGCGTTGCTTTCTTGAATTTTTCTACGTTCGCACATTCGGAATCATTTCAAGAGGTATCTTAATAATATGGTGGTCTGATTATGCCACGTAAATATTCATTTTTTCACTGTGTTCCCAGTTGTTATGATGAAATACGATTGAGCTGTGTTGACCAAGCTGCGCAAGGGCCATATGCAGTTTCAAGAAGTTTGCTTGTAGTTTTCCGCCTGAGGTTTTTTATTCGTTTTGAATGCAAAAACAGCGCTTCTGTAATTAATCATGTAATTTATTAATTCGAAAAGGAAGAATATGACATGAGTATAAGCAATATGAAAGGGAGGTTTCACACAACAGCCGGTTACCTTCAAGAAGCCAAAATCCTATCGTACATTGAGTAGCTCTGCACTAAAGAATGTCCTCTGCAGTACCAGTGTCTTTTTACAATGTAGTAAAACAAAACTGGCTCTTGAATGTTAACTTGGCGGTCCCTCGCTACCTAGCCTTGCTGCATTGGCGCTGCCTTTACCTGAAGACGAGTTTGATGTGATGAAGGAAGCTAGATGGGTTACACGTATTGGCGCTAGCAGAACGACGATTATAGGGCTGGAGTGGCGGTCGTGCTGCGACAATTTAGCTGGCATTCGATGTGGGGAAGTTGCTCTGACGGGAAGTCTGAGCAAAGGTGACGACTATGACGGTGTCCGAGGAAGAGCGCTATCAGAGGACCGCACAGACTGCTGTATCATGCCGCTGTGGGCGCAGGCTTTATCAGTCGAATTTGGCTATGCGTTTGAGAGGGACGTGAGGCGGGAGTTTGAAAGAAGTAACGCTTCGGAAGAACACAACTAAGCTACTTTTCTGGAATGCTCATAGTCCTCGGCTGACGCATGACATCCGAGGTAAGAGTTTGTCATTGAACATAGATTTTTATCCTTTTTTCTTGAGTGGCGGATTACACTAATGATAGCAGTATCTAAGAGTGAGACGAAGTAGACAAGAGCTACTGTAATGCCCAATGGAGCACCAGTACTCTTTATCCTTTTTTTTCCTGATTGTAGTGATCATTTTTGATAGCTCAAGGCCACCTGTGGCCAAAGAGCTCAATGACGCAAGATGTTTTTCGTCTACTAAATATGTCGTCAGTGTAGTAGTAGGAGTGGTTTATATAAAATAATTATAAATAGGAAGGAAAAAAGTTTTGCTAGACCCGGCATCTGCCTATCCTACTGGAAGCACCTGAGCTGGGACAGCGAAAATAAAGGGATAGCAGGCAGACTGGAGAAATGAAATGAAAGAGGTGAGGGGACAGGCAGAAAGGATAGGGAGAGAGAGGTACAGTATACACGTATTCTATTTACACTATAAGATATGTACAGGTGGTCAAAGACCCGTTCTTTAAAGAATGTCATCCCACAGATGCCGAGCATCAGACAAATGGAAAGGTGGTACACATTGTATCACCGGTTGGTATCCGGCGGCACTGGGGATGGAACGTCGCACATACCGCTTGCTAGGAGAATGCTCAAACAACGAGGCCGTCGCTGCGGTCAACATCCTCTTTTGTCTTTTCACTCAACACTCAGAGCAGTGGGCAGTTGTATGCATTTTATGACATATCCCGGGAACGAGACATAGCAAGTAATTAAAGCACCTAAGATGCAAACATAACATGCACATGAAGCAAAACATTAGCATATAATTTATGAATATAAATATAAAAGTACCCCGAAAGAACGTCACATTTATCAATGTGGCTGTTACAGGACAAGCCAAACAATTTTACATAAAATAAGACTACATATGGATTATTATCGCAAGTAGTTTAGGCAGATACACCGATATTTCCCGTTTACTATCACCCATACATGTGAATAAGTTATACATGAGCACTATTTCTTTTCAGCCGTTTTCTTATATACCAAGGAAGTCTTGAAGTAAATTGCCGCAATAACATACGTTTCTGAGCCAAATAACAATCAACGTGAAGCAAAGCCGCGCTTGAAGTTCCATCAGTGACGAAGGGCACTCCTGGGTCCACTACCTCTACACTGTCTACTAAGCAAAAAGAAACTTTGGCCTCCTGCAAAACGCAACGAAGGGCGCACAGCCATTGATTAATGGCTCTCTACGTGCTGAAGCGAAATTGCTTCTTGCGAGGAGGAGGAGGAGAAAGAAGAAAATTTATTTGGGCAAGCACTAAGGCTTAGTGAAGAAGACCACTTGCACCGCCAAGGCCCGCTGATGGTCTGCCGAGCCTGAGTGAAGCCAAGCACTCCATGAATGAGGGGGAGGGTAAGTGAAATAAGGAGAAGTAATGACAGTGCTACATGAGTAGAGAATGTGTTCAGTGTCTGCTTTGATCTCTGGACAGCTGGGACAGTGAGCTGTGTGACGCCATTCGAACTTGTAGAGCATTAGTGGAGTGAGGAGAGCGTTAGTTTGAACTTTGCGAAGGACGTGTGCTCGATCCGTGTTCAGGGACGAGTGAGATTCCCACAAGTTCAATGGGCTCCCATCGAAACGGAGGCTTCCGAATTTCTTCTACCTGGAGTGGTTTAACGTTTATTTCAGTACGCGGATGTTTTTGCACATTCCGCCTGCATAGCAATGTTGCACCCTAGCTGGAATAGAACTTCATAGACGCCCGTCCGAGTGCCTAGAGCCGGAGCCGAATGCCCTCGCTGATCGTCTCCCCCATTTCACCCCGCACCCCTTTCTGGCCGCTCAGCCTGCCCGATGGGCCACCTTAAGGACTTTTTTTATGCATTTAGAGCTTTCGCGTTTTTTTACCCAGCTTATGACTAGTGCAAAACATGTTCCGATAGTTTCAAGCTCGCCCGTTCTTAAAATATCAACACAGGTGGCCAATAACAGCGCGCAGGTGTCTTGTCACATGCAGTTTAAGATTTCCATATTAATGCGCAGTACCCTGAAAGCCTATTTAACGTTCCCTGCTTCCTAGCCGACTAAGGCGATAGGAAATTAGCCTTTAAAATGTACTTTAAACAGTGACAGCTGTTGGTGCCTGAAGGCATAACAGCTGCCTACACGTTACACACGAAGACCGTAGACATTCTGAACTAAGCTGATTTAAAATGTAAATGCGTTTAGCTGTGCACCGGTAAGAAGAGTGGCAGGATAATTCCTTTTTAATACACAAGATGTTTCAAACGTTTCTGCGACGACATACCGTAGCGGGTATAAATATTCAGGAGCGAAGGCGACCAAGCTGTCACAAACTCGCGAAGTCAACACCGCGGTTGTCCGCGCAAAGAACAGTCTGCGTACTGGAATGAGGAGCTTTATTTCAAGCTAATTAAGCTTAAAGAGATCGAATGCCAGTTGCGAAAGCAGGCGGATTGCTATGATGGCAAAGAGTTGAAAGAAGACGTCTAATTCATGCTGACGGCAGCGTCTCAGACGCTAACCAAAACTAGGTGCCTAACTTAACAAATTCCAACCACCACCTAACAAAGCAGATATCTTCCGTAATACGCTGTCGGCAGAAAGGGCTCAACGACTTTAGTGCCATACAAAACACGCCCTACTAAGAGGCACATGCCAGCTATGTTTTTTTATTTTCAAGCCAGAATGTTTCGAGGACATCAATAAAGGACGAAAAACTTACGAAAAAGTGAAACTCTGGGGAATAAGAGAATTAAGGGCGTAGACACCCTGAGGACAGCTTTGTGAGGAAACGATTCAATATTCTTGTTTACGCTTCTGAAAAGCCTTACGCTCCCGCAAAGCCAACGTGCTCAGCTCTCCCTTCTTCTTTTCTTTTTTTTCAGCTTCCATCTTTTTCCCCGCGTTGTCGCGCTGAACAACGAGGGTACCGGGGGTGAAATAGGAAGCGGCGCATCGCATTGCAGTGCAGAACGTATGAGATATCGAACCCGAAATTGTACTGCAGTATCGATCTGAACTATCACGAAACAGTCAAAAATGGTTTTCGCGTGTCGGCACATATGCCTGGCACGGTCTTCCACAAAAGAAAAGTGCAAGAAAAAAATGGGGGGCAAAGAACAGGCACGGCTAATAAATAACGCAGTCCGGCAGCTCGCGGCATTTCTTTATTATTTATTACTGGAAGCTCGTGGGGTTTCTACGAAAGGGCGGTGTCGTGTTTTGTGCCGGTAACGAAAAGACCAATTTCGGCAGCAGTTTGTCTGGCGCACCGTGACCGCGGTCGACGATGAAAAGACGCAGTTTTCGCCGAGCAACGAACGGCACATATGGGCGCCAGGAGAGACACGTGACAGATTGGCGCGTCCGGTTTCAATGAAATAAAGATGTACAGTCGGGGTCAAAAGTCTCTGGACCGCTCGTTCCGTAAAAAGAGCCCATTGCTCGGTTATTAAAGAGCTGACTAGAGGCCACAATAGTGGAGTTTAATGAACAAAAAATTGAATTTCACCTCTACAAGTGTGGTATCCATCCGCTGGTAAATAGTAGAGGTAATGGCATCATTTGCGGAACACGTGGTCCAGAGACTTTTGTCCCCGACTGTACATTTCACGATATTTTCTTGTTACGTCCGATGCCGTCGGACGGGCAGTAAGAATCAACTTGTATCCCCATAAAGACTGGAGGTGGCTCTAGCTAACCGGGGTTGAGATAACAGTGCCTAACCTCGGAAGGTATGAATGTAGGGAATCTGGTAAGACATAACAAAGGCGAGCAACCGAAAAAGACTCGGGACGGAGACAGTAAACAACACAAAAAGAATTCATCCCAATTTTATTTTGTTTTGTTATTCCTTCGCACACTGTTGCGTTGTCGTCATGATATACCAGTTGAGGAGGCAGAAAATGAGAACGGAACAAAGTTGAAAAAAAAACAATTGTTGTAATAGAGCGGTGCAAGGTTATACAAGACCGTTGGGAAATAGGCTGATATAGCTACTGTGCAAAAAAAACAAAAAAAAACAACGTTCGCCACAAAAGAGACAGTCAAAGGCGGGCACTGCACTCACAAATGGATCCCAATGCACTCACTCAGGTTATGAGTGCAGCGCGTGTCTGTGTGTGCGTCTCCTTTGCTGGGAACGGGGCTCTTTTTCGCTGCAGTTATGACAGCCAAGTAGCCGGCCAAACACAAACGGGACGCACCAGTGAATAGCTCCATGAATAATTTAGGGTTGTGGCTAGCTCGCACGAGATCGAGGTTCCATATAACTGGAGTTTCTTTGCAATGGGACAAATGTGGTAGAAATGACGACGACAAAGGCGCACTGATGTAGCGACAGATCGTTGCTCAAGCAACGGAAGCTGCCTTTCGGCTAGCAAAGTAGCCCTCCACTCACGGAGAACAAAACAATGACCAGAAGGCAGCGCATACCGGTCTCTTCAAGACCTTTAGTACAATGACCACTTTACAGTGATTTTTTTTAACTGCTCGTCACGGTGGCTGCAACGTTCAGCAGCTGAGCACAAGGTCGGCGAATCGAATACAATCCGAGCAGGCCGCATTTCGATCAGTGTGAAGCGTGAAAAGCCACCGCACACTGTGCAATCTCAGCGCACGTTGGAGAAAACCTAGGATGTCGAACTTAATCTGGCACCCTTCATAACAGCGTCATGGCCCCAGTGCCACTTCGGTACGTGCAAACCGATATGCCGCCCCTGCGCGCTTGACATGGCGATACAGATGTGGCCCGAAGCAGAAGCCCTATGAAGAGCTTGACGAAAACTAAGCTCACAAAGAGCTCAGGAGCTGTAACGCGCCTTGTTTGCAATGGCAGGGACAAAAAGTTTTGTTAGGGTCAGGAAAACGGTCTTCAGCAACATTAAGTGTTTTGCTTACTAGAAATATATAGTATAATACTAGCAGCATCTAAAGGCATATAGAAGTTGTAACTCGAGGGCAAAACAAGGAAACACTGCAGCCAGTAAGATTTTCAGGGCCATTGCAAGTTTTCGGCACCGCACCACTTTCATAGAGATTTTTGAAAATTATATTGAAAGATGACATAGTTGGTTCCACATGAGACGTTCCCCTTGAGCCATAAGATCACGGATCCCATTGCTCAGCTCCGGCCGCCGCGGTGGCTGAGTGGTTATGGCGCTCGGCTGATGGCCCGGAAGACGCGGGTTCGATCCCGGCCACGGCGGTCGAATTTCGATGGAGGCGAAATTCTAGATGCCCGTGTACTGTGTGATGTCAGTGCACGTTAAAGATCTCCAGGTGGTCGAAATTTCCGAAGCCCATCACTACGGCGTCCCTCATAGCCTGAGTCGCTTTGGGACGTTAAACCCTCATAAACCAAACCAAACCAAATCAAACCATTGCTCAACTCCTCATGAGTCTTCCTCCCACTTTGAAGCTCTCAGCTTGTGAAGGAAGCTTTTTCCCTCCAAATGCACTGAAGGTGAATCAACCAACGCACGTTGCAGCTCATCTGAGCCTGTCCATAGTGTGCATCGAAATATGCTGTGAAGTAGCACGGAAGTTGCTTTGCATATTGATTTAAAGACACGCATAACGATGACCTGGCAAGAATTCTGATTGTAATAAGCAAAGCTAACATCTTGTTCGTGGTGCTTACGAGAAAAACCACGTTTCCGTGGCTGCATACAATAGAAAAACATGCAAACTAAGCCGCTTTCTACCCATTTAGGTGTTTTTGAAATCGTGGTGGCCGTGCAGTCTCTGAGCACTACGGAGACTGCATACAATAAAAAAACACGCAAACTAAGCCGCTTTCTACCCATTTAGGTGTTTTTGAAATCGTAGTGGCCGTGCAGACTCTGAGCGCAGGTTACTCTTCAAACTAAGCAAGGCCTTCGACAAATAAGCTGCAGCCGAGGACGAAAGACGCTAGTGTCAGTAAAGCATGCGCAGAAAAAGGCGCGTGCACGGGAGTACGTGGCCATGGAGCGGCGCCTTCTGGCAATAGGACAAAACAAAATGCGATATCGAGCGCACAGGCACAAAATCCCTCCTTGGCCGGACGCGATGAGCTCTGTGAATTCGATTTCAATACATCCGCCGCCGCCACATTGCCTCTGACGCAACCAACCCGTGTGGCTTGTCGCAGCAAATCTCATGCGATCGCTATCCGCTGAGGCACAAAAACCGAGCTGATGCAACGAACCAGCTTGGGGGGGGGGGGGGGGGGGGGGGAGCAGGCACAGATGGTCTCGAAAAGCTTTCGCGCGCGCGCTCAGCCTGGCGAAACCAATACATTCCAATTGAATACAGAATTGGATTTCTGCCTTCATGTGAAGCACAGCGCGTCATTTTCTCAGTCTTGGACTTATTTATTGATGCTGTTCCCACGTTTCTCCAGGACTGGCTCTATGAAGGACAGGAGGTTCGATGAAAAATATATTAAAAAAAAAACTAGCTTAGAGGTAGAGTATGCGAAAGAGAAGACGTTAAGATGATTCTGCGCTGGCTGGGCTACCGACCACTTTTCATTTCGTTCGCAGATAATGATCACTCGAATATTCCACATCAATGTGCGCTTCAGCGCACTCTGAAAGTGGCCCTTGAAAATACGACGGTCCAGAAATACTGGAAAGTAAAATGAATTTTGCATTTTTAAGGATGTACAAAAAACGATCGATTTTGAGCTATCACTGATCAGTGAATGTATTGTATTTGTTCATCTCTTAATTACGATTCCGGTTTTTGAAATGTCCCAGAAGCATAACGTGGTACTAGTGTGCGCGCATACGGTGGTTCGATTATCCTTATTTCCGCCTTCATAACAAGGGCTGGATCAATGTTCTCCGATTGCAGCACGGCAGAGTGAGTTTGAGGAGGAGGAGGAGGAAAAGGAACAAGCGTGTGAGTGAGCCACGCGAGAGAATGAGGTGTTCGCGCAATATACCGGTCCCGATATGTAAATCTCCGTTGGCAGAACCTAATTTTCGAGCCGTGCAATCTTCAAATCGACCTGGACGCGCGGCAGAGGGAAGGAAAAAGGGGTAGCGGGGGGCGGAGTGAATGATGGAATAAAATGAAGAAGAGAAAGAAGGAGGAAAGAAAGAGAACAGACGACAGAGTGTGTGCGAAAGCCCGCTGTGGAGCAGAGAGAGGCTTGGAGCGGCACCATAGCCGAGACCGCGAATACTGCCGGACAGCTGAAGCGAGCACACAAAGAGGGAGCTGGCACTGCGAGACGAAAACGTATGCGCGAGGAGGAGGAAAAGAAGGAAGCGGAGGAGGTGAAGCGGCGCGGTTGCCTGAGCCCGCGCCACCCGCGCTTTCGAGCAGAGCGCGCGCGCGAGCGAAAGTCAGTTCGCGCCAAATTTCGGCCTCTCGGGGCGGCGTGTGGCGGCGTTTTAATAAGGGCCGTGACGGCTTGCCGGCAATTTGCGCGGGCGAGGAACGCCACGCTCGCTCGGAGAATGGAGAGTGAATAACAAGTAACACCCCGGAATGAATCGTATGGAAAGCAGCGAAATCCTCCCAAGTTGTGAGCTTATTCAGTGAGCTCTGACTAATTTCGCAGCTACGTTAAGCCCGCTCGAAACACTGCCATCTGGAAAAGACGAGAAGTGGTTTTGGAAATTCAGCGAGCGCAGCTTTCTTTTGCGACTGTTAAATACTAAGAGAGAAAGTGAGGGAAGGAAAGAGAGGTAATGAGGCTAACGACGAAAATCTATGCAGTTCTTACGCAGGCTGGAAGCTTGAACGACGCATTATTTTCGAATACATGACGCGGCTATGCCAAATATTTACGAGAAAAGAAAAAAACGTATCCGATGTGCCACCTCATCATACTCTATTTTTAAAACGATTGTTATTTTATCGCAGTCTGCAAAGAATAACCATCTATAACAACTGGCTCTGAAAACGAATTTACGAGTGCCAATTATGCGAAGATTCTTACGTACAACCACCCCACCATCAGTAGAATGATATACGTGAGATTGTAGTCTCAGTGGGCTTCTTGTGGTTTTCCTATACTCAGCGACAACTTTTCTCGGTAATGAAGTTTAGCTTGCAGGGGCGGAGCGTTACTAATTGTGTCAGTGCGCCAAATAGTTGGGCCGTACGGCAGTGTGCCTGGCCGCCTGGCGCATTGCTCTCCGTGCGGTAGCTCACTATACTTTGGTAGCGTAATTGGCGCCATCTATAGACGCTCCTGGTAAATTCCTAGTAATGAGGAAACTTTTTTTCTATGACTTTCTAAGGTCGAAATTGAGCAGTTGTGTTAGAAATACGCCTTAAATAAGGAATATTGACAATTCATCACGTTTTCAGAGAAAAATAATAACTGTGAACGGGACTACATCACGCTGCGTAGGAAGGTAGTTTTTCGGAACCGTAGGTTGTTCTCCATTGCCAGAAAAAGTTTTCGCGGAGTATAGTTTCTTAAGAGTTGTTCATTAGTAGCCTGCGCAGCCTGTGAAAACGCGTCTAGTCACTAGAGTGGCATTCAACAACTGCACACCCCCAGGTAAAAAACACAAGCAGACCTGGGCGCTACGAGTACTCAAAACTCGCCGAGAAAACAAGCTTGAGGACTCAGCTATTAAGCTTGAAAACACTTCAAAATTCGAATAGCGCGTACAATGAATAGTATCGGTAGTTAACAACGTCGATACTGTTCACCCTATCACGGCCGGTACAATTGCGAACGTATACTTTCTTCCTTGAGCGGCTGGCGCAACAATGTGTGATGGAAGAAGCCTTGAACAGTTCACAGGACCGTTTGGTTGGTGATGCGAATTGCGCTAGTTAAAATGCGAAAGAATGCACTGATATCCCCGACAACGGCGGTGTTTTATCATGGGACTATTTCACCTGTAAGACCATTTGCATAAAGATCACATTGCTATACTGCCGAGGCTCTTAAAGAGAAATGATCGATGCGCACCAGATGTCCACTCATCGGTATGTGATCAACACTGCCGCACTTCTCTGTTCAAAACTAGCCAGTGATCAGTAAGCAGAGATTAATGATAAAAGGAGCCCCGCCGATTGAGAGGAGGTTTGATGATCAAATGAATGAGACAAAAACGCAATAAATATACCAGTTAACCCGGATCCCAAACGCCTTCCTGTACAGGTACGCAGAGTGGTGCTCCAAATACTTATCTGTTATTTTTAGAATATCCCGATCTCAAGCAGCGCTTCCAATTGACTGGAAGTATGCGAAAATTACGCCCATACCGAAAGCGGAAAACAAATCACTTCTAGCATCCTATAGGCCAATTTCTCTATTGAGCACAAGCGCTAAAATAATGTAACATATTATTTTCAAACACATAACTTCTTTCCTGGAGGAGCACAACTTAGTCGATTCCCGAGAGCACGGCTTCCGCAGGGGTGTGTCTACGGTCACGCAACATATAGAAGCAGTGCATTATTTTGCAGCAGCTCTCGATAAACAAAGCCAGATCGATATTATTTTTTTAGCTTTTGAAAAAGCTTTCGACTGCGTGTCCCACCCAAAGCTGCTATTAAAACTGCGAACCATACTCAAGAACGACACATTGCTTGCATGGATAGCAGCTTACCTCTCCTGTAGAGGCCAATGTGTGGGAATTGATGGAGTGTGCTCGAGCTATATGTTTGTCCAGTCGGGTGTTCCACAGGGATCTGTTCTTGGGCCCCTTTTCTTCCTAGTTTTTATTAATGATATTGTTAGTGTAGTACCCGTGAAAATAAAACTTTTTGCTGATGATTGTATTATTTATCAAGAAATTAAAAACTCGAATGACCAATCTCAACTAAATTTTTCGCTAGCTCAAATAGAAAACTGGTGCTCAACGTGGCAAATGAAAATAAACAGGAAGAAAACGGTAAAAATGACAGTAACACGCAAAAGAAAACCCCTCCTATTTCCCTATTCCGTCAATGGACACCCTTTATCTTCCGTTAAAAGCTGTAAATACTTAGGTGTAATCCTCACCTCAGATCTCAGATGGAATGAACATGTTTCATACATTACAAAAAAGGCTATGCAGAAACTAGGTTACATGAGAAGAACCCTGCGCAATTCTACACAAGAGATAAAACTCCTTGCCTTCAAAACTTTTATCAGACCTGTTCTTGAATACGGTTCTGTAGTCTGGGATCCGTGCACTCAATTAAACAATGCCAAACTCGAAAGCATCCAAAAAAAGGCAGCTCGATTCATCTATAACTCATATAGCTGGCGTACCTCAGCAGCTGCACTTGTGGAAAAAGCTAATTTAGAACCATTACAATCGCGACGGTATTTTGAGGGAATGAAATACATGCATCTACTCTACAATAGTAAGCTAGGTATAGATAGTAGCATTTATATCGAACATGTTATACGGCGATGTACACGATCAAACCATTTCAAAAAATTAAAAGAATATATGCGCCGAACAGATACCTTTCAAAATTCCTTTTTTCCGAGAACCGTCCGTCAGTGGAACGCTTTGCCTTGTGACACTATGGAATGGCCGACTGTCGAATCTTTCTTATCAAAATTGAAGTGCATAAGTTAACTCAACCTAAGCGTTTTTGGTTCCCGCTATTGATATTGCTTTGTGGTTGTGATTATTGTCATTGCTGATGGATCAGCGTACGTCTACCGTTAGTGTTTATTTACTAAAGCGTGCTATTGATGCCAGTGTTCTTGTGTTATGTGCCAGTGTTGTTTCTATATGCCTGAACAGCGCGAGCTTGTACAAAGCATTTTTCTTTTTTTCTTTTTTCTTTTTTTCTTTTCTTCTCGGTGTTAATCTGCTCAAGCAGGCGGATGACACCACTTTTATCATTATCATATCTTGTAGCGCTTTTTTGTACTTTCTTCACCATGTATGCTCACTCCTGCCAAAGGCCTTCTGCGAAGGCTGGCAGTACCTCTGAAATAAAATAAAATAAGTTGGTACTGTGCCTGTATTCTTTTAAACCGGCTGGATTTCTAAATAAATATTCAATCATACGCATCCAGCACTTAAATCACGTAGCGAGAAGGACCACCCTGAATGTAGGATTCTTTCCATTACATCCTGAATTGAGCGGGTGTCAGTTTTTCATCCACGCGCACTGACATTTTATTTTTCGCTTTCGATGCAAACAGTTCAATCGCCTTTCAATCGATCGTTACCTCAGCAATATTTCACGCCTTCTGGACGTCAGGGACATCCTGCACGAAATGACAGTCTTTTCAAATCAAAGTCGACGTTGACATCTTACTTCAAACTTTCAGCTAGTAGTCCCGGTTGTCCGTGCACTTTATCTTATTACTGGTTTCCCCTTTCCTTTCAATCCCTCAGCATGTCGCGCCGTACTCTACAACCGACCGACAAGGGTTTGAAGGTCCAGTGCGCAGCTGTACTTTTCGGTTTTCGTCTCACAAAACTCGCTTGAGCACAAGACATTTTTGAAGTGCCCCATTCCACCAGAAACGCTTGCTTACATGTTGCGTGTTCAGCAGAGTTACGTCCTCCTGCAGCCTCTCCTCTCAACCCTCAGACTTTAATGTGTTTTGGGAAAAAAGGCACAGCCTTTCAGCAACGACACTAAAACCACTCTTGGACACTTCGTGTTTTTTTTTCTCTCCCTGCGAACCGGACGAGAAGATTCGTATTTGTGCTGAGACAACGGCCGGAGTGCCAGGCTGAAGAATAGTTTGCAACAAACAAAAGAAATAATAAAAAAGGAACGAGCGTGGTGAGATTCAGGCTGTTCTCTTTAACGAGGAGCCAACTCGTCCGCGAGCGTTTGTAGATCCGTCGTTCTGACCCCACAGTGCGACATAAAAGCGGAAACTGGACGCAGGAACAGCGATAAGGCTAGAGGGGAAGATAAGAAGATAAGAAAGAAGAAGAAGGAACATAAAAGTGCAGGCAGACGCGTTGAAAGGACGTGATGGAAGCACCTCGACTCGCGCTCAAAAAGGGCCGTAATTTCCTGCTTGACATAAGACGCTTTAACGATGCTTTTGCACGACAACCGGAGTGGGAGGAAAGTGACAGAGCTGAGAAGGGGAAAAAATACACTTAATTTTTTTCAAAAAAAAAGTTAGAAGAAGCGCGCAGCTAAATAAAAAGATGCACCTTGAACATAAAAAAAGTAGAGGGTGGGTGGAAAAGGGGGTGGGGCGGATCCGTGGAAGCAAGACAGAAATCTTTCACGAACCGTCATTTCCTGCGAGGTGAGAAGGAACCTCCAGAGACGCGAAACGCACACATGAAAACACGGGCCCATGTTTCTTTCGAGCGAGTGAGAAAATGAAGGGGATGGAAAGCGAAACGCAGCAAGTGAATTTTTATTCTATACTATACCATCCACAAATCAGATTTTGCTAATTCTAAAGCTTGCAACGTTGTTTTGCTAAGAAATGCGTATTTCTTGCTGCGCGTTACGGTAATGGCTGCAGTCAGTTTGCTTCAGTTAATCTGTGCGATCCGGTTTCGAGGCGTTTTTTCACCAGAGCAAAAATCCGGCGGTGACTGCCCAGAAAAAATCCTGACTGGCTGGCAGGGAGTGATGTCATCAGCGACATAAGCAGAACGCGCGATGCCGACTGGTGAAATGCGAAATGTCAGCCAATAATAGTCAGCCCTAGTACTTACAACTACACCAACTACATAAGAATAAAATAGAATTAGAATGGGAATAGAATTAGAATAGAATTAGAATGTATATAAAAGAAATTTGAATTAAACGGGAACAGAATTTCAATGCCTTCTCATTACTCGCTCGTAAGTTCATTAAGTGGCCCAGGTAAGTTTTTATTGATACCTTCTGGGTAGAAACATTATACAAGAAAAATTTAACTCTTGCGATGAGAGTGTTTCTTGACGCCTTTGATAAAGAGTGGCGAAGAAAATTGAGAAATGAAAAAAATCGAAAATCTGACAACGTTTTCTATGAAGTTTTATAATTGAAATCGTTTTTCTGACTGCAAGCCCGTTATACTTAGTGGTACGGGCAGGGGCACTTTCTTTTTCGTTCTTTTTATCGTCCCACAATAATTTTTGTTGGAAGCTATATTAGTAGTGCAGGTAGGGGCTTATTATTTTTCATTCTTGTTAGGTTGTCCCAACCTAACGAATGTTAGCAGCTATTGAGAGCCGTTACGGGGTAGTCTATTCTTGCATGACTACAAGATATACATTACTAACACACTAACACATTGACAGAGTAGAAAATACGCAATCTAAATGGCCAAGCAAACACAATCCTAACACTTCATAATAAATACACGTGACTGCTACCATTGGCAATCAATATAGCCCATTAGAGATTTGTTTCAGCACCGTCGCGTGCAGAAGCAACTTTTTTGCTATCTGTTTGGCAACAAAGGCCGGAACCCGTCACTATAACTAATTTGGTCTTTCCTTCCTAGCAAACACTCCTTCCCTCAGCGCGCGGTTCGGGTGTCCACCTAGAGTTAGTTCCTAAGCTTTTTCCTTCCCGGTAACAAATTATACTTATTATTTGTTACTTGGCAAGAAGGTACGCATAAATTGGTTATGAGGAAAGGTTAGGAGTACTAACTATCTCACTCTTGGAGGACGCCTCAGCAGCGTCGTGAGAGAAGAGACGAAACAGGGAACGAGAAGTAGAGAGAGAGAATCATCATAGTGAACGGTTCCGGGTAAAGTCCGAATTAATGGCGTTCTTTAACACGCTCTAACATCAAAAAGCACACGGCTTCGACCCACCGCGATGGCTCAGTGGTTAGGGCGCTCGGCTATTGATTCGGAGTACCCGAGTTCGAACCCGACCGCGGCGGTCCCGTTTCGACGGAGGCGAAACGCAAATGCGCCCGTGTGCTTTGCGATGTCAGTGCCCGTTTAAGATCCCCAGGTGGTCGAAATTATTCCGCAGTCCTCGACTACGGCACCTCTTTCTTCCTTACTTCTCTCAGTCCCTCCTTTATCCCTTCCCTTACGGCGCGGTTCAGGTGTCCGCCGATACGTGAGACAGATACTGCGCCATTTCCTTTCCCCAACAACCAATTTTCTAATTTTCCGTTCTCTGCATCGCGCCTCCATCGAATTGCTGCCGTCGCTGCCCGGATTCGAACCCGCCTCCTCGCGATCAGCATACGGACACCATTGCCACTCAATCACCGTAGCGGGTGCACCTGCTGGACTCTAAACGCGCATGCGCATATATGGGGGTAAAAAGGGAGTAACTTGTCCCCTAGCGCACTGATCCCTCTTATAAAAAGGGAGTGCGCTAGAGGGCGGTTTATTCCCATATTACTACTTTCTCTTTTGAGTGCGTAGCAAAGGTCGGAGGGAGTCCAAGTATTACAACGCCCGGAGTGTAGTTCTTCCCATAATTTTTTCATACTCATGAATGTGTATGAAGAACTTTAATTTGCAATATCGCCATCGGTTACTCGTTAATTATGCGAGTCGACGCACGTGGCTATGAATGCGCACAGCACACGCCCGCGTTCGAACACACGCGATCGCCTTTTCGCTGCGTGCAGCGGCGCGCCCATTCCAGTAGGACGCAAATTGTCGCTTCGCGGTCTTTCGAAATGACTTATTGACCGCCATTGTATGGTGGGCAACGGAGAGCCGAATTAGGGGAGTTGCACAGGCGGCTACCTGCATGAATCTTTGACCGTCCTGCGCATTGCGCGATGTCGCATAGGCCGTCGCGGTCATTTGGGACGACCGCGAACAATGTACACCCGTAAATTTGTTGCTGTCCGAGTGGCCGCCAAAATGGGAGCAAGCGACATTTGCGTCACGATCGTGATAAACGCCCTGCGTAAACAGGAATGCTATACGCGGATATTTATAATATTTATGCGCATAAGCATATCGCTTATCGTCGCTGTGGCCTGCTACGGTACATGTACTATGCGCGGTGAGCGGAAAGCAAAACCACCGAGAGTTTCACAAACATGTTTCGCGGATGCGCGAGGACGATCGAGCTCATCAGAATTCACGGCGCGTTGCTCCCATTATCTCTGTCGCGGCGTGGATCCGGCGATGGAACCCAGTGGTCGCGCTGCGCCGCCAATCAATCACTCTCGGGGTACGTGGTGAGTTATATATATATATTGTTACGAAGTTTTTCGAGCGGCGGCAACGCCACTCCAGTAGTGAACGAGACGGTCGCACCATACAGAAGACACCAGGTTTATTCATACTCGTGAATATAAAGGAAAGTAAGGGGAAGAGGGAAAGCGTGACAGAGATCAAGGAAAGAGTGCGCACATGCGCACTAGAGGGAATAGCTTGGTCGTCAAGTTCATGGGTTACAGCATTTCTTCACCCTTAGCAGCCAAAACGCACGTCAGGTTTCTTTGATCGCGTGGAGCGCCGTAGCTCCTGGGGTTGCGCTTCTGGTGTTCCCTCAGGTGTGTCAGCCGCCCTTGGGTCCTTTATTACCGGGGAACCTGGTGTAGGAGGCCTGGACAGGTCGACGGCTGCGGGTGTCTCAGCTGTGCTCCGTTCACGAACTTGATCCAAGTGGCGGCGGACAAGCCCGTCCGCAGTCTTAACATCCAGGAGGCGAGCGCCGGAAGTATATAGCTTCCACAGTGCCCGGGGACCACTTATCGCCGTCGCCGTAATTACGCACATATACTTCCCGGTGCAAAATTCTAGCCCGAGTCATTCGCTGCTTTGACAGGGCAGGCTCTGGAAGGAAAAGACATGTCCGATCTTGTACGCAAACGGTACCCTAATAGCATCTCGGCAGAAGAAGGGCCTGCTTGGTGCGATGCGTTTCGAGAATTGCACAACAGCCGGGCCAACGACGTTATAAGGCAAACGCCTCCTTTCTTCTTCAAGCCTTCTTTGACTGTGCGCACGGCTCGCTCGGCTAGGCCATTACTCTAGAAGTGATAGGGAGGTGTTCGAATATGTGCGATTCCATTGCGCTGCGTAAACTGCTCGAACTCCCATGCTGTGAATGGCGTCCCGTTGTCAGACATCACCGTGTGCAGTATGCCGAAACGTCTAAATATTGTCTTGAGGGCATTTATTGTGCTATGAGAGTTCGCCTGCGACACTGGAACCGCCTCAATCCACTTTGTGTGGGAATCGACGACAACCAGTATCACTTTCCCTTTGATTGGTCCCGCATAGTGGATATGCAAACGCGACTACCTTTCGCGTGTATCGGGCCAGTTTACTGGTTCTTTCGCCTGAGGCATCGGTAATGATTGCACGCGGTTGTGGCATGTCGCAGCAATGGGCTCAATGTCCTGCTCTAAGCCGGGACGCCAAAATAAAGACCCGGCTTTTGCCTTCATAGCGGACACGCCTTGGTGAGCTGCATGTAGTAGCCATAGCAGCTTCCCTCGCGCATCTGTTGGCACTATACAAAACGACGACCCCAGTAGAGCATTTCCTCGCTAACAGACAGCTCATGCCACTTTTTGTAGAAATGTGCCATTCCTTTCGTTTCCATGTCCAAACTGTTCGGCCAGCCTTCCCGTGTGTACTTGCGTACCCGTGCGAGTACCTCATCAGTGACGGCGAGTGCTTGAAGTTTTTTAATGGCACGGCTGGCTGATTCCACTGGTCCAGGGTCAGTACGATTTGGGCCTCATCTTCCTGGTCCGCTTCATCCTGCAATGGTTGAGGTAGACGGCACACAACATCGCCATTGCAGATGAATTTTCCAGGCTTATGCTGCAAGCGATATCGGTAGGCCCCGAGTATGATGACCCATCGCTGAATGCGGGCAGCGGCCATAACCGGCGTTTGCGTGTCCGCCCTTAGGAGACCCAACAATGGCTGATGGTCAGTTACAAGTGTGAATTGTCTGCCCAGCAGATAATCTCGGAATCGTGTGACACCGTAGACAAGAGCCAATGCCACCCGTTAGATCTGTGAATAATTATTTTCTGCGGCAGTAAGCGTCCGAGATCGGAATCCTAAGGGCTGATACTGTCCTTCAATTCGATCGAGTAGGGCGCTCCCACACCGTAGGGTGACGCATCACACTCCAAAAACAACTCTCTTCCATGGTCGAAGTGAGTCAGCACCGGAGCGGAACACAAAGCGGCTTTAGCTTTCCGGAATGCATCATCTGTAGGCCCATCTCAAGATGGTCATTTGTATTTCTTTTCCAGAAGTCGGTATAAGGGGCTGAGAAGCGCGGGCAGATTAGGCAAGAATTTTCTATAAAACGTAAGCATGCCCAAAATGGACCGCAGCTCCGTAACATTCCGAGGATTCGGAGCCAGCTGAATTGCCTCGACGTTCTTCTCCGACGGGTGCAAACCTGCCGCGTCAATTCTATGTCCCAGATATGTAACGGACGCCTCGCCGGCCCTTGTCTGCCCGGAGCTTGATGCCGTATTCTCTGAAACGCTGAAGAAATGCTTGCAGGTTCGTATTCGGCATATCATTGGCATCTGCTATTAGGACGCCATATAAGTACGCTCGAACCCCTGGAAGGCCTTGCAGAACATACTCAATTGTTCTTTGAAAAATTGCAGGGGCGGATGCAATTCCAAATGGCAGTCGATTATAACAGAAGAGGCCCTTGCTAGTTTTTATAACAGCTAATTTACGCGAATCTTCGTCTAGAAGAATTTGGTTGTAGGCATCGCGTAAATCCAAGATGCTAAACTGCTGTCCGCCGCGAAGCGTAGCGAAAATGTCGTCTACTATGGGCAGGGGATACCTTTCCATTTCACAGACTGGGTTCAGGGTTACTTTAAAATCACCACAGATGCGAACTGTCCTATCGCTTTTCAATACGGGAATTACCGGGGTTGCCCATACTGCATAGGAAACAGGCGAAATAATGCCCCTGGCCACGAGTCGGTCTAACTCTGCGGGGGCATTATCTAGCAGAGCGAATGGAACGTTTCTTGCCTTGCAGAACCTTGGTGTTGCTCCGTCCTTTATATGTAGCCGTGCGGGTGGCCCCTCGATAATTCCCACGCCCTCCGTACAAAGGTCAGCGTACTGGTCCATCACGGGTGCAGCTCCTTGACTCTCCAGTTTCAATTCGACTGACTGCGACACGATGTGAAGAAGTGGCGCCCCTTGTATCTCGAGTTTCCGCAATAAGTCCAGGCCGCAAAGGCTAGGACTTTCGCAGTTTAACACTACGAGGTTGCAGTCAACTGCCACTGACTTATAGGTAGCTTGCATTTGCAGAACGCCAAGCACTGGTAGCTTTCCAAGATTGCATGAAAGGGTTAACGTAGCCTCACAAAGCGGTGACCATTTATGATGATGGGCTTCGTATATTGCTTTGGGCACCACGCAGACAGGCGAGCCTGTGTCGATTAACATCTTCAGTGAAATTTCATTCCACGTGACAAGCTTCCGTAGGGGCAAAACCATTCAGTCATTGCTTTTTACTGAGCATATTTGCAATGCGTTGCTGCCGTTATCTTCACTATCTTCACTTTGCGCTGAACATTCGGTTATCGCCAAGGATCGATGGGCGGAAACTGTTCGAGAGCATACTCGCGCCAAGTCACCTTGTCGCCCGCATTTGTAACATCGCCGCCATCGCAGCGAGCACGCAATGGCCTGATGCCCCTGTCTGCCACAGCAGCTACATTGTGGCGATAACATGCTCGGTTCATTCCTTATTATTGCGGGTTCCTCTTTACGCTGAAAGTTGAGCCCACCGACGGCGTCACCTTGCCTGTCCATCTGTTGCGAACCTAGCTCTGCGCTTTCTGCTGCTAGAGCAAGTGCTTCGGCTTCAGATAGAGTCAAGTCCTTCGCTAGCAGCTGTTTCTGCAGGTTTTTGGACCGCACTCAGCAAACGATGCTGTCCCTCAGAATTCGCTGCAACATCGAAGGGAAGTTGCAGTTATGGGCTAGCCTACGAGTCTCTACGATAAACGCCTGTATAGACTCTCCTTGTTGGTTTCGATGAAAGAACTTGAAACTTTCCGATATCTCGTTAGGCGACGGATCATAGTGCTCATTCAATGTTGAAGCGACTTCTTCATAGCTCAGCGAGCTGGGTTTTCTCGGCGCTACTCTACCGCAAAGAATATCAATTGTCTTTGATCCTAACGCTGCAACCAACAAGGCCCTCTTATTGGCGTCGTCTGTAACCTCGTTTGCTTCAAAGTAACCGTCGACCTTTACGAGATACGCGTGCCACTTATCTGTGTCCTCTACGAAATCCGGAAGCTTGAGGGCCATGACTGCGGTTGGGCCGATGGGCGTCTCCATTTCGTGGCTGGTACCTGGCGGCTGTTGCGTATCGGTGGGCATTCTCGTCGCCAGTGTTACGAAGTTTTCTCGAGCGGCAACGCCGCTCCAGTAGTGAACGAGACAGTCGTATTATGCAGAAGACACCACGTCACACTCGCGGTAATACAGGATGTGTTACGTCCGCCGCTATGGACGAGGGTGGCGCTGGTGAACACTCTCAAGGTTCGTTTACACCCAACAAACATAAATACCCACGAGAGCAGCAGATTGGACAGCCGTCACCGTAGCTCAGTTGGTAGAGCACCGGACGCAATATTCGAAGGTCGTGGGTTCGGATCCCACCGGCGGCATGGTTGTTTTTTCTGCTGTTTCATAAGCAAATTTATTTAAGCGACTGATTAATTGGAGTATTATTCTCCCGCTGATCAGCACTACATATTAAAAAAATAGAAACATTCCCCTGTGCACCTTGGTTTCGGTCACATTTGGCTTCTTTCATGTGTTTGTGAAACCAGCCCCTCATTTTCCTTTAACTTGTCTGCTATATATGTGTGTGTTTGTGTGTGTGTGTGTGTGAACGAAACCAACAGTCACGGAAACCAAGATGCATAAAGGAATGTTTTTGCTGTTTTAAATTTTTTATCATTATTTTTTAATTTGTAGTGGTGAACAATGGGAGAATAATATATATAAGTTAGCCAGGACTGGGGGAATCATTCCTCTGGATTACCGCTCATCGCAGTGTGCGGGCACAGACAGCTAGCATTAAACCTTCTCTCTTTATTTCTTCCGCTAGTGAATTGATTAATTGATTGATTGCCTAATCTTTTCAGTATTCGATATAGTGCTCAGAACATTTATCTTCTTTCATTAAGGTACACCCATATCCTCAATTACTGATGCGGATTCCTGAAGGCCTTAGAAATTATATGTACCGCGTAAACATAGCTCCCTTCGGACTTGCGATAAAGCTGTGCGGTTATTTTTTTACTTAATGTCGAAATTTCTTTAAAGAGGTTCCTTGACATTAACTAAACATGACATATTATCTTCACTGCTGGAAAAACAGGTTGTTCATTTCCATCCTAACGCATCCCATCTTTTCAGATCGGCTTTCGCAATATGTCTGCAGCGGATCAACATCAAGAAACCGAGAGGACCACGGTAATTTTACAGAAAAGAGACAGCTGCGGCAGGAAATTTAAGGAAGACCGGAGTCTGAACTTAAATCCGTTGGGCTTGAAAAACAGGCGGCCCTGTGTGGTAACCTAATCTCTTCGTAATCGAGTCCGGGGCCGGCGTATGCACAATTTAAACCCGCGCTCCGGAACACCACCTGCGCCTCCGAAGTGATCGCAGCCAGTTCAAACAAGGTAGTTTTGCTGAGACACTACAAGCAGCACCAAAGCATACTGAATAGCAGTCGCTGAGTGGAACACGAGAGCTTAAACTGTTGAGCTAGATATTATTTCGCATCCTGTTTGTGAAAGCGAGAGTGAAGTGTTTAAAAACATTTCAGAAGTAATGGTACGCCAAACTTATATACAGGATGCTTGTATCCAGCTGCGGTTTCCCACGTTTTTTTAAAAAAAATCCTTGGATCATGCTACGTGAAACACCCTGTATACCTACCGTGGAGAGTAATGGCTATGACGATCGGTTTCTGAGCCCAAGAACGAAGTGATCGAATCCTGGCTGCAGCGGCTGCGTTTTTATGGAGGCGAAATGCAAAAACCACCGCGTTCTGCGCGGCGTCTGTGCTCTCTGTGTAAGGCACAAGCTGTAAGCATATCTTACACGCGTACAAATAATAAAACTGCAAATGACTCTAGAAATTGAATGATATCACTTTCAAGCTATTCAGATTGATGGTTTTGTAGAAAAAAGTGTAGATATTTGCACGAATGACTTCGCAAAGAGACATCAAATGTGGTACGTGTCCGCATCTCAGTCTTATCGACGTGTAGAAAACCTGCTGTTGAATTGGAAATTGCCTAAAGAAAAAATTTGAGGTTGTTGTCTGATGGAAAAGGCTCGAAAGCTCAACAATATTCCAGGTTTTATTTTTCCGGTCAAACTGAGCCGCGTTGAACTGTAGGCCCGTGTTGATGAAAATACACACATAACCAAGGAGGCCTTTTAGCGAAATATAAGAACACACTGAATGACTTGTTTGACATAAAGCATTCAATGCAAAAAAATATCCTATGAATGTGTACCGTCATTCATTTTCTCGCAATTGAAGGAAGCGAGATGGCATTTTCCCGCGGCCCTACAATGAGTTAAAGAATCCCAGGTTATTGAAACTAATCAAGAGCCCTAAACTAGGGCGCCTTTCATAATCCATAAGGAGCTATATGTATTTAAACTGCTAATATTATTACCACTACTTGCCAACAGTTGAAAATTTTGAGAAAATTTTGCTGCTTTTTCTTTTGAGCATGCTGGCAAAATGCACAAAGGGCGGTGAAGTGACGATAATAGCTGTTCCGCTTTCCTCCCTTTTCTTGCTAAGAATCAGTTAGCCCAAGTGCCCACCTCTGCCGCTTACCTACAGATGGCTCTGCCCTGAGAGCTCCCGTACCTCATGGTGTAGATCCACCTCAACAAAATTGTTGTTAGGTGGCAAATTATTCAGTTATTCGAAAAGAAAGAACCGGCGCCGCTGTCAGATACCAACGTCCCGTTTTGATGTGCATGTCAATAAAAATGATGGCGATTTAAGCTTAACCCCGCAAGACCAGCTTGGCCAAAAAAGCTCCACGGCTAGCGCGTATGATCTGCGCGAGGTACGGTCAAAGATCAGTTTTGAAGCGAAAGCTTCACTACGCTAAGTAAAGCCGGCTTCGCCGTGCGTTGCCGGTTGACCTTCAAGTGAACCAGAGGTCAAGTGTGGCTATAGGCCTTAGCATATGTGGTCGATCATGGTGTCGCACTACTTGACCTTTGACCGTTTGATTCGCCGGCAGAGGGTGGTAGAATAGGCTGCAACGCCCCTTGGGTGACCAACGTCTTGAGATGAGCTAGTAACTTCACTGCCACCTGCCAGGGTGGAGGGGTGGAAGCGCTGATTATCCAGTGTTCGGAACGCACTCAACGTTACAGACGCCAAGCCGCGTCTACTTGCCCGATGCACCACAGCTTTCGCTCTCTAACCAGGTTCAGCGGTAGTTAAGCCACAGCTGATTTTTTTCCTATGCACTTCACTCTGCAGAAGCCGAGAATCAGCCCACGGGAAATCCTGAGACCATTGCTAAACAAGTGAATACTAGAAGGAAATGTAGAGTTCTAACCACGGATCTAAGGGACACCAGTGGTGACGGGCGATGGCATTCAGCCCGGGTAGAGGATGTCCTAAAGATGTCTTTGTAAAAAAGTATGGTTGGCGTTGATAACAATTTCTGTACTTCATTGCAAATTCTTTGCACGAAGAATTGGTTTCGCTTGAGCTGTTTCGATGCTCTTGACTATCAAGAAATAGTATGAAAGGAAAAAAATGGAGAAAAATTTGCACTATCGTGAACATTTCAATACCCTCACGTCTCTTCGGGTGCATAAACTGATAGGCGTCTCACTAAGGGCTATTTCAAGAACGGTAGAGCTGTTAGATCCCAGGATAAAGAAGACAGCGTAACATCAGAAATCCATTAAGCTGGAGCTCCGTCTCAAAGAAAGTGTGGGTTGGAGTGCTCCTCCTTCCTTAAGGAGAACTGAGGACTCAATAGCCTTGTCATCAAAATGGCGTGTTGCGGGAGGAATATTCAAGGAAGAATGACAATATAAGATTGTCTTTTTTTACTAACCAAGGATCTGTCCAAATCCCCCCCCCCCCCCACACACACATACACACACAATATACATACATATGCTGATGTCTTCTGCACTGAGCGCTAAGAATTCCAAAGCGGTTTTTATGCGTCAGTGGTTGGCAGAATAGACCAACCGCACTCAACGCCCACGCATATACAGACCTTTGTATCGGGCGAGGAGAATGCCGAAAGCATCCTCTCTGGGTTGTTGAAAACCTGTTTCGCTGCCGCTTCCACTGGGCTCACATCGTGGGCACACAACTGCGCAGCGAGCAACATGGCGACGCGCGGGCAGCCCTTATTGGAAAGGAGCATAGACACACATACACACGCGTACGTACGCACTCTCACACAATCTCCTGCAGGAACATACAGGTAACCCAAAACAGTAACTTGACTAGTCATTCAAAGGTTCAACATATTCGCTCATACTCGCGTGACCTGACCACGCGTCCTCCTGCGTGCGTATTGATTGTCACAATGGTGACTAAAAAGTTGACACACACGGTTGCAAAATGAACACCGATGGCATGAGATAGAAGCCATCTTCGCTTTCAGAATGGTTTGAAAAAAAAAACGATAGAAATATTGGTGATGCTCCTATTAAAAAGTGTCCCCTTAGACACTCTGTAATAAGATTAACTTGCCGGTGCTGGTTTGCGCTTTGCGCTTCAAGTATTACCGACAGGAAGCGCTGGGAAAAAACAGTTTTCGCTTGTTGTTCGCCTCTGAGCACCTCTCCTGCAGACGGAGACGAATACTATTTCTCATGATGAAGCCGAAGTGTCCCGTTCTGCCGAATTGAGCAGTAGGGTCACACGCACTGTCTTTATAGTGCGACACACACACACACACACACACACACACACACACACACACACACACACACACACACACACACACACACACACACACACACACACACACACACACACACACACACACACACACACACACACACACACACACGCACACACACACACACACACACACACAGGGTGTGTGTGTGTGTGTGTGTCGCACTATAAAGACAGTGCGTGTGACCCTACTGCTCAATTCGGCAGAACGGGACACTTCGGCTTCCTTCACATATATATATATATATATATATATATATATATATATATATATATATATATATATATATATATATATATATATATATATATATATATATATATATATATATTAGCAGACAAGTTAAATGAAATGAGGGGCCCGTTTGACAAATTTATGAAGGCAGCTAACAGTCGACGAAACCAAGGTGCATACGGGAACGTTATTTTTTTTTTATGTGTTATGCTTATCAGTGGGATAATAATACTTAGATTAATAAATAGCTTAAAGAAAATTACTTATAAAGCAGCAGAAAAAACAACCATGCCGCCGGTGGGATCCGAACCCACGACCTCCGAATATCGCGTCCGGTGCTCTTACCAACTGAGCTACGGCGACGGCTGTCCAATCTGCTGCTCTCGTGGGTATTTAAGTTTACTGGGTGTAAGCGAGCCTTGAGAGTGTTCACCAGCGCCACCCTCGACCATAGCGGCGGACGTAGCACGTCCTGTAATACCGCGAGCGTGACGTAGAACGTCATCTAACGGCGAGGGCGGAAACTGTGCGAGAGCCCTCTTATGCTACCTATGGCATCAAGACTGCCAGAACCGAGACCCTCGTTAAGCTATTAGCAGACAAGTTAAATGAAATGAGGGGCCCGTTTGACAAATTTATGAAGGCAGCTAACAGTCGACGAAACCAAGGTGCATACGGGAACGTTATTTCAATAACGAACATTTCAATAAAACGAGTCCATTATTCACCAACCTCGTGCTAATCTACTTCAGTGCGTCCGTTTACTTTAAAAATTAAATACCAGCTTCAGCAGGATGCCGTCTACTCAAGGCTTTCAGAAAAGACAGCGCTGTCCAGAGTGAAAATGCTAGTTCCCTCAGTCTCTGATAATGACAAGCGTAAACCTTTTGCCCCAGTCTGCGGTAAAGACGTGCATGCCTGCCCGTTTTACCGAAGTTCTACCTACTCGCGCTGCTGATCGCAAGTTCTTTTATACCTGCTCGGTAGAGCATTCTCTCGGGCTCTGGCATACTACTTGCGTAAAGAGTGAACATACTATCACTCTGTGAAAATTGTGCTCCGCGAGTCTCGCCTTTGGAAAGTTTCAGCTACCCTTTACGTCGCACAAAGCAGTTTTGAGCCAGTACGTCTCGAGCTAACTATAATTTGCAGTTGCTGAGGCACTGTCTTCCATCCCTTCTCAATGATATAACGGTTGCTGTTTTGAGCGTTTCCTCTTCTAGCTCATCGAACTTGTTCCATTATCTTTGTTTATAAGTGTGTGGTCACCTGTTCATCTGATAAATTCAAAGTGTTGAATTTGTCTTATTTTTGTCTGGAACTTCCTTTTTTGCCTTTTCAATGTATATAGTATCTTGTCATTGTCGCATTCCTGTATTCATTTTGATAATCTGATCCGTCCCCATCTCTTCAACTTAACGCTATGTTCCTTAAGTCATAATTAAGCTTACTCTTTTTGTTCAATTTTGATAGGAATTCTTGTCTCCGCTTGCATTGGTCCCGCTATGTCGTTGATGTTCTTTCCTTATGTGTATAGACGATTGGTGTGTTGCAGTCCTTTTCAGTGTTCGAGAGCCCGTCATGCTCCTGGCAGCTTTTTATCTCAATGTCCTCACTCGCTGAAGAGTAAATAAACGACAAGTTCAACTAAGCGTAAACGCATAGGACGCAAGGAAGCGTTTAAAATGACTCTATTGAGGACCCCAAGTATCTGGTTATTTTGGCTGACATCGAGAATCTCGAGCGGATGCGCGAGGTGCTCAGTTTGCTTCCAGCCTCAAGGTGGGGAAAAAAAAAACAACACTCACGGCTCATTTTTCGCCTACCAGTCCGTGTAGTTCTATAGTTTGTCACCAAGGCCAAATGTATTCAGTGTTCTAATACTTGGCAGGCGTCGCCAGAAGCCTCCCCCCCCCCCCTTTCCTCTGACACCACTGGTGACCCACGGTGAGTGAGCAAGGAAACCTACATATCCTCACCTGACGCCTTACACAGCTTCACCTTATGACTTTACGAAACTCGCGTACACTGCTTGCATGACCAACTCTAGTAGGAGAATAGTTTATTCCTTTTGGTGAGGATAGTTTGAAAGAACAGAAAGAGGAGGCAGTAGTACGTAGGCAAAGAAGACAGCCCCTTTAGAATACATGCGCTTCTATGGGAAATCGGCAGGAACTAATATCCGCAGCGCTTACGCCCAATATAACGTGTGCGTATCTGCGTTTTTAGAGAGCAGTTTTCAGGCGCCCGTTGCTGCTTTCCATGTCGTCGTCGGCGCAACACCTGACAGGTGGCGTGCTACGGCGTGTGACAGGTGGCGTGTTGGCAGGTAATAGCAGAGCGAAGCGCCACCTGCCACGGTGAGAGCGGAGGAATGGCCAACCGGAAGGTGGCTACCGCGGGAAGAGTTGCTAGCAGCGTAACACGCCACCTGTCAGCGGTGGCAGGTGACGTGTGAAGAGCTGCGCTCAAGTTTCGCACTGCCGACTATCGTAATCGTCTGTCAATTTATTTTTTCGACCATAAATATGAGAATATGCGCATAAGGTAGTTGTGGATAGCTCATTACCTAAAAACGTCAATGTTATTCTCTTCTTACACTCGGCACACGTACTAGACGGGCGCCAACCAAAAGTTACCGTCGTCCACGTTACGTGTGCGTGGGACTCTACAGGAAGCTGGGAAGTGAGGAGGAATGCCATAGGGCAGGAGCCGCGGCAGACACATGTCGTCAATGCGAGGCGTTCTCAAGGACGCCGCAGTCCAGGACGTAACTCCACAACGCCAGTCTATATCGGGACTCAGCCTTAGATTGCTGTCTCCCTCTATATATACATGCTTCGGGGGGCACACTCATCGATCGCTGGCACTCTTCAATACGAAGGCACCCACACGGTAGCGCGCACCGACCGAGCGACCGATCGGGAAAGACGCCGTTACCTCTCTCGCCCCTTCCCCATTCTTTCTGCTACGCTCTCCCCGAATCTGTCAGAAATAGGCGCCGAGTGGGCTCTGGTCTTAGCTAACACCGGCCTGCCGCTCCACAGAAGAAAGGGCGAGGTCAGTGGGTTCCGCGCACGACGTACTTCCAGGGCGCAACGCGTAACAACAAAGGCAATTTGTAGCTGCGTGGGAGAGGAAGCACCTGACTTTCACTAAGGAAGAGAGGGAGGGGGGGGGGAAATGTATTTTGAAAAGATTCTCTTTAGCACTCCGTCCTTTTGTTTCTGCGCCTTCAGCCCGCACCGCATTTGGTACCAGATGTTATGAAGTGCATTGCCTGCTGGATAGCAATCGTTACGTTACAGCGCCAGCTGCAAACAATAAAGGGGCGAAAGGTTACATCTGCAAATCAATCGTTACAAAGTATACGACTGCAGATAGAATAGACTTGAATAGACCGAAAGAATGAAATTTACGAGCGTTGTGCTAAGTGGACGAAATCGCGTTGTCTTCAGACATTCTTCACGTGTAAGGAACTGCAAGCTCGTTACCATGGTGACTTGCAAGTATAGGTAACCGCTTGTGTTAGAAGGGCTGTTGGGTTTGGAGTCAGTTTCCGTGGAAGTCTAAAGCAGAACTAGTGCTCAGCCGCGGTCGGAATTAGACTAAATATTTTCGTATTTTTCCCGAAAAGGCAGTATGTATTGCAAAATCAGGAAACAGTTCAGTTTAGAAAGAAAAAATATAAACGGCAACAGAATAAGGTGCCATTGCATTTAGTTTAGGGTTTCCCGTAAGAAGATTCTGTCGGGTCTTAATTCTTTATTTTGCGTGAGAGCGAGCCAAAACATCGGTTCCCATCATTCGAAAGAATATATAAACCATAACGAAGGATTGAGGGTATGGCGACATGAGGGTTATGAGAAAGAGCATGCACACGTTCCTTTTATATTGTTTCTTCTTATTCGTAGGGTGTGTTTTCATTACTCATTTATCGCGTGCTAAGAGAATGCGGGCTAGCCGAGCACGTTCTCTTACTTGTGGCGCGGGCAGGGACGCTTTACTTTTAATAATTTTAACAAGTCTCATCATAACAAAACTAAGCGAAGCAAAACAAAACACACTCTAACTCTCTGAGGAAAATTTCAATGCACAGGGCATGCGAAATACATCAGCTATAGAAAGGTTTTCACGTTACGTAGAGAATGAACACAAAAAAAAGGATAAGGAGGGGGGGGGGGGGGTGGAAGTGAGAAGCGATGGACGGGTAGCTGGCGCTTAAGGCTTCCGCTGTCCGATTTGATGCGAATAAAATAGAAAGCTGGGATTTGAGCCGAATATTACACGTGTACATTTCCGGTCCTCACATTTCCCTCCTCCCAGCCATACGACCCGTCGATCCATCGTTATTTACTAGATGGTTACGAAAGCGTGAAAAATTGCACACACAAAAAAAGTAAACTATACTAATACCTTTTTGGGCAAGATCAGAATGCCCCTGTTAGTAACTGAGTGCGCTTATAATGTTTTCATAACTTCCTTCAACCCATTTTTTTTGGCACGTACAGCTCCCCACACTACGTCAGTAAACACCGGTAATGTATTCGCAAGCAAATAACTGCATTACATATAGACCTACTAGGTTGGTATATGTGAATGTCGTTAAAGTTGAAACGTGTAACTAAATTGTAGGGCTGTGTTGCGGCTTTATACTTCAGAGCTGCTTGATTTATACTTCGGCACCAGCCTTTAAGGGCATGAAATTTGCATAAAAAACTTCAGTAACAATTCACCGAGCAAAGTCCTAGTAGTTCCATTTCCCAGATAGGAATAAATGAATGCCAGCAGCAGAGTAAAAAAAACAAAAAAAAAACAGAGCGGTCAAAACTACAATCTACAATATCAAAAACTGTTAGAGTGACCTTATAGCCACTATCCTTGAATTTTAACTTGATAGGAGGTGAGCTCACAAAGCGCAGTGAAAGAGAATTAAGAAAAGAATAAATGAGAAGATATCAATAAAAAAGTTGTCAGTAAAAATATTTCATTCTTTCTTGTCGCATTCCTTTTGAAATCTCTCGAATGGAGATCTATTCATAAATGTCACCACACTCTGCACATTTTTGGCGCTGCACGTCTACTATCCCGAACCAGCCTTCGAAGCCATTAACCCGGACCGACGTCTTGAACTCCCATTCGGAAGAGAGGAGGGAGCCGCGAGGGTGAGGAGGAGCAGACAAGCGAGACCGACTCCCATCGCGGCATTCGGAAACCCAAGTGGCTTGGACGGCTGCCAGCGGGACGTTATTGCCTGTTAGCTTTCCTTTCAGCGACCCAGGCGCGTCTCGACGGCTGAGCGACACGAAGGACTGAGAGAGCCACTTTCTCCGTTCCACAACACGACAGATCCCTTTCTGCCTCCCTATCACTCCGTAGCTCCTACACGGATAGAAGAAGCACGAAGGACAGTGCTGGGAGAGATGCTCGAGCCATGGCTCTACACGCGTCGGCATCCTGACGGCCGCCCTGCTTTGTGACGATGAAAGCGACCGTTTACAAACATTTCAACACGCGAGCCGTCGCGAGAGGCGCAGATTGCTGAGTAAACATACAAGGGGGACAAAGCTTTGGTTCTTTTCTGAATTTCTTTACCGTAAAGACGAAAAAAGAACGGCTGCCTAGAGTAAGAGGAACTCAAACACGAAGTTCAGTGCAGAAAAGCAACCGCGGTGACTCAGTGGTTATGGTGCGCGGCTGCTGACCCGAAAGACGTGGGTTCCATCCCGGCCGCGGCGGTCGCATTTCGATGGAGGCGAGATTCTGGAGGCCCGTGTGCTGTGCGATGTCAGTGCACGTTAAAGATCCCCAGGTGGTCGAAATTATCTGGAGCCCTCCATTACGGCGTCTCTCATAGCCTGAGTCACTTTGGGACGTTAAAGATCCCCAGGTGGTCGAAATTATCTGGAGCCCTCCATTACGGCACCTCTCATAGCCTGAGTCACTTTGGGACGTTAAACATCTATAAAACGATTAAACCATGAACCAATGCTCAGAAGAAAAAAAGCTATACGAATATGCTTGAGAAAAAAAAAGCAACAACGATGCGGCGTTTTCGCCGTAATTTGTTTCTTTTCTTTCGTGCCGTTTCTGTAAACTAGGAAAAGAAAAAAGTCCATGATAAAGTTCATGATAAGTCCATGATAAGTCCATGATAGCAACCCCAAGTTAAATGGCGATTATTGCTCCTGCTCCATCTGCACCTACTTACAATGGCACGCCAGCCAAGGCAATATTTGGAGGCCAGAGAAGTACAGGGAATGGAAATGTGAGCTGACATGGCGAGGTGGCTGCATCGTCGACAACTTTCATAAAATACCTTCCCCGTGGGGTCCCGGCATGAGTGATTACAACCTTTGTGCTCTGCTTTTAGAATGTACGAATACAGGGAAAGGAAGAGGAGATATACTTAGAGCGCTTTTCAATCACAGTAATAAGCCGTACATTAGCGGCAAAATATATCAGGCAGCGCACCGTTTCACATTTGGTTCCAGGTCACCGTAGCTCCACGCAGCAGTTTTCGCACATATAGTCTTTTGAGGTCGTTGATTAGGCCCTTGTCAGTTACATGAAAGTGATCTCAATTTAATTTTTGTGTATGTAGTTCGTTTACCTGCGCTAAATCAGCGATTCATGCCATATCATGCAACGGTATTCGCGATGCTGGAAGTTTTTGCTCCTCTTTGCGTTGCGTTCTCTATACCTTGTTTCTTCTTGTCTCCGGGAACAAAACAGTAAATGTAAACCGTCCTGGAGCACTGGCATATTTTTAGCTGTCTACCCACTGCTCATTTATATATCATGCTGTATGACCTAGCAGTGTAAGGCACAAAATGATGAGACATAATAAGACAAACCAAATAAAATAATAAAGCAAAAGGATGAATGCTGCTTGAGGAGTGATTATAAAGTAAGCCAACCCGAAGAAAACCTCACCTAATGTCCACTGTGCACGAACAACAACGCCATTATAATAAAATAAAAGGAACGCGCGATAAGTAAGGAAACATTTCTTCAAGCAAGCTTTCAACGGCTGTACTTCGATACATTATTTTCGCTAGCGCTCAGTAAATTTACCGCCATCGATCACAATGAACCGCCTCGACCAAAAAGGTACAAGTTAGACATATATGTTATTTAGAAACGTTGCGCAAAAGAACTTGCGGATATAAATTACGGCTTGGAAGATGTCTTTGCCATGCTATTTGTCATAAAGCGCATTGCTTTTGCATTTTTTTTTGTCAAAAACGCATTGCCATGCCACAAAGAAACATGAATCACAAAAAAACCTAGTTCTCATCTTTATCTAAGCTACACGTGCTCCGGAAACGCGAGGTGTGTGCGGTAATATTTGCCTTCCGTATTCCAGCAATTTTGCCAAGCTTCTTTTAACAGGCTTTTAAGAGATAATCGTACAGTGTAGTTCAATTTCAACTAAACATCTGCTAACCAAGCTCTGAATGCACCTAGCAGCTCGCAAGTAGCAAAAGCTAGTTATCGGTCGGCTTCTCGGGTCAACGTATATGTTGTATTCTTAAAACTATATGATTCCTGACTCTGCCAGATTAAAATGGGGACTTAAGCAGGAATTTAAGTTGCAACGTGAGGCACTGGAGCCAGATATGCGCAGTGAAATCAGGGAGCTAAAATTGGAGCAACAAAACATTACCAAAAGCCTTGAGTTTGCTTTCAGCACTGTTGAAGTATTAAAATCTCAACTAAAAATGAAGCTGCAGAACACAAAAAGCTAAAAAGTGAAAATAAGTTCTTGCATGTCAGGTGAATTAGCCTTGAAAATAAAAATCGCGATATTGAAATCCGTCTGGTAAACTAGGAACAGTATTCAAGAAATTTCAACCTCGAGGTACGTGGGGTAGAAAGCACCAAGATGAAAACATTACCAGCATCATCTCCCAAATCGGCTGGCTCATAAATGAAAGCATTTCTGAGTCTGACCTATATGCCTGCCACCGTATGCTTACGCGAGATGCTGATAAAAGCCATATCATCATTCAGTTCAAGTCAGGTGCTAAGCGCGACAGGGCACTGATTAAGGTAAGAAAGCTATGGCTTAAAAATACTGATCTTGGATTTGACGAGACCACTGCCATATACATAAACGAACACCTTTTCCCCACGCTTGAACTGCTTTTCGGAAAGGCTATCAGCAAAAAGAAAGAGCACGAATGGAAGGCTGTATGGACACAAAATGAAAAAAAATCCTTGCCCGGAATACCGATGAAGCGCCGATCATTCAAATCAGACATTAAGATGAGCTTGACAAAATACGCTGAACGCTTTCGATATTGCAGCTTGCTCCTCAAACATGGAATATTTTGAGTTTGTGTTGCCCCATAACCTTAAACTTCAAAACACCTTGCAAACATCAGTTCTGCATATCAATGCTCGGCCTGCATCTAACCACACGGATGAGATATCTTACTTTCTAGATCAGTTTTCAATAAAATTTCATTACATAATCATGTCTGAAACATGGTACCACAGTGACATTAAATAGTCGATTTTACTGGTTACAATCGGTTTCTTGTAAATCGGTCATGTGGGCGTGGAGGTGGAGTCGCAATCTATGCTAAAGATAGCCTAAAATGCGAAATAATCTCCAATTTCAGCGTGACAACTGACGACTATAAGCTTATCACCTTGCGTCATTACAAAGAAGTTGTTTCCGTCTTGTACCGTCCTCCACAAGGAAATATCAAAGCGTTTCTGAATAAACTTGATGACTTATTGGAATATGCCAGCAGAAAAATTAACGTTTTATCAGATAATAATCATGCAACTGAACTTAGAAATATGATTCAAAGTTCTGGCTTCACAAACCTGATCACCTCGCCAACCCGTGTTACATTTTCAAGCTGCTCTGCCCTTGACCTTCTAATTACCACGAACACATGCATTGTTACCAGTGCTGGCACTGTTACAAGTGACATCAGTGACCACTGTCCTGTTTTTATGACCTATGTCAAAAACACAAACTTAAGCCGAAAACTCGCAGAATCATTCAGTTTTCAGCATATCTCGAACAACTCGCTCCAGTCGTCTAAAAACAGTATTAGTACGTGTGACTGGAACCCTGTGTTTAAGAAAACTAAATTTGATAAAGCATACTCCAAATCCATAGAAATATTTACGAGAGTGTATACAGCACACTTCTCATTTAGAACACTAAAACGTTCTAAAAAGGCGAAGAAACCTTGGGTGACACGCGGGCATCTGGAAAAAATCCAACAAAAAAACCGTCTGTACTTTGTTTCTTTGCACACAGACGGAGGAAAACCTTAAAGAATTTAAAACCTTTAGAAATAAGCTAAATACTACGCTTAGGCAGGCAAAGAAAGCTTATTACGAGCATGTTTTTTTCCCACATAGGTCAAAAAACGGCCAGATATTATTTGGAAAACATTAAGTAATGTACTCGGTAGAGGTAAAGGTGATTCGTCTCCAGAAACTTTAGCAGTTAACGGCGCCGACCTAAGTGGAGAAGCTCTTGCTGGTCATTTTAATCACCACTTTACCAATGTCTCAAATCATAGCAACTGCAGCTTAAGAACATTGCCCGCAATGAGCATCAGTACCCCTGAAACCATCTTACTTCGCCCGATGGACAAAACTGAACTACACAGATCATTTCTATGCTTAAAAAACAGCAAGGCTCTTGATTATGACAACATACAAATACAGCCAATAAAGTACTCGATTGAATTTCTGAGCCCAGTACGGTCTTATAAATTTAAAGTAGCAATAGAGCCGGAAATCTTTCCTGAGGGCACGAAGCAAGCAAGAGTCGCTGTAATCTTTAAAGGTGGAAGCAGAAATGAAGCAACTGATCATCTACCGATTTATATAATACCTGTTTTCTCCAAAAGACCAGAAAAGATCATTTGCTTACGCCTAATAAATTTCTTAGATAAATCTAGGGCGCGAACCGATTGCTAGTATGGATTCAGAAAAGGCAAATCTACGGAACCAGCGCTGCTTTCAATAAAATAAAATTTATTACAGGGCATTGAAAATTGAACATATATGCTTGGTCTTTTTGTTGACTTAAGCAAAGCTTTTGACTGTATCGACCATACCATACTCCTTAAAAGATTCGTTTCATATGGCACCCGTGGAAAATCTCATGCCTTCCTTAGCTTGTATCACATCAATAGAAGCCAGTGTGTCTGTATTAGCAACCAACAGTCATCCTTACTTTCAATATTTTCTGGTTTACCACAGGGGAGTGTATTGGGCCCGCTTCTGTTTAACTTATACATAAATGACATAGTTCATATTGACAACAGTGTTAAGTTCATTATATATGCTGATGATAGTACTGTGCTTATTTCTGGTAATGATCCCAACGCCCTCGTGTAACATTGTAATGATGTAGTTGAAAAATTGTCTGTCTTGTCTTAATTAAATCGCATAAAAGTAAACGCCCAGAAAACGAAAGCTATTTTATTTTGAGCAAGAAATAAGAAATTCATTTTAGAAAATTCTCAAATGATTCAAGATAAAAATACTGACCTTGTGGAAACTCACAAAATTCTCGGTGTCTATTTTTCTTGCCATTTGAGTTGGGACACTCATGTCAACTATGTTACAAAAAAAAAATATCTCTTCACTGACTGGAGCTTTGTCGCTATGTCGTACTGTTCTGCCGCAAAAAAGTTAAACTTGTTAAACTTCAGTTATATAACGCATTATTTGCCCCGCACATGAGCTACTGCAGTTTAGTGTGGGCAAGAACCACAAGAGCAAATATTAAAAAGATAATAGTTCTGAAAAAAAAGGCAGATTCGCTACATAGCTCATATTGATCGTCAGTCTACGACAAGACATCGCTTTGCAAAATACAATATTATTAGTCTTGGCCATCACTATGAACACCGCTTGTTACATGTTTTCTATTTTTCTCAGCATAACAGCCAGAGTTTCCTTCGTTCGATGAATTGCTGCAACCTAAAGCTACACCTTCTTTAACTCGAATTTCTGAACCCTGTATAGTCCCATACTTTCGCACTTAGTACACATTGCAATAATTAAAACAAACTCTGCCGGTCTGATTAAAAAACCCACGGCAGCGAGCGTGGCTCGGCTTGGGCTAGTAGGCAGGCCCGTGAACTTTCCTTTTCCGTCTTCCTCTAAGCAACAGCAACGCAAACATGCAGCCCTCACATCCCCAAAAGAGCTACGAGTACACTTTTCTTAGTTGTAATTGAGAAGAATCAATTGTGAAAAATCTTGCAGCAGGTCTGTATTTTCTGATGCCTTCTACTACACAGTGCTGTAATTGATGTTACTGTACTCTGTCATCAATGTCTGATGCCACATTGTAAACGGCTCCAGGGCCCAGTCAAGTTGCAGGCAGCAACTTTTAGCCCTGGAGACCGTCCAGTATTCTGGTAAATAAAGAACTGAATGGAATTGAATTGAATTGAAATACAGAGTGTATGTATATTTAGATAACGTGACTCTTCGGACATCAGAAAATGTTCCTCCGTGAGAGCAGTTTCGGGGAATTTGGTCCATGGTTTCTAGACTTCACAGGTTTATGGTCGTATTCGTAAGCACTGCAATCTATTGGTGCGCTTTGAGTTTCGTCCTGAATGCCTCCGGGTAGGGAAATGATAGTTTCGTTTCGTTTAGAGTGAACTCGATTGGGACTCATTCGCACAGCTAATACTGTCGCCGGTTTGGAACGAAAACTAGATTGGCTGGCCTGTTCAAATTCAAGTCTACTCTCCAAATACGCCGGCAGAGTTTGCAGCCACGGTTTCTCTCATGTGATAAAGCCGTAACAAGACGACATTATCGATCAGCCCATTAAACCTAATTTCTACACCCAAAAACTTATTACAGCTAACGATGTCGAAAAGTAAAGAAGTTTTCGCCACTCGACTCCAGAAGGCGGGATTGATGCCTGGATTAATTTGGTTCGTCCTCTTACGTTCGCACACTATAATCTGCAAAGTAATAGCATTCTCTGTTTCGAAAACAATACAGCAGAATTGTGAGTCGTACGCGCTTTACTGAGAGCAAATGGCGCTGCAAGTGTATATTAGGCACCGGAAAGTAATTATTGTGTTCGACCACGCGCAAGGCTCTGTATGAGCATTTTGCTAACGTCTCGGCTACAGTGTGGTTTATACTGCCTCTCTGGGACCCTATAAATTCAATATTTTGAATCTGGAGTTCCCGCCGGGCATACGTGGGTCGTAATTAATGTGTCATATTGGAAACAGCGTGCCGCGCATTCCAATCTTACTTTTCGGCGAGAGATAAAAAAAAGAAACTAGGACTCGTTTCTGTTCTGTTTATTTTTAATTTGACACTTTTCTAAACTTTATGGCTTGCTTCTTTGCTATGTTGAGGAACTTACGGAACTACTAAGTAATAATTATGCATCGTGTCCTGTGCGAGAACGCAATAAAAAGGCACTTGCAATTATAGCGTTAATTAACGAGAATCCTACCGGGCAAATGCCATTCAAGAACAGATACAAATTACAGAACTTTTATACAGGCGTTTGGCGTTTGTTTTCTCTCTCTTCTGTTTGATGGGGAGTGGCGCTGAAACAAGCATACTCCGGTGGCTCAAAAAGCCAGTAATGACAATCACGAAGGTAAGAAGATAATTTGTCTTCAGATCTCGCGCAGGAATTGTTGCATTTATAACAGGAACGCGAAGAACTCGCGTAAATTTGGAGGAATGTTAAGGTATCCGGCGCCTGTTCGAAATAACGTAATCAACGAACTATTCCTTGCAGTTATATGTGGAACAAGAAGCGGCTGCATTTAGCTTCTTCTGAAAGGACGGGTGATTTATCTGGTGCTTGTTTAAAGCTTCCATAAAAAAGAAAATGTGCATCCCATTTTTTTCAGCAAATGAACTCGCTAGCACGTGTACATTTGCTCGCCTCTGATGTCGACAGCAGAATCTTCACTTTTGATCACGCCGAAGGAATCAGCTTTTTCTTACTCCCGAGCGGCTGGGCAAGACTTCGCGGTTGGTAAGGTGTATTCCACTACAGCCCTCTGATAAAAAAAAAATGATAGTGTCTTTGGTAAGCCTAATGTGGTGTACATGCAATAACATATCTTAGTTCACTGAAATACTTCGAGGATAAAACACGCCGCATATTTTGCTGATGCCCATGGATTTAGTTTACACAGTGCAAAATGTGTAAGCCTGTTACTTCACAGGCTGCTTCAATGTCCTTTAGTTTACACGAGCCCAAACTCACCCCTATGAAGTAGTAGCGGCAGGTAACGAAAACAGACTGCAGAAACGGAATGAATGAATAAGGCTTTTCTTGCAAGCAAGAGATGGTTCCCGGCTGCTGTTGGGGAATTAGGAGGGATGGGGAGTGAATGTGCAGAGACAACTTTTAGGCGGTTTGTTTCAAAGCCTTCCGAGCTGAGCGTCGCGAGTATAAGCGAAATAAAAATATTATTTCTTGAGGACTGGCAGAACAGTAAGGTATTACTGTTGGTAGATGCTAAGCATGTTTAGCATTGTTTGTCACGCTTGTAATTTTCTGACTGCAATGCTAGACTGTCACGCAGTAAAATTATGTTGTCACTTTCGTGGTCCATTTACTTTTCCGGCCGATAGTACATTCACTCAATTACGCACGAAACAAGTTTGCGTAGGCTTTAGGAACGGACAAAGTCTTGACTCCGCAAATGTTGCTCACGGCGGGGAAGAACACTACTTACCTGCTGAACTATCGTATCGTGTGGTCAGCCAGTGTGCATTACATGAGTGGTAAGCAGTACTTTTTTCCCTGTGTATTACGAACGCAGTTATTCGAGCATTCTTTCGCATTGATGTTGAAATTCCCGACGATGACCACAGGCGTTTGGTGTTGTCTTGGGCCGTGCACATAGGTGAACAGTAGTCTTTTAAGATCAGAATAGTAGCTTCCATGGTGGTTTAGCGGTTTGTTCGGGTCGAAGAGTTCTTGCAAGGCAAAGAGTACCTTCAAGCCATTTTCGCGCTCAGTGGCAGACTGCCTCACGTGACGCTTGTTCTTGTCACTTTCGCACAAGTACGTCGACGCCTAACGTAACCCCATTTTTCTAAGCAAGGAATCGGCTCGTTTCTCTTTTAGCAATTAATCACTTAACAAGACTCACTCACTCACTCACTCACTCACTCACTCACTCACTCACTCACTCACTCACTCACTCACTCACTCACTCACTCACTCACTCACTCACTCACTCACTCACTCACTCACTCACTCACTCACTCACTCACTCACTCACTCACTCACTCACTCACTCACTCACTCACTCACTCACTCACTCACTCACTCACGAAATTCTTTCCTTCATTCTATGCAGAGCGAGCTGTCTGGGCGCCGACCCCAGATGACTGCCTTCACTTGCTTTGAAGGGTGACGACGCCTTTATACTAACGCGCAGTACGTTTAATCGCTCCTGAAAATAAAGTTACCTGTCTCGCATTCATAGCTCTCATTCCTAGTTCAGAAGCAAGCCTCATAGCGATTTTTCTGCAATATGCGACAAAGCAACCCTGCGCCTTCGCCTTCGCCGATCATGAAGAGGGATCTCAGCCTCGCGCCGACGCCCGCGTCCCGTTAGCGGCTGTCGTTGCAGGGTCGTCGTCGCGGTCCCGTGTTGCCAGTCTCCCGAGGCGGCCACCAGTACCAAAATAACGCTCGCCCCAACGGCGCGACCTGCGCGCGCAGAGCGTGCATCTCGCGAAGCGGCTTCACTGCGCGGTGGTGCACCGGGCCAACGCCGCTCAGTCCCGGCTGTTGCTGCGCGCGAAAGAGCGCTAGGCTTCCCGCGAGGAAAAACACGGGGACGCTGCGAGCGCGCGAACCGCCGTTCACTGGATTAACGCCAAAGCCTATACGTGCGAGAGGCACGCATTCCGTCGCCCGTGTGTGTTTGTGTGCGTGTATTTGGCGCTACGCAATTTTCGCAGAAACCGCGAACTGGACTTGATGAATTGCTCTTCAAGCCACGATTTTTTTTTTCAATGCTGTTTTAGCCCTTTGCTTGAACTCACTCTGCGCGTTGCGTTTGCAGCCCGGAGAAAGTAGGCTGACTGAAGGAAGGCGGAGCAGAAAGCGTGCAGCTGTTGGGAGGCAGAGAAAAATTAAAAGTAAAATCGTATTTAAACGATTCACCCTGTTCCGTAAACAATCAAAGTGGCGTGCCGAAAAAAAGGTAGAGATGAAACCAGAACAAAATAGGAATGAATTAAGGAATTCGGGCCAGCGAGAGGCACGTTGGGATTGGCTGCCTCAATTTCGCAGACCCGCGCAGTGCTTAATGAATTGCACTCGGTAGCCCGCCTTCCAACATTGCGTTGCTGTTTTTTGATTTGCCTCGTTCTGAGCTTTGAGTTTGCAGTTCCGAGAAAGAGGGGACCGGAATAGCGGCAGGTATTGGAGGAAGTTTATATGTTAAGCAGGCTATATTTCACAATAAGAGATTAAAAAAATTTGAAGAAAAGTTGAATGCATCTAACTGACTCGACTTGTTCTGCGAACGATGGAGTCGGTGTGGAGAAGACGGAGGGATTTTGAGACGCGCGTGCCGTGGTTTCGCTTTAGGTTACATGCAGCTTTGATTAAGGGGGTTTGTAACGAAGCGATACACGTTGATGATTGCGATGCCAAAGTTATGCAAATTGAAAGTGCTTCGGTGAAAATGGTTCCAAGAAGGAAGCACAACGACCAGGCGCGTGTGGTCAGCCTGTCGCCAAGACGAATATGGTACACGGCGACTGTACGACGAAACAAACAAGCATGTCTGCCGTATACCAGCATTCAAAGCAGTACCTGAATTTTGAGGCGTGCAGTGGTAGTTTGCCTGTTAGAATTTTTTTCTCATCTTGAAGACATTTCCTCCTTCAGAAGCTCGATCCTAGTTACCAAAACCTGAATACTTATTTCTGAAAATTCACAACTGCGATGGTTTTTATTCTCTTTATACAAGTTATGTCTCATTTTAATTTGCTGCCCTTTTCTATTTCCAAAGAGGCTTTTCTCTCCCCGAATCCCCTTCAAATGAACAGGGTTGTCATTCAGCGGGTTTAAAATTTCCTCTAAAATCTCTGTTTTTTCTATTAAAGAGTTTTTTCTATACCGGTTTCTTTTACCCTTCGTTCGTGTTAGTTCCTGTTCTACTTGCTGAACATGCGGAAATGCATTGGAAGAAAATGATCAGTAAAAAATCTGGCTCATTAGGAGATACTCGACAGGACATCTAGCGTACTTCAAAGATACTTTACCGTTCAGCAGCCTATCTAGGAGCGGCGACAAGATGTTGCGTCAGCTGATGCGTACCGGATAATTAATATGCCGTACTTCCTACTGTAAGGGCCATGCCGTATAGAATACATGCTTCGCGGTCGCATGTCGTTTTAATGCAGGTTTTTTGTCCTCGGCGTTTCCTTCAAGGACTCCGACGAGCGTTTTCAGGCTGCTTTTATTTTTCAGTTACTCAGCAGCGTGTTAGGCATTTCCGTTTGTTTGTATAGCAAACCCAGTTGAAGAAAGGGACAATTTTTGTCGGAATTTCTAAAGAAAGTTTTTCCTGCCAGAGGATGTCCTAAAACCAGTGTGTGAATATGTTCATGATTACATCATTTCATCAGGGAGATTTTTCTATTAGTTATACTTTCCAAAATTATACCCGCCGCGGTTGCTCAGTGGTTACGGCGGTTGTCTATTGAGCCGGAGTTCCCGGGTTCGAACCCGGCAGCGACGGCCGCGTTTCAATGGAGGCGGAACGCAAAAGGCGCCCGTGTGCTGTGCGACGTCAGCGCGCGTTAAAGATTTAATAATAATAATAATAATAATAATAATAATAATAATAATAATAATAATAATAATAATAATAATAATAATAATAATAATAATAATAATAATAATAATAATAATAATAATAATAATAATAATAATAATAATAATAACAATAATAATAATAACAATAATAATAATAATAATAATAATAATAATAATAATAATAATAATAATAATAATAATAATAATAATAATAATAATAATAATAATAATAATAATAATAGGTTTATTGGGGAAAGGAAATGGCGCAGTATCTGTCTCGTATATCGTTGGACATCTGAACAGCGCCTTAAGGAAAGGAATAAAGGAGAGAGTGAAAGAAGAAAGGAAGAATGTGGTGCCGTAATGGAGGGCTTCGGAATAATTTAGACAACCTGGGGATCTTTAACGTGCACTGGCATCGCGCAGCACACGGGCGCCTTAGCGTTAAAGATTTCCAGGAGGTCGAAATTATACCGGAGCCCTCCACTACGGCACTTTTTTCTTCCTTTCTTCTCTCAGTCTCTCCTTTATCCCTTTCCTTACGGCGCTAATCAGGTGTCCGCCGAAACTGTGCGGGACAGTTACTGCGCCATTTTCTTTCCTCAAAAAGCAAAAAAGGCTTGACATACAATTTCATGCACGTCTACCTTAATTGCGTCAATGAGTCACTATTGTTTGAAGGTGCAAGTCACCTTGGCCAACCCCCCCCCCCCCTTTCCGTGGGAATGTGCCACTATACCAGAGGTCAACAACAAGAAAATTTCCTATTAATCTGGTACATAGATGTGTCGCAACATCTGAAACGCCTGTCTAGGAAGCGAAATTTTCTGTAATACCCCACGGTTACGAATCATTACTAAAGAAACTGGCTCTTTCTCAAAGAGAAAGTTTCCACATCATAAGCTACAGAAAGTATTGTCGCTATCACCAAAAGGTTGTGCTTACGACAGAAAGACAAATTCATGCGAGCGATGGGCCGGGAGCCGGTGCTTCCGGTAAACACGCATCTCCTGCATGTTGGCGTCCGTCGATAAGAAGCGTTATTTCTGACAAGCGCTACTCAGCCTTTCCGAGCCGCATCGCACATCCATTCGCCCTGGTTTTCGCATGCAAATGAGAATCAGCCTTGACCTCGAAAGTAGAAAAGTCAACAAGGCGTTTGCACTCCTACCCTATTTCTCCTTTCCGCGCGTAGGCACACACGGGCGAAATTTCTCAGTCCCGTCTATCGGATGCAAAACAGGCTGCCACAAGAGCAAACCTGCAGAACAAAACTAAACGCTGCAGCGCTGTGCGCTCTGCAACATGCCACTGCACTATGCTATAAAAGCACTGATGAACGTAGGAAAAGCCGGAAGCGACTTTCGAGCAATGGCGTTGTTACAAACAAGCTCAAAATACAAGGTCGCTGTAGATAAGCTGGTAGGAATAAAGTGGTAGCGAACAGAAAAAAAAATTACGCGTGCGCCAGTGTCGCATACGCTTCAGTACAAACCGTACATACACACACGTGCGTTGACAGAGAAGGGGAGGGTAGGGAGGTAGTAAAGATGGCCTTGAGTTAACACTTCTTTCTTTCTCACGCCTCGGGGGTTCGTGCCAGAGTGAGAGAAAAAGCTAGCCCTTGGCAGTAAAATGTTCCCAATGACCGAGGCTAATGGGCCTTCCGCCTCTAGTCAATGTATACTAAAGAGAACGCCCCGTGGGTGTGCAGCTGGGAGGGGAAAGAAGGAAAAGAAAGAAAGGGGATTGACGCGTTCTGTTTGGTTTTTCACTCCTCGGCTCTTCAACAACCCTCCTGCTCGCGTTTCTTTTCTGGTCGCGAAAGTGCGGAAAACAACGGGACGGTTTTAACGACTCCCTTGTTTTTTTAAGCTCCCTCATAAACGAAGGCCACACATTGTGAAAGGGAAAACATGCCGGATGCTTGAAAAAATGTGGGATAAAAAAATACCAAAAGGGAATCTTTTCTCGGCAACAGGAAGAACAGTATTTTTGGGAGATTCGCATGCAGTGTGCATACCATGGTGTATGTAGTAATACACCCTTGTTCAGTTGCTTGGATGCTCAGGCGCCATGCATGACGTCAGTCTCATTGGGAGCTTGTCGAAGAAGAGTGGACTACCTTGCTCTATACTGAGAGCAAATTCAAGGTGATGCAGAGGGCATGTATTATGTTGCTTGCCCTTTTCACTTGAATCTGAATGTAAAATCTCTTGGAGTGACATTACTATTTTTTTTCGCATGTGGGAGGTGCAGGGTTCGAATACCAGTGCTGTCGGGTAACCATCGGGGATACAATGGATACAAGCCTTCCCCTTGCCTGATGTTCAGCTTCCTTGAGGCGAAAAAATCATGTGCCATGACGCTTTTTGGCTACAGACGCTGTTGCGCCATAAAAATCATCATCATTCCTGCTTTGTTGGTAACATTGTGGGCTGTGATTGCGACGTCGCCGCTGCCAAAATAGCTCGTGGCTTAGTCAAGCTATGCAGAGAGCTTTTTGCCAGAGATGCCATTGACATTGGGGAAATGATGAGAATAAATTTGATTTGATTCGAAAAAAAGAATAAAGAGATCAAGACTAAGAAGGACCGGGATTAGACAAATACTGAAATCAGAAGTAGTAACAAGCACCATAAAGGTGCTTTTTGTTGTCACAGCTGGTTCAATCTTTTAAATTTTAATTCGTTTTCAGCATGCGATTAGAGTGCTCCATAATTGTTTGAGGGAAGAATCATCGATGAGAACACGTACCCCAAGTAACTTTCTGGTATTAACATTTCTCTTATTATTTTTTTCTTTGCAGGAAGAGGGCTCCAATAGGTACGGGAGCTTTATCAAGGTTTGTGCGCCTCTGAGTGTCGTACGTTTCGCGATATGAGTTCGGATAATAAAGATAAATTCAATTCAGTGAAAAACTTAGGTCAATTAGTGTTCGCCTGTCGGTTCCTTAGGCCTCGTTGCCGCGTCCAAATGCATCGTCGCCTCTCCGCGACAGAACAAATATTGCAACCTGGGGAAGATATGTGCTTAAAATGTCTCTCTAGATGACGCTTGAGGAAAAATGGGACATCAACACCAATGGCGAGAAAGCACATGCGCGCTGGAATACTCTACTCTGCCGTGTCATTGAGTGTCCCCAGATTTGATTTTCCTTCGAGAGCACGTATTTTCAAGAAAACACAGGCTTACAAAACGGCAGCGGTCACCGCGCGGAGCGCTTGCCGTAGAGCAAACGCTACCAATTCCAATCCGTCAGAAGAATGAACAAGGAAGAAAGAGAGAAAACATTTATTAAACGTCACATTTACGCCTCGCTGCATGTAGAAGGCACACAATCTAAACAGAAAGGAGTAGAAAGGAAGTAAGAGGACAGCTTACTCTCTTCTTACTCCCATATAGGCGAATTCGTGTTTAGAGTGTAGGTGTAGGCTGGTATTGCTGGTTGAGCGACAAGTGGGTGATGCAGGCCAGAAGACTGCTGGCCAGAATGCAACATGTGCAGCAGCCCAGTTCTTTTTATATGTAGGCAGGAGGGTGAGAAGGAAGGAGGGTTGAGGTAGTGTGTTGAGGTTGAGGTTGTGCCCGGGGCCCGTGGGCAATGGAGGTCGAGCATGTGGCGGTTGTAAAAGGCGCACGGAAGATAATTATGTCACGCTTGTCCAATGTAAGCAGATTATGACAAAACTAATGCACCAGAAGCACTGAGTAGGGACTGAGAATTTGAATTCTTGAGGCGTAATGTATCACCTTGTATGAACTCAGAAAAAAAAAGAAACGGGCAAATGTTTTGTTGCTTCTTAGCAAAAGCAAGACACTGGTCATAAGTTTTCGTCTATAAATTTTACGGGCTACATTAAAAAGCGTTTCTGAGTATTAAACCAGTGCCCTGAACGTTATCAGTAGTCCAGTGGCAAGTTCCTCTGCCAAACCCCCGCCTTTTCCTACTATTAAATTTAATTGTTCTGTGGCGATGATGTCAACAGCCAGCCAAGTAGTCAAATAAACAATAAAGTTGTATTGTATAAAGCAAACATGAACCCATCGCTAAAAATACATAACTGAGGTCAAAACTAAACAACACAGAATTCTCACGTTGTTCTCGCGGAAATATGTTTTAGTTTTTTAAATGTTAGAAACAGCTACTTGAGATCTACCTCTGTGCCATATATTCACGCCACTTGCCCTCATTCCACTGGGGCTACGTGAAAAATGAAACAGCGATCCCATGTACAAAAGCGGGACAGGCTGAAGGAAGAAGAATATTCAACAGTTAAATCTTCTCTTTATGAATCAACGTTTCCACCTTGCTTTTCCGCCAGCTGTGTCTTGGTTTCCTCTAGGGTTAGCGCATCTCACGCCTGCGGGCCCTGCAACGTAACCACGGGCAGTGTGCACACTTCAACCGGCCGTCGAGTCAGTAGATTTTTTTCTTTCAACTAACGCTTCCCGCTGCTACAGCTCGCTCACCCTCGGCCACTACAAGCGGTGATTCGTTTCTCGGAGCCTCGCGTGCTGGCAGCACGCAGCGTCGCCTCTCAAAAACACAGACACCCCTTGCACGCACCCTAGTCAGCTCTCTCAACATCTGCTGACGCGGTTCAGCGGTGCAGGCGACCGCGCGCTGCCTGCTAGCACCGCTTGAGCGATCGGTGTTGTTGACCGGGGGATCGGTCACGGGCTGGCCGCTCAGACGGCTACAGCGAGACGCTGCGGTCGGTGGCGTGCCGACGTGCGTAAGTTGTTTTCGCCTACTCGCGCAACCGACGAGGGTGACAAATTGAGAAGGCGGCTGCGTTTCCAGCGTGAAGGCTAAATTTGTAGGTCCCAATCGTCGTTCATTACTGCATCTCTCAGAGTATGCAAGTTCTCAGTGCGGGTTTCCATCGATCAAATGAACTCGGTTCCGATTCTGAGCTGTAGAGCGTGACAAAAAGCGCCTGTGGTTGATAGCGATGCGCTAAATAATAAAATAAACTGGCCAAATCTCAGTTTGGCTGGAAATTTAACGCAGTGCGCCCAACATGGGGAAGCGCACTGATAATCGTGTCGACCAATGCTGCTACGCACGCACGCACGCACGCACGCACACACGCACACGCACACGCGCGCACACGCACACACACACACACACACACACACACACACACACACACACACACACACACACACACACACACACACACACACACACACACACACACACACACACACACACACACACACACACACACACACACACACACACACACACACACACACACACACACACACACACACACACACACACACACACACACACACACACACACACACACACACACACACACTCTCTCTCTCTCTCTCTCTCTCTAGTGTTCCTGCATATGCTCCCGCAGGGGAGCATATACAGGAACACTAACACACATATCTTGTGCGCGCCCTCTACAAAGGGACATGCCACAATATCATCATCATAATCATAGGATACTCGCGGCATAGATGAAACATTAACGAGCTAAAGAAATTGACCAATACATTTTTAGTTATTCATGTGATGTGCGCAGTGGTGACATAAAACCATCGAGGTCAGATCCAGCAGGTTCTCACTGTTTTTAAGCGGCTATACGCTGTTTCAAAGACGGCGATGTTTTAGAAAGCATTTTGTTTGGATACGATGGCAAAACTACCGCAGCGGTGGCCTAGTGTTCTGAGCATCAGCCTCGCATGCGGGAGGTGCGGGGCTCGATCCCCAGTGCCGCCAGGTGCCCACCGGTGACACAATGAGTACAAGCTTTCCCCTAGTCTGGTGCTCTGCTTAATCAGGATGAAATGCTTGGGAAATAATTCTTTGACCTCAATTTGAGTAGATCAGAAATACTTTGTGCCAAAGATGTCCTTGCGCCATAAAAATCCATCATCATCATCGTCACGACGGCAAAACTCAACTCGCTGACAGGAGGCAATGAAGAAAGAAAAAAAGCTGGAGATAAAGAACGAAAAAAAGGAACGAAGGAAAGGAAGGAAGCAAAGAGGGAGGAAAGTTATAAAAGATTGAAAGAAACCGCCCAGGATTGCAGTCTCCTTAATCCATAATTCAGCATTATCAGACAAACAAACGAGTAAAAAATTCCCAGGAATGTTTATTTACATTATGAGTAGGCAAAACGACAACATTAGAAACTGTGGATGCCTTTACGAGAAGTGACGTCACTTAGTCTGGTGACTTCACTTAAATTCAGCCAATCGGAATTATCCAGTTTGATGACGATATTTTTCTGCAACCAATTGGTGGGTTTGGTGACCGCCGCCGCATTTTGGCTCCGTGAGGCTTCTAAAGCTACCGCATTAAAAATAAATGACTGAATCCTTCCATTTACATTTATGTGTTCGGTAATAAAAACCACGTTCCGCAGTTCGCCTTCTGCACAACCCATTTTGCGAGCTGCTGCAACTTTCGGGCAGTTCTTAACTATGACTGCGAGATTTGCGAGCTTATTTTATGCGAGCTTTCGAACATGGCTTCGTGCGGGCAGGCTACGGTATGAACTTGCGTGGAGTTGGGCAACCGCTGACTCGGAAAACTTAAAATTGCGCTTCGCTTCTTGGAAGCGTTATACTGCGAAAGAAATGCGGAAAAGAGAAAATTATAATGCGAAGGAAATGGGTTTTCGCGCAATACGAGTTTCGCAACACAGCGAAAGAGCACGAACGGCCTCCGCGTTAAATAATTCGCCCCAGCTCGCTACAGTGGTGCCATTTGCGGGACATTCCCTGGTAATATTGCCGTATTGCCCAGCCTCCTCCACTACTGAATAATCTCTGCGAATGCGTCCAAACAGGCGTGGCCTTCTTGCTGATAAGCCAAGAAGAAAAAAATGACGGCGAATTGCATTCTGCAGCGTCTCTTAGCGCGCAACCGTATATGTGACGTTTAAGCGGAAGAAGCCGAAGAAAAAGACAAACTTTCACAAACCGGGGAAAGAAAAAAGAACAAAAACGGCGACGTACAGTCCAAAAGTATTTTTGCCTTTCTCTTGGAAAGGTGCAGTTTTCGTTCGCGAAAACTTGTACATAATTTGTGTGAGAGTCTGAATAACTACCAAAAAGCCCTTTTGACAGGTGCCTTATATCGTCTCGCTGCACACGGCGGTACAGACTCACTAGACTTGACTCATCGATCCATCTTGATTTAAACGAATATATAGCACTCTTAGAGCCATTTTGTGGGAACGACCAGGTCATTTGGGGGCGCTGCGCACTATTATGAATTTATGGATCTCTACCTGACTCGCCTTTTTAATTAATTTTTTTTGTAGATAACAGTGAATTTTTAAAGTGCAAAGTAAAGAAATAAAAGATGGATGATGGAGGCTTCCAGAGTTGGGCCGGGTTCCCAGACTCAAAGTGCACTTATATTTTGGACTTCCCCCCCCCCCCCCCCCCCTGACTAGTGGGAAGAAACGATATTTGTTTTGTAATTTATCGCCAATATTTCCTTTTCTTGTGACCCGCTGCCCTCTACACCAACGCGGCAGCCCTGGCTAGCCTCGGACCAGCCGGCGAACTCATGCCCAGAAATATTGGACAAGGGAATTTTTAAACAGGGAATAGCTTATGAACGAAACTTTCTCATATATCGTAAGATTTCTCCACAAGAATCAATATACCCACAGATCTCCCCTCGGGAGTGTTGCATTTTTTTTGCTATTAAGATTTTTGGTATCGTCTAAAAATTCCCCTTTGGTTTTCTATAGCCGTCTTAAATACTCGATGCGAGTGATGGACCAACATAAAAAACAAAGATTTTGCTGCGAATCGGAAGAATAATTCATTGCCATCCATATTTTCATAAAAGTACCCTACAATATTCCACACAATTAAAAATTGATGCCAAGAATACTGAAGTCGAGTTGTCTTTAGTGAGCCTAGCGCAGCATTTCCTCGACGCTTAATGCCGCTTCCAATTACAGGTATTCCTCTATTTTACTCTATTGCTGTTATGGTTATTATGAAAGAGAACACTGTGCCAGTTGACGGGAAGAAAATTGTGAGCAATGCGCCTTCGTACAGATGCTCCTAAGGGCAGAAAAATCTCGACAAGTAAGAGAATGTTGAAGCAGTACCGCTTGAAGCAGTTTCGCTTTTAAGAGTTTATTCCAGGAAAACTGAGGGGTTTTTTAGAGTTCAAATATCCTTACAAAATTCAGAAATCAGCAGTTTTTGCTTCGCGATGCGCAATACAAGAAGTTTTATAGTTTTTATTCTGTTGCAAGCTTGAAGCGACAGTCGTCTCATACAGAAATATATGCAGCGCCGCTAATATACATGCGAGACGATTTAGCAGCTAATGTGTTCCGCGGCTGTTGTGCAACTGGTTGTAACATCTGCAATCGTACTTTCGCATGTTTGCGCCCACATTTGCTGCACGATACTTTCTGTTTAGGGCCGAGATTACCGTTAACGTCCTTTCGACTTTCAGACTGGGTGCGAGAAAAGCCTGAGCATTCAATGCTCAGCCTGAAATAACCGGGGCGCCTTGACCATGCGTCCGCTAGAACGGCATTGCTTCGACAGCTCTCACACCTTATACAAGCTATGCTTTGCAGGAACTCTGGTGCAAGACAGGAAACACTGTTGCCTTTTTTTTTTGCAGAGAGAGCAAACACTGGCTCGCATTCGAGCGTAGAATGCTCCAGTTCATTCTGTACCTTCAAGCTCGGGTTTATGACTTCCACTCGGTGCCGGAATGGCACGCGAGCATATGGCAGTTCACTTGCCCTATTTCATTTTACGGTGCTCCTTAACTTTTATGCCGAACAGACAGACAGAAAAACTTTATTGAGCAAGTGAGTTTTAGACCCAGCTGGGTCCCTGGGCCACTGCGCGGTCCCGCACTGCATCAAATAGGTCATGCCGGGACATGACGTCGGCAGCTCGAGTCACCGCAGCAAGCTGCGATGTCGGGTCTGCAGACATGAGCAGGACCTCCCAGTCCTCCCAGCTCGAGATGGCATGCTGTCCCCGCGGGGGAGGGTCAGCAGGGCAGCCGAAAAGGAGATGGGAGAGTGTGGCGTGGGGGTCACTGCATAGAGAGCATGCAGGTGATGTGCCGCAATAGTGGAATAAAAGTTGAGGGGATGACAGAGAGCGGGTCTGGAGGCGTCTGAAGAGGATCTGTTGGGAGTCGGAGCGCGGTAAACTACCGAAATGTAGAAATTTCAATAAACTCTGACTCATGCTCGCATTATGACCCCTAATACATTTGCAATCGTAGATGCCTGCTGGAAACTGGTCCATCTGTGGATACGTCCTGGGAGAGATACATTTACATGGCAGGACTTCTCTGCTGAAGAGCTCCAGCTAAATCACAATTTCCTCGTATAAATCCAACTTGCAAAACATTTTACTGAGGACTGTTTTTTGGGAGTTTTCCGAATTTATCCGGAAAAGCAGAACCCAACTTCCAACTTGTTTAGAGGAATCCACAAACGTGCGGTAGATTTTAAATAACGGAGTAGTTACAAGCATCCACCTCAGCTCAATCATAAGGTAGCTGTCGAACCTGATTAAGACAGCATTCACAGAAATTGCTCAGACGAAGAAAAAATCGTCCTAGCGCGGTGACTATATCCGGTGATATCTATAATGTCCGGAATGGATAACTTTGCGTAGAAGTATTTAGGTCCTCGCGCCCACCCGGCTGTGGCTCGTGGATTCCGAATAGTCCTCGGAACAAAACTGCCTCGCTACTCTATAAATACTAAAAAACTACAAATATACCCCAGAGTTGGAGTTAATCTACATACAACAACAATCATTCAGTTTCATCTCGACTCAGAAACCTGCCAGCAGCCATTTCAGATTGTTTCGAAGAGAGGGTTGACTTTTTCGGAAAGCTTTTTTTGCCGCATACATATTTTTTGTGATGCAGCTCAGCACAGTAACTATGCCTCAATCAGAATTCGATTTGCGTAGTACTGATGAAATACGATGCTGTTGAGCGCGCGAAAAAAAATACTGTACTGTTCTCTGAATTGCATTTTGTATGCACAGAATTATAGATCGTTTGCAGCGCACAGTCCTTACGTTTGAGACCTGATGGCGCCCCAGACGCGCTCAGAGCATGGCGCCATTACGGGCCTTTACAACCGTATCAGCCAAAACACTGCCTGTCGAAACGGAACCATCAGACGCTGCAGCCGTCGCGACGAGGCGCGCGCCGAGCAGTCAAGAGGCGTGTAATGGCGGTGTGCTCACGTGATCAAAGATGGCAGCCCCCATAATACGGCGCTGTAAAGCGTCTATAGAGAAAGGAATTATACAAACACTGCAAACATTTAATCTAGCGAGTTCTAGAAACTGTGAGCCGAAACATATGCAGACATTGGAGCAAAGGAGTAAGAACATTACAAGGAGGGAGACTAACGACATGCCAGGTGCCTTATTACCAAAACATGTCTCATATAAGTACGTGGCGTGACCGCCCGGCAAATAGGCGCTGGGGAGCTGTGACATTCGGCGGCACGATATTCCGGTCACCCTTCCTTGAACCATGGTTTCTGTGCTTGTCATGTAACCTCCAATAGTTTGATTATCTGGAGCTGTCCACTAGGGTATCGCAGAAGTCATAGTAGCACGTAAGAATCAATCAATCAATCAATCAATCAATCAATCAATCAATCAATCAATCAATCAATCAATCAATCAATCAATCAATCAATCAATCAATCAATCAATCAATCAATCAATCAATCAATCAATCAATCAATCAATCAATCCATCAGGTCAGTCAGTCACGCAAGAATCAATCAACTAAGCAATCATAGTGGTCTACTTCAACGATGGCGGTCGGTCAAGAACTGCACTCTTGTTAAAGGCGACTCATTCCTCGTTCGCATTACTGACCTTCAACGCATGTCGCATAGCATGCCTATCGCCTTGAAGAATGAACTAAGACGGACGAACACGCGTTGGGACAGGAATGCACCCATGTTGTGCGACTGCGGTGAGGGAGAAAAAAAACAGTAAAAAAACTCGTTCAGTGATTTGCGAAGTTTCAGCTATTTTATGAAAGTAAATGAAAGGAGCTCGTGAGCACACCGCCCAACGCCTCAAGCTTTACATGTCTACATATCAAACCGCTTGCGAACGAAGGGCACCAGAAGAGAGAAACAGACGGAAAGAAAGAAAAAGAAACGACCGACCCTCGGCGAGCAACGAGCATAGTAAGACGAGCTCGGAGCCAAAATTAGGCCCCCTGTTTACTCACTCTCTTGTTTTTCTTTCCATTCAGTTCTTGTGTCAAGCCAGGCGTTCACTTTTTCCTCTCCACTTAATAACGACACAAAAACCCCCTTGCGTAAGGTCTCAAGCCGCATATTCTCAGCTGTTTCTTTCGTCTCTCTTGGCGCAGGACGGAGAGAGTAAAATGGTAAACTGCCTCAATCCAAATGAGTGAACGGGCAGGGAAACCGCTATCTAATTAGCTACCCATCGTGGTTAGGAAAGGAAGGTGGCCCTGAAAGACGGCCGCTTCCAGCACAACCCGCAGGGGAAGGCGTGCTCATGTGAGCATACTCCTAACGATGCGCTCATGTGGAATCTTTCCTTTCCTCTCTGTCCCTCTTAACGTACCAGTGTTCCGGGAGCTCTCTCGGACAAACGCGCCCAACAAGAGCGCAGTCGCTCCAAACACTTCGTGCGTCTCCTCCCTGTGCGTTTCCCGTATACATTTGACCGTGCCAAAATGAGCCTTGTTCCGGACCGGAGCCTTGTCCCAAACAGGGTGCTTTCGAAAGATGCCCTTAGTCAGTTCCCTAAAGCCATCGTAAACACTTTTGTCTAGTTCTGGGAGGCAAGAAAGGTAAAAAAAACCAGGCCAGGGCCTGATCGATACTCTAGAGGAGAGTCGCGTGCCCAAGATTAGCCACGCTGTTTATTCCTTCAGATGAATGAAGGCCGATGGCAGGACTGGGCTCGTCGAGGGGGAAGGTTGGGGAGGGGGCGCATGCTCCTGTCGTCCCGTTTGTCCAGCGATGCATCGAAAGAGGTGAATTACAGTTATTATCTTTAATTGATTGAAAGCGCGAGAGGTGGAAAAGGATGCCCTTCGATACAGCCGTCTACTAGTTGTGGGTGCGGCAGCCGTTCAGTAGAAGAAAGAATAAGTTATGACAGACAATCAGGGTGTAAGAGAAGTAAAAATAGCGCATCTTTTTGGGCCGAGAAGATTGCACCGAATGGTTCTCGTATAATTTAGGCAGTTCTGCGAACAGATCTAGAGATAACGAGCACGCCAAACTATACTCTGTCTCTCGAGAAACTTCCCTGCAGTGCGCAACATACAGCTGCTGTACAGCGCCGAGCAACCACGGATAGATTGCACCGAGTTGTTCTTGGGCGGCATCAAAATCTCAGCGTCGACGGACTAAAAAGTTACGATAGTCATGGAGGAGTTAGCTTTGATGTTGGCCCAATCATGGGTTGCTATTGCACTTGGGAATTTGTTTGTGGGTTCGACCGAGGCCTTACTGGGGCCAGTCCTACGTTCAGTGATGCTGCATGATTTTAATCGAAATGTAGTGGAAGACACGGCGTGCACCGAAGAGAGCAGTTGAGCGGCGCAAATAATCAAGCGATGCACGCCCATACAGGAGTGCCTGGGGAAGTGGTGCTTTCATTTGTCTTCTAAGGAGGAGCAGGTGCTGGTCATCGAGCATGATTGAGCAAATATATCATGTCCGCAAGAAGCATCCAAAGACGCCCCTTCCCCCCTCCCCCTGCTTTTTTCCCTGCACCAAAGGAAAGACAAAAAGGTGGATATAGCAAGATGGGACTGTATGCGGTGTGCGCCGAAAAGAGAATTGCCAGCTCATTTTCGAGCCGAAGAAGGGTTTTTGGCGGAGATGCACTGTAAATGAGAAGAGTAAAAAATGGCTGTGGTTTAGCTCTGGTTAAACATTGAGGGACGCGATAGCTGCAGCTGGCTGAGTGGAACTAGCTCAGTCGAATTGCAACGTCAGTCTTTCGCCGCTGTGTTTCGCTGGGCGTTCCTTCTTCATCTTCGTCCCACTTGACAAGGCGCATGCGCACAGCTGTTGCAGCTCTTGCGCGCCGCGCCGCCGGCAGCAGCAGCTGCTCCGCACCACGTGACCAAACGTGTGACCAACCACCGCACCACGCGATCAACCCACGTGACAAACCACGTGACCAACGGCGTCGCCACGGAGCTCAAGTGGTGCCACGCTGAAGGTTCGATGAGGCGGCGTAGTGCAGCTATCGCTACAGAAATATCAGATGAGAGCACAAGAGGCATCTTCTTTCCATTCATCTTCTGAGACAATGTGAAGGCAAGAGAAGAATATCCTCTGAGCTGCTCTTCTGCATGAGGCCATACGGGTGTGCTTGTTTGCCAGTTAGCGCCAGGTATCCATTCGATATACATCTATGCGATATGATCCACATGATCAATCTCGTCTGGCTCCTGCACTCTCAAAGACGCGAACTGCCATGCGCCCCTTCATCGTATTTTGTACGAAGCTGAGGGATGCGCATGTGCGCACTATCGCATAAGCATAGATCACGTGTTTGTTCAATCCGATGCTGTAGAATCATAGAAACTACACGTGAATGCCTGTAGAGGCGTGGGATTTTGTGCATTCGAGCAATTGTTTTGGAGAAATCAGTGAGGCTTCAACGTGTCAATCAGGGATAGGAGGAGCACTTCCGATCTTTGTAAGCGGCCGACTCGAGAAAGGTTTTGGTTTATGTGGTTTAACATCCCAAAGCGATTCCCACTATGATGACCGCCGTAGTGGAGGCCTTAGGATAATTTCGGCCACATGGGGTTTTTTGTAACGTCCGACGACATCGCACAGTATACGAGCCTCTAGCATTTTGCTTCCATTGAAATGCGACCGGCGCGGCCGGGATCGAACGAGGGTCTTTTGGGTCAGAAGCAGAATACCATATACACTGAGTTACCGCGGCGGCTGCATGAATTTCTTGCATACTTCACGTTGAAGCAGAAAGACCACAATACATAACAGAACTATTTGTGCACACAGGAACGTAAGCCCATACCTCTTCTGCTGCCTATGGAACTTTTGCTTGCCCTAAAATTTCTACTTCTTAGCGCCCTCATTTCTACGTCACTGACGCCCAAAGAAAAAAAAAACCAGTACGGGGTGGAGCGAGCTCGTCACACGCGTCTGGCGAGCTAAATTGCCAATTACGTCGCGCCCTTGAACTTTTCAGACTTGTCTCCATCGCAAATAAGGGAGCTCGCATGCGAAGCGAAATCGGGTTCGATCCTTCTTTCACTGAGACGCCTCTTTGTCACCCTTCGAATTCACGCTACGCCAAAGAAGAATGCAAGCAGAGTGTGCGTTAGCGCCGTCTAGCACTCAATCTTATTTTCTTGGCACCGTCAACGCAATAGTCTAAAAGGTGCGCAATGAACACGTTTGCTTTTATTTTCGCGAAAAAGCCAATTTGCCGTTCAAAGAAATTTCGCCGGTCGCAAAGTAGAACCCATCTTTCGCTCCGGATTGCCGGCGTGTTGTCGAAATTTTCGCCTCAATCTCCTAATTTCTTCTAGTTCTGCACTACTCTAAGTTTTGGTTCCTCCCATGATAGCTTCACTGATTTGCTAGAACTGCGTTGTTTGAGAAGTTATTGCAGCGCGTTTTGTAAGTTAACCGCTTTATAGAATTGCGAAAGGATTCCATGACTTCACCTGCAATGCTGCGCATTGCAGTTTCGTATCGAGTTCTTCTCGGTTCTTGACTTGCATCAGAGTATAGTCAGTTTGGAACACTCGCATTTGACGCTGCCACTGAATGCTGCAGATTGCAATAGGCTTCGAACGCAGAAAGCGTGGAAAAAGGGCCAACGAATCCTAGTATTGGACGCACGCAGGAGAAGTAATTTCAATATACTGTGTGGGTGACTACGCACACAGCAGAGTAATTTTGTTTGTTTGTTTGTTTTTTTCTTAAATAAAACGAACTCTCCTGCGCTAGATGCAACCGTAAGACGACCGACTCCGTCATAAAAGTCCGAGCCGTAACATTCCACCGCTTTTGTCTTCGTTTAGGGGCCTCCATTTACGGCCTGGTTTCCTCCCTAAAAGAAAGGAGGTCATGCTTCGAGCGAAGCCACACACCGCTGTCCTTAGTGGGGGCTAACTTCTCAAGATTCAGCGGGGAGTGCGGCGGCCTGTCGGTATCGTCCAGGCTTCCACCGACGACCCCGGAGAAGAAAACCCAGACCGCGTCTTGTTTCGTTTCGATGTCAACCGTTTTACGACTCCACGGCCTTGAACGACTTCGAAGAATAGACTGTGTATCCCCCAAAGACCACACTGTACAACGCGTGGTGGAGACCTAGGCATCGCCGAGCCGGCGACTCGTTTGCAATCCCCATTTCCACCCTCCTAGTATCCAGGGCTGGCATTCGGTGCAGCGGGTGTAGAGCACTCGTACGCGTTTGCAGCGCCACCACAGGACCCTGCTTCTCCTCCGTCCCCCTCGCAGAGACCTAGGGGCGCCAGCACTCGGAAAAGCGGAGCTTGAAGCGAGCGCAGCGGCTGAGCCCGAATAACGAGATTAGAAAGAAACTTCCAAACAGCAGGTGGCGCAGCTCACGTGCGTGACGAGTATTGAGAGCATGGCTCAGAGCTGCTCTTCCCAACTTTTTTCGCCAGCATGACCTGCTCAAACAGGGCGCACAAGAGCGCGGGTGGCAAAGACAAGGCGAGCTCAAAGGCGGACCCAGTGCTGGCGCGGGGTAATTGGTTCCACGTTGCACTACGTATGTTGTGCGGCGAATCGTAGATGTCTCGCACGCTGGAGGGGCATTCTTAGCCGCCGCTTCTGGCTGCCGCGCAACCATTCTCTTTTATCTCGTACGGTGGCAGCAAATACGACGGCGAATGGAACACCGTTGGTTCCGGCCAAAAGACTCGGTTGGTGGGGGGGGACGCCTACGGTTGCTCTCATCTAAATCGGGCCCGCGGGCCATTGGGCACGCATGGAGGAAGGGCGAGAGGCTGCGTTGCCGCTACGCAGAAGGAGAGCGGGCGAGCGACCCCGTAGACACGTAGGAGCATGCCAGAGGACAATTGGTCGCGCTCAATTTCCCCTCCCGCTGTGCAGTCGTCGGCAATGCGCTTGTGTGCGAAGCGGGGACGTTCTTGGAAGCGGAGCCTATTCGGGCGAGACACGTGCCGACCCGAGCGAGAAACCTATCGGCGCGATTCGTCGGCGCTGCTGGCGTGGCCCGTTATTGAAGGTCGACTGGCCACGGGCGTATGGAGGCTTACGGTTCGGGGTACATGGTCATGTGTGGTTGTTAGGAGGGAGGAAATGGGAAGAGGTAATGTGGTTTTGAAAACAGCATTGTCAGCGGCTTTCCGCTGACTATACTGGCGAGCTCCGCGAAGCTAACAAGAGCAGGCAGTTAGCAGAGACTAATTGCTCTAAACCACCGTGCACAACACAAAATCAGCCACCAATCATCCACATCATCATCCCAAATATGTCCACTGCAGGAAAAATAACTCCTCCAGTTATCTCCAATTAACCCCATCCTGCCCCGCGACCGGCAGTCCTATGCCCGTAAACTCCCTAATCTCATCTCCCCGGCTGTCTGTCACCCCCTGCTACGGCTGCCTTCTCTTGCAATCCGCTCGGTTACCTATACCAACCATAGGTTTTCTTCTCTTTGCGTTACATGTCCCGGATTTTATGATCTTGGAGTCAGATGCGATGTCATTAACTCTTTTTTATTCCTTGACACACATTGCTCTCTTCCTGTGTCTTAACGTTAGCCCTATCATATTCCTATGCACAGATCGTGGTGTTTTCTCCAGTTTAATTTCGATAATTTTCGTTAGCTTTGAAGTTTTTACCGTAGATGAACAGTGGCGACGTACAACTATTTAACACTTTCTTCTTCAGGGCCATTGATAGACTGCTGTTCATGACCTTGGAGTGCCTGCTATATGTTTTCCAGCTCGGTTTTATTCTATTAGCTGTTTCACTCTCTTGGTACGGATCTGCAGTCATTATTTTCCCAGATAGACGTACTATTATTTCGTTACCAATTCTGATACTTCGCTGCGTATCGTGAACTCTTGTTTCCGGCGCAGAGTGTTAAGCACGAACTTTGTTCGCATTAGTTTCTTTTATTCTGTCTAAGAGCCTCAAGCTGACAGAGAACGTCTTCATGAGTGGATTTAACTGAATTTATGCGTACATCAGCAGGATCCAGCTCATTTTTGTTTTGGAATAGCATTTATGCGTAGAGTTTCTAGGCGCTGCTGGGAACCTTTCATCGTTTTAAAAGCTTCTGTAAAAGTAAGGTCTATGGATGAGCTTTCCATACGAAAAATAAAACCCCTAAAATTTGGACCGCCTGGCATTCTTTGCCGTCCACTGATATCGCATAGCACACGGGATACTTTTGCGTTTCTCCTCCTTCGAAGCGCGACCGCCGTGGCACAGATTGAACTTGCAGCTTTTGTCATAGATTAAGTACGTAGACGCTTTTTGTCCCACTACAAATAAGATGCACAGCAGTGTCACAAAGGCTAGGCTAAAACGAGAAAAAAAAATGAATTTTTAGTTTCCTGCCTGTTTAAAATGCCGAAACCTTCCCGACCAGTATTCAGTGACCCACATGTTTTTACTTCCTTTAACACAGTCAGTGCAGCTCAGTTTTCAAAAACAAGTTACCAGCGGGCATGCCTTATTTCTTTGGAGCTCGCACACACTCGCCTTTCTGCTATAAAATTTTTTGCCGAACGCTAAGCTGGGAATTTTCTTGAGCCCAACGGATTCTCAAACGACACCTCAGCATAGAAAGGAAGGCACATGGTATATTTTACTGACGCTGGCACGTTTAAATCTGCTCTCGTCTTACATCCTGTGAGGCGCACAATTTAAACAATCCTGCGTGATTATGTTGAACCTGCTCTTTTTCTTTTTATTTGCAGACTTAGAAAACAATTTAGGCAGTTTGGGTCGAATATTTTTGCATTCTTGCTAGCGGCAGCGAAGCCTGGCTCGCGCGGGGTTCGAGAGACGGCGGCACTTAGTGTGTGCAGAAGAAACATACGACGAAAGAGCCTTTTGTGCAAAAATTTTCAGCATTGCACTTACGTCTGCTTAAGAGCGGGAATGGGAAAGCCTTTCCCGGTCCTCTGTTTCTCCCTCAATTTTTCATTGCTATTTTACTTATTGTCTTCATTTTTGCTTTGTTCTTAATTTTTACGGTTTAAAGAATCTTATTATTTTTTCCCCTTTATTTCTATTTCTTTCTATTTTAATTTAAATGTTTCATTTTGGCTTTTATTCCATTACATACACGTTGCTTATGAACTTTTGCTTAATCAAATTTTTCATTTCATTTTATTTGCATTACAACTTATGATTGACACTTCGTGCGGACAACTTTCGTCCCCAAACTTCCGTCCACGCCTCTCATGAGCCACGAAAGGCTTACGCCCTAAAATACCCGAACACGTCAGTTCTTTCCCCCACAAAGCCTATTTTCGAGAAGCTAGCACAGCCAAATATTCCCAGGAATTATCACCATCGTCGAACCGAGCCCGCTAAAGAGTAATTTAACCAAATCGTCTGAGAGCGTGTAAAAATAATTTTTACTGCCTTCGATCTTCGCATAAGTACTTTTGACCCAGCGGTCACCTTCACTGACGACAGCATGGCTCGTGTTAACGCCCTGTGAAGTTACAGCCGATAACCTAAGGTATTTGGTATATCCCCGGGGTGCTGTACATCATAATATGGCCGCGTGAGGTAGACCGTCGTCGAAAGAAGTTCACAGGGAGATATGCAGAATAGGGTCACAGAGAGGACAATATAAGCAAAGTGAGAAGAAAGGAAGCGTAAAATTGATGCTGTTCTCACAATATGCCTTGTGGCTATTACAGTGATGTTCTGAGTGGATATTTTTTCCACCGCAAAACTGAAGTAAAAGCGTGTTTATGTTTAATTCAAATATCTCAAACTGACATTTTTCTTTGCATTTTACTTCTTATTGAAGAAATCTGAAATGACAGCTTATTTCTTCCAGCTTTATGTTGAGTCAGATATGTCGTTTATTTCATACGCGTGAGCATTTAGAACACTTCAGCCCTAAGGAGAATAATAAAAACATAAGTAATGGTTTTGTTCTTTTCATTGTTCTTAGTTATTTGCTTACTTTTTTGTACTCATTTTGTACCTGGAAGGATCACCTCTGATGCATTGACTAAAATTAATTTGCGGAGCCCTCACACAGCTGAGTTCTGCTATGCCTCCTTTATCAAGCATATAATGTAAAACAACGGAATAACAATGATTCTAATCTGCACTGAGATGCAAATCTACCTTGTGTTTGGCGCTTTTTGGGCGTAGATACGCTTGCGCAAAAAAAATTCCAGCATCATCATAGACACAAAGCTATTGCACTAGAATGGTACACATCTAAGGAGTAGTTTTTTTTGTGAACAGTTTCTTGCTATGAAAACACCAAAAATGAAGTTTCGCGATAGAATGTGTCAGAACAGTAACTATTTGCTACAAAACAATAATTATAGCACATACAAAAATAGAGGAGATAGAGAATAAAAAATTCACAAGGGCACCTTATTACCTTATGTGTTAGTAATGCGATATTATTAGAACATGTTGATGGCTTTACCGGAAGTGATGCCATATCCAGCCTGATGACGTCACTTCCCTCGTGCCGATGGGCGAATTTTATGCTGACGACTCATTTTTTTCCCCCGATGAGGCTTTTAATGCTACCGCATTAAGAACTACAACAACAACAAAAAAACCAATGAGCTCTGTGCAGTAGTTGCGAGGAAAACGGGTTTTCAATATTCCTACACGGGCCTGCATAGGGCCTGCACCGGAAGCAGGCACAGGGAACAACGCAAACAGAGACTGAGAGCAAATCGAGGAGTGTTAACACCGAGAGAAAGTGGATTACACAGATTAGAGAAACAAAGCGCTTTTGTGGCCTTCTAGCTGAAGCCAAGGGGAAGAAAGCGGACCTGGAGAGGACGTGTAACGGGTGGGACAGATTACGGGCGCCCTATTAGAGTGGCACAGAATGAAGAGGAGGATTAGTTCACGCAATTCTCCGAGTACATGTTGGACTACGGTGGCCACAGCTGGCACATTACCGGGGGTGGCTAATCGCAGGAGCAGCCCATTACCCTGCAGCCCACATACGTCCAGTAATGATGATGAGACAAGAAAGTCCTAAGTTCCTCTCTTTCTTGCTTGGGCACCGTAAACACTGCACACAATGCCCTCCCGAAGGCACCCATTAGGCGAGTCGATCGGAAGAAAAACAGCGCATTTTTCTCTTTCGAGTGCTTTTTTATTTTGCAGAGCGAAACTAGGCGGATGTGTTGAGCTCACGGAAACACAGAGCACAATTCCATCTAATTTTTGATTTTGCGAAGTTCGATCAGTTGGCTTTTTGCGGCACTATTGACGCTCGTTCGGCAGCGAAAGAACTATTTATTGCTGAAAATTTCGTAGTGAGCACTGAATGTTTTGGGACGTTAGGGATGATATTGAAAGGATAATTGACTCCTCAATGTCTAGATAGAAGAATATTGCGATATGGTCTATCTTTACAGCTACGCAAATACAATGCATCAGACATCACTGCGTTTGCTTCTGAAAACGGCCTGTGGCATCAATACTTTGATTTTTTGTTTTTATTGCTTAGAAAAGCTGCGTTTTTAGAGAAAATAGCCACTTTTGTAATTATAGCGCGCTAATCAATCGATATATTATCGGAAAGCTTCGATTAGTCCTTCGTGTTCGTACTGAATGGCATCCAAAGGGGCTCAGTACAAAACCTGAGAGAAAAAATTGGACATATTAGACGACCAGGCAAAGCTTTTTGGCTCGAAAACTCACGAGAGAACCCCCTATTTGTATGCTGCAAACCGGTGTCAAGAGTAATCAACTTTTTGCCCTCGGGAACATGGTGCCACCTTTTCACCAAGCACTTTTGCTCTGCATGCGGCTAATCAGTCGCAACCTCATCATGAGTTCGCACGAGGGCACGCTATCTACCAGGGCTTTGATCGTCGACAGTTCATTTATTCGCGCGGCTCGAAGCGGATCGACGCGTCCGCGCTACGATTCGAGCAGTTGATTGTCATTTCCACAGACGAGCATGAAACGGCGGCTGCTGCAAGACTCGCCACGTATTCATTTTGACGGAAAATAAGAGTTGTCGACGGTCTCGATTTCGCGCCGTATACTCTACGTTATTGTTTAGTTCTGAACAGGCAACTTCAAAGAACAATGCCACTTTGGAGTGAGTGCGCAATACAATGTCTAATTCCAGACTAAAATACATGTAACAAATCCCTGCGCCAAAGACTAGAGTTGACAGAGGTGTGGGCGTTAAGCGACGAACCACTTTGGTAAGAAAGCTCCATTAAGGTGGGTTGCACAGCGCATTTTAATTAGCTTCCTCCGCATACCTGGTAATGCCGTTGCGTAATCTGCATGTCCAAACGCTAGAGAGAGGAGACGCCTCGGTTCCGTCTCAGGCTCCGCGCAACACCTAATTTACGCTGATTACCAGGAGGTGACGTAAGGAGCAGGTTACCCTGAGCAGGATCTCCGTTTAAGCACCCACCGGCTTACGTGGCAAATCAACGTTCGTCTCCGTTATTTCCCCTCTAGCCTTTACTTTACCCAGTGCTGCGCAGCAAGCCAATACCTTCACCTGGTTAACCTTTTACTCTTCTTCCCTCTTTCTCTCTTTCTATTCCAGCGTTCTTCCCTGCCGGCAGGGCGACGAGCTCGCACCTTGACAACGACGCACAATGAATCACACAGTAAGAGAACGGGACCGCGCTAACGCCCCTAGTCAAGGAGGCGTACAAAAGGCCAACACAAAAGCTCCAGCGCATCTCCGAGAATGTGATGCAAGTTTCTAATTAGCGAGTATTAAGAGGTCGGAGCGCTTCATGCAGAGCCTGCACGTATACGCATACGCTGCAAGCGTGCACTAGGAATAAGAATGCTTCCTCCGACGTGCGTCACGCCGCGAGTTAATTAAATCCGGTGCCAGTGTGTAGGTACAACGTCTCGTCAAACGGAAATTATGTACGGGTGAACGCAGACGCAAGACCAGGGATGGCGCAACGCTTCATTGTCTTAGTCAGCGAATGACTGTCGAGTTTTCTCTATACGCGCAAAAGAATGTAACTGTACCCTTGCCATATGCAAAGCCGCCAACGAATGAAACAAGGTACGCCGGTCGCGCGGTCTTGCGTTATTTTGCTGCCGGGTGAAATTAAGATTTCCATGGTTTCCAGGGGAGGGAGGCGTTCCAGTACAGGCCTTGAATGATTAGTGACGCTCCTCCCCTTTTTTGCAGTGACTCCTCAAGCATGCATGCTTCTCCAATGCCCTGAATTTACTGCAGGTCATGCAATGGCGTTACCGATCGCATTCGATTAGCTGACCACTGTACAAACCTGGAAAAGTGTTACTGTCAAGTTCGCTGTTCCTGTGATGAACTTAAAATTAGTATTAACTCCTGTTTTAGAAAAGAGAGACAACAAATTGTGATAAGTTTGGTTTATTACATTTTCATGGCATAAAAAACGCCAGAAAGACAAAAAAAAAGCACCCAGACCTTGTAAACTGTACGAGCAACGTGACGCCTATGTTCACACACACACACACACACACACACACACACACACACACACACACACACACACACACACACACACACACACACACACACACACACACACACACACACACACACACACACACACACACACACACACACACACACACACACACACACACACACACACACACACACACACACACACACACACACACACACACACACACACACACACACACACACACACACACACACACACACACACACACACACACACACACACACACACACACACACACACACACACACACACACACACACACACACACACACACACACACACACACACACACACACACACACACACACACACACACACACACACACACACACACACACACACACACACACACACACACACACACACACACACACACACACACACACACACACACACACACACACACACACACACACACACACACACACACACACACACACACACACACACACACACACACACACACACACACACACACACACACACACACACACACACAGCCGGAGAGAGAGAGAATATGTTTTCCCGCAACTTGTCGCACAGATTAGCCGGTCTTCGCGATAGTAATTTCTCTGCCAAACTGCTGCCGTGCATGAGGGATTAAGCAATCCTGCTCTCAGTGGAAGGATCTCAGTTACTGAGCCAGACACCACCCAAAGCAATCCAACCTGCCTGAGCGGTGCTTTGATGTGCGGGAATATCTCTTATCTACATCTTCATTTGTTATAGCTCGTTAAGTATCTGAAGGACTGCGGACTACGAGGCACGTCAAATCTAGAGGGGGCTCAAGATTAGTTCTGCCCACCTGTGGATCCATGCTGTTTTGTGCACGCTAATCGCGCTTTTAACATGCGTGACTTTGCTATGTTGAATGTTCGCGCCAAAGTGTTGGCATGTCAGCTTGAGACATTCTGCGAAACGTAAATTTATCACACTTGGCATTGCTGAAAAATTTATTTCTTCTTTCACAACCGTAACTAAGACAAACCAGCAGGGTAAACTTAGTAACAATAAACGGCACTCCTCAAAGATAAAAAACAACGATACAGTTTTCGTTTCCCTTTCATGTCAGCCACGCACAAACAGGAAAACAACAGGCTAGGCCATACATAGTTCTAAGCCAGCCAGGTCACTCCTATAGCATATAGCGTGTCTCGCCGGAGAGCTCGAGGTCCTTTCCACTTACTGCTTAAATATAATAATCCGTCACCCACGACTGCACGTGTAGGGCCACGGCTGCGCCCGTCGGGTGGCGGCGAGTGTGCGGCTAATGAAAACATAATAACGCAAGAGCAAACACCATCGCCACGTGTTCGAGACCGCCCATGTGCAAACACGTGTGAACCTGAGCTTGTTTGCTCAGTGACTTATTTGCGGCCGGTCCTGAGCGCCGTTGAATATTCAAAGGTCAGCTAAACGGCGTGTATTTGCTTACTCGTCTGCGTCGCTGTGGTCGCGAAGAAGAGGCTACATGCTGCAAGGGAAACGGCGCTGACATTCAAGTGTAATCATCCGTGTTATCATTTGAATTTACTTGCTTAATCAGCAGCGAGGATGTAGTAAACATGGCCTACCACTGAGCTAAAGCGAGCCTATACTAGGTTAAGATATCAATTCCTGTCTCAAAGTATTCATTTTTTTTATCTGCACATTACTCAAGTTCGGCATTCTCTTGCATTTACTGAATTAGGCAATTGAGTCCATGAAAACATTGTCAACTTCCTTCGTAAAGGATGTAGTTCAAAAGCACTAAACGGCGAAAAATGACTACAGAAGAGTATAGACTATACGGAACCGTTTAAGGCCTTTATACAGCCGACTATATTGTGAACGTCATTTTGTTTTCAGTTAATTTTTGAACATGAATAGAAAGGACAACGACATTATTACTGCCACGATCTTCAAATCACCTGAATGTTAATGCCAGCTGGGTGCCTTTTTCTAACTAAGGTATTTTTTTTCCCAAGAAGCCTTTGCTAATGAAAATTTTGTGGGCACGACGCATTCAGCCCAAACGATTTCCCTCGGTAGCCGGGAGCAGATGGGACAACAGAACTCCTGACTGAGCCTTGACTCTGCTGAGCAGGTTAGCAGGTTTCCTATATGTGAAATAATAAGGTAAAAAACAAGTGAAAACCCCACATCAGGCACCGAATAATAATAAAAAAGAATGCCGCATGTTTCGAGCGTTCTCAATTTTGCAAAATGAACATGGTTTAAATAAGAGGAAAGAGTGATTTCGCCTGGATACTAGAGGTCAAAACAGTGTACCAACGACGACATAGAAACAAGCCGGATATGCGAACTTATAAAATTCAGCCATGTTTTTGTTCTGGGAGGGCCCCAGTATAGTTTCTTGCTTTGGACGGGAGCTGACGGGACGTTGGGCAGACGTTGCATGCCAGATAAGCGCACTGGCAAGAGAACAGAGGAAGAGGGGGAAAGGGGCGCTTCACTGAGTACAAAGCCAGTATTGACGCGTCTGTAGTCACAAACACTATATAGCGGCCATCGTTTTGCTAACCCGAGAATAAGGCGCCGCTTACTGTTTTCAGGGAAAGGTTTTGTACTGAAATTGAAACTCGTCGCACAATGGAACCTCTACTGATTCTGAAGTGAAGCATTACGCTTTGATTAGAGATTTAGGTGAATGAGATTTTTTTTAGCATTTCGGCGTGCAAAAATTGTGTAGAGTTTTGGTTTTAAATAAAGTGTTATTAGATATGAGGAGCCTGACGGATAGCTTCTGACAGCGCGCAGCGACAATGAGCGCTACAGTACGCTAAATACGTACTCTAGTCCCGCCAGTACACAAGGCGAAGATATGGAGGCAATCCTTCCGTTACAACAAGGCCAAAACAGTCCTTCAGTTAACTGCTGTCATGACGCTAAAACGCTTAATTTCCCGTCTCGTAAGCTCTCACTCGTTACACCAAGAGCAAATAGCAATAGATTTTTATTTCGCGAGAACACTACCGCGGTACCGACACTTAACCGTGCTTTCCTATTCGTTACAATTAGCGTGTGCCGTACCAAACGACGCCGTCGAGCTAGCGTCATTAAAACTGACAAGAACGATCAGTAATACAAATTTACAAACACCCAACGACGTCATTTATTCAATACGCCATTCAAGCTCGGTGCGTCGAACCTTGCGGCAGTCATAGGCACAAGCGGCAATGAGATCTTTTTTTCTTTTTCCTGCGTATCCGTTTATTTTCGGGACTGTGGCCGGCCGCGGAAAGCCCAAAGCATCGATTGCTGCGGTTCTTCGCGGGACCGACATGGCTGCGCACCTGATTGAGACAGATGGCCTCCGCTCTCGAATCCGAGAGCGGAAAGCGCGCGAGCTTCTGCGGTCCCGAGCTGCTGGTCGATGGCTCTAAAGGCACTAGGAGCCTGCATGGAGCCACCGTGTGTACAGCGACCACGTCTGCGAAGAGGTTATGCACATACTGAGTGCACTAGTGCCTCTCATGGAAGCAATACGGGCAAGCTCGATTGTATTGATTACAAGTTGCTTTAAGTTCACAGAACATGTGTTGCGCGCATTTTTTTCCAGATGTCAGATTTTGATTTCTGCCTTGGAAGGTGGCAGTGGCACTTAGCATACAAAGAGTATTCATAAGGCCACATAGAAGTGCGGAGCGCAGGCCGACATTTTCTTCTGGGGCTCATATTTATTCGTGCTGTAACGAACGCAAGAAACCGCTTTGTTAAAAGACACCGAAAATATTTCGCCTTTCCTCACTCACTCACTCACTCACTCACTCACTCACTCACTCACTCACTCACTCACTCACTCACTCACTCACTCACTCACTCACTCACTCACTCACTCACTCACTCACTCACTCACTCACTCACTCACTCACTCACTCACTCACTCACTCACTCACTCACTCACTCACTCACTCACTCATTCAATCAGGTGCATGACGTCAGTTCACGCTTTGTTCTTCTTTCGAGCGCCAAATTAGGAACTTCCCGTTTCCATTAAAAAGCCATTGAGGGCAACTCCATCCTGTTTTTATTCTTAACAATAATCGATTATCTGACTTGTTACGGGTATTTAGACGAGAAAAGTGTATTAAAAAAAAGGCCGCCAGCGCCTGGAACACGTTGATGTAACGAGCGTTAGTGGAGCGATCGACGCCTAGCGCCATCTATCAGAGAAATTACGATGCATGTCAACCCGTTGTCGAGTTACACCCCCTCAAGATACGTCCCAAACGGAATTTGCTTAGTTTGGGGGGTCAAGGTGGGCCTGGAATTCGGCTTGTGGTGCGATATGCCTACGTTTCAATTAGTAATTACATGTATAAAATGTTTAGCTATTATTTAATTGTGGTTTAATTTCTGTACCACAATCCATAGAGTTTTATTTGCCAACGAAATTCGGTACACAACTGTCCCCGGATCAGTGCCCCTTGTTGTTGGAGTATATACAACAGATCGAATCCATATAGCGAATGTCCGGATCCCGTAGAATATATCTTCCGGGTCCAATTGGGCTTATTTTTTGGAAATGTGGCGGAGAGTTTGAAGGATGCTTCACTTCCGCCATCGGTTGGCCCGGTATTGCACTACCTCCGGGATCGGCCTTGTATTTAGCGCGTCTTTACTATCCTGTATATCTATCCCATCTTTCAACTATCCTACGATCTGCACGTGGTAGCGATTGTGGCTCTGTTGTTGTACTACCTCCGGGATCGGCCTTGTCTTTAGCGCGTCTTTACTATCCTGTATATCTATCCCATCTTTCAACTATCCTACGATCTGCACGTGGTAGCGATTGTGGCTCTGTTGTTGTTGTTAGCCTATCAAAAGATGGCACATATCCATACTGGGGGATCGGGCAAGAATCGGGTGGCTATTCACCTGAACGCAGTTAACAAAAAGGAAAAGCACGTGGGAGCGCAACACCGGTGAATTTTTCGTCATGAACAGGAAAGGGATGAGTGTTTTGATTTTAAAATTTTAAGAATAATAATAAAGAGAGGGATTAAATATTAATGATTTAGTCAAAATGTAATAATTGATAGAAAAGAAAAGGATGGAACACTTAGCAAGGCAGTCGGTGAGATTCTATCAGAAAATTTTGAACAGCGGTGCAAACAGATCTGTGGCTGAACCCAAATGTGGTGGCGCCAAATGATAGCAAGAGCGGGCTGCTCAAACTAAGGCCAAGATGCTGCAAGGGCTCCTCCAGCAACCTTTTTCTCAGTGAGTTGAATCGGCGACAATACAGCCAAAAATGTTCAATAGATTCTGGCTCACGGCAAAATGCACAAAGGGGAGAGATCGCCAAACCCAACTTGTGTAAATAGAAATTTAGAGGGGGGATGCGGCAGCGCAGCCTCGTCAGTGTTACTTCAAGCTGCCGAGAGCAACAAATTTTCCTGTTCCAATAATATTTAAGGTGCTCATAATCCGCCGATGTTAAAAGAGATGTGTCTTGCGTGCTTAAAAACGCACGTCGCCGAAATCTAGATGCTGTAATGTAGGCTGTAGCCGGGATGATTGGCAACACGGGGCCGCTGAGGGAAGCCTTTGCGAGATTATCAGCAATCTCATTTACTGTCACACTGCTGTGGCCGGGAACCCATACTAAATGAACAAGGCTCAAATGCGGAGGAAGGAAGTAGGGATAAGAAAGTTGATAAAATGGGACCGTCAACCTGTGCAGCCAGGGACGAACACAAAGATAAAAAATCAGTAATTACTGCAACTGCTGTAATAGAGGGGCCTAGCTTTTCTGTTTGAGCCAGTGAGCAGGCCTGTGCACTTTCCTTTTCTTTCTTCCTGGCAACAACAGTCAGACAGACAGGCGAATGTATACATTGTAGTGGTCGCGTAAAGCTACAGATTTGCTACCCTTATAGGATATTCGTTGGGGCGGGGAGGTGAGGGGGAAACGATGGGAGGGCAAAATAAATTTTAATGGCCGCCATCTTGGATTCAAGAAACCGAAACTGTGCCGCCATTTGTCCCCTGACGTCACACTCGCACAGTTACACCTCTATCCGCCACATTGGACCGTTCAGTCATCATTGGCACGCGGCATGTGGTTGTTTCTACAATGCTATTGTAGATGGCGCTGCAAGTCTCAATGCGAGATGTGCTGTTGTCTAGTTGCTGCCATAGATGGCACTGTGATCTCAGGGTGGTAGCAACAAGAAATCTCGAAACGTGATGAGTAGTTGCTGCCACAGATAGCGCTGTGATCTCAGTGTGGTAGCAGACCCCACGAAATCTCGAAACGAGATGAGTAAGAGCTCACGCTCTCAAAATCTGTTTGCCATCTCAATTCAGACCTGCGACATCTATGCCGGAAATGACCCTCTGATCAGCCCTTGTGTATAAATGGTCGTGGTTCTCGAATCCACGCCTAAAAAAAACTTTGTCGACGCACTGCAGTTGGCTTCCGAAATCAGACAGTGAAGGTGACGCTTGTGCTTTGTTTTCTGGTATTTTCTGGCTTATAAAAGCTCCGTTTTTGGTCAGAGTGGTCTCTTTGCGATTAGAACGCGGTAACGTATCAAAACAGTACAACTTCAATTGGCGCACAATGTCGCTGTTATTGAGTGTACTACGTTCTCAATACGTTTTTTATGCCTTTGTACGCAATGTTGAGAATCGTGTTTCGTAAAATAGCCCTTCAGCTAGGAAACGCATTTCCACGGATGCTCGTGAAAAATGTCTGTCCTTGCTCAAAACTTTCCTTTCCAATTGTATATACCTTGTTTTAATTTTTTTACGTATCTCTATTAGAAACAGACATCTTCGCATGTAGATGACATTTTCTACCAATCATTTTCGCAACCTGAAATCTTTCTTTGTCATTTTCAAGGTCTTGAAGCTTAATATCAGATGGGAAGGTTTGCATCAACGAGTCAAAGACTAGTTAGTGATTTTGATAGAGTGTTCTACCTCTTCAGCGAGAAGAAAGATTAGCTATGTTGTTGAATAGATTTTATATCTATGCAGTATCGAACATTTCAGCAAACTCCTTAGCCTTTTTTTTAGCGTAAACACCATGTGTTCTGAGCATTTTTTAATGCTGTTTCTTCCTAAGTCACTTCTAAAAATATTTGCAAGGGTGATCAGAGGATCTATGCCGCCCACTCTAATGGCTTCCTCAATTGTAGATTTTCTACTACAGCGTACTCGGTATTGAACATGGCAAGACAGCCCCGCTATTAAGCCTGAAACTTCATAAAAGCGCTGGCCACTCACCGTAAAATGTAACGCCTATCGTAACTAAAAACCTGAACCGGATGAAAAATCGAAGCCGCGCGTCGTTCCACCGAGTTTGCGGCCACGTTCGCGATGATTGAAAAACGATGTCATTAAAGTGCACGGCATCTGTTTTCTTTTTTGCACCGGAAAATGAAAGCCTTCTATCGCGCTAACAGCGTGGTCGATAGATACAACCATACAACTCGACCACTAGTGCGGTTTGCGCACATTGTGAAGAGACTCTTCCGCTTTAAGAAGAAATGATAGAAAGGAAATAATATTAATAATAAACACGAGTACCGTTTTTACATCAGAACAGCTTCCTATATACTGGACTGGTTAAAAAAAATCGATACACAATTAACCGCTCCAACAGAGCAACGGATAAAGCGTTTAGCTTCCCGTCGTATAGATGAATGCCTCGCGCGGCCTGTGAACGTTCCAGTTCTTGGAAAGGGAAGCTGAATTTCGAGGAACGAACTGCAAGGCCGTAACACGCAGGTGACGGCTCAGTTCAGCTTGGTACAATCGCAGTAAATGATAAATTGGCTCATGCTAGGCTCCGGACAAAATTTGTAAAAGAATTTCGGGTTATTTTGTTTTTTCAAATCTTTCTGCGACATTCGAATGCTCTCTGTTTGCGCTCGGTAGACAAACAGTACAGTTGAGCGTCCTCCTCAATAAACGTAGCTTTACATGTTTGCTCTGTGCAATATAAGATCTGCTTACTTCTGCACCTTTCCAGGGCTTTTTTGTTTTCAACTGTGCACGAAGTGACCCATTTATGACGCTGCAGCCTGCTTGCTCGGTATAGTCCAATAAATAAATTTCAAGTGTATTTTTATACCCCGCCTGCTTCTTAGAGCGGTTGTTGCCCCATGCATGTATACATATGTAGGTGTAAAAAATCACAAAAATTCGTGGGACACATAAGCTCCGCCTTGAGCGTATGCCGGGATCACGTTAATCGATCTCTACAGCGGCCTAAGAATTAACGGTTAAGAATTAACGGCGGCCAGGCCTGACATTTGTAGCTGTGAAGTGCAAGCATATTCTCCGAAAACATAAGCTCATTGAGCCCCTACTTATAAAATCTCTTCATTCATTCATTCGATCATTCATTCATTCATTCATTCATTCATTCATTCATTCATTCATTCATTCATTCATTCATTCATTCATTCATTCATTCATTCATTCATTCCCCAACTCGCTCACTCCTTTTTCCCGGACTTGCTCAAGATTTGTCGTAGTCCTTCCTTAGATGATGGGCAGCCAAGAGGAAAATAAAAATTGCCCTTCCCGCACCGCCTATGGCTTAAACAAATTTTAAATACTGCGAAATACGAATGTATTCTTGGGAGAAATTACATTAGCAGGGAGCTCCTATGTGACGACAGTGCACACCGCATTGGAGCCTGGGAAATCGGAGAAATAACCAGACACATGTACAGCATATAAATAAAACTTCCAAGAAATATTTTCCACTTTGTACTTTCCTGATTCTCCAGCTCTCGCTCCGCATGGATCGCGTGCGCTGCGGGATATTATATATATATATATATATATATATATATGTATATATATATATATATATATATATATATATATATATATATATATATATATATATATATATATATATATATGATCACCAAAAATTGAAGAAACATAAGAGGATTTAATTCACGACGTTTCGGCTGGAGGACCAGCCTTTATATATATATATATATATATATATATATATATATATATATATATATATATATATATATATATACACGATGTCCCAGCAAGATGATGAGCTTTATTTTTTTTAAAAGGGGGGGGGGGGCGGGAGGAGGGTGCGGCGATCAGGCTAACCCGGGCGGAAGACGGGCACGAAAATCGGGCTCCATACATATGCTTCTCAGTGCGCATCAGTTGCGTAGGCACGCGAGACCTTCTTTTTCCCTATTTCACAAACAACAAACACGCCGACGAGCAAACAGGGTCCAGTGGAGCGGGAAGAAGTTTCGAGTGGGGCGGATTTCGACACTGCCGTTTGAAGAACGGTCGCCGATGGGTTTCAAGCCGAAGTTCGGCGTCGGTGAACTTGCCCGCGTCCTATACTCGCGCAGCTAGCCGACTGTAGGGGCCGGGCGGACGGGAACCTGGTGAACAGACCGGCCGGAAGAAAAGGATAAAAGAAAAATAAGAACATACTCTCCACCTCCCGCCTGCGCTCGTTTGCCGGCAATTCGGCCGTAATTAACCAAGCTAGCCAATAATGAAAGTCCTCATCCTCGAGGTCCATACTCAGCGACACGCAAGAGTGGGTGGAAGCGCTGCAGCGAACCTTGTCTAGCGATGACCTATTTATATGTAATACGCCGAAAAGGCCGGCGCGAAAGTTGGCGCTGGACGAAGTGCACCTATATATGCAGACGACAGTGGAACGGCCGCTGTCTGGTGGTGTCTAACGGCACTGTGGTGCCGTGTGGCTTTTAGACTTGATCAGTTCACGTTCTAGGGACCTATTATGGAACTATTTTGCCCGCCTTTTAGACTTTACATCCTGATGACTTGTAGCAACACCGGCCGTGAGGTCAGAGCTGAGTACAAAAAGGCACTGTGGTCATACTCGCATGTCGTCATACTCGCATGTGTCTTTGTCTTGATCGTCATCATCATCAAGCAGATGACGTCCACAACAAGACAATGGCTTCTACAATTATTATCGATATAGCTAGGGGACTGATGCCTACGACACGGCATTACCTTTTCTTGCCTTTTGTGCGAATCAAGGCTCAGTCAATTATTCGCTTTCAATTCCTTTCTTCAGAGCACCTTTGCACACTCTGTGACTCGTCACGGAGAACTTAGAGCACGCGGGTGAAAGTACAGGCAAGTATTCGTCAAGCGAAGATGATGTTTTCAGACACATGAGGGCTTCAGAGCAATACTTCTCATAAATAATAAGCAACAGACCGCACTTGTCAGTACTGAATCGGTAAGTTAAGACATGTAACCGACGAATCTATTTACGTCGTGAAATTGTACACTACAAAAACGGCTTGAGTGGAGTGATGAAAAAAGGCGTGCGTTATCTTATCAACCAAAAGAAGAAACAGAATATGCGACATTGAAAACCGGAACTATAGCCGAGAGGTCACGACGCCGCCATTTTCGTGTTTCCTGAATGCGAAGAGCAGAATAAAATCAAACAGCTTGCGGTTGATATCACCGTAGCTCACATTTTCCCCAGTAAAGAGAATTTAGAATTGGTATACTGGGTGATGAAACAAATACTCAGATAACTAAGAAATTCTTTGGAATCCATGTCGCTTCCTTCCAGTCCTGCTGATATTTTATGCTGCACCAAAACAAACTTGCTGCGAAAAAGCTATTATAAATGTCATTCTCATTTTATTTTGTTGAGGCTTTGGTTTGGTTTATTAAGAGTTAACGTCCCAAAGTGACTCAGGCTATGAGGGACACCGTATTGAAAGACTCCGGAAATTTCAACCACCTGGAGTTCTTTAACGTGCACTGACATCGCACAGTACACTGCCGTTTAGAATTTCGCCTTCATAGAAATTCCGCCGCCGCGGCCGGGGTCGAACCCGCGTCTTTCGGGCTAGCAGCCGAGCGCCATAACCACTCAGCCACCGGGGCTGGGTTATTTTGCCGGTACATCGTCCCCATTGTTGAAACAGCTACCTACGCAAGGATGTTCACGAACCAAAGCAAGTGAAAGAAAATGTGTGAGACAACAACGCCAGGAACATTTCAGCACTTAGTGAGCGACTTTTCTTCATCCGTTTCTCGAGAAACGTTCCACTCTTTTTCCTGCCAGACGTTGAAACAAACAACATTCCGAGCCATTCGAATATTCATGACCAACCCAGTCGTCGCAAACAAGCCAGCCAACAAGAGCAAGAAAGGGCATGAGCCCGCGGGGAACTGAAACTCTTGTTCGCCTCAGGCAAGACGAGGCGTGCTCCCGGCAGCTCGTCTAATTGCGCAATCAGAACACTGTCGGAAGCGAGAGGCGATGAAAAGTAATGCAATACACGAGCACACGACTGGCAAGAGTGAGCTAACACGGTACTGTCGCCGCCAACCGGTCTTTGCGCAAACAACCTCTGGGACACGCGGTGGCCGCTTATCAAAGCGTCGCTTTGCGCCTCAGCGCCTCTTCTTCGCGTGTGCTGCCGGGTGAAGGTGACGCTCGCCTGCAGACGACGAAAAGTCGCGTTGTCTGCTCGCCGGGGGAGGGGGGTGGTACGCAACCCCAACAATGCGTTTCAACAGACGCGCCAAATGGAACCGGGCTGGCAAAGCCTAGCAGAGAGCGAATGTGTATATAGTTGCATTCGTACGCTCTAGCGATGTCTAATCTCGCCGCGAGCAGAATTCACCGCCGGGCCGATGATATATGGAGAGGATGCAGACAGCGGCGGCCTCTGTAGCAGCGAGCATGGGTTTGGTCGGCCATACGGAGATCCGCCGGTGGGACGGGAGGAAGGAAAGAAGGGGTGTTCCATATCGACACTGCATGTCTTACAACACGAGAGGCACCTCGGGTCGCCGGCAGACTGAGGAGCTTTCTATCGAAATGCGCTAGGGGAGAGAATGGATAAGGCGACAGTGCGCAAGTAAGGAGTGTTGAACAAACAAACAAACAAACAAACAAACAAACAAACAAACAAACAAACAAACAAACAAGCAAACAAACAAACAAACAAGAAAACAAACAAACAAAAAGCTACGACCCTCGCGTGAAAGAAACGCTGAAACCATGTTCAATGCGATGAAAGGAGCGACGGAGGCAGGAGTGGAGAAGATGTAACGACGATGCCGTCCGTGGTGGTGGATGCCGTCGCACACTGATAGAATTAAAACGCAGCCTGAAGCGTAAGAAGTGACTGCCAAAGCTAACTTTTGCTAAACATACGCATGTAGAAGTGTTTAAAGTACACGCGATACGCCATTAGTCAGTGTTATCACCAACACGTATTGCCGTTTTTGTTATTAGGTACAAGATATTTCTTTCCAAGAAAGCTTTTCATCACGGACCCACTGCGCCAAGAATGCGCTTGAATAGTATCACTTGTGTTCAATGACAGGAGTCGCAGTTGAGCTAAAGTTGTTTTCTGATGCCATCTGTCGTACAACCAAAGCACTAGTTGGCCGCAGAGGATTCTAGATAAAATTCTCTATCATATACGCTGGTTACGAACAAGTATAGCGGTTGCTACTGAACGTCTGATTGCTACCGTACTGCAGCGACGTTTCGTTATATTTACTTTTGAACAGCTGCCAATCTTTTATCCTCTTCTCGAAGGGCAACTGAGTGCCACTTATTTCAGACGAGCACGCAGACAGATATGACAGACATGGTAAGTAACGCTCAATTACCCTTCCAGAAACAGTCTAACACTAATCAGCCTCTAAACGTATTTATTAAGCGAACTTGTTTATCACTGTCGGCCCGGGGTACTGTGATTTTTTGGCCATGCGGGGCGCGATATCTTTCGGAAGGCCCCGAAAGGCATGACTGCACTCTTCCCGAGGATACGCTATCACGAGCAACCGCTTTTGTTATGTTGGAGACTGTTCGCGGCGATGTGGGTGGATAATGGGGAGTGCCCTGAATCGCCTATAAATAGAGCGCAGCTAAAATCCATGTTGCTATTGTCGCATTTCCAAGTCTTGTTTCCTTACCGAGTGATGCTATGCCATCTAGTAAACACTTTACTGCGAGAGCCTTCGTCTGCAATCCTGCCATAAGCTTGACGTCACCCCAACGTGAAATTATTATCCCTGTCGCGACGGGACAGAAAACTGCATGAAATGTCAGTTACTAAATCCCTTTCCAAAATACTCCGGCATTTTTGCAGATAAGCTGACCTTGAACACAACCTAACCAGCCATCGTGGGTTGCGAATGTGCCCGGCAAGAAAGTGGTAACCTTGCGAATCAAAATTTGACACATCTAAGCTCTCTAATTTATACCTTCTCCTCACATGGAAGAAAAAAGTAATAGGAGTATTTGAGTTTATCGTTCGTACGTTTTACCAGTAGCCCGGGTGAGTTTTCAGCTGTCCCGCAAACCACGCAAAGGTCAATCCGGTAAAGTTGTGCTGGGCGCCAATCGATGTCCCGATGACGCATTAAGGGTCAAACACAGAAACAACTACGCAGTGAGCTTGTGTATAGATGGATGGCATGTTACCACCTGTCTTACTTTTAGCAATTCGGTGCATGACCTGCTCCTGTGCATAAAAAAAAAAGCCATGCACGAGCGTGCAGACTGAACCAGCCGCAACAAGCCACGAAGTGCACGCATGCAACGTTGCTCCTTCTTCCAGCTCAAGTTTGGCTGCGATCCGACGCCAAGGCTCCTAAATCATTCGCGCATGGCTGACGAGACATTGCGCGACAGGTACCGTGCAGACACATGATAGAGACAGAGAGGGCGGCGAAAGAAAGAAATGGTGGAAAATAAAAAAGGGCGAACAAAAGAAGGAAAGAGGAGAGGCGTGCGTAGCCTCGTATAGCGGTGACACGGCCGGTTGCCATGCGTGCGCGCCAGGCGTGGAGCGCTCCTGTCTTGCACGACTTTGTGTACCTGCCGGTTTCGCAGCTCCCTTGTCTGCCCCCATGACGGGCCGGCAAACGAGGACACGGGCCAAGAAGATGACAGTGATCGACACTGCCCACAAACGCACCAGTCGCGTACACGTCATCCGGAGGAATGTCGGGAAGTCTGGGCACGCCACTTTCTCCCCGGAGTGCGGAGTTAGCGAGCTTTAACAGTCTTTCAAAACACCAGCTGCCGCCTTTCCGTGGTCGTCGACGTAGCACGGCATCGCATTGTTTTATTTTCTGCATCGATTTATCTTATTCCTTTGTTCGATTTTCTCACTTTCTGCCATTTTGCTGGAGCCTTGAGGTCTCTCTACTCGTCCTTCGCCTTTTTTTCCCTTTCCTCTTGACTTCGCATCGTGTGCAAAGAGTTCATATTGAGTAATGTTCAAAATTTCAGTGTTCGTATTCCTGCAGCTTCCTTTTCACGACGAGAGCCGTTGACGGGAGCCCACCCTGAATAGTACAGTAATTGAAGCCGTTGTAGTTGAAGCTGTGCTTCTTGGCTTGGCGCCCAAGCGAATCGGTGCAAACCAAATCAAGAAAGAGCAATAACCATGCGAAGCCAAGCTAATCCAAGCTAGACCGAAGAGAAAAATAGAAAAATAAGTAGAGAAAGACGAATAAGCAAAAAGAAGGAAGATAGGAAGAAGCAGGAAGAGAAGAAGCGAGGAGGAAGAAGACAATAAGGGGGTGAAACGAAGGGGACACCGTCGCGGACAGAGAAATGGACATGACGGCTCTAGCAGAATGTAATAATTAAGCCGTAGCCTATTTGAGCTAGTAATTTTTTTTATAGCTAGTTTCCCGCACCGGGGTAGTTTCTAGACCAATTTTATAGTCTTGTTCCTGCTGATGGGACACTGATGTGCTACAAAGGAGGGACAGACGTTGCTGCACTGATAATGAAGCGAGACTGAAACGTACCGCCGAGAGAGGAGATGGAACGGCAACTAGCGGGCTTCACGGCTTAGTTGCAACTCGTAACTTTTTTTCGGCGTGTGCAGTATTAGACTATTGTGCTTTATGCTTGTCAGAAACATAATTGGATATGGTAGAACAGGGCTAGATAGAAGTTAAACATGAACAAGGATTGAGAGAAAGCCATGTCAATGGTATTATGGTTTATATCTTGCGGAGGGGGGGGGGGGGGAGTAGAAAAGGAAGCTACTATACATAACCAAGCCAAGAAAACAAGTTATCATTGCAAATCAGAGATCGGAAGGGCTAATTGTCAGGGGCAAATACGACCAGAAAGGCCGCAGAGGCGAAGACCATCAGCGTCGAATGAAATTAGGTTAGCACAATTGAAACTCGAACACAATAAATAATACTTGGACGGTTAAGCTCTTCACTAATGCGTGTATCCAGCACAGATACTCTACGCTTTTGCGAGTGGGGAATTTGTGATTGCTCCTGGTCTTCTTTTTAAAACATGATCGTGGTGACGTCACCTCTCTGGGGTCACGTGGGTTTTCGGGAGGGCTCTTTGCAGAGCGGCTTCGTTTCTGTTGATGTCATGGCATATTGTCCTGTGGGTGACACGGAACACGTGGGCGGCACGGTCACGTGGAGCGTTCGCTCGGTTGACGTCACGCAGTGGCTGCTACGCCAACGCCTACGGGCACAGCGGGAGTTATTCAATAACAGCTGCACTGTAAAAATATAATATTAGCTGCTGGAAAGGAAACACGGCCTGGGACGTTTAACGCTCCCAAAGAGCGATTTTCACACCCTTCAAATGAAAATCAGCTCAGTATTCTCTCTCCGTCAACTTAGGCCTAGTGTTTTCGTTTCGCTTGGCATGGTCGCGTATTATATGACACTGATAGTACATGAAATCCATTTATTTTCTCTCTACGTAGAGGTATAATACCACAGCTAAGAATAATAAAAAATAACCGTCTTAAACACATTTTGTATAGGGCTAGCTTTCATTGATAAGCAAGACTGAGCAGGGTGAGTTGCTCTGTTTTGTGCGCCGCTCTGGTTATTATGCTGCAGCAAACTACCCAAGCCTCAGAAAATCATCTAAGCTTCAGTAAGTGATCAGTTGATACTTATAGGAAAAACTAGATACGGCGAAGTTTTGTGATGGAAAATATGAAGTGCTTCTATGCAAGAACGCAATTGTATCGTAGTGTTATCTGTAGCCTTCGTTAACGCGTCTCGCATGGTCATCTTCGGGATGATGCCATGTTTCCGCCCATCATGCGAGAAAGCGAGCAGAAAATGTTATGCGCGTTTCCGCGCTTATCCAGACCTCTTCCTTGAAAGATATTCGTCTCGTGCCTTGAATCTTGAAGGCTTGGAGCTCTACGGCGTGAACACTGGGTAAGCTTGGCGCTGCACATTCATTTTAATGGCACAAACATCGCATAGTGCGGTTTCAACACTCATTATAATATGAATTACAACAGAAGCCACAAGAAACCTCTCTTACCATATAGCAGACGCAAGTATAATGAAAACAAAAATTAATGATTATTAAGAGTGCAAGGTCCCCGCGCCCCACTTAGTGCGCCACTCCTGATTTTTTTCTTATCGCCAGTTGTCGGACAACCTCAAGCAACGTGATTCGAGACTTGTAGACTTGTTTCGGACACTGTGCGGTACGGGGATAACCTTCAGCCGCAAGTGAACAAAATTTTAAAATGACATCAATCAATCAATCAATCAATCAATCAATCAATCAATCAATCAATCAATCAATCAATCAAGCAATCAATCAATCAATCAATCAATCAATCAATCAATCAATCAATCAATCAATCAATCAATCAATTAATCAATCAATCAATTAAACTAATTAAACAGTCTAAAAATTAAGTCGTACAAATTTAACATCATGCTTTCCGAAGTACGCAGAATGCTCCGCAGGATACACTAGAACATGTACTTTAAATGTGAGTGATGTGTGCCCCAAGTGATTCTTGCTCACCATTATTTTAAGTATGGCTCATATTCCTGTGCTGGCGGTGCCGAACACAGCCGCCAATCCCTGGCTCCAGTTCCACGCACTTTTGCTACAACACGATTTGTCCGTAGCGTTGTAAGACAGAGCATTCCATTATTCCCTAATTTCGCATTGCTCTCTTGGGGCTCTACTTATGTGAAGCGCTTACCGTCTCGTTTTCATTTCGGCTCCCGCAGTAGTGTAAGTACGGCCGTTGCTCACCATCTTAGCTAACCCACTCCATTGTCTGGGGAGTGCTCGCCAGCCACCAGACACGCAATAGACGAGGTGGAGGACGGAGACACGCAATTCGGAGAAAATTAATGGATCCCCCCCTCCTTGTGGCAACCATTCGGCACGATTTATTGCTTCCTTTCTTACTTGCCGCCGCCCTTAATCTTGGCTGCTCGCTATATACTTTTCGTGCTGAGTGTTGTCGTTGGACGTTCATTTCTGGCTCTTTTGTGATCCTGCTACCAGGTTCTTCATTTGTACAGAATTCATTTCGTAATCGCTGGGTTTTGAGCTGGAGTTGCAGTTTTCTCAGTAGAAACTAATTTTCTCTATTATTTCATCACATCTGCACATGTCTTCTACAAGCGAAAAAAAATATTCATCCGCTTTGGAGTAAGCTGGCGCGAAGACTTGCCACAAGAGTGAGGTTGTAAACAGGTGCTTAAAAACGTGCAAATTCAGTTGGCTCTACACTTAAAGTGACACTTGGTTTGACCGTAAATATATCTATGAGAGATTTAGAAGAGTATCTAAGTTAAATAGAAAGTATAGGAACTCTGTTTCTTCCAAATTACTTATTTTTTTTTTCTATTCAGAATTTCGTGAAATTTACTGGCTACAGTCGGTGTGCCTTATTGTTGCTTTAGCGCCTCAAATTTGCGAGGTTACATCCATTTATTCACCGAGAAAAATAGAAGAAAATGGACAGGGAAATGAAGATGTAAGTTAAACGGTAGGGTGGTCATTAACATATACAACGAAAGTATTTTATGCCTACTACGTACTGCCGAAGTAATGCTGTTTAATGTGTAGGAAAGAGCGGCCTTAAATGCAGCAAGCGCGGAGCAACAGCTCGTACACCCCTGTTGCCGCAACACTGGTCCCAACAGACGCCGACCGGGGAAGTTCAACCGGCTGACATTACAAATGTCATGCGTTAACATATAGCACTCACTAGCTCGTCCTGCAAGAATTAACTGAGAAAATGAGCTTCCGAAGCATTTAGCCGTGAACTCGGCAAGAGATGCTTTGTTCTGCATGCCGGGAACTACTCATGCAACACAAAAGCAAGACCACCACCAATCCTATACCAGAAATTCATTCATATTAACATGCGCTTTTTTTCTCGCCCATTTCAGGCCGGAAGGAGGAGCTTGAGCAAGCGCCGCGCAGCAAAATATAGCTTCCGCCATGCCCATAACGCGTTATTTCTCCCGTGTGCGCACTTCGCCCCTCGAATAGTGAAGCACGACCACGCACAAAACTTGCGGAATGGGAAGTACACTCTAAATACGATTACGCCTATACGGGAGTGAAATGGAGCAAGCTGTCGTCTAGTGTACACCCTTTCATAAAAGAGTGCGCCAGAGGACAGCGTACTCCCTTTTTACTCCTTTTTGTTTAGAGTGTATATTTACACCCTAAGCACGAATAGGCCTATAAGGAAGTAAAAAGAGTGCGTCCCGGTTTTATAAAAAGAAGTGCGGTAGAGGACAGCTTACTCCCTTATTACTCCTTTCTGTTTAGAGTGTATATTTACACCCTAAGCACGAATAGGCCTATAACAGAGCAAAAAGAGTGCGGCTCCATTTTATGAAAGGAAGTGCACTAGAGGACAGCTTACTCCCTTATTACTCCTTTCTGTTTAGAGTGTATATTTACACCCTGAACACGAATACGCCTATAACGGAGTAAAAAGAGTGCGGCTCCGTTTTATAAAAAGGAGTGCGTCAGAGGACAACGTACTTCCTTTTGCTCTTTTCTCTTTAGACTGCAGCAGCTGTCAGCTCGGCGTTTTGTCCTAAGAGCCACAAAAATTTATTTTTGCCGTACGAAAGCTTGTTCCTTGCCGCCCTCACGCTGTGGTAGTCTTCTCAGAATGAAGGCACTGAAGTTGTAACTCCGAGCATGCACGTCAGCGTGAGACTTCTATGCTTGTTTATTGACCCGTGTCTGTCAAGCATTCGGAGACACCTTCCGCTGTTGACGTATCCTTGTTGGAAGAAAAAAAAAAGAACGAAAGACACAGAGAAAACAAGCCTGTCCCACACGATGCGGCTTCGTTTTTTAGCCCCGTTCACGTCGCCACTGTTATGACGACATACTCTGAAAGGTTTTATTTATTTCGACCTCAAAAGGGTATTCAATTTAAGGCGCGTTCTTGTTTCGAAGGCAGCTCTACAGCAGCGTTTGTGCCACCGTACGTTGACTTTATTTCCGCCATGCACCAAAGTTTTTCGACAGTGCATTCGCCGAGGTACACGTGGCGGCCGGTTAGAAATTTAAACAAACTACGGTAAAAAGAAACGTTGTGTCAACGCCCACATAAACAAAAAGAAAACTCGGGGAGGTTAACAAGGCGTGCTGTGCGCGTCAGTCGTTTGGAAACTTTGCGGGGAACGTAGTAATAAAGTTGATTCAAATTCTGCGGCTCCCACGGCTTCTGTGGTCTACGCTTCGCTTAAAAAACGCAGCGCTGAAAAAAGTTTTAGTCTGCGTCAGAGCTTGTTAGCAGCGCCGCAGACTATGTAGCCAACTTGAGCAAATCAGAGGCCGAAGCACGATAGCATCTCGCACTCAAGAATGGTTTGGTATTCGCTGAATAAGCCAGTGGCTTCAGCAATTCAGCAATCGTGTTAGCACGATGTTGGATGGAAACCTTGTCGCTACCTTGTCGCTGGCGTCCACTGTAGCTTATTTTTCACTGCTAGCTCAGCTAGAGAAAGAAAGCGATAGCATAGGGCTGTCGTCAGCTTTAATCAGGAATAGAATTCACTATGACGTTTGCACGACGTATACGCACTGGCATTTACGGTACACAGCACTATACGGCACTCGTTGTCCGCCTTGTTATCATAGGCCTTTTTACTTGCGCACACAGTGCCGTGAGTTCAGTCCCTCATTGCATGATGCCAGCTCTAGAGTCTTTACAAAGCCGCGCGGGCTTGTTTCAGAGTCGACTACGGTTCGTTTCGTTCAAGGCACCAACACCCGTATGCCAGGTCGCGAAGACGCTCTTTCATTCGCTCTCTGCGGATTGAGCGACAAGTTTTTGTAGCTTTAAACTTTCGTATGCGCGTTTATGGTGTGGCAAGCAGGAATATGAATACGGGATGTTTAGGATCACAAAATGTAACTTATTTTCTTCTAATATATATTCTGCGTAGGGCAGCTTTGGCTGCGACCACATGGCGCGGGCGTGCGCCATGCGAAAAGAATGCATCAGCACAGGAGCGTGAACAGTGAATATTGGAAGCTACAACATAATTATCATTGGAAGGAAAAAAATTAAAATGCGTGTGCCTTTTGCGATGAGTGCATCGAACGCAATCGTTCGCCTTACGCTCGGCGATATTGAAACGCCGGCTAAATTCTCTGTTTCTTCATTAAAGAGTCTCTCTCTCTCTCTCGCATTTTTTTTTTGAAGAAATCAGACTCGGCACTGTTTCACGCCGACGACGACCAGCAAATGTTGACAAATGTTAACAATTGCGAAATTTTTGCTGGCACATGGGCAACTGGTCCCCCAATTTAAGAGTAGCAACACCATGTGACATACAGCCGGCGGTGGTAAAATTTAGTTTTTTTAAATTCTTCTTGCGTGCCTTTAGTTTGGCACTATGAAACGAGCGCAAACACTGGATTCACCATACCCTTTAGGAAGCCCAGTGTTTTATGCACTGAATGAAAGAAACTTCACCATTTAATGAACGCGCACAGTTGTCACGCACGCGTAACTTGCAAGAGACAGCAGTAATTCGTAGACAATGTGAATAATAGTAGTAATTAGTAACGTCAGTATGTAAAGTGCTTATTGACGCCGAAAATGGGCAAGTATGAGAGGCCGTTCTGCGACTGCGGGCCCGAGGCAGTACTCAACGCGCAAAAAAATAAAAAGTCCCAGCTATAGAAACTCAATACAGAATTGCTTCACTGTAACATTGCGCGGGGTAAACAAAATCGCAGTAAGGCTTTACTGACGGCTTAAAAATTTTTACCGGCACGCTTGTTTGGGACATAAACATCAGGGCAGTCAAACTGTTCACAAAGTATGCCTATGTTTACATGACACATGTTGCTTTCTCCGTCTCCGTCCTTTACTTGCGCTTGTATCACTTACGAATAATGCTGGCTGAATGCCCGACCCTTAAGGTTCAAGAGCGCGCTGCAGCACCATATTAGAGTTTGAGGCTATAGAAACCACGGTTTTCACATTTTTTTTTTGGGGGGGGAGAGGGGGTGATTGTTTACTTTATTTCTTTCTGAAGAGCCTGTAGCGACTTTTGCATTTATGAGTTTTGTGCTTGAATAATGTGTACTGCCTCTGCTTTCTCCCCACGGGAGTGAAAGTTTGTTTGGTTTATGGCTTGTGGGGTTTAACGTCCCAAAGCGACTCAGGCTATGAGGGACGCCGTAGTGGATGGCTCCGGATAATTTAGACCACTTGGGGTTCATTAAAGTGCACTGGCATCGCACACTACAGGGGCCTCTAGAATTTCGCCTCCATCGAAATGCGACCGCAGCGGCCGGGATCGAACTCGCGTCTTTCGGGTCAGCAGCCGAGCTCTACAACTACTGAGCCACTGTGGGGACTAAGGAGGAATGAAAGTTGTTACGAGTCTTGGTTGCCCTGTTACGAGTCGCTGAAAGATATTGCTTGTCAGCTATCTGTCATCATGCCAGGACCAGTAGCGTCCAACGGAAATGAAAAATTAGCATCGAGAAAAACAAAGTTAGAAAATGAGGCCTTACCTTATCTGAGAGCCATTGCGTTTTTATAGACATGCAGTTGGAGGCTCGTTCGTAGTTCCATCCAAACTCTTCAGTACAGATGACGCAATCGCAGCATTGAGCTAATAATAACATTCGCTTCGTCTGGCACGCTCCATCGTCTCCTGCTTACTTAATTCGTTAACTGCTCTTTAGCATCCACCAGACTTGAAGCACTAATGTTTGCGAAGTATGTAGCTTATTTGGGTCTCTGAAGAATTTTGTTTCTCCTTGTGTTGCCTTTAACATGCGGTCGTGCCGTAGCGTGGCTTTCTGTTCATCCAGAGGGAAGAACAACTGCCGCCCTCTTCCTTGCGTGCTAGAATTTTGTGTGACGTATTTACTAAATCACAACAAAAATAATAAAAGACAAGCACCGTGGGTCTTTCCGGAAATGAACGTTTCTGGCATGTGTGATAAATTCCTTCGCAGCGCCATTCGAAAACCACAACTGCTGCATCATAAATACAGCACCGGATATTCATCTCGGCATCTCTGCTCTGCCGTGCCTGAATTTTCAGTTTAGGTCGCGAAGCTACAAAGAACCTCTACTTTCATCTCAGTAAAAAAACAAAAAAACAAGGCACCTGTCAAAATTCAACTCGCCTTTTCCACCTCATTTTTCTTTATCAAAAGACGAGACAGAAATACAGTTTCGGTGTCACGAGACCAGGAGGCACAATCGAGGCCGGCAGATGCCTAAATACGAGCGGCGCCAGAGTGCGAAAACCTCCCACTCCATGAGCCCCAAGACAATGCGTTGCACACGGCACACTGGGCGTCCTCAGAGATGGCAGTCACGCTCGCTCCATACACCGACGTACCCCCGGCATTGCGAGCACGCTCGATATTCCCCGTTATACGATGTGCGCGTTGTATAGGAACGAGGCGGAACACACGGGGGGGGGGGGGGGAGGTGGCAGCAGGAGGGGGTGGAGGGGATGAGTCGTGCCCGATCGAAATGGCTCACGGGTCTGAAATACGCGCTGCCTGTGCAGTCGGCCGCGGCTGAAATAAGCGACGGCTCCGTAGCGTTTTTAGCGCGTGAGGCAACCTGTCCGGCTTGTATAGCCGCGAGAATGCAGGACTGCCCTGAAAGGGTGGGCGGGCTTTGGTTTTAACTGGATGGTCAGGATAAGGCGATCCGCAGACAGAAAAAAAAAGCAAAGAGTAAAGGGAAACAGGGCTATCGCCTTCCCAGAAACCCCTCACCTTCTCAGCGTATGTCACGACGGTACTATGCCTGCCTCTATAATCATAAGCTGTCCATTTCGTAACGCATGTTCCCTCCGACTGCCGTGCCCAGAGTTCAGAAGAAGATCGAACTCAGTGCGTCAGAAAGAGAATAAGGGGAGGGGGAGGGACAACTTGCCACTCACTCCTGGAACAGGGGGCCCGCAAGATTACTCGTTGCCGGCCCTGACTGTTACGTCATCAGGTCCGGCTTGCGTGCTCTAGGCACTGTTGTCATTACAATATTTGTAGATAATCGTTTTTTTATACATCCCACCTCTATTTTGACATTTTGGACAATTGATGGAACTAAAGGATGTCACATTGAACTGAAAGTTTGCAACTTTTTACGTCAGGCTGTATTTTGGTATGCAGGCGGCTTCACTGGCATCGAAAGAGTAGCCTGAGAAATAGCGCACTACACGAACACAAGGCTAAAACAGCACGGCATGATCGAATTTATTAACGGGGGATTTGACCCCACTGTCGGTATCCACGTTTGCAAGGGATGTCATTCATCAGGAAGCCAGCGTTGACAGAATTGCACGGTCTGAATTTAAGTAAGGCCAGCTCAGGCTGACAGCCCGGCAAGATCCAGACTGAAAGCCAAGCGCCACACTGGAAGCCCTTTCTCTGCGTTCACTTCAAAGATGGCGGTACGCGTAGACGGACCGACTTGGGGTATCTTTGCATTAAGGAAAAATGTTATCATAGGCCACGTTCATATATAGTTTCAAGGTGAGAAATACGCCATCAACATGGGTTCAAGAAAATGTTTTCTTGGCGGATTCGTCGTCCTCTGACAAGCGATGTGAAACACCTACTGTGCATGTGCCAGCATAACTTGGCTCGTTACGCATCAAAAGAGAATGACTGCCGGCGTCGTATCGTCACCGAATGTGAATCATGGGCTCAATCATTACGACACAGGGACTAAGTGTGAGTCCATGGAGTGATGGTATAGAAGTTCTTTCCATTCTGGGAAGTCCGAGACCCAACCATAAGCTGACAAAATGAATGGACTATCTTTTGGAATAGCGAGAGAGCAATTTCGCAGCACGTCACTCAGGCGGTACACCACTGCCGTGAGCCTGGCTTACTACGGTCAGCTACTCCTCCAGCCGGTCGGAGCCGAGCCAATAAGCGCTCCTCGTGGGAGAGGGGGTACAGAACTGGGCAGACTGAGGGGCTACGGGGCAAGAAAAGTGTTTGAGAACAAGTGTTCCGCTACCGTCCCTCACCTTGCTGCTTTGCCCTGAACACCGTGCTATCTTTTTGGGGGTGTTTGATGATGTTGCCGCAGCTGTCAGCTCCATGCCCTAAGTGAAGACACTGCAGAATTGCGTTCACTCCTACGTTCTACAGTTGGCACGCAGAAAGATGCAGGCATTCAACATGACAGAGCTCTGCCTCAAATGTGTCAGGAGATTGGGCCGCGCTGGAGGACCTGCAGCTTCACCGTATTATGTCTCACACACCTCGCGCCATGGATTTTTAACTGCTTTCCAGGAAGACGGTACCTTTGAAGGCCATGCACTTCGCGCCTGACGAAGAGGTCACCAATAAAGCTTGCCTGTGGTGTAGTTTAAGGGACACTGCGGAGAGAACTCCATACAGTTATTGCTCGCTGTGAACATTCATTCTTTGGCTCCTTCTGCGCAAGTTGACGCTTAACCAGCAGCAAAAGACGCATTTATGCCAGAGAAAATTCAATGAATAAATTTTCCAGTCATTCGACTCAGATTCGTGACGTCTACACTGAAAAAGCCTAGTTGCCACCGCTTTGAAGTGAATGGTAGTGTAGCTTAGCCTCAAGAATCCGCGTACATACATTTTACTTGCGAAAAAGGCCGGAGATGGCGACACCTCTATTTCGTTCTTTTTTGGCTTTACAAAAGCCTCATTTTCAGTGAGAGTGGTTTCTTTGTCATTAGAATTTCGCATACTGTCAGCACAGGCCAACTTCAATTTATCTTTTGCATCATTTAAGCAGTTTAAAGAAGAAGTCAGAGAAAAACAAAAAGGAAAAGTTCAGGCAAGACGAAGATCAGTTAAAAAAAGCAAAACGAGGCAACCAAAGAGACTCGCCGAACGATGAGCTTATTTCGTCCCCTCGTCCTAAAGCTTGTCACCATTGTGAGCCATCGCGGTCTTACGTTGTCTATTCGATTCCAACGACCGGGCAGTTTATTTTCCTCGGGCGTCCCCCTCTGAATGCCGTTCAGTCCGGCAATTCCGCTCTCCGTCTTCGCCCAGCGACCAAACACCTTTTATTCATACCACGCGGCGACCCTTCCGTCCCGAGCCGGATTGCTTCGTTCGGGTGGCGTGTCCGATGCACGCGGAGGTGGAGGAGGGGGGAGCAGTTGGTGCTCGTATCGCTTTCCCACTCTATCTCTCTATCACTCTTGTTGTCCCACGACTCCGACCCCTCCCTGGAAACGAGGATGAGCTTCATCGGTTTGCGCGCGGCGTCTCTCCATCGACAGTCGGCTCTCGTGCTTCGGTCAGCGATGCGATGCGGTCGGCGATGGGGGGGGGGGGGGGGGGGGGGTCGTAGCAGCGGTGGGCATTAACCTAATGGGGACAAACTGCGCGGCGCGCAAGATCGGGCCAGACCAGAGGCGGGCGAACAGCCCACAAACCCCCCCCAAAAAAAACAATATAAAAAAAGGCAAAGCAAGGAGCGGTGGACGCCCACGCGATGGTGGACCGTGTATGACATTGCGGAGAAAAATATCCCGGTGATATAGCCAACTCATCAGGATGCTTTTGTTTGCGTCGGCGGTCCGGGTGATGCGCACGTAAAAGCCATGTATCCCCGGTAACGACAAAAACCTGCGGGACGATAGTTCATATGGATGCCTGGGTTTACACAAGGCTCACCCAATACCTATGCCTTAGTCATAGGCAATGCAGTCGGGATGATGTAACGATCCTGTTTCAAGTACTCTTTTTAGTGTGAAAGCACTAGTTTACGAGGTCAAACTGGCTCACCGGTTTGCGTGATGCTTGCTCTTGAAGGTGACCTTTGGCAAATAATAAATAAATAAATAAATAAATAAATAAATAAATAAATAAATAAATAAATAAATAAATAAATAAATATTGCCGCGACTGGAATTTGAACCCGCGGCGCCGCGAATAGAGCAGCTTCGCTGGCCACTGCACGAGAGCACTATGCTGTTTTTTTTCCGACATGGTATTTACTACATGAGGTTATGTATGTAAGGAAAGGGGACACGTACAGACTATTTACAACGCACGCAACCGGTGGCTGTACTGCATAAGCTAGAAAAAAACAACACTGCCAAAAGTGCGGTAAATATAGACACCACATCAGCAGCGGAAACCAGTCCGGTAGAAAGTCTTTCCCATCATAAATGTTCCTGAGTAGGAGTATCATTCGACTGAAATGGCTTCTGACTGAAACAAGAGGGACAGCGCTACGGTCCAGCATGCGCTTTCCACAGGCTATGAAGTCCAATGAGAAAAAAAAAACATGCACTTTGCAAACGAGAGCGCTGTGCTATCACAGGTGCCGATCACGCCTCGTGTTAATTTGTAACACACTGTCACGCTGTGCATTGCACATCGCCTTCTTTATCCACTGATACTACTATCAAACTAATATTCGCGCTTTGAGCTACGTCACGGTAGTGACAGAGAAAGAGATGAGCGCTGAATGCGTTGGCGTCGAAAACTTTGTAACACAAGCACGTCCTTAGAGCAATGCGCGTTGGCGTTGACATTGCTGCAGAAAGCATAGGCCGCCAGCGTACGTTGGGTAAATTGGCATTGACGATGAAAACTGGCTCCCTGGATCAGTGGACACCTCAATCGCGCTTTCAGATAAGTGGAGGTGGTGTCCACGAGAAAAAAACTGTGGTTTCGCACAGTATTTTGTGCTTAGCGATGCTAAACCGCGACTCAATTTTTTTTAAAATTTTTTATTCCTCCGCGCTGTCCTTCAAAGGAACTCACGCACCAACTTTTAAAGGTACAGACTTCAGCTTGCCGAAGACATTCTTCGTGCAGAAGGAGGCGTCCAAGCAATTATTAAACACGAGAAATGCATTGACCGTATTTATGTAAAGGCATAATCGTGACATAGCAAGCGGAATTCAGAAAAATACCCTTCTTATCTTGCACGTGCCTGATCAGCGTAGAAGGCAAGGGATTTCGGCTGCTTTTAGTGGTACAACAAGCACGACGCGTGCACGTCATTTTGAGTTTCTCTAGTTGTGACATTTGTGAAGAAGATGATGACCCAGACAAAGCAGATGACTCGTGAAAACGAAGAAGATGGCCCTGCGCGTCAGCCGTATTGCTATCGCCACGTGTGTCTGTGCCCGACCTGGTTTCCCTCGGATTGTTCTCGCCGCTGCTCCCTTCCTCCCAGCTCTTTTAAATAAACCCCCGCCTTACACATTAATTTTTCCAAGATGTACTGGTGAATAAACAACCGCGTTCTACCATACTGAAAACGTGTATGATGCAATAAACTCATAGTGGTTTGTCACGCAAATATAATAAAATTATCAAAGAAATGTCATACAAATGTCATTTTGTGCATACAAAATCATGCATTGTCACACATATGTTATTGAATGTCACACAAAGTGCATCACATTTGTATGACGAAGCCTGCACAAGGTTATCGGATCTTTTTTCAGTTGGGTAGGGTTACTGGTACAGTACGCAATGTCTAGAATAAAAAGTCGGCCCATAAATTTCGCGTCTCCTCTGCCTTAACGGCTGATGCACGGTCTAGGAGTGTTTTCGAAATTGTTAAGTTGTTTCACCAGCGTTGCAGTTTGCTCCAATAATATCGTCACAAGCCGCTAGTAAGACAAGGATAAACAAAAGCGCTGTTTGGCGTACCCAGTATGAATTATCAACAGCATGCAGAGTGCACTGTTCATGTGGTATGAATTGCCAAGCCCGCACCGCCATCCTTTCTGAATGCAGTTCTCAAATCAAGAATTTTTCTTTGCGTGCTCTTTACTAAAAATCCGTGATCTAAATGCCCTTTTTATTCATGTGGTGTAGCGGGCACGAACCAGGTCCTCCTGTTCCCGCATATAGATTTTGCCTTCCGAAGTGGAGGCCTAGTTCGGACAATTTCTACCAGGCTGGTGGTGCCTTGTGCAGTGGTTGTTGTCTTTGTAGTAAATTTTGGGGCTGGGACTGTGGGTGATTCATTATTTGATGGTAACGTTAGCGCTAATAGAAAGACCGCAGTAAGGACGACACGACAAAAAACAACGACCTTTTGCTCTGTGGTCTTCTGTACTTAAAGAAAAAACATTGTGTTTATGCCCACTTTCTCTGCAGTATTAATTGCCAGTACTCTTGCATAGCCATCGTGAGTATCTTGTATAGGATAAGAATGACCGCCAATTATATGTAAGCAAATAAATCAATAGTGACATTTACAGCCCAGGCCACTAATCTAGAGGGGAATTGTTAGCCACTCTCATACCTGGTAGCTTTTCTCATGAGTTGCTTGACCAATGACGAGCGATTTATATCTTCCGTGATATCTGAGCCAAAATAGAAGCCCCGTACTAACCAAAATAGCGACGCACCCCCTTTTCACCCAATCACTTTATACGTCGTTAGAGCCCACCATCTTGCTGTCGCGCCCTAAAGCGTTCTGCCGCACAAAGCATAGCTTCAGGCGAAACCGCAATCAGTAGTTAGTAGAGAGGAGGTGTGGGGGTGGCAGCGGGGGGTGTTACAGGCCAGGGAGGCACGTAGGCCGGCCTCCTTTTCTATACCGGCAGTCACAGCGCGGCCGTCCGCTGTAAGCACCAAGTTCGGGTCGTTATCGTAACAAATGCGAGGGCACGAACTCTTCCTGCTGCGTCCTAATCTATAGAAGATGGCGTCCAGGCGGTGCCGTTCTGCGCGCTCGCGCCTCCTACGCAGTATTGAAGCTGCGCTCAGAGCAGGCAGCGCATAAGCGAATTCGGTACCTTCGCTGTGGAAACCACGGCCTTAAATCCAGCCGAGAGCTCTTTGACCATAACAAGTCGCGAAATCCGCTACACCGCCGACGTATACACAAATGCTGCGCCCACTCTCGAGTTAGCGAGTCCCACGCCACCTGCGGCCTTCAGACAAACTGCTCGACGCTGTCAAAACACGGCTATGGAGGGGAAGGAAATGTTGAAGGGCGTCACCGGTAGTCTACTGCTCAGCCGACAGGCGGCTCTACTGTCTGCTGACCTTTAGAAACTGGCCACAGCAGGTCACGAGAGGGTTGGGATTTGGAGTTTCCCAACTAGTCGTATATACAAAACACTACTAATTCTCTCATAGCGCAAACCACACGGCTACTTGGAGAGACCACTGCGGCATGGAGTTTCCCAATATAGTCGGTGTCTAAGGCGTATTTACAGAAGTGCGTCCACAGAAACTGCCACGATAATCTCTCGCAGATGCAACGGTGTCAGCGTCTTCGCAATGATGGACTAAACCTAAACGCAAAAGGTCAGTTACTCAGAGCTTGGAACAATATCGGACAAAAAAAAAAAGAATGACGTCCCTTTGCACCATGGATGTATTGTGCTCCTTCCTGCCGCACGCGCATATATTGAAAGTAATCTGTTGTGTTTTCCAGCTTTCTCCGCTAGGCCGCATGAAGCAAACAGGCCGACTGAATTTTCGTGCAACTAGCAATAGATTGTGGGATAAATATTGTTTCCCAATCAATGAAGCTTGTAAAACAATAAATCACAATATTTTGCACTGATGGCCAAGATGACTCCGGAATTTACACTAATCCGAACTTTCACATGTTTGATAAGGAACTATACGAGCCGGGGAAAAAAAAAAGTAAGGCAGGGTAATACGCGCAGTGAGAAATAAATACTAGCAGAGAGGGCTGACGATCATATAATAAAATATAAGGAAGGCACTGAGATAAAAAAGGGCGAGATAAATAGGAGAACAATGTAAAAAGTAGAAAGCCAAATTTCGATTCGCGATGTCGAAATTCCTGAACTGTGTCAAATGCCAGCAAACCTAAATGTATTCTGAATGTATTCTAAATAAAATCACCATCTTTACGATGAGGAAGACCTAGTTACACGGTACTGTAATTTTTTGTATGAAATAAAAAAAAATGTTCTGTACTTTTCTGTTTTGTAGTGCGTGCTTTTAATGGAGGCTGAGGCGAGCGATGATGTGACCGGTGACATCAAATTAGGAGCGCCTACATGCACCTTTATGGAATATTGCTTGAGAGAGGCAGAGAAAATAGGTGACCACTGCTTAGAAAGAAGCGATGTTGAGGTCAAGTTGTTTAAATAGGTGCATATTGTGTTGGTCGCGCATTTTTTGCTCGTTCGTTTGTTTTCGGCGCTGGCACCATTGTAGGCTCGTTGACCTCATCACTCGTTGACTCCATCGTTGACCTCATAGGTTACTTTCTGAAGATTACACAAATGGTATTAGATTGTCTGTGCAACGTGGCGAAAAAAAAGCCCCAGATTTTTTTTTTGTATCAAGATTTGCTGATGCGCATATAAAGGGCGCATAGACTTACTGCTCTTGAACAAAATTCTTATCTGAACATGGTGGCAAGAAGTTGGTAATACATACTTCTGAGAAAATAGCGCAAAAGACGAGGACAGCAAAGAAAGGAAAAAGCAGGATTAGCGCTGAAGCTGAAGTTTAAATTCACCGCTTTTATACTTACGTGTTCTCTTTCACCACAGCCATTTAAGTGCTCTACAGCCGCAGGATAAAACCTACCTTCTTCTGTGCCCCATTAACGAGATTGTGTCGGTAAGAAGCAACGGAAAATTAATTTATAACATTTGATGACACATCTGCTCACACCAGCTTAATTAGTGCATTCGCAGAACTATTCGGTCTATTTAAGTGTATTCGAACACTGAACTTCAGTCGTTGCATGTTAAAACTTTACCTACCGACAAGCGATGATTAAACCTTCGATCACCACTGTTCAGATGCCAGTTAATTTCTTTACGAAAACGCAACCTACGATGACTTGAACAACGCAATCCGTGTTTGCGAGCCGCGTTTAAAACTCGAAAGTTCGCTTCTTTGACCAGCATGCCAGAGTCGTATGTATCAGGCGACCTTCTCAAACGAACCCCGGCGACCGCAGGCGCTCTGCAATCAGTGATGCAAGCCCGAGATTGCTTCCTGCAGAAGGAAAGGCGAGGGGTTTCTGCATCGGTGGCAGCTCGCAGCGGGATACATCGATTTCATCCCCTCGGCCACAGCGTACGCTCGCCTTCGAGACCCCTCATCCCCGACACGAAGCTCTGGCAATCCTGGAGGCCCGTCGCTTGATTGCACCGAAGCACAGAGTCTGTGGGCATGGGCCTTCGAAGGGGCATCACGCCCTATTACTATCGACCCTCATATTCCCGTGAGGTTGCTAGGCAGACGTATGCAGAGGCAGGACGACGACGACGCCAGGGGGAGGGGGGGGGAGGGCTGGACTTCACACGACTAACACTGCCGCTACCCTGTTTAAACGCCGTCGTTCGAGTACGAGGACGCTGTCTTCAAGCAGCGCTTGCAGCTCTCGCAGGAGAACACGGAGACCGCGGGGTTAATTCCTGCTAGTCTGCCTCACGCGTCGAATAAAGGCTGACCCCGGAGTGAAGATGAGGAGTCCAGTGAGAACTAAGGCGTTTTAATTTTCTTTGAAAACGCAACGACGACCAAATTTTCAGATAAGGAAATTTCTTTACACCTGCCGCCATTCGTCACAAGGGTTCGGGATACGCGGAGTCCAGGTGCACGGCCAAGGTCACTAAACATGAATCAATAATTATAGAGAGCGTGATCCTGCTGGTACCTTGTAACGCAGTAATGCAACAACTTTGCCCCCTCTCCCTCTCTCTTCCCTATAACATGCGACTGCACTCATCACAGAAGCCGAGTCCTTGCTGCCGGCGCCTCCACCATGGCTTAGTGGCATGGCTTTCGGCTGATGAGCCCAATGCAGCGGGATCGAATCCCGACCACGGCGGCCGCATTTGGATGGAGGCGAAATGCAAAATAACTGGGTGTTGTGCATTGTCAATGCGCTTTAAAGAACCCTAGGGTGACGTAAGTTAATCTGGAGCCGTCCACTGCAGCGTCTCGTATAGCCGTTGCGAAGTTGTGACCTGATGACCTCAGTCCTAGCATTGGGGCACTGAAGCGTGCCTTGCTGGAGAACGTCACAGAAGATCAACGCGAGAAAACAAATGTCATCACGCCAATTTCTTTAGTATTTCTTTTGAAGTTCACAGTTTTATACGATCTTACTAAGGCGATGCAAAGTTTTTCGTCAGCGACGCAATGTGAAAGTGAAGTCAGTGGTTGACGGCTGAGTCATTAGAGCGGTTGCGAAGCGCCCTTCCTTCGCCCGCGGGCCAATAAATATCGACGCATGCCCTCTTCGAGATTATTTTATTGCGACCATCACGAGAGGTGAGAAAACAATGAAATAGCGAATTCAGGCCCCTATATGGCTTCGCTGTATTGAATAACTAAAGAAAAATTAACATCTTCAATTGCCTGCGTAAGCTAGAGTCCGACTGACAGTTTTATTGTAGGTAGCGTTTAATATGTGCTGCTGAAAATGGGCATAAAAAATCGATTATTTCTTCACAACTGCTTATATTATATTGTTTTCCTCATGCAGACATATTACGAACAGCTTCAAAAAATTGTATTCTGCAGTTGCTTATACTGATTGTAGATAGCATCAGTTTCATGGAATTGTCGCAAAAAAAAAATATGTGTCTCTTGGCTGTGCACTTGAAAGTTCTCAATGATCGTGGACTTCGAGGTATACGCGTTTCATGCACGCAAATTACTTTTATTTCTAACGGGCGTCACCCTTTACCGCGCAAAGTTATGTGAGTAAAGACGTGATGCTCGAATATCGTCTCAGCGTAATATGCGCTGCCAGACGCGGATGCGACGGAAGAAGGGAGGAGAACGTCAAGTGATTCCTGATTCCGGCAACCCTGGATCGCATTCGGTGCGCACGGCCCGCCGTTCGCGAACTTGAAGCATCACATCTTGAGCTCAAGCTTCGAGTGGGATGAACTTCTTTCCGACTAAAACGGTGGAGGCAGCGACGAGAGAGAAAAAAATGTGGCTCGACTCCGGAGAGGCAGCGTAGGCACGCACATTTAGGCCGAGCGAATTCGCGATTTCTCGGTCGCTATAGCAACCTGCCGCGGCTGAGGCACCGCGTCGGGCGCTGGGCCGCATTCGCGAAGAAACGCAAACAGTTCCTCCCCCGAAAGTCGCTCGCTTCCTTCTTCTTCTGTTGCTATTTCTTTTCCTGCCAGTCGCGCCTCGTGCGCGCTTATAGACGCCGTCTCCGAGAGCGCATATCGCTCGCGCCAACAAGGCACGCCCCGTTTTCCGCAATTCTCGAATTTCTCACCGCTGAGATCTATTTCTAGTTATGTTTTTTAGTTCAGGCTGTGGATCGGCTGTTACGCGGCGCGCGGCAGTTTCGACAACAGCTTGCAAAGTTCCCTACGTCATCCACTAGATCGTCGTGTATATATATATATATATATATATATATATATATATATATATATATATATATATATATATATATATATATATATATATATATATATATATATATATATATATATATATATATATATATATATATATATATATATATATAACAGTCACCGAAACCAAGGTGCATAGGGGAATGTTGGCTTCCTTCATATGTTTGTCGAGCCCCTCATTTCATTTGCCTTGTCGCTAATAGCTTAACGAGGCTCTCGGCTCTGGCAGTCTTGATGCCATAGGTAGCATAAGAAGGTTCTCGCACAGTTTCCGCCCTCGCCGTTAGATGGCATTCCACATCACACTCGCGGTATTACAGGACGTGCTACGTCCGCCGCTATGGACGAGGGTGGCGCTGGTGAACACTCTCAAGGTTCGCCTACACGCAACAAACATAAATACCCACGCAATCAACAGATTGGACAGCCGTCCCCTTAGCTCAGTTGGTAGAACACCGGACGAGATATTTGAGGGTCGTGGGTTCGGATCCCACTGGCGGCATGGTTGTTTTTTCTGCTGCTTTATAATTAATTTACTTTAAGGAACAGATTAATTGAAGTATTATTCTCCCATCGTTCACCACCACAAATTAAAAAAAAGTAATATTAATAAGCATTACCCTGCGCACCTTGGTTTCGGTGACTGTTGGTTTCCGTAATAAGTTTGTCAAACGAGCCAAACGTCAGTAAAACCGTATGTAATATATATATATATATATATATATATATATATATATATATATATATATATATATATATATATATATATATATATATATATAACACGACTGGGGACTAGTGTTCTTCAGAGACTGCAAAGACTGGTCCCCCAGTCGAAACGTCAGTACCACCTTGTTATGTCATTATTCGTGTGTCAGTCTACTTTATAAATATATAACTTCTGGTTAATAGTGCCTTCCTCGCAAGAGTTTATATATAGCAATGTCCAGCCAATACAGACGTCAGCTCCAATTCCTCCCCTAGCGGCCGGAAGAAATCGGACTGCAGAGTAGTAGTGTTGTCATGACAATAATATCCAGAAGAAAAAACTGCATCACCGAACGGGATTCTAACCATCGTCTGCCAAAACATAACTTCGTTTCCCGGCGCCTGAGATAGTGATTTATGTTCAACATCAGTCATACTCTTAACATCAGGTGCGCTGAAGTGATTAAAATTGAAACTAATTGAAGTTCCCTAACCTTGAACTTGGTGCAAACTTAATAATATGCGTTTCGCCAAGCTCACGATATGTGGCAGGAGCAAGCAGTGTGTTTGATTGATTCCGGAAAGGTTAAAACTGCGCAAAAGACGAGGACACAGGCAACGATCGAGGAACACACAAGTACCAAGGGTGCAGTTTTGTGAGGTGGTCGTTGCCTACGTCCTCGTCTTTTGCGAAGTTTTATCTTTTCCGGAACTATGAACCAACTAGCCAGCAAGAATGTCAGTTTGTTTGAGTGCGCAAGAAATCCTGACTATTCAGTGCTATGCTAGCACACTATTGCTGAAGTCACAACACATACGCGGTACAAAATGAACACATCACAACCACATTACAGTCGTCTTGAGAGAGCGCCCCTTCAAAAAAATGAAATGATGCGATATCCCATAAAGCGCAGAAATATACTGTTACATGCCTCAATATCTACTTAATTCACAGACCTTAAATGACCAGAAAGACTTCCCAGTTGATTAGCCCTCAGCGTACTTTTGTTTCGCACTTGTTCTTTTGCGCATCAAATGGCGCGTTTCTCAGACGTTGAGATGCCATTATAGAAACCCGGCGGAAGACAGTGGCATTGCTCATATTCGGTGGACGGCAACAGTGCATTAAAGAAAGTTACCACTATTTGCGACCCTTGCTACATGACCACACTCTTCAAGCGGATTTTATTTTTTCAACCATATATTAGACACCCTTCTTACCACCTTTCTTTTCCGAAGCACCCTCCTTAAAGTGAAGTGAAGCCTGCTGGAAGTACTTCTACCCCGGGTAAAATGCGTTTTTTCTTTAATAAAACGCTTTCTTTTTCTCTCGTTATATTTGAAGGGTGGGTAAATGGGGAACTTATAGAGAGGTTGTAGAGTTGAATGACACTTGTCTCGAGAGGGAATTGTTTTCCAGATATTTGTTGCATTCCTGGACGAATTTTTTTTCACGCTTTGTTGATTGAAAAGATCATTTCGTGAGTCGCTGGTTTCTCGTAAATTTAGGACGCCAGTCAGAAAGTAATTAACGTTAGTTAATATTTGGCGTTGGTTGGTTGTGAAACTTTATTTCCAGCGGATATAGAGGAGCGACACGAAGTCGCCCCCCACTTAAACGGCGGCCGCTATCCCTTGGGCAGCGGCGGCATCTTCAGCCAGCTGGAGGAGCTTGATCTGTATCCTCGGGTCGGGACTGAGCAATAGAGCCTCCCAATGAGCAGAGTCGGTAATGAAGTGACTCGCGGGTACGGACTGCGGGCAGTTCCAGATAATATGATTTAGATCGGCTTTTGCATCACAATTTTTGCATTTGTTTGAGTAGAGTCCTTCCGAATAGAAGCTACACAATTGGGGATTTGGATAGGTGTTAGTTTGAAGTTTACGTCAGGCTTTGGCCTGTTGCTTGGAGAGCGTTTTATCTGCTGGGGGGAATCTGAGTCTTGCAAGCCTGTAGTGCTGCAGGATTTCTCTGTAAGAAAACAACCTGTCCTTGCCAGAGTATAGGGCGGGTGGGCTGCACGACCCAGCTCGGCGGGACAGTTCTCGAGCTAAGTTATGAGCCGCCTCATTACCAGCAAGGGAAGCATGAACAGGCGTCCAGATTAGGCGAATGCGCCGCGTGGGCTGATAATTTAGCAGAATCCGTGCTGCTTGTGGGGAGATTCTTCCAAACGTGTAGTTACGTATAGCCAATTTTGAGTCGATGACAATGGTTTCTGCCGAGGATCCCACAATGGCTAGAGCAATGGCTGTTAATAGAAATGTTAGGTTGTCGATTTTTATTAGCCGGAGCAAAGTGAATAACCCGGTGCTAAAGCCGCATTAAAAAAAAAAGCTTGTTAAATGAGGGCTACTTTTTCTTAACTTTCGGCGCAGATGACAGGTGTTGTGCTTTGTTTGGATTGTACGAAAAACATGCAGACTCGTGACTGCTTACAGACAAGTTGCAGAATTCATAATCGGAAGAGCGTTCCTGCTTGTAATCATGTGCCAATAAACGCAAATTCAGATAAAATTAGTAGTAGTAGTAGTAAGTGTTTTTTATTAAAATAATAATAAAAAGGAAGGAAAACATTTTTGCTAGCCCCGGCATCTGCCATCGATACTGAAGCACCTGAGATGGGGCAGCGGAGATATAGGATAGCAGGCAGAATGGTGAAATGAAATGAAAGAGGTGAGGGGACTGGAGGAGAGGATAGGGGGAGAGGCAATTTACACAAACTATTTACACAGTAAGAAATGTGTCCAGGCTGTGTGCGTGATTAGTTCATTTTAGGGGAATTAAAACACATGCGCAGAGCACTGTGTTGGCTACAACTGGAGTGGGGCGTCCAGTTATTAATCGTTCAAGGTAGAACTCGCGGAGCGTGTTCAACTTGAACGATTAACTGGACGCCCCAATCCAGTTGTAGCCAACAAGTGCTGCCCGCGTGTGTTTTTATTGCTTCAGACACAAGTCGCACATGTCGTACTCTCTGGAGTGCACAGAAGCTACGACATCAGCCAAGTGAGCACCAGCTAGCAGGTTCGATTGCTGCTACGGCGACCACATTTCGATGCATGAGAAAAACAGAAACGCCCCCACACTAAAATTTCGGTGCCCATTTGTCCAAGGTGATACGAATTAAAATGTTGTCACCTTTCTCAGTGTTGCTTCTGGAAAGAAAAAGAAACAACTTCCAAACGCATAAAATACGAAGCTCACAGCTATCTTTTCTTCTCATGTAGTAATAAAAAGGCGCAAATAGTGAACTTTTTTTTTTCCGCGAAGTCTCGCGTTACGATTCACAGACGGCGTACATGTTGTAATAATAACAAAGGAATTTCGAATGAGAACTTTTATGACGCTCACCAACATATCAGAGCACAAGGTAATTAGTAGCTTGTATCGTCCAACTTTAACTGCATTACGGCGAAGTTTCTACGGACAACTCTGGCGACTAAGAAGGGAGAAAAATACGCCATGCTTGAAAGCCAGCGTGATGCTCCTCATGACAAGCGACTAAGTCTTCCAGATTGCCAGTCAAGTTCCGAGTCGTCTCAGGCAACTTGATTTTCCAGTCAAGTTGCCCTGAGCAACTTTTTCTTTAAATGCCTCATGAATAATATGCTCGTGAAAATAAAGGCAATGCAATTCAAGACATTACGCAAGCGCGCTCTCTGCTAGCGGCCCAGCGCAATTAGCGTACCTGCCACAGATTGCCATGGTTCGCAGCATTATAACAAACACATTCATACCTTTATTGTTTCGGCAATGTCGCTTCTCAGTGCTTTTCTTTCTTTTTCTTTGTCTTTGTAATGGACTCCAAATGGGTACACATTTTGTACTTTCTCACGCGACCACTCTGCAGTCAGCCAGCGGCTGTCAGGACAAATGTTGCCAAGCATAAGCTAGTCGTAATTGCGAAATTATAAAAAACTCGGCACTATCGTGCCTCCAATTGGAGCTTTATTTAGTGCATACTATGAAGGAAAAATAAATAACGCGAAAAAAAGGGCGGCAACATGGCTTCCCACGCAGTCTCGTTGATCGTAAAAGATAACTGGCCGCTACGGAAAGAGTCGCATACTAGCATAACAATAAGAATGAAAACACAACAAGTAAAAACACAAGATAAAAGCGCGAAAGGTCAATTATTAGCCAGCAAGACAGGCAGAGCAGCGTGCCGACCTCCACCGCTTCCCCACCCAGTAAACAAACGACGGAACACCGCTTCTACTGCGAGCAGGAGCGCATTTTCGCCTTTCGGCAGCAAATGAGACGACCGCGACGGGGGGCCTTCGTCCCGTTTCCATTAAAAAGACAAAAAACAAAACGAAAATCCAATAACTCGATTGAGATGGAAGCACTGCGCGATATAAGAGTGAAGCTAGCAAAGGTCGGAAAAGAGCGGCGCATTAAAAATGCACGGGACGAAAGCTGTAGCGCGACGCGAACACACAGACAGCGCGGTAGAGCGCGACTGGAAAGAGAGAGAGAAAGAGAACGAGGTGCAAAGCAGGTTCGGATATATATCAGGGCTTGCCCATCTGGTCGTGAATAAAACAGGGCGCGCGGCAGCCGACGTCTGACCGCCCGCTGTTGGATGCCGGCAGGGCCGCGAGGTGGCGGAGAACGAATGGTCAGAGCTTCTGTAGCCATCCTATTGCCTCTATAGCCTAAAGCCTTAGCTTAACGAGGAAAAGTTTTGGTTTGTTTTTGTTTATGAGGGTTTAACGTCCGAAAGCGACTCAGGCTATGAGAGACGCCGTAGTGAAGGGCTCCGGAAATTTCGACTACCTGGGGTTCTTGAACGTGCACTGCCATCGCACAGTACACGGGTCTCTAGAATTTCGCCTCCATCGAAATTCGACCGCCGCGGCCGGGATCGAACCCGCGTCTTTCGGGCCAGCAGCCGAGCGAGAGGAAAAGTTTTCTAAAGTAAGCAGTGTCGCGGTATTAGTACGTAGAGATCAAAGCCTCAATTCTTCACCTGCTGCGCACATATAGAGTGTTATCCAGTTTGCCTTGAACCGTGAGGGACAAAAGAGTTCCGTAGTGCATGGATGGATCGATGGATGGATGGATGCCAATAGCGTGCCATTTGAAGCGAGGTGGTGGCGGGCGCTGCCTGGCAGAGTGTTGAAGTGAAAGCTTCACTAGGGCACCTCGTCCTTCGATCGCCGTGTGCCTAGTTTTCACCTTCAGCTGAGTTAGAGGTCAAACGATGAAAAAGGGAAAAAGAAATTGAATCAATGTACATGACTACGAGGCGAACCCGCGCTGAGACCACTAGGCTATCGCCACATTATAGACGCCTGATGTTAAACTGCACCACACTCTCTCGCTGGGCATTGGAGAGCGCTGGTTTGTGTGTCTCGTCTCCTACTTGGTCTGTGTGTGCTGTTGCGCTGTTGAACCACCATTATGCATCACCAACTAGCCCAATCTGCAGTTCTACAGTAATAATCAACTTCCATCTGCACCGTCCCGCGGCGCTGCCTGCTCACCGTCGTCTTCTACGTAGCAAAAATCCGTGCTTTCGCTAAGATTCTAATGTAGTAAACATTATCTGTAGTTTGTTTTCTTCCTCCCTTCTTTAACCTCCTTATTTAACCACGGCGCTTTTGAAAGTGCGCCGCCTGTTGCCGTCTGACGTGCACTCGCTGGGAGCGGGTGCACGAATGTGGGTAAACAGTGGGCTCTATAATAGATGTCGCTGTTAATTGTCCACCCAGAGGTGAGAGAAAAATGTGAGACGGTTTCATTTTTCGCCTTCTTGCTGCGGCAGCTGTTGAAGGCTCGTCGTGCCGAGATCGCAATGTTCTCAAGAAATGACGTCATTAGCACGTGGCCAGACCACGTGATTATTTGGTCAGGTCACTGACCATTTGACCACGTCACGCACTTTAATAAATGGCACGACCCATACAAACTGGTAGCGTGTGACAGATTGATTGCTAGTAGGCATCATGACCGATTAAACGTCTTACATATGAGCATGGCCCGCTCACATATAAATTATCTCATGATTCCCTGACACAACATGATTCCGTTCACCCCTCGCGCTGAAAATCGTCTCAAGTTATGTGAAAGGCACCTCAGTTTTAGGTTTGCGATGTCCGCCATCCCTCATTTGGTTCGCGTCAGGGCTTACGGCCCTTTATCTGACGCGTTTGCTTTTTAATTCTTTGGTTTTGTTTCTGAAGACCTCTTCAGCAAGCAATGTTTTTAAGAAGAAAATATACTTAGATTTCACGCTTCGTTTTTTTTTTTACTTAGGAAAACTAGAAGTACCATTGCGAACAATAAATTATAGCGTGTATTAAATATCGCAATACGTTTCACTGCAAAAAACACAGGGCACGAGAAATTCTAATTCGCCCTATTGAATAGTCAGTGACGGTGGCTGGCGGACTACTGTCCGCTGTACTGCGGTGCGTTAATGAAATGGACATGTACATACGTGTGCGCCCCTGTCTGTGTTCGAACGGCGCACTAAGCACTACGATGGCGTCATTTGCGAGTGGTATAAGGCTGGAGCATCACCTTATCGTGCTGCCACATTCGTATAGGTGATAATTGTTCTGACGTGTTTCAGAAATATATATCAAACCGGGAGGCAGCGACGAATGTCACAAACGCACAACGTAGGTCACTGCTTGAGCGCTATAGACTAGATTGTGGACGTCTGTAGGATATTAAATTTGCGAAAGCAATAAGATGCGTGAATATGAGGAAAAAAAAAAGACACGTTGCATCTGAGCAGGAAAAATTGCAGGGCTTCAGAAAGCAAGTGAATTTTGCATAAACTCGTCTGTTGTTAAGCTTCTGGTTCTATTATTGTACCGCATGCTTTTCATCATTTAAAAATATCAGGGAGTGTGTGCGCACTGTTCCAATTATGGGATTTCGATGCTCCTACTAGTAAGAGACGAAGCTAATGACTTCGGTATTAAGACTAAATTGCCTGCATTAAACAATTCCAGCATTTGCTCCAGTTTAAAACATGCGATCCCAGCCTTAAGCTCGAGTAACACCTTGGACTAAAGGATGAAGTTTATCCCGTGCGAAATAATAAACATGACGATAAAGCAAAATTAGGCTGTCGGGCATTACTTCAGCGATAGCTACATGATATATTTGGTTGTGAAATAACTGTTGTAGATCTAGTTTAGAACACGCTAAAAAGTATCCAATAAAAGAACACAATAAAAGGGAGGCAGAACCATTGGTTGCGCCCACTTTTATTGCGCACAAGCTAAGCCCTGGTTTAACATAATTTATTCATTCTTCTGGCTTCGCGAGTTGGTTCATGGAGGACCAAGCATAAAGAAAACCGGCGATCCTTGCGTCTCACTTGACATGTGCACAAGACTTACTTGACATTCCTCTTTTCCGGGTCTTTTTTAAAACTGCCTTTATAAGCTGTTATTTGAAGCCCCAGAATCAGTTGAAATTTTGCGCACGTCTCGTCAGCCTCGTCTTGTGTGTGTTTCTTACATGTCTGTGCATTTTAGTGTTAATAAACGCTGCTCTAAGTTCACAACGACGACAGCCACATTGCGCTTAGCGCTTGATTGTTTATCAACTGTAAATAAAAAAAAACAGATTTACCAGAAACAAAAGTCAAGGAATAGAGGAAACGTCACAACTACCTAATAAACGAGAAACGACATGCAAGCCCGAGCTTGTGCCCGTTTCGTCGAGGTGACGTACATTACGTACGTCGGTAAAAGAACGCAGTAATGCCAAAGCTGCAGTTGACGTCATATGGTCAAGAGCCAAATAATCACTAAGCAGTTTGCACGAACGAAATGATTCGTAAAATGCGCATTTTTTGTCGATGTTACAAATACGGCTCTCACAAATGCGGCTTCGTAATACACAGCATGGTCGAAATCATTTCGAAAGGCTGCGTTAAGTTTATTTGAATATTATGCTTGATGAGTTTTGCATGAAGTACGTATAGAACAAAGTAAGTAAAAAGGAAGGACTCATTTTCTCCGCGCAGATCTTGCCTTCCAAACAGGCGCTTTGGCGGTTCGGTGTAAACTAATTATAAGGCCTTGAATCAACGATAGCCAGATAATCTTGCATACGTAGAATTTTGAGCATTAAAAATTGACACTCCCACTAAAAAAATAAGTCAAGTATGTTGACCTTACATTCTTTTGTACTCTTAGCTTTTGTTCCTGTAATTGAGACACCACCGTACTGAGGACAAACTTAATCTCTCTTATTCTCTTTTCCTTACAAACAAAAAACAGAAACATCAATGCTATTGGACAAAGCAGAGACTTCGGGAGAAGAATGAGCTCATCTAATTAAACCAGAGAGATTCACAAGAGTTAATTGGAAGTCTTTGTTATGGGGGGACTAGCAGCGCAGAATTACGAAAGCTCTGTGTAGACGGCTTTCCTCTCCATTAATTTTTTCTGCGCAATATGTCAGCAGAGCTCGGACGAAGTAATATTGCGAAGCCCCTACAGTAATGTCAACACTTGCAGCTTAAATATTATCAAACGGCGTGAGAGTGCCGAGATACCTAATAGCGGCGCGAGTGGCCTCCTCTTTATGCGCTTGTAGCCTTTGTCATTGTTATATTAACCCGGACCGCACATTCTGTCGATACGGATAGGGCTTCTGTGCTGACAAAGGAACCTTTTTAATTAAGTTGTCCCATCACTTGAGCAGTTCACATCGTCTCGCAGTCGCTTGTTCTCTTGGAACGTCACGCAGTACAGCCTATCAACTCAGGCGTAGAAAAAAAATAGAAATATGGAACAACTTTGGTTCTCAAGATGACAGTGTATCAAAGAAGTGGCACCAGGAAGCAATCGTTTCGTGAGTAACTTTATGGCTTGGTCTGCTTACTTATGGCTACAAGAAAAGTTTGGAATTTCTATTTGGTGCTTTTTGTTTTGTGAAGAAAATAAGGAAACAGGAAATTAGAAAAATTTGTCTGGAAACAACTTAGTCTGCGTAACAAACAGTTTTGTTTGAGTTAAGTGCGTATCTTCTGTTTATAAAAATATAATTTTAGAGGTAAATAAGCAGTATTCTTACAAATTTAATCGGAAAAACTGTTGAAAAGGTCTAAGTAGTCTGTTCCAGCCTGAAAATCTCGATTCCTTAAGTAAAAGTTGTGAACATCGTTAAATTCTTGTTCCATTGCTTGCATAATGAGTTTGCTTCTATACCCAGGAATTCTAGAAGATCATGTTTTGCACAGATGAGTAAAACCATGGAACACACAACATTTTGAACTATAAGCTGTGTAATTAGTCTGCAAATCACACAACTGGTATCCACTCCACCAGCCTCTATGCGTAAAAATTGAAACAGAAAATGAAAAAAAAAACACACACATACAAGAGCATCGCATTCGAACACTGCTTTCAAACACCTCAGGACTCTAACAAAGCCAAAACATAGTAGGCGTTGTCGCTCTGTGCTCACATGACTGTAGGTGTTGTCAAATTCTCTTCTGCGAATGCAAGAGACGAACGAAAAGGCAGAATGGGAATTGATATTTCTCTCTCACGTAGGCCAAAAGGATCTTCACACTGCACGCCTTATTCCGTGCAACATTGCCATGCAAATAAGTCTTATTAAAGAGCAAAGCGCCGTTTCTCCTTGGGCACCTTTGGGCGCGCCGGTGGACTGCTAGTTATATAGAAAGTGGGCGCTTCGATTCTGATGAAAATAACACCAATGTTAAATGCCAAATTGGTCATCACCAGTAGCCCTGGTTCTTCTCAGATCGCATGCAGAGACTACCGCACTGACTGCGGAAACGCATCGGCGATGAACACAGCTGTATTAAGAATCTGACGCCAAACATCCTTCAATTCCGACAGTTATTGCAAGAGTTATAGCAGGGCGTTGCAGCGTTACAGCGTTACAGCCTGTGGTCACGGAGCTACAGCATGAGTTACGATGCGACCCTCGTCTAAGAGGTTGAACATGACGCTGCGAAGCACATGATGATGTCCCTGGCACAAGACAACGCAAAGCAAAGCTGTCATTTGGCAAAGACGCTATCGTGTTCATTATCCCTCTCGTCTTTCATTACTGTATCGTGCTGTCTCCTCCCTCATATCCCTTATCGTGCTTCGCGATATCGTTGCACAAAACGACACGCGAGCTGTCAGGCTCCCAATCTCTACGTGTCCTAGTTCCCCGGCAATGTCTTACCACGGGGCTGCGGCGTCTTCCCTTGCAAACAGAGCCGGCGAAGGCAGGGCCCGGGGCGATACGGCATGAGCAACAACATCACCACCGCCTACAACAAAACAGCGAGCGAGATAAGAGCGCACCCAGGATGACGAGTCTACATACATCCTCACCGCTACGCACGAAGTATTTATTGTTATCGTGGGCATGCGTTTTGCATCCTGTCTTTTTGTTTTATTCCTTCAAAGTAACAGCGCCTCGGGGTCTGCTTTCTCGTGCTCTCCCGCAGTGTCTTTCTCTTCGCTTCATCCGTGGCGGAGGCGTGCCGAGGCGTCGCCATTGATGCCAGCAGCACAAAGGCGAGCAAGCGAGGCGACAGCTGCCTGCATTGATGCCACGAGCAGACACTGTTTGGGGCTGGCTCCGGGTGAAGGCGCCCCATTTGTTCGGGGCGGGCGAGACAATAATCTGGGCTTCCGTTTCGTGCTGCAGACTCCCTATAGGAAGCCGCGATGCTTTTGCGAGAGGCAACACAAATCCCCAGGCGACGTGCCAGGCTCGTGGCAGGGCGCGAACGTTCGGGAAAAGAAGGCGGGCTTGGGCCAGCAGGTCACTTGTTCGTGTTGGTTATAACATAATCAGGGTCACTAGGTGTCGTTCGCTAAGATGGTGTTCAGTGACGTGTGCAATACCGATACACGGCTGACATTCTACCGACAACAAATAGTTTCAACAGCGCCAATAATAGTAATAATAATTAATATCAATTGCTTTTGGGGAAAGGAAATGGCGCAGTATTTGTGTCATATATCGTCGGACACCTGAACTGCGCCGTAAGGGAAGGGATAAAGGAGGGAGTGAAAGAAGGAAGAAACACGTGCCGTAGTGGAGGGCTCCGGAATAGTTTCGACCACCTGGGGATCTTTAACGTGCACTGACATCGCACAGCACACGGGCGCATTAGCGTTTTGCTTCCATAAAAACGCAGCCGCCGTAGTCGGGTTAAACCCGGGAACTCCGGATCAGCAGCCGAGCGCGCAAACCACTCAGCCACCGCGGTGGGATAGCGCCAATAAAGTAGATATAAACTTGAGCCTTCCTTACCTTCTCTCTTGTATTCGTTCTGCTCATCAGTCCCTCTTCTCCTGTAAAGCGTACTCTACCTTCTACACAAAAGTAACGCAAAAAAGCTTACCCGATCGCGAACTGACGAGCGACGAGGCGACGGGTCAGTGTTGTACAAGGTTAAGATCGCGATGTAGCAGGTGATAAAAAAGACGCAGGGGCAGCAAACAAATGTTCATGCTGAAAAGTGGAAGGAAAAAAATGTGGCCAAAGCGCCTGCCTGGTATACGTCAATAAAGTTGGAGAAGCCCACACATGCAGCTTACGAAAATATCCTCGGAATCATTAGCGGGATTCAAGGACATTGCTAATGCGTTATTTTTAATTTACTAAATGAAATAAATAAATGACTAGCCAGTTGACAGCCCGAAAAAAAAATTATTTCAAAGCAAATTATTTGAAAAAACATTAAAATGTATTAGGTGCCTGATCTCGATGGACGGTCGATGGATCTCGATGACTCATCGTTCTGAACCATCGAAACGGTCATGAAAAAATGTAATACTTCACAATAGTAAATTTAGAGCTTTCGGTTCGAGAACACAAACCAATGGTGCTATAGACTCGAACTAAGGATTGTAAGAAGCGTACCTAGGAAACATCCCGCAGTGCTGGAATACGTACTACAATAATAATCAGAACGGCACAGACCTGCAGTAGTTAAGCGCATGAGAGCATTTATCGCTCATGCCAAGGAGACTTTTCGTTAGACAGTCCTGAATACATACCGCGTTATGCAATCATTTTTTGTGCTTATTGAGAAGAAAACTAATTGAAACAGGTATAAACTTAGAATAACGAAAAACTGGACGAGTTGGTGGTGGTTGTAGTTCATAGTGCTTAAAAAAAGAAACAAAGAAGTCACTCTAGAGAAAAAGAAAATAACACTAAGAAAGATGTAAACGAAGATATAAATCAAACACACTATAAAGTTCTTTCAATTTTATGAAGATCTTACCCAAGTAGAACCCTGGCTCTTGCTCCCGTCACAAAACCAGAAAATTTTGTAGGCGTTCGCAACCTGAGCGGAGCACGAAAGCGTCTTCTATCACGAACTGAGAGGAAAGCGTTTACATCGCGGCTTTTTAAAAGGTCGTTCAAACCACAGCTACTTAAAATGAAGAAAAAAGCACTTAATCTCCTGTTTAAATCTTCGTGCTCAGGCACAGAACTAACGATGTCCAAAAGCATCAGGCAATACGGGTTTTTTTTACAGTTTTTTAAAGCACTTAGCATTAAAGCTGAACTTGATTTACTTGTGGAAAGATACAGCAAGGATGAAATCTATAACCTCGATCTCTGAAATCCCTCCTAGGTAGTATTCAATCGAAAAAAAAAACTTTGTGTTTGAGCAAATCAATACGCAGAACTTTTAATTTAAAAGTCGGAAACATGCGTGCGCTGTGGTTAGAACGCATAAATTACTATTGATGATAATCACGCGTGCACGCCCTGATGTTAAATCTTGAACATAAATATGCGGGACGCTTGCTAATAATTCTCCAAGATCGGTGAGCAGACCGGATCTCATAGGAAAGATCAAAGATAAAAGCCACATGGACTCCTGCATTCGATTAACCATGATACTAGAAGTTTACCCACAAAAAAAAAAAAGAGAATACATTTCTCAACCCTCCCGTCACATGCGATCTAAACTTTCCAGAAAAGTTCAAGTCAGGCAAGTAGTTTCCTTTTTTTTCCCCCTTTTGCTTCTTTACAGGAAAATATTCGTGCCCGGGGAAGCGCTAAGGCTACCATGGCTTTGTAGACTTTGCCAGCGTTAGCAAAAAACTTTCTTTCTACCTTTCTTTGAAATGGCTCTGCTTTTTTAGTCTTTTCTTTTTTATGTATAAAAAGGAAAGAACCAGCAAAGAACCGGCAAGATGTTAGAGAGATAGTCATCCACATCGCGTGATAGAGACAGGACCAGGTGCACAGCCGCGCAGTCTATCAACGTGCGCAAAGGAGACGCTTGCCTGCCGAGAGGCCGTCGCCTCCACTTTCGAAAGAGAGCTCTAGAGGAGGTGGAAAGGGGCGAAGAAGGTTGGAAAGAGGGAAAGTCACGCACGACGCTCATTTTCTACGAAACCCACGCGATGACGAAAGTTGGACGCCCCCCCCCCCCCCCCCCCCCCTCCCCGATTTGAGGGCAAAACCGCCCTGCACGGACGTCGGTAGTAACATCAGCCATAACCTCACAAATCTCAGGACATCGGTACTAATCTCAGACAATAGAGTTGCTGAGAACAGCACAAAGAAGAAAATAAAAAAAAACGAAAGTACAGACCGTCAGAGCTTCTTCAGAAGCGATTCAGCTGCTGTTATCTTGCCGCGAAATATCAACTTTATATCTGATTTGAACAATGGTTGGCCGGAGCATAAATTTCCACGAGAATTACAGCTATGCCTCCGCAATTAAGGTTTCTGCACGTGTTAAATTAACATTAAGTAAAATACGAGTCCGTTTATAAAAAAGTGACTAAAATATAGCTGATAGTTCATGAATCAAAGAAATGCTACAAGCAGTGCTCCCAACGTGCGCAGAATAAAGTTTTCAAAATAGTTTTTTTGAAAGAACCCTAGGTTGTCGACACTAACCCGAAACAGTGAGCACTCAACGGCGGGGGCCCTTCCATGCTCACTCCTTATCTCCTGCGCAAATTCCTATCTCCCGCTGCTCTGTCTCAGTAGTCTTGGCGTTAGGCCAATGAGTCCATGGTCTCGAGGTCGAATCCTGCCCGCGGTGGTCGCGCTTCTGTGAAGATAGAACGCCAAAACTTCTGTCAGCAGTAAAACGTCAGTTCATATTGAAGAGCCGCTTGTGGCCCAAAAAATCCGGGACTCTTCACCATAACATGCATTAGCTGCGATAAACAATATGGCATTGGGCGTATTTAGCAGTTACGAAAGCACTTATTTTGAATGTTTGCCACAACAAAAATCCACAATTATACACTTCAATCCACACTCACGCGAAGTTAGGTTATTTGATTGGTATTGCTGGTTTAAAATTTTAATCAATGTACCAATGTTGTCACTGTGTGCTGCATTTGATATAATCTTGTAATGTGCTTATTGTTAGGAGCCCCCTACCCCGGCAGTTTTCACGTCGGGGCCTCCTATTGTAACATGCGTTGTTTAACCAGCGTCGTTGTATCTTCTATTCATAAAAAAAACTTGAACCTGACTTTTCCGCTAAGAACTAGGCGAATAAAGTAACGTGTTCACTTTTCCCGGAACTCCCGTGGTACATGAAGCAGCAATTTTACCTTCAAATGACATTACGTAAGTTCACGGTCAGAACCAGCACCTTCATTTATTCCCCCTCGCTTCTTTCTTTTCGCAGAAGGTGAGCAAGAAGTAGTGGCAGCTAGACTCGCTGTACGCAATACGCCACACAAATGCGTGAACCTGGCGGATGGTTCCCGCACATTGTGCATTGTGAGCCGGGCAGGTCTGCCTGCCCGCGCGCTGCGCATTAATAAGCGGAAACGGTATCGACCGCCAGGCCCCCGGCACTGCCCTGACAGACAAGGGCCCCCGGTCGATAGAGTAAAACTTGCACGTTGTTCCTCTCGTCTCCCCGCCGCCTTTCATTTTCGCCTAGTACCCCCCCCCCCCCTCCCTCTTGCGTATTCTGCCCGAACCCTACTCACGGTTTGCTCAGACCGCGCCTGCATGGGTGGCCCGGCGAACTTTAGCCGCACAGAGAATCGGCGCCTTACATTCATCTTACTCCGAAACATTTGAAGCTAAAGCTTTTTGTCGCAGTGTTTTCATCGTAGATTGTTTCATACATTTCTTTAAGCATTGTATTGGTAGACCTGGTTTAAACGTGATTAATCGAAACGTGCATTTAAGGCTTTTACATCGAGCTTTCAAAAGCGTAAAACAAAATTTCGTGTTCGTGAGCATACAGTGTATAGGTGCATAGGTATTTCCCTTTTAACTCGCTGGTCGTGGTGGCTTAGTGGCTATTTCATTAGGCTGCTGCGACCAAATAGGCGGCACCAAATCCCGGCCGGAGCGGGCGCATTTCGATGGCGGCGAAATGGAAAACTGTCCGTGTGCTGTACGATGTGAGTGGACGGTAAAGAATTCCAGGAGGTGGAAATTACTAAGTAGCCCTCAAATACGGCACTTCTCATCAACTCATACGCAGCTTTGTGATTTTGGATGACACATTACACACTATACTGTATATTTATTTTCGATGTAGCAAAAAGTGCACAGCGGTAAGCCCATGGTACAGTCGTCAACTAATTAAACGCAGTTCTACCAGCATGCGGACTCCCCTGTGCTTGGTGTTTTATGCATGCTCTCTGTTAGCTGACTTTTAACACGAAGCGCTAAGATTATTGTTATACTCCTCGCATGTTTTGAACCGGAATCCTAAGTACGCGCGCTTCACCAAAGAGCAGAATTTCTTGAAGGCCACTCGATAACAACGGCACACTTGATAGCACACGATGTGCGAATTCGCATGGGTTAAATTGTATGGGTTAAAATACTCTGACTTGTAACACTAGTTTTTTTTGTTTTATGCGTCATAATTTTCTGCATTTGAACAGGCCAAAACCTTGTGGCAGAAAAAAGGTGGTTCATGGGGGTGGGGATGGGGGCGGAAGCGGGGGACCGGTGTCCGCTTCTTCCTTCCTGTAGCCGGGGCGGCCCCGAGATATTCTTCATTCGTGAAATGACAGGAAATAATTCGACATGAGCCCTATAAAAGTGAATATGGTTTGGGGACAATTTGTGAACGTCCTACACCCACCACCGTTTGCAAAGGACATGATTTTCAAAGGACATTAAGAATCCAGAAGACTCGAACGTCGATATACGTTCTTCTTAGCGGGAACATAACTCGACTGCACAAGAAAAAGTGGTTTTCGCTCGCAACGTGACCAATCGTCCACATATCATCGCTGCAACTCGCTGCCAACTAAAGAGAGACCTGCCAACTAAAGTTGACGAGGAAGATTTTTTCGATCTCTGTAAATCTGAGCTCGAAATTTGTTTTCTTAAACTACCGCTGGAGCCACAATCTGCAATGGTTAGCACGCCAGCAATCGTCATGGCAAAAAAGTGCGTTCGGGTGTACCGCGAACCGCGGAAACATCTCCCTGACTTACCTCAACGCCATCAGGCCTCAATTTTACAACGACAAACTTTGGAACGTGACCTTTCCTTGACCACGGATGCACGCTGCACGAGATCCCCACTACGGCAACGAGAACAGCTCTTCAATTAATGCTGAGAGTCCCGAGCTTGTTAAGAGGGTATTGGGGCGTTGAGACCACCCAGAAAGTTTGACTTGGGTTATACCTGAGGCTGAAACTAATTGCGACTTTCTCGTGGTGCATGCCACGCTTGTCGGTAGTTGCCAACGAAGTGTAGGGCTCCACAGAAACTGTTGATGCAGCATGGCAGTTACAGCATGTTCATGGAGCTCTCTTCCGCAGGTAAGGACCTCTCAGTAGGCCTGTTAAGGATCTTTCATTAGGACCTCATTAAGGTTTTCGACTTCGCTTCCAACTTGGCGGCCTTTACTTCATACAGCCAGTCGAAATAGTTGCGCCTCTGCTCTGTTGAAAACTTGTTCTCGGTATCTACCGCCATTTGTTACAGAAAGCGCATTGCCATTAAACGATGCACGTTTGATCAGCCTCATTTGATATGTATGCAGTCTTGGCTCATTTTGCATAATAGTATCATTAATTTTTTACCGTGTTTCTCATTTTTTCTTTACATTATTAACGCCAAGCGTTTACCTACAAAACGCGTTGGGAGTATTAGTTTAAATCGATGTTTTGCGTTGACCTGAACAAAACTAAAACGTCCTTTCATGGACCGCTGCACTCTTGACCAAAGTGCAGCTTTAAATAAGTCTATAATAAAGAAGAGTTTTTTTGGCTCAGCACGATAGTATTGCGCGGGAATTTTGCAGCGCACATGGCGGACAGTTTGGGAGTAGCTTAATTTGAGGGCGAATATTCATATATGGTGATTATATGCACGTACAAAAGACTGGCCCCCTGCCGCTGGAGACCTTTTTTTATCTTTCGGCCCATCACCTTTCTGGACACCAACGCACAAAAGCCGAGGTGGAAATAGTGCATGAATAACTTAACTCACTGTTAAACATCAAGCGCTTAAGAATAACGCAAATGTCATCTATTAGCAATCGTGACTGAACAAAGAAACTTGCCAACAAGCTAGCGCGACAGCTCCAGTACACCAGGGACGATATGACACAATAATTATATCCCAGTTCTATTTTTATTTTTTTTCGATCTTCTGCAAAGGTTCAATCGACGTCACTCCCCACTTATGCCGTTAGTTGCCATCCGTTATCCCGCGCAATAAGAACTGAATAGAATGGAAGTAAAATAACCGTTATATCATGCGGGACCGCTGCATCTTTACTGACATCGCACAGTACACAGACCTCTAATTTCGCCTCCATCTAAAATCAACCGCCGCGGCCGGTATCGAAACCGCGTTTTTCGGGTCATGGTGCTGCAGTTTTGATGCTGTTTTTGTTTAACACCGCGATTTCAGTCTTCCGTATTAATAGCTGTGCAGGGAGTTCTCGCGCTCGCTGTAACATTAGTACCCATGGGCATCTTGTGTAGCGTTCATTTCTTATCAGCGGGCATATTTTGGCTCTCTGAGTGATGAGTCGCTTTGGGACGTTAAACCTCCATAAAACAATAAAACAAAACAATCAAAACTGCAGCACGTTGCAGTATGTGCGCGATGATAGGTAAAAGCCAATATAAAAGAAACTTTGCGCGACAAGCAACGGTTCTGGAAAGATAAAATGAAACAGAAGATGCAGAGAACATGCTTGGTTCGCAGAAAACGGGTTTCGAAATTCATCCCCATGCACACAATCTGCGGTGGAACACACGGTTTTCAACCTAGAACTTTGTACCAAGAAAAAAAAATCAACATATCGGCCAGCAGCTGTCTATTTATTGAAGCGGCTTACTTATAGAGCTTTTTAAAAAGAAAGCGAAAATCGTGAATGGTAGAAAAAATCTCGTGAAGACCACGATACGACGAACCACAAGGACACTCCAAAAGAGGTCACCAACAACAGCAACAACGACAACGACGAGCGCTTCCTCCTGTCTTCGTCTTCACGCGCCTTTTTCCACCATGCACGTTAACCAACTCGCCCTACTTTCTGCTCTAATCAAAAAGAGTGACATCAGCTTATCTCTTCACCTGACAGCTTCTGGTTAAAGGGGACCGTTTAGCCCACTACACTAAAGGACTACATGACTTTACAACCACGACGTAGTTCGAAAAAGGAGTAACGAGGGTTTCCACAGTTTTGAAGTTTGAAGCTTGAAGTTTATTCTTCGTTAAACAGGTAACAAACGCGCAATCTCTCTTACAGTCCAGTACATTAACAACGTTCGAAAAAGCTATCTCCATTTCACACAAAAAATTGTTTTTTTTTTAATGTCATATGCCTAACCACTTCGTGATTACATCTCGCCTAAGATGAAGGCCGGGAATGTGGAAAAGTTTTCCTTTTTTTCTTTTCGGTGTGAAATAACTGTACGTTTTTAAAGTAAATGTTTATTGCCAATACTTCTGTAAAAAAAAGGGAAAAAGAAAAACATTACGCTGCAAGAATTATGATTGTGTAGATGGTGATGACCGTATTTTTTATTTCTTTATAATGAAAAGGAAACTTGTTACGCCCCACCACTGTAACGGCCCCACAACCAACAGTATTTGCAAATAAATAAATAAAAATAAATAAATAAAATAAAAATAAAGCAGGAGCTAAAGGCGTAGCCTGAAAGGGGCTCCTGTCCTGTCGAGCAGTAACTGCAGACAAGGTGCAATTTCAAACAAAACTTGCAAGCATGTACCATATATCTGCGCTAAACTGTTCCTCACACACTGTCGTCAGTCCTGCGCACGTGATAGCGTGTAGCGATGGAGAAGCGAAATACAAGAAGAGAAAGAAAATTGTAATTGGGAACAGTGGGTATGTGCCATCGTATTTGAGGCAGCAACAAAAACAACAACAACAACAAAGAGCTGGCTAGACACAGCTTTATTGCTCCATGCCTTATGCGGCATCAACGAAATCTATCGAAGGGCGCGTTGTTTCCATATTTACACCATAGGAACGGGCAATAAAAAAAGTTGGAGGGGTCACTTAAGCTCCGCCTTAAGTGCAAGCCGCCATAGCGTAGTGGGTCAGATCCCATATATGCAGAAGGTGTTCTCTACTTTACATTCATAGAACCCTGGGAGTCTTCATACCCCTGCTGGTGCAGTCATGCAGCGGTTAAGCGCTGCGCCACTGCTCTACGGTGGTAGGTGCTCCTGACTGTGGGCCTAGTGCGGCCCAGATTGATCTTCCTGAGGGACCAATCATTAATTTAACTGCCACTTGCCACGGTGGACAGTTTGCGTACTGTCCGGTGGGCATGCTGCGAAGACGCCCCAAGGTCACGTGACCTAGGTGGCCCACCTGCTTCCTAGGTTGCTCTCTGGGGACCACCTGCTAGAGTCATGATCGTGATTTTTCGCTCACAACGCTGACGCGGACAACCCCGACGCCGGATTTTCTAGAGAACGAGGCCTTTAGAGATATTGCATTACAAAGCGCACCCGTTTTCAGAGGGAGAAGTGCGATTCATAAGGCCCGCGTATTGAAGCTCTACTGCTAGGGCAGAAAAAAAGAAGTGCGGTGCAGGCTATAGATGGCGGCGGCGCTGGCGACCGAGTTGGGAACCGGCGGGCAACTCCCACAACGTCGGCCTTTCGTCATGGTCTAGGAATCGCCCCTGGGCGCTAATAAAAGACCCGCGGGCAAGGAAGGTATCTGAAGCACGTGCTCCCACGTATGAGGCAACTCGCGACGACGCCCAAGAAAAGTCTCGACGTCACAGCTGCGGTCGAAATTTACGGGCCAAGACAAAACGCAATGCTCTATTTCTGATTTTAATTTATGCTCGAGGCTTGAAACGGGCAGTATTTTGGCCACAGCTCCGCGGTTGTGAAGAGTGCATTAAAGCGTGGTAAAACACTTGACAAGAACTCCTAGAACGCGCGTTCGAGACTGGGCGGTCATAGAGGAAAATTTTGAGAAAACAGCAACTTTCTCGTAGAAAAACATGTTGCCGGCCTGTATACTGACCACGTTGCTACTGGATATTATACGAATTGTCGGAATTTTACGCAGGAAAAAATGGCGGCTAACTAGATGAAGTTCAATTCTTGGTTACTCAGCGCCCTGGTTATCGCTTCGTTTGCCACCACATGCCTTATAGCTCACTCAGTGGGGGGGGGGGGGGGGGGCAGCCATTATAAAACAAATATGCGAGCAGCTTTGTTTATCATATGTTAAGTGGAAGAAGCGGCACATACGTCTGTGGCTACACTTTTACTGAAAGGCGCATTTCTAAAATTAAAAAGAAACAACAAAGATACAAGATATCTTCTACAGTAAAACTTACTGAAAAAGTTATTTGAGAGCTGCCAGAGCAGTACACACTAGGCGTACATAAAAAAGCGAAGCATGAGGGCCGATTCACAACTCTCCTGCACAAAACCGCTAGCTTCAGACATCGTCTTCATGCCCCTATTCGGGGCTGACGCATCGTGCACCAATGAATACCGAAAGTAATAGTTACAAAGCGATGTTTCATAACAATAAACGTTTACGCATGACGTCTGCTTCGTACAAAGCCAGAACCGAAGCAGACAAAGTTCGCTAGTCTTTACCTTGCTGCGCAGCGCTGCGTGTCGGGAGGACCTCAACCGTGTTCTGGTTACGTTGCGAAATGGAAAAGTGCGAGCGATGCAATCGCAGACTTTGAGAGCTGGAGCATGTACGGTGGCAGTGTTGTGGCGCTGCGATTGCCACACACCTTTCATTTTGTTTTGATGTATTTGCTCGCGAAGTCGTCGCAGATGGACAACACAGAAGCAAAGAGCGAGTTGGCTCACCATTCACGCCGTGAGTGGCAGCTGGTACGTGTCAAAAGGGGGACCATCTGTCGAGGTACGGGGAGCGGTGAAGAACCTGAGACGTTGATCGGAGGCTTTTTCGTCACGCCGCAGCGGGAGACTGCGAAGAGAGAACAGAAAGTGTAAGAGGTACAAAAGAGAGATCGAAAGAACGTTCACATAACGGGACAAGAGTTTCACGGTCAGCTGTCAAAAGGGTCACGTTGCGAACGCAAGTGCTGTGCGGTGTTTATAGTGGCAAAGCAGTGATATCAACCTAGTGTGGTTCTGCTAAGTGTAATGACGCAACACAGCGCAAAGGGCGTTTTTTTTCACCTCCATCAAAAAGAGGCCATGGCGGCGAGGATTCTACCTCTCGGTCTTGGGCTCTGCAACCGAATGACATGCCACTAAGCCACTGCGTTGGATTAAAAGGCAATGTATAGAAAGTGTAAGGGTTGGTGTATGGTTTATGGGGGTTTAACGTCCCAAAGCGACTGAGGCTATGAGAGACGCCATAGTGAAGGGCTCCGGAAGTTTCGACCACATGGGGTTCTTTAACGTGCTCTGAGATCGCACAGCACACGTGCCTCTAGAATTTCGCCTCCATCGAAATTCTACCGCCGGGTCATGGATCGAAGCCGCGTCTTTCGGGTCAGCAGCCGGGCGCCATAACCACTCAGCCACCGCGAGAGAGTGTAAGAGGTTCTTACGAAGACATGACCCAAAAGTCAAGATAATCATGTGTCGTTGACGATAAAACATGTGACCATGCTGTGGATAACTTCATGCTGAGTTGCGTTGGGACATATTGTATAACCAGGGCATGCACGGGTGACCGATTAAACCAATAACATGATTCATTAATCAACGAGTCACATGACTCACAAGTCGTGTTACTCCCCGGTCATGTAATCATCCCAATAAATCATGTTACCTTGTTCTGCGATCACGTTAGTTCATTTGGACGACGACAAAGAGGTTTATTCTGGAGGGGGGGGGGGGGGAACTGTAGCAGCTGATGACGCAAAGAGCGCAAACAATGGGCACGCAATGAATCCACTTATAAGAATCGAATTACATAAAACAAACGGAAACCATTTTATAAACTGAAACGTCGAAAATTGAACGCATCGTGCAATCATCAATTTATGAAAGATATAACGGCATACGAAGGTTGAAAGGCAAAAGAGGCAGCCTACAATAAATTATAAATTACATCTGACGACGCTTATTCCAGCGACAACACTGGTACAAAAAAAATGTTGCCGCTCCTATAAGTAACAAGATGAAGAACAAAATATATGCCTAGTAGAGTGACTTACTTTCTGCGAGCCACTGCTTCCCAATTATAATATAGTTTTGAACTTACACTGGCCAAATGTTTTGTATCGAGAGGTGGAGCGATTTTATTAAAGAGCGCTTTTATCGATGTCCTCCTCCAAGGAGACATGATTATCCAGCCTAGCACAGCTGCTTAGTGCTTCGAGTACCTTCACAATTAAGTTCATGTGTGCCTCTGTTCGTGCATCTAAGCAAAAAAACATTCTGTGCACTCTCTACTACTTTATAGCGACGCGGACGTCCAGCTCTTCGGAGGGCAACAAGAAACGTGGACTACAATTCTTAGCACACTTGCCGGATTTGAGCGGGACGAGTGCTAGAGGAGGCAGATTTGCGCGCACAGAGCGTGCCTGTGATTTTAACTTCGTGGTTTTGAGATTATTTTGGGTTTCATTGCTCTTTCACGACGAAAAACAAAGGGGGACTGTTTTTCTCTCTCATTTAAGAGCTTATACCGGAAATGTCTTTCATAGTGCGAACGCTTGACCACCTCTAAAAAAAGAAACAGAAAAAGGACATATTCATGCATACGAGCCAAAGGGAAAATGTAAGAAGCTCAGCGTAGTCCATATTGGATAACGTCAACAACGTACGTATTTGAATTCTTACACAAGATTAGTGGGCAAACTTTTACTGCGTCTTCTCGTAGTCGATTCGATGCGTTCCCCAAGAACGTTCGTATAGAAGAACGAACTTAACCGGCTTCGCTGACGCCGCCTCACCTTTGCTCTTTTTTTCCCCTTTTCCCCCATCTGAGTAGTTCTGGCCTCCATTCGCACCGTGCGAGAATGCGATTTCGCGTCGCCTTGGGGCGGAAAAGGGAATCGGGGATCCGCAATCCCTCTTTTCGCAGTTCACCTGCGCGCGTTTCCTTTCTTCCCCCGTATCGACCTGGCGGAAGCAGCGGCCGCCTTCTTATCGCGAGAGCACTCCTTGTACTCACCCTCGCACTAGAACCGCGCACTGCTCGGCAAGCTGGAACTCGCATCGTTCAGTGGAGAGAGCGAAAAACCTCGTTAACGGAGAAGCAGAGGTTTCTTTCTTTTTTTGTTCACTTTGTTTACAACCCCTGACATGCTACTGTCGAAAAGCGAAAAGAGGCGAGTGCGGGGGGGGGGGGGGGGGGGGATGCGTAATGAAGAAAGCTGGCAGTAGAAGTGCTGAAAATAGTACGAAAGAAGTACAAAAACATAATTATCATGGTGCAACTACAGGGACGTAGGTGTTTCAAGGGGTGATACAAAAGGAGGCTGAATTTTTTTAGCACAGTCAGATTAAAATACTGAGGAACGGATGAAAATGCTACTAGTAATAGAATCCACGTCAACATTCCTCTGTGCCTCCATGTAATTAACTTTTGTTTCTTGAAATAAGAAGAATTCGCATAGCCATTATCATTCCAGAACATTTTTGATATCAGTAAGAATGGCCTAGGACCGACTTAAGGGACAAGCTCTCGTTATCACCGGGGTCAATAGTGAATTTATGTTCCTTAGTACATGAAATGATTAATGTGATGTCTAACTGTATTTAACGTTTTCATTTCGTTTTATTACTAATTTACTTCATTTATATGGAAGAGATTATTCTCGTTAATTTGACTGATCAAATTTTGATTCTGTCAACGTCACGTAGAGGTGCCTTTCATTCGCGAGTGCCTCGTAATCGAACAAAGTTTTAAACTCCTTTGGGATAGAGTGTATTTATTTCCCGACCCTACTCCGGATCGCCGTGTCAAGTCGGAGAGTCAGAGCCTATACTGCCCACGCGTCGGGCGAAATGGCCAACGAGAACTGACCACAATATTGGGCGGAGCACAGCACGAGGAGCAGCCCAGCTCTTCCAAGAATAGGGCACCTGGCTTGGTAGGGATCTGCGTGTGAGGTATTGTGGTGACTGTGACAACCTCTCCTGTGTGTGATCTACCTCGGCAGCACACAAGCATATTGTGGACCTGCCAACATGCCACATGAAACCTCTTTCGAGTTCAGAGGAAGTCGTCTAAACAAGCCGAGTAAGCACTTTCATGGTTCCGGCACGCCCGGCACTACGTATTTCTGATTTATGCCTACAATAATCAGTACGTCGAGGCACACGATCGGATTCGGCCGCCGCAACCTCCGCTGCCCTCCCCCAGCCACTATCAAAACCGTGACGTACGCACGCCTCCCCTCGCAGATAGCCAAGCACCTATCCGAGCCAAGAGAGCTCGCCAAGAGCGGCGTCGCGCCGATGAAGACGCCGAACGGGACTCCCTGCCGAGCGCGCCATTACGGTGAGGCAACGGCACCGCTGCGGCGAGCATTAACAAGATGGAGAGCGTCGACTGGTGACGGAAACAGAAAATAAAAGAAAAGGAACGAGGGGAACCAAAAAAGGAAGGAAGGAAGCCTTGGGCGTGGGTCCCAAGCACTTTCGCAATTTCGGACGTTCGGAATGCTATACCCCCCCCCCCCCCACCCCCCCCTATTCTTTCCTTCTTTTCTCATCTTGTCTTCCTCTTCCGCGTCCGCCAAAAGTGCCTTGAGGTGTGTAAGAATGGAACATCACTCTGCTGCTAGTCAGTGTGCGGATGGTGTGTTGCGGTAGTTGCGTGAGAGGAAAGTGCAGCAACGCCGCCTAAAGAACACATAAACGCGAAGACGGCGGGAACGGATTGATTAAGGAAGCGGAGCCAGGTGGTCGGTTTGCTTAGTTTAGACTGTTTATACAGCGGTAGCCGCGCGGCGCGCCGTTCTACACGTAGACCGAGCGTTGTTGGCAGGGGAAAAGAGATGCCCCTTCCGCGAGAGAGAAAATTAAAGACGTGTTTTGAGCCCCAAAACATGTTCACCGCAAATACTTCGGAGCGTTACATTCGCTCCTTAGTGCCGTAATTAAGGTCCAAATGCTTATGACGAAGAGACGCAAGCATGAAGTGTGCAAAGAATTCCGCGACGGAGGCTGCCCAGATTAACTTTTTTTTCAATGCTTTTTTTACCTCAGTTCATGTACGCCTGTAGCATTTAATATTACGTACCGTTTTGCGTGCTACTCAGAGCAAAGACAGCAACGACGTCGAGTGTTTTATTCATTTATTTTTCAATTTGGGCTAGACGTCACAGCTTAGGACTTTGATTATATTCCACACGAGAAGTTGTTATAGCGTAAACTTCCCTTGGTCAGTACAAATACATTTTTAATGGGCAAATGCATTATGCGGCCTGCTGCCCATCGGATATTGCGGGGCCTGGTTTTACGACCGCGCTGCAGAGCTGTCGTGTATAATGATACAAGTTTATGCTCATCTCAGTAACAAATGAGAATAGCCATGTGTTTACAGGCGTTCACTCCCTACATGACAACATCGTGGGAATAGAAGGCAAGATAACCGCCTTATTCGGGAGAGCTTAAGAAAACACGATGGGGAGGAACATGCATTACACGAAAGAGGTAGCCTCGATAATAGTATACATGAGCTCTTGTGGCAGTTTGCGACAGGAGAAGGGAACGAAAGAGGGGGAGGGAGAATACGTCACCAATCGCGGGCGCTACAGATGGACTTGCACTTCGGCAGCTGCACCATCTCGCATTTCGCAGATGCTTGTGCAATTATTATTTTTTTGCGTATCGCAGTGCCCGGACAAATACTGCGAGCCTGCAATAGCGTACTAGTGATGTACAAAGTTCCTTATGTCGGTCACTTTCATGCAAAACTAGTTGTGGACACTGTGTCGCTGTTTCATAAAGCGCACATAGCTTTGCTTCAGAGCGGGACATACTTTCTGTGATGAATGATCGGAGGTGGCTATACGCATCAGCCAATTGTAACTGAGCACCGCTGAAACAACGGAAGTTAAAGCGCCGGGAAAGTCACGTGCAAGGCTGTCATAAATTATCCGCGTTTGCAAGGAATTTGATTGCACTAAAGCGACGGACGATAGTCTAATGAGTCGAAATTTTTAAATATTACATTTTTTTACTTATTGGTGTTAGAATTAAGCGCATATATTGCCTAGTTTCAAAAATGTATGATGATATCACATATTCAGGTGTTAAGGCAAGATTGGCTCTGCGTTCACCACGTAGCAAATTTTTATAAATGATTTTTTTGTCTTATCGATTCCTTTTTTCATAGGTCATTTGCAGCTGCTGCCTGCGATTTTAGGGTTGATGTTACTCAAGTTCTAACGGTTACCACGCATGTTATCAGAGACTGGGATGACAGATTTTTTCTTATCTTCTTTCGTGTCTTGCTGTTCGCACTCTAAACCGCGCCAAGCACCTTGGAAAAATCAGGCCGAGACAAGTTGCAGTCGAACTTCGCATTATTGAAGAGAGTCGCGCATAAAAATATTGAATAAGTTTACCTTACTGCCATATTGCGCATCGAGTCACAGTAGCTGGCGCGGAAGTGTACGGTCTTAATCAAGTTAACGAGTAACGTAATATATGATGCAGGGAGCGTTCTGCCAGCTAACTGTGGTTCCTATAGAGACCTGGGAATTAGAAAAAATTCCGCGTGGTAGTTATCGCTTTTGTATTACCTGACAATTTTTGTTTGAAGAAATAGGCTGCCATACTGAACAGCAGGACCAACGCTCGGACTTGAGGGTGACTACGTTATAAATGCATTTTTGTTTCAGTGCGTTGAAATGTAACGATTCACGGATAGTAATATTCATTATAGCGTGGAAATCAAAACGGATGAAACAAAAGCAAAATCTCCATTACACGCCCTGTCGACACGAGTGCACTCTAAGGGAAAGGTTCCAGCTGATAAAATATTTGGTCGACTGCATGAGGTTTTTCCCGCCACTTCGCAGATATGCATAGGTAAGGACTATAAATTGTACATACCGCGAAGTTTGTAAACCCTGCTAAGCACTCTTCAGGTAGATAGCAGGTAATGACTCGGAGAGCTGGGCGCAGTAGACTAGTAAAAAAAAAATCGTGAAGATTTCATTCGCAAGAACTTTATTCAAGAAGTTTTTTATAAGAAGTGCCGTAATACTGAGCGCTCGCGCTAGGCCCGCCGCAATTAAAAATCATGCCATCGCCATCTGTCACGTAGTCCTGTTTTCATCGGCTTGCTGTCACGTAACATTTGGTGAAGGTGCGGGGTCCTCATCGCCATCCTGGTCCCGGAGTCTTGGCATCCTGCGCCTGCAGTGGTCATCGGCCGTGTTTATCTGGTCCACCCCGTCCGGCTATGCCCCAGCCCGCCAGACCTAAACCTACCCCGCCGCTCACCCCAGCCCCGTCCCCTTCCCCGACCACAAGACACAACGAATCGTAGAACCCATGACCCCACCGACCCTAGAAGCAGGCAATATGTTCGAACGCATCCCGTGCACATGCCGTTCGGTGCGTAGATAGGCCTCGGCCGTCGGCTCAAGGTAACCTAGCTACGACCCAGAAGCCTCCTGGACAAGCGCTCATCTGACCATGATCTGCTCATCTCTTTCACCGTGACGGCAGGCCCTGCATCTTCTTCTCTTCTGTGTTCACCCCTCCTGTCACGCCCATCGTCACGTCCTGAGTTTTGTCTTCACTGCAGTTCTAGTTCGCGCGATCGGGACGATCGATCGGTGGCCCCCGGTAGTGTCACGGACTAGAAGGTAACAAAGTGGGCAGTGGCGCGGCACGGAGCATTTGCGCTAGGTCCACCACAATTAAATCATTCCATCGCCATCTAACATGTAGTCTTGTCTTCACTTGTTTGCCGTCACGTAACAATATTTTGAATTACGCATGCATTATTAGCTCAAAAACACCGCTTCCTTGAAGTAGCCAGGTTAGCCGCATCTATTACGAGAACATGTAAGTCAAACGCCGATTGGTTTGCTACGCTTGCGGAGAAATTTCTAGGCGACGCAAAGAATGTTACGAGCTGGAGCGCTCTACTTTGTAGCAGCAAAATGAATTTCAATGGCAAATTACTTTGCGCGGGGAATAATATGGACAAAAAACGAGGCTTATCAAAGTGAACTTGAATAGAGAGAATAAAATAATACCAGAGGTAATAGTAGCAATATTTTAGATTAGGTGCCACATTGGCAATTAAACGCATAGAGATAGCTATAGCTAGTAATATAAGTGCTTAAAAGATAGGCCTAGTAAATAGAAGAATGAACATATAGTAATCTTGGTGGGGCAGAAACAGATACTGAAAGATGCCAGCACCATAACGTTTTTAATGTACGGTTCATCATTGATTAATAGCACTGGACGGAACAGAATATTGTGTGTAAATCTTACTAAACCAAGAACATCGTTGTATTGTAGACAGTGAAATATAAGTTAAATGAGCTTTTGTAAACCTGGAACGGTTAATATTAGGGGCGAGAAGAGATGAAGAGCGGGAGACCAAATAAGATAAAACTGATGCAGTCGTGCGACGATAATGGTTTTGCTTCATACACATCAGTCAAGAACCAGATTTCGGCTTGAAACGATCAATGAGGTCCAGGCGTAACTCAGCTTAAAATGGCTAGCGTTCGGGACCTTCGTTTAATCGGCTATTCTAGATATTTTCAGCAATGCGTCAATGCCAGGGCAATACAATGCATTGCGCGGTTTCATTTCGGTTTTGCTTGTGCTATATTTGGGAGTTAGTGTTCCGATGAGACACATGGGCTATGGAGCACGCTGTAAGAGAGAGTTGAGTTGGGACCCCAACGGGGGGGCGGGGGGGGGGGGGGTGATATAATGTGCTGCGCTTTTTCACCCGAGAAAAAACATATTTACCACGCCTGCCGAACTTTAGACCGGCTACTATTACTACGTGTCTAGTATGTGCAGTGCACTTTCGTTAATTCAAACTCGCTACATTCAACATTCCGCTCGACCTGAACTAGTAGTGTTTTGGCCCTTTGTGTGGCAAGCGTACGAAAAAGGCTGCTCTTAATTCAGTCTGCGTCACACATTTTCCTTTCGTATCAGTTACCGAGAGTCGAAAATATATTTGGAATATGTGAAACCATGTCTATTTCTATGCCACTCCGATTCAAAAGCAAGAAATGATGGCTGATACTTTTCGCCATTGTGTAGTTGTTGCAAGGCTGATTTTAAGGAGGCCGAATTAATGCTGAATTTTTTTGGTTCCTGCGTATGCGCCTTCCAGCTTTCGCACAGCCCTTAACACGTACTTGCGCTTCGATCCACGCATATAAAACTGTCTATTGTCTCGTTTATGCCCTGAGTGGATGTCAGCTGTTTATTAGGCAGTGCACAGCAACAGGGTTCATTTTTCTTCTAAAAAAGCCATAGAGATCACGAAAAAAAAAAGAAACAAGATGAAACGAAGCCCTCCCTTGAAACTCGGTCTCGAGCGAGAACTAGAGAAGCGTTTATAATTATGATCCGCGACCACGTAAATGAGAGATCTCGAAGATATATTCGCGCCGTTATTAATGGACCTCACGCCGGTCATTCCAGGAGGCGCTTACCCAGTCATTGCACGCGCAACGGGCACATTCTCACACGCAGACAGGAACAAACGGTATGTTAGTATGTGCAAGCTACAGCTTTCCCTCAATCTGTCCCTCTTCACACATGGCTGCGTTTCTCGCGTCGGAACTGGCCCCGAGGCTTAAACGGCCGGCCGCTATGTCGTCGGAGAAGAACGCAAGATGTGCCCAAGCCAAGAAAGCTGATCGCCCTTAAAAACGATCTTAGCGTTGTCAGCCTCTCCTCACCCGATCCCGCGAGAAGTTCATTTCTCGGGGGTGTGTTCCATGGTAGCGCTTGTCAAGAGCAGCGCTCGAGAACAAACGAGGCGGCTGCGACTGCAATGGCCGACATAATTAGGCGACCTTCTCCTGAACGGGCTCCCTGCTAATATGCACATAAAGGCGGTGACACGACCTTTAGAGAAGCTGCTCCGACACATGGGAAAAAGCAAACAAAGCGAATCGACAATGCAAACGCCACTACTAGAGAAAAAGATGGATTAGAACTTCTTTTCGTTTCAAGAAACGACAACTTGCCTCGAGTGCTATGTTGTAAGGAGGACTAGAGAGGGGGCGCAGGACACGGTACTTGGCTGTTGAGTACGGCATTATTATTTCAATACGTATTGTAGCAAAATCGGCATATTGATGTGACTGAAATGCTAAAAAGAACATGCGATGAGACCACCCGGCGCGGTAGCTCAGGGGTTATGGCGGTCGGCTACTGAGCCGGAGTACCCGGGTTCGAACCCGACCGCGGCGGCCGCGTTTCGTTGGGGGCGAAACGCAAAGGCGCCCGTGTTCTGTGCGATGTCAGTGCACGTTAAAGATCCCCAGGTGGTCTAAATTATTCCGGAAGAAGAACTCCACTATTGCACCTCTTTATTTCACTCCCTTATTTATTCCTTCCTTAGGGCGCGGTTAGGATCTCCAACGAGACACGTGAGATAGTTACTGTGCCAATTTCCTGCGCTCAAAACCAATTTTCACTTTCATTTTCACACGATGAGAATGTGGCTTCCACTACAGAACCAAAGGTAATAACGAAAGAAACAGATGATGAGAAAAAAATGTGAACACCTTTAACCGTGCCCTGAGGGAAGGGGAGGAGGAGAGAGTGAAAGGAGGAATAGCGAAAGAGGCACCATTGTTGAGGGCTCCTGATTAATTTCTTGCCAAATGTAAGCCAATCCTGGGCTTTAATAACTTGGGCGTTTCTACCTACTCACGCTGCAGCTCTGAAATGGATGACACATATGCAATAAAATATGAGGCCCTGCTTTCCCTTTAGAGAGGTTAATGTTTTCGCTCAACGGTTACGACCTTAGCTACTACGTTCTATTTGTACAGCAGGTATTTAACAAGTAAAAAAACTGGCCCACAAAAGCCCACACTGCGTGCTGTCCATGTTTTCGCTCTAGCTGGGAAGCTGTGGGCGCTAAAGCGTCGTGTTAAACAAAAGTGGGCGTGTACAGAAAAGCCTGTTTACGTTTCGCGCCTCAGGGGACGGACCACGCCCACACGGGGCAGAATACGGCACCGGCGCTGGTGGTGGGAAACGACGCTGTCTCGGTCACGTTCGTTTTAACGCTGTGGAAAGATGAGGTTTGTGTTGCTTTGCACTTTGTCTCTTCCGTCCAGTACGCTCGCTTTTCTTTTCTTTTTATTCTGAGAAGTTTATTTGCTAGGCCTTTCATGACTGCGTGTCATAAACGAACGTCTATATTTTCCGTTCGCGTTGCAGTATGCGATTTCAGCCGAACAGAAAACTCGGATAGTTGTTGATTATTAATATGTTCAAGGGGGTACATGTGATGCTGATTAAGCATATCGATTTTAATATTGGTTTGTACACTTTCAAAAGCAGCCGGTCAGCTTGAGGTAATAGGAAACTATGCCATACCGAAACGCCTTTCTTTCGAAATTTTAATTTCAGCGTATAATTTTATTCGCACAGGTAACTGGCAGTCGGGTGTAAGCGTCCGCTTGCTTAAAAGTTTCTTGTACCGCAAAACAATACATTTAGTGGTTATTTTGAAACAGAGGTGGAAGATTTTTAATCAGGAAACTATTTTTTCCAGCGCATAAAAACCGCTCACATTCTACTTCGCTTTAATAATAATAATTGATTTTTTGAGAAAGGAAATGGCACAGTATCTGTCTCATATATCGTTGGACACCTGAACGGCGCCGTAAGGGAAGGGATACGGAGGGAGTGAAAGAAGGAAGGAAGAGGTGCCGTAATGGAGGGCTCCGGAATAATATCGACCACCTGGGGATCTTTAACGTGCACTGACATCGTACAGCACACAGGCGCCTCAGCGTTTTTTCTCCAAAAAAACGCAGCCGCCGCGGTCGGGTTCGAACCCGAGAGTTCCGGATCAGTAGCCCAGAATTGACGGGTTCGAACCCGACCGCGGCGGCTGCGTCTACTTCGCTTTCAGGAGCGGGTTTAAGGATATTTTCAGCATAGGATTGAAGCGTGTGAAGAACACAACTAACGCTTGGGGCGCTGTTTTCAACTTCACATCAAACTGTCATAAAAAGTAAGGCTGCTGTTCGAGCTGCATTCAAAGAAAAAATATGCTAAAACAATTCGAGTGCACAAAACTAGAGAAGAAAGAAAAGAAGTGAATATAATAAGCGAAGAGGAAACACTTCAAAATCGTATAGTCAAGCAAAAAACTAAAGCAGAGGTCTGGGATTCCGGGTGTGTGCCCATTTACGCCGCCCGCGGCATCTGAACGCTGATGCAATAGAATCTACCGAACAACAAAGAGCTGCAGTGCGCCTTCCTGAGGGCTGCTCTGTCATAACCGACATGACACGCATGCTTCCACACCCGCCGCTGTGGCTCAGTGGTTAGGGCGCTCGACTACTGATCCGGAGTTCCCGGGTTCGAACCCGACCGTGGCGGCTGCGTTTTTATGGAGGAAAAACGCTAAGGCGCCCGTGTGATGTGCGATGCCTGTGCACGTTAAAGATCCCCGGGTGGTCGAAATTATTCCGGAGCCCTCCACTACGGCTCCTATTTCTTCCTTTCTTCTTTCACTCCCTCCTTTGTCCCTTCCCTTACGGCGCGGTTCAGGTGTCCAACCATATATGAGACAGATACTGCGCCATTTCCTTTCCACAAAAAAACCAATTATTATTATTATGCTTCCACTGACAGTGTTCCAGGTGCGGTGCTGATTGGTAGCTGAATATTTCTTCACTGACAGGACGGAGAGTAACCTCTTCCGCAATTTTTTGTTTGGCTTTATTTTGCATTTTGTGGAGTGGACGCAAGAACTTTCGCTGCCACATGTGGATTCATATATTTTTGCACTGATCTCGGCAGGACAGATAAATACTGGTTGAAGAATGAATTAGAAAAAGTACAGTCATACACTTGTGCCCTTGATTGGGCGATGCGAACAATATAGCCTCGATAAAATACAGCATCGTTTAAAAGAACATATAATATTTTAAGTGCCAGCACGTAGAATATGTTAAGCGCCAACTGCCGCGAACACCACACATGGGTCCGGACAGCTTTCCTTAAGCGGTCGTTAATATTCTATTGTGTTTGTATTGTGTTTGTATTGTATTGTGTTGTAGAGATTGTGTTTGTAGAAAGAGGGACAAATAAACACAGAAACGTGGTAAGCAATCGCTCCGTTTTTCTACAACATAGTCTCATTAAACTTTGAGGAATGTTTGCGCTTGTTTTTCTTTGGAAGACTAAGCAGTGCGGGCACCACTTAGTTGTCAGCGCAGTTTTGGAATGACACATATATATCCAAGTTTTTCTACATTAAAAAAAATAATCGAAAACAACGCGCGTTCTGCACAGGCAGATACTGTTTCTGCTACCGTTTGCTTTTCTGCATAAGCCCATTTATTGTTTATCCCCGCAAGACGATATTTTACAAAAGTGCATAAAGATATAAATATTTCAGACGATGATAACAACGTTCTGGCTAACTATGGAACAAGTCTAATAAAATAAGGGCATCATTATCAATCATGAAGGGGAAGCTAGTTCAGCGAAGTTACGGATTAAACTGCTGCAAGCCGGGAAGTCAAAGTTATCGCCGACATAACTGGTTTAGCCGAGCTCACGGAAGTATCCCTGGTAGCACACACGCTGAGTTAATTCAGTGCTCGCCCTCAACGCACCGTGCTGCATACCGCTGCAGGCTTTTCGAAGCGGCGGCGGGGCCATTTTTGCGAGTTTTTGCGAAGCGCCGCACACGTTTTAGCAATGTCGACGTTAAATATCACAGTAGCTGCGATGGCGAGAGACAGTGTTGCGGGACGGCAGCTATGGCTGCAACGCAGTTTACGCCATACCTTATTGCCCGTGTTCTGCATATGTGTGAACTAGTCTTTGCATACACAAAGCTGCGTAAACAACTGTACTTTTATGCATTTAGTATTTGGGACCAGGTTAATGCTGAGAGAAATAACTTCAAGAGCTTCAGAAACTAGAACAGCCCGCCAGAAAAGCAGCAGAAGTCTTGAAACTGTACCTGTCCGCCCTCAGATTTTGGGTCGCAATTCATGTTTTCTAACTAGCTTACAGTTAAGTCAGTTAAGAAAACAACAAAAAAGAATATACCGCAAATTAGTTTTTTTTCACTTTTCTAAGCGCAGAACTTTTAATGCGATCCAGCTGATTAACCGGGAATTTTTATAGGCCCCAGGGCAGAAAAATAATTGCCCTAATATAAAAAATCATTGAAAACAAAAAAGCACACAAATGAGAAGAATAAATAATAAACAAGGAACGACAAACTTTATATTCGCTTGTTTCAGACACAGTGTGATTAGGAAAAAACGCTCGCTTTTGAGTAGCAAATAAAAGTGGCTGGAATAAATGAAGACCAACCAATAAATAAGTACAAAAGAAAACACGGGAGGACGCGGTAATCGCTTCCTGAAACGAGACAGCCGCGCACGCATTGACCGCTTCAGGGCTGTTCCCGCACCGCACGTCGTTGCCGCGATTAAGGGGACATCAAGAAAATAAAGGTCGCCTTGCGGCCGCGTTCACGGCTCGAAAACTCTACCGCTCGGCGCTTACGTCTAAACCCCTCCGCGTGCTCAGCTAGCTGCGTGAAAGAAGAGCGACCACTCGGGCAAGAAGCGCGTTCTAACGAGGCTCTTCAGGGCTGCTGCAGCTTACCTCGGCAAGGCAAGCACAAGCTGGGGAAGATCAATGCGGCGGAAATTTCAGCCCGTTTTTGTTTTTTTTAAGCGCATATACCGTATCGAACGGCGTGCGTTGAGCCTGTTTACTGCGTACTTGCCGAAATAAATCGTGCGTATTTTTTTCTCAAGCCTATCCAAGCCAAGGACTTATGGTAAACATCTTATAACCGCGTATCCACTTGAGCGATAAAGGATTAAAAAAAGAAAATAAAGAATAGTTTCTAAATTGAACTTAGAGAAAAGATCGCAACTCCTTTCGCTGATGTTTCCTCGCAAGCTGTTGGAGCGAAACGTCTGGACCCCCCTACATGCAAAGCGGTTGCAACGTTTAACGAGAGTTGTTACTGGCGCGGTTGTTGCTGGTCTATGGAAGACATAAAAGCGCGCGGTTAGCGAAACACTCAAGTACAGATAAATATAGCAAATTGTTGGCACTTTTGGCTCCTTTGTTCGAGAAGAACGTCATTAGGCCTAAGTTAGGGAACGGATACGGGACTTAGAATAAAACGGTAAGCAGTAGAGTGAAATCTTATGAGTCCATGTAATGGCTTTCTACCAGCACATCTGCCATTGCATGTTGTTATGCTCAACAAACGCTCCCAGTTAGTCACCGAATGCGTGCGTCCTGCTCACTATAGCACGTATTCAATTACAGCTAGGATTCGTTTAGGTATTGGCCTCTGCGCTACCTAGACCAAAAAAATCTAATCATAGGAAACTAATGTAGTATCGGCGGAACGTAGTGCATCCGGCAGTAATATTTGGAAAGGAAGGGATAGTCGAGGCGCCGACCAATCGCTGAGGAGACGGCGTGCTAAACGCTTTTAGAGATTTCCCCGCGACCCGTTGATCAAACACACACACACACACACACACACACACACACACACACACACACACACACACACACACACACACACACACACACACACACACACACACACACACACACACACACACACACACACACACACACACACACACACACACACACACACACACACACACACACACACACACACACACACACACACACACACACACACACACACACACACACACACACACACACACACACACACACACACACACACACACACACACACACACACACACACACACACACACACACACACACACACACACACACACACACACACACACACACACACACACACACACACACACACACACGCACGCACACGCACACACACATAAAAAATCCAGGAAATCTAGAATGGAAATCGAGGTATCCTCGGAAGAGAAATTTGTGGAATCTGAGATGTCTCGAAAGAGATCGAGGTAGAAACAGTCACAATAAAATATGGTCCTTTCTACAGCAGATTTTCCAATTCCATCACCGGGTGGGTATTGACCGGCATACGTCAGCTAACTTGATTATCGTCGATATGCTCGACTGCGGCACAGTGCGCTCTATAATCATGCTTCTGTTTGGGTGTATCTCGCGGTCGACAGATTGCGCGAACGTTGCAATGTTGCGACATGCTCTAAGTGCTATCGACCCGCACTGCGCAAAAGAATGCAAAGTGGGTGACGCGACACGGTGGAATGTACGTGGCCGCACTCAGCTGTCCGTACGAACACACGGTAGCTGGGGTGCGACGAGAAAGGCAGCGACCGTGGGGGAAATTCGGTTAGGAGAGAAAATGCTTTGAGAAAGAACACAACGAAATTTCGGCACGGACCTCGCTGGTTATGTATCCTGGCGACGAGTAACTTTATTTTGGTGCAGCGTTAGCTTGAGGTGAAATTTGAAGGTCTCTGTAGGTCTACACAAATTACGCTACGTTTTGATTATTCTTGAAAAGTAATGAAACTGTTCTGGAATTACTTTAAAGTTTCGGGAGGAGTGCGTGCTTGCTGCAGAGACAACTTTAAGAACATACACGCAGACTTAAAATGTCACGGATTGTGAAATATGCTCTCTTTTTTTTTCTGCGGAATATGGGGTGGGGGGAAAAATGAAAAAAATAAATTTGATTTCTTTTCCTCAAAAAAACAATTTTCATTTGTTTTCCTTTTTTTGCCTTCCTCCCTCCAATGCTAAAAAAAATGGAACTATGTTTTCTTAATCCTTTCGACCTAAGAGCTTTAAAGCTTTTTATCTGTTTTATCAGTAAAACCCTCTTTCGGCGAAACCCTCCCAGCGCTGCTAGTGGACAGGAGGTGATGAGGGCACCTTCCGACACCCTCTGGGCTCGGAAGGTGCTTTCTTTTAAGCATCTTCCGATGGTTACATCTCTGCACCCACCGGGGAAAAAAATGGACGTGAAACTTAGCTCCGCTTTAGGGGCATGACGCAATAACGTTAATGGGCTAATGCCCACAAATCCGGAAGTGGTTATTCTCTACTTTACATTCATTGATCTTTGGGAGTCCCCATAGCACTCCTGGTGCAGCGGTTAAGCGATGCGCCACTGCCCTGTGATGGCAGGCGCTGCCACCTGTGGGCCTTGTGCGACTCAGGTTGCTCTTTCCGAGCGACCAACCATCAAATTAAGTGCCATCTGCCACTGTGGTCAGTTTGTTCACAGTCCGGTGGGCAGGTTGTGATGACGCCACAAAGTCACGTGATCTAGGTGGTACACCTGCTTCTCCGGGGATTTTTCGCTCCCAACGCCGAAGATGCCGGATCTTCTGCACAACGGGAGCTTTAACGCTGTCGCGTTAAAATTCATCGCGCACCTGCTAGCTACCGCCCACCAAACACTCACCCAGTGTCACACACCACGAACACCCGCAGCGGTGGAGCGAAAAAGCTGTGGCGAAATGAATTTCGAAGGTGCAATGGAATGGCGGTCAAAGGAAAAACAAAATGTATAGCCATAGTCAAGAATACACAGGGCAAGGGGTTTAATTCTAGGCCACGCAGTGGGGTCCCGTGTAGGAGGAGGAGGAAACAACTTTGTTTAGTCGCCTGCAGAATCATACACTGACTAAATGGCACCGCGACGCGGGCCCTGACGTCTTCTCAGCAAGTGGTCTCTACTCAACTCCAGCGCGTGTTACTCCCGCAGTCGGTCGCCCTGAAGGACAACGTTCCGTCGGTCTCGCTCGGCATTTGTCTTTCAAGAGCCGCCGAGACCTGAGGAGGTCCCGTAGAACACCCGGAAATCCCATGCTCTGGATGGGGATGGACGGCAGTCCATCTTGCCTTCGAGAGACATATGCAATTGCTAACGACGCAAAAGGAACCACACTGCATGGCCGAGAAGAGAACCCCTTGGTTTGCATGTTTAAGTGCGAGAGCACGACCCCAGACGAACCAAACCCGAGAAAGAATCTTGTCCTGGGTGAAGCATCGGAGTAACTCGGGTAAGCTCGGGTCAGTTCGGAGGAGCGTCGCGCAAGCTGCAGCCAATGGGAGGAAGGTCGGGAAAGTTCGGAGGAGCGTTGCAGCCAATGGTAGAAAGCTCGGGAAAGTTCAGAGGAGCTTCGCGCCAGCTGTAGACAATTGGAGGAGGGAATCGCGTCAGCTGCCGCCGAGTGCAAAGATGCACGGACGCGTGCACATGCAGCTTCCAGAGAGAAGAGGCGAAGAATGAGCGCATGCTTACGCACGTCTGCTCGGTTTAACTACGTCCACGTTCTACCACGTTTACGACGCAGGCTGCATAAGCAACATTAGCCGCGTTTACATGAATGCGATAGAAGTCGACTCCACTCCCCTTTTTCAGGCAATGAGCAGGTTTTGAGAAGAAAAGGCTTCACTTGTGCTCTACTCTATTCTTCCACATTTTTGCACTTTCCCTCAAAAAGAAACTGTAGTCGACATCTGTTGCATTCATGCAAACGAGGCTATTGCTAACATAGATTTATCGCATCACACCGTATATTTGCCTGTACATTACATTCCTTGGAAACGTGCAGGTAATTTTTTAATGACCAATCGGCGAAAGCAAGAGCACAATCTTTGTAAACTGCGGACATGGATGATTCTGTGAGTCTTAAGTGTTCTTATTGGCAGATTAGCGTCTGGAGGCAACTATAGTTTTTATCAGATCGTTAGCCGAAGCAGTGTACATAACATCCGTCACTTAAATCATAAAATAAGCATAAGCCTTCCAACCTAATTATATTAGTGGTAATGGTTCTATTTTTAATAAATAACATGTGGCCAGCTCGTCTGCTATGGCTTAACCCGGAAGGAGCGAGCGATATGGTTAAGTATTGTTTACCGAACTAATCTTGTTAGCAGCCCATGCGCTGGAATCCTTCTGGGTATTGTGCAGCCAACGAGCGTTTCTTTTGAGCAAATGAGTGTTCAGTCTGCGTGAGAGTGAATTTTATTATAGCCTGACCCTGCATTGATACTGTGAATAAAGGACACTTGTAGTGCAGAGGTGTGACAGAATGATGCACAAAAAGTTAAAATAATAACAACGCAACAAAAAAATTTGGCTTGATACACAGAGCAAAAAAAAAAAAGAAGAAAATTGGGAAACAAAAATTCGACGCCAAAAAATGAAAAATATCTTTTTTTTTTGTTTTGACGAGGGGATTTATCGCGTAACTAACGAAGATGAAACTGCGTGCTCAGCTGCAACACGTGGGCTTATGAGAGCAGTCACGTAGGCCTATTGCTAGTTTACTTCTATAACAAGTAGTTTATTGTTGCGCTTCTACAGCTACTACGCTTCTACATCACGTCTGCTTTTGTCTTTAATCAAGGCGCGGCCACTGCGTCCATGCGCGGTTCATGTACACTAATTTCCGCGACCTGGAAAACTGCATACAGATTCAAAAAGACCCGTAAGACGCGGGTTCGATCTTGACCACGGCGGCTGAATTTCGATGGAGGCGAAATTCTAGAGGCCCGTGTACTGTGTGATGTCAGTGCACGTTAAAGAACCCCGGAGCCCTTCACTACGGCGTCCCCCACATCCTGAGTCGTTTTGGGACGCTAACCCCCCATAAACCAAACCAAACCAAACCAGATTCAAAAAGCAAAAGTACATTCGTGAATTTTTTTTACAGATGCTTAACACGATTTGGGAAACTGCGCTTTCAGATACATTCCAGTCTGAAGGTCAGCTATTTTCAGTTTGGATGATTTTTTCTGAAGAACATGGTTTATTTGTAGTCCGGTACAACTACAGAACGAAGGGGCAAGTGCTTTTTAAGAGAGGTCTCCAAGCCAACAGCGCTGATCGACTGTCGTGAGGTCATGATTAATCACATGGAGCCTGCTAACATGACATCACAAGGTGCTTACAGGAGCACGGGTATTAGCCATGGATGAAGCGAATCAACCGGATCAACCGCAACGTAATGACAGCCGGCCGACGCCATTGGCTGGAGAGACTCGTTTGAGGGGCATGTGGTGCTTTACTCTTGGGTTGTATCTGCCTTTAGTGATTATCTTTGAAACGCCAGAGCAAGTGTGGGTCAAAAAGGGCGCTGTAGTGGAGAATTTTATACTGATTTCGGTCACCTGGAGTTTTTTAACGTGCACTGAAATCTCTCCACATTTCCAGGCTTCCATTTCGCCTGCATAAAAAGGTCGCTGCCAGCATAGCCTCACAGCCACCAGAGCGCTTTTTGTCATTTCTTTTGGGGAGAATAAAGAGCAAATATTTGCGGTGCTCCTTCAAGGTATGCTCGTAACTCTTCGCAGTTTTATTCGGCTTGCGCATACATGTATTTGTATGATTCTTCCGTCTTCTTTCAATACCGGCAGTGGCACGGAATATACAAGGCATTTCATCTAAGACTTAACAAAATTAAAAAAAAAAGGTTTTTCGAGTTAGCAGAGCGCTTTTTTCGGCATAGCATTGTCAGCGGTGTAGTACATCAGAATACAGCTAATATGCACTAGTAAACGAGTTAACTAAGATTAAATAGTTAAATTTTAAGTACATCAGAATACAACTAATATGCACTAGTAAACTAGTTAACTAAGATTGAGTAGTTAACTTTTGAACTGTTACGGTTAGGCTCCTTAATTATTGAGGCGCGTGTAGTCGACCGTAAGTAATCCCCACATCTGTTTTTAGAATTTTTAAAACGCGGTTACGCTCGGTGCTATGGCCCAACAAATTATGGCTACATCGCGGAAAAATACATGCACTTTCGAGAAGCTTGCAGGCAAAGCTACCTCTTCAGTGCACGTAACTGTTTGAAATAGGTAAAATTTGGCTGCGCACAGCGCCGAGGGTAACCACGTTCTAGGAATTAAAAAAGCTGATATGAATAATAACTACAGTGGGCTACACGCCTCTGAATAACCAAGGAGCCTAACAATGATAGTTGAAGAGTTCTCTATTCAATATTAGTTAACCATCCTGCTAGTTAACACATCTTAGCTGTATTCCAATGTACTACACCACTGACAATTTAATGCCGAAAACACTTATCCTACTCAATAAGCCTATTTTTAAAAATGATGTAAACTCTTAAGTGAAACACCCTGTATATATGCTTGGACATTTCAGGTTTACAAAGGACAAAGTTGTGGACTCCACTGTTAAGTTTATTTATTGCAGCTCCTTAGGATGCCTTCTTCTGCTATGCGGATTTACCGGCAATGATTGTGACTGTTGTTCCTATGATTTTTTTTTTCTCTGTCCCGTTGTGCTGCGTTGAATTCTTTTGCGATTATTGTTTCAGCACTGTGCTGCAGAGTGTAGACAGATTCTAGTTGGTACGGCACTCCTTACTGTCTTGAAGATATTTTACCTCACATATGCTCCTTCTGATTAAATCGATCAGAAAGGGTTATTCGAACTCCGTACAATGCAGTGCCCACTAAAGGCCAGCGCTCCCGTTGCACACATAGGCCTTAATGTCATCCTTTTAACGTCCCAGTTTGTAACATCTTACCCGCTTTCGTTGATTTTCTTTGCATGTGCGACACTTCTTTTATTGGTAGCTATTTTGAGCCGCACGTTATTACACTGTGCTAACAATGATAACAACGATAACCACAGGTGTTCTAAATTAACGTCTTCGGTAGAAATGAAAGAAAACGAAGCCGCGGAATGCAAAAGGTAAAAAAAAGAGGACCGAACTTGTGTTCCGTTATGTTGGCTGTACCTGGCTTTACAGGAAATGTATAGTTGGCGATAAGTTAAAGTACACCGTACCTTCGTTTAGAAGATGATAACTATGGTTATGGTATCACGTAGCGGGCACTCGAAGACGCATTTCCATCATGCTTCACAAATTTCTCATATATAGCCCACTATCACTGCCCGATTGGGTTAGGCAACCATGTCTTTTATTTTCTTTGAACAAGGTACATTTGCATGGCAAGTTTCGCAACAGGGTCTAATAACACGATGCTCTTTCAACTTTTTTTTTATACTGAAATCGTATGTAGAGCGCGGGAATTCAACGGTTGCCTACTCCATCTACAAACGGTCTATGCTCCGTTTCGAGCAATTTCGCAGCTCCATCAGTTATCCTGTGTGCATGAGAAATCCGTGAAATATTTCGCGCTCAGTGTAATTGCAATGTTGAGAATATACGTAGGAAGATGTACAAATGCCTTTGAGCGTAAAATTTCGATTACTATCTTCTTGGACATCTTCAAAACGTAAAACAAGCACAGGCTCAGCAAAAAAAAGAAAAACAGCGCTACCAAATTCTTACATGTGCAGTGCTTCTGCACTTTAATTCTTTTTTTTTTGCGAGATTCAAGCTCCAAACAGTTATCTAGACCTGCCATCTCCTTGCATGCAGGAAAGCATGTGTGTGTAGTAATGCTTGCTATTCTGAATCGCAAACATGTAGAACACGAGTTGAATGAGAAAACATTGGATTCATTAGCGTATCGCAGTATAGCTGTGTCGGTTCAGGGCCGGCCATCACGACATCGTTAGCGTTCGGCCACCATCGTTCGTTCAACGGCGTTCATTTTATTCTTGGTTCCAAATTCGTCGAGGGTCGTTAAGAAGCGCGCTCCAAATCGCTTCGCACCAGCGGCTCGACAAAGTACTTAACTAGCTGGGAGCGACGGCAGCTAAGTACTGTTCACGTTCCTTCAGAGCACTGTTGCTTGAAGAATAAGCCTTCGCTGCTCCTTCTTCCTAATGCAGTGTAAAGTCGGAGGATCTGCGTGCCTCGAGAAGAGAGGCGGAATTAAAAGAAGTGGGCTGGAAGACAAGTCCCCGGATGACAAAGACACGATTCGGAGACGGAAGAACACCAGTCACTTACAGTGCGCGTTATATCGGCGGATCACGTCATTTGGTTTCACGCGTCTGTACGTGAGTGTGCTCATGTGACTTTGGTGAAACGAGCTTCTTTTTGGCCACTCTTGTGTTGCCATTGCCCTCAGCGCAAGGCGAAAACTACCGAGCTTTACAATCTCCAATCACCTTTTTAAGTATACGCGTGCCTTTATTTTACATTTAGTTTTAACGCGAGAGCGTTAAAAGTACCGTTTTGCAGAACATACGGTGTCGGCGCAGGCATCGGCGTTGCAAACGAGAAATCACGAGCATGGCTCTGGCAGGTGGTCCCCAGAGAGCAACCAGGAGAAAGATGGGCTACCTAGGTCACGTGACCTTGTGGCGTCATCACGACCTGCAAACCGGCTAGTGAGTGAACTGCGCACCGTGGCAGGTGGCAGTTAAACTTAATGATTTGTCGCTCGGGAAGAACAGTCTGGGCCGCACTAGGTCAACAATCAGGGGCACCTACCACCGTAGAGCAGTGGCGCAGCTCTTAACCGCTGCACCACTGCGCCAGGAGGGCTATGAGGACTCCCCGGGACCTATGAATGCATGTAGGGAATTACCCTGTGCATTTATGGGAATTAACCCTTTACGCTATCTCGTCATAACCTTAAGACGGAGCTTGAGTATCCCATGCAATTTCTTTTTCAAATTTTCCACGTATGAGAGTGTTGTTGCGTGGACCATTGTACCTCATTGCTTTCGTGTCTTTATTTCTGAGTTTTGTAATAAACTTCTTCTTTTTGTCTCTCTCTATTAACTTTTCTTACGCGTGTATGAGGCGTTGCGTGGTCATGCCAGTTTCAGTCTCGGAAATAAAGCAGCGGCCATCAAACTGCGAAACAATAACGGGAGAGTGATTAGAAGGAAGAACAAAGGAGGCGAGACATACAACTGCTGCGTGCCATAGATCATACCTTTTTCCCTCCTCGCTACCCCTTTCAACGTGGAACACAGCGCTGCCGTCTCGTAAATTACGTTTGCCTCGCAGATAAGCGGCCCGTGAAAAATGGAGCGATCAATCGACGTTGCCCCGTATTACGAAACATTCTTACTTGCGGATGGCAGTAATCGATATCAGGTTTCCGGGTCGTTATATTAACGAATGAAGCTGATACGCCTGAAACTGCTGCTTGTACGTGTTCGATACTATCAGACCCCGCAGGACAAACACTGTTAATTGCGTCAGCGTAGGCGCGTTCATAGCTCGTTATTTTACCAGGAACGCAAACTTGACACAGTGTGCGGCAATTCGGCAAAAAGTATAAACATAAGGAACCCACGAACATGAACGCGAGAACAACGGCAGCGAGAACGTTTCTCTCTTGTCTTGTTGTTTTCTCGTCCTACGCAGATTCTTTGGACAGCTCAGCTTTTTATCGCATAATTCAGCATGCGCCGTGTATGCGGCGGCTTCGTGCCATAATTTCCTAAACAAAATCACCTGTGGTTTAGACAAAAAAAAAGAAGGTATGCGCATTTAGTTTCACTTTAGCCCTAATTAAGTGACAAAGTAAGGGCAGAATATACCGTGAGAACATCGTCGACATTTTGCAGCGAAAGCTACACTGGCCACGAACTCGCAGATTCGCCGTGCTCGCATTTCCGCCGTGGTCGCACCGCACCACGTGACCAACCACGCGACTGACCACGTGACCAACCGCGTGACGAACCCCGTGACAACAAGTAGCCAGACAACCAGACTAACTTGGACTTGCACTCAAGATTAACCAAGGCTAACCAAGCTATGACTTAGTTTTCGCTACGTATATCCTGACATAGCCGAGCTAAGCCACTGCCATTTTTTTTTGCATGCAGTATACACAAAAATTTAAAGAAAAGTGCAAACGCTCCGATAAACAAACAGTAAGCAACAGAAGCCCAGAATAAAAGGTAGGCTGCAACACACCAGCCCACACAAAGAAGACATTGAGTCCGGCCAAACGAAAAACAACGTTGAACACAAGGGTCAACATAAATGCATGAAAAGGACGCCAATGTATGCATTACGTTTGCGTTAGTGCTCGGTGCAGTTGGTTCGCCTCTGGCACATTATTTCGTCTGCCACGTGCCTGTTAGACAGGCACTAAAGACGCGTCGACAGAATAGCAAAAAATAAAGACCATAAGACAGCGAAACAACATGGCTGTCCGCCTTTCAGCATCGCGACATAAAACGCAAGAAAGAAGGCCTCGGGGCCGAATGTCAGATTATTTTCACACGCGACAAACACACATGTACACATTTCCACGCTTTCACCACGTGTCACAATACAACAGGGGGGTGCAGTTTTCTTTTTGTCCTTTTCATGCTACCAGACAGACGCCTACTGCCATGGTGACCACACACAAGGGCAACGAGACTGTCTTCGCCCACTTTCCTGTTCAACGATCCGCAACGAAGTGCACACGACGTTCGCGGCGCCGCCGACAAACGACCGCCGTCCGTTTCGATAAAAAGCCCCTCGTGTTTGTCCACCCGTGTTCAGCGCTAAAGACCAAAACGCCACCCGCTTCCGCGGGATCCGCTCGCCTTTTATTTTTCCCGTTCCCTCGGCGCGACGGGACAAGGTATGCCACTCTGGCTGACAACGCGGGTAGAAGAACGCCCGGAATGTGTTGCAGCTTACTACGGCATCGCCAAGCGAGGAATGTCCCTTGTAGCGGGAACGAGATGCGGGAAGAGAGAACGGCCAGTGCGGGGAGATAGGGAGAAAATCCGCCTAATAGAGAACGCGTGAGAACGTGTACGGCCGGGTATATACCGGCTTCGAATACATACCGGGCACTTTCTCGTCTGGATAAGAGGAAGAAAATAGGAGACTTTGCGTCTCAGTGGTGTAGGCGGTGATAGATTGGGGAGAAACCGCAAATTGCTTTCCCGGGATGTACGCGATAAAGAGAGATTTTGTCTTTCCTTCCCCTTTGACCCTTGTTCTCCCATTATGCCTTTTGCGGGACCCCGTTATTTTGTAGGCACCTTCGACCGGGGTTCGTAATAGGCTGCTAAGTCTTCGGCCTGATGGAGCTAAAATGATTACGTGGGAACCAGAGAGGTTTGTTATGTGTCGTTTCATTTCAAGGCGAAGCAATAAAGAAGAGAGCTAATTAGTACAGTCATCTCAACGATCCACGAAACACTTGTAGTGTGCCATCTCAAAAAGAAGCACCCTTTATTTGGCTCCACCCGCTACGATAATCTTGCCTCTCTAATGCTGAAAGAAGGCCAGCAAGCTTATAGAACACAGATGGAGAAGAAAAGACCTAAACACGAAAGCTCAAGATGCCTCCTACTTACACAACTTAATAAAGTACCGTAGAAGGTCAAACATTTTGATAAGTTTATTTTAGCTCTTTCCTTCTTGTTTTGCCGGACATAGACTACCAGCATCATCAAGATCAATTTTGAGCAATTGCCGGCCGTTCCTTTTCTTTTTCACACGGCCGCTCAGCGCATGCCCGTCAACAAATCCCCAGTTTCTACTGCGCATACGTAGTTCGCGATAGCAGCACGCAGAAGCGACAGATGGCAGTAACTGTCAAGCCCAAAGTTGCCGCTTCGCAAGTGTAGTTGGAGCCAGTTTTCTGGATAGCAGACCAATTTTCGCCCATTCCCCAGAGGACGTCACATCTTTAAAAAAAACAACAACAACAATAGTGTGTTCAAAATGGTAAGGCAGCCTCAGACCGTCCGCACGGATGTGTTGAAGATGAGAGGAAGCCGTAGCCTTGAAGTCATACATGAAAACGAAGGAAAATAGAAAAAAAATTAACTCCCGATTTACTTCTTTAAATTAAATGTGACTCAGGTGCGCTAGTAGAATCACTTCGCTCAACTTTGTGTATCTTCGTAAACCTGGGGGTTGTGCTGCCGGTGTTAAATCGGGGGTTAAATTTTGGGTGATCAGTTTTATTGATGCGGAGTAAATGCCAAAGAATGCGCCCTTTCGGCTCCACTTAAGTAGTAATGAGGAGCACATCAAAGACTTTTGTTATATCCAAGTCTTTCGTTATATCCATTTATTCTGGTAATATATCAGTCTTTGTCTCTCTCACCTCTCCCCTACAAGACGAAAGAGATTTCTCTCTCCATTAAAGCGGCTGCGTTAAAGTTCTCATTAATTTCTGCTCCGAGGCTTTATCCCCAGACAAGACGGGTTTTTGATAGTGAGACATCAAGTGCTGCCACACCAAAAAGACAGGGAAACGGACAGCCTACCTCTTAACTGGATGCTGAGTTTAGCTTGTTTAGACGCGTGTGTGCACTATGTACTAGCTCTCACAACCTGTTCAGCTCTCATAAAGCTGTTTCGCATTGAAGGTTCATTGGGCGTGCGTTGTTCCTATCGTGGACCTCCACCTGCATACTATGTCTGACTTTTCTTCATCCTTCGACACGCGGCACACATATTGGTGCTACGGCACCGGTAATCTTTATACTCTTCGTGTACTGTGCCGACAATGTTTTATCATTGATCATTCAGTAGGTTGTATGCGGTTGGAATGTAATTTTCGATGGTTAAACTGCAAGCTTCAAGAGAGCCGCTTGCTTTTCTTTGCTTTATTGCCTAATATTCGGTGACCTACGATGTCTAAGAAAGGCGCAAGGTTGTCTAAAGAGTCGCCACACTGCGCAAAAAAAAAGAAACAAACCAAAACGCGAAAATGCGGCGTATCAGCTGGAGAGCGGTTGATTCCATCTGCATTAACCTCATGTCATGGTTGCACCCAGTGCCAACGGTTGGCATCCAAAAGCACCGGTGAATAGAGCGAAGCATACGATAATACATGCAAACACAAATGAAAGGCACATGAAAACGCGCAAGCGAAAGTTAATAATAATAATGACTTCGCAAGACAGTCACCTGTATTTGCTGTGACTGAACAGGCATTTGGCGCGTTTGTCTCAAATCTTGGTTGGTGAGCTAACAGGTGTGCACAGTTTGCAATTCCGTGCAATCGAAGGGAGCGCTTTCAAAGTACTGATGAATGACAAGAAAGGCGATGGGAACTTTATTTTTCGCAGATATTCACAAGATAACAGTCCGTATTTCAAATAGAGCTGATTCCTTTCACTTGGTTTAGCTGACATGTCGCTTTTCGCATCCTTCACTGGGTTGTTCGTCTGCTCCGACGACCAAAACAACATCGTAGCGAGCATAGGATTTCACTACTCGTCTTGCTATAGCACTGAGAGTTCGCGATAAGACTTTATGCACAGCAATCCCAGAACAACAGAGGACTGGATCCCTGGTTTAGCGCTGAGGTTTTCGCTTCACGAGTTCGGGTTAGGTGGTGATTCGTGGCACGTCGTACGCTTCCTTTTGTCTGCATTGGTAGCTCAGACTGTATCTTTCAATTTCGATGGTCGTGTGGCTGGCTACGCTCTATACAGAAAGGAGTAAAAAGAGAGTAAAGAAACCCCCTAGCGCACTCCGTTTTATAAAAGGGAGTTCGCTAGAGGAACGCATCTCCCTTCTTACTCCCATATAGGCGTATTCGCGTTCAAAGTGTACGTGCAAGATGCTTATCCCGGTAGCGCCAGAGGAAGCGCTACATTCGCTCCCGCGGAAGGAGCGGCAAAAGTGGAAACAACGGCCTCGTGGTGGCATGCATAGGACTTCTCTCAGATTTGTGCCTTCCCTCCCGCGCACCCATATCTCACTCCCTCTTTTTCTTTGCCAATCCCTAGCTCCTTTTTGTTCCACAGAAATCCCCCTTGAGTATTTCTCAGCGCTCCTATACTCCTTGCGAACACCCGTCACGTCAGGCCGCGCCGCTTGCCTCCCCCTTTTATATACGTTTATTTTTGTTGGCCTCCTTTTATTTTCCCTTCATCGCCTTTCTTTTTTCCTCCCTTCCTCTTCGACCAAACAGAAGGCGTGCTTCCTTCCGGCTGCGGTCGAGGCGAAACTTTGCTTTCCCGGAACTATTCCCGCTTCTCCCAGTCGGACTTGCGGTCTGGTGCGCTTCTCGTCCGTGGGACGGGATTAAATGAAAACACTTGCTTTTGATTCGAAAATGAGAACCCTACGAAGCTGCGGAGTTTTTCTACAAAAGATGCGTCTTTTTGCAGATATCTTTCCTCGTGTTTGCCTTTGCCGACTGCCGTCAACATTCATTCTTCGGATATGTGCTTGTTGCTAGGTGCTTCGCCGCAGAGTTGAAATCTGTAAAGGCAATGCGGATGCTTTAACGCATTTTGAGTAACACGAGCATCAACTCGCAATTGCGATTTCCTCAAATGTGCGTGCACCTCTTCTCATCTCTCCACCCAAGAATCACCCCATTACCACCCTCTTTCTTCTCGTCTTCTTCTTCCCCAGCGCATAGTACCAGGTCAAATAGTTGTCATTCATTCATTCATTCATTCATTCATTCATTCATTCATTCATTCATTCATTCATTCATTCATTCATTCATTCATTCATTCATTCATTCATTCATCCATTCGCCTATTTTTGAGCTTGCGTTTGGGCGTGCACGTTTGTAAGCAGTGATGTGGGTGAATAATACGGAATGTACAGTCTCTGTCAAAAGTATATAGCCCAGGTGGTCTGCTTCTGAGCACTGCAACGCGTCTCCTCTTGCATACTCTGGAACCATAAACTCATGAAGGCAGGAGGAATTTAAGTCCTCAACCCTCCCAAGCTTAGCACTGTCAAATGCACTAAAGAGCCCCGCTACACGGCTGGGAAAAAAATCCTTTGGGTTGTATATTTTTGACAAAGAATGTACATCTCCATCGTGCTCCTAAAAGCAGTGAAGTAAAAATTGGAAGAAAGTAGGAAAGGCTATCACGTGATGTGAGCAATTGACGTCATCAAACAGACGATAATTTGTCATGTGACTATGCTTTGAGACGTCATTGCTTCATGCGCGTGGCAGCAACCAGATCTCAAGAAAGGGGGGGGGGGGGAGGAGAGAGGTTCGGGAGCTGTAAAATTTGCTATATATTGCTTCTTTCCCGCCGCCTGTGAAGTCAAAATTTAGCTCTACATGTAGCCTACTCCTAAGCAGCACGGCACAGTGGTGACACTCCGTACCGCTTTCAAAACATTCGTAGAAAACCTCATGAATTATGCGCCGTTTGCACACACACTCCGAAAATGTTATCCAAACAGACAATAGTTGGACTTTCTGCATCCATAAATCTGACGAAAGAGAGAATGACATTCGGCACACATCATTCAGCGCATGGCTGCAAACTTGAACCACCGCCTCCATTAGCGATCCCTGCGGTCGCGTTTTTCCGGGCAGCGACGTCGTCCCACCCCCCAACGTCGTTTCCTGCGGCGAAGCGAAGCGCGAGAGCAGCGGCAAATCGAATACTCTGCCGCGGATGCGTTTAAGAGAGCGCGTTTGCCGTGCTAACGCGAATAACGAGGCCCACGAATTACCGTTAAGAGGGGGTCTGATTGTGTCCCGGATGAGAGTTGCCAGCACCGAAAGGTTTCCCGGTACGCACAAGTCAGGTAAGAAGGCAGCGTCAGGTAGCTGCACTCAGCCGAACGGGAAGCACCGGCAGAGAAACTTCGAGATCGACCGCAGAGCGTCCGAGTAATTAAGGGCGACGCAGAAGTTTCCGCGACAGCGTGAAGCAGAGAGAAAAATAACGGTAAAAGCTCAGTAAATACTAGTCACGCTGAGTTAGAGAACCCACGTGTGTATTAAGACCCTCTGCCGGAAACGCTGCATCGGCTTATCTAGTTGTCGAGCGACACCTGGCAATGCTTCCTATAGGTTCTCCCGCTGAAGCTTACCTGCAGCGCGGCTAATGGCAAGCAGAAGGACCTTGACGAGTTCCCGGTCTCTAAGTGCAGTCCAACTTCAACATGAGGAATTTATGTATTCTCTTTTATTTTGTCGCATGATGCTCAAGCGTGAAGTGTGTATCTTTACTCTCTCTGTTATGACTAAATAATTACTACCGCGTTGTTTCTTTTTTGTAATTTATCTGAAATCGTCGGAACACGTATGAAGCGCAATTTTTTTTTTTGTGATACAGTATCTTCAGAGTAGATATTTTGCTTTTAGGGAAGAGAAGACGGTAGTCAGCCGCCAAGAGTCCTTTTATTCGATTTTGCTTGGTTGTCGTCAAGAACAATTATTCAAAAGGTGGAAAATTCTGCAAGCCTTCTGGCTGCAGCGAGTGAGTGGTTTTCCGTCGCATTCAAATAAATCGAACTGCTTAGAGTGCGGAGCTGTGAATTAATTAATATAAGCGATCAATCGCAAGCTGTGCGGTGCGAGCCTGTGCGAGTGGGTGCAAGCCTCACTGAGTGCGCGCCATCTATCGCAAACGTTCCCAAACCAGCACGCACGTGACCACTGTAGGCGCGGAGTCTTACGGCAATGCAGGGACCGCTCCCACCCTCCGCTCTTTGTTTTGAATTTTTATGTCAGATAACACGGTTATCGTTTCGCGCCCACGCGAACGTATTGCCGTAGCCATTTTGCCAAGATCGTCGTGCGCTCCCGGTGCGGCCACGAACCTTTGGCCTGGGCACATGTCAATTTTTGTTTTCACAGACTGCACGTGTTGAAGCACCAGATTTGTAATGCTTGCCGGTTGTTGGCGGCTTCAACGCCCCGGCGAGGCCGCGCGTGCTAAAAATAGATACTAGAAACTTCTGCAGCGCGTGATGTGCGCGACAGCATTGGATCGGGGCATTGTGCTATCATTCCTGCAAATAGATTCGTAAAGAGAACGTAGGAGAGAAGGACGGCGTAAACGCTACGCCTTTCGAATGCATTGTCCCAATAGTGCACAGTATTTGCCCTTCGTTACCGCTATGGAAGAAAATGCAAACAAATAAATAAATACAGCTGAATTGTCTGCAAGAAATTTATTCCATAGTCCCTGTTCAGTCGAGGCCAGTATGACCTTGTCATAAGAGGGTAATTACTCATTGGCATCCACCTAAGCACATCCACACGGCTAGAAAAGAAATACATACAGCTTCCACAGAACACAGCTGCCCTAAACATTTGACCCCGGCCTGGTCCTTGGGAAACAGCAGTGGATGGGTCCTTGTCTCGAGGCGCCGCGGTGGCTGAGTGGTTATGGCGCTCGGCTGCTGACCCGAAAGAAGCGGGTTCGATTGCGGCCGCAGCGGTCGAATTTCGATGGAGACGAATTTATAGAGGCCCGTGTACAGTGCGATGCCAGTGCACGTTAAAAAACACCAGGTGGTCCAAGTTTCCGCAGCCCTTCACTACGGAATCCCTCATAGCCTAAGCCGCTTCGGGAAGTTAAATCCAACAAACTAAACCAAACCTCGTCTCACGATGGTACGAGCTGCGAATCCTTGCTGCATTAGATTTTGCGTCTTTTGTTCTCATCGGCTGCACGCAGCCTTAACACTTTCTGTTTGCGCGCTATAGACAGACCGGGATCGCTCTGGAATCACTTCAACTGCGTACTTGGGGTTCGCGGCGATTTAGGCGCCTCATCCCGAAAGTTTCCAGCTATCTTTACCTGAAATGCGGCAGAAAGCGATGGTCACTCTGTCCCAAATATCGTCTAGTTCACTTACTGCTATCCACGCCTCCACTCTGTTCCGCTTATCGCGGGTGAAAGTTCAACGAACGAAGAGTTCTTCCAATGCTACGCAAGACTGCGTGACTATTCCATATGCTGGCGGCGGTGCCTCTCGTTGCCCCCCCACGACTGTAAAGATCTTTCCAATAAACTCTCCCTAGCCGCCGCCACATTGCTCGCGGGACTGTTGTGCGCACCCGGTGCTGGCAGGGTGAAAACCGGTGGCTGAACTGTATGTCAACAGTCCAGAAAGATGATTTGACATCTACTCGTGCATGATGGAGAGTTCTGTAGTGCGCAGGACTCTTTGCAGTTTCCTAAGTTACGCGCTTCTGCAAATGTCGTCATTACCGTCGTATTGTTTAAAGCCAACCTAATCAATGGGATCACTCTGTTCGTACAGATCTTCCGACCTGGCAAAGAGGAACCGCCTTGATAGCAGCGCACACTTTCAGTAAGGGTAGAGGAATTCTCTCTCGGGGCTGTGTGCCGGTGTCTCTTGCAGGGTTTTCTTCTCAACCGAAGAGGAAGCAATACTTCTCATTGCACAGTGTGGCTAACAAGATGGCTACATGAGGGATAAAAACGTCTGATAAAGCAGACAGCCGCTGCGCGAATAAGAGGAAGTGGAGGCATCATTTCGTCAGACGACAGCGGACGTTAGGCAATGCTTGCTCTGTCCCTGTGACACGAATGGCTGGGAAATCGGCGGCCCTGTCACACGAGGTAATTCATTAGGGTGCCGAAGCCGACGCGCACAAGCCAGCGCACGCGAAATGCCAGGTTCAGAAAACGGCGAAATCATGGGATATGCAGGTAATGGAACAAAAAAAAAAGCTTTGTCTTCGCCAGAACAGGATTGTAGCGCCGAAAAGGACAACACATAGCAAGCGAGACGGGACAGGCGCATGCTATGTGTTGCTATGTGTTGTCCTTTTCGGCGCTACAACCGTTTTCTGGAAACATGCACCAACTAGCCCCTCAACAAGTTTTACTCAGTTACCTTTGTCTTCGCGCCGTCATTGTGACATGATCGCGAACTGGCAGTAAGGCCCTATTACAAACCTTTGTGAAATGGTAGGCCACGCAAGCAACTTTGTGCAGCACCTCACCGATGTCCGCTTGAAGTGCTTGTCAAAATTTGCAAACTTAGTGTTGTGCACGGCTTAGCGTGGTAGGTAACACCCGCTTTATAAAAATGTTCTGCTGTTACGTTAGCTTTTTATGGTTTATTACAAACTTAAGTGTGCGAACCCTAAAGATAACCTCAAGTGGAAGATAAAAACACGACACAGGTGCCCATCCTGTCTTGTAAACTCTGTCCGGGTGGAGACGCAGCCACTTCTGCTCACACTACATCTCAGAGTTTATGATTCGGTGCTCTTTCCGTGCCGCGCCAGCGAACCACCTGTCTGATCTATAAGCGCACTACATAATAAAGAAGCTCCTTTACAAGCACAACTACAAGGAACAACGTGTGCACGGCATACTTACACATTTAAAAAAAAACGCTACTGTAGTCCACAATTCGGTCACCAGACTAATCTTCAAGCCACAGGTAGTCAAGTGTGCTGTATTCTCCGTGGCAGACTCCTTGCATGCGAAAGGACATCTCAAGTCAAGCCAGTCGCTACGCGGCAATCTCGGCTATGCAAGTTAGCTACGACTTTAACGCCTGCCTCTCTGTGCATTGCATGGCTAAAACGGTGCAGCCCTGAGGAAGCCACGGGGCAAAGGGTATGATAAATATGTCACTATATAGCTAAGGTACAGCACTCAAATGTCGATGAAACTATGCATTTAAGCCTGTAGAACGTATATCTGTAGCCGAAGTCGTAGAACATAAATGTACAAAGCCATAGCACTGACGAAGCTCTACTCCACAGAAAATGCTATAGGGCAGGTAAACAGACCTGTAGCCCTTGTGTTACCTGAGCGCAGCCCGAGCTTCGATAACGCTGCACAGTTTTAGTGGGCCCAGCTATGAGGCAGAACATCTGCGTAAAGCTCTAAGCTCATATAGCATGAGGGAAACAACTCGAGAGGCAACGCGTAATGCCCACCTGCCGTTATCAAGACGCTCACGAGAGGCATCACACGTCCCGCTTGTTTGGGCTTCGCCTGCACTCGAGGTAAGCCAGTATGCTGTTCGCCGCCGCCATCTGCCGTCCTTGAGGCATCATTACCGGCGGTTGCCTGCGCGCGAGCACGCGGTTGCCACAGCCTGAATCTTGTAGGAGGATACCGGCGGCTGCTGCAGCCATTAGCAAAACGAGACCGCAGCGAGCACAATTATCCCGGGGAGTTGTCCGCGTTAAGCACATCTGTTCCTGCATGTACTCGGCTACAAGCACCCGGCTGCCAGGGTTCATGAGTAAGGTCATGTACATTAACCATGATGCGCGTCAAACGGGAGCGTCATTATTTCCAACAGCCCGCATGGCAATCGGTTATCCTGGGTCAACAGTAGAGCCGCGGTACTGGGTGATAAAGAAAAAGCTATCGCGTTTTCCAGCTGGCTACTATTAGTGTTGTTCAGGTGGGCTTTGGCCATAAGGATCATATGGGCTGGGTAGAGGGCGCTCTCCAGGACGTGCTGTCTGTGGTTACGTAATGTACGTGGGGGTTGAAAGCCATTGCTGCGCATCTTCAGTCTCATGGGACGCAAATATTTACAGCCTTAGCTGTTAGTGTGATGTGTAGCAGTTTCGTGATGTCCGGAACCAGGAGCTTTTATGACGTCAGCATCTCGTGGCGCGTGGCTCGCGCGTGGCTCGTGAGAGGGCCGTAATCGAGTCACCTGACACCATAAAAGAGATGATTGGCCGCCCGAGCCAGTACTCGGAAGTTTGCGAATGTCACCGCCAACTACAGCGCAAGCGACGACTACGTGAACTCCTGGAGTGGGACGCCCGCGAAGGGAAGCGAAGGCGTCCACGGCGACAGGGCCCCGGCGTGCGTGATCATGATTCCAAGAGGAGGCAATGGAGTAACGGCTTCAGGATCAGGAGGTGTGCACGCCCACGAATCCGCGAAGCCGCTAGACGAGAGACAGGCGAACCACGGATGCCACGGGGGCAGTGGTGAAACTGCCGAGAGGCTTCTTGCAGGAGCTTTTTATGCGGAAGGAGTTGCTATTTGTAGCGGGGAAATTGACATTTTGTAGCAGATGTTTCAGGTTTTGCATCAGAAAAAAAAAGCGCTTTTAGAGCGTAGCTTTTAGTAGCCCGTTTCTGCGTGCCGCGTCGTAGTCGGCGTAACACATTACCTGTTACGGCATGTGACAGGTGGCGTGTCGGCAAGTAGTATCAGACCGAAGCGCCACCTGCCAAGGCTAGAGCCGTGGAAGGTGGCTGCCATGGGAAGGTCCCGGAGGGTGTCTAGCGGCGTAACGTGCCATCTGCCAGCGTTGCAGGTGGCGCGTAAAGAACTGCGCTCTAATTTTGCATTACCGACTATCGTAATCGTCTGTCGATTTTTCTTTCACAAAAGTTTAACTTCATGCAGCCCTTAAAAAAACGACTTTTTTATTGTTAAAGCCAAATTTTCGGCTTTCACAGTGGGAAAGTTCATATGTTCATTCATGACCAGTGCCAAGAAAAACCTAAAAACCCTGACCTCAAGTGCGGTGTTTATACCGCTGTTATTTCCTCAACAGGGTCCCGAGATGCGCAAATCTAAAATAGTTTATCGAAAACTTCATTTCTATTCAGGTTGTACAAGCAACAAGGTATAATAAACAATACAAAAACAAAAATGCCTATATCCAAGAAGGTAAGAACAACAGGTATGATTTCTTGCCACTTTCCAATTCTCTCGTTCAGAAAGTGCATCTGAAGCCGATGGAATGGTGAGAAGGGTAAGAAGCAGCTCACTGCTGGAGAAACGCAACACGACGATACGGGAAACAGACGAAGCGTGGCAGCTCGGGCATTGAACGCGCAACGCCTGGAGACAAGCAACAACAGTGGAACGCAACTACAAATTGGGTATGCTCAACAAGACGTTGCCTCGCTCAGCGCTTGTATAGGGGTGCCGCCACACAATGTTCGTAAGCTTCGCGATGGGCCCATAACTGCTGTGCCACCTGTGGGATATTCAGAATATTGACCTTCGGCATCAGTTTTAATGTGATAGCATTAGAAAACCCACGGGGTCCCAATATAACTACATCGTCGATCATAAAATTCGCCCAACGTCACCAGACCGAAGCATTCCCAGTGGCTGGAGGGAATAATAATAATAATAATAATAATAATAATAATAATAATAATAATAATAATAATAATAATAATAATAATAATAATAATAATAATAATAATAATAATAATAATAACTGGTTTCTGGGGAAAAGAAATGGCGCGGTATCTGTCTCATATATCGGCGGACACCTGAACCGCGGCGTAAGGAGGGAGTAAAAGAAGAAAGGGAAGCAACGTCTCCAGACAATAGCATTCCCATTTACTCCATAAAAGTGACGTCACTAGACCGGAGGTGACGTCACGTTCGGTAAAGGGATCAACAGAATATCATCACTTAGCCAACCGTTAGTGGAATTACGTGTCCCCGGGCTAAAATCTCTGCTTTTTAATTCAAGGGCATCTTTCTCTCTCTGTCTTTTAAGCGTCCCGTTTTCTCACTATATGAAAAGCGCTTTTCTGACTGGATATCTTTGCTCTGGCAGTTTGTTGAAATTTCGCATAAAATTTTCTTCCTGCTTTATGGTTCACAATGGCGGTAATATTCGATCAAGTTCGCAGTGTGCTTTCCCAAGAGCTCAAGTAAGCTGCGGTTTGAGAAGATGATGTGAATTTCCTTTTGTTGACACAGTGCCATCGCCGCAATAAGGGGCGCGCGCAATTGATGGAGCGAAAACAAAACTAAGCCGCACCGAGCAAGATTTAGCGGCGCGAGTTGGCTGTGAGGCTTCTGTCTCCCTCATTATCCTTTATCTCTCCTGTGCTGCTTCAAACAGTCTCTCTTTGGACTCCACCAGACGGAAACTGTGAATCGTGAATGCGACCGCAGTGCGCATGCGTACGGCAGCTTCACCCGCTCCGCTGTCCTCTGCAAGCCACGCCTCCATGCATGAGCCCCGTGCTTCTTATCGTAATAACCTAAAACTCTACGACCACAGGCGTTCGTGTGGTTCTGCACTGGCGCATTTACGATTAGACGTAGAGTTTTCTCTGACCCGCAAGCGTGAAGCGGCCACTACGCAGCAGCTCTCGATTCCATCAGCAAATTTTTTGCAAGCCCTAGCACTACCGTGCGCGCGCTTTTGACGCTTGATAGGAGTCTCGGCTCTACGAGGAAAAAAATCTGTGGTAAGCATATCGCACCAGTGCATGTCAAACTAGTGAGCGCCGCTCACAAAAACTACGATGTTAAACGCGAGTTTAGGGCAGCGTAAAAATCCGCGACTGCGCAAGCACAGTCCGAATCGAATGCACTAGCAAATAGTGTTCACAAACTATTAGAAATACGGAATATCCGCCGACTCCCGGTTTCTATAACACTGTCGCGGAAGCTAAGAGTGCGCGCCGACAGCGCTTTTGAAAACATGGGCCTCGCGGAAGCGCGCGAGCCAACATATCAGAGCCAAAAGCCGGCGGCTTGCACTAATATATCCCTCTGCACTGGCATAGCAATATCCACCGACATTTAGGTCGTATACTTTGACCTTTAAGGAACGACAAAAGCACTGCAACTGATAACAGTCCAAACATGCAGGGAGATGCACTGATGGAAGTGCGCGCTCCGACGAATACGCAACAACATGGCGGGCGTATCACATGATCCTGGCAGAGCACAGGTTTGTTTAATTTTGAGCCCATCGGAGTTTTTCAGTACTTTTTGCGCAGATATTGCGCAAAAGTAAGGGGGAATTGGGTTTTGCAGCAGCATGTAGCAGAATATGACATTCAGCGCAGTTTGAAGCAAATGTCGTAGCAGTTACACCTCTACGGGGATGTTTGAACGTCCGTTTAGTGCCTACCCGTCCGGCTCTGTGCGTTCGGGTAGACTCCCAAAGGTCCTGCAGTATGGTCATGAAGGTGCTAGGGAAGGACGGGTTGCAGAAAAGCTATTTATTCTTTGCCATGGCAAAGAATGTGAGAAATATTTTCAACTGCTTAACATTACGCGCACTCTGAGGATAACGGCACGGTTGAACATCTGTGTACGTGCTGGTGCGAACAAAAAAAAGTAATAGAAAAGGGGCTGTCTCAGTCTTTCTGGAATTGTGTCGACAGAATGGCCTTAGTAAAGCGTGAAGTCTTGTTCTATTATTCTGATAGATGGAATCAAAACTTGCAGGATAAATGCGCCGATGAAGCAAACAAGAGTGAAACGAGCTAGAAGATTGAATACTATGGCCGTGCAGCGCATGCGTTTTTCCAGCAAAGACAGACAAGAAAATGCGCTTGAACTTTCATAGTTACTCGCCTAAGGGCGCACCTCTCAATGGAAAGCACGCGTCAGCATGAGCTAAACAGCGCGGTCTGGTATTTGTGTAGCGCAAGATTACCCTTAAAGTTCAACTCCAGGAGTTTTTCAAACATTTTAGTTCTCAGTCAAATCCCATTCTTCAAAGTCTCCTCTCTCGGCCGGCCACAACAAACCGTTTTTCAAAATGACAAGTATATTTGTATTAGAACCGCGAAAACAGCAAACCGAAAAACAAATCATTCTGTGGCCAGGGACAAGGATTCGCGTGACGCAGCGATGACGTAATAAACATTACTAGAAAACATTACTAGTTACTGAAAACGACGAATCTTTTCATACAATGCTTGAGACGATATAATACAAGCTTAAAAAGTTTGTTAGTGAAGCGGGGAGCGGGTATTAACGTACAAGTAATATATGTGGTGCCACAAATGTGTTGTCCGTAGGAGTTATCAGAATTGACACCACAGAAACGGTAAACTTTCATATCGATTTCAGCCAGAATGAAATGTCGCATGACATCCAGCCTTGGTAGAAGCAATCAGGAACGAGAGAAAAGCCTACAGAATAAGCTTCATTACAATATGGTAATCTCGAAAAACTGTCGGCGCTGCAGTTTAAAGCAGCACAGAGGTTGGTTGCTTATTTCTGTAGCTGCTATCATAACATCGATCATGATCAGGTATGTGCATGAGTCTAGATGAGCCTTTTTCTCTCTTTCACACACATAAAAAGCTAATCGGCAAAGATGTCACTTTCTCGTGTCCCCTCCCATCCGCACTTGATCAAAGCAGGAGAGCGCGCTAAAAGCCTTTCCGCCTTTCATCGTTGAGCGCAGCTTCTTGCTTACTTCTCGAGACTACTACTGCTGCCTTCGACGCGAGTGCTCTCCGGAGCCGTCTTTAGTAATTATTCTTTTCACGGCTCATTGTTCTGGCTTCGAGCTATAAGCCATCCGCGGCTTTGATTGCGGAGCCGGTAGCCTCAAAGATTGCTATAGATATCAACCCTGGCGTCACAGGCTGCGGCTGGCAATCGCAGAACAAAAGAAAAAAGAATAAAGACAATATTGAGAAAAAAAAGAAAGTACGGCTGCTGCCTTGTTTGTAGCTGGAGATTCTCTGGGGAGCGAATGGGCTCATGATTTTGGGCTTCTTGAGGTTGTAGTCTCGAGAACGCGTATTGACGGCGGTCCTAAGCGACCGCGTCTCTCAGGTACCTGTATTTTCAATCTCGTGATCGAGTAATAAGTAACACTCGGCGTACATTCGCTACACTGGAATAGACGGTGCCCTGCCCAACATGTCAGCAACACATTTGTCTCTTTCAGATTTGTATCTATCAAATGAGTTGTCACGTAAGCTTCAAGCTGCTAATGATTTTTCTCAGGAAAAATATCCGAAGTAGAAAAGTTTTTTTTTTTGCATTGATAGAACTAGTGCTCCCGGAAAAATCTGTAACCTTCTAATAAAATAAAAAAAATCGGCTCGTTCTCCTTCCTCGCTGTTTATTCCCAAGACCCAACCTACGCTTAGAACTGTCCACTATGACTATACTAAACAGCGTACATAACTATGATTTTATGCCTTTGATGACTCTTTTATACTGCAGTACATAAAGTGTCTTTGAATGCTATACAACGCATCGGCCCGTCTTATCTTAACGCCCCGCTCCCCTTACGAACGCCACGCCGAGTAAGCTGCGGCCTAAGGCAAATTAACACACTAATGTCGATAGAGGGGCGTTAATTGTGGTTTGGGGCCAGTGATAAATTGGCGATAAGATGCTTACACACACACACACACACACACACACACACACACACACACACACACACACACACACACACACACACACACACACACACACACACACACACACACACACACACACACACACACACACACACACACACACACACACACACACACACACACACACACACACACACACACACACACACACACACACACACACACACACACACACACACACACACACACACACACACACACACACACACACACACACACACACACACACACACACACACACACACACACACACACACACGAAAAAAGGTGAAAAAAGAAAGCAACACGCCATCACTAGGAAAGATATCAACACTACGTCTTGAGGCTCTTAGAAAAGCTCCACACAAATACGCGCAAGCCCGGTGCACCATTCTTTCCGCACAACGACCGAGAAAAGAAACACCTGAGCATACCCCGCACTTCTGCTCACAAAGATGCGGCTGTATCTTCGGCAAAGTGTAGCGGAAGAGTCAATCCGCCTTCCGGCGGCGTCAGCCTGGAGCATCAAAGCAAAAAAAGAAAAACAAGCAAAGAGGAGGGGTGCAGCGCGCAGGGAAACTGCAGGAAGAAGAAGCGCCTACTTTGGCGACGAAGCGCCGTCGTTTATAGCGGGGCTCCCTTCGGCCGGCGTTAATTCTCGTCGACTTTTGCCAGGCGGCCTCGATTCCCGGAAGTGGCCGGCAAAGAGAGCCCGGCGGCGCCGTCCCGACGGGCTTCGCGACGCCCCCGTCGCCGCGAGAAGCCCCAGGCCGGTGGCGGCGACCGCAACGGTCGGCACGACGACCGCTTCATTCTCTGCGAGTAACGGGGACGGCGCTCAGCACGCTAAAAACCACTTAACGCCCACGCCTTGTCGCTGTACTGGAATAGATGCCTAGCGGAGAGGGAGAGAGGCATATGTCTCTCTCTCTCTTCCTCTTTCCCAGGAAGTTTCGCCGTGCATAAGGTAAGGCTATCGGTGCAGTAGATATTCAGTGAAAGCTACCACGCTCCTTGCCCGACAGCTGAAAAACATGAGTGGCGGAGCAGTGTCTCCCGGCAACATTTTCAGTTGAGAAAAATAAACTTATTGATTGATTGATTCATTGACTAATTAATTAATTAATTGAATTGGAATCCTTTCGCGGTGGCCCTAGCTGCAGGGCTGTGCACGTGGGTCGAGGAGTAGGGATTCACGAGGATGTCCAATTTCTGGTTGCGTGATGTGCGTTGGCCTGGTAGTAAGCGCAATGGAGAGACACTGAGGGACGATTGCATCAGGTTTTTATTCTCCGTGAAAAGGGATCGTTTTTAGAGCGAAAGGTCTAATTTACGACCAAAGCTACAAAAGCCGAGCCATCGCTGAAGCCTTGACTTTGACCTTGAATAAAAAAAAATATTGCCGCGGTGGCACGAACAAATTAGCTTCGCTGGCCACTCCACGAGAGCACTATGCCATCACCGCAGCCTACCACGCATTGTGTTAAACTGCAGCAAACTCTCCTGCTCTGCATTGCACATCGTCGGCTTCACCGACTTCCATCTGCGGCGCGAACAGATAAGATGAGCTTAGCCTAGATCAGAGCTTAACCTGAGCCTAATATCATGGCCAGATGTGCCGACGACCACCGAGCGAATCAAAACCATGATCAAATCAATCTAAAGACATGCTTTCGGGCGTCGGCTCGGTTTAACTGCGTTGATATGCAACCATTTTTTTTCTTTTTCTCCTCGTGGCCATATTGATATTTGTCCGCCAGCAGAAGACGCGGGTTATGGCTGAGAATCATGGATGTAAGAATTTATTTTTTCCCTTTCCTTTGAATTCAAAATCGCGACGTCAATAACAAAAGGGACTCCGTGATTATCGTTTCGAAGTTAGTGGTGGTATAGCCTGGCCTCAGGGATCCTTGATGAAGAAAGTCGCGTCTTGACATCGTCGCAGTCTACGTCTTAAATGGCCGACAGTGGCGACAGCTGTATTTCATTCTGTGACCTTTCCTCGCTTATAAAAGCGGAGTTAGTTTAAGTAGCCTCGTTGTCATTACAATTCGGTAGTCTATCCATTAAGACCCACTTCAGTTTGTTGTCAGCGTTCTTTTAAGCGATGCGGATAGAAAGGTCGGGGAGGGCAAGGTTGTCTTAACGTCGCAGTCTACGCTTGTGAGCTCGTAACGGCCACGTTCACTCCACACTAACAAGGAAGCGACTGCCAATGAAAGTGCACAAGGTTCTGCACGAGTTAGCATGCAGTACAGACTCAAGTGAAATGTAGAAATCATCACGATCGTTTTATCACTGAGCAGGAACCAGCACAGCAACAGCGACGAATAGGGCTACTCCGTGTTTTTCTAAGTGCAGCAGTGAAAGCAGCCCAGGAGACCATGCGAGGTCATTAATCAACTGTCGATGGCTAGGCGAACCGAGTAAGAGATGGACTGAGGAATACAGCATCTCCTAATATGGGCATGTGAAACTTTGACTAAAATATACGATGCTCTAGAAAAGGCACATAAAACTCCGTACTAAATGCAGTGTAGTGCCGCTTAATCCAGAAATTAGAAACCACGAATAAAACCGGCGTTATGGAGCCATCGTCCTCAACAAAAGATATCTGACCACGCAAAGACAAACTCTACTGAGGTTATATGGCACTCGTGAGACGGGGCCAGATATGGGAGTAAAATAAGGGAATGAAAAGAACAACAGTAATGGACTTGTCTAAGGGAGTCTCTAAAAGACAACTAACCAGACACGGTTGTGGGAACTCAGACAAAGTACCGTTAAAGTACATATGGCGTCATGCAAGTTATGACAAAGGAATAGGTGCGCTGCCTTAGGAAATAGTGACGTCTTAAAGTGGCCCTTACTTCAGGACATATGTATCAAATTAAATTCGCAGGTGCTACGGTCAAAGACTCTGCCAAAACGTGACGGTGTATAATACTTGACAGGTGTTCTCACTTGTATAAGCACTGCCCATTGATCTGCGTTCGCAGTGACTTAATCATTTGCACCAGCCCACAGCGACATCCGTTGTAGTGCTGCGACCAGCCTTGCACATGACGAAATAAAGGAGTGCAACTGTAGCGCCTCAAATGTACTTTACTTTTGAGCGCGTTATCTTTCGGCGGGCTCGTGTCTCCATCCTAGAATTTCCGGCGAAGAAGTGACACGTACGGTTGCTTCTTTAGCCTCGCCTAAGACTGTTTCGGCATGACTGGCGCCTGAGGCAAGCGAATTTCGACGGCGTCAGCTGTTCTTAATATAACACTATGTGCCTGTATTTTGGATCTGCAGACCTCGCTAGAGAGTGTCTGATGGTAACAAACCACGCCAAAATATAACAAATCGTATCCCTTTACGCATTAATGCTGAAAACGGTTTCCTTACATAGGGAAGTTTCTTGTACGGTGCCCAGGACGGAGATATTAAACAGTGCCATATGAGATAGCATAAACTGGATTTCCCAGATTTATCCTCTTCAGAAGATTCTTCCTTGAAAATTAAGAACGAATATAGAGACAGGTACGAGGCACAGGAACAGGATTAGACCTAAAACGAACCTCGCACATCCTCTAACACTATCCAGACTGGAAATCTGCATTCAAATGACATCGCAAGACAGGACTAGCGAAAAAGATTACGAGAGGTTCAGCAGTTATTCTCGACTTCTGCCACAAAAAGAACAAGCTGCGGTATCGGATACTCCCCCCCCCCCCCCCCCCCAAAAAAAAAAAAGCCAATCATCTATGCTCTCAATCTACCGTCTTCCCTTCCAACCTTCTTCCCGCCTCCCGCTCCCTTTTCAGACCGATGCCCTTTGGAGCATCGCGCGAGGTGCCACACACACGGATTACGTTGGACCAATCTCATTACATCCATTGGTGCGGGCAGCGCTCGCGCCGGCGTCGTCTCCCGTACGTCGGAGATATTCGGCGGAAATTGTGTTTCCGCGCCGGGAACGAAAAATCACTCCGGGACTGCTAACGGTCTCGGCTAATGCAAGGCTGCAGCACGCATGCGCGCACGCCTTTTCCCTCCTCCTTTCTTTAACTCTCCCCCGCGGCGCGTTGTGGAATCCTAGAAGTCTCCGTCTTTCCCCTTCTCCTTCCTAATGGCGCATTATTTAGTCGACGATCTGCGAGACGCCATATGGCGCTTTGGCTTCGATGAATATCCTATTATATCCCATTCTGCAAGCCCATCTAGAGAGGCACCTTACTGCGTCTGGAATGTGCGTCGATTTACGCTGGTTCTTGTTGGAATGGCGCGGAGGGTGAGGCAGGAATGCGTTGTTGGGTCCAGGCTACGCGGCCGATTGCTAGCGCGCGTTTCGTGACGTGTACGAGCCTTACCAGTGTTTTCGTACGATGACCCCTACCATCCATCAGCAGCAGCCTCAACAACAACAAAATGGCAACGGGAACAGACGTGACCTTCGCAAGGCGCCACCGCGAAATATATATGATGCGTGCTAGGTAAGATGCATGCGACACTTCAAAGAAAGGTGTCCGAAAGAGATGAAACGGCGTCTTGTCATGGGATCGGGTAATGCTGTCACTTGAGAGCTGAAACAGAGGCATGCCCATCAAAATGTCTTGCATGCAGGCTCCAAACGAAGAAAAGCACGTTCAGTCTCATTTTTTACGTGTCTCTGTTGCTCGTGAATTTCGCTCTATATGAGATATAGCGAATAGATGAGATACGTGCGGATACATGAAAAACACAGAGGGGAACATGAAGGTGAATGCATTATTTGAAAAAAAAAGTGACAGTAAATTTGGCTTTTTCAGGAGTGACGCCGCCCCCATAGTCTGCATTTACCGAGGACTCAGGCAGTGGAAAGGGGATGGGAGAAGAAGGAAAGATCGTCCGGAAGTAGCGCGCGCGGATAGAGCGTTTCAGTACACGGCCTGCGGCAATCTTTTGCAGGTGATATTCTACGAAGAATGTTATTTGCATGTATTGATCGTAAGCACGTGAACTAGCAGCCTCGAAAAAATCGCGTTAGTTTATTTAGTTGTAGTCCTCTCTTCCGGTTTCCAAATGAAAGAGTTCCGGTTCTATGCGGCCAGCACTTCACCGAACAAAGAAGGAAGTCAAAACGGAGAGGACATGACGTCAGATTGAAGCCGAGCTACTCGACAGTGGGCGCCGCTGTCCCCCACCACTTCCACGGTGCGCGCACACACGGCACGGAGTGCGGCAGAAGTAACAAGTGCGGCGCGGTGCCACAGAAACCAAATGTCAACCTTGCTCGGCGAGGTGAAAAAGATTACGTACCCTTTACTGCGGTACAGTGTCCGCTCAACTTGCATACAGCAGCCGCCGCGTTGAAGAAACACTGCCTGCAGCGACCTCTATCCATCGCATCGCTTCGCTCGTGCCCTAGAAAGCTCGAAGGAGCTTTCTAGGGCACGAGCTTTAGGGATAAGTCCGGTGATGAATGCGTAAGCGATTCTAGTATCAATTTGTATAAGAAAGAGAAAACGTTCCTGGCATGTGCGCTTAGGCATTGATTGGATAAGAATCTAGGTGTATATATATTTGTGTTCTTTCTGAATAAAATCAGTCGCGAGTTTGCGCCCGTCCTTGTCTTTTCTCGTCCATGTCTTTTTTAGCGCAATTCCCTTCTTTAAGTATGAGATACGCCGCTTTCACAGGCGCAACATGAACGCAACAAGGACGCCACAAACGAAAAGCTATGGCATCTGCCCAACATATACGTTTCGCGGGACTATACCTACTCTGGCGAAATCTCCGCCACCCGCCACACTTCGTCGCTTAGCCGGGGGCGCTCAACGCGCTAGTGCGCATGCGCGTGCGTGACAGAGACCCGCTTCGTTGCCGACGACCCTCCGACTGCGAGCCCCGGAGAGCGCTCCCATATATATGTATAAGATATAAAAAGCGCGCCGAAGAGCGCACCGTGGGCGCCCTTTTAGTCCCGATCAATACCGCCTAGACAGACGGGGGGACAGCTGGGCAAACAAAATCAAAGTAGGCGTGCACGCTCACCTCATAGGTAAGAAGGGAAAAAAGAGAGAAAAGAAGCAGAGGAAGAGGGCTGAGCAAAAAGCGAACAGATAGAAGGGCGAGAGCTCCGAAATCTTCAGGTAAAGAATGAAGACGAAAACCTCGGCAACGGAGGTTCCACCTCTCGCGTCCGAAACGTGCTGGCGTCTCTACCCTGGCGTCCGTTGGACAAGAATAGAAAGGAGCTGTGGCGTAGCTGTAGGGATTTGCTACGGAGGGAGGCTGAGTTATGTCGTACTCGCGGACGAAGGCAGGGTAAGATAAATCGAAAGCTACACCGTCTACGTGAAGGAGTTGCACATTTTTGAGTGCGCGGCGAGCCTTGGCCCTGTCAACTCATTCTTCGAACCGTTCCCTAGTTTGGGCACCGCAAAAGGGAGCTGTGCCTGCCGCCAGCATGCAAGCCAGAAAATACGTCCAAATGTCTAAGGCCATATGTTAGCCACGAGCGCTACCTGCAAGCTATTTCCCTACCTCCATTTTACCACCTTATTTACGCTATAAATTCGATGTGAACTAGACACCTAAGGTGAGGAATTACTGGATTTTGTTGAGCACTAAGTTCAAATACGCGTCTGCTGCAACGTTAGGCTGTACAAGTCTCGTCGTAATGAGAACCTATAAAGAGACACCAGTTATTTCCTGCCAAGCTTAGATAAAAATAAACACAGGAGCACAAGAGTAAAACGGCGCTGGCAAAACAAAGAAAAGAGAAACTTAAGAAGCCGATTTCCTTTTCCTCAACCAAGAAAAATTGCGAAGCAACAGGATCGATTTATGTCCACAATTTGTTGACACGAATAGCCAGGTAGACGCGAGAGGGGCATCACGGACGGGTTCAATACCTGCACCAGAGACGGGGCCAGCTAAGTAAACAGGTCTGAGTGATAGACCAGACGAGGAACGAGCGAGAAAAAAAAAGTAAACTGCAGAAGCCGTTCAGACGACACATGAGAGCTGTTTTGATAGCGCCATATATCCTCCGTGGTGCTGGTGAGATCTAGTAATGCTGTCGCCCGGGAAAGGCAATAAAGTGGGTGCTATGGCGATGCTGAACTTTATTCCGTTTTTTTTATTTTTGTTTATCAGACAAAAAAAAGGAGGAAATTACAAATTCATCTGGGCACTTGGAAAGTTGTTAGTTAGGGTTCACGCCAGTATGCGTAGCAGGTATATCCTACACGGGTGCGAATGTGAAACAATTGTAGACTTGTCTATAAACTGGAAAACTAAAATACAAGAAAAGAGGACATGAAATATAAGCGATACAAATAAAACACCCTCCTCACTTGGCTATATGTTTGAAATGCACGTAACTACTCTGGCAGCGATGCGTACTCGGGTAGTTGTTATCCTTCAGTGCTCAGCGGGCCACGGGAGGAAGACACACCCTTCTCACCTGCTCACTGACCTTCGTCACTGACCTTCGTCACTGACCTTCGTCACTGACGGCCAGGAGCAAGACGAGTACGCCAGAGTGTCCTTATTCTCACTCTCGCCAATGACCGCGCAGCGCTAGCGAAGGCAGGAGACATCGTCAGCTAATAGGGGAGCAGAATCACAGTGATTCTTTCTACTCACGAAGGTTCGCCATTGGCCAGAGCTCACCTGACAACCAACCAGTATGTTTCCTGCCACACTGCACAACCAATAGGACACCGCGGTGGGCTCGTGAATTCGTCCTTTGATTGGCAGATGAGAGCCGCGCAGGTCCTGAAAGGCTGCATGCTTTTACCAGGCAGGGTAGAGGCACCGAGACCACTTCCGTCTGGGGTGTGCCGCCCTCGAAGAAGAAGCGGACAAAGAAGTAAATGAGACCAGGGCTGCGCTGATTAAAGCGCGGTCGCCGAGGCTGTCGTGTAGTGAAGCATCGGAAGCACGGACATGGAAAGCGCTGCAGCCAGCTCGCATCGATTTCTATGGGACCTTGCGTATGGCGTGAGGACAACGTGGGACCGAGGACTGCCGGTAGCAGTTAGATGCTTTTCCCTATAGAAACTAGGCTGCAGCCATGGTGCGGCTGTGGAAGTTTCTTTTTAGATGGCTACCTTTATTTCGGCGAGTATTTATCGCAAGTCACGTCAAGTCTTTCGTATTTTGCTTGCTCTTGAGCCGTAAAAATATACACACACTGTGCTTTCTTCTTGTGTGCTAGCATGAAATGTTACCTGATTACCTGAAAGATAGAATGTTAACGACAACGCCGGACAAAAAATAGGCGCAGGGTACAGAAGTACCAAGTGAAGGCAAATGCGCTCTTCCTCATTCAGGTACCTAGATTATAGTGGGACGAGAAAACGAAACAAGAAAAATGTGTCCCAGCCCTCCCTAACAAGTATTAAGAAAAAAATTGGTGGCGGTTTAGCATTGCTAAGAACAAAACATTGCGCAAAACGCAGTTTTTTTGCAAGGTCTCCTTACAAGAATTTATTTAGACAGCCTGGAGGCTGTTTATACACTTCTGTTTACAAGTATATAGACTGCCTATAGACAAACCCTAGAGAACAGTCTATAGGCAGTACAAATCATATAGACAGTCCCCCCCCAACTGACAATCTATATTTACTGCCATAAACTTTTAGTAGACTTTTGTCTATAGACAGTCTATAGACTATGAATAGACAAAATATCTAGGAAGGCAATACAGTCTATAAGAAGTCTATAGGCTGTCTAAAGACCATTTTTGTAAAGACGTATCTGAAAGCTCGATTGAGATGACCACTGACCCAGGGAGCCAGTTATGCGCGTCTTTAAGTTTTTAATCATCAGTGCCAATTTACCCAATGTACGCCGGAGTCCTAGCTCCAGTGCCGCTTTTCTGCAGCAATGTTGTCAACAGCAACGCGTATTGCTATAGTGCCATGAATGCCACAACGTTGTCCACGCCAACGCATGCAGCGCACTTCTCTCCGTTCAAAGCGTGAATATTAATTTGATAGTAGTATTAGTTGAAGAAGACGATATCCAGTGCCCAGCGCGAGAGCGCGTTGCAGTTTAACAAGTTGAGTTGAGTTGAGTGGTTGTAAACTACCGGTGGGATTAGCCTTGCAGTTGCTGCCGGCAATTGCTCCACCGTAGCGACACTTAAATAGAAATCACAGAAACACTGTCCGCAAAAACCAAAATAGACACTCCTGAGGTCACCATGTGGAGGCCAAATCCGTGTCCTGCAGGTAAAGTAGAAGAAGGCGAGAAGCATCCCTTCTACTCGACTGGCTCCCGCGCGGGAAAACAATGTCCTGAAGAGAACTGTGAGGAACTCCTGCCTTCTTGAGGGATCCGAATAACACAGCCCATTCCGCGTTGTACAAAGTACAGCACAAGAGGTAATGTTCTATGTCACCACACACACCACACGTTGAACACAATGGTGACAAGAGGCGTGATCGGGTGCGACGATGGCATATTGCTCTCCTGATGTGGCCAGCGAAGCTGATCTGTTCGCGCCGCCGCGGTTTGGAGTACCAGTCACGGCAATATTGGTATATTTATGGGTTGCCCAAGGTTACCCTCAAGGTCATGCTTCACACAAAACCGCTGGGCAGATTTGATTTCGCGAAGCATTGCTTGCGTACTGAAAGTGAACAAGAAAAGACGTTCTTTTCAATCAACACAAACGCGCATATCAGGTCGGCGCGAACTAAGAAACAAAAAAAAAAGAGCGAAAATTACTGCAGCTTGAACTAACCTGCCGTAAACCCGCCAGTGTTTCAACATTGTCGTGCGCGTGGCGGTGCAGCCGGTGCACAGCCATTGAGAACAGCGATCGACTTTCGAAAGCTGTACGGGGCCGAATGGATGGCGCGACCCGTTCGCATTTGCATGACGGGCACGGCGGCAGGTTTCAATTGCGCTCTCAGACACCTGCTCTCGCAAACGGCGCTCGGTCAGAGAGGGCCCCGGATGTCGAAGGCATGTATAAGCCGCACTTTTATTTTTTGTTGGACAGTGCGCTCAGTGTCTAGTAGAAGCAGTGAGAATAGGTGTTATTTTTGTTGGTTTGCTTTTTGGCTAGGCGCGGTTTAAGGAGTGCGCACCAAGTTGTGACTTTGCATAGCGCAATTCGCGTAAGGCAAGCTCAAGCGCAGTTGAAGGAACAAAAACAAAAGGTGGAAAGGCTTTGTAGAACATTTTTACTATAATAGTTGCCTGGGTGGCAAAAGAAACAATTGCATAACAATGGTGAGTCCGCTGTACACTTCGTTACCATGACTACTGAAGAAGAAGCGAAGTCATGCACAGCCTCCCAATATGTTCGCTAACGAATCGATCAGAACGTATTCTTGCTAGGTGGGCGTTGATTCTGCAATAGCCGTATTTTTGGTTTGCTAAATAGCTCAACAGTGGTTGAAGAAATGGTTAGGAGTAAAGGAGAGAGGCGGTAACTTGCTCGCTTTCGGTGGACCCCTGAACCGAGGCGTGAGTGAACGGAGAAGGGAGGGAGATAATGAAAGAAGAGAGAAACGAGCGCCTTTGTGGAGAGCTCCGAATCGGTTTCGATTACCTGGAGATAATTAATGTGCAAAGACATCGCGCAGCACACGGACGTGTTTTGTATTTAGGCTCCTACGATGATGATGATGATGATGATGATGATGATGAAAAAATCATATTGGCGGAGCCCTTATAGTTCACAATTTCAGAGGAGGGCTGGCTTCTTGTCCTGGGTGGTGGCCCGCAGCACGTGTCTGACTGCGACCTTCTCCGCCCACTGCCCAAGCCTTAGTTGCGAGGCCGGGTCGGAGCTAGGGACCACGACCTCCCACTCCTCCGAGTCCACGAGGGCCCATTGGGCCGGTGGTTGGAGTTGTCGGCAGATGAACATAATTAATATGTGTTTGAATTTGGATCTCGGGGCCCCACAGAGGGAGCTTTCGTCAGCGTGAGTAGAAGGGAAGAAAAGCGCAAGTAGTGCTGGAGAGGGAAAGGTGCGAGCCTGTAGTTGTCGCCAGGTCGTCTGCCGTTGTTTTGTCAGCGATGTGTGTGGCGGGGGGGGGGGGGGGGGCAAAGTAGACGTTCTTCGCGGTAGTGTAGCGTGATGTCGCGATATGTGACCAGCCGGTCTCTCGCGTTGCCTGGGTCTTCGGTGGGCGCCGCTCGGTTGGCGTACGCTCGAGCAGAGGCGAAACGCAGCGATCAACGGAGCATCGCTGCTGTTGATGACTTCAAATGGAACAGAAAGAGGTTATTGTTGGGTGGCTAACTGTAGCCTGACTGTTCCATGCTAGCATTAGCACGGGTTATGCGCTGGAAAAAATCGGCGGCCACGTGATGTCAAGGATTACACAAAGTAAGAAAGTCGCGGATGTATACACCAGTCTTTCATGCCTATCTTTTCAAGCGAGTAATCTTTAATGTCATCCATTGACGTACAAATTTTTTTTGCGCTTTCCCATAAGGCAACACTGAAACGAATCAAAGCCTGTACCGACTGATTACAGCGTTACAGAAAAGTGAAAAAGTTTTAACGTGGTTAAAGTGAGTAACGTTCGAAAGGATGCGCTCTGCAGTGGCAAGGGCATAGTGCCCTCGTGCACTGGCCAGCGAAGCTCATCTGTTCGCGCCGCCGCATGTTCGAAACCTAGTCGCGGCAATATTTATTTTCTTTCTCCATGTTGATTGGCCAAAGTTTCCTTGGTCGACCTAGAGAAAAGGTCTCCTATAAGGCCAAGCTTTACATAAAATTCTTGGCCGGAACCACGTTCAGTAGGGCTTTCGCACTAAAACAGCATTCTTATGAAATAAAAAATCAAACAGAACAACAAATTAAATAGTGGCATATGCGCAAGCGCTGTTCTCGCGATCTGCAGTGACGTAAATGGTGACGACAACAGTAGTGATGTCAAAAACTTCATATTTTGCTGCAATTTTCTCAGGAATAAATGCGTGTCTTCAAAAAACCAACACAACTGATTTTGACTCAGTACGAAAATTGAATGAAGGTGTCCTCAGCGTTCCTTTACAACAAAGAGTACTGCGTAGAAGATTACAGCCACCGTAAATAGTGAAGCAACAAGGAAAGTCTAAATCCGTTATCTTCCAATCTACATTCAGCTATATTCAGCAACACGTGTAGCACGCGCAACAGATAGGCCCAGTCGGGGTGTTCACGCGAACGGAGCGAATGGGCGCCCGGATGCGAGAGGGCATGCATAAATGAAACCTTGCTCGGAGGCTATATCTGAACCGAAGGCTGCTTCCTCGCGCGCGCGCCGTTTTTCGTTTGTCACTTTTTATTTGTTTTCTCTCCCAGGCGCACAACGTGCAGAACTAGTGTTTCTGAGACTGGGGAGATTAAAAATTTACTCGCGGTAACGGATTCTCTCTGGGTGCGGAACGAAACACACACAGAGAGAGAGAGAGAGAGAGAGAGAGAGAGAGAGAGAGAGAGAGAGAGAGAGAGAGAAACAAGCACAGAGGAAAGAGGGGGCATAATCTACACGAGAAGGCTAAGAAGAAAAGAAGAAAGAAATAATAAATGGAAGAAAAGTATGAAAACACGTGGCCCTAATGTGCACCTCACTAGTATAACAAAAGAGTGGAGAGGCCAACACCGTCTAGCGAGAAGATGGATGCTGTTGAGAGCCAGTACATGGACGCCGACGGACAGGCCTTCTGGTGGTAACAGACAAGAAGAATATGCTATAGCTTTCACGTGACTTTCACTCTGAAAATTCGCTTCCTTCTTTCCTATTTCCTCTCTCTCTCTTCGTAGCTTTTAGCTTTCGCCCCTGAGCAAGGGAACGAAGCAGCGCGAAGGAGAGAACATTGAATTTTTGATGTGCCAGACGGCGGTGCGAGCGATGCGACGCCAAGCCCCCCCCCCCCCACCCCCCCCCCGCCCCCGCCCTCTATCTTGGCCACCTTTCTATGTTTTTTTTTCTTCCCGAGCCGTGAATGAGACTTCCAGACTTTGTTCCACTTGTTCAAGACTTATTCTCTTCTCATTTACTTTGTTTCGTTTTCTTTCCTACTCTTCTCAGTTCGGGTCAGCGTTCCTCGATTAGAGAGGAAGGCGTCTGCGTTCCTGTACCAGCTCACGCTCGATAAAGAATTTCAAGACAAAGCCGGTGCAATGGAAATAAGACGGTAGGAACAGGAAACGAAGGGTGAGTGGTATGGGCGAAGGAAGAAATTATAGGTTGACGGAGGAGTACGGGAAGTCGTGATGAACGGCACGCCGATCTTAAGGAGTAAGATGAATTACGGGAATTTATTGCAAGCCATAGAAAAAAAGGACTAGAGACAGAGCAAAACAGTCGCAAAGGGAAGCACACCATTAAAGCAGCAAGCAGCGGAAGGGCTTTAATAAAACCATTACGAAGAGCCATATATGTGCATAAAAAAGAAAATAAAAATGAACGAGGATCAAAATCAGTGGTAGCGAGTCAATAGGAGGAAAGAACCAGGCCTGCAGGAGCATGTAACAGGCAAAAAAAAAGAGAGAGGAGGATAAATATGGCGCCAGCAGAAAAGATAAGTGCATCAAGGAGTCAGACGCCCCCGCTGGCGTTACATGAAGAATGCTAAAAAATGGCAGTGGCGATCGATTGCAGGCAGGCACTGCGAAATACCCTTCGATCACGTGCTTCGGTACCGGCGCCAGAAACTGGCCCGGTCTTGCCACCGCTATGAATAGCTTCGCTCTTCCACGTCTAGCGGCGTAGACCATTTCCTGACTTGCTTTAAATTTCCAAGCAGGGGAGGTGTGCAGTCGAATGATGCAAGAGAGGTGAAATCAATCAATCAATCAATCAATCAATCAATCAATCAATCAATCAATCAATCAATCAATCAATCAATCAATCAATCAATCAATCAATCAATCAATCAATAAATACGTAAATAAAGCAACCAATCGACGGTGAAATAGTAAAAGCTGCAAGGTATAAAGTTACGGCGAAGACGCAAAAGAAAGCGATCAATGTGAGAATTTGAGGCCACTTTTAAGCCAAGGTGTAAGTTTAAAAAATCTACAAGTAAGTAGAAGTAAGCGTTACATGAAGAGAGGCCCCTGAAAACTATCGATACTAATAGAAAAAGTGACTCTAAGAAACGAAAACACACCTGCCGAATGGTATACGATACAGATAGACAGTTCTTTGTATGCGAACTATTTACTCACAGGCAGATGTGTCACATGCACGCGCGCATTAGCGTTTGTAAAATGTCACTTAAATCATAAAAATTCCCGTATTCTACAACTGTCCACAAAGCTTACGTGCCACAATGGGCGTGGCTTAAACTGAGTCTGCTCGCTTGCACCACAAAGCCGGCGCCTTCTCAGATCGCTTGAGTTGCTTAGAATATCTCACCACCGTTTAATCAAACGCATCTTCCCGTCTCTGCTTCCGAACGCTTTAAATCAGATTGTAAGTGTTTGCAAGCCCACGTTTTGTTATAGTCACTTCGACACTACAACTATTGGTGCAGTGGCAAGCGAAGTTTCAACCTACGTGATATAATTTGCAAGAAAAAGAGGTCAGCTGTTTTCACACACCCGACACCTCCACATTTAGGGCTCCAACCAATCCTCGTGAAAGAAAGTGTACATGTCCACTACACGGGGCCAGTGTTCAGGTGTAGTTTTTTTTACGAATTCACAGATCACCAAATTTTCTGTTAGCCCAAACGACGAAGGTCCTGCACCAACCCTACCACTCCGAATCGCTGGTGTAATGCGGAGGTGGTGCAATGGCCGCGCAGCTATTATCACTGCTTCTTCGCATCAGGAAACGATAAAAAATGTGGTCCATTCTTCGCTTACTCTTGACATTCGCTGGGACACTCTGCTAGTATGGTATGTTGTGTGTCGTTTAACAGTTTAAAGAATCACATGCGCTACTAGAGACGCCGTAGTGGAGGAATACTGGTTAATTTAACCACTTGGGGTTGATTTTCAACTGTGCGCAAATCTCCCAAATCACCCGAGCATTTTTGAATTTCCGCCTCCATCGTTATGCGATTGGCACGGCCCGGATTTCATCCTATGATTTCGTGTACATCAGCCGAACGCAATGGCCACTAGGCTACCACAGCGGGTCAATCTCTAATGGTTCTCTCGAAGATATAACCTATAGGTAAGGCACATAACGCCGAAGACGTATGAGGCTTCTGCAGACTGGAGTGTCTGCGTCTGGAAGGGCAGACACTGACTATTAGTGCGGTTACCATCGTGCATTAAAGCTCATATAACTGTTTTCTTTCGTCCCAATATACCTTCTTCTGAGCCAAGATAGACGCCGACGTTGACTGCTTCGCACAAGCGAAAGGAACACGGAAACGCGGATGAAGGCAGACGGGGCAGAGAAGATCATTGGGCGGCGGAAGCTTCCATCCGCGGTACACGCCTGCGGACAGTGGTGCCTGCGGGCGAATGGGCCGATCGATACAACTTAAGGAGATGAAACGCCGCCCAATCACGTGTTCACCACCCATACACCCGCTGCTGGGAGGACGACACACGAACACACGCACAGGCGTATGCAATCGCCCGCTAGCATGCAGTCCTTGTTTTTGCAGCCCCCACCTTGTACAGCGTGTGGCTTTCAAATTCTCTTCCGTCCGTCGCTCGCGTTCCTCATTTAGGCACTCCGTCATTTCCTTTACTCCCTGTTTCCCTTTTTATGCACGATTAATTCTCCCTTCCCTTCCCCCAGTGCTGAGGCTGGGCAGTCGTCTGGAATCCTCCTCTGGTTAAACTTCTAACCCATCTGTTTCATCACTCTAGTACTACTCCATTCCTGAATTTCTTTTGGACCGCCCTCTACCCGTCGGTGAGAGGTCGTCCAGACGTATTAGGGTCTTGCTCATCACATCCATCATCTTCGTCGGAAAATATGACCATCACTAAAACCACAACCAGAAACAAAACAAAAGCTGTCTTGACGTCGGTGCGCCCTTTTTCTGCGCATGGATATTTAGAAAGTGCGCATGCCTAAGCGGACTGGCGAGCCACTCTATCACCACTCGGGTTTTAAAGAAAAGAATGTATTCGAAATTCGTATATACCTGACAATACAGGCTCCTATACCGGGTGTGATGTTTAATCTTTTTAATTTGAGTAAAAGAGCCTGCGGCATTGAACAGGAAGCTTGCTCACAGTTGTTAATGTACAAATTCATTATATGTCACTTTCACTTTGCCGTGCCCGCTATATCCCGCGTTCGCACATTTTTGCGCCTCTTTCAATCGCTCCATGCAACCGAGCATAAGTCTCTCAAAATAACAGTGTTTTCAAATGTACACTGTACACACGGTCGCGTATAAATTGCAAGCAGATAATCAGGAGAACATAGTAGAGGATAGAGAGAATATTTTCGATTGATTAATGCGTTCTGTAGGAGCTCCTGTGAAATGGAGAAGAGATTGTCGATGTCGTCAGCATCTGACATCATTAAATGGATTCATACTGTAGTTAAATCTCTCATTAGTGCGGACGTGATTGCATATTTCTTTTCTTTTTAGAAAAGAAAACACAACGGCAAAGCTTTGTTCCTTTACGCCAGCGAAAAGCGCCGTCTGGGAATGTGGACAGATGAAGGGAGACATGATAGTTGTAGTACAAAACATGACTGGCCGCAGGCCTTCAGTACGCGGCAGGGGATTAGGAAGTAACGTTGGGCTAAAAAAAAAAGATTTATATTAAACCGAGGCACAGCTTCTGTCAAAAATATTGAAACAAACAAGGTTGTTTTTGTGACACGCAGCAATTTCTTTGCGACGAAAGAGTTACAAATCTCAAAATTGTGTCAGAACTATCACTCTTACCCCCACGCGAATTAAAGGCGCCGAAAGGTGGGGGAGGGGGTCAAGAACCATTCTGCAAGTAGCAGTAGCGCATCCGATATCATTCATATCTTTTGATCGAGGGTAAAATATAAACGTGCCCTGTCAACTGGCGCAGAACGTGGCTTAATTGGGGATCAGTGCAAGAGATTTTTGTTTTTCATTAGTAATTTTTGCACTGATGATGATGCTGATGGCGGTGATGACGAAGATAACGATAATACTTCTATGTTCTTTGCACTGGGAACCGCGAGGCAATATGCACTGTGCGTTCAAGTCTCAAAAAATATTTGTGGATCGATAACAAAAACATCAAAGTTGACCTATTTCTTGTATTTTTGTGTACATTATCAAGCTAGAAGATTCGCAGAGTTCGGCGCGCAACAGCAGTATGTGCAGGTCCACAACAAGAAAATCCTGAATGCATGAGCACACCGTGGTACAGTATTGACGACAGACTCCGCTGAGCACATATTATCACCATGAGAAATAAATTATATTCCTGGGCAGTGACGAAATTTTAAGCTGTAGTGCAGAGCTCAGCTCCGTATCTGGGATATCCAAGCGGTACTTTTCAGGCGCAAACAAACGCGGAACGAAAGTTTATTACCGATCTAAATTTAATGGACGACTTCATAAGAAAGCGGCATCGAGCACGCGCGCTGGACAGGCAAAAACTCATTTCACGGGCCTCTGCAAGAAAAAAAAATTCCATGACTTAATGAAACGCACAAGAACAGAAAAGAAGACCGTGAAAGGGGAAGAAATGCGTCGATGTTCTGGCTGGCTGCCGAGGCTCTAGGGGAATTACAATAGATGACAGGGGGCAAATAATGAAGATGGATGGAGTGAGGATGAAACGCGTAAAGACAGACGCGACAAGATCACAGCACTGTAGCACCCTTTCGCACAAGCACGGCAGCCTAAGGAAAGAGAGCAGTGTCTGGTAATACTTCAGGGTTAGCCATTGCTGCCCACCTCCCGAGGAGATTGACCTCCGTCAGGGGACGAAGGTCGCAGCTGTTTAGCGCAGGGCATAGAGCTTACCTCTCAGCACTGGACACAGGGCACATACAAAGCACCATAGACAGTACAGAGCAACACGGTGGAGTCCGCTGCAGGATGGACGGCTAGCTTGCAATTGCAACGCAGGGTCAGAGGTAACGAAGCAGTTGTTTCTCGTCGCGGGACTTTAAGCGGAAGGCGTAGCTGCGGGTCCGGATATACGGAACCCAGACGGGAGTTTGGCGCTCCACTTGCCCGAGCTCCATGCGGCCAGAGCGAGCTCCCGTGCAAGCATGCGAAGCCCGCCCTCAGCGTCTACTCTCGTGACCGGTGTCGGTAGGTAAGGACCATTATTGCGGGCACTGCGGGCTGCATCGTCCGTACGGTGACTTTCTGTGACATCGCTGCGTCCCTGCATTGATTGGCACAGTATATCGTGCGCCTTGGTGCCGGCACCTTGATGCAGCGCCAACACAATATCAACGCTCTAACCGCATATGTCACTATCTTGAAACGGAACTATCTTGTGTTACCTGATGGCGGAACGATCGCGGACTCAAGTGCCGGTGACACTGCATTCACACGAATAATAAAGCGTATGTGCGAGCAAATAAAACTATTTGTCTTTGCGAAAGGAGATGGTGAGACTTCATTACTTTAGGAGGTTTCGTCTCTTCTTTCATCCGTGCATGTACCTCTTTATCGTGGTTTAGGTAGACGCGTTTATGTAATTATGACAAAAACAGTAACTACTGATCCGGAGTTCCCGGGTTTGAACCCGACCGCGGCGGCTGCCTTTTTATGGAGGAAAAACGCTAAGGCGCCCGTGTGCTGTGCGATGTCAGTGCACGTTAAAGATCCCCAGGTGGTCGAAATCATTCCGGAGCCCTCCACTACGGCACCTCTTTCTTCCTTTCTTCTTTCACTCTCTCCTTTATCCCTTCCCTTACGGCGCGGTCCAGGTGTCCAACGATACATGAGACAGATACTGCACCATTTCCTTTCCCCCCAAAAAAACCAATTATAAGGACAGCAGCGGTGCTAGCACAAGTACGTTTCACCAAACAACAGCGTTTCATTCCAGCGCCCCAAGCGTTTGTCTTCGTTTACCTCAGCCCGGACGAGCGACGGAGGCGTGAGCAAGATGTACGGCTTCGCGAAAAAGCATGCGCTCGCTAGTGTAACACACCTGAAGCTAAACGCGGACAGCTCGGCCGTACTTCCAGACACTGCTGCAAACAAAGTAGCACACGTACGCGAAGCGATCCTTAGTTGGCTAAGTTCCTAGCCGTCAGATCAATTAACGCGGCGCAAAGGACCCCCCGCTCACACACACCCAGCGATACCCATACGTCGTTGCGGCGAACAATATTCGACGGTTATGGCTACGAGGCTCGAGTCTCGTTAAGGAGCGCTGCCCATAACCCGAAGCGAATATCCATCAAACCATACGCGAAGGTGAACTTATCCCGAACAGGTGCGAAGCTACACGTGTGCTACATGGCAAGTACAAGTTAACCTCTGGCATTCCCGCAGATATCGCAGGTGTCAGCTTCCATACAGGGCCAGAAAAGTTTCTCGCGTTCTAACGGGCCTAAGCTCGTTCGACTCGGTGCTCCTGAAAGCCCCACTTGTTATACACTCTCCCGCAGTACTGGTCCGTTTTCCGCGTGTCTCTAAGACAACGGGAGGTTACTTCATAGCTCCACGATGCAGCAAGCCATCCAGCCAACCAGCCAGCTTGCCAGCGCGAAGGCTCGAGTTTCCGCTGCAGCCCCCCCCCCCCCCCCCGTCTCCACCGGAAGTATAGAGCTCCTTCCGTACAAAGTTAGCGAAAAGGAGCGCGCTTCAAAATGCGGGGCGGCGTAAGAGGCGCCGCCTCGAGATTATCATCGATCGTTCTGGCACGCTTCACGAGGAGCATAAGCCGCCGGGCTCCGAGAAAGACGCGCGAGAGCTCGCTTAAATAATGTACAAGATGCGGTGCGCGCACGCGCGCGGGAGCACGCCCGAAGAGTTCCAGGCGCGTTTATTTATCGATACGCGCTTTTACAGCCACTTGGATTCGCCTACGACGAGAGCAATAATTCGCTCCTTACAACGGTGATCCGGCGCCGTGCGCTTGTAAAAACCGGAGGGCCCGTGAAGCATTCGTCCGGATGATGTGCCGGCTCTTTCTCCGTTGCTCCATGCGAAGAAGCTGAAGCAAGCACGTCTTTAGGTTCGAGTTCAGAGGTCGTTAAATTGGAGGTGGACTGAGCACAACTCGCATGCGCTTTTGAGAAGATATTCGGCAGTTTAAATAAGACATTTTGCCAAGGTCGCAAGCGTCTTGGAAACCTTGATGGCAGACTTCGTAAAGGTGCCCAGTGGTCTAGACAAATTGTTTAATTTCTTTCTTTTCAGTACGCTAGCACTTATAGTACCCAATCCCCACATTTACCCGTTGTGTGTTTGTTCGTTTGTTTGTCTGAAGCCTGCTTTTTGGCACGCTGCGCACCTGCCCACGACGTGGCCTACCTGCCGAGGTGCAGCTGGTGGTAACCAGGTGTTAACGAGGCGAGAACCTGGGACGGGTAATCAGGAGGTAATAAGTCTAACTACCAGCTGACGTCATTCGGTAGCTGGAGATGTATCCAATAACAGCCACTTTTCATCTTTGCCTTTCACCAAATGGCAGCCTTTCACATTTGCAGGAAAGGAGATACACCAAAACGACGACCTTAGCGTAGCAATGTAGCGTAGCGACGATGCACACCATGCTAGTGCGCATATTCGCACTTGGCCTAACTACGGAAATCGCCTTCCATTTTTTTTACGCTGAGAACGTCTAAAGTGCAGGCATCCACTGTTGGGGGAGAGGTATGAGAGGGAGGAGGGAATTGGATGTTTTATAAAAATCCGAAGCCATGTGGTTGCTTCATGGCTGTTACGGACGTCATCATCATCGTCACCCCAACTACGTCCCCTGCAGGACAAAGGCTTCTTTCACTGATATCCAGTTAACCATGCCCAGCGCCAGTTGCAGGGTGCCAATTCTCGCAAACGTCCCCGTATCATCCACCTCCTTAATTTTCTGTGGCGTCCTGCAACGTTAGCCAGCCCTTGTAATCCCTTTCGTTACCCTAAACGAACATCCATCAGTTCACCATCAGTTACAGTCGAGTGCGGATATCATCATCATAATCATCATCATCATCATCATCATCGTCGTCGTCATCATCATCATCATCATCATCATCATCATCATCATCATTATCGTCATCATCATAATTGGCCTGACAACGCCCACTGCAGAGCAAAGGCCTCTCCCATGTCTCTCTAATTAACCCTGTTCTTTGCCAGCTGCGACCACCTTAACCCTGCAAGCCTCCTAATCTCATCCGCCCACCTAACCTTCTGCCGCCCCCTGCTACGCTTGCGTTCTCTTGGAATCCACTCCGTTACCCTTAAGGACCTGCGGTTATCTTGCATTCGCATTACATGCCCTGCCCAAGCCCATATCTTCCTCCTGATTTCGGCTAAATTGTCATTAACACGCGTTTGTTCCCTCACCCCCTCTGCCCGCTTCCGGTCTCTTAACGTTAGACCTATCATTTTTCTTTCCATGGCTCGTTGCGTTGTCCTTAACTTCAGCAGAACCATTTTCGTTAGCCTCCACGTTTCTGCCCCGTAGGTGAGTACCGGTTAGATAAAGCTGTTCATTATTTGTGCAGTGCTCCCTATATTGCTGGATAGTATTCTGCCAAACTATGGATACTACTGTGGTTAACTAGAGCCTAATTTACTTTTCGCGATTACGCGTCCATTACACAATTTTCGTGTCTTTTCTCTGCACCAAGGCCGCGTAACGCCATAAGCCTCTGGACCTATGCCCTGTGCCGTCATCCTGCAGTTGTCTGACGAATAAACCCCACGAAATGAGCCGCGGTTGGGCACATGCAAACGAAATCAAATAAAAGGGAAGTATTGCGTTACAGCTAGACGAGACAGAACCACTTCTCAGAAGCTGATGACGATATACACGCACTCCACAGGCCCGTTTTCTATCTTTTACGACCGCAGCACCGGACAGAGCGCGCACAACTGAACGGCACTTGGTATAGCGCTCTGTGGCGAAAGCAAAAATAAACGGACGGCGCCGCACTGATGGCAGTCCGCGCCAACGGGGTAGCTATTTTAGTGGAAGCCATTGTCTGCTGACGGTACCCTCTAGTGGAGAGGATATATCCCCTCTTCGAGGGGGAGAGTATGCGCTCTCTTTCTTTCGATGCCACTGAACGACAGATGCTTTCTGCCTGATTTACCCGAATAGCAGGGTCTCTAAACCTCCCGAAGAAACGCTATGGGTGGGAAGGCTCCCGGAACGACTTCTCCACTGAGCGCAATCACCAGTGGAGAATATGGGTGATCAACTTCCTGACCAGCAGTCTCGACGAAGTTACTTCCGCAACGGCTTTTGAAAACGGCAGTCACTGGTTGAAATGAAGACTGCTAGGTCGTAGACTTAGTGTACGGGAATGCGAAAAGAAAAGGAAAAAAAAACTATATGAGGGCTGAGTTGCATTGGCTGCGAATACACACATTATTAGGCACTGTTTGTGCTGCTCGAGTCATAAGCGACGCCGCATGTTTTAACATGCCAGTTATTGAAAAGAAAAATGAAAACTTATAATGTTGCCTCATATAATAATTTGGGGCTTCCTAACGATGAAATGGCTGCTTCAATAAACAACTGAACTCTTAAGGGTCGAAAAAGAAAGTGGTAGGTGTTTAACGTAGTTAACCCGAGCAAACGTCCGAAAACGTGTGTTCAGCCTGGTTGGCTCATGATTTCGCTTTTCTGGGTAGTCGGCACGCCTAGCCGCAATATTAGACTTAGGTTAAGCTAAGATCAAGATTAAGCTGATCTGACCTCTTCGCGCCGCAGATTGAAGTCAATGAAGACGATGATGTGCAATGCACAGCGTGAGAGTGTGTTGTAGTTTAACACGAGGCATATTTCTCAGAAGAAAAAAAAACACTAGGCGCGGTCGGCGGCGGCGATAGCATAGTGTCCTCGTGCTGTGGCCAGCGAAGCTTATCTGTTCATGCTGCCGCGGTTTCGAAACCCAGACTTGACAATATTGATTTAATTTCTGCATGGGTCAAGCTCACCCTCAAGGTCAAGCTTCACACAAAATCGGTGAGCCGGTTAGAACTCGTGGAGAAGTGTTATCGCAGTAAAAAAAAAAAGCGAGAAATGAAACACAGGTAGGGGCATCCTGGCCATTTTCATAAGCACACAGCCGTGATGTTGGGTAATATTTTCATATTGAAAAAGAAAGAAAACAAAAAATTATGTGCCTGAATATTAAGGTAACATGGGTATTGTTATTGCTCGGGCACATTTATCGCACAACAAGGATAAAAATAAAATAGACGCGGAAGTTTAAACGGCGCTAACTGATCGCACTCGTCGTCGTAGCCAGAGTCAGGAGTTTTGAATTGGTATTGCAGGAAAAACATACCGACTCTGACTTCAAATTTTTCATAAATGAAAGCGTCTCTTGTTTCAAGAGCGTCGAAATAGACCAGACAATCGCATTTTACTGAAAAGCAAAACTGATGGGGCTCTGCTCAGTAAAAAACGAGCAGAGGCATGTGGACTTTTTTTTGCCAAGAAATGGCCCGCTGCGTATGTAGCCTCAGAACATGATACATTATTCACCAATACGTTTTCGTTAATGCAATATTATATACCTTCTACGCAGCAGTTTTGGCTTCAAATTACGCAAGCCGGTATTTCAAGACCACATCACAATCGGGGACGCACCCCAATGCAGCCTTTCCTCCGGTGGTCGCGCCTCCTCAAGTGCAGTGCGCACCGCCACACGCTGTCATTTTTGCTGATCGCATGCGTACAGGTTGAGGCAGGTTTGTTACAGCACGAATCATGTTTCATACGCCACGCTGATGTCGCTGACGATAGGCTGCCCAAGATCAGCCGGGCTGACTCTTATGCATGTCAACAAAAATTAAATACGTTTTATGCAGTGCTGGTCTTCTATTCCTCACGGTTACTTTAACTCAAAGAAAGCCTTCAGCATGTTTTTTGATCTCTTACACTTCGCTGTTTCTACACGTTTGACGGTTTTTATTTTTGACGCATGCACATAGATCACATCCTACTGGAGCCGGCTAGCCCATTTTTCTTCATGAACGATCGTGCATGCATAAAATATCACGGACGATTTAGCGGGGTTAAGCCAAATGCGAATTAAGAGCGGTGGCACTTCGGTTGCGGTTCCGAATCGTGTCTAAATTTTCATAATTTCTGTACATTAATATATCCCTGGGAGTCCTCATACCACTCCTGGCGCAGTGGGGCAGCGTTTAAGCGATGCGCCACTGCTCTGCGTTGGCAGGTGCTGGACCCTGCGGGACTTGTGAGATCCAGGTTTCTCTTTCCGAGCAGCCTTTCGCGACGAATCATTAATTGAAATGCAACTACCACAATAGACAGTTTTCTCACAATCTGACGGACAGGTTGTGATCGCGTCATAAGGCCACGTGATCTAGGTGTTCCACCTGTGGTTTCAAGGTCAAGCAGGCTGCGGAAAAAAATCGCCGAAATCGCTGAGTGCAGGCTAAGTGTTAATGCACTTTGCGTGGTTGGCCTTAACGTCTGTGGGCAGATTGCCCACAACTCGGTGAGCAGGTTGCCACCTGCTTTCTGTGGCAGGTGGGTGAACATGCCAGAGGCTTCAGACATACAACGGTGGAACTGGTGGGCACGGGCTTCAGGGCTAACGTACTAAAATAACTGAAGAGGTAGAAGAGCGCCGAAACAAAATGTTCATGACACCGAAAGGAAAAGAAGCCATTTCCTAACGCCGCACACGAAATCGGAATGGAGGGGTTGGGGGTTACGGGGGAGAAGCAGTAATAGAATTTCTGACCACATACGTTTTACACCCACACAAGACACTTTGCAAAGACGTAGGCAAGGAAGAACAAAAGGAAAAGGGTGGAAGCGAGGAAGTTAAATAAAAGAACCTTCCCGTTTACTTTCGACAAGAGCTGTACACTCTAAAGAGGAAGGAGTAAAAAGGAAGTAAGCTGTCTTCTAGCGCACCCCTTTTATAAAATAGAGTGCGTTAGGGCACAGGTTACTCCCTTTCTATACTTCCGTACAAGGCGTATTCGTGTTTAGAGTGCAGTATTGTGGAAGGATACGCACCACAGAAATGACATGAAGAACGCGCACAAGTCGTGTTCTACAGTCCCAGGCAAAACGTCTCAGAGTTTGGCAGACAAGACAAGGCATACACGAAAATCAGGCAACGCCTACTTTATGGCTACGATATCCCTATCGTTGTCCAAACAGTAATGAAAAACTCGAATTACGGACGCATCACACCACGCTGTGTGTTGTCATGACCTTGTTCTCAGTTTAACGCGCAGTTTTGGATCCGGGTTATATAAAACTAGCCCAGATCTACACCCTGATGCGCTTCAGATATATATGCCGAGTAATCCATACATTTAGCAGCGTTTGCTTTGGGGCTAGTTGGCTCATGATTAAATACAGATTACTTCATGACCCAACATACATCACACACCACACAACGCGCGAAAGTAGACGCGACAAGCGCTCGTCTCGTCCGCCTTTGTGTGATGTGTGCTGTGTGTAGGGCAACGAAGAAATCCATCTTTAACCACCAGCCAACTAGCCCCAAAGCAAGCGCTGCTAAAACTAATTTCTTCTAATACAGTCTTCTTCAATGCAACCTTTCTCGGCGCTCGTTTTTTCTTCCTTATGTGCTGCGTAATATCTGTTGCGCTATGAAGTATTCGTCCTTTAAACGCACATTTTATACGTCTCTAAAATACACGACTCACTTCAAAGCAACGTCATATAAAGCTTGCAAAGCGTGTTCTGGCCAAACGATCAGAATTTCAGCTTATATATAATTGGTTCTTTGGTGAAAGGAAATGGCGCAGTATGTCTCATATATCGTTGGACACCTGAACCGCGCCGTAAGTGAAGGGATAAGGGAGGTAGTGAAAGAGGAAAGGAAGAAGAAGGTGCCGTAGTGGAGGGCTCCGGAATAATTTCGACCACCTGGGGATCTTTAACGTGCACTGATATCGCACAGCACACGGGCGCCTTAGCGTTTTTCCTCCATAAAAACGCAGCCGCCGCGGTCGGGTTCGAACCCGGGAACTCCGGATCAGTAGTCGAGCGCCCTAACCACTGAACCACCGCGGCGGGTAGAATTTCAGCCGCACACAGCGGTGTTTCATCCAGAATTTACCGGGCATCACTAAAGCTCTTGCTGGCGTCTGGAAAGTGCATGCTTAATGCCTTAGGTGACAAAGTCGTACTCGGGTACTGTCGAATGTCCCCGACTGCAGCGGCCGGATAGTGAATTGAGCATTTGCCTCGCATTCTGGAGGTGCAGGGTTCGATTCCTGATCCCACCGGGCACCCACTGATATTCAGATGCGCGAAAGCTTTAACCTGGCCATGTGCTCACTTTCTCTCTGTTCAAATGCGTGTGAAAATGCCTTTTTTAATCTACCTATAGCAGACAAAACTCATTAGCCACGACGCTCTTCAACCGAGTTGCCCTTGAGTAATTAAAATGAAATCATTATCGCAATAAATATATTGCTCGCACTTTCCACAGCAAAACGTCGCACAGTCAGATGGTCTGGTTCTACTTGCGCAAAAAGGTTCTTGTGAGAGTGTGTTGCCAAAGCTCAGCCGAAGTACAGTTGGTTTAGCAGGGAGGCCGACATTAATGCGAATGTGACACTGTATATTGAGGTCGTGGAAACATGTTAGGCTATGTCCCCAAAACTTGGGGTCTTCTGCGATAGCGCGGTATAGATGTATGGACTGCACAATACGCACCGATCCCGTCAGTCGCCGCGCCGTGCCCGTCAGTAGGAATATATTAAAAGATGATTGAGCTGTCGAGATAAATATATAAAAGGTAGGAATGACGTCATAAATAACGGCTTTTTAATCCGCCTGAACAAAGAAAACAAAAGTTTTTTTTTGGACGAAAACAACTTTATTTTAGCTTGTACGAGGACTTCAAGTAAAGTTGTTTCCTTCCTCGAAGAGCATTGTATGCTTTGTTCGGGCAAAATAATGAGCCGTTTTTTTTTGTTGCTGGTACATTCAATTTGCTCTCAGTAACGATCCCGAAAATGTATGCTAGGCATCAAAACAGGTAAAGATGGCAAAGGAACATAACAACAACAATAACCACAGAAAAAACGCAAATGCTTGAAATACGGAAAGAAGGAAAAAAGCCGAGGGATTCGAGGGATTCGCAACTACTGCTCGCAAACATTTTCGGACCAACATTGGTGAACTCAAGCTAAGAGTGCCCAAGCAACTGTTTGTTGTCTTTGTCGACCTTTGTTGAAACTGGATGTACCCTCGGCGTGCGATTGGCAAGGGCCCAAACAGCTATAGCTTCTGCTACCTCAATTCTTCCTCGTTTTCAGCCGTTGCACCTGTGTGATACGGCTTTTGAGCAAATTTCTTTTTTCCCCGCCCTAATTTCTCCTCTTCGCTTTCCCATCGCCCATTCTCTGTTCAAACAGCACGTTTACGCCCTGGTCAGTGCCCTCTACTTAGGGCCTCCACTAGCAGATGGGCACTGCATTCGCGGGATTCGTGACCGCCCTATCAGTAGTCACGCTCCAGGACCTGTGGGCCAAGCATTCCTAATGACAGGCTCGCTTTCGCACCGCGGTGAACCAAAATGGTTACGGTCTGCGTACTTGTGCAGTGGCCGAAACGAGTGCGCTGACTCGCTTAATGACAGTCCCGTGAGAAAAAGAGAAAAAAAGGAAGAATAAACTATTGCAAATCAAGAGCTTTAAAGACAATGACTATGACTGTTCTCCGCTAAAAGCGTTCTGCGTGTCAGAGGCTGGAGCCAGCGTCATCGAATCAGTAGCCGTATTCAGGTAGTTGTTGCAAGCAAGAGCTATATCAGTGATTGGTCGGCCTCCGAACCCCGCTCCACAGCGAGGGACCGTGTTGCTTAGAGCAAACACGTTGAGCAATCGCAGTACATACTTGCGAGTGATTGGCTGAGTGAATTTCGCTGCTGATTGGTTGATGCACCTCCAAGCCTTAGAAAAGCTGCACGAATTTATCGACGTGCACTGCACCAACGTGCTTCACTGCAGGCTCTCGCTGGAGAGTACAAGTTAGAGAGAAAGAGCTTGCGGCTTTACAAGAACAGCCATCTCATTGTGCACGGTTATACCAACGGCTGAAACTTTATCGTTGGGTAGCTACGATTACTGGCGAATATATGCAGCCGGCGTTAAACATTCACACATCGGGGAAAAGGTGCTCTGTTTCGTGGACATCCTCCGCATATGCGATCTATGCGGCGAACCATTTACACTGTACTTTCGTGACCGCGTAATTGTTTTTCAGCCTAGAGATTTACACTGGCTGAAAGTATATTTATTTACTTACGAAGAATGGCGCGCGCGTTAACCAGAGAATGGAAATATGGAAACGCGTGGCAGCGACTTAATGTCGTAAAAGGGTGACGTCCGACGCGTGCGATAATAAAGGCCGCAGCCGCCGAAAAAAAAATAAACGCGTGTTTTGGGCTAGGAAGCTGTTATGCAGCCTACTTTAACCTGAATAAAATGTTGTGTATGTCTAACCGGACGCGTTTAATAAACCTTTTTCTCTAAAAGGCTAAAGCTTCTCACTCCGTCTCCATTTTTTTTCAGCGACAACAAAAGCAAGACAACAATAATAAAGAACTGCATTTACAACCCTGTTGCTTAGCGTACACAATAAAATCGCATGCAAATGGGCAGCAGCCTCCAGATGTGTGCACTGTTCACATAGCAGTATTTATAGTGTGCATTGGTACACTTTAACATACACCTCTTCAAGTAGCTTCAACTAACGCTGCTTTTTGTTCTCATGTGTGCTAACAGTCTCGCTCCCAAAAAAATGTCAGGTGCCTGAAGTCCACAGCCTAGTGCAACAGTTGTGAGCTCAAGAACCTTGCCAAGAATAGTACTAGTTGGGGGTTAATTACTCAGCAGCCGGTGAAACCATAAGGTGCCAAGCACAAAACGTCATGGGTTAGTTACGGTTATTCAATAGGAAGGTCTAAAACATCAATTTAAAAATGAGTAAAGCATGCACCGCTTCTTAAAATGACACTTAAGTTACTGCGGAATACCAATGTCTCTGAGGAAATTTAAATTTTTCTAGTAGAAAACAAGTGGTGAATCGTCGAGCAACTTATGCGACTCTTCGTCTTATGTGACGACGCACTTATGTGTCGGAGCTGTCTGCTACGAAATGCGCCGACGGCAGTATGGGCGGCCTAATGGGCTCCAAAAAAGAATAAAGTAAATGTAATTTATTTTCCCTAAATTGAAAGACACAAGAAGACATAACTAAATACAGTTTTAAAAACTATTTACATAGCATTACAAATTAAACCCAGTAAAGACAAATAGCGCACATGGTTATCAACTTTGAAAGGTATTAATGAACTCAGAAATTACTTTCCTGTTCAAGGAATAGTTTTGCAGTAATTTAATTTGTGAAGCAGACGTTAGCATGAAAACTCTCCCTTCGCAGCTTCAAGCAGCTGTGCTTTTACACTAGTTCTCCAAGATTCTTGCCCCTAATAGAGCAAGAAACTTTTATCGAGTCGAAGATGCTTGCAGTTTTCTTTTTGCGCGTCAGATAGAAACAATTAGAAATAAATAAGTTTCTCAAGAAAAATGTGGCGAGGGACGGTTCGTTAGGCTGGTAATCTACTAGGCTGGAAGTGTAATACGTTTATTACTCAAAAAATATTATTAAAAATCTCGACGTTTCTTCTATTTTGCAGCAGCAACATCACTACTGCCACTTGTGGCAGACGCCTGTTTGAACTGCTGCATGAGAAGACAGCGCATATGCAACGAAGCGTATTTAATCAAATTATTTTATATATCGCAGAGGCGCAAGAAATTGAGTCTGGTGCCAAGTAGAACGCAGGGTTTGCGCACTTCGCATAATTCAATGGCGAAATGTGCGCGAACTGACACGTATTCGTACATTTATGAACTTGAAAAAACCGGCAGCACTCAGAGATGCCCGTTGCCACTGGGATTACACAGGATTATACAGGAAGAGAATTAAGCTCTTGATTTAACTGAAGCTATCATACGTGAGTAGCCGCAAGCAAGTTCCCGACAAATCTTTTCACTAAACTGTGGCTAAACCGCGCTACGCCATTAAACCTTGGGCAGTCGTCATGTTGCTAAGGGCAACTTTTAGTCCAGGGGACCATTCAGAGTTCTTTGCAACCGCTCCGAAAAATAAACGAATTGAATTGACCATGTTCTACGGCTTAGTTGCCGCTGGAGGGAGCCGATATGACAAATGCGAACCAGGTAGTAAAGAAAGAGCCGTCCATGGCAGCATAGGAGCGCTATCCAACAATGTAACGCACGAATAGTTTCGCGTTGTGACAAAATCTCGCCCAGTTTTTCAGGGCAGGAGCTTGCTCTGGTATAAAGCAACCTTCCTCGGTATAGTATTCCGGCTGAAATGCGCTTTGCCCTAATAAGCGGCGCAACCGCCTCCGCGTAGTGGAACACGTGTCTCTTTCTCACTTCGGCAACCCATGATGAAAGTGCGGAGAGAAGGAAAGTGAAAGAGAGAAGAGGAGAAAAAAAGAGAGACAGAGGGAAAGACAGGAGAAAAAGATGCACGGCCGTAAGGCAAAATCTATAGCTATTGTCGCGGAGGCATCCATTGTCCGCCAGGCAATCATTTGCGGGCTCCGACTCCGCAGCCGCTGCTGCTGCTGCTGTTGTGTCAGCTGTGCCCCGGGCGCGAGCTTTCCGCTGCAGAGGAACACCTGGTTCGGCTGGAGGAGGCCTATCGGGTCGGTGACGTCACAAGCCCCAACAGAAACCAGAGCGCCATCGGCGCGAAGACCTTTTCGATTCCTAAGTATAGCGCACTCCCAAGCCAGCGCGACCCGGAGCCCGCATCGCTGCTGGCAGAGGGAGAGGATTGGGGAGAAAGGGAACGAGGGCAACGGCCTGCAGGGACAACTATTACCTGCACTCGAGATAAGGAGAACGGGGGCAACGCACAGCTCGATAACGGATGGCGTCAGGCGTGACTTATCGAAAATACGGGAGCGAAGTCCAATACCTTAGGGAGGAGCACAGTGAACCGTTAAGTGCAACGTCAGAGGGATCCGCGTCACTGATTTTCGGCATCCTGTGGTGGGTATAGCGTTAGAGAGGTCCAACATATATATCTCGTCGAGGTTCACAGAGCAAGCGTGCCGCATTGCAGCGCGAAGCTTTCGGCATAGCTATAGTCTTCTTAGTTCAAAAGTAGGGACTGGCAAAAATTGCAACATCGCTTGCTCGAACCGCTGCGTTCCTGATACGGCTCTTGCCTTTTTCGATTATTTTTAAGGTAAGAGAATAATGGATTGCTCGTAGCAAAATTGTTTCACTGGGTTGCCCCTGTTTCTGGCATGAAAAAAGTATGGAGAGTTGAATCAGTTTTCGAGAGGCTGCGCCTTAGCTGAAAGCATAGAGGACAAGTTATAATTTTGAGACTTAATTTAAAGACAAACATATTCATTGCATATCACTTCGTGAGAAAATATTTCCAGAGAAAGCTGGGTTTTCTCAAATCGCTATAAAAGGCTTCAGGCCCAGTGAAGTCCAAACCGGTATGTACCGGAAAGAAAACAAGACAAAAAAAAAACAATTCAGAGCCATTACTGCGCGTTACCTGGCTTGCGAGCGAAATCAGACTTGCACCATTCGACGATTCAGGATCCCGCGGGAGCAGTAATGAGTAGAACTTCGAGTTTTCGAAACGCATTCTATTTTAAGACAAGTGATTTCTTTAAAAGAGAAAGTGATGAAAGCAACAAAAAAATGATATAAGGCGCATGAGAGTATCACGTACGGCAACAAGGCCGTGCTTAGGACAGAATGTTGTTTCGAGAACGGTAATTTAAATTTTGATTCTATATAAGTTGTTAATTTTAATGTGCCGAAACCACACTGTGAAAGATGCGGGACACCGTAGGGACACCGTTGTTAGTAGCGTTGTGTTCTGTCCACTTCGTTTCTTGCGTCCTCGTCTTTTCGCGCTAGAAATAGGGCAAATATGTGCCAACTAGCCTGCAAGAATGTTCTTGCACCGTAATGGAGCTCCGTGTAAATTTCGACCATCAAGGGTTCTTGAACGACGCAAAAGTTCAGTACACAGGTGCTTTTGCAGTTTTGTCCCTTTGAAATGCGGCCGTTACAAGACGTCGAACCCGCGACCATTGTTCTTGTTAGGAGGATGTCACAGCCACTCAGCCACCTCGTCTGCTGCTGCCAAGGAGTAATAATAATAATAATAATAATAATAATAATAATAATAATAATAATAATAATAATAATAATAATAATAATAATAATAATAATTGGTTTTTGCGAAAAGGAAATGGCGCAGTATCTGTCTCATATATCGGCGGACACCTGGACCGCGCCGTAAGGGAACGGATAAAGGAGGGAGTGAAAGAAGAAAGGAAGAGGGAGGTGCCGTAGTGGAGAGCTCCGGAATAATTTCGACCACCTGGGGATCTTTAACGTGCACTGATATCGCGCACCACACGGGCGCCTTAGCGTTTTGCCTCAATAAATGCGCAGCCACCGCGGTCGGGTTCGAACCCGGGAACTCCGAATCAGTAGCCGAGCGTCCTAGCCACTGAGCCACCGCGGCGGGTCAGCCAAGGAGTCTCAAAAACAAATTCTAGCTTGCGGTATGCATTGTGTCGTGTTTTTCTCAGCCCTTCGATATGCCCCTTCATACAAAGCAGCGTACGTGAACTATTTCAATAAAAACGAATATAATCAGCCTTAACAGGTTATTTTAGGCATGAGTTCGTCTACTGGGCTATTCGTGTCAAGGTTAGCAAAAATACCTCAAATGGCGCACTCAGCTATTAAAACCAGCAAGCAAAGGGTGAATACAAATACACATTTCATGAACACTCAGGCGCAAAGCACGCCACCAATTTACGCAAAAAAAAAAAAGAATCGTCTTCTTACAACCGCAATTCACCGAACGCGATGGATGAAAATTATGTCCGATTTGTCTGGTTCGCTGAAAAATAAAATCGATTTTTTTCCTTGGTTTGCGCGACCTTAGTTTGAACCCTTGCAACTGCCGCTCAAGAATTTTCGTTTCTCAAAGGAAATTCGAGGACTTGGTCGCTTACAATTTCTAGACAGAAATACGATCGTGATTTCCTCATCGTGGCACGATCTCATCGAGCTCAGAGAGCTGGATGCCATCTGAATCCTGTCTCACTTTCAACGTGACGATGAAAACCGAATCCCACGGGAAGCATAAAGGAAAGGTCACGGAAGCCTGCTAAGTGGAGAGACAGATATTGGAGCCGTCATGTGCGACTCAGCGGCGCCTTCGATATTCTTATTCTGTTCACCTTTGAAATTTGCACGTCAGGGCATTAAACGTGCTTCTTTACTTACTTCATTATTTTTGCGTTCATATGAAGACGCAAATATACCATTTCTTTTATTTTTTTCTTCTTTGCCGTGCGTTGACGACTCTGTGTGTTACTGCGCAGCTGATTTTTCGTACTCCTCAGTTTGTAAAGGCTTCATTGTCAGGCGAAAACAGTTGCCTAGAAAACCTAAGACACGAGCGAGAAGCGCGCATCTAACACAGAACAGTAAAATTTGGGGTGGATACGTCATTTTGGAATGTGCTGTCCCCATAGTGAGTGAGTGAGAAAGAGAGAGAGAGAGATCGAGAATAATTGCGAATACTTAACGTGCCATTCGTTCGGCTGGCATTTAGGAATGTTACACTGATGACCTTGTTTATTAGACCCAGCAATCGGAAGTACAGTGCAAATTTCAACTCCTACTGTTTTCATTTCTTCATGCGCTCAGTGTCACTACAGTCACATTAAACTTCTCGTCGAGAAGTCTCTTCCTAGAGGTCCGCCTCCGACCAACTGTTTAGCAAAACTTTTCCTGCACAATCGCGACAAATTTGAGAAAATTTTCAGAGCTTGAATCTTTGTGCGCTCTGAAAAAAAGTAGCTCTGTTCTCACTACTTAAAGCCATATTTAGAACATATACTTACTTTGACTGCAGAAGTGAAAGAGAACCATTGTGCTACATTTGTGTCTTGTACCCACCGTTGCAACTGAATAGTGCTACGAATTCCAATTAGAAAAAAAAAACAAAAGAAACACAGTCATGTAACTCTGCTGCAGCGGCAGCAACTGGCTCCATGTATAACTACCGTGCTGTCTAGCGAATAACAGAATATAACGCTGTCAATTCAACCAACGTCTGGCAATGAATGAACTGCCCTTCAAGTCAAGCTGGATCGCCCGACCTCCCAGGCTACGATTGAAGCTGTTATCAAACTTTGTGAGTGTCATATTCCAAATGTGGATGTCACTTTGACACCACAGCAAAGGTCGGCATACTTTGAGAGACATTACCGATTTCGCAAGTAAGCCTTTAAGCGCATTCACATTATGACAAAGCTAGCGCTGGAATGCGACGACGAACAGAAGGCAGCCTTACGTGTCCGGTGAGGATTAAGCTTGTTATGTCGGTGTCAAAAGTGTCGCCTTTCAAAGGGATTGTATCGAGATTTTGAAGGCGAGAGCAGCTGAACTTTCAAGCAGAAAACTTTAAGTCAACTTAACGTTGACTGTTAATTTGTCGATGCTTGACGGAAAAACAAGTACTGAGACATTCTGCGATCAACTTTTCAGTTTTGGTAGCGTATAAAATAGTGTTTATTAATTTATATTACAGCCAAGTATTCGTGGACACCGCGTGGTGTTTAATAAAAATTAGACCCACTCTATTCCTTTTCCACAGCAGAGAATGATGCTGATTGCTAAACAATTCGAGGGTACCGCACACTGTACACATCAGTAATACAGAAGGCATCGACAGCGTAGGGGTGGCCAGGGACCTGAGCGAGGTGTCGAATATATGCTTTCACGGTGTTAACCGCAGTGCATGTACAGTCTTTGTCAAAAATATACAGCCCAAGGGGTTTGCTTCGAAGCCGACTAGCGGGACTCTTAGCATATTTGACAGTGCGAAGCTTGGGAGGGGGGTGAGGACTTTAGTTCCTCGCGCCTTCGTGAGGTTAGGGTTCCTGAGTATGCAAGAGAAGACCAGCTGCAGGGCTCAGAAGCAGGACCCTTGGGCTGTATACTTTTGACAAAGTCTGTACATAGTGGTGGAATGTTCCCAGGCCGTGATAACAGCTGCCGTCGTAGAGGCACAAAGGGTAGTCCGCAGAACTTGCGATTGGACACTTTGGAGAGCCCGGATATTTGTCTTCCTAATGTTGGCAGGATCGAAAAGACTGTACTGCTGGAAGTGCTGGAAAAGCGAATGCAGAATTGCAGCATCGACCACTCAGGTGCACTATGCAACTCTCTCCTCAAAAAGGAGAGAATGGGAATACCCATGGTCTGTCTCTTTTCCATGCATCAGATAGGAGGGCTTCGCAACTAATTTGGGCCGATGAAAACTACAAGGAAGGGATTACTTATTCCCTTGGGAATGGCTTTCCTATTTTTTAAATATTGAATTCCAAAGTAAGCTCGCGAAAGACAGTGGCAGCCGTCGGCGAAGGCAGTTAATAATTTCAATCAAAATGGAAGCGAAAACGCTTTCGAAACAAACGCTAAAAACAACCGTCCACGAGGCCAGTGCTCAAGTTGCAAAATTGTAGTCCTCTTAGCACAGTAACGGCGGAACGAACCGACACGCGCACATCACATTCCGCAACTAATGATATTCGCTCACTATTTCACAGAATTCGCACTATTTATCTCCCGCTACACTACATGATGGGTTAATAAGCGACACAACAAGCACTGCTAAATCAGCAATGCTCGGATCGAATGCGCTGTTTCCATCAACACATACGTCGCATAGCAAGGAACACGGATACGTAGGAAGTAAACATTCACTAGGCTTCCGCAACAAGCACCACGAACTTTAACGTCCCCCCCCCCCCCCCCCCCCCTTCCATCTCCCCTTTTCCACATGTGCTAAAATTGCCAGCAGGAGAGAACTTTAGCGCTTACATTTGATCGGGTGATAGGAGCACAATGCACAATGACAAAGTATGCACACTCACCGTTGCGCAAAACCAAGCCGAGCACCGTCGTCGCGTGGCAGCTTGCAAAAGTCGGCGCTCTCTCCCGCGTCTGCGACACTTGGCGCCACGCGCCCGCTTTTTCGCTACTTTTCACCCGCACTGTGGGAACACAACACCTCGACACGTTCGGTGCTCAGAGCAATCGCAGATCACACGCGCAAGACGTGCATCTTCGAGCCGAAAGTCGACTAAGCAGAGGCAATCGAAGGAACATTCGATACGCGATAACGGAAGCCGATTCGTTCACTCGCTGCCGTCTGCTACGGTGACGGCCGTCGTCTGCTCAGCTTGTTGGCGCCGTTCCGATGACGCAAAACCCGAGTTTCGCCGCTGTGCTGGAGCAGCAAGTGGCGTCGGTGGTGATGCTGGTAGCACGGAGGGAGGCCGCACAATCACAGCGATGAAGAAGCGTGGCACTCACAAACCGGCAAACATGATTGCACTTGCGCACACATGATAATGGTACTTAGCAGCTTTGGTATGGGGGCAAATAATTAACCGAAAATCGCAATCAGAGAAAGGGAGAGAGAGAGGGAAAAGAAAGGTTAAATTTCGATAATCTAGCGCTGCGTAACGTAGACTGTGCGGCGGGAACCGAAATAAACAGGGGGCCAGGAAAGCGAGTCGTTTCACTTGCAAACGCAGGAAAGCGCGAACATATCAGCATCGGCGCGCGCTAAAGAGCCAGCCGCAAGCTTTAAAACGAGGCATTCAGGGAGAGGGTGTTGCTTCTAAGGGAAATAGCAAACAAGCAAAAGTAGAAAAGGAAAGCGTAAAAAAAAAGAAGCGAGCTGGCTCAATGGGCCGGTCCTCTAACTCGTCGCTCCTCACGCGCACTCGAAAACAGTGGAGGCACGTGGCAAAAAAAAAAGAAAAAAAAGAAGAAGCTCAAAATTAAAGAAACGCGGGAGGCTCGGTCGTCGAGCAGCGAGTCGAACACGAGACTTCGGTCACCGTCCCGCTCAGCGGCTGCAGCCGTCCTCGCCGCGGTAACGGAGAGAGAAAAACGGTCGCCCGAACGCGACGAACGTACCGCCGCCAAGTGCACGGCGGCTGTGAGAAGCGAGCGCCACGCAAAATCGGGGCAGCCCCGGCCGCGGCTCGCTCTCGACGATGACGCCCTTCTCTCCTCCTCTGCCTTCCTTTCACTCTTTGCTCTTTCGAGGGAGAGGAAAGGCGTCCGGCTGCAGCGCCGGCTGGCGGCATGAACACCAAGCGCGACGGGCCCCGGGCTCGGGGAAAAAGAAAAACACATTTCGCACAAGCAGCACACGCCAGAGGCTCTGTCGACTGAAGAAGCGGGAGAGACGGCTTGGGGAGGGCTATTTAGCCGGGTTTGCGCGCGAATTTCAAACGTAGAGCTTGAAACATAAAAGACATGATTCATCGTGATGATATAGCTTCAGGTGGACACCGAATATATGGGTGCGTTTATGCGTAAAATGCTTATCTGTGGGCCATATGAGAAATGCCACATGTCAGAAGCACTGATTAATTTCGCCAACCTTGGGTTCTTTAATGGATTCCGGACGGACCTTTGTCTGGAAGTTTGAGCAGGCGGTGGAGACGGCACTGTGAAACAAGCGGTTCCAGCCACTTGCTTTTTGGACACTTCACAAGCGTACAGACGCAAGATGATGGGCTTTTGCAGGATTGTGTAGGGTTGTGGGCTGTTATTCTAATGCTGTGCTTGCCTGAAGAGTTCCAACGGCTAGCGGGCGCTTTCTATGCAGACACTCAGGCAGTAATCTATTGGACAAGTCAACCCAACTAAATCGCGGTGACCAGTTGACTACGGTAAACAAGGCTTCACAATGTCCCAGTTCCTCTTCAAGATCTAGGTTCCAGACAACTGACACTGACAGCTGCCTGGGATTTGACCTCACAAACAGGTAGCCGGACGCCAACCACACACAATACCTCCATCCGTTTTCTAGGCGCAGGGTATTGCTCTGTTGGCAGTTACTTGGCTCTGGGATTCTCCAGTCGTCACTTTACATCTGTGCAAAAAAAGTAATTGCTCTGGGGCTAGCGTTCAGCGCGAAGAAGTGGGTAGCCATCTTCTTCTCGTTGAGCAATTGTGACAAGCGAACTTAATCATGCCAGCGCCGTGATCGCACTCAGTGGGCGTACACCTACCTTTACCTGGGGTACAAATCGCGGCGTCGTTGAACTATGTATACCGGTTTGAGGAGCAATCGAGAATCAACGCAGTAGCGCGTCAGTCGTTCCTTTGATTGCGTGTGTTGTGAGCTCTAAGCAGGATTGAAGCCGAGTGGAACCTATGGAAGACAGCGGCCGTACCAGCCTTCCCCTTCATCAGCTCGGCCATCTCCGCGCCTGGCGGTAATCAGACTGGTCGTCGACACCAGGCAGCCAGAATAAGACCGTACCGTCATGGGTGTGCATCGTTGTATCCCAGATGAAGCGGTGCAGAAGATGGAGGTTCAGGCCTATAGTAGTCTGGTCGTCATTCGAGTGGCGTGAGGCGATCGCGAAACTAATGTATTCCGTGTATCGCATCGCCCAAGCGGCTGATGGACATTGAGTTGGGAGGTAATCAAGCACGTGCACTACCGACCCTCGGGCACCAAATGGGTGGCGCGCCAAGCAGCTTTTAAACCTGTATGGCATGGACCCGTTTGATTCATATATCGGTAGCTCAGCCTATCGGTGACCAAAGTTAAGGGGTCAGGTAAAGCGTGTTAAACTGAGCATGTAGTGAAGGCCTTCTCGATGCACACGCGGTGCAAGGGCATCAAGGCACCCTACCTGAATACTGGGAACGAAGCATCAGCCTCGCATGCGGATGGTGCAGGCTTCGACTCCAATGCCACGGAAACCCTCCAGATTTTTAATGGGTACGCGCTTTCCGCAGCCCTTGGGCTCGCTTTTCAGAGTTGAAATTCTTAGGAGAAAGGTCTTTGGCCACAATGAGCTTTACCGCACAAGGCGGATTTCGGTCACTTGAGGATCGATGATGCTGTTACGGCGTGGCAAGCCGACAAACATGACAGCATGGCTGACTGTGAAGACATGATTTAATGGCGGCGGTCCTAGTCTAAACGCTCTGTCCAGCGCCATTCATTGTATTCTACTTCATAAGATTACGTTGGCAGTAGAGGGAGAGGAGCATTGCGTCTGTTCAATCACAGTGTAAGAAGTTTAAGACGGAGGCTCCTTTCCCAAGGCATCCAGCCGGGAAAGCGGGGCACCAGGTCGGACAATGAGTTGCACTCAACTGAGGAAACCGGTGCCTACCTTGTCGGCAATGGGAGTCGAACCCACCCCTAAAGAAACAGGGCACTGGGCCGGAGAACGCCTGTATCCATTTTTACCGGATCGTGTCCGGCGGTTCCCATTACTCAGTGCCCAATGTTCAGTACTAAGTGTTGTGAATACCGCGAATGCATTGGTCTGAGCCCCATCCAATGGAAGCAGTTTTTCGGCATGATACAAGCATAGCTCTTTGATCGCTCTTAACAAAAAGAAGACTCTCGTCATCATAATAATGATCGCCATCATTAATCATCATCATCAAGGAAATCAGAACACAGAGCCTTTGACGGATTTACTGTTCTAAGTGTAACACCTTGGTGCGTCGGAGCGGATTACACGTTGTGGGTGTGTTGCTGGACTCTTCATTTCCATTTTCTACCGGCTTGACCTACCTGAACATTCGGCTGAAGAAAATAACACCTCCTTTATTGTTTAATATGGGGTATGACGGCATTTCTTCAGTGCTTAGATGATGTGTAATTTGGAGGAACAGAGGTAAAAGTTCTCCTAAGCTTAAATATGTTTATGTGGGAAACTTGTGCCAATGTTCGTGCAGCTTCATTAAGAATTGCCTCGGGACCGAGACGAAATGCCATGTTTGCGTTCACATCTAAATGTGAAACGAATCAGAGGAGTGACATGTAGGTTTCACTGAAAAGAATCTTCCCAGAACTGCGAAAAAGCATCTTCGAGGAATAAGGAAGGGTTAAGGAACTTCCGTGGCGAATTATATTTGCCAGGCAATGAACCAAAGGGAAAGGCAGTTTTTTTATAATTAGCTATTTGTCTTTCACATGCCTTCCGTTGTTAGCGCTTAGAACTGCACAATTTGTCCCCCTGAGTCCTGCATATTCGTTTGCGTACTCTACCTCGTAATAAGATTACTAGACACAGGTGCTTCTGGAAGTGACAGAGTTTAAAAATGTTCTTGTGCTTACTTTACTGAATTACCTGATGCAAGACCTTTCTTTGTGAGAACGCGTTAAGTTAATCACGTCTCTATTGACTTCTTGTTTTCCCTGAACAAAGGAAATAGCTAGTGGACAGTTTCCTCAGTGTATGACACCCAGTAATTGCCCACATCAAAAATGAAGGCGTAGAGCATGCACGTGGGCAAAAAGTGCAGTGGTGTTCAGGGCGTGCATTGGCAAAACAAATCCCTGGGAAAATTTCGTTATTTTGGCTCTTGTGTTTCACGTTTACTGCCACAGGTAAGCGGCATTGTCCGTTTGTTTGCTAAGCGAGGGGCGATTATATGAATGTGCAACGATAATCGTAATGCATGACAGCTTCTACGGTGTGCAGGATTATTGTCGGTAGAATGTCGAAAGTGGACCCACTGCGGTGGTGCCCCGCCGTGGTGGCTCAGTGGTTAGCGCGCTCGGCTACTGATCCGGAGTTCCCGGGTTCGAACCCGACCGCGGCGGCTGCGTTTTTATGGAGGAAAAACGCTAAGGCGCCCGTGTGCTGTGCGATGTCAGTGCACGTTAAAGATCCCCAGGTGATCGAAATTATCCCGGAGCCCTCCACTACGGCACCTTTCTTCTTTTCTTCTTTCACTCCCTCCCTTATCCCTTCCCTTAAGGCGCAGTTCAGGTGTCCAACGATATATGAGACAGATACTGCGCCATTTCCTTTCCCCCAAAACCAATTATTATTATTACCCAATGCGGTGGCTTATTTGGAATTGCTACCGGCTGCTTAGCCCAAGGTGGCCGATTGAATCTCGCGTTAAAGAGCCCTGGGGGGTCGAAATTATTCCGGAATCCGCAATTGCGGCGTTCTCCAAGCCCATGCTCAGGTTTCCGAAGATAAATTCTATAATATACAAGGATAAAATTAAAGAACCCGAAAAAAAAGTCAGGTTAGGGGGAATTGGACGAAGCGCCAGAATAGACAAAGTGGTGAAACTTCTTTCGAATTTGTGCATGTTTTTTTTTATTCGGCATTATCGAACAAACTATGAGGCTTTACAGCACTGCGCACAAACGAGTGAGACAGGGTCTGATTCCGGTGTGTGGTGTACATGGGTGATACGAATATTGATACTCTCGCACCAGTTTATTAGAAGAACTTGAACCCGATTTGGGCTTACAATAATATTGTGTTGTTGAACAAGTTTCAGTGTTTTCGAATTGTGTGGAAATTGTTTTTGAGTGTTCAAAAAAACGGGTTTTTCATGAGGCGGTGATAGAAATGCAGACTGAAAAAAGGGCTTTTAAAATAATCCTTTAAGCATAATGCATAAGTGAAACTGAACTCATGCGTTTTGTTTTTCCTTTAATGTTGTTTGCCCTAGGTACTTTCATTGGGATTAAGTAACATCAGCGTTGGGACAATATGTAGCTACCGAAGGTTTACTAAAAGAGCCCGAGCCTTATAGGAAGGGGGAATTGAACGCATTCGACAATATACCGGCTGTGTTGACGTCACTGGTCCTACCAACCGCTTTCTTGTTCGCTCCGTGAATTTATGACCAAAATGTCTCTGGAAACACAGGCATGTTGCATGCAGCGCCATTCCACACACACAAAAAAATAATAATAAAGGCCGGGGGGGGGGGGGGCGGAGAGGAAGGTCTTTCACGCAGAAATTTTGATCACTTCTAGTTTTCGGTTCAACCTGAAATTCATTCAAATGAACATTGTTAGAAATGATTCAAACCGAATTTCGGTATGCTCTGTATGATGAATGAACGCTGCAGTACTTCCATGTTCCCAAAACGCCGTGCTTGAGGGGGAAATTTTGCTTTTTATGCTTTTTTGTTATTCTGTGCTTTAATGGGGTGCACTTGAGGAAATTAATACCTTATCAAATTGTAAGAATTATCATTTGTATTTATTAGGTTCAAGGGTTGGAAAACAAAAGGTTAAATTATACCCATTTCTGACAAGCGCTTTTTTTTTTGCAATGCTTTGGCTAACAAATCTTTAAACATGAACAGTCCTATGCATACGAACAGCTTCGAATATTATTAACAAATATTATTTGAATCCGTACAACGTTATATAAAGCTTTGGAGCTATCCTGTTGTTACTCCTGGAACCCGTCCCACCGCACCGAAATGCCTGATCAACCTTGAAAAGAAAATAAATAACAAAAAAAAAACAAAAAGTAAATCCACCTTCCACGCTAAAGACCTCCCCTCACTGCACTTTATCAATCCCTGGAAACTCCAGACGCTTAGGTTCGCATATTTTTACTCGCCAGTCAAATAACCTTCCCTCTATAGCTCCGTGACCTTCACGTACGCCGAGCTCTACTTTATCTGCCCGTTTGCAAAACTACGACGGAAAAAGCGCTGCTTTCATAACCACGCAGAGTCGGGGGAACCGTATACACGCTGGAACACAAGGCCTGGATCGAAGGCGCGCACTGTTTACTATCCGAAGCAGAGTGGTGCTCCCAACCCACCGGCCTCGATCTATCCGACTGCACCCTCTTACATCCTCCTTCTCCTTCTCAGAGCTTCGGCAGCTTCACGCTTGGGGCGCCACTTTAATGAACTATATACGGCGTCGTACATCGCCGCCGTTTTACAACAGCGCCCCGCAGCTAAAAAAAAATAATAAAGAAGTCGTTCCGCAACGGCAGCATATGGTCGTTGGGGGAAAGAGAGCCATAAACGATGGCGGTTATTCTGAGCCAGGAATATCGACCTCTCACCACCACTGACGGCACTCCCGTCGATCCGTGACGGGGACCGCGCTATGTAGCCGCGCAGGACCATGATATCTGCGGGCTTTCCCTATAGGGAAGTAAGCCTCCGAAATGTATAAAAAATATAATGACATAGAGGAGAGGGAACTGCGTAACAGGGGCGGGGCAAGGCGGAGAGGCGACGTCGCGTCTATCAGAACTCCTTTCGCAACCTATGAGGCTTGAAACAACGACCTACCTACCGACCTACCTCGTATTTTTACGTCTCTTTGAATAAGGAATCTTTGGTTCCCAAGGCTAGAAATTTCTGTTAGTTTCGCTGAGCTCACTCAAAATGAAATTAGGCAGTCTCACTATTCATTTTGTATTTTATGTTTACCCGTCATCAAAAGTGTATAGAAGGCGATTATACCACAGGAATTTAATTTATTTGCGTTCAAAGCGTAATGCTCTAGATTTTATATTTAAAGTTGCAATATTTAACTCCCACAATAAGAATAACAATATAGTATATGTACCAGGATGCATGGAAGTCGGCGATAAAATTAATTTTTTTTTTGCTACAAGTTTCTTCCATAAACGTTGACTGCGACTGCTGTTAAATTCATTACTTTGTACAGGTTGAAATAAGTAGCTAATTTGAAGTCATGAAATTTTGAGAGCTTATTGTTGTTTAACTTTTTGACTCCCCACTACTTTCGGCAGAAGAGTTCTGTGGTACTGTCTACTGAATTAGTATAAAAACAAACGACAAAGTTAGAACACACTTCTTTTTACTCTTGCACGACATACGTCTTATAATGCGGACATTGTCTCTTTATCTTTATTTTGTCAGTGACCCTTCAACTTGTATAGTGAACTCCATCATCAAGTGGTCCTAGAATTCCATTACAATATCAATTAAATTCATTCCGCTTTCTGTGGAGAAAACTGAGGATGATGAGAAAGAAAACAGAGCTGTTGAGTTCTTGACGCGAAACACTTCCAGCGAGCCACTTGTCTTTTATTGTTTCGCAATCCTAACAGGCAGAATTTGGCCTTTAAATAATACCATCAAAGTAAATGAACAGCCGAGCAATTTTTAAATTGCCGACAGTATAATAAAATAGAAGAACACAGAAGCACGAAGAAAAAAAAACAGAAAGTACAAAAACAAAACTAAGGAAGAAGAAGTTGCAAACCTTCTGACTCCCGGGCTAATCTGTCGCTAATGGCAATTACGTGGCATGGGGCTTAAGCCGCACACGCAAGCAGCATCCACGGCATCTTTCATTAAGTGCTCAAAAGCACTGAAGACCCAAAATGGTAAACAGTCCAGTGTACCTGTTTCGCGTTAAGCTTCTCAAACAGTGAACTCGCAAGCACGCAGGGGATTTTTTTTTGTTTTCATGAATTTTAATGCAGGCTTTGGTCCCCTGCGCCATCGCTGCGACTCATTATGTAAGCGAGTGATGCTAAACATACGCATAACTGGGTGCAAAGTAATTATTGACGGTGTCTTCTGCTATTCCCCAGCCATCGACGTTATTCGCAAAAATATGACATGCAAAAAACACAGAGGAGTATTAGAACTGCTGGGCTGGAGTTGAAACGTGGTTTAGCTGGCGCCTTTAAATATGTTGGTGGGCGGCGCTCAAAGGCAAGAGGCGATATTACAGCGGTATCCCGCACGCCACTGAGAATGCAGTTATGCCGAGCAGAAACCTAACCATAGTGTAATGTATTTCTCTGAAGATTTTCTTAATAAAGTATTTGGGAGTTCAGGGCAATAATTTTTTGAACCTTCTCTTTTATTTGTGCAGTATGTTTCAGGCAATCACTGTCGAGCGAAGAGGCTACTTACTCTTTTTAACAAGTAGCAGAGGCCAAAACTGTGGATAGGACAGAGCACTGATAAAGGTGCACCTACCGCACGACCGAGGGTTAATTGGTTTGATCATAGAAGGTTGTGGCCAAGTACTACACCAGGGTGGCCAAATCCTGCTCTGGTGAGAGAGTGCGTTGTCGGTTCTGGTCACCGAGATAAGGCCGCACTCCAGGCCTGGTTATGCAATTCCATCGACACGCGGATTTTTTTTTTTAACCCGGTGGAGAATTGCGCGGCACCAGGATTTGAACCCCGGTCCTCTTGCACGAGAGGCGGATGTTCTACCTCTACGCCATCGCTGCAATTAACCCTCGGCCCTCAGTCCCCAGCGGCTGCAGAGCAACTGACCACGGCGGCGGTCAGACCTGTGACGCAGCGGAGGGTGCTAAGAATCTCTGGCTCCGGACAGGCCGCCATTGGAATCTGAACCTGGCAACGTTTAACGCTAGAACTTTAGCTAGTGAGGCTAGCCTAGCAGTGCTGTTCGAGGAACTAGCGGGAATTAAATGGGATGTGATAGGGCTTAGCGAAGTTAGGAGGACAGGTGAGGCGTATACAGTACTAAAGGACGGACACATACTGTGCTATCGCGGGTTAGAGGGTAGACGAGAACTAGGTGTGGGTTTCCTCATTAATAAGGATATAGCTGGCAACGTAGAGGAGTTCTACATTATTAACGAGAGGGTAGCAGCTATAGTAATTAGGCTGAATAGGAGGTACAAGCTGAAAGTGGTGCAGGCCTACGCACCCACATCCAGCCATGATGACCAGACCGTTGAAAGCTTCTATGAGGACGTAGAATCAGCAATGAATAGAGTAAAATCGCAGTACACTATACTGATGGGCGACTTCAATGCGAAGGTGGGCAAGAAGCAGGCTGACGACCACGCTGTAGGTGACTATGGGATAGGCTCTAGAAATAGCAGGGGAGAGTTATTAGTCGAATTCGCGGATAGAAATAATTTACGGATCATGAATACCTTCTTCCGCAAACGAGAAAACAGGAAGTGGACCTGGAAGAGCCCCAATGGTGAGATTAAAAATGAAATAGACTTCATACTATGCGCTAAACCTGGCATCATTCAGGATGTGGCCGTCCTCGGAAGGGTGCGTTGCAGCGACCATAGAATGGTAAGGTCTAGAATTAGCCTAGACTTGAAGAGGGAACGGAAGAAGCTAGCGAAGAAGACCATTAACGAGTTAGCCGTAAGAGGGAAAGCACAGGAGTTTAGGATAGCGCTGAAAAACAGATACTCGGCTTTAACTGAGGAAGATGATCTTGATGTTCATTCAATGCACGATAACCTGACATCAATAATTACGGAGTGCGCAGTAGAAGTAGGCGGTAGGACAGTTCGAAAAGATACCGGGAAGCTATCTCAGGTGACGAAAGATCTGATTAAGAAGCGCCAAAACATGAAGGCATCTAACACTACCGATAGAATAGAACTAACGGAGCTATCAAAGTTAATAAATAAGCGCAAGGTAGCCGACATAAGGAAGTTTAATATGGAGAGAATCGAGCATGCTCTAAAGAACGGAGGTAGCCTAAAAACAGTGAAGAGGAAACTAGGCATATGTAAAAACCAGATGTATGCATTAAGAGACAAGCAGGGCAATGTCATTAGCAATATGGATAAGATAGTTAACGTAGCCGAAGAGTTCTACACAGACCTGTACAGTAGCCAATGTAATCAGAACGCTAATGAGAAAGACAGCAGTGCACAGCAATGCGTCATCCCGCCAGTAACAAAAGAGGAAGTAAAGAAAGCCTTAGAAGCAATGAAAAGGGGAAAAGCAGCTGGGGAGGATCAGGTAACAGCAGATCTGTTGAAGGATGGAGGGGACATCGTGCTAGAAAAACTAGCCACCCTGTATACGCAATGCCTTATGACCTCGACTGTACCAGAAGCTTGGAAGAATGCAAACATTATCTTAATTCATAAGAAGGGAGACGCCAAGGACTTGAAAAATTACAGGCCGATCAGCTTACTATCCGTTGCCTACAAAGTATTTACTAAGGTAATCGCTAATAGAGTCAGGGCAACGTTAGACTTTAATCAACCAAATGATCAGGCAGGCTTTCGTAAAGGATATTCTACAATAGATCATATTCACACCATCAATCAGGTGATAGAGAAATGCGCAGAATATAACCAACCTCTATATATAGCTTTCATTGATTACGAGAAAGCATTCGACTCAGTGGAAACCTCAGCAGCCATACAGGCATTGCGTAATCAGGGGGTAGAAGAGCCTTATGTCAAAATACTGGAAGATATATATAGCAACTGCACAGCTACTATAGTCCTCCATAAAGTCAGCAATAAAATTCCAATAAGGAAGGGCATCAGGCAAGGAGACACGATCTCGCCAATGCTGTTCACCGCATGTTTGCAGGAGGTATTTCGAGGCCTGAATTGGGAACAGTTGGGAATAAGAATAAATGGAGAATACCTAAATAATCTGAGATTTGCTGATGACATTGCCTTGCTGAGTCACTCAGGAGGTGAACTGCAAATCATGATCAACGAGTTAGACAGGCAGAGCAGATCGATGGGTCTAAAAATTAACATGCAGAAAACCAAGGTAATGTTCAACAGCCTAGCAAGGGAACAACAGTTCACAATTGGCAGCGAGAGCCTAGAAATTGTGCCGGAATACGTCTACTTAGGGCAGGTAGTGACAGCTGATCCGGACAATGAGAGGGAGATAACTAGAAGGATAAGAATGGGGTGGAGCGCATATGGCAAATTCTCGCAGATCATGAGTGGCAGTTTACCAATTTCCCTCAAGAGGAAAGTGTACAACAGCATAATCTTACCGGTACTCACCTATGGGGCAGAAACGTGGAGGCTAACGAAAAGAGTTCAGCTTAAGTTATGGAGAACGCAGCGAGCCATGGAAAGAAAAATGATAGGTGTAACGTTAAGAGATCGGAAGCGGGCAGAGTGGGTGAGGGAACAAAACGGGTTAATGACATCCTAGTCGAAATCAAGAGAAAGAAATGGGCTTGGGCAGGGCATGTAATGCGAAGGCAAGATAACCGCTGGTCTTTAAGGGTAACGGAGTAGGTTCCAAGAGAAAGTAAGCGTAGCAGGGGGCGGCAGAAGGTTAGATGGGCGGATGAGATTAAGAAGTTTGCAGGCAAAGGGTGGATGCAGCTGGCAAACGATAGGGTTAATTGGAGAGACATGGGAGAGGCCTTTGCCCTGCAGTGGGTGTAGTAGGGCTGATGATGATGATGATGATGACCGCACGACTAAAGCTGCTGCAGTGATCTCAGGTATCTCAGTGCTGCAGTGCAGCTCTCAGTAATCGATTTAAGGACTCTATCACAGTCATCGACAACAGCAAGGTTAGACCTAGAGCACGACAGATTTTTGCAAACACCAAATGATTTCAATGAGTTCAAGAGTTTCCTTACACAATCTGGCAGCGAACCTGATCACCTAGGAACGTTTAAACTTCATGTGTCCTCAAGACCTTCATTGAAGCCGGTTACAGAAGGATGTGTCGAAACTCTAACCCCGGAAAATTAATACACAGACTCCACTTAAGACCTGGCATCGCTGCTTATCAACTCTCATTACGGATTGCGGTTTCATTTCATCAATTGCGCTAAGGCCGACGTTTAAATAAGTGCAACTCATTAGGATTGATGCTTGGGCGAGTTGGTATGCCATTTCCAATGACAGCGTGAATTAGACAAGGACTGAAGGAATACACAGATGCTCAGGCGCTGTGCGTGTGTGTCTTCCTTCAGTCCTCGTTTAGTTCGCGCTGTCCTTCTTAAATAAGTAGACATTCCAGAAAGTCGGCATTTAACGAGACCAATTTCCATGTGAAAAGAAACTGCCTGAATTTCATAAAATGCCGGAAAATGAAAAGGAAGCGCACTTTGCATGCACAGATGTTTTTTCGCGGACCCTAAATATCTCAGGTCGTCAAGCTTTGCCTGCACGAGTACCCAAATGTTCGCGTTTTCTTGGCTAACTTCAGACACTCCCCGCAAACCGAAGGATATTTTCACGTGCAGTTCAGTTATAGCCACGTGCCTTTGATAATAAACTCTTCCTAACGCACCCTAAGGAGTAGATATTTATTGCTTTTCGTACGCAACGAAAAAGAGCAAGCGAACGCCGCTTTGCTCCGCCCAGTTATTTTCGTGCAGTGCTGCCCACGCTGTGAACGCGCGAAGATCGAAGCTTTTGCGCACAGTGGGACAGTCCCGTAACTGCACCGTTTTTACAGAGAAGTTTTACTTGCTCCACGCCAGAAGCAGTGTAATGAAAGTATCAACTTTCCACCTTAGCATGAAAAGTCTTAAGGCAATAAGCCCTAATGCATGAAACGACGCAGTAAAATAGCGCTTGAATAGCTCGATCTGCATATTGAACAGCCCTAGCCACAACTTCAGCCAAGGCGCGGGGGATTAGGAACACGGCAAGCAGGCGTTGTGGGAAGCACGAGCGCTGTAGAAATCAAACTGCGCGAGGTCGTTAAGCTTTTATCTCGACGCCAAAGCTCGACTGGAGGGCACAGAGTTGCACACATGGTTCGTACCCGGAAAATAAAAAAAAATGTTGCTAAGCTTTTTTGCTGATCGGGTAGGTCAACATCGCCTTTTAAGATTACGTACATTAGTGGGAAACCGTGGTGTGGATAAAACGATGGGGACGCCATTGCGGGCAATGCACGTCTTGTGTTCCGCGCATAGTGCACGGAATACCACTTTGCAGCAACACTTCGCTGCTGGTCTAGAGATTAAGCCCCGGAGCAGGACGACATTTTCTTCAACTAAATGTTTTATAGAACGCTGCACAGCCCTTTTTCATGGCCGTAGCCCGGCGCTCCCGAGGAAACTAACGCTTCCACATCGCAAGTGAGAAAAAAAAAAAACGTGTGCAACTTTTCCGTGACATTGGCATATGGGAGCAGACGAATAAGGAAGTCCAATTCCGTGTTGACAGGACACGCCTTTGTGGTACTGAGAATTAAGAGCCGACTCCCGTTGTAGGACCATCACATATGTCTCGTAAATTCAATTTCATTGAAACCCATCAAACGAATGAAAAGTGGTGGTGTGACCTCAGCTGACCTTCGATTCTACTGAATGAGGCAGTCAAGGAAACGAACAAGACGATAATTCCGTTAGAGCATACGTAGTTTGTCCGAAAGTGTATACGACCGTGGAAAAATCCTGATGGACCCTCCGCCAACGCTCTCTTAAGGTATTGGTGAATTACTGCTTGAGTTTTGGAATTCATGACTTGGTAGCTTTACGACATTAAAAAGCGAGACAAGAACCACCGTGTTGGTATTAATGCATAGTTTGGGAACGGACATGAGTTCGGGTATTGAATATGTCCCCCTTGTTTTCTTGTATTTTGCTCAATTTAGTTCGTTGTCCACCTCATGTCATTTTGTGTCATTCATCGATCATGTTTTTTTCCTTCCTTTTTCTGCGTTACACATAGGCTTGTTCCTTACTCGGACAGCGTTCTCTTTCAACCCCTGACGTCCGCAACGATGCAAAGAACAAAAATGGGGACAGCCTTTGGAAGGCCTAAAATACATATGTTAATGAAATTAAGAGAGGCATGTAATCTAGAACGAACGGACTTTCAATAGAAGCAGTCAGTTTGTGAGACAAGGCGTAAGCGTACTTTTCTGTTTACATATAACGAAAGGACAGTGCAGAATCGCGAGCTCATCGTGCTATGCGCTGTTACACTAACCACAATGAACGTGGGAGGCACCATCGCTGGTTAGGGTTTGGTTAGTAGGACCGTCGTTGCTAGTTTGCATTCCTGATTGCCTAAGCCCCACTTTGATACACAAGTGCGGCGCCGTTGGCGTCTGGACAAGAAAGTCCACTTTTGAGAAACAATTCTGCGAGAATGGGAAATATTCGCGGCGAAAAGACTGTGGGCGGACCCACTACATGAAAGCAAATTAAATCTGAAGTTAAAGCGCTTGTTAAAGCAGAACTGACGGGTAAATTTCATAACGCATTACAACGGCGCAATCGAGTGCATTCTGCTCGGCACCACGTACATGTTTTGTTTTCGTTATAATAAAAGGTAGAAAAGCTACAACAGACGTACTAAAAATATCTTTTTGCGAGTACTCGGCACGAATGCTGGAAGCCGAATAACACGATAACATGAAAATACTTTTAACTCTCCACCACTCAGCTTACGGCACAGTTAGGTGTCCAGCAAGATTAAGGGAGGCACGGCCCCCATTCCAATATTCATCAGTTCAAACTACTACTCAGTTTGAAGACGAGAAAGTGGATTACGCGATTAAAGTGAATGAAGTAGTTAATTTGTTATCAGAGGCGAGGAGAGGTGAAGATTGACGTCAGTTAATGGGGCCTCCAGGACTGGAAAATTAGACGATAAAAAAATCTTAAATCGCTCCTGACGCTTATTAGGCATCTAACGAAAGTTTCCTAAATCAGGATCTGGCGGTCTACTGACGCAAAAAAAGCGCTTAGAGTTGGATCTTTTCTTAAACGCAAATATAAAGTGACTGCATCGATGTAGATTCGAGAGTCAGCTATCATTTTTATAAAATGTAAATGTGAGATCACAGAAACAAAGCTAATAAAACGCCTGGCAGTGAAGTCTTGCACTCCAGACGGGAACACAATATCATGCTATCGTTGGTAGTCCAACGTAGTACAAATGTGCCAAACTGAGTTCAAGGTGTGTCACAAACCAAGAAGAATGAAACAAAACACAGTAGTCACAAACCACCGCCAATGGGCGTTTACTTATTGTCTATGCTCAGGGCTGCATTTGCCGCGCTGAAGTACTTATAAGAATGCGCATTTAGAAGACAGCATTGCTTTCTTTCTGGTTGCACTCTTCTAAATGTCACGGATGCTAAACAGTTTTGACGCGTCAGGAAGCTCGTTAACCGTAGCTATGTTATTGCCCGAAGTGAGCGCTGATATCCTCCGCGCTTTCAGCCGTACTGTAAGAGGAAGAGCCGCTATGAACACATTACGCAAGAAAACAAGGACAGAAGTGTTGGTATCAATAGACTGCTGGATAGTTGACACGCATCTGGGCCTCGAGCCTAAATTGTCTAATGGGAAAAAGTAATGTTATTAATCTTTCTGGCGTTATGAATTTCCCACACTAGCTATTTTTTGCCGAATGGTTGCGTTTGGAGTGACAAAACGTGGAATGAGTGTTTTCCGCGTAACCAAAGCAAAAAGAGCTACCTTACAATATTTGTCTCGTTCGTCTGAACTCTCTTAACATGCATATATTATCTTTAATGTTATCATAGTTAATATTCCTAAACTTAAACCTGCGTTATTGGAAGAGCTCTTCTTTACGACTTGAAATCAAGGTGTGCATATTTTTCCTCCGTATATCCAATCTCAACTTTCTCCATGGGCGAAGACTAAACGAAATGACAACGAACATATAGTAATGCGTTAATCCTGGAAATTTAAAACACTCTTCCATGGTGAGGGTACAGTATGTGGATTTGTTACTGTCAGAACGAGAAGGCGCATGGAGATTTTCATGCAAATCAAACCGATTAAAATAGAGAATAAATTTAATTTTTGGACTTCAATTTTTCTGCTGTAATAATGCTTTTGTGTCGCGGTTTATGACCAGGAACCTACACGCTAGCATTTTTCTCCTTCACAGATATGTTAATCTAGAAATAGTTGTCCAGCCCATATTACATTATTGACCCCATAGACTATGTAGTTATCGAACATTGCAGGGGAACCATGGATGTAGAAGCTAACACCCATAATTTTTTAAGAGACATTTTCACGGAAAGCTACATAAGGCGAGTAGTAATACCTCCAGTGTGGCTTTAAGCTAACAATAAGATTAAGAACTAGGGTAATAGGAAAAAAGCTTATGAATTATGGGTGTTTTACGTCCGCTACTCAAGCTATGAGGTACGCCGTAGAGAACGACTCCAAAAATTTCGAACACCAGGGTTCTTTAACGTGCACTGACATCGCACAGTACACGGGCCTCTAGAATTTTGCCTCCATAGAAATTCGACGGCCGCGTCCTGGATCGAACACGCGTCTTTATGGCCAGCAGCCGAGCGCCATGACCACTGAGCCACCGCGGCGGCCAATAGGAAAAAGAGCATAAATAAGCCAACGGATATAACAATGCCACCATGTGCTTAATAATATCTCGGGGCGTTGTTCAGAAGCGCGAGCAGAGGAAAAGAGACGCGTTTGTTGCTTCCTTTTTTTTTTTCGCAATTGCTTCTTAGCATCTGGCTGGAGGCTTCAAGGGTGAAGTATGAAGTGTTCCTGATAATTCCAAAAAGATGTGCTAAAAATCATCGACCTAGAGGGAGAAAATTAAAAACACACAAAAAACGAGTCAATGCTCCGACGACGATGCCTTGATGGAAACAGGACGGCCACAAATGCGGACGGCGGCAGGAAAGAGTGAAAGCAACGTGCAACAATGCATGACATTCTTTTATTGTTTTGTGCTTTCAGTTTAAGAGCCAAACTTCTATGTTTCTTCTCTGCTTCTATATAACCCCCTTTTTTACTCTATGCAGCTGAAATCCGTTGCCCTCTTCCGATGGCAGTGGCCAGCCTAGCCGTTTTAAGCTGTTGAGCTTTATTCTGTATCAGCGGTACCCGACCGAATAACATTACTTCTTTTCTTCTGTGTGCACTGCCTGAATGACGAAAGAAAGAATAGTCGCAGTTTGATGATTGATGAAGCCAAGGATGGTTTCTGAGGCTTGTGATGGACGGCGAATGACGAATGCTATGGAAAGAAAAAAAATTCAGAGTCATCTTTGAGAATGGCAGCTATTGGCCTTGTTTTTTTTGTTTCATTCGAGATCATCTTGGTCTGAAACCTCAAAAAGCACCACTGATTTAGGCAGCTATCAGCCGATATGAGTGGTTGGCTCTGTGAACGCTAGCAGAAGGAAACAATGCAGTTTTCCCGTCTTTCGGTGAGTTTTTCTCCCTTCTGGTGCCGTACATATGCTCCTGAGCTATTTCCAAATTAACATTCTTCAGAAATTAGTCGATATAGTTTTTTCTTGTACGTACAGTCGCGGACAGAAGTAAATGAACCACGGTTCGGCGGTCATAGTCTTCTAACGCTTTATCTAACAGAAAACAATGAATGTTTGATGCGTATGCAAGTAATATTTACTTTTGCCACTGTACAGCAAAACAACAAATATTTATATTTCTCTTGCGCAACGCGACCGAAGAGTTTGAATGCTGAAGCGTGGTCCATATTATTTTGTCCGGGACCATACATGCGGCCGGGCATGTGTGTGTGTGTGTGTGTGTGTGTGTGTGTGTGTGTGTGTGTGTGTGTGTGTGTGTGTGTGTGTGTGTGTGTGTGTGTGTGTGTGTGTGTGTGCGTGCGTGTGTGTGTGTATGTGTGTGCGTGCGTGCTTGCGTGCGTGCGTGCACTCAAATAAATTTAACAGTCGTTTACTATTTTGCATGGCTTCAACTGTCACTTCGATGTGGGTGCTCGGTTACTTGTTAATTCTTCTTATCATCCCTTAGCTGCAGAATCCAAAATTTAGCTATACGTGATCAGCATAGATATTTTGATTCGCCTTCTTGTCTTTCCTACCCGGCAGGAACTTTGCGCTCGACCGATTTGTGCCAAAAAACAGGCGTGGGTTCTGTTCTCTTCAAGGTGGAATCCACATAATGACAGCCATATAATATCCGCCAATAAATAAAGAAAACTCCTGAAAAGCTGTGTGTGAAGCACGAAAAAGACCAGCACGTATGAGCCAAGCGACCATTCGTAAAATGCGTGCCTCCAAAAATGTGTGTGGACTTAAGACTCGTGAAGAAGTGATAGGAGCGCGGTGTTTGGAGGAAGGTGAGTGTTAAATCTGAAACACGAAAAAAAAAACGTTTTCGCTACAGAAAAGGTGCTCTTTTAATAGCTTCTGGACCAGCGGCTCCCTTAAACGGTTGGGCATGTTGAACATGACCAAAAAGTTATAAAAGCATTAGAAAGGGAGCGTTGTCGTGAAAAGTAGGTAACTTTGAGAAAGTGCGGAGCCAGAAGACCAACGTTGAGTAAGCTACGCTTATCACGTTAGCTTAAAACGAAAAATGGAGGGTGAACCTATTTAAGTCCGCGAACGGCCTTTCAGAAAGGTCATAATATCGGCAATTACTGAGGCAGTGAAAAAAAAATCTAATACACAACTAAGAATAAATTTTTTTCAAGTTTATTCCCAAGTATATTCGCGCATATGAAAAGATGAATGTGAGGTGACCGCGACTGTATAACAGCTGTTCGTCCACACGCCTTGTCTTCCTACGAAGGGTACCAACTAGCTAGCTGCTTTAATAATGCCGGAGTCGCCGCAAGCCTTCGGCTGCTCAATTTGCATGAGAACAGCTCTGCTTCTAAAGAAACGAGACATGGTAGCTCGCTAAGCTGCGCGTAAGCTCGTGGTTTCGTCTTCCTGAAAGTGCGACTTACTCTAATGCGCCAAAGGATTTTAGCTGGCATTTTCAAAAACTCGATGATCGCGGTTGAACCGGAGGAGGCGTGTCATTTCAGCTCACTTTTGCCCGTGATGTAAGAAGCATGCCAAGAAAGTGAAAAATACCGCTGTGGGTCAAAGACGAAGCGGAAACTTATGAAGAGGAGAGAGCGTGGCGAAAGCAACCAGCTGGCAACGGCAAAACTGTAGATATAACTTGCGTCGATGTTTTTTGTGTGTGGCTCAGTGAAAAAATAGCACTCACAGCATACGCCAACTCCCAATACACCTGGTACTTGGAAAGTCCGGCTGGGAGCAGAGAATGAGGAGGACCGAGAGAGAGAGAGCAAAGACGGCATGTATTAGTGATGTCCCAATAAAATCAGATGCATGACGTAATGCACTTTTCCACGCACAGATTCGCTATCAAACATGCAAGTGAATGAATTTTTACGGCCGAAGGGCGGGAGGGGTGGGGGGGCGTCTTTGGTTAGAATATTGGTGTTGATTCTCTATAGTTCAAGCATATGCATAATGTTAACAACAAGACTCCGGAGCACATATTTGGGCTAGCGTTCACGCCTTTTATTTCCTTTTTATATGCCTTTGTAGATGTGTGTGCTTGAAGTATTGATGCGTTAGCATTATAAGAGTCATTATCGAAAAAAGTGTCCGGCACTGGCGTTGTAGTTTGCGTGTAAAGTCTCCACCTTCCGGGCACGCTTTAGGCCCGGAAAGGGCATCTCCCACCTACGAGCGTTCATGCCCATACCAACTTCCACTCTCCAAGAGCCTTCACCCACCTCCATCCAACCTCCAGGGGCTCGACCCTCCAGCCACCCTGACACCTTAAGAAGCTTACTCATACCACAAAGCTAAGGTATATTGAAATTCAACGAAGCAAATTGGTCGTCTAGCAGCTGAAGCTGTGTACGAGAGAACCAAAAGCAGGCAGATTCTGCTGCTTACGCATACACCACCGCATGTATCGCATTGATTGTCTGTAAATTCATTCATGAAAGAATAGTTTCTATAGACCCTTCCTAAAGATCTCATAACACTGAATTAATGAACTTTATTTCTCGTCATAGCGAGTAGAGACTGGGTCTAATGGTACCAATGGCCTGGCGAAAGGTCCCAGCCCCCTACAGTAAACAGTTTCGACAGCAGTGATAACCGAAGGAAATACACATAAAAGGCGAAAGTGCAGAATTTACATGAGTACAAACATATTACGCTTGTAATACACATTACACAGCTGCAATATACACATAGCACAACTGCACTCTATATATTCATTTTGTGAACGTATATACGTACATATAAACAGAAAGGGAACAGAATGACACTGATCAAGAAAAGGAAACAACATCGGCTAGTAGCAATGCGGTAAGCTCTTTTTTGAAAGTACCCAATGAAGCGCTAAAAGCTAACAGTTTCTCAACCTTCTTTAATATTCCAGTTGACATATAAAAATGACTGCTTTCCATAATTTGTTCTTGTTTTCGGCTTGTGTCTGATGTTTCGCCGTAGAAGGTGCCGAGATGTATCTGGATTAGATGTTTTAGAGAATAATTTCTGAAAATGTCAATCCACATTACGGGTATACCGCCACACTTGGAGATCTTTTCCATGAAGAAAACAATGAACAGTGCCTTAATGACTTCGTGGATGGTAAATCACCTGCCTCGAACAAACATCTTAAATTTTACCTCTTTCCCTCCGTTGAGTAGACTGAGTGCCTCTCGAGAAACCAGGTGATTTAACGTGGATAAAAAGAGAACATGGGATGGCGAGCAAGAGAGGAGGCATTTTCAGCTAAGGGGCAAGTTAACCTTAACTGCGAGGTTAGGTATCCATCACCGGGCGACGCGTTGAATATAAGTCGCGGAATGACGCACTCATGTGGATAAACAGAACAAACGAAGAAAAGAAAATACCAACAAAATGAATGAGGAAGGAAGGAAACACAAGGCAAGATGGGGGCTTCTTTCTCAGACAAAAAGAAAAGCTGCACCCATATTTGCTGTCTATTATAGAGTGCCTTTTTAGCGCCTTTGCAGCGCAGTACCGACATGCTACTCGGAACGCAGAAGAAAGAGCCCTTAAATGATGAAAAAACAAACCTTATTCATTTGAAACTAAAATGAAGCAAACTACAGACGAAGGATTGAAAGTCATGCGTTCTTACTTGAGCTAGAAAGACTGAGCGGATTGAAGCGCCGAAATACCCCTATTTCAACCAAAGGCTTTTAGTAAGCCGCAAATTAAGTCATTAGAAGACCTTCCGCCAGAAGGACGCACATCATGGAACTCGGAAACGGTCTAACCCTATGGAATCTTTACACTGCTGACAGGAAGTATGTTCTAAGCGAAGTATCTTGTGCTTGTTCCTTTACGAGTATGATAACTACGTTGCACCGCGCAGCGTTTCACACCAAGAGAAAGTTTTTCATCCTGTAAGGCCATACAGGGGTGATAACAAAGCTAGGTCCAACTGCAAATAATTCGCACATACGGTTCGTTCTCGGCCACAGCTGTCGATTTGCCCCTTATTGACATGCGTCATTGGCCAGCACTATGACAACGGGTACCCCTATAACGGTTCATGCTGCTTCATCATGCACGCTAAACACGAAAGGAGTAAAAAAAGAAGTAGGCTGTCCTCTAGCGCATTACCTTTACGGGGCAGGATATGTTCCCAAGCCCTGGGGCACATCTCTACCACAAAAAATACGGAATACTTATGGCTGGAAAAGGAAGCACTTTACCTCTTCAAAACATACGAAATTCGAGCAGTTACAAAAAAGTTTATCCGATGTTCCAATCTCCTCTATTTGCTGACCTCAAGAACTCGGACGCAGCATTTAAAAGCCTCATCCCATTGCTAACTGCATCATGCTACTATGCTTTTCGGTGGGAATACACCTGCGTTGCCAAGAGTAAGCATCCTGCATATTTAGTGGTTGAAGTTTACTCCGGAACCCGGGGCAACATACCGTGCCCCTAAAAGATATTGCGCTATAGGACATCTTGCTCCCTTTTTACTCCCATATAGGCGTATTGGTGTTCAGAGTGAAACCTCCAACATTCGCCTAGCCCATTCAAAGCCAGTAGCCTGTACAGCTCCAAAAGTAAAATGGCCCACGCGAATTATAGAAAACATGTTTCTCAGTGCGCTCTAGCAGCGGATGTGCCTGCAAAGGGCGAGGATCCGGCTTTCTCATCCTGTATGAGCCAATAGGTTTCTCTGGTGCAGACGATAAGGCGGGCATCAAAACTGCAGGGCGTGTCCGCTGGACTCTCGCTGTATCCACCAAATAGGATAAAACTCATGGAGCTAATTTAATTAGCAACGAAGCAAAAAAAGAGCAGCCCAGGGCGTCGAGATGATTCTGCGCAAAATAAAAACGTTGTGAGGTACACTGCTTCGTCGTGACAAAAAAAAAAAGGTTTTCTTCTAATAATAGCAAATGCTACTATTTCAAAAGAAACTACTATTTGCATGCTGTTACTGACCACGTAATCAAGAATCCTGATCACATACCTCTCTAGATAATCTTTTTTTTGATTACTGCTAAAGTGGACACAAAAAGTTTCCCCTCGCAGGGAAATTGACACTTTTACCATTTCAGTCATGCGAATTTCTGCAGCAGCTGAGGTGTTGCTAAATGCATATGAAGGCTTAGTAACTCTGGGGACTGGTGCAGAATTCATGTCGGAATGCATGCTGGAATGCACGCTCTCTTAAGGGCTATGGCCACGGCCATTCCTTGCCCCGAGTGACGTTACTGTGTTCGACCAATAAAGAACTGGAATTCAAACCAGTCTGCGCTGCGCGTTCTCATAATGTCACATGTGACATCCCTCCACTCTGACCAATCAAGGCGACGTGTTGTGCCTGGTGTGCTACGCCTACAACACAGACTTCGGATGAATAAGGAAGCGTGACCTGACTGCTGTCGGCGTGAAAATCACAGTAAAGCGCCGAGTTTACAGCCACAGCCCAAATTATCATAAGGCCTATGCCCTTTATGACCTAAATGACGTGTATGACATTATAACACCCGGATAACACTGTAACATGGTTAGCGGTGAAGGCCACTGTAAATACATGCATGGGCCCTTTTTTAAAACCGGAGATACTGACTGACGGTGGTAGAATTTTTTCCTCCGAAATTGCTCCATGAAGACGGAAGGAGCTGAAACTTGATATACAGACTCTCCCGCAATTAAACGCGCGCAGTAGAATGCTTCTCGTTGCTGAACTGGTGACATTTCCAGCTCAAGTTACGCGCAGAAACCGATTTTGGTTGGCAGAATTGTTTTGTGGTAGATCAGTTTGGGGTGCTTGACTGAATAAATAAAAAAAATTCGAATGTTTGCATTGTGTTTGGGAAGGAAGAAACAAAAGAAATTGTTACTTGAGCGATTGCACCGATGGCGCCATGTTGTGTATTTGCCGTGGAGGTTCGGCAGACGAGGGGGTTGTTTTGCGGGTGGGTATGAAGATGGTTCTTCACGAAAGACTCGAAATTTAGTGGAGTTCTGTCCAAAAGAAGTATTTTGGGTTTCACTGATAAGGCAGTTGAAAAAAAGCGTCATAAAACCTCCTACAAAACAACCACCGCACCCCCCGACCCCTCTTATTTGCCGAATCTCCACGGCCGACAAAGGAGATGGCGGTGCCGGTGCAAAGCTTGAGATAATGGCCTGTTTTGTTTCGTCGCCGCCACAGACGATGAAAACGCGCAGGTCCCTCGATTATGAAGAAAAATCAACAAGGTTTCGACCTTATACTAGTGAATAATCTATTATGAGAGACGAGTGCACTTTTTTACGTTACCTAACTAGTTTTACTCTTGGCGTAAAGTATCCAAACGCAATTTTCAACCTCAGTAGTGAAATAGGCAAAACATTCACATTTTAGAACAAATTGATTACGGCATTTCTTTCTGGACGGACCTCGATACTGTACGTGCGGCGTTTGCAACAAGGTTTAGGTTTAGGTTTAATGGGGTTTAATGTCCCAAAGCGACTCAGGCTATGCGGGTCACCGTAGTGAAGGGCTCCGGGAATTTCGACCAGATGGGGTTCTTTAAAGTGCACTGACATCGCACAGTACACGGGCCTCTAGAATTTCGCCTCCATCGAAATTCGACCGCCGCGGCCGGGATCGAACCCGCGTCTTTCTGGCCAGCAGCACCGGTGGCGTTTGCCACATGAAAAAAGCTGCATACAGAGAGCTGCCACTGCTGAAGCCAAAGTCCGCCTGTAATGAAGAGACCACTTACCGAATGCGCGGATGCAATCCGTAAAACAAATTTCACCCCCACCTAGCCCATCTCGCGACAGCAGTACCTTTCCCACTGTCGAAGAGATGGTAGGCTGGGACAGCGGTGCCCAGCGGAGCGACGCCTTCATCGGTCGTGCGAATCTCTGCACAGAGTGTGGCTCGACGTCGTGCGCCTTTACTCACGCATGTGCTTCGTTATCGAGCCGCAGACCAGAGTTGCGCTGTGACGCAACACCACAGAGTGTCCTGCGTCATAATTTATTCAGGAACTGATTTATGCTCGCAGCGCCAATCAGGCCGCGTGCAGACACCAAAAAAGTAGTGGGAGAGAGATGAGCCAAACGTGCCATTTCCACTCCCCCCTCCTCTCTTTCTGAAGAAAACAACAATAAGAAATAGCTGCTATGCTAGAAAGCTCCTCTTGTCATTGTCGACGGAAAAGGAGCCGGCGTACGTCCATGCGGTCAGCTGCACTTAATATTTATAAAGCTGCACTCAGTTTTAAAGCCGTCATAAAAACTAGCATACATAAGCCCATGAATGTTCTATAAACAGTGAATAGAGCGCACTTTCGCTCGTAAGGATAACTTGTAGGAACAACTGTGAACTATATCGGAGCAGCAATCCTGAGTAAGAATCAAGCCACAAGCAAACCTGTCGCGTGTGGACAGCGATCGGGCTCATCAGAATTCACCGCACACGGTATTTTACCTTCCCTTACAGTCGTTCAGATTGCCCTAATGCATATTTATTTTCCTATCTCTCCTCTTTTTTTTTAATAAAAACATCAGCAGGGCCGCTCATTCAACTTTACACAAGAACGTGAGGAGCTCCGTATTTTTCTGAGCTGTTTTTTTCTTTTTGTCACAAACTCCTTGAATGGTGATGAAAAAATTTCATATTTCTAGTCACGTATCGAGAGTGTCGTTATGGTTACGTAAGAACTACGACCTCGTTTAGGGCAAAGACGATGAGTGGCATCCCTTTTTATAGCCTTTTTAGATCAGTACTATGACAAAGATTGAGTAACGCATTGGAAGCATATTTCACATCCACACTTTATTTCGCCAAATAATTTGTCTCCTAGACCGTCCGACTAAAAGTGTCGCTGACGCTGATATTCTAGGAATACTTCCCTTCGACAACGCCCCTATTTTACGATCAACTTACAGGAGCTGTAATGTCATTGGGTAGTTTAATTGTTTTTTTAGACTGAGAATTCAGGAGAGCTTAGCGACATGAGTACCGGAAATAAAGCTAAATAAATTTAACTTTGCACTTCCTGGCTGTCGGAGCAAATCTCCGATTTGTAGAAACTCGGAAAAAGTGAACGAGAGCAAACGCCCACGACCCTGCCCTGAAAGCCCGTGGACGAAGCACGATTGTTAATCCTATTATGTACGAAATCATTCAACGCGCTTTCCTTTCTCGCTTAATCCTCTTACAACTGAAATATGTGGCACGGAGAATTGCGGACTCCCCGTCCACAGGTAGCACCTGCGTACGCTGCAGCGTGTCAAGAGCTTGCGTAAATAATCCCAGCCCAGCGCAGCCAGCGTTGCTGATTCGCCAAAATCAGATCAAAGTCGGCTGCTAAAAAAAAATTGGACAAAACAGAAACTGTCGAGAGTTGGTCGCACCGTTTTCTCTCTTCCTTTCTTTTACCTATTGTGTTCTATGAACGATGCCTGAAGGTCTAAATCCATTGAAGAAACAATAAAGTGCGCATCAAATCATTTGCATTGATAGCATGGGATTGCAAGAACTGCCTATCAGAGAGCCAATTCACAAAGCGCTCTGCTCTTGGCGGCGTAAAAGTACGAAAGGGAGCGAAGCTCGTTAATTGAAAAGCAGAGAATTCAGCCTGAGTTTAAATTCGCTGACCCGCTGCTCCGCTTGGGGAAGGGATTCGGGGAGAGAAATACGAAATGAGAAAGGTGTTTGGAAATGAGATGTCAAAGTTCAGTGCATAGGGAATCTGCAGCGAGAGTTCTGAACGGAGGGATTGGAGTTTGTCTAGAACGCCAATGCCATATAAGTAAACAAATAAAAAGATCATAGCGTGTCTTTGCTGCCTATGGCAGGCTAAGAGTCCTAAAACACAGTCGAGTATTTGAGGCACTTGAGTGAGTGATTCAATAAGATGTTCATAATGTGCACACTCCTCAGCATATACACTGCGCATTCTAATAAAGTATGCTCCACTGACTCTAATAAGCTGCAGTTGCCGCAACACGGACTGTTCGCATGGCCTAAACGAAATTGTAAGGAATTTGTAAATGCAACGCTTAGACGAAGTCGATAATAAAGAGCTTCCAGATGGCGAGAAAGTCTGGGCGACAGCCTTGATCTGAGTTGTGAATCCATGCAGTACAGAAATTGGTGGTGATGTGTCGGCAAGCTCCACAACAGTTTTTTTTTTCTTCGTAAGCGTTTTTTATGTAGCTGGGACGCCTCCGACCCCGTGAAGGAAATCAACTTTTAATTCCGGTGTTGACGACCTCTGCGGGCTGCCTCATCCGTTTTTTCGTTAGCTACGATTCCACAGTGAGCTGTAATCCACTTAAATGTAATAGAGTGGCCTGCGGCAGTAGCCCGGTGGTGCCAGTAGCTAATGTCGAAAGAAACTTGCTTTTCGCACAAGCAAATAGGGCCCCGCACAGCTAAGTCTCATGTTTGCAAAGGATGTTGTATGCACGCAATCGATTCTGTGGTTGCTTTTTTCCTCTTCTGGCGCTGATATACAGTAAACACAAAGTCCTGCACCCTATCACAGTTACCTCTTCAAAGATCCTGAAGTTGCGATGTGTAAAGCTATAAGAGAGATTTGTGCGCTTCCTCGATTCATCACGCACCGCTGTATGTCGACGTGTGGCACTCTGCTTTATTATGAGGCAGTTCGCCATCAATCATAAAGCCAAGGCACTTGCCACTCAATGCGGAAAGGGTACAGGGGGATGTTCTTTCTTTAACGTATTGTTTATTGTCTATGGTTAAAAAAAAAGAGACTGGTACGAATTTTCTCGCCGTCATGTGGAGCTCATGCAAATCCATTGCGACCAGAATGATGAATGATTATGAATTTTTATGCCGCAAGGGCGCCTATGGCCAAAGAGCGCCATGGCACAAGATATTTTTCGATTACTGAAGGTGGGGTCAAAGACCCATTTTCCAAGCATCATAGCTCTTACTAGCCGAGCACCAGGCCAGCGGAAAGCTTGTACCCACTTTATCACCGGTGGGTACCCGGCGGCACTGGGGATCGAATCCCGCACCTCCCGCATGCGAGACAGATGCTCATACCACTCGGCACCAGAATAATGGGCCTAAAATGTAGCAGTACACTTACAAGGTGAAAAGTAGGGTGGCCAACTAGTGGAAATAATTTGAAACAAATTACTTTTACAGCATTGGATGACCGCCTGTGGTATAGCACAGAGTGACAGCACTGATGGAAGACTATTACTGCGGCCAAAAAAATTGTGTCGCAATAACTGTTACTGGGTCTTCAGTATTGAAAACATCATCATCATCAGCCTTGCCTGACTACGCCCACTGCAGAGCAAAGACCTCTCCCATGTTTCTCGAATTAACACTCCCCTTTGCCCACTGTCTGCACCGTATCCCAGCAAACATTTTATTCTCTGCCGCCCACCTATAACTCACCTAATTACCTGCCACCCCCTGCTACGTTTGCCTTCTCTTGGAACCCACTCATTTACCCTTAAGGACCAGCGGTTATCTTGCCTTCACAGTACATGCCCTGCCCAAGCCCATTTCTTCCTCTTGATTTTTACTAGATGTCTTCAAACCCGTGTTTGTTTACTCACCCCCTCTGCCCGCGTCCAGCCTCTTAACGTTACAGCTGTCATTTTTATTTCCATAGCTCACGGCGTTGTCCGTAAGCTGAACCCTTTTGTTTAGTCTTCACGTTTCTGCTACAGCTGTTGTATACTTTGTTACAGCTGTTGTATACTTTGCCCTTGAGGAATAATGGTAAACTGCTATTCATGATCTGAGTGGACCTGCATATACGCTGCACCCCATTCTTATCCTTCTAGTTATTTCCCTCTCGTGATCCGGATAAGCGGTCCATACCTGCCCTAAGGAGATGTATTATCATATGCAGCACCTCGCTACCAATTGTGAAGTGCTCTTCCCTTGCGAGACTGTTGAATATTACTTTGGTTTTCTGCATGTGAATTTTTAGGCCCACCGCTCTGCTTTACCAGTTTATCTCAAAGATCATGCTTTGCAGTTAATTTCCCGAGTGACTCAGAAAAGCAACGTCGTCAGCGAATTGCAGGTTACATATGTATCCTCCATTTATTCTTATCCCCAACTGTTCTAATCCAGGCCTTTGAATACCTCCGGCAAACAGGCAGTGAATAGCGTTGGTGAGACCGCGTCTCCGTGCTTGAAAAGTTTCCTTATTGAAATTTTATTGCTGAATTTTTGGAGGACTGTGGTAGCTGTGCAGTCGTTACAGATGTATTTCAGTATTTTCACATAACACTCTTGTACACCCTGATTCCGCAATCCCTGCATGACTGCTGAGGTTTCCGCTCAGTCAAATGCTTTCTCGTAATCAGTGAAAGCTATATATAGGGGTTGGCCATATTCTGCGCATGTATCACCCCATTCATAGTGTGAAAATGGTCTATTGTTGAATATCTTTTACGAAATCCTGCCTGATCATATGGTTAATTGATTGAAGTATAAGACTACATGTCATTACTCTGAGCGAATAACTTAGTAACTACTTTGTAGGCAACAGACAGTAAGCTGATCGGTCTCTAATTTTTCAAGCCCTAAACGTCTCCGTTCTTATGAAATAAGATAACGTTATCGTTCTCCCAAGTTTCTGGTACACTCGAGGTCATTGCTTGTCAGGGCGGCTAATTTTTCTAGCACAATCTCCCCTCCGTCCTTCAACAGATCTTCTGTTACCTGATCCTCACCAGCTGCTCCCCCCCCCCCCCCCTTTGCATTGCTCCTAAGTCTTTCTTTCCTTCCTATTTCGTTTCGTTTCGAGCCGCCAGTATTGAAATCCCGAAACGTAAAAGACAAAGGGAAGAAATGGCACAAAGAAAGAAGCACGAGGAAAAAGCAAACGCTGGAAGAAAACTGCTGGCGCAAAACGTCTCCCGCCGCCGAAACCTGTTCAGCATAGCTCACCCTTGGTTAAAGTGGCAAGTAAGTGAACTTGAGACGAACCTCCAACACTCTTCGCGTCTCTAAAGAATCCTTAAAACCAGAAGTGCGAACCGAACCCAGAAGGAGAAGAAGATGAAAACTTTATTCGATGGTGCCGGTTTTATGAGAGACTTGATGCGCAAACCTGGAAAGAGACAAAAAAGGGCAAGAAGCCAGCTCTGTGGGGGTGCAGACCACATATGGGAACTAGACAGGTTTCTCGAAGGAGGCCAATAAGGTCGGCATCGTTTCTCAACTCCCTGCATGGGCTGAAGCATCGTGACAGCGGTAAGAAAACCAAAATCAAACACGCCCCCTCGTCAGCGTACCGTACGCTTTTCTTTACCATTACATTTCTATCTTGCTAGGCCCGGACGTTGAGCTGCGATGTGAACATTACTCACAGAAACGCGGGTGTAGTGTGCCAACGTTACTGACATTTAATCATTTGGAAATTAGCAAAAAGTTCGACAGATAAGACCCTCTCTAACTATAAAGCTTATATGGAAACAAGCGATGCAAAAAAAGCGAGGAATTAAGACAGGTCAGGTATACAGGGTGTTTCACCTTAGATTTTGCGCAGTTTTTAAAAATAGGCTTTTTGAATAGAAGTCCGCTTTTTTTTTATCATAGCATTGTCTGTGGTGCAGTACGCAAGAATACAGCTAAAATGGGCTAGCTAGCAGGCTGGTTAACTAATATTGAATCGTTAACATATAACTATTAATGTTAGGCTCCTTAATTACCGAAAGGCGAGTAGCCTATCGTATGCGGTACCCATATCAGTTTTTACAAATTCAATAACCTGGTTAGTTTTAGCGCGATGGCCCGACAAATTCTGGGAATTTCGAAGAGTTACGTACACTGAAGAGATTGCATTGCCTGCAAGCTTCTCGAAAGCGTATGTATTTTAGCGCGATGATTATACGCAAAATTACGTGCAGCACCAAGGGTAGCCGCCATTTTGAAATTCTAAAAACTAATATAGATATTACTTACGGTGGGCTACATGCTTGTAAATAATTAAGAAGGCGAACAGTAGAAATTAAAAAGTTAACCACTCAATTTTTGTTAACCAGCCTGCTAGTTAGCATGCCTTAGCTGTATTCTGATGTACTACTCCGGTGACAACGTTATGCCGAAGAAAGCGTTCTTCTAACTCAAAATCATATCTTATAAAATTATTAAAATTGTGAGGGGAAACACCCTGTATTATCATGAGAAGTGTGCACTCTTGGAGTTACCGTGCAAAACCAAACCTCAGCAAAAGTGTGTCCCTAAGAAAATTTCCTTATAAGCAGCACATCGAAAGCACCGCATAGAAAGGCGTGCAACGCTAGACAGAAAAGCGTTTCGACCGAGTTGCGTATTATTGAAGCGCGGCGCTCAGCACGGCGCGATAACTACCGTGATGGCTGCGAACCCATTTACTCTTCGGTTCCGCATGGACTTTGAAAACTATCATTAGGGAGAATTCACCGACTGAGTATTCTGTCCACTGACGAGTAAACTGCAACAAGCAGCAATTAAGCCTTGACTGCGGAAAGCGAGCAGCAGGCAAAAAAATAAATATAAACGGAAACCGCCATGTGAGATTAACGGTCCCAATAAAAGTACCCTTTTTCTCCTTTGGTGGCGATGACAACCAAGCGAAATTTTTTTTCGGTTGAACCCTCTTGCGACATCTAGCGTCATGCGGCAGTCAGTTTACGCTTTCTTTTCCAATTATTAATCATTCTCTTTACTATAGTTTATCTTTTCTATGTAATATTAACAGCAAAAATGAAAGAAAATGAACGAATAAAATTTTCTTTTACTTCTGAGGTGCTTAAGGAAAAACAGCTCCACTATATTTATTAAGAGCTAAGGAAGTAAAACTTTCTCTAGTAGCAGAAATTAATTAGGGCGTGTAGTCTTGTGTGATGCGCTATCTAAACGCTTTTATGCCGTTTGTTTTAAAGCGAAAGCTTTACTGACCGCGAATCTGCGATTTCGCCGTGGCGGTGCTCCGAGGAGGCACATGACGTCAGAACGCGCGCCTCGCCGCGGAGCCGAACTGGTCTGGCCGGGCCGACGGCGGCTGGCGCACTTGGCGCGAAATAGAGACGTGCTCCAAGTCTCCGCCAGTGCGGTCAGAGTGCGGCGAAGCCGTTGAACGGTCGGCGGTAAGCGCAGTTGAAATATACAGGGCCTGGCTTTTGCCGTCGTGACGTCGCCGTGCAGCGCGCGCGTTACGCCGGAGTATAAACGCGCCTTAACACAGCCTGTGCTTAAACGCTAACCAACGTATTCGGTGGCGGCATCTATGGGAGACACTGAAACCCCCAGCACACTCAATGAATAAAAAAACAATCCTGTGCTGAGGCTGGGAATCGAGCCAGGGCCTTTGGCGTTTGAGGCGGAGACGCTACCACTCGGCCACGACGGCTCTTTTTTTCTTTATTGCATGAAAATAGAGCCGAAAAGAAACGTCTAAGCACACTAACGCTACAAAACACCAGACCACCTTACCCATTCATGAACCCTCCTTCCCAAACATAAGAAGTCTGGGAGGCACATACATGCATCCAGATAGGGGAGCCAGCTAGGCGGCTCTTGCAGAGCGGCATATACTCCCCGCACCAAAGCGCATTGTTCAATAAACAAATATTTCGTCGACCGTGGTGATTCGGCGTGGCGGTCCATCATGCGGCTCTTCCAGAGACAAAATAGTCCCAGCAACATAAATATATCATATGGCACAGCACTTTTTCTCCGCGGGCAAAAAACGAATACTGTAGGGTGTGAAGTCAATGTCCTTCTTAATTGTTAGTTGTAAAATGTTCCAGAAGAAGATAGCATCAATGCACAAAACAAAACAATGGTGAATTGTCTCTGGTGTATTGCACAGGTGACAATTCACCGTCCATGGCGCAAGCATCTCCTTAGCATGAAGCCATGCCTTCACAGGCAGCGTTGACGTGTGCAGCTTAAAAAAGAATATTTTCGCGGCAGAAGAAATGCACATTCGCCTAACACGTTTTAAAACAGTGGTGACAAGGAACCCCAGAAAACGTTGCCGATACAACGGTACAGGGAACAAATACTCTGCAAGTGCCTGAGTCAGCTGCCTTCTGGAGAAGCTATACAGGCAGTCTAAAGAAAAGTACACAGTGAGGAAATTGAAGTTGTCAGAAACTTCCTTAAAGAATCCCCATAAAGGCCTCTCACGAGTGTGTCCTGTCGGTGCGAATAGGAAAGGCAAATGAGCACTGAGACGCCTAATAAGCAACGGCTACTAAAAAAAAGGGTGGTTTGAAGATTTTAAAAAGAAAAAAGCGAGGCAAGCTGATGCACGAATAAGTGAACAAGGCCGATTCCACCAGACTCTAGAGAAAGAAATAGGTTATCGCGACGCATGGGTTGCTATTGGGAACGCCATACGAATGTAGAAAATATTCTGTGCATCACCTGCACTTTCTTCCTCGCACAGTGGAGAACCTGCAGCACATAGGCAAGTTTTGCAAATAGAAAAATGCTGCAGACTTGAGCCCGAGGAAACACTGATAGTTTTCTACCCACACAAGCCTGGGTTTGCCGCGTCATGGAGACTACCTCTGAATCCCAGTAGGCTCCACTGTTGCGAATTTGGTGAACCCGCAGCAACAGCTTATGCAACCATAATGACTGGGCGTTGTACCCCAATGGCCCAACCAAAACCCTTTTTATTTATTTAGATTAAGAGCCGCACCTGATACTTCGCAAAACTGTTCAGTCAAATGCAATTCCTCAAGCACACTCTTTTTGTCAGAACAAAAGAGGGCGACATCATCTGCATAGGCTAAAATCTTAATTTCACACTGCGCCAAAGAGAAACCACGGATAGATGTGCAGTTAATGATACTGAGGCAAAGGGGTTCAAAATATAGGGCAAACAACAAAGGCGATAAGGGACAGCCTTGGCGAACAGATAATTTCAATGGAATAGGTCCGGTTAACTCTTGTAAACAGTTAGCCTTGTATATGACTACTTATAGCACTCCGCCACGACGGCTCAAGCTTCAACCATGAATAAAGGCGCATCTAGTGAATGCACTCTTCCGATGCAGAAGTCTCCGCGCTTTCGCTACATATATCCTGGCCTAACAGAGGTAGGCCATCAGCAATTTTTGTACCCCAGCGGAGTTGTGTGCCAATGAGTCAATAATTCATCACAAGTTGTCACGTCTCGCGAGACTGCTAATTAATGCCTTATATTGGCGGCTCGTACCGAAAGGTGATATTTCTCCCATAGTCACTACTTTTCTTTGCCCACAAGGATTTGTGAACAAAGCTTGGTATACTTTAAGACTGACCATATTTTTGGTAATGTGAAGTGTTTTTAGTACCAAAGGCACCACTTCAATAGCAAACAAGAAAAACCCAGGGTATGAGTGAAGCCTCAACCTTTGACTTTTGGCCTTGAACTTTGACCTTGATCTTACATGCGGGTGCCATTGAGACGGTGTTGCCTCAAGTGCTTTCTCACGTCCTGCTCGGTTTAACTACGTTGAAACCCTATTTCTTTATGACCGTTTAAAAAGCTTCATATTGTAAGCAACGACGTAAGGGGACACAAGTTCAATGTAAGAGTATGACGTGATAGCTTTATAGGTCTCGTACGGTCACTTGGGGATCTACTGGTGCACACTTTCACAGACATCGACATGATAGTTGCCATCCCCTACTGCTTTTTAAGCCAGTAAAACGAAAGTGCCTCGGTGGCTAACGGGTAGCGCATGTGTCTCGTCACCCATAGGTCGAAAGTTCGATTCCATTATTTACCACCCATATTTTTGTTTTTTAAGCACGTCACTACGTCTAACGTCATGAGTCTGTCACAACCTCTCTCGTCCAATCAGGATTTTCCAGTTACGACGATGTCTACACCGACACCACTGTTTCTGCGGAACAGGACCTTTAGTGCTGTTGCGTTAAAACGATGGAATCATTAAGCGGCCTGCGGAACGAGTCTTCCGTGCCGCCCCGTAAGATGGGAGCACAAGTAAGCAACAGCTTTAGCGGGTACTTATCAGTATATTAGGCAGCCTTCAGTAGAGCACGCTGTTGGACGAGTTGGTTTATTATGGTTAAAATCAAGTTAGGACAACAGGAAGAGAACACGAAGAGAGACAGCGCCTGCGATTGTTCTTGTCCTTTTGTCTTGGTCATTTCTCTTTAGTGCGCCAGGTTCTTTTAAGCTCTAATGAACCATTCGTCAAGCAGCAGGCTCAACTAAGCTGCATTTCTCGTCCAATAGCACTTGTTGGTGTCCTTAAGATCCTGTCTTACTCCTGTGTGTTTCTTGGTCTTCATAAATTGTTTTTAACAAGGTAGCTTTCCCTCACTTCCCCGCCACCTTGTCGCCAGTTCATACAGATAGAAGGTTCCTCATGTCGTAGAACAGACAACTGCGGTTCACGTGTTTCTACTTCGCTGGTTCCATAACTTCCTACCACATCAGACGCGTCGACTTACCCGTGTTTAAGAGTGAACTTTTCCAGAAGTCTGTGAATCTTCGTTTCCTTGTTATCACAGGAGGTGAAGAAGGCGTAGATCGCATTCCTGGCCAAAAAGCATGGAGGCCAGTAGTAACCATGCCTTCTTATTTCTTTCGTTACAGGAGAAAAAGGTTGTTTCTTGTAGAACCACCTTAATATTTTTGACCGAGGATACAATAGGCTACTTACATTAACATGCACACACCAAAATAAAAAATAAACGAATCTATTATGCCGTACTAGGTGGTACTTAAACTAAAAATATTAGACTGTATAGTGAAATTTTAGTTTCTAGTGCAGACTTGGGTAAAAACTATGGTAAATACGTATGACGTTAAGCTTATAAAACGAAAAAAATATTCCAGAAATCCTGAAATATATAAAAAATTTTTTCTTTTGTTGCAGGAAACCATTAGAAGTTTCAAATATTTGAATTACCAATAACTCGAACTAAAAAGAAGAATGTCTGCTGCCTCATAGAAAGCTGCTATGCTTTGGCGATGTTACAAAAGCTTTCGCGCAAAATATTTTAAAAAAATGTAGTAGAAAGTACAAGCGCATTTACTAACATCAATGTTATTCTGAATGATAGACATTAAGAGAGTAAATGCGTAATTGTAATCTCCGAGAAGAATTGTAGCAGGAAAAAAAGTCTTGTGAAGGTGACAAAAAAACTGAGGAATTGGCAATATAATGAAAGAAAAAAAATCTAGTTGACTGTATATTGCACAGAAAATTGTTTCGAATTAAAGTTACGCCAATATTGTATTCACCTACAGTAGAAAAATTTCACTACCCAAGACTCACGTGTCTGTGCTCGAAAGAACTCCTGAATGTTACAACACGCGTACAGACATCCAGCAAGTAAAGAAGAGGAGTAAAGTGCCTTGTGGGCATTGTACTGGGACGAAAGATACCAGAAAACAGGCTGGCATTACTACAGTAGAGACGCCGGCATAGGACCTCGAAGGCATTCTTGGAAATGAGCATGGCATCGGACTACGCGCCTCTAAATTTTCGGCCTTTTTTGTGGATCGTTGGAGTTCGCTCCAGGTTTTTTGCTAAAAATGAGCATCCAGACAAACTTATTCGTAAGATGTGACGTCATATGGCCCCTATTGAGGAAGATAACATCGTTTAATCTTGTCACCGGTTTCAGGAGCCACTGACTTCACTGCACTGCCACGCGGGAGGGCGGGAGAGGGCTCTTCTTTTGGGAAGAATTGGTGTATTTGTAGAGATGGTACTAAATCTTGGCTACATATTGCAGACATAAGAAAAATTGCGGGCATGACACTGCGAACTTTCCTATTACACCTTAAGTGGTATAAAAAAATTCTTACGCTAGCAGCAGGTAGTAAACAATGTTTTAGCAGTTGATTTTTGAGGCTACTTTTATCAGTTTTGTATGATTGAAACTAATACCAGACTATGTGACATCGTCGCGACGCTTTCTGCTACTGTCACCATTAAAAGAGTTCACTGCAATAAGGTAGAAACCTGAGCTTGTTGGTTCTTACATATAACCATCGTTAATGTGCCCCAAAAAGAATGTGCGTTAATTCGTGCTCGACGATATCTCCTGTGTGTGGTGATATCACGGCAATGCAGCGTGTATATAGAGATGTGTTTTTTCACAATACAGTTGTTGGAAGTTAGCGCTCTGTGTGTGTCCTCTCGTTCTGTGCCCTTTCCTTGTGTTGTGCTAAAACGATGGATTTAAAAGAGCTTATTTGCCAGAGGACCCAGCTGTCAGGAAGTTCAGCATGCTTGCTAAGAAACGTTCCGCTCCGAGCAAATCAGCCGCGCACCGAAATTACCGCTTTGTAGTAAAATTACTAATTACAGTAAAACTCAAAATTGACTTAGACTATATAGCTGACTGCACAGAAAGTCAGAAAGTGCGTTTGTAGCTTTAAAATAAAACCAATTTCTATGAATCAGCTGTGACCAACGCTCAATAGGGGGGCTGAGGCAAGAGATAACGAGTGGCCAGTCATGAAGATGTACAGAAAATATGCAAAAAGTGAATGAAAAAATATGAATCTGTGTGGAGACAAAATGTAGGCATAGGTTCTGTAAGGACCTGTCGACAACTACCGACTGTGGCGGTTCGCAGTAATGTGCGTTTAACAAAAGGAGAGAAAAAGACACGCGAAAAAGAAGGAAGGAAGAAAATAAATTAAATAGAGAAATTTAAGAAATAAAAGATATTCTGCAGAGCCTATGATATCTTGGGACGCGTCCCTCCTTTACAGAAGGGTCATAGTCCGTTTTCCAACGGCGTTTCCCTAGTATTACAGTATGCTGCAGGTGCGGACTTTCATATCGGGTAATGTGTGAGACAAAACTCATGAAAATATTTTGTTTTGGTTCTCTTTTTTCTCTTTTTCCAGTTTAAGCATGAAGAAAAACTAGAAAAATCTTGCCGGCTTCTTCAATTATTATGTTATTTTTAGCGAGAAGAGAAGCATTTGTGAGCGAGAAGTGAGATGCCATAAATGATTACATCTAGTGCATCTGCAAATCATAGTGCGGTTTTCAAGGGCGCACGACTGCTCTTGAATGCGGGCTTGATATCAGATTTTTTTGTCTCTCTTTGGTTTGGCTCAGAAAAACTTCAATAGGGCCTCCTGTTCGTACACCTTCAAAGACCGAAGCGTTATTTCTCTGACCGCTGTATTACGTATACATCATGTAACTTTCGGCTGATATCAGTTTTAAAGAAAATAATCTTGCCTATACCTAAGATCATGTAACGCTGTGCTCTTACGTACCGTTCATTTTGTCACCTAACATTCTTTATAATAAAGAAGCTCAATTCATTCATGGGACTCTTTTCTTTCAGATCGCATTCTCTTTGCTTTCGTATCTTATTTACGCTACTGTAAACTTCGTAGCGTCACCCGAGAGGCATTGAAGTAGTTGCCTCGACAAACTCGATTGTGCCCATGCATCGCACATAGATTGGGCATGCAAATGAATACTGATAAGTGGATCTATTGCTTATCTATTCAGAACAAACGCACTGAGACGAGTGCGCCTGTGATAAAGAAATAGTCTTAGTGGTTACTGAATGCGTTTGATGGTATTGTTTACAGTGCTAAGAAGATAAAGTGAGAAAATTGAGTAAAGTAATAGGTTTCTATCGGTCTGTTTTCTTTCTTTTAAAGTATAAATCTAAGTGATCATAATCATCATCTTCAGCCTGAATACACCCACTGCAGGGCAAAGGCCTCTCCCATGTCTCCCCAATTAACCCAGTCCTTCGCCAGCTGCTCCCACCTTATGCCTCCAAACCTCCTAATCTCCTCCGCCCACCTAGCCTTCTGCCGCCCCCTGTTACGCTTGCCTTCTCTTGGAATCTACTCCGTTACCCTTAACGACCAGCGGTTATCTTGCCTTCACAGTACATGCCCTGCCCAAGCCCATTTCTTACTCTTGATTTCGACTAGGATGTCATTAACACGCGTTTGTTCCCTCACGCACTCTGCCCGCTTCCGGTCTATTAATGTTACACCTATGTTTTTTCTTTCCATGGCACGCTGTGTGGTCCTTAACTTAAGCTGAACCCTTTTCGTTAGCCTCCACGTTTCTGCCCCTTAGTTGAGTACCGGTAAGATACAGCTGTTGTACACTTTTCTCTTGAGGAATATTGGTAACCTGCTATTCATGACCTGCGAGAACCTGCCATATGCGCTCCACCTCATTCTTATCCAGCTAGTTATTTCCCTCTCATGATCCGGATCAGCTGTCACTACCTGACCTAAGTAGACGAAATCCGTTACCACTTCCAACATCTCATTGCCAATTGTGTCTAGACTGTTGAACATTACTTTGGTTTTCTGCATGTTAATTTTTTAGACCCACCGTACTGCTCTGTCTTTCTAACTCATTGATCATGATTTGCAGTTCATTCCCTGAGAGACTAAGCAAGGGAATGTCATCAGCGAATCATAGATTATTTAGGTATTCTCCATTAACTCTTATACCCACCTGTTCCCAAATCAGGCCTTGGAATACCTCCTGTAAACAGGCGGTGAATAGCATTGGCGAGATCGTGTCCTCTTGCCAGACGCCTTTTGATTATTGGAATTTTATTGCTAACTTTATGGAGGACTATGGTAGCTCTACAGTTTCTATATAAATCTTCCAGTATTTTAATATAAGGCTCATCTACACCCTGACTCCGCAATGCCTGTATGACTGCTGAGGTTTCCACTGAGTCAAATGCTTTCTCATAATCAATGAAAGCTATATATAGAGGTTGGTTATATTCTGCACATTTCTCTATCACCTGATTGATAGTGTGAATATGATCTATTGTGGAATATCCTTTACGAAAGCCTGCCTGATCATTTGATTGATTAAAGTGTAAGGTTGCCCTGACTCTATTAGCGATTACCTAAGTAAGTACCTTGTGAGCAACGGACACTAAGCTGATCGGTCTGTAATTTTCAAGTATTTGGCGTCTCCTTTCTTAAGAATTAAGATTACATTTGCTTTCTTCCAAGCTTCTGGTACGGTCGAGGTAATAAAGCACTGCGTATACAGGGTGGTTAGTTTTTCTAGCAGAATCTCCCCTCCGTGTTACAACAGATCTGCTGTTACCTGATCCTCACCAGCTGCTTTTCAAAGAAATTTTAATTTTTCTTCTGTTTTTCGTTCATGAAATAAGGCTACAAACTTGAAAAATACTTACGTGTGTTTCATTAAAATGAGTGTATGCTTTCATCTCAAGTAAGTGTTGTTATAAAAAAAGAAAAAAAGTCGGAGGTTGCTTGAATAAATGACTCGTCTTAGTGGGACGTAATCCGCCAGTAAAAAGTAGGCTGCTTTTAAAGTAAGTGCGTTGATGTGAACTGATGCAATTTTTGAAAATTTTTTAAATGCGGGTAACTGGAGCATTTTATTATGGTATTTTATGTCACAAAACTGAAACAATACATGACATAGAAAAAGAAAGTATTAAATACGGGGTTTTCCTTTTCCCGAAACCAAAATGCATGGCTCAGACGAAAATTTAAAATTTAGCCTCGGTATCTGTGCCTTAGCACTTTTGAAAGTGCTTTAGAAATTCTAGACACTTAACCAATACCGACCCTTTGCTCTTTTTTTCCGTTTCTAACAAGCAGTGCGGAACACTCTTGAACGCGGAGTAAAGAAGAAAACCAGACATTTTTAATCCTTCCTTCACGCGAACGACAGTGATCGGGCGGATTCGAAAATAACTGCGGATAGACCATTTTATTGCGTCTATCCACAGTTTAGTGGCTCTTTAACCCATTCTGGCGAATGCAAGAGCAACTTACACGCAATAAAATGGCCTATCCACAGTTATTTTCGAATCCGCCCGATCACTGTCGTTCGCGTGAAGGAAGGAGTGGATAGAGCCACTAAACTGGGAATAGACCATTTTATTGCGTGTAAGTTGCGCTTGCCTTTGCCAGAATGGATTAAAGAGCCACTAAAAGTTATAAGGAAAAGAAGTCTTTTGCTTTTAAACCATGTTATAGTCACACTTTGTGGTAAAAAGGGTGCCCATTTGTTCCCCTGGAGTTTTCACAAAACATTTCGGACGCTTATAGCCAAGTATACCAGAACGTGAACAAAATTTCAGAAAGCGGAATTTGAAATTATTTCAGTGTTTTAGCGATCACCATGGCGAAAGACAAAAAAAGAAAAAGGACACGCCATCTGCGGAGCCGATGTCTACCAACGCTGGGCTGTAAAGGAATGAACTGCGTTACACTTCGAAGGTTATTGAGCCACTCTTGACCACCGCGGAAAGCTTCGATTCAGAAATAGTGCATGCCAAAACCTAGTTGCAGTGTTTGCTCACAACTACTTTTTCATAGTCCTCGCACACACAGAATGGTTCTCACAGATTTTTTTTAACGGCGCACACGCCCATTTGAAATAAGCTAACGAGTGGTATTACTGCATTTTTACACTTTATTCCCAACCTGTACACACGCTGGCGTCTCTCTGCATTTCTTGAAGAATTAGAAAAGTCCAAACACTGAAATTTAGATAAAGCAGGAGACACGCCTGTGGTTTGAGCGCGTTATCAAAGCAAAGAAGACAACGTTTGATGTAAACTGATAAGAATAAATGGTTTTTGGGGAAAGGAAACGGCGCAGTATCGGTCTCATATATCGGCTGGCACCTGAATCGAGCCGTAAGGGAAGGAATAAAGAAGGGAGTGAAAGAAGAAGGAAAGAAAGAGGGGCCATAGTGGAGGGCTTCGGAATAATTTCGTCCACCTGGGGATCTTTAACGTGCATTGACATCGCACAGCACACGGGGGCCTTAGCGTTTTGCCTCCATAAAAACGCAGCCGCTGCGGTCGGGTTCGAAACTGGGAAATCTGCATCAGTAGCCGAGCGCCCTAACCACTGAGTCACTGCGGCGGGTTGATGTAAACTACCGAAGTGAAAATCCAACAAATTTACCGAACCTCACGCTCCAAGCTGATGGGCACATGAAGAAGCGCCGAAGCAACACAAGACTCTGGAAAGTTTAGGCTCTTCAGTATTATTCTACGTAAATTGTTGCATTCAGTTTACCACGCAAACAAGTTGCGAAAGAGATGGTACTGAATTCATGCAACAGGTAGGACAAGGGTTAATGACCAGAGGGAATAGACCCATTTAGTCACCCAGCGCGACTCTGAGAGAGCGCCTCTGAACCATGCTTAACCAAGAACGCGCATGTTATGCTCATCTAAAAGAGAGACCATTAACTAACCACGTCAGGAGTTTTTCCTTTGTTCGCTTTCTCTCCTCTGACAACTCGTGAACCAGCGTGCATTTTAAAAAGGCTGGACGCGGAGGCTGCCGTTGGTAAAGCTTCATTCTTATCCGTTGTGTCTGGCAATTTCCTCGTGCGAGCTTCACCATTTTGTGCCACGACGCTGTGCCAGTTATCCCGTTTTTCTCTGTCTGCGGATTTTCCCATCTCCGTTCAGTTATTCACACCACATAGCGCGGCTTTCGAGAGAAACGCTACAAATCAGTTTTGCAAACCGCTAAGCACAATGTTTGTCCACAGAGGAGGAAACAAAAGAAAGACTCGAATATCGTGCGTGCCAATTAGGTGTCCGGAGAAATTGCCGAAACGCGAGTTTGTATTCACACTTTATTCATCCATATGCGACAATTGCCCATCCTCGATTTGCGGGAGCATTTGGCATCGAGCTATGCGCTTAGTCACTTCGCCTCGGACGCCTTTTGGAGGATGCTGGTTGACGTTCTTGATGAATGCTTGTCTTTAGTTGCTGGTGTCATGTAAGAGACTCTGGAAGAAGTATCTGAGTATCTTCAACTTTAACTTCATAAAAACATAGACTTACACTTATCGGGCGATGCGAACATATCTGTGAAATGCGCAGTGCGGCACGGCACCTCACTCGGGATCGGCCTATGCACCACTTATTACAAATGAAAGTTGCCTTGTTACAATTCCAGAAACATAATCTCCATTTCCATCTAGGAACCACTCAGGAGTGCCCGCGACGATGGCCACTTAGTGGTGACAACTGGCAGATCAGACTAGCGAAGGCTTCGAAGGTAAACTATTTATCCGGTGGTAAGTTTGCCCACAACGCAGACGAAGTTACCAGCCGGCAGTGGACCCCACATACACACGCACTTGGCGGTCTTCAGGCTTTGAGAGGCGAAGTTTTTTAGCTCCGGAGTGTTTAAACGCAACCCACAAGTTGCCAGATAACGGATCTACGTCGCAGAATTGTAGAGTCGCACGATCGCGATACTTTGCGACACAGCGCAAGATCAAAGCTGCAAATGCCGCCTAAAAGTTTCAATGCAAAGAATGATTCTGACGCTTTCTCACTAAGCTTCCGTCATCCACCTTTCACTTGCGAGCATGACACAGCTCGTAGCTGACAGGTGAAGAGCGGTTGACCGCGTTGTCGTGACAGCCGGTCGACACCATTGGTAAGAGAGCATTCTTTAAGGGGAATCTGCCGCTGCGTTCTTGAGTTGTATTCGACTGCAGTTATGGCCGACAGGGGCACATTAACTTGCCCCACGTCCCACACAAATTATGATAAGCTCATTCTCAGACGGGGATAAACAAATAATGTCCTATGAAAAGTATACACGACAAAACGCCATTTAAAATCCTCATACTATTGTCAGAAGGCACAGGACTCCTATTTGCATCTTATGAAATATAAACTACTGAAACAGGTTATAACCGCATAAGAAATTCGTTTGGACAGTGTCTCAATCATCTCAGGGCAAGAAAAGAAGTCGTTAGTTATATAGAAGCTTAAAATTAAACAATTTCTATGAAAGTTATGCAACTCCTCATTCCCAACTGAAACGTGCATAATAGAGCGCATAGCACTCGGTGCAACCGGCCGCGTGTGTTTAGAAGAGCCCATTGCTTCGCTGCTTAAAATGAACGATTAAGATGCTCCGAACAACAAGAAACACGGCTACACAGGTGCTGAGAACACAGAATTGAAGCCATTGAAAAAAAAAAGATTCCAAGTCTTTCAAGCACTTCAGTAGTAATCACAGGCGCGAAACGACGAGCGCGCATTATCGAAGCACACGAACAGTTCTACTCCTTTCATTGCTTCCTGTATTTTCTCGCTTCGGTTCCTACTGTAATAAACAACCATCTTTCTCAAGACCCAATGCTGGTATGCCTTCCATGCCTATCACTGATATCCCACTTGCTTTTTGAAGAATGTGGCAGGAAATGTTCAGGACCGAGAAAGGATTCAGAAACAGGAGTGAGCGTACAGCTCTGTGAAATTTGGTACAACCAACAAAGCTTCTATCGCAGAAACATTAATGCGTCACTTCTGTCAGTGAGATAAAGAAATGAAAAAAAAAATTGGCTGTGGCTTAGCTCTGGATAATCCTGGAGTGACGCGTTAGCTACAGCTGGCAGAGTGGAACTTGGTCACGTGACCAACCACGTGACGAAACACGTTATCAGCCACGGCGCCCCGCCGCCGGCAGCTGCTCCGCATCACGTGACCAACCACGTGACAGCATGGCGGCGCAGCCACAGAATGGCAACGCAGCCACAGGGTTGCAGCGCCGCCACGCCGAAGGCTCGGAATGCTACCGTAATGTAGCTATCACTACAAAAGTTCAGAAGCAGCACCATTTTAAAGGACGGTGCACGCACAAAATACGTAAATCTCCGCACTGAGAAAGCTCTGGCTTAATTTAGCTATGTTTATCACTCCAAGGGTGCGCACAGTTGCAATATATGATATCAGCACAACAATTACAGCAAAATAATGCTCAGTTGAGAATATTGATTTCCTCGGTCATAAAACGTAGATAAAAAAGAGTACATGGGGCTACAAGCTGTTGTGCCCTAGTACTTGAAGTAGAATAGGAAGATCACCCATCGCAATGGAAAAGCCTTACAGCACTGTTAGGCTCTTCATTCTGGTCTTAGTGCTAGCGCCGATCATGGTAGTTGCCTTCAACTTTCTTTGGAGCCAGTTAAAATCTTCGTGTGCGCAAGACTATTATTCAACGTAAAATTTAAAACGCCAGAAAAGTTTCTGTGTTTATTTGTGGTCCTTAATTCTACTTATAACCGAGTTTGGATGTCCCTGGAACTCCAAATTATTCCCTTGCCGAGGGCACAAAGAAAACGAGTTTTCTCGCCGAACAGTGTATAAAAACATTTCAAACCTGCTTACGTTGAAGACAGAAAGATAACCTAGAATAATTTGATGGGTATGTTCTCATGTTAACGAGCCATTAGAGGCGGTTATTATTAGTCTTTCACGAAACTTCTCAATAAAAAAATCGTGCGCCGAATAAAGCAATTTAGCTCGTGTGAAAAAAAAAAAACAGGCATGAAGATGCACTTGTGCCCTATTTGTTAATTTTTATTCTAGCCTTTATTTGTTTAGTAGCCTGTTCGCGCTCCTGGCACGCTCTTCTTTTCCTTGTCTCCCTAGAGCACAGCTCAACACGATTCTCAAACTTTTGCTCAGTGTGTGCCTTGAAGAACAGAATATAACAGAGTATACTGAGGTGTCAGTTGGTCAGACTTTATGCTCAACGAAAAACGAACGTTTCGACAGGACCAGGACAAAGAAGGGCGAGGACAGACGGACAGGACTTACAACTGAATGAAAACGAACAACAAATATTGCAGCAATAATAAATCTAGTTGCACGATTTTACTTATTTTGGTTCATTGCGCGGTTACATATAAAAAATAAGTGTACAAAGTTTCAACGAAATTTTTTTCACTGGGATGAAGTTAGGATTGCTCGCGTCAGAAGAGTGGCAAACATATGAGTAACGAGAAAAACGAGAAAGGTTAAGAATAACTATAAATTCTATAAAAAATTTCAGGAGAGTCAAAATCCACCGTAATTGTAGCGCAGCATCTCCGTAGTCTTGGTTTAACTTGTTTACTCGTGTAGCAGCTTGCATTTCTTGTGTTTTTTGTAGCATCATTATATCGAAAGGAAGATTCACCTGTCAGGCAAGCTTTATAAGTGCGCGGGCCAGATTTGATTCTAATGTGCTTGAAAACGTCTAGCGTACTTCTGTCACCATTGGCGAAATGACAAATGCAATTTTACAGACTAGCTTTTAGTTTTGATATGCTGACATAACCATCCAATGTGTTTAAAATGGCTTGCGTCCCTTTTGTGAGCATTTTAGTCATGAAATACAAACGACAAGAGATCTACATGGCAAGAAACAGGTAGCGCAAGTCTTAACTAAAAAATGAACAAGAAAATTTAATTATTCTTCCTAAATTATGCTTTTATTTAGCTGGAAAACCGTTATTAGCCGAGATTAACAGCTGGTTAAAACTTTGACTGCATCTTCGTAAGGACTTTAATCAGTGGATTCAGGAATAAATCTGGTTTGATTTAACAAAATATGAAAAAATTGAACTTTATCCAAAATATTGTGTTTTAAACGTTGCCCCATACTTGCCCATAAAATCCTGTTATGACTTGCTAGCGAATCTGTAGCTATGTAAATATTTCTTTTGGTGTTAATGGAATTGCATCCGGGCACTGTTTCTGCCGCTTTATCAGTATGTAGGGGTGTATCCTTCTGTCAAGCCAGTCATGGGCTTTTGTAGCGATAGCTACATTACGGTAGCATTTCGATCCTTTAGCGTGGGGGCGCCACCAGCCTGGCGCCACCATCACGCTTTCACATAGTTGGTCACGTGGTGAGGAGCAGTTGCTGGCGGTGCGGCGCCGTGACTGATCACGCGGTTTGTCGCGTGGTTGGTCACGTGACCAATTACGTGGTGCGGAGCAGCTGCTGCTGCCGGCGGCGCGGCGCGCCGGCGAAACTGAGCTGCCAGAGCTGTGCGCATGCGCCGTCTCAAGTAGGACGAAGATGTAGAAGGAACGCCCAGCGAAACGGATCTGCGAAAGACTTACTTTGCAATTCAGCTGAGCAAGTTCCACTCGGCCAGCTGTAGCTATCGCGTCACTCCAGGTTTAACCAGAGCTAAAGCACCGCCAATTTTTTGGGTACGCTCCTAACATCATCGCTGTTGAAATAACACTACCTGTATTTATACGTTAATGATATAGACGAAAGAAAATACCTGTGGGGAGCTCTGCTTTATCCTTTGTGAATACTGATCGCGACAGTCTGAGGACTGAGGAGAACCGGCTGGTAAAGATAGAGGTAGAATGCACAGACCCATCGGAGAGAACAGCAAATCAAGGCTTCATCTTTGACGCTCCTTGCTCATCTGGGACCTGCCAGCAAGAGTGGCGCGCTCGGCATGTCTGTGCCTTAACTGAATAACGCGCCGAAAGGTTTACCCGCTTTTATACGGTGTTAGCGAGGCATTAGGCCGCCTTGGCCGCCCTCTCAGTTTGTGTAAGACCACTTAAATCTACCATTACCAACACAGCCGATGCCTTTTTTCCCTCAGGGTCACACTGGTGTAGCATTTTCGATCTTGAAGACGCTTCCTAGCACTCTTCTCATGCTTTTTCCTGGTACACTTTCATCATCACTCTCGCTCAGAACATGGGAGCACAGAATGAACATACGAGAAAAATAAGGCGGCGGAACAGAAAGGCGTTAATGACGAATGTTATCCTTTTCGTGAGTGAAGTGGAACGAATGCAGGAGATATCAAGAATTACGAAGACGTTGGTCACGGTGATCTCTGCTCCGCGCCTTTGTGTCAGCGGAGTAGGCAACTGCGCTTAAGTGTAACAAGTTACTCGTATTCTTAGCAAAACCTTTGGTAATTGTGAACAATACGCTAATCACAACAAAGCGAGGAAAAGGAACGGCTCTGTGGCAACGAATGCACTACAACGCCACTTCTGGCACTGGCAGTGCGAGCGACTTTTTCCAGGGTAAAATGGGTCCGCGTCGCCGCCATCGTGTGTAGTCAACGAAAACTGCCACACTCCTCTCCTGCTCAAAGACACGGGAACTACTGGATGTCGTTGACCTCGGGCTCAAGAGCGGGCTTTGTGGCGTAATGTGCTCTACGCGGATACGGGAGTGGGCGCATCTACGACATCACTGACTACGTGGGCATGGGAGTGGTGGTGGTGGTGGAAACATTTATTGCCAAATACAGAGGGGGGGCAGACCCCCTAATATGGCACGAGGCAACCCTTAAGGGGCTGTCCTTACAGGGCAAAGGACAGCCCTTGGAGGGCTATCCGCTTCAGGGCGTCGGTAATTAACCAGCGCTGGTCAGCAGCAGCGGAGCTGGCCAGGAGAGTTTCCCAGCGTGACTCCGTCGTGGTAGGGGATGGAGGGTGTGGGAAGGAAGGACATGTGAGGAGGACATGAAGGAAGTCTCCCGGTTTCCCGCAGAGCTTATAAGAAGAAAGGAATTGATCAGGGTAGCGGGCATGAAAGAGAATAGGGTAGGGAGCAGTGCGGGTCTGGGGTAGGCGCCAGTGGGAGGCGTGGGTTAAGGTTATGGAGGGAGCCGGCGGTGCGTAAACGCGCCGGGTATCTCGGTAGTAGGCACGAATATCTTTGAACGTAAGCAGACGTTCCCGGGATGGCGGAGGAGGTCCAACTCCGACCCGGAAAGTGAGACCTCGGGCGAGGGAGTGGACCTCCTCGCTACCCGGAGGCCTGCGTGTGCGGGGGTCCAGATGAGGGTTACGGGGTAGGTGTGGTGCCAGAAGCGTAGAAGCCGGGCCGCGGTGCAGGATATCAGGCCTTTAGCGCAATTTTATAGGGCGGATTTTGAGTCGGAGATAATTTTGGTGGCAGAGGTGGAGGCAAGAGCGAGTGCAATGACCGCTTCCTCTGCAATTTCCGATGAGTATGTGGTGACGGATCCTGATGCGATTCGTCGGGCCTGAGAATTAGCGACGGCAAGAACCATGCGGGAGCCCGACGAGTACGCTGCCGCGTCCACGTAAGCTACCTCGGGACTGTTGTTGTAGAGCTTGTGCAGGGCTTTGGCGCGGACTGTCCTGCGTTCTCCGTCGTGCTCGGGGTGCATGTTCTTAGGGATTGGAAGGATGACGAGATGGGAGCGTAGGTCTGGGGGTAGGGGAACCCCCTCGGTGGGATGGGTGATCGGGGTGACGCCTAGCTGACAGAGTAGAGACATCACCCCGATCATCCATCCTACCGAGCGGTTCCCCTACCTCGAGACCTACGCTCCCATCTCATGGGTGTGTGAGCATTCATGGTGTCTGGCGAGGACGCTGAAGAACAGCTAACGCTTGCAGTTACTTTAAGCAGGGAGGGTTGATTACAAAGACGCTTTCTTCTTTGAAGCAAATATCCCTTATCCGACACAAAGCTGGACATCGTTTTGCGACGGGCGAGCACACGGAACTAAGTTGTAATCCTTGTCAGCAAGGACCGTGCACCGTGCGTCAGACAATGAAAAGTCGGAGCCCCGCGAGTCCACCGGACGCTAGATCGTTTCTAAACCGGGAATTGCTGTCGACAAAGGCAATGAAGAAGGATTTTGAGCCAGTTTTTGTAGTGCGCTCTCAGATGCGCACGGTGTAATGAGCTCTCTGCACGTGCTCGGACATTTGTATATGAAAATAATTCATGCCTGCTCGGATTAAATGCTTAGCGCGCTCTCCTCACCGGGGCACATGCCTACACAAACAGCGGCCGGTTGAAGGAAAGTATAAGAAGGTCTGATTACGAGCGCATTTACGTCACTGACGTGGCGTTTGTTACTACAGCCTTTTGACGAGAATTGAAGCTTGCGGACTATGAAGTAAGGAGAAGGAAAGCAGCAATCGAGTTACCTTTTTCAGACTCCACACGGTAAAAAGAGGTCATATAATTAATTCCGGGCTCACATAAACATCCGACTCGCGGCCCCTGTGCTCTCCTGTTTTCGTTTTTTTATCAGCTCCTTTAGGATATACCAGATGCGAGGCTTTCAATGGCGTCAAACGACTGTAGGGTGAGCCACTGTGAGCAGCAGCCTCGTTATGACCTCACTAAAAGGTTATATTCTCTCCTGAGTACCTGAATTGTTCAGATGTCAAGCCTACTATTGACACGTATTGAAGGCGACGTAAGGGATACAAGATAGCGGACAACATCTTGCACACTGTGAGCTTAAATGTTTAAAACCACCTTAAAACGATAAACTCGACCGTTAAACTTTACACCCCCCGCTGTGGTTCAGTGGTTAGAGCGCTCGGCTACTGAGCCGGAGTTCCGGGGTTTAAACCCTGTCGGGGCGGCTGAGTTTCCATGAAGAAAAAAAACGAACGCGAATGCGCCGAGTGCTGCGCGATGTCACTGCACGTTAAAGATCCCCAGGGGGTCGAAACTATTCCTCAGCCCTCCACCACGGCACCTTTTCTCCCTGCAGAAAACTTCATGGCCCTGGGAATGCAAAACACCCTCAAGAAGCTACGGGAAACGCAGCTTTAGTCGCAAACACCGAGGCTGCTGAAGATAATGACTGGAAGAGCGCTCTTACAGACAATCGGATGCCGGGAGCAGATGCGAGAAATGACGGGGACCGAAACGATCTCCGACGAGCTTCGCAAGTCCCTCAAGGTGGCGCCAATACCAAGAAACATGGACCTAAACCTCCACTGAGGGAGAAGGGAAGTGAGGCCCGAATTTATCCAGAAAATATATGCTCCCCATGACACAGCCATGTATGCAGACTCGTCCTCGAGACGAGGAGACATCAAAATTTCAGGGGCCACGGTGTTCGATTCGTCTCTACGCGAAATGCCCAGCGCGTCTATGCGATACTGCACGGCAGCAGAGGTCGAGGAAGTAGCCGTTGCTCTAGGGGTGGTGGAGTGCACAGAACCAAGCGGTCGCTAACTGTAGTCATAGGCTCTCTAACAGCCTGCCGAGGTTAGACGAATGGCAGGATAGGCCGTCACGTGCTCCGTGTACTCCTCGCAGGAGTGAAAGAATTAAAAACCACGAAGAAGAAAACGACAATACCACACACAAAATTGTGCGGTTATAGGGACACAAGGGTGTGGCAGGGGACCAAGAGGCCTACAGAATAGCTCGAGGATACACTAGTTTCCGAGCATCCGACGAGACCGCGAAACTCGCGCCGCCACTCAAGGAATACTCGGTCATACTACAAAACTATAAAGGCAGAAGAATCCGATATCCCCTGCCGCTCTAATCTCTCAACAGAGAGGAAGCTGCCACTTGGAGACCATTACAGACCGGCTCTTACCCAAACCTGCACATGTTAAACAAAATGCAGACTGTTATATACGCGGACAAATGTCCATGGTGCGACGAAAAACCCACACTGTATCATATCACATGGACCTCTCAAAGCATGGAACTGGTCCACAATACAAAGCACGAGTGTGTAGCAGTGGGAGAGGCTGCTGTCCAGCGAGCGCTATGAAGACCGACAAGGTCTGGTACAGCGATCTCAACGGGATGCAGTGTACAGCAGAGCCCTGGACTGCGGGTAGCCGGCCATTGAGTAAAAGTGAATGAGCTCGACAAAGAAGACTCCTGGGGATACAACCAAAGAGCATCTCTGAAGATTCCCCAAAACTGCAGAGTACAACTTTTCTCCTCCTATTCTCTTTTTTTTCACTCCTAGTCCAAGGTGCAGTTCGGGTCTCGACCAAAATTCGAGACAATTACTGTGCCATTCCCTTTTCTGAACAAACCTATTAACTTCGAGCGCGTTTCTTTGCGTGCCATTTTTTGTACTAGGCTAGTAAATTTGTTGGTCGTTGGGAAAAGGAAATGGAACAGTATCTGTCCCACATCTCGAAGGAGACCTGAACGGCTCCTTAAGGGAAGGCATAGAGGAGGAAGTGAAAAAAAATGAAGACAGAGGTGCAGTAGTGGAGGGCTCTGGAATAATTTCGACCACCTAGGGATCTCTGACGTGCTCTGACGTCGCACAGCACACGGGCACCTTTGCGTTTCGCCTCCATCGAAACGGAGCCGCCGCGGTCGGGTTCGAACCCAGGAACTCCGGTTCAGTAACCGAGCGCCCTAGCCACTGGGCCACCGTGGCGGGTAAACGAATTTTCAATTTCCCGGATTCGAACCCGACCGCGGCGGCTGCGTTTTGATGGAGGCAAAACGCTAAGGCGCCCGTGTGCTGTGCGATGTCAGTGCACGTTAAAGGTGCCCAGGTGGTCGAAATTATTCCATAGCCCTCCACTACGGCACCTCTTTCTTCCTTTCTTCTTTCACTCCCTCCTTTATCCCTTCCCTTATGGCACGGTTCAGGTGTCCAACGATATATGAGAGAGATACTGCGCCATTTCCTTTCCACAAAAAATCAACCAACCAATTTTCTGGAAGTGCTACGCACTGCAAAACACCCCACTCACCCAAAACGAGCTATAACTGTTGAAGTAGACAGGGCGGATACTTTTCATTTTGATGTAAATATAGTGACATCTTCTGGCGCCATGTGGTTGAAAAAAGTAACCTAGCGCAACCAGCGGAGTGGAAGGCATCTTTGAGACTTAAAGACGAGCTTCTTTTATACATCCGCATAATACCCACGTAAATCCCGTAACGAACTCATGCACTATAGATGCCCCTTTATGGGAACGTGAAAGCACTTCAGGATGAATCCACTGACTCTATTTGCAGTGGTATCCTGTAGCAGAGTACGATGAACTTGTTTATACTTTTATTTCGCTTGTTGTGACACCACAGTGTAACGAAACGGGCGTTCATATTAAATCAACGTATATATATATATATATATATATATATATATATATATATATATATATATATATATATATATATATATATATATATATATATATTATACATACACCCACCCAACCGCAATATATACACTTCTGATGTCAATCAAGGTATATGTATTCATTTCCGTGATAAATTCTATAATGAATTCGCTCTGTATACTTTCATGTTTATCACTGCTCTCTGAAGTGCGCTCTATGTATATAATTTTAATGACTTCCGACTATCATGTAAATAGCGACCCATTCTGTGTTGTGTGATGCTCTTAGGTCTGACGTGCACACCGTTCAATTATGACTGTTCTGTACCTCTGTCGTTCTGGCGTCTCGCGACTGCTCGTTCCCATTGTCAACTTCCACTTAACTTTTCTTGCCACTTCCGGCAAGCGCTTTAAAGTTGGGAGACAGAAGAGGATGGTGATTTCGAATGGGGCCAAACCAAGCTTACCAGATTGGTGCATTAATTGGATTGGCGCATTAATTGGAAGGCCGCGGGGCTCAGTGCTTAGGGCGCTCGGCTACTGATTCGGTGTACCAGAGGTCGAACCCGACCGCGGCGGCCGCGTTTCGATGGAGGTGAAACGCTAATGCGCCTGTGTACTGTGCTCTGTCAGTGCACGTTCCGGAGCCCTCCACACGGGAACTGATTCTTCCTTTCTTCTCTCAGTCCTTCCTTATCCCTTCCCTTATACGGTGCTATTCACGTGTCCGCCTAGGTGCGAGACAGATACTGCGCCGTTTCCACTCCACAACAACTAATTTAATTTAATTTAATTATTGGCTGACAGGTCTGGAGTGGCAGGCCCATCTTGACGTGTCACAGCTACTGCCTGGTCGTGTGTCTCGCAGGGCCATTTTGGTGTCTATGAGCTCATATGCGTGCTCGGCCTCCTACTTGCAGTCTTCCTCTTGATTGCGTTCCTGGCACACTTCATGGACTCGAGAATCACCTTGCACGAAGCGAATAGTTTAGTTCCCTGTGTTGTCTCATTCACAGTCTAAACTCTCCAATGGTTCTAAGAAAAGGAAAGGCGCGTAGCTAGTTCACTTTGTCGATGGACGCCGCAAGCGCGGCACGAACGCCGACTAAAACGCGTAGTTAATTACCAAGCTTTTAGTAAGCGTTCTTACGTTCTTAGTGCCCTTCAGGGGTCCATCGAGAAAGTGAACTAGCTATGCACCTTTCCTTTCTTAAAAAGCAACAGAGGTTTTAGACCGCCCGGCCCAGACATCGGACTGCCATCGGCGAAATCTATGACGACGGCTAGAAGTGCTACGCAATAAAAAAAAAATGCATGCTTTTTCTCTCCATTTTAAAGCGAAAAGCTTCGCTACGCCAGCTTTTCGAGCCGGCAGCGTGGTCGCAAGTTTGACCATGACTGTAGCTAGAGGTCACGGTGGCCGCAAGTTTCACCTTGAATGTAGGTAGAGGTCCAACCATGAGCATAACTGGTCGTAGTCAGGTTCGACACATGACATCAGCTACAGCAGCGACACCATCTCGAATTTGACCTGTGACCTTTGACCTTGACCTCCGGTCAAGCGGGAAAGCGTCTGCCGGCATCGCATGCGCAGGTCATGAAAGTGGGTAATGAAAGTGGGTTCTGCATAAGACGCCGGCCCGCCGTAGTGGCTTAGTGATTAGAGTGCTCGGCTACTGATCCGGAGTTCCCGGGTTCGAACGCGACCGCAGAGGCTGAGTTTATATGGAAGCGAAACGCTAAGGCGCCTGTGTGCGGTGCGATGTCCGTGCACGTTAAAGATCCCCAGGTGGTCGAAATTTTTCAGGAGCCCTCCACTATGCCACCTCTTTCTTGCTTCCTTCTTTCACTCCCTCCTTTATCCCTTCCCTTACGGCGCGGTTCAGGTGTCCGCCGATATGTGAGACAGATACTGCGTCATTTCCTTCCCCCCTCTATACCAATTTAATTTAAATAAAACGCCGGTGCACTTTGATGCGTTCAGCGGGAACGCTAGGTGTGATCGATGCGACGCCTCCATGGAGACGACACCCGAACCGTGCCCGTAAGGGAAGGAAAATGAAAAATGGTTTTAAGCAAAGGAAATTACGCCTGCCTCACATATCTCGTTTGACCCCCAAACCGCGCCCGTAGGAGATTGATAGTTGAAAATTGATGGTTGAGGAAAGAAAATGGCTCAGTATCTGTCACATCTCGGGGGCACCTGACCCGCACCTTAAGAGAAGAGATAAAGGAGGGAGTGAAAGAAGAAAGGAAGAAAGAGGTGCCGTAGTAGAGGGCTCCGGAAGCGGACGCCTCTCAACGAGATCGCTGGTCGCTGTTCTGTTGACGTGGCTCAGCTACCCAGGCTGCGGGGCAGTGGCTAAGTACCTGGCGGTGTTGCTCTAGCTTGCTAAATTTCTCCTTTTTGTCTGTGCCTGTTTGCTCCTGTTCTGGGGTGATTGGGTGCGGGACGAGAGCTTAATGTCTACTTCTTCTCCTGGCCAGGGGTTTTCCCCTTGTTCGGCATCTCTTCCTAAAGACCAGCTCCCAATTGACCTCTTTTTCCGCAGCGGTGTTTCAAGCATTCCAATCGCATTAGTGCCTTCCGATGGGGGCGCTATCCGACTGAACAGCCCGGAGGCCGTGCAGGCGGCTTTTAGGTCCACATCGCAGCATTTCATGCACATTACCGACGTCCGGCAGTTCGGCAGGGGTGGTATTTTGTGCAGGTCGCCGGATAAAGCCTGTATTGAAGACCTGCTGAAGTGTACGTCATACGCCAACCACGCGGTGAGCGCATTCATTCCGCCTCATGTAGCATGTTCCAAGGGCTTGGTCCGAGGGGTCGACTCTCGATTGAGCCCTGCGGAAACGCTTGAGAACCTCTCGCCTGCGGGAGTGATTGCTGTCCATCGATGCAGCAGGATGGTTGACGGAGAAAAAATTCCTACGGAGTCCGTCATTGCCACATTTGCAGGAATATTTTGTCCGTCAGAGATTAAGGTGTGGCCATTGGTTTTTCGAGTAGATGCCTTTAACTCTCGGCCCCTTCAGTGTCAAAACTGCTGGCGATTTGGCCACAGCGGCAAAGCCTGCAAATCGGCCTTACGCTGCTGTTCTTGTGGGGAACGTCACTGCAGAGAGGAATGTCCTGAACAGCAAGAGAAATGTTGTTTGTGTAGCGGTGCTCACCCTGCTGATTCGCCTGACTGTCCTGCACGAGCACAAGAAGTTCAGGTGCTCGAGCTTATAAACAAGCGCAGATGCACGCGGAGAGAGGCTTTTGCCGCAGTCAAGGAGAGAGCCTCAGCCTACTCTAGTGTGGCCGCCAAATGTCCACCCATAATGGATTCTAGTTGGTCCCAGGCTATTGCAGCGGCAGTTGAGAAACCTGTGGCAAATGCAATGAATCGCATTATGGAAACCATGTCCACGTGCATTTCGCAGGTCATAGCTACTCAGATGACCAATCTTCTGCAGGCGTCCATCGCTTCGCTCTTGTCTTCTTTGGCTTCGGAAGCTACCCCTCCTTCTGTAGTAATCGATTCCGCTCCACAGGGCCAAAAACAATGTGAGCAACAAAAGACCTCTCAGGCCTCTCCTTCGCATAGCGTTATGGACGCATCCTCTATGGATTGTGTGGATATGGAGTCTGATCTCCGCGCCCAGAAACGAAGTGGGTCTCCTCTGAATATTGCAGGTCCATCTTGCCCCCAGTCAAAGACAAAGAAAAGTAACGCAAGTCAAAACGCTAAGACCAGGATTCTAGAAAAGGCAGTCGCGGTTGCGGCACTTCCGCCAAGATAGGGTTCTTAAGTGTAATCCAGTGGAATTGTCGATCGATATTCTCCGCTTCAACAGATTTAAATTGCCTATGCAGTCAGCTTCTACCAGATTTAGTTGCTTTACAGGAAACATGGCTAACTTCAAATTTCAATTATCATCTCAAGGATTACCATCCGTTCCGGCTTGACCGGTCATCACGAGGGGGAGGGTTGTTAGTGCTCATATCTACAAAGTTTTGCCACAGGGCATGCATTTCTTTTCAATATGCGGACAATGAATGTGAAATCCTTGCGGTTGACCTCAGTGTCCCAGGTCAACAGCCCTTTACGGTAGCTAATGCATATTTCCCGTCTGGTGTGCGTGACACTCGGCCCCTTGACTCACTCATGTCTAGTAGCCAATCTCAGGTTCTATTACTTGGTGACTTCAATTCGCACCATGTGACTTGGGGGTTTAAAACAGACAGCTTTGGTTCTAGACTATTTGATTGGGCTTCTGGCAATAACTTGATCTGCAACAATTCCGGATTGCCTACGTTTGTTCGCAGTCAATGCCGCTCTGCCTTGGATTTAACTTTTTCCTCCCCAGGAGTCTCTTTTATGTCTTGGGCGCCTGTTGACTGTGCAAGAAACAGTGATCATCTATCAATTAGTTTCAAGTTTGCGTGTAAATTAACTCTTCCTGAGCGACATCAGCGCACGTTCATAATTTACAATTTCTTTAAAGACACGCTAAAATCAGCCCTCCAAACCACTTCAGACACTTGCGCTCAGAGAAGTACCGAAAGCAAGGCTGCACATCTATGTTGAGTACTGGACCATGACAGGCAAATGTCGGAATTTTTGGTTAAGAGAACAAAGGGTGCAATCGCGAACAATTGGTGGAATGCTGAGTGCACGCGTGCATATAGACGACGAAAAGCAGCTTGGAAGAAACTTCTCATCAATCAATGCCCAAAAAATTGGTTGGATTATAAGTATGTTGCAGCAACATTTAAGCGCACTGTCGCCCGTGCAAAGGAGGAGTATAATACAAATCATTATGACTTCATTTCCCAATCAGGAAATAAACGAGCTTTGTTTAATTTCACGAGGCCCAACAATGTAATTCCTCCGGCTGCCAACATTGAATTCCTTGTTCAGTCCCCTGCTGACATCGCAAAGGCCTTAGAGGATATTGCGTGTGGCCTAGAGCTTCGCTTTACATCTGCTTTACCTTCTCCTACTATATTCACATGCACCTCAAGTGATTTCACTGAGGTCTCTATGCCTGAGCTGTCGCAAATTGTTCTGCGCTTATCCCCAGCGGCTCCTGGCCCCGATAAGGTCACTTCATCTATAATCAAAATATTGTTCAATGAATCTCCTGCAGATCTGTTGGCTCTAATTAACCATTCTATTAAAAGCCCTTGGATACCGCATGAGTGGCGTCTTGCTGAAATAGTTTCATTGCTTAAAAAGCAAGGGGATGGCTTAACTTTAGACAATATACGCCCTATTTCGTTAACATCGAACCTTGTGAAATTGGTGGAAAGGGTCCTTCTCAGCCGTGTCATGTCATTCATTTCAGAAAATACTGTATTGAATCCATGCCAAATTGGTTTCAGGCCGGGTTGTTCAATTTGGTGTGCTCATACTGACCTTGAGAGTCGTATTAAATTAACTCGCAATAGAAAAAAGTTTGCTGCGCTTGTCACCTTGGATGTCAGTAAAGCATACGACAGCGTGGAGCACTCGACTCTATTACTAAGATTACAGGAACTCAACTTCCCAAGCTATTTTGTAGCCTGGATTTCTGTTTTTTTTGGAAAATAGAGAAATTTACTGCTGCCAAAATGGTGTTTCCTCAAGGAGATTTCCACAGACAAGAGGTGTTCCGCAAGGATCAGTTCTCTCACCTGTTCTTTTTAACATTTTTCTAAGCTCAATTCCATGCATTCAAAATGTGAAAACTTATGTGTATGCCGACGTTATTGCATTTTTTGCATCCGCAGGTGACATTCACACTCTTTATCAAACCCTGCAAAATTACCTCAATGTTCTTGACAACAGGCTAGGAAGAATTCATCTGTCCCTTAATGTGAAGAAATGCGCATTGTTAGTATTTCCAGTTTCTGTTCCAGTAAATATCTGCCTGGTCTATAGAAATAACATAATACCTCAAGTTCAGACGGTGAAGTATCTCGGTGCAATATACGACTCTACTCTCTCCTGGCGGCCACACATTGAGCAAGTTTCTGCAAAAGGAGTTCGGTCCATTGGCATCCTGCGCACGCTTTGTAGTGCTAGGTCAGGCATGAGAAGGCATACGCTTCTGATGATTTATAAAATGTACGTCCGCCCAATTTCGGAGTTCGGGTGTGTTTTATTCTCAGGAGCTCCTGCCTATAAACTTCGCCCTCTTGTGCTTTTGGAGCGTGAGGCGTTGCGCCTTGGTCTGGGGCTTCCAAAATATGTCGCCAATGCTGTTCTGCACCTTGAGGCGCGAATGCCTTCGTTATCAGCTAGGTTTCGCCTTTTAACAGTTCAAACATTTTTAAAATTGTGCGACTCACCTCTTCACGCTTCCAGTATAATATTTCTTAGTCAACCTTCCGCCTTTTTTAGTGCTGCCTGGTCTCGATTTCATACCCTGCAGATATGTTACGTGCAGTCCCTCCTTGATTGCATAAATATTCATTTTACAGATGTCCGCCAAATTTATAACAACTCCTCATCTGTCCAGATTGAATTCGATGACATTTTCTCATCGAATGCAAAGCTGCAGCTCTTCCCGCTTTTTCAGGGTCTATTGCAGGCCCACCTAAGGTCCTTTCCCTCTCATGTTCTTATTGCTACCGATGCCTCGCAGGATCGCGAAAAGGCAGGTGTGGGAATTTTTTCGCCTTCACTGGATTGGTCTTTTTCTCTCCGTCTTCCTGGCTTCACTCAAATTTTTCTGGCTGAATTATTGGCAGTAATCTTAGCCTTACGAAAATTAGAATCTACCGTTTCCCAGGTCGTGGTTATGACAGACTCTCTGTCCATTTGCTCTTCCTTATCCTCACCCACTGACTCTCGGCCATTACGCCTCTTTAATTTCCTGATTCCGCTCTATCTAAATTCGGTAAGGTTGCTTTGGGTACATGGTCACATGGGCTTTCACTTAAATGAGGTTGCAGATTCCTTAGCAAGAGCCTCTCTCAGCGGCCCAATTGTTGCTGTCCTGCCATCGTGTGCATATACAGATGCGGTGAGGTTTCACAGCTACACAATATTTCAGGAATTTGCTGCCTCGGCTCTTACATCATCTCCCGAATATTAGCATCTTCTGCATCCTTGGAGTAGCAAAGACTGGCGCTCACGCAGACTAGAGGTCTCTTTCACGCGCTTGCGTTGCCGGGTTCCCCTTCTAAATGTCTACCTTCACAGATCTGGCCTGGCAGCTTCCCCACTGTGCCCTTTTTGTGCCGAACCTGAGACAATAGATCACTTCCTGCTGTTCTGCCGCCGCTTTTCTCATTTGAGGAAGCGTCTTTTGCAAATTCCACTTCATCAACTGGGCTTGCCTGTGTTTTCCGCGGTTGTTCTTTCCATTGGCGCTTCTTTGCTTAGACGAAGCGACAGGAGTGTGCGCTCTGCTGTGCAAAATTTTCTTCAAGAAACGCAGCGACTCTCATTCTAATTTCTTTTTCCCGCCCTCAGTCAGTACGACATTGCAACATTACAGGCATTGTGTACTATTATGCACATTAAGCAATTGTCCCGTCTTTGATCTCCAAGTTAAATGGACCCCTTTCCTTCCCTCTTCCAATCTCTCAGACTACATACTATTACCACTCCTTTTCCCGTCAAAACTTTCCTGTATCCAGTAATTAACCGCCTGTGCCTTGGCCACTCCCCCGTAGTGGGTATGTGCCAGCAACGTCTGAGGCCTTCCTTCCTTCCTTCCTTGGAACTATTTCAAAAACCTGGTGATCTTTAACGCGCACTGGCATCGCACAGCACACGGGCGCCTTTGCGTTTCACCTCCATCGCATCGCTGCCGCTAAGGTCGGGTCCGAATTTGGGTAATACAGATCTGTAGCCTAGCTAGGGCGGGTTTAAACCCGGGTACTCCTGATTAGTAGCCGAGCTAGGGCGCTCGGCTACTGATCATAGGCGGTATTACGGATCGCTCTGAAAAACAGTCTCAGTTGTGAGATCGTGACGTAAAAATGACGACACCGCGAGATGCCGACCGCGGAATCAGCGAATTAGCAGCAAGGTTGCGGTGGCTATTAGCAGGGCTCTGCCCCGGAACCATTTATTCACACGACAATCAAGGGATCGTAGACTATCGTTTTGCTTTAAAGACGCAGTGAATAAAACGAGTAATGTTTTATTTTGCTAAGAAACTGTATTTGAAACTCAACAGCACCAAGGACAATAAGCAGTGTTTTAAGTTCAGCAAATAAGTTTGCTGTTCACAAACTTTTGTTGCCGCGAAGGTATGCTGTCAGCGGTAAAGCGTGAACATGTTAGTCTAAAAATGAACAGAAACGCAATGAAGAAACAAGTAATGTTTTATTTTGGTAATAAACTGTCGAAAACTCAACAACAGGAAGGAAAATTAGAAGCATTCTCAGTTTTGGATTTAAATTTGCTGTAGGGTAACTTCTCTTGCCATGAGGGCGCGCTGGCAGTGGTATAACGTGAACATGGCGGCCTGCAAGGTAACAGCTGATTCTATGGCTTGTTCCTGTTATTTTGCGTGTCGTCTAAAATATAGCTACTTTGGGGATGTCTTAAGTGCGCAGAAAAATCTGATCGAAGGCAGGGACTGCTACGGGCCTGCAGAGATCAACTTAGAAGCAGCGCTGGGCGCCTATCGATGACCGAGTGATGTGTGGCTCTGTTTATTTTCTTTAGAAAACGCCAAAAAACCATGAATCATTACACAGAAGCAACTGCCGACAGACTGGAGCAGACAGGTGCAATTGCTGATAGCGTGCAATCTCGGGGCGGGAAATGAGAGCTGACATGGCCTGCCTCTGTGGCAGCAATCACTCTTCTGCCTCGTAACCAAGTGATGCCGCCTACATCGGGCTAAGCACTTGAAGTTCCGCTCGTATTTTTGTAGCTCAGTTCGGTTGATGTCCAGTTGTTGCGGTAGTTTTTTTTTCATGTGCGAGATGCAAAAATTGTGATGTTTATGCTCCACTTAGTTTGTTTAGAGAGAAAGGAAGCACCTGATTTGATAACTTTGATATTGTCATCGAGGAGAGAACGACCTTGTTCCATTAACTTTATTTGCTGATCTTGTAGCAGACCCAGGGTCAACCAGGAAAGAAGTAGTTTGCGTCGACGATCGCCTGATGCTCATTAAAGGAATCCATGCCCAAGATCACTTCGCGCGATTATTGCCGTAGCACAACGAGGGTCGCTGGATAGGTGTGTCCTTTTGCAGTCACTCGCGCTGTGCATCGTCCTAATGGCGTAATGAACTGGCGCCCTGCGGTGCAAATTTGTGGGCCGTCCAAAGTGGCCTTGACTTTCGTCTGCTGCGCAGCGAATGTTCCATTCATTAACCGAGTATTCGGCTCCTATGTCGACTAGAGCCGCAAGTTTCCGGCCGTCGAGAACTAGTTCTAAGACAGAAATCCTGGCTCTTGTGTTGCCCGTCGTCCTGAGCGTCGGTTAATGGCTTCGTCAGGCATGAGAATGGTGGGTAGAACGTGTCGTCGAAGGTTTTCTCGGTAATGGCGTCTTTTTGAAGGTGGTTCGCATCGTGGTCGAGGTTGTCATTTTATGCGGTGTCAGAGTGTCGGGGGCGGCGTCTTCGTGCGGCATGGTCGTTGGTGGATCTTCGGTGTTTCGCTCGGGAGCAACGTCACCTCAAGATTGCGGTCCTTAGATTCTGCTACGTGGGCTGGGAGACCTTCCTCGTACCGCGGATGCGTAGCTGATGCGTGAAGATGCAAAGCGCGAGGCTGACAGCGACGGTGAGTGCGAAAGGTGGGTTCGGCGAGTACTCCTCCCGACGCAGGTGCTGTCGCGATAGAATAATAATAATAATTGGTTTTGGGGGAAAGTAAATGGTGCAGTATCTGTCTTATATATCGGTGGACACCTGAACCGGGCCTAAGGGAAGAGATAAAGGAGGGAGCGAAAAAAAGAAAGAAGGAGGTGCCGTAGTGGAAGTCTCCGGAATAATTTTGACCACCTGCGGTTCTTTAACGTGCACTGACATCGCACAGCACATGGGCGCCTTATCGTTTTGCCTCCATAAAAACGCAGGCGCCGCGGACGGGTTCGAACCTGGGATCAGTAGCTGATCCCAACCTGGGATCTGGATCAGTAGCTGAGCACATTAACCACTGAGCCACCGCGGCGGGTGCGATAGAAAGAAATGAGAAAAAGCGAGGGCACCTACGCCCTCAGCTGTTGCAATTTATTTTCGACACAATTATACTTGGCACGCAACACAAATGCTCTAGAGACATTGAACTTACAAAAATGTACCGGGCTCGCATTTTTTGTTACCACTCAGATAAAAGCACATTGAAGATAAATTCCAACTGTGCAGCGCATGGGCGCTGCGCTGTTCGCATTTCTATCTATCGCACCTGTGCTAGATTTCTTGCAGACGTTGGCCGAGGCGTGGTCTTAGTGCGTCAACGGCAAATCCACGAAGACCGATGCGTCGGTACAGGCAGTGACGAATAATATGGCCGGTTTCACCGCAATGGAAGTACAACGGTCGGGTTCGGAAGTCTTCCAGGCGTCGCGTTTCCTGGGGCTGGAGCGTCGTTCGTAGGCTGGGCGGGTGGGGGCAGGGAGGCGGCGTTCCCGAACAAGTGGCTCATCTCGGAGAGGACGTAGGGGATGTCGTTTGGGATGCGAAGTGCGTACTGCAGCGGCGTAGGTCTTGGTCTGGGGTTCTGCGGCTGCCGGGTGCCAAGTGACTGTTGCACTTCTTCCCGCAACACATCGATGAGAGTCGCTGCTTGGGGCTGTGTGGACGATGGCAATAATCGGCGTAGCTCCTCGCCGATGATTTCGCGGATAACTTCCCGCAAGTGTCACTGGTGTTGGTTGTGTCCGGACTGATTGCACAGACAGCAAAAGGCCTGTTGTACAGCCGAGCCCGGACGTCGAGGGTCTTCTGGATCGTGCAGGCTTCTTACATGGGTTTCTCGTCTCTTTTGGCGGCTGGCAGTCGAGGATGGCAAAGAATTGTTCTTTTAAGCCGGACATTAAAAACTGAACTTTCTTTTCCGCAGTTGTCTCGGGGCCAGCGCGGCGAAAGAGGCCTTCACCTCTTCGACATAACCACGGACGGGCAATTATGAAAGCTGGACTTGTGACTCGAGGAGTCGTTCGACTCTTTCTTTCCTTACGACACTTGTGAATACCTTCAAGAGTTCCTTCTTGGATAAGTGCTAAGTCGTGAGGGCGACTCGTGGTTTTCGTACCACGTACGCGCTGAGCCCTGCATTGAGAAAAATGCGTTTCCAATTTTTGCCGCATCATCCCACTTCTTGAATAATGCCACGCGCTCAAATTGGTACAACCATTGTTTGTAGTCTTCGCCTAGGACCCACTGAAATTTGGCGGCACCCGCGGTTGTTGCAGTATGATAGGAGTCGACATTTTTGGCGAGGTTGGGGTGCTCGTAGCAGCGTCTTCTCTTTGTCGAGTACGGTCCGGCAGGGTCCCGAACTCAGACTTCTCTCTCTGAAGACGTCTGCTGGCTCGTCGTCCGGTGCGAAGCGCAGGGGGCTGGCGTCCCGACTTGAAGGCGGTGTCCGGAACATGGAAGGCTACCCCGTACCTCTACCAGATGTTAGAAAGTGGGGATTGAAGTCCGGAGGGCAGAAAGGCTGCGAAAATGGTTGTCTAATAATAATAATAATAATAATAATAATAATTGGTTTTGTGGGAAAGGAAATGGCGCAGTATCTGTCTCATATATCTTTGGTCACCTGAACCGCGCCGTAGGGGAAGGGATAAAGGAGGAAGTGAAAGAAGAAAGGAAGAAGAGGTGCCGTAGTTGAGGGCTCCAGAATAATTTCGACCACCTGGGGATCTTTAACGTGCACTGACATCGCACAGCACACGGGCGCCTTAGCGTTTTTCCTCCATAAAAACGCAGCCGCCGTGGTCGGGTTCGAACACGGGAACTCCGGATCAGTTGTCGAGCGCCCTAACCACTGAGCCACCGCGGCGGGTTTGTCTAACCAGAACTCTTTATTTGGGATGACTTGGGCCAACATTGGACTGAATCACTCGGCGGCGGCATAGCGGCAAGCGTGCTCGGCGGTCGTCGAACAGAGTGCCCGCCGCTTTTGGCTGTGCTGAATTTAATGCTGATAGCTACCTTAAGAGATAAAGCGTGCAAAGTTACTAGAACATTCTGGAACAATGTAGAATCAACTGTGCCTGGATGCGATCAATGGAGATGAATCTGGTCGCGTCTTCGATCGGAAACACAGCCGTAAAGCGGCGTGCCGTCAGCTCTGAAGAATGAAGAAACACTGCAAAGATTCGCGGCCATATAGACCGTCGGCATTCTTTGTGTTATTGGCGTCAGCTTTGGCGACGCCCTAGACTCTGATGATTTTTAGGAAAGGAAGGCGCATAAACGGCTCCCTGATGCAGTGGACGCCTCAATCACGCTTTGAGGTACGTGGCGGTGGGGAGAGAGCGATGTGGGATGCATGCATTAAGTGACAATGTTCTGTCAGAAACGAGCCACTGTAGCACTAAGACGCCGCGTTCATTGGGTTACCAACCTCTCGCGATCAACCATTAATCTAACCGCCACCTGGCAGGGTAAGCGCGTTGCCTATCCAATGTGCGGAATCCACTCAACGCTAGATGCCAAGCCGCGTCTACACACCCAATACACCACAGCTTTCGCTCTGTAACCAGGTTAAGCACTAGTTGAACCACAGGTAATTTCTTTCGCTCCCAAGTTCCCTGTCTGCGCGGTCGAGGTGTCCACCAAGAAGTGAGACAGTTACCGCGTATTTCCTTTCTTCAAAACCAATTTCCACGCAGACACGTTAAGGGACAATCCCATTTCATGATGGATTGTAGTTGTCTGCTTTCCTTAAATTGTCCAACGGGCAAGGGGTCACGCCGAACTAGCGATGGGGTTCTGTGGAGCCCTTGGCAACGCTGGTACGCGCTGCCGCGTCCCGCGCTCTTAAATGACGAAGCTTAAGGCTCCCCCAAGTTTAAAGCGAAAGCTTTACTGGCAGCGAACTTGCGATATCGCCGTGGAGGTACACAGAGGAGACACATGACGCCACAACGTGCGTCTCGCCACGGATATTTCGCTGTCTCTCGCTCCCTTAGTCTCTACTGCGCGTGCACCACTAGTAGCACCGAGCCACAGGTGTTCCGCCGCTGCGGAACGCCGCGCCTTTCCTCAAAATCTAACTTTCAATTTACAGTTTTCGCTTTCTTCTTTCACTCTCTCGGCTGTCCACCGAGATATGTGAAACGGTTACTGTGCCATTTCCATTACTCAAAAACCAAACATAACAAGTGAGCCTTACCCGCCGCGGTGGCTCAGTGGTTAGGGCGCTCGACTACTGATCCGGACCTCCCGGGTTCGAACCCGACCGCGGTGGCTGCGTTTTTATGGAGGAAAAACGCTAAGGCGCCCGTGTGCTGTGCGACGTCAGCACACGTTAAAGATCCCCAGGTGGCCGAAATTATTCCGGAGCCCTCCACTACGGCACCTAATCCTTTCTTCTTTCACTCCCTCCTTTATCCCTTCCCTTAAGGCGCGGTTCAGGTGTCCAACGATATATGAGACAGATACTGCGTCATTTCCTTTCCCCAAAAACTAATTATTATTATTATTATTATTATTATTATTATTATTATTATTATTATTATTATTATTATTAATATTATTATTATTATTATTATAAAGTGAGCCGACGGCGTTCATAGAGCTTATTGGCGTCGACATCTCTGCAAAGGCAGTTCATTTTGACGAAAGAAAAGGCGCACAACCGACTCCGTGGATCAGTGGAGACTTCAATCTGACTATAATGTACGTGGCGCTGGTGTGCAACTGCAAAATCCAGCTTTGATTGCTTTCCGCACACTGAATAGGCAGTGCGACCTCCCTGGCACCCTAGGAGGTGGCATGCAGTTTTTTTTAAATCATGTTTGTTTCCTCAGGGCATAAAAACTATGAAGTGTGAGATTAGTAAGATGCTTAAATAAATGAAGAAAGGTGGGCTGATCTGATGAAATCAAGAAGTGAACGATGATGTGGACCCTGTGTCCAGGCTATATAGGAATCCGGATTGTCCGGTGAGAGACCCACCGCCGCCAGGCGCCGAATTCTCGTCGGCTTCAGCGCCGGGCAGTCCCACAACAGGTGGTGGATATCCGCCTCACAGTCTCTGATCTTGAAGACTGGACATCCGGGGCGGGGATAGAAATCTGTGAAATGCGGCCACTTGCGTGTCACAGCTGGAGTTAGGGCAAGCCCGACCCGTATCCTCCGAAGCACAACCACCTCTGCACGGGTAAGACCACGGGGGAGGTTTACCGCACACGGAGGAATTAGAGCACATGTGCGGCGCCGGAGGTGTTCCTTTCTTGTTAAAAGGAGGGTGGTATCATCAAGAGGTATGACTAGAGGCTAGGACGAGATTGGGTTCGAAAGGTGGGTCGCAGAATCTGCGCGGCTTTGTGCGCTCAGGACGTCACGCGGGACCCACTCAATACAGATTTGCAGCGGGATGCGTGCCGCTAGACGATGTATGTCTTGGAAGGTTTCTGGGGTGCGACTGACTCGTCGTTGTAGGCGTGTGACATGAAGGGCGTCGGTGCGAATGACAATGCGAGCCGTGGGTAGCATGGGAATGGCGGCCACAGAGCAAAGTGCCTCTTGAACCGCAAGCATCTCCGCACAGAAGGAGGAAGGAGGATCTGAGAGGCGAAAGGACGTTTTTTTCAGAGCAGGCTTGCAAGAACAGTAAACTGCCGTTGTTGTTTCGCAGGCCTGGATGTTTGCGTCAACGTACATAACGATTGGCATGCAATGGTTCATCGTGAGAGATTGACCACCAAATGAACTCTGCGGCCTAGTTATTGCAGCAGTGCCGCATATGAGCCACAACGCTGTCAGCGCTAATGCGTTCCGGCCACATCTCTCTCTCACCACCGCCACTTGTATTATTTTTATGTTTACTTTTTGTTTTGAATTTTTTTTTTACTTTTTTTATAATTCATACACGTTGCTTATTCAACGTTTGCATTTTTGTTTTCTTAGCACTCAACTTATGATTGAGAGTTCGTGCGGACAGCTTCGGTCTACTGCTTCTGTCTACAACTTCGTCTACAACTTCCGTCAACAATTTACAACCACGCCACTCATGAGTACAGTGAACTAAAATACCGGTATTCTAGTGAACTATACTCATGAGCCAAGAAAGGCTTTCGCCTTCAAATCACCCCACTCATCCGAAACGGTCTATGATGGTTACAATATACAAGGAGGATACTTTTCATACTGGCTTAAATGTAGTGATATCTCTTGCCTCATTCGTGGGTTGAAAGTAGTAATCTAGCGCAACCAGTGGAGTGGAAGGCGTCGTTGAGCCTTAAAGGAAAGCAACTCCTATACATCCGCGTAATGTTCATGTAAATCCGCGCAAAGAACTCGTGTGCTAATGATCGCTCTTTATCGGAACGTTAAAGCTCCAAGATGAATCAACTGGCTCCTTTGGCAATCCACAAGCATCAGCACCTTCTACTTATCTGATGAGCGCAGACAGTTCGAAGCTTTAAACGTTTTAAGAATCTACTTTTTGTGAGGTCTCCTGAGAGATATATTACATGTGCGATACCTTGGCAGTAGTGTGCGCAGATGCGCATTTATGGTGTGTGGTCTTTGGTCTTATGGGGCATTACAGCTTGTGTGCGTGGGCGCAGACATTTGACCTGCCTCTGCTTGAGAGGCGCTACCTGGCTCAGTCGGTCGTGCTGGGTGCCTTCTGGTACCTTTGCCACATTGTTAAACCACCCCTGCGCGTCATGAGGCGGGTGCGGACTACAGTTTTTATTGCGAAGCAATGCTACTTTAGGTCGCACTTCAGCCCGTTCCGTGGCGCGGCGGTGGTAGGCACCATTGACCTTTAGCGTGACCTCACTGCGTGACGTCACACCACGTGACCTAGAGTGACGTCACACCAGCTGTGTAAAAACGGGGCCCCATCTCACGCCGTCGCGAGGCGAGGCGGTAGCCACGAACGGCGGCCTAACTCCCGCTCCTCTCACCAGGGGCGCTACGGTCAGAGTGACGTCACACCAGCTGTATAAAACAGCTCCGCTCCTCTCGCCAAGGCAGTCATACAGCCAGATGTTACGATGGTGCCTACGAACAAGGCAGCTCGGCAGAATGCAAAGAGGAAGCATCAGCGAGCTACGGAGACGGAAGAAGAACGACTTTCTAAGCGGCGTGCCCAGTATGCAGCAAAGCGACAGCGTGCAACCTCCTCTGTGGATACAGCAGAAGCAAAGGAAGAAATTATGCCCGACAGTGAGTCTCCTTTTACTAGTTTAGAACGCGACTAAACGGCAGAGGCGTGTCCAAGAAACCCCGGAACAGCGGCAGCAGCGGCTCGAGAAGGAACGTGCGTTTCGAGAGAAGGAAAACGAAAAGCGAAGAAAACAGCGTTATCTATTTACTGGTGGTTGCTTCGCAATCACCAGGCTTAACCAAGCTAAGCCACGGCCGTTTTTTTCTTTCTTTTTGGTCAGGCGGAACCGAGCTTGTGGCTCGTGCTGTTCTTGGACAACGACGGGAGAGAGGCGGTTTTGCCTTTTCAACTTTGTCCATCACTTCCACTTTGTTAGCTTTGAAGTGCATTTTGCGTATCCTGCTGGGGGACGCGTCTCCGGCGCGAACCCTAGCGCGGTAGTTCTGGGCCCTATTTTGCGCTTTTTGAATCTCTCGGCCCCTGTTAATCATGGACCTCAAACAAAGCAGCCTACCGCTTTCTATGCTACGTATCTGGCCTTTTTCAGACATGTAAGCGTAGTAGCACCTGATGTCAACATCGCTGCAGACCGTGTGGTGGACATTATGGGCTCGCTGTTCTTGCCTGTTGTGCCGGCGGCTCGGCGCTCACTGATGCGCCGCGTTCAATGGGCGCGCATAGCGTCGACGTCTCTCCCAGGCCAGCTACGCGACTTTGTTTGGAAACTTGGTTGGGCAGTGCAGCCTACTTGTGATCAGCAAGGGCGTTTGGGTGTTTTGCGCTCCAGTACCTGTCCGAACTGCCCGTTTCCGGAATCTAACAGATCTCACTTTCATCAGGATTGAGGGAACCTCACGAGGAGCCCGATGGCGGAACACAGGCGACGATTACGGTAGCGACCATTACTTCATCGAAGTTGTCGTCCCACTCATCGATCTCAAGAGTATCCCCACTACCCGAAAACATCGTATTACAGACTGGAACGAGTTTCGCCAGTGTCTCCCGGAGGAACGCATGGATAAAGACGACATCGAGAAGTGGGCAAAGCCGTCGTACAGGCTACTTCAGCTTCAACTCAGGAGATTGAGACGGAAGACAGTATCGATCAGTTGGATAGTCGACTTGCTCACCTACTTGAAGCAAAGCGGCCCATTAAAGAGCGCTGGAAAACACAAGCCACAAACAGACGTCTCTGTAAGAAGATTGCGATTCTCAACCAGCAGATCGAGGCACACTGCAAGGTGTTATGCACTCAGCAATGGCACGAAGTGTGTAGCGAGGCCGATGGGCAACTACACAAGGGCAGAACGTGGGGTATGCTCAGGCACTTACTCGACGAGACTAAGACAAAGAGCTATCACCACAACACTCTTGCCCGAACTCTACACAGAGCCATCATGGAACTGGGAGAACGGGAAGTTGACAAGCGCTTGGACGCAAAGTATCTACCAGTGTCCCCCCAGACCGGCACCCGGAATACGCCGGAACGGACAACGGTGTGCTATACCGTGACATTGAAGTTTGGGAAGTACGAGCAGCCCTGCAAGGCTTCAACTAGACGTCGGCGGCGGGCCCTGACCGCGTAATGAACAAGACCCTTAAGAATCTTAACGATCACACCATCGAAGCACTCACGCATTACTACAACAAGTGCTGGAAAAAGGGTCGACTCCCAAGCCAATGGAAGACGGCTAAGACTATCTTAATTCCGAAGCCAGGCAAGCGACCCAGCATAGAGCAACTCCGAGCGATCTCGCTCACTTCATGTGTGGGAAAAGTCGTGGAGCACGTTCTAATGAATCACTGGCAACGTTATCTAGAAGACGCCGAATTCTACCCCAACTCTATCATCGGGTTCCGGGAGAAGATGAGTACACAAGATGCAATGCTCCTTCTCAAACACGAATTCATCGACGGCGTAACGAACACCTGAGACAACAAGGCGATACTGGGCTTCAATCTCCAGAGCACCTTTGACAAAGTGCGACACTGCGATTCTAGCACAAGTGTCCAAGTTGAACATGGGGAAACGAACGTACGACTACATCCGTGACTTTCTCACGGGTCGCTACGCGCAGATATGCGCTGGCAATCTACAACTACCAGAGAAGCAGCTCGGCAGTGTGGGCACTCCACAAGGCTCAGTGATATCCCCATTGCTTTTCAACATAGTCATGATTGGTGTCGCCAACCGCCTCGAACAGTGGAGGGCGCCCGTCATACCATCTACGCCGATGACGTTACCCTGTGGATAACGGGCGGTAGCGACGGCCACATCGAAGATACACTCGAGGAAGCAGTGAATGTTATTGAAGACCAACTCGACAGGACGGACCTCATCTGTTCCCCTTCGAAATCAGAAGTTCTCATCATTCCAGCTAAGGGTCGACGGGAAACACAGTCAACGACTACCATCACAGTGTGCACGGCGGGAGGGCAAGTGATTCCCGAGGTCGACAAGATACGTGTCAAGATACGGTGGAGCGCAACCGCGTCAACAACGGGGTAACGCTCAACAAGTTAGGGACGAAGGCTGCTGCAGCGGTACATCTCATCCGTCGTATCTCCTTACGTCATGCAGGAATGAAAGAGGAAAGTCTCACCCGCCTGGTAGAGTCATTCGCCATCAGCCATATCGCATACGTGGCTGCCTTCCATAACTGGCGGCAGTCCGAGCGGAAGAATGTGGACGCCATCATCCGCAATACATACAAGACGGCTTTGGGATTTCTGCAGAGCACAAGTACTGAAAAACTCCTGGCCCTTGGTGTCCACAACACCTTGGACAAAATTGCTGAAGCCCAACGAATCGATCAGATAGAACGCCTATTCGGTACGCGGACGGGTCGTCATATTCTTCGATACCTGGGTCTACTATACACAGAAGACAAGCGGCAGCCCAAAGATCGAATACCGGATGACGTTCGCAGCCGTCTGGTTGTCTGCCCTTTCCCCCGGTATATTTACCCCGAGCACAACCACGAGCGGAGGTTGGCTAGAGCGAAAGCATTGATCGGTATTCATGCCAACGACATGGTGCCGTGTACGTAGACGCGGCCGAACATCAGGACCAACCCGGTACCTTCGTGGCTGCAGTAGTTGCGGCTGCGACGGGCAATACTAAGTCTGCTGCGAGCTTCCGGTCCAGCAGAGCACATCAGGCAGAAGAGGTGGCGATCGCCCTGGCCATCGCGGACCCCAAGTGTACTAAGGCGTTAAGTGACTCTCGGACAGCAGTGATGAACTATGCTCGGAACAATGTGTGCAGCATTGCGGCGCGTGTCCTTCGCGGGCGTGATGGCGCAGTGTCGATCAAGTGGCTCCCGGCCCATATGGGTCCCAGCGTTTCGTGTAAAGGAAACGCACACCACAACGAGACGACCAACGCTGTCGCGCGAGGACTGGCGAACCGCGCGGCAGCTACGACTGCCGGACCCTCGGAGTGGCAGCCCTTCGATATCAGCAAGGACCCCATGACCACCTATAACGACGCTGTGAAATGGTATCATTTACGAAGGAGGACTATGCCGCCCCTCCACACCCGGGTCTCACCTGGTCGGAGGCAGTGATCTACAGACAATTAAAGACCTGCTCGTTACTGACTCCAGTGCTTGCTAAGCATATATGCCCAGAGGTGTATAAAAGTAACGTGTGCAGATTATGCGCGAAGGAGCGGGCCACTGCGGCCCACATCCTGTGGAACTGTGAACTTTATCCGTGTGAGGCCAGTGCGATGACAATGATCTCGCTGCAGTTTGAAGCTGCAGCGCGGAGTGGAGACTACGACACCCAACTTCAGGCCGTCCAGCAGGTCGCGGCGGCCCTCGACAGACAGCGGCTGGGGAACTCAGCGGGGGAGGGAGCAAGCCTTACGCTACCCTCGGGTAGTACCCGGATGCAGTCTTAAAGGCGCTGTCGTGACGACGTCCAGGCCGCGTCGCGGTAACTCGGCACCCGTGTTAGGGTAGCCATACCGACTGCAGGCTCACAATAAATTTGATTCTCTCTCTCTCTCTCTCAACCGCAACCCTATACTCACCTGCGTGGTAGCGTGTGTCTTTTGGCGCGCGGTTCATGCGCGATTCCGTGGACAAAGCATTTCGAGCTTTGTCTCCCGCGGCCGCTTCCCCAGGGGCTGTTTTTCTCGCCTGTTAATTGATGCGGGTCTTTTTAGTTTATGGCGCAATCGATTCACCGCGGTTGCTGGTGGCTTTCGACGCCGCGCAGTGTGGCCAATACTTGGCTGTCTTCGAAGGGAGCTGAAGAATTTCTTGTCAGAAGAAATCTTTTTCTAGAGAGAGGAAGAGTTGCTCCGGCAGTGGTCGTGCCCATTTATTTCTGTTAACAACGATAGTCTTGTTCTGGTCTTTAGACCAAACTGGCGCTAAGGTCTTTTTTGTGTAAGATTAGTGCTGTTTAACTCTTCTGTGAATAGGTACTCTATCCCGTATTAAATCTCTCACAAGCAATTCTTGTTAGTTGCTCAAAGGTGCTTATGGTATCTCTTCAATTGGCTCATCTTATATGATTAGCGTCTTATCTACTTGTGAATGTCAATGTACCCGGTAACCTTAGCATGTGTACATATATAAATAAATTTTTTCCAATCATCACACAGTATAAGTGAACAAGACGTCCATTCACATTTATTCTGTGTATGTATTAACCTAAACGCATTTTATACACTTTTGCTGTCAATCACAGTATATGTATTCATTCCTATTATGAATCCGCTGTGTATACTTTCACGTTTATCACTGCTCTCTTCAATGCGCTCTATGTATATAATTTCATGACTTCCGACTAGCATATAAATAGAGGCCCATTCTGAGTTGTGCGATTTCCTCGTGTTGTTTGGTGTGACGGGTACATACTGTTCAATTATCACTGTTCTGTACTTTCGTCTTTCTGGTATGTCGTTGCTGCTCGTTCCCGTTGTCAACGTCAACTAAACTTTTTATAACCACTTCTGGCAAGCGCTTTAATGCTGGCAGACAGGAGCGGGTGGTGCATTCGACTGGCGCCAAACTATAAGCTTACCGGCTTGTCGCATTAATCAGAAAAAGGTGATTGGCGTTATCGGCCGAGAAGTCTGGAGTGGCAGGCCCATATTGACGTTTCACAGCGACTGTCCGGTTGGCAGTCTCAGGGGCCCATTTTTGCTGACATGCATGCTTGGCCTTCGCTTGCGGTCTTTCGTTCTACTGCGATCCCGGTACACTTCAGGGACTCCAGAATCCGCTTGCACGAAGCAAATAGTCAAGTTCCCAGTGCTGTCTCATTCAGTCTAAACTTTCCGTTGGTTCTATGAAAAGGAAAGGTACATAACTGCCTCAGTTTGTTGCTGGAAACCTTCGCCAACCCTCCGCGGTAGCTCAGTGCTTAAGGCGCTGGGCTGCTGATGCGGAGTACGCGAGTGCGAACCCGATCGCGGCGCCCACGTTTCAATTGAGGCAAAACGCAAAGGCGCCCGTGTGCTCTGCGATGTCAGCGCACGTTAAAGGTCACAAGGTGGTCGAAATTATTCCAGAGCCCTCCATTACGGCAACTCTTTCTTCGCTCAGTTCCTCTTTATCCCTTCCCTAACGGTGGTGTTCAGGTGTCCGCCGAGATTCGAGACAAATTATGCGCCATTTTTTGCCCCCCCCCCCCTCCCCCTCTTCCCCCCGATAAATATAACAATATCCGCGCCACCTCACAGCGCAATTGTGTCCACTGCAATTGCGCTTTGTGCCCTGTAAGGGCAGGCGTCTATGGGTTGCCTCCTGCGATGATTGGGGGTTTGCCCCCCATCAGTATTCGGCAATAAATGTTTCCACCACAACCACCATTCGTTGCCACCGTATGATAGCTCTGTGAGCGGTAATCAAAGTTGTCCCCAGTAGGATAAGAAATGCTTGAAAGACTTTTTGAAAGTTAGAGTACAAAAAAAAACCAACAGAAAACGAACAGAAGCGGTAGTTAGGGACTGCATGAAATAAGAAACTGGTTTGGCCGCCATGTGTGCCATGCATATCAAGCCCATATTTATGGGAGAGTCAGAAGGCTTCGCGACAACTGCTAGCACCAGTGGCACCGAAAGAAGTCATGGAGACTTTTACCGATACCAGACATCGTAATGGTCGGCCGAACAATAAAAACTTGACTGTTGAGATATTATTTGAACAATCAATGTCCCTTCTCTTCCTTTCCATGACATGATGGAAAAGCATCATAGAGTGTACGGGATGACAGATGTCACTGCTCAAGAGGGCACCAGTACGCGCAAAGAACATCAGACAATCGCATCAGCGTTGGCCTTATTGTTTTATGGTCCTCCTTTGGCCTTGTGGCATATTGTTCTGAATTAAAAATAACTTATTACGAGCCAACTAGCCGAAACCAAGCCATGAGATATAATAACCGTCATTTAGCTCCCTACAGAGGGTTCCAGCCGAGGCACCTGACAAGAGGGCGGCAACTGAAACAACTTTAACAAAGATTGTGGTGAAGTAATAAAAAATGCGCTAAAGCAACAAGCCAGTGAAAATGCCTTATGACAAGAAATATCAGGCATTTTGTTCTTTTGCAAGGTGACGGGAACAAGGATGCTTTCTGTCATAGGACAAAGAAACGCACGAATGACGAAAAGTACCGAGAAAAGAAAAGCATTATGTAACTAGTCCAGCTGACGGAGGGCTAAGTACGAGCGATATTTCATAAGCTATAGTTTTTATTAGCGATAAGTTTATTGTGCCACACGAAAGGGCAGGTTGTTGCATTTGACGCTTAAACTGTGCGATAGCAATAAGAAAAAGTTAAAAGTTTAGTTTTGACAAGAAAAGAAATATCTCAGAATCGCCATGTGTATTTCTGTGCAGCTTTGTTTTGTTCTACACTTAAGACCCTTTAGGCAAAAAAATCAACTAGCTCAGAACTTTCGACAGAGATTAGGTGCGATTATCAGTACTCGATGACAGTATCTAAGACCGCGCCCTGTCTACAGAGGAGCAATGAAAAAATATATTCGGAACATTGATTATCACTCTACATTATAATATATTAATAAAACGCAATCTTCGAATTTCGCACGAAAAGTGTTGTCACTGTGGAAAATACCTGGCGACCGAGTCCGTTTCAAGGCCGGATAGCCTTTGCGCCGCACATCACCATAGCCTAAAATCTCTTGAAGCTAAGAGCAACAATTGTCTCTAACCCTAAAATTTGGAATAACGCGCATTGCTGTGCGGTTTTGTGGAGCTCCGTTAGGTTGCGGAAAACTTCCTTTTGGGTGCTATTTCGTTTTCTGAATGATGCAAGTTCGTGCTCTCTAGAGTTTTATCGAAAGCGATCGCGGGTCAGCAGAAATGCAGGAGAATAATGCAAAGCTGGTAGTCATCGATCGCCTCTCAGGTAAGTCTGTTCGCTCGTGATGGCCGATTTTATTAAGTCCGAGTGCAGTTCCTAACTAATTTTTGGTTTGCTGGCATTTAGTTCATGCTTGCAGTTGCCGTCAACAACTGACTTAATTTTTGCGTTGTCATCGGGCGGGTCGGGTGGTCGTGAGACGCCGGCAATCTTCAAAATGCCTTTCCAAGAGGATGTCTTGGACGTCGCGGGCGTGCAACGTGCTGCTCCTGCGGCCAGGGTTGAGTTCCGTCTGTACACATGACATGATGCATTTTTCTGGGGAGCGCCATGAATTCTTGATAATGCCACTGTTGTGCAACATTAAAGCAGCTGCGCTAGAAATTCCAGGCGCTATATTAACGCTGCAGAATCCTTTGCTCCTTGAAACTTTCCATCCAAGTGTTACACGTCGCATATCATTATACACTTTCATTCAGACCTGCCCAACGACGAACTACAGCCTTGGTTTTTAGCCAAATATTAGGGCAGAACGCATTGATGTCTGTGCTCGAAGCATACATTCAACTATACACAGTCGGGCTAAAGGAGAGAACGCGCAAACGTTTGTTTCTGAATTCTGCCATGGCAAAGGGGCTGACTACGCTGTCTTTCCGTAAAGTGTAAAATGCAAAGTATAAAGGCTTGACGGTTTAGCTGACGCTGGCCGAACTGAGAGCGTGCGTGCGTTCTCCTTCCACATGAACGGCGGTGGAGCCATGGGGCAGTGGCGAAACCACCGGGGTGCGGCGGGAGGAAGAAACAGACCCCATTGCGATGGCCTTAAAAGAATACGCGCGCTCCCCTCGGGACCGGCAGTGGTGGGAGGGGAGAGGTTAAATGCGAACTTGCTTTGCACATGCGCCGTCGCGCCTCCGATACAGCTATAGCGAGCCTCAATCTTTGAGGCGGCCACTGCTTGCTCTCTCGACGCTTGGTGCGCTACAGTTGAACCGGTCTTTTAACCGGTCTCGACTCGCTAAAATCGAGTTCATGTAGACACGCACTGGTCAAGTTGGATTGACCATGCTTAGCCCGACCACCGAATCGACTCGACACTATGGGGTTCATGTAAACAGGGCTAACGGCGTAGACTGATTGTCATGACGTAGCAGTTAACTCCCTTTCATTGAGGCACTTGTCAATCAACTGAGATTTCACGCTATTCTCGTGGACAACTATCTATGGCAGTGCCACAGACCACATTTAGGGGAGACAGGACCGTACCTTGCTTTTCATGCTCAGCCTCTGCTGCACTGCAACTGCGACATCATGAGAACCGGTCGAAGCCAACGTTCGCCTCTGGCTCCAAACTAGTGAAAAAAAAAGTGTCGGATCGGCATCGAAACATCGGTTCTCCAATTAACATTTGCTCGAGTGTCGCTCTTTTCTCTCTAATTCTCCTCCTGACCAGGCATATCTCTGCCAAAATGTTCGCATTATCAGTGCAGGTGCTGTCCACAGTACGCGGGTAAGAGTGGGTGCACCCTGTGTGCAGAAAGGAGCTCGCCGGTTTCCGAGCCCCTGCTCCAGAATAGACATCACCGTTGTGTAAACAACGTGATGTCAAAGGTTCATGGCCTGGCTGGCAAAATCATCCAGTTTTGCTTCTGAACCGGTTTCGCATGCGTCAAGCGTTCCCCAACCATCTTTTTTTCCCCCCACTTAGAGCCGCCTCTGTATGCGCCACACCTATTCGCACCTCTTGAACTACGCTGCCAAAAGTCGCTTATTTGAATCATAAAAAGGCTCTCAAGGTGCGGTATATAAAAACGGAGCGATAAAAGAAACATAGCGAAGCAGGGCGCATAATGACCTTCCCGGAAACCATGGTATTTATGGAATTTTTTGCTCGCGAACCCATGACTTAATGTCAATTCAGGTGTGCTGCTGTTTTTAGGTACTGAAACAGCATACGCGGTTGGCGTGGTCAGCGCACGTCTTTTCTCTCATTAAATTGCAATTTTTATTATTTTTCTAAAATAAACCACTAATAGTAACTTTGGCCAGAACAGATGGAACTCGCTTCTGCAGTGACAAAATTTGCGTTCAAAGTGACCGCGAATAGCAAGAGGACGTTCTCACTGACTTTACAAATCACACATCTCACCCTTTCACCCAACTTTGACTTGTTCCGTTGTGAAGTTATAAGAAGTGAAGGAGGCATGAAATGAAGTATTTCAGCAGTAATTTAACCGAATATTTTCAGGAGGTGGTGACAATACCATGAAAAAACAGACGAGCACGTTAACGTGGAAAAAAGTCGTTACTGAAGTGGCCATCGCCCATAAATCAACTGAAGAATTCGGCGACGCCGATAGCAACAAACGTGCTCGGTGATCATCAAAGAGGAACCTTTGATATAAGGCGCTAAAAGCAACTACAACCAAGATCGATTTCGAAATAGTTGCAGCTGGCTGCAATCCTTCCAGATAACGCTGATCGCATGTCGCGTAACAAAGTGACATACCCGCGCGCTAACGGTTTTGAACTCGAACAAACAAGCAGTACAACAGTTTCGCGGCATTACTTCTCTCTCAAAGAATCATCGGTTTGATACTTTAGGGAAAAGTATGGTCAACAAAAGGAAAGGCAATGCAAACTAATCTCTGGGAGTCGAATAATCTTTTCACTGAGGCCGCGTCGTCGAATCAGCGCCCACGGCTCACACACGGTCGCCAAGCTTGTATTCCGTGCGGCGGCGGCGGAACAGACGGAATACCAAATAGCCGGCGGATTACGCACCGGCCTCAAGCGAGAAAGCGCGGTCAGCTTCGTCACGGATTCAAGATATGAAGTTCCGAAGGGGAGGTGTGTCCAGGTTGTGTCAAGAGATGAATCACTTACCTGCTCTGCCTAGGCGCTACCAGCATTGCTCTTAGCTACGGCCCTACCATTGTAAATGAACTTTCGCAGAGAAGATGCAAGGGAGCTACGAGATCCGAACCGGAAAAAATACTTTATGTGAAGGCATATATAATTGTGGGTTACTGAAAACGGTACATTCTAGCAGACCAAAGCCCTTCAGTGGGGTTTATTCTTTTGTGCTTGTCTCCCAGCTTTGGCAACATATACACAGAAAGTCCGAGGCCCTACTTTTTCTTCGCGGAAGAACGAACACTTTCGTGTCGTGGTAAAGAAGGTGTCGTGGTGGAATTCACACACCTGGAGGGGAAATAGAATTTACCGCCCTTTTTTGTGGTATTTAAATGCTGCCATCTGTCGACAGAAGAAGTTCAAATCTGAGTTGCCGTGTAGCTGTTGAGCCCTCTTAAGCGACGCCAGAACGAGTAACGTCATGGCTACGTCATGACATTTCTCTACCAATCATGGTTTTCCAGTCACGACGGCGTCTACACAGACACCACTGTTTCCACTTTTTGACGCTATCGCGTTACAATGATGCACGCATTAAGTAGCTTGTGGCAAGAGCCTTCCGCGCCTCTTCGAAAGATGGCCGCACAAGACGGAAACAACAGCTATTCCAGGATATTCATCAACATATTAGGTGACCTTCATCAGAGCACGCTGCTGAACGAGTTGGTTAATTATGACTAAAATCAACTTAGTGCATTAGGAAGACAAGACAAAGACGGACAGAAAGCGCATGCGATTGTTCTTGTCCGTTTGTGTTAGTTTTTTCTTTTCACTGCGATAAATTTTTTAACCCATAATAAACTATAAAACAGCTATTCGCCAAGAAGCAGGCGGTACTGAACTGCGTTTCTCGTACAGTGTGCCATTCTCTTAGCACATGTGAGTGTTCTTGACCATCTGTCTTCCTGCTGTCTTTTTGTTGGGCTTCATAAGTTGTTTTTAACTAAGTAGCTTTCACTCCCTTTCCTGCCGCCTTGTCGCCAGTTCATACATATAGAAGGTTCCTCAAGTCATACAACAGGAAACTGTGGTTAGCGTGTTTCTACTTCGGCGGTATTATGAATTTCTACCACATCAGACGCGTCGACTTACCCGTGTTTAAGAGCGGGCTTTGCGAGAATTCCGTGAATCTTATGTTGTTATTTTTTTCTCACAGGAGACGAAGAGGGCGTAGACCGCATTCTTGGCCAAAACGGATGGGGGCCAGTAGTAACAGCACTTCTTTAACTCTTTGCTTACACAGGGAAAAAGTTTTTTTTAAGGATCACCTTATTATTTTGATCGAGGATATAGCAGGTTACTTACGTTAACGAGCACATATCAGAATAAAAATAAACGTAATTATTATGTCGTACTAGGGAGCACATAATATACAAATATTGAGCTGCATAGTGAAAGTTTAGTTCCTAATGCCGACTTTGGTTGAAACTGTGCTAAATATATGCGACATTAAGCTTGTAACGCGAAAAGGAAAATATTGCAGAAATTGTGAAAAATATAAAGGATTTTTTGTTTTATTGCATAAAACGCCCGAAAGTTTCAAATCTGTGAATGACAAATACCTCGAAGTAAACAAAAAAATGTCTGCTGTATCATAGAAAGCTGCTATCTTTTTGCTATGTAACAAAATGTGTTGCGGCAAATATTCTACAAAGTACAGCACATTTACTAACATCAATGTCATTCGGAATGATGGACATTAAGAGAGTAAATGCTTAATTGTAATCTCCGAGAAAAATTTTAAATAGAAAACAATCTTGTGAAGGTTAAAGAAAAACTGAGAAGGAAATGTCAATAATGAAAAAATAATATTTTAGTGTGTCTTGAGCAGAGAATTGTTTCGAATGCAAGTTACTGAAGGCTACGCATAAAAAAAGATTCGCACGCCGATAATGTACTCACATACAGCAGCAAACCTTCACAACCTAAAACTCACGTGTCACTGCGAGAAAGAACTCCTCAGTGCTAAAACACGCGTACAGAGATCCAGCAAGTAGAGAAGAGGAGTAAAGTGCCTTGTGGACATTGATCTGGGACGAAAGATACCAGAAGACCGACTGGCATTACTACAGTAGAGATGCCGACATAGGACCACGAAGGCATTCTTGAAAATGAGCAAGGCAGCGGACTATGCGCCTCTGCATTTTCAGCCATATTTATAGATCCCTGAATTTAGTTCAATGGTTTTTTGCTATAAATGAGCATCGAGACAAACGTAATCGTAAGATGTGAAGTCTTAAAACCGTTGTTGAGAAAAAAAAAGGGTCCGGTAACGTGGTTGAAAGGGGCTCTGAAACACCTTCCGATGAGAGTACATCAACTCCGTCGCTCGAATCTACGTATACATGTTGTGAGATGGCGATTGTTGAGATTCTTTCAGGCGTCAGGCAGCCACCACGGCCTCGGCGAATAAACCGCGTAGCTCCGGCGGGTCAGGAACCTCTCTCCCGGATGTGGGGCCGGGGGAGGAGCGCCGAGTTTCCAATGTGCAAAAAGTGACGACAGGAGAGGGATATGTGCCAAGACGCTGAAATTAAAATTTTGACCTCAGATAATTCAGTTTATACAAAGCGGATTAAAAATCTCTTTCTGGACAATATTCGTGAAGCGGCGTACTTTCACATCCCAAGCATACTGCAACTTTATTAGAGCCCCTTTTTAGAGCCCCTTTAATCTCTTCAGTGGTTTGGCTTCACCGCACAGGAGCCACTGATTTCTCCGCACAGTGCCTCGCAGAAAGGATTGAGCGGGTTCTCTTTTTTGGGGGGTGGGGGAAAGAATGGCTTTATTTGTAGAGATGACACTAAGTCTTATTGGCTACATATTGCAGACAATTGGTAAATTGGGGTCATGGTGCCGCGAACTTTCCTATTACATCTTAAGTGGCATAAAAAGAAATCACTTCGCAGGCCACAGGCAGAAAACAATGTTTTAGCAGTTGATGTTTGTGGCTACCTTTATTAGTTTTGTACGGTATAAAATAAAATAAGACTATGTGACATCGTCGCGACGCTTACTGCTAGTATCACCATTAAAATATTTCCGTGCAAAAAGGTAGGGACTTGGGCTTGTTAGTTTTTTACCTTAAACCCCCAAAGAATGTGCGCTAATTCAGGTTCGACGATATCTCGTATGTCTGGTGATATCGCGCGAATGCAGCGTGCATATAGAGATGTGTTTCTTCACAATACAGTTGTTAAAAGTTGGCGGTGTGTGTGTGTGTGTGTGTGCCCTCTCGTTCTGCGCCCTTTCCTTGTGCTGCGCTACGACGGTGGCTTTAAGAGAGTTTATTTGCCACAGGGATCAACTGTGATGGAGTTCGGCATGTTTGCTGAGAAACGTTTCGCTCCTAGCTCATCAGCCGCGTACCGAAATTATTGCTTCGTAGCAAAAGTACTAATTAGATTAAAACTCAAAGTTGACTTAGACTATATAGCTGACAGAAACAGCAAGTCAGATGATACGCTAGTAGCTTTCAAATAACACAAATTTCTTGAGATCACCGGTGACCAACTCTTAATGGGTGGGCTGAGGCAAGAGATAACGAGTGGTGAGTCATGAAGATGTACAGAAAAAAATGAAAAAAGAAAGAACACGAGCAAAGAATTCTCCATACCCACGCTTTCCACCTTCCACTGGGGAAAAAAACAACGAAAGATATGACGGCACTGCGGCCTTGTATCACGTGACTCATTTTAACTGCTCGACTATATGGGTCCCGTTTTCGGCTACGCGCTCTTCATAGCTAGCCCATTTAATCGCGGCGCTTGGAGTGGAAAGGCCCTTCACTACGGCGTCCTTCATAGATTGAGCCGATTTGGGACTTTAAACCTCCATCAGCCAAAGAAAAACAATAGTCAGACGTCTGTATAACGAAACTTTTTTTTATTATGAAATAATGAATGTATCAAGGGAACAGCTATTACCATTGACGTTTCGATAGAGCACCGAGTTCACTGCCGATTTCGTCTCAGCGTATCGATTTGTAACGACGCGTAACAGCTGCGTCGCCGTGTCGTTGCGTCGCCAGGAGCTGATTGAAAGGACAAGAGTAGCTGCTAGGTTTGAACGAACTATCAGAATAGAGGACCAGAAAACAATTTTAGGCTTAACAAACAATTTCATCATTATAATCCGGCAAGATTCGCCTTCTTCAGGAGCAAAAAAAAGTGCACAAGCTGGCGAGGCTGATATATGTTCGGATAGTGTACTACGTTCGGCCCTGTATTATGCGTTCAGTGTGGCTCCTTTCACACAGATTTGTGACAGAATAAGAGCCAGCTATGTTGACTTCGGTCTATATGGTAACAGGAAGCCCCGTAACAAGGACCCGGTAAATGTGACCATGGTTACCTATGGCTGTAACGAAGCAATGACTATAACGAATAAATCATTGGCCTCCTTCGACTTCGGTGCAACGACGTACAACTCGTTATAGGGAGAAATGCGGATTGAACACGTGATAGAAGTGTGAAAGTAAGTGCATTTTGACGAACCACGCACGACAAATAGGCAGCAACGGTCTCACAGAAGTGTGAAGCATAAATGAAACTTTATATTTTGTTCCGAAAGCTATGCTCTAAGAACGACAGTGAGCTTGACGAATAAACAAGAACATCAACGCCAGTCAGTGATTGGATTGGATTCGAAATCATTTATTGCGTCGAGAGCAGGTTGCAGGAGACGCTTACTAGGTGACCGCTACCACTTGGCTGGCGGCGACGTCATTGGCCCGCTCGATTGCCCGTACTTGAATCTTAGGGTCCGAGCGGACCAGCACGGCCTCCCGCCGCTCGGGAGAAGGGAGCTCTATCAACTCCGCCGGAGACGGATCATATGCACAGTTCCACAGAATGTGGTTGTATGTTGCCCTTTCACCACATTTATGGCAGTTTGGGTCGTACTGGCCAGGGTACATGACGGCAGTAACTGCCGGATTCTGAAGGGAGCGTGCTTGCAGTCGGTGCTAGGTAACTTCCTGCGCTTTTGTTAACGATTTGTGGGGAGGGGCATATGCGCGTCTCCAGCCTAAAGTGATGGGTGATGTCATGAAATGAGATCAACCCGTTCCTCGTGAAATTCGGGTCGGAGGGTGCGCTCACTGCCCGGTCGACGAAACCTCGGGCTTGCGCGTGAGGAGCCTCGTTCCCTGAATTAGACGAGTCTAACGAGACCCAGATCAATTCAATTTTTCTAATCGGAAGGGGCGTGTTTTGAAGGATGCGGAGTGAAGTAGATGTGATACGGCCCCTTGCTAAATTGTGAATGGCTGTCTTGGAGTCGCTGGAGATATCAGCACGCGTGTTTTCTATAGCTAAGGCTATTGTCGGCGCCTTCGCCGTCTCGGAGGAGGTGGTTTTTACCGACGCGGCCGCCAACGGGGCGCCGTTACCGTCCACCGCGACAAGTGCAAACGCTTTTCTCAAGGTTTGTCGGTATTCCGCTGCGTCCACGTACGCCACATTGTCGTGTCGGCCGCATTTGGTGTGTAGGGCGGGAGCCCTCGCTGTGTGCCGGCCTTCGTGGAGCGCGCGCTGATGTTTTTTTTTTATTCGAGAAGTGTGCCATGAGGCATAAGTTCAAAAAGGAAAGGGGGGAAGGAATGCACGGGATTGAAAGTTAAAAGAAGGAGTGAAGAACCGTTGCGCTGAGGTAGTCGCAGAGGTTGTTAATGAAACGGTTGTCCATTGTCCACTTCACGAAGTCACTTTCGCGGTTCCACCGCAGGCCCACCTCCCTGAGGAGCCGTTTTCTGATAGCAGCCATCGCTGGGCACGTCCACAACAAGTGCCGCACATCACATATGTCCGGTGCAGCGCTACAGTGAGGGCACCTGTCAGGTAGTGGCAGATCTTTGGCACGCCACCGATGACGGACAGATGGTGTCAGAGCCGCCCCTGCCCGAATCCGGCGCACGGATACCTCCTCCTGCCGAGTAAGACTACGGGGGAGAGGGTGCGAACACGGAGGAATTAGAGCGCGTGTTCGCTGGCGCAGAACTTCGGAATCGGAAACGTGGGACAGGAACGGATCTGGGGGAAGAGGGGAAGGTGGCGGATCGTCTAATGTATGAAGATGAGTCATTGCATCCGCTTGAATGTTATGTGGATCCTGGGCATGGCCGCGAATCCAGTGTATGCGCATAGGACATGGATACTTTGCGCAGAGCACATGAATAGATTGTGAAATCTGGAACGTTCGTCGAACAGCCTTAAGCTGTTTAAGGGCGGCGCGGGAGTCGGTGTAAATGTGAACTGTATTGAATGTTGGAACGAGCAGAAGGGAAGCAATGGCATTGTAAGTGGCTTGAAGTTCCAATGCCAGGGGAGTGCACGTATCCGCAGTATACGTCGCGCGAGAGTTGAGATGCGGATGAGATGGACTATACACAGCAGTAACTCCCCTCTCTGCAGAATGAGATGCATCCGTGTATAATATGCTCCCTTCAGGCAGATACGCTGCTGATACCGACGGGGAAACAGTGGGGCGATTGTTAGTGAGCTGGCAATAGGACCACGGTGGAAGTGTCTTTAAACGATGAAGTTTGAGAGACTGTTTTCGAGCTCTATTTGCCACCCGTTGGTCGATGATTTCACTGAGTGTATTAAGTTGGGCGAACTCCTGTAGCACAGGTATGGGTGTTAAACGAGGCAGATATATTATGACGCGCATAGCCTCACGATTGATAGCTTCAAGGGAGTCCCACTGTCTGCGGGTGAGACGTTGAAATTGAGCCTGATATACTATCCGTGGCTGAAGAATAGAGCGCACAAGCTTGCGGGCCGTATGAGCACGTGCGCCACCAGAGCGCAAAGCTATGCGACGAATCAGACCTAGAGTAGCGTGAGCCGATTTACGGGTGGCTGTCAGCCACGGGGTGCCAGTCCCAGATGTATGGAGGAGAAGACCCAAGAATACGAACAGTTTCTACCTGAGGAATCAGAGAATTATGTACCGTAAAATTTAAAGGGGGAGCTTTCCGTAAGGCGGCTTTATTTCCATTCCGAATGAAACATGATTTAGTAGGAGAGAGTGTTAGACCCAGAGGTGGGAGGCGAGATGTCAATACATCCAGCGCGTGTTGAAGGACCGACTGATGAATAGACGCATCTGGATGACAGCACCACAAGGTGATATCATCGGCATATGCAAGCACGCGGATAGAAGGGATGGTCTCTAGGGCACGAACAAGAGGAATTAAAGCCACATTAAATAATGTGGGGGCGAGAACGGAGCCCTGCGGCACTCCTCTATTGGAAGTGAAATTACCAAAGGGCTTTCCGCGGACAGGCACGCTGAAGGTTCGATTTGCTAAAAAGGCGTGAATGGAGAGGAGGAACCGGTGAGGGAGACCAAGAGTTTGAAGGGAGGCAAGAATGGCAGAGTGAAGGATGTTATCATATTCCTTTGTTATGTCCGTAGTGATTACGGTTCGTACAAGGTGACTCTGTGGAGAGTGGTCAAGCACGTCAGCAGCCAAAGTAGCAAGGCCGTCCTCCGTTCCAATTTGGGGGCGGAAACCAATTTGGGAATCTGGGTAACAATCATGGGATTCCAGCCACCATGATAAGCGTGCGGCTAGAATGTTTTCATAAAGCTTGCAGATGGTAGGGGTAAGGGAAATTGGACGAAGAGCCGAGAGAGATACTGGAGGCTGACCTGACTTGAATATTGGAACCACAATAGAATGCTTCCAGTCTCCCGGCATGACGCCAGAAAGCCACACTTCGTTAAAAGTATCAAGTAGGGTTTCGAAAGCCCTCCCTTCCAAGTTACGGAATAAGGAGTTAGGTATGCCGTCGTGCCCGGGAGTAGTAGTAGTTTTTAAACGGTCAATGGAGGCCAGCAGCTCTGCCATGGTGAGGTCAGAAGTAATCCCATCGGGGGGCTCTGTTACCGATAAGTCAGGTGGAGACGTAGCGGTGCAGTCATGGTTTGGAAAAAATTGACGGGCCGCTTGTTGTGCAAGTGTGTCCTCATCCACATTTAGCGCGAGGCGAATGCTCTCTGTGTAATCTGCAACCTGAGAAGGGCGCTCCATGGCGTGAAACACTCTCCAAAGATGTCGATTGCCCTGCGTAGAGGACAGGCGGGCACACCATGAAGCCCAGCGTTGCCTGCCTAGCCGCTTTGCATAACGCCGCGCCCGTGCGGTTGCGCGGTGAAGAGTAGGAAGAGCCGATGGGTCATCGGGGTGACGAGCAGCGTAAAGATCCGCCTGGCGACGAAGAGCCCACAGATTCAAGAGATGTATGTCCTAGTTTGGGTCGTCTTCATTTACAGTAGTGGTAATAGTGTGAGTAGCGAGAACAGCAGAGAGAGTAGACAGCGCTGAAAAGGGGTTGAATGTAGATAAATGATTGTCTGCGCGTACAGAGTCCCATGACGTTATTCGTACAGTGCGGCGTATTTTCCGTAGACGCGTAGGCGTGAGGGAGATAAAAATAGGGCTGTGATCGCTACCCCAAGTATCAGAATCAACAGCCCAACTAGGTTTACCGGGGCCTAACCACCAAGTCAAATCAGGTGAATACGGGCCACCTCTTGGGCGGGTAGAAGTATTCGAGTGGTTTAAAAGTTGAAAGGAATGATCCGAAAAGCTCCCTTGGATGTGTGAACCCCTTGAGGAATCCGATGGGTAACCCCACGCAGTGTGTGCGCCGTTGAAGTCACCACCAACTAGAATAGGAATACCCGAGTTGGTAGAACGTAGAAAACGAACCCATCCCAGATTGGGAGATGCGGAGCCAGGACGACTATAAAAAGAAACTAGAATAAGGGGTGTGCGTGCAGGTTTTACGAGAAGGGCGACAACCTCTTGACGTGTGTTGCACCACCGTGAAAGGTCGAGCGGTGTGTGCGGAACTGAACTGTGAATATAAATTGCAGATTTAACTGGGCTGAGGGAGGAGGCGGTGCAACGGCGATCAGGGATAGATGGTGAATGGTATGCGCAAAAACCTGAAAGGCGTGGGAGTGCATTATGCTCTTGCAGTAGGAACGCCCATGCCATCAGCTTTCCGTCGCGAAGGCGGATGTTCACTTCAGAGGCCTTATTAGCGAATCCTCGACAGTTCCACTGCACCACTACCGATGATGATGCGCTATCCATGACGAGGCCGAAGAGCTTCCACGATGAGGGATGTCACCTGCTTCATCAGCGCTAATATCTTATCCACTGTCGGGGTAGTCACGGCTAACAGGTGGTCGGCACCTGATTGTGGGCCAGTGCTTACCCTAGGTGACTCCTCTGATGATTGCTCCCGAGTCATGAGAATTCTTCGAGAGGATTGAGAACGACGCTGTTCCCGGCGCTGGGTGAGTTCATCTAGTCGGCGGCGAGCCTCCGCGATTGCATTGTCTAAAGCTGTGTCTTCATCTGTGGTATCCACATGTGATGGATGCACTGGACGTTTTGGCGTACCATTTGATCCGGGAAGGTGAGCCACTTGTGCATATGTACGCTGACGAGGAGACGTATGGTGAGCAGCAGGCTCAGATAAAGGAAGTTCAGGGAAGTCGTTGTCGCCACATGCGAGAACTGCAAAGCGATTACTTGTAGGAACATCCATTTTTGCAGGCGGCTTGTGAAACTTCTTCGCTTGCTTCTTCTTTGGACAAGCGGGGGAGCGAATGTCATGGTCCGACGATTTGCACAGGGCACAATGAGCTGTTGGTTCATTCATGTCGGCCACAGCTGCTGTATTAGGGCAGGTATTTTGCATATGTCCTTTTTTGTGGCAGTGATAGCAAAAAATACGACGAGGTCGGAAGGGCTGTGGTTTGACGATCGTACCGCAGTAGGTAAGATACTTCGGGAGAGTGAACGGGCCTTGCAGGTATGAGCCCCGGCGACCCATAGGCCTTGCTTGCAGTACAACATGAGTTGAGCAGCGAATATTTGCGCGCACCTCCTCGGGAGGGCTCGTGCAGTCGACATCATAAACCATGCAGCGAGTGTGTCAGGACCAGATGCAAAATATATTTGCACCGGGACATGCTTGCTGTCATACAGGGGGATCCGCGTAACTGCGCAAAGTTTCTGGGCGTCCATCAAGGATGACAAGTTTACCGTGATGGTGTTCGATGGGCGATGGACGACAAACCCGCAGTAGTTCGAAGAGCCAAGGGCATGGTCAATTGTGGCTTGAACATTCCGGGCAGGGATGGCAGTCATATCAAAGCGCAATGTAGGCTTGATGGTAACGCGGAACGAGTTCGCAGCAGGCTGAAGAGAGCCTTGACTCATGGGAGGCATCTGTGGAGGAGGCTCAGACGCTGGTGACGGACCTTGGTGGGAATACTGAACTGGCGCGACGGGCACAGTTTCTTGAGGGAGTGCCACGGGCACGGAGGCGGTAGAGCAGTCCATGTCACAGGCCAAAGTCGTAGCATCGGAAGACGGCGCAGGCTGGAGGCCCAGAGGCGCTGACGATTGCGTGGCCGTTGAGGCTGCGTCAGGTGGCAACACAGCGGGCATCCGCGTAGCCGTCGTTGACAACGCAGAATCCATGCAGATGCGTAGCGCGGCCTCGCTCGGCAGCGCCGAGCTAAGCCTAGCTTGCCCCTGAGGGTTCCGGTTGGGTTTTCTCACTTGAGAATGCGCCCGCCGTGCCGGGAATTTCTCTGCAGGGGCGTCGTCAGCATTCGGTCTCACGGAGGGCACTGTCCGACCCACGCCACATGCGAGAAGACAGCGAAGAGCGAAAACACAGACCTAGAAGCAGACGCGTAGCCACCCACTAGGTCTTCGTCTTCTTCTCCTGATGTTCTTGGTTAGGGGTTTAATCAAAAGAACTTTCCTGATGTGCGTGGGTAACTGCGTTTTCGCGTCCCTCTCTGGGAGCTGTTCGCACATCTTTAATCCATATAGGATGTCCCTTCCCGCGCTCGTACGAGTTGGAAAAGGTCCACTTACGCGTGTTAACGAGCCTTTGCCCCTGTCTGTTTCCCGCTCCCACCGTCCTCACTCCTGGCCGGGGTGATTCTCTGCGCCTCCCACGTCCGGTGCCGGAGTTGTTTTGGACGACCTCCTAGTCACATCGCCCAACCGCAGCTTGACCCGCAGGGTCACCACGACCCGACACCTACATCAACGCTTTCTCCTTAAGTACTTAAGAGAGCCTACACTAAGGGCTCGAAAAAAAATTTCTTTGCGCGGGAACGCTGAGAAAGATACAAAATACAGACCGCTATTTTAGGCGTACGCCTTTCTTGGCTCATCAGAGGCATGCATGGAAGTTGTAGACGGAATTTTGTCGACGGAAGACATGTGGTCGTATTGTGAAGCATAAGTTGTATGGTGAATAAAATAAAATGTAAAAGTTGATTAAGCTACAGCTGACAAACATGTATGTAATGAAAAAAAAACATGAAATGAAAAAATGAAGCCAAAAATAAGCGAATAATCAATAAAAATATTTAATTACAAGCAATCAATAAATATAAGTGAAAAAATAAAACCAATAAAGAAAAAGAAACGAAAAATGATAAATAAAATCAAAAATTGAAAGTAAAAGAAAAACAAAAATAAAGAAATAAAAATGAGAAACGAAAAGAGAAAAAGAGGATAGGGAAAGGCTTTCGCATTTCCGCTCATAAGCAGACGTAAGTGCAATCCGGTAGTTTTTATTTTCCTCGATGTTATCCGCAGTGGTTGGAAAACTGCCTTCCTTTTCCTTCTTGCTTCGCCAAAATGAACCTGCTTGCTGTGGCGGTGGGTAGTTAGATACGCTTGACAAAGCACCAAAAAAATAGGCAAGAGAAAAAAGAAGGAAGATGATTAAAAACCTCAAGAACTAGAAGAAATATAAAATAGTCCGCAGAGCACATGCATCTTAGGAAGTCTCCGTTCTTTACAGAAGGGTCGCAGTCAGTTTCCCAAGGGCATCTCTCTTTTCTACCGGGGTGGTGCAAGTGCAAACTTGTACGTCGGTTGCATGGCTAATGCGTGAGTCAAAACTGTTGAAAATATTAATTTATTTATTTAGAAATATTGCAAAACCCAATCGAGATCATCGCAGGATGGGCGAAAACAGAATGCAACACAGCAAGTACATAAAACACAGCGTTGCAACTATATGTGAACAGAGGCTGTTAGGTTAATAGGAATAACAATAATCGGCAAGAAATAACGTGGTAGCAACTTTTAAAGGAAAAAGAAATAAGAACAGCACACAACAGCAGAAGGAACTTTTTTCATTACATACGATGAAATGATATTTTTATTGCACATTGTAGAGCTAATAGGTGCGCTTTGTATGTCTCTAAAAAGTTTTCTAAATATGAGCTGGTCACATTTCATGGTAGGTTATTGCAATCTCTAATGACTAACGGAAAAAAAGCGAATGTCTAAATAAGTCTGTGCTAAATCGCTTTTCTTCCAGTGTTTGTGAGTGCTTATGTCTCGTTGTTCTTGTTTCTGACTTTTAAATATACCGTGTGCTTTGTATGTCCATATGTTGTGCATAAGTTGATAAAGTAGTTTCTGTCGTGCACGCCTGGCGCGATTTTTTAACGTCAAAAATCCAGCGTTGTTTATCAGTTTTGTGGGTGATTCAGTTTGTCTGTATTTTTTGTTGATAAATCTTACAGCTTTTCTTTGAACTTAGTCTAGTTTCTATATTAGCTTATCTGTAAACACAAACCAGGCTATATTCGCGTATTCAGGTACAGTTCTCACAAAAGTATCGTAGAAAAGCAATTTATTATCCGACGGCGCGTCTCGGAGGCGCCTCTTGAGAAATAATAGTCGTTTCAGTGCAGATGATGTAATGAAGTTCACGTGCGGGTCCCATTTAATATCCGATGATAAAATTAAACCAAGGTATTTATGCTGTGTAACTGTGGGAAGCGGTATATTGTTTAGTGTGTATAAAAAGTATTACACGTTATGTTTTTTTTTTCGTTGTGGGGCTAGTTGGTGAAGTATAGTTCCTCGAATTTCTTTATAGCGCTTCTGTGTCCTTGTTTTTTTGTAGCACTATAAAGAACTTCGAGGAACGTTATGTTTCCTGGTAATTCACAAGATGGGTGATTTTTCGATATTAAGACTCATTTGCCATTTAGCGCACCAATGAAATGCAGACTGTAATGCATTGTTAAGTATTACATGGTCATCTGGAAAATTAATTTCATGGTACAGTTTGCAATCGTCAAGAAAAAGCCTTATTTTAATAGGAATGCTAGCGCTAAATCATTGATGAAGTATATGAATAAAAAAGACGTTCTTTTTTAGTTTTAATTATGAATTAAAACTGGAAAAGTTTTGCTTGCTACTTGAATAACTTTTGTTTGCGAGGATAGCGAAGATGAGGAAGAAGTTAGGTGCCACAAATGGTTTGATCTAGCGCATCTGCCAGCCAGCACAACATCTTCGAAAGCGCACAATTGTTGTCGACTGTGGGCTCGATATTATATTGTTTTGTCTCGTTTTGGTTTAGTTTAGAAAATCTTGAAGTGAGCTCCTATTCTTACACCTTCAAGCACCGAAGGCACACTTAAAGAAAGAAAAGAAAGTAGCAAAGGTCGCTTGAACCAATGATTCGTTAAAATGGAACGTAATTAGCCAGCAATAACTACACTGTTTTCAAAGTGAAAGCATAGATTTCATCTACTGCAATTTTTGAGAAGTGGCGAATAAGGAATTGTCTCATTTTATTCGGGTATGCTGTGTCGCAAAAATTGAAGCATTACATGATATAGAAAAAGTAATTGATATGGCTGGTGTTTTTCTCTCAACAAAAATATGGAGGACGCGTTAATAATAATAACTGGTTTTCGGGGAAAGGAAATGGCGCAGTATCTGTCTCATATATCGTTGGACACCTGAACCGCGCCGTAAGAGAAGGGATAAAGGAGGGAGTGAAAGAAAGGAAGAATGAGGTGCCGTAGTGGAGGGCTCCGGAATAATTTCGACCATCTGGGGATCTTTAACGTGCACTGACATCGCACAGCACACGGGAGCCTTAGCGTTTTTCCTCCATAAAAACGCAGCCGCCGCGGTCCGGTTCGAACCCGGGAACTCCGGATCAGTAGTCGAGCGCCCTAACCACTGAGCCACCGCGGCGGGTTGGAGGACGCGTTAAAAATTCAGCCGTGGTATCTATGCCTTGGCGCATATGAGTGCGCTTTCTAAACTATCCGCGCTAAACAAATCCCGCCGCTTTGCTATTTTTCTTTCGTTTTCTAACAACAGTGCGCAAGACCCTCAAAGGCGGAGTAGCGAAGAAAACCAGGCAATTAATAATCCCTCCTTCAAGCGAGCGCCAGTGATCAGGCGCATGCAAAAATATATGTGGAGCGACCATTTCATAGTGTAAGTTGCTCTTGCCTTTGCCAAAATGAATTAAAAGGCATTTAAAGCAATAAGAAGAAGACTGTTGTTTTGAAACCATGTTAAATTCACATTTTGTGGCAAAAATGACACTCATTGGCTCCTCTGGAGTTTTCACAAAACATTTAGCACGCTCATAGGGAATAAATACTAGGATCTGAATAAAAGTTGACAAAGAAGAGTTTGAAAACCTTGCAGTGTTTCAGAGGTCAACATGGCAACGGATAAGAAGAAAAAGGAAACTCCATCCGCTGCGGAAGCCATGCTTCGCAATGCTGCTCTGTAAAGACATGAAAGGCTATGGTATCGAATGGTATTGACGCACTCTCACTGCGAAAAGCTTCGATTCAGAAATAACACGTGCAAAACCTGGGAGCATTGCTCGCGCACGACTACTTTTTCATATTCCTCACACGGACACTGAATGGTTCTCACGGCTCTTTTAGAACGGCGTACACTCCCTCTTGAAATAAGCTAATGAGTGGTATTATTGTTTTTCTACCCCTTTTCTTGGCAACCTTTACACACGTTGGCATCCCTCTACATTTGTTGAAGCATTAAAATGTCCAGGCGATGAAATTTAGCTAAATCAGGAGACAGAGCCGTGGTCTGAGCGAATTAAAAAAGCAAAGAACACAGCTTGTGACATGAAATACTGAAATTACGAATCAACGTGTTTGCCGAAGATAGCCGTCTAAGCGGACGGGCATGTGGGAAAGCGCCAAAGCAACGAAATATTATGGAAAGTTTAGTCTCTTAAGCTTTATTCTGCCTAAATCGTTGCATTCAGTCCACCACGTAAACGAGCTAATACTGACATGGTATTGAACTGATATAAGAGGCAGAACAATTCAAGGCACAATGACTAGAGGAAAATGACCCAATTAGTCATCCAGAGCGACTCTGGGAGAGCGCCTCTGAAGCGAGCTCAATGAAGAATTCGTTTGCTGTGCTCATCTGAAGAGAGGCCGTTAACTAAGCGCATCAGGAGATTTTGTTTGTTCGCTTTGTTTTCTCTGACAACTCGTGAACCAGCGCGCATTCTGCAAAGGCTGGACGCGGAGGCTGCAGTTGGTTAAGCTTCCCTTTTATATGTTGTCTCTGGCATTTTCGTGTGCGAGCTTCGCCATTTTGTACCACTACGCTCTGCCATTTATCCCGTTTTTTTTGTGGAATTTTTCATCTATTTTCTGTTATTTCCACCCCGTAGCGCGGATTTCGAGAGAGACGCTACAAATCAGTTTTGCAAACCACTACGCACAATGTTTGTGCACTGAAGGAGACACAAAAGAAAGACTCGAATATCGTGCGTGCAAATTAGGTGCCCGGAGAAATTACCGAAAGGCGAGTTTGTATTCACACTGCAGTCATTCATATGGGAGAATGACCCGTCGTCAATTTGTGGGAAAGATTGGGCATCGAGCTATGCGTTTAGTCACTTCGCCTCAGACGCCTTCTGGAGCGTGTTGTTTAAAATCTCGATGGATGGTCGTCTTTATTTACTGCTGGCATGTAAGATAGCCTGGAATCTAAGTGGAAGTGTCTAAGTAACTTCATTCTAAGTGGAAGTGTCTAAGTAACTTCATTCTTAATTTGATAGCAATAAAAATTTCCAGTCATCGGGCATTGCAAACATATCTGTAAAATGCCAAGCGCGACACAGTGCCTCACTCCGGATGAGCCTCTGAACCAGTCATTACAAAAGACAGTTAACTTATCACGTTTACAGAACATAACCGCCATTTTATTCCAGAAACCAATGAGGGCTACCCGATATGTTGATTACTTCATGCTGATGAATGGCAGAATATCAGGTTGGCAGAACATCAGGTGGACTGTTTATTTTGTGGTAATTTTGCGCACAACGCCGATTGAGTTACAGGCAGTGACTGCAACATACTGTCATATAGTGGTGACGGCAGTCGAAGCAGCGATAAAGACGGAAAAAAGGGTCTTGTAAAAGAAAACTGTTTATTGGGCTGACTTGCACCCAAAATGGACTGAATCACTCGGCGGTGGCGAAGCGACAAGCGTGCTCGGCGGTCGTCGAACAGAATGCCCGCCGCTGTCGGCCGTGCTCAATTTAAAGCTGATAGCGAAATTTCGAGAGAAAGCGTGCAAAGTTACTAGAACATTCCGGAACAACGTCGAATCAGCTCTGCCTGGCTGCGATCAATCGAGATAAATCTAGTCGCGTCTTGCGTCGCAAACAAAGCGATAAAGTGGTGTGGCGGCAGATTTGAAAAATGATCAAACACTGCAAATATTCGCCGCATTACTCCCCTCTCAAAGAAGCATCAACCTGATGTATAATAAAACAAATAATGCGACTAGTAAGAGAAAAAAAAACGGATCTTGCGAGAATAGAGCATGGAAATGCAGCGGCCTTTAGCCGCATAATACGGCTTCAGACGGACTACATGGACAACTTCTGGACGTACGCGGCGTCGCTGGGCTGCAGTCCTTGCGTCCGGGATGACTTCATAATCCAGCTCACCTAGCCGACGAAGAACCTTGTACGGGCCGAAATAGCGGCGCAAAAGCTTTTCACTGAATCCACGGCGGCGAATGGGCGTCGACACCCAGACTTGGTCTCCTGGCTTGTATTCCGCGTTGCGTCTTCGTAATTTGTAGCGTCTGGCGTCGGACCGCTGCTGATGTTTCATCCGTAATCGGGCAAGCCTTCGAGCTTCTTCTGCGCGTTGAAGGTAGGCGGCAACGTCGACGTTCTCTTCTGTACGTTGGGCAGCATGGCGTCTACCGTTGTCGTTGCCTCCCTGCCATGGACGAGACTAAAAGGCGTTCTGAGTGGTCTCCTGCACTGCGGTGTTGTAGGCAAAGATGACGTAAGGCAGGATGACATCCCAGGTTTTGTGTTCGGCATCGACATACATGGCGAGCATATCGGCGATGGTTTTGTTCAGGCGCTCGGTCAGTCCGTTGGTCTGCGGATGGTATGAAGTTGTCTTCCGGTGGCTGGTTTCGCTGTAACGCAGGATGGCTTGCGTTAGTTCCGCCGTGAATGCTGTTCCTCTAACCGTGATGAGCACATCGGGGGCGCCGTGTAGAAGAAGAATGCATTCCACGAAAAAATTGGCGACTTCTGCTGCTGTTCTGTTCGGTAGGGCTTTCGCCTCGGCGTAGCGGGTCAGGTAGTCGGTGGCTATGATGATCCACTTATTTCCAGATGTTGACTTTGGAAAAGGGCCAAGCAAGTCCATGCCGATCTGCTGAAAGGGCCTTGAGGGAGGTTCAATGGGGCTACGAAATCCTGCTGGTCGTGTGGGAGGAGTCTTTCGTCGCTGACAATCTCGGCAGGTTTTCACATAGTGTGCGACATCGGCAGACAGTCGGGGCCAGTAATACTTGTCTTTAATGCGGCGGAGGGTGCGAGTAAACCCGAGATGTCCAGCGGTCGGCTCGTCGTGTGAAGCCTGTAGAACTTCTTCGCGGAGACAAGTAGGTACAACAAAGAGGTAGGCTGTTTTGTTCGCTGCAAAGTCCATCTTCACGAGGACCTCACTCTGCACACAGAAGTAAGACAGTCCTCGCTTGAATGAAGCGGGGAGTGAAGAAACCTTGCCTTCCAGGTACTCGATGAGGCGTTTGAGGTCGAGGTCCGAGCGTTGCTGCTGGGCAAAAGAGCTGGGGCTGATGGGTCCCATGAAGGCGTCCTCATCGTCGTCCGGCGGCGGTGTATCTACAGGGGCTCGTGAGAGGCAATCGGCGTCAGAGTGCTTGCGTCCGGACTTTTAAACGACGGTGACGTAAAACTCCTGGAGACGCAGACTCGATCGAGCGGGTCGGCCAGAGGGACCCTTCAAATTGGCGAGCCAGCACAGCATGTGGCGATCGCTGACCACCTTGAATGGTCGTCCGTACAGGTAGGGGCGGAATTTTAACGTGGCCCAGATGATAGCAAGGCACTCCTTCTCAGTTGTCTAATAGTTAGCCTCGGCCTTGGAAAGGGAACGGCCAGCGTATGAGATGACCTTCTCCAGCCCGCCGCCTTTTTGAACGAGAACGGCAGCTAGGCCCACGCTGCTTGCGTCGGTATGAATTTCTGTATCGGCGTTTTCATCAAAATGTGCGAGGATCGGTGGGGACTGTAAACGACGCTGAAGTTCCTTGAAGGCTTCTGCTTGCGGTACTTCCCATTTAAACGGCACGTCTGTTTTCGTCAGTTGGGTCAGGGGCTCGGCGAAGCGCGAAAAGTTTTTCACAAATCGTCTGTAATATGCGCATAGTCCGAGAAATCTGCGCACTGCTTTCTTATTGGCCGGTGGTGGAAACTGTTCAATAGCAGCTGTTTTCAGCGGGTCCGGGCGTACTCCCTCCTTGCTAACGATGTGGCCTAGAAACAGTAGCTCTTCGTAGCAGAGTGTCAATTCTCTGCCTTCAAGGTTAGGCCAGACGACTTGATGGCGTCTAGTACTGTTCAAAGTCTTTTGAGGTGCTCTTCAAAGTTAGAGGCGAAGACAACGACGTCATCTAAATATACAAGAAAAATTTTCCACTTCAGGCCTGCCAGCACGGTATCCATTACTTGCTGAAACGTCGCTGGTGCGGAACAGAGACCAGGTGGCATCACCTTGAACTCAAACAGCCCACCCGGAGTGATGAATGCTGTCTTCTCGCGATCTTTTTCGTCGACCTCAATTTGCCAGTAGCCGCTCTTGAGGTCCATCGATGAGAAATATTTGGCGTTGCAGAGGCGGTACAGTGTGTCGTCGATGCGGGGGAGGGTGTTCACGTCCTTCTTTGTTATGTTGTTCAAGCGGCGGTAATCCACGCAAAATCGAAGTTCGCCGTCTTTCTTTCTCACTAGAACAACCGGTGCCGCCCATGGGCTGTTTGAAGGCTGGATGACGTCGTCACGAAGCACATCTTCGACTTGGTCCCGGATGGCTTGTCGTTCTCGCGGTGACACACGGTAGGGGCTTTGACGGGGAGGTCGGACGTGTTTTCCCGTTATAATGCGATGCTTGGCAATTGGCGTGTGTCGCACCTTCGGCGATGTCGAAAAACACTCACTGTAGCTTTGAAACAGATTGCGGATCTGGTCTTGTTTGTTCCGGTGCAGGGCTGGGTTGATGTCGAAAGTGGGCGAGTTCTCTTGGTCAGGCGAGTCTTCTGCGGAGGGGTCGAAGAGGGCGAAGGAGTCCCGTACGTCGGATATTTTGTCGAAGAAAGCAATCGTTGTTCCTCTTTTATAGTGTCGGTATTCTTCGCTGAAGTTAGTCAGCAGTACTTCGGCCTGGCTAACGCGGAAATGTGCGATGCATCCTGCGATGCTGATTCCTCGGTCTAGAAGCAACTGCATGTTGCCCTCGATGATGGCTTCAGCGTTGATGGCTTTCGTGGCGCCTACGGTCACGATAATGCTTGAACGGGGTGGGACGCTCACTTCTTCCAGGATACTCAGGGCAACGTGATTTTCCCGAGTTTTTATCGAAGCGATGGCTTCGTCCGTCGAAAGCGGGATCAGCTTGGATCGCAGGTCGATGATCGCCTGGTGCTCGTTAAGGAAATCCATACCCAAGATCACTTTGCGGGAGCATTGCAGTAGCACAACAAAGGCCGCAGGATAGGTATGTCCTTTGACAGTCACTCGCGTTGTGCATCGTCCGGATGGCGTAATGAGGCGGCCCCCTGCGGTGCGAATTTGTGGACCGTCCTAAGCCGTTGTGACTTTTCTTAGCAGCGCAGCGAATATTCCATTCATCACCCAGTAATCGGCTCCTGTGTCGAATAGAGTGGTAACATTCCGGCCGTCGATAGTCAATTCTAATTCGGAGGCCCTGGCTCTTGCATTGCATGTCGCTCTCAGCGTCGGGTCACGGGTTCGTCTCATATGCGAGTCTCGGGTGGGGCGTGTGGTCGAAGCTCTTCTGGGTGGCGGCGTCGTTTTCAAGACAGTTTGCGTCCTGGTCGGGGTTCTCATTGTGTGCGGCGTCGGTGCAGGGAGTGTCGGTTCTTCATGCGGCGTCGCGAGTGCAGCGTCTTCATCGGGCGTGGTCAGAGGAGGATCTACGGCGTTTCGCTCGTGAGCAACCTCACCTCGAGAGGTTGCTGCCTTTAGTTTCCCCTACGGGGGCTGGCAGACCTTCCTCGTACCGCGGCTGCGTAGCTGCGGCGTGGCGACGCAAGGCGCGAGGTTGACGGCGATGGTGAGCGCGAAAAGCGGTTCGCGTGTTCTCTTCTCGACGCAAGTACTCGTCAATTTCCTGCGGACGCGTCCGAAGCGTGGTCGTGGGGAGTTAACGGCATATCCTCGAAGAATGATACGTCGGTACGGGCAGTGACAAAGAATATGGCCGGCCTCACCGCAATGGAAGCACAACGGCCGGTTGTCGGAAGTCCTCCAGGCGTCGCCTTTCCTGGGGCTTGAGAGTCTCTCATAGGCTGGGCCGGCGGGGGCTGGGAGGCGGTGTTGTGGAACAAGTGGCTCATCTCGGGGAGGATGTGGGGGTTGTCGTTGGGGCTGAGCAGTCCTTACTGCAGCGGCGTAGGTCATAGCCTGGAGTTCTGTGGCCGCCGGGGTGCCAAGTGCCTGTTGCACTTCTTCCCGCACCACATCCATCAGAGTCGCTGCTTGTGGCTTTGGGGAGGATGGCACGAATTAGCGTAGCTCCTCTCGGACGATTTCGCGGATAACTCCGCAAGCTGTCGCTGGTGGTGGCCGGCGTGTCCGAACGAATTTCACAGACAGAGGAAAGGCGATTGTACTGCCGAGCTCGGACGTCGAGGGTCTTCTCAATCGTGCAGGCTTCTTGCATGGATTCATCTACAGTTGTTGGCAGCTGGCGGACGAGGCTGCCAAAGAGTTGTTCTTTTACGCCACGCATTAAAAACTGAACTTTCTTTTCCTTGGTCATATCGGGGTCGGCGCGGCGAAATAGGCGCTTCATCTCCTCGACGTAACCGCGGACGGGCTCATTCGGATGCTGGATCCTGGACTCGAGGAGTCGTTCGGCTCTTTCTTTCCTCGCGACACTGGTGAATACCTTCAATAGTTCTCTCTTGAATAGCTCCCATGTCGTAAGGGACGACTCGTAGTTCTTGTACCACGGGCGTGCGGAGCCATCCTATGAGAAAAACACGTGTCCAATTTTTGCCGCATCATCCCACTCGTTGAATGACGCAACGCGCTCAAATTGGTCCAACCATTCTTCGGGGTCTACGCCTAGGGATCCATTGAAAGTTGGCGGCACCCGCGGCTGCTGCAGTATGATCGGTGTCGACATCTTTGGCGAGCTTGTGGTGTCGTAGCAGCGTCTTTTCGCTGTCTGGAGCGGTCCTGCAGTTTCCCTAACTCAGGCTCCTCTCCCTGGAGACGTCGGCTTGCTCGCTGAGCTGCTGGCTCGTCCTCGGGTGCGAAGCGCTGAGGGCTGGCTTCACGAGTTGAAGGAGGCGTCCGGAACATGGAAGGCCACCCAGCACCCGCACCAGATGTCACGTAGTGGTGACGGCAGTCGATGCAGCGATGAAGACGGACAAAAGGGTCCTCTAAAAGAAAACTGTTTACTGGCCTGATTTGTACCCAAAATGGTGCTGCTGTGCAAAAGAGCTTGGGCTGATGGGTCCCACGAAGGCGTCCTCATCACCGTCCGGCAGCGGCACATCTACAAGGTCTCGTGTGAGGGAATCGGCGTCAGAGTGCTTGCGTCCGGACTTGTACACGGCGGTGATGTCAAACTCCTGGAGGCACAGACTCCATCGAGCAAGACGGCCAGCGGGGTCCTTCAAATTGGAAAGCCAGCACAGCGCCTGGTGATCTCTGAGCACCTTGAATGATCGTCCGTACAGGTAGGAGGGAAATTTCGACGTAGCTCAGATGAAGACTAGGCGCTCCATCTGAGTTGTTGAATAGTAAGCCTCGGCCTTGGAAAGAGAACGGCTAGCGTATGCGACGACTTTCTCAATCCCGCGGCTTATTTGAACGAGGACGGCGTTTAAGCCCACGCAGCATGCGTCGGTATGAACTTAATTATCGTTGTTTTCATCAAAATGTGCGAAGATTGGTGGGGACTGTAAACGGAGATAAAGCGTTTGGAGGACTTCTTCTTGCGTTGCTTCCCATTTGAATGGCACGTCTGCCTTCGTCAGTTGGATCAAGGACTGGGCGATGCGCGTAGTGTTTTCCACAAATCGTCGGTAATATGCGCATAGTCCGAGAAATCTGCGCACTGCTTTCTTATCGGCCGGTGATAGAAACTGTGCGATAGGAGCTGTTTTAAGCAAATCTGGGCGTCCTTCCTCCTTGCTAGCGATGCGGCCTAGAAACAGGATATCTTCATAGGCAAAGTGGCACTGTTCTGCCCTCAAGGATAGGCCAGACGACTTGATGGCGTCTAGTTCTGTTCGAAGTCATTTTAGGTGGTCTTCAAAGTTCGAGGGGAAGACAACGACGTCATCTATATATACCGAGACAAATTTGCCACTTCAGGCCTGCCAGCACTGTATCCATTAGTCGCTGAAACGTCGGTGGTGCAGAACACAGACGAAATGGCATCAACTTGAAATCTAAGAGGTCATCCGGAAAGATGAACGCGGTCTTCTCGCGATCTCTTTCTTCCTCAATTTGCCAGTAGCCGATCTTGAGGTTCATCGATGAGAAATACTTGGCGCTGCAGAGCCGGTCTAGTGTGTCGTCGAAGCGGGGGAGGGGGTGGACGTCGTTCTTTGTTATGTTGTTCAAAAGGCGGTAATCAACGCAGAATCGAAGTGCGCCGTTTTTCTTTCTCACTAGAACCACCAGGGCCACCCATGGGCTGTGTTATTCGTGGATGATGTCGCGAATCATTTCTTGCGTTTGGTCTCGGTAGGGGCTTTGACGAAGAGGTCGGACGTGCTGGTCGGGTATAATGCGATGCTTGGCAACTGGCGTTTGTCGGACCTTCGGCGATTACAAAAAACACTCGCTGTAGGTTCGAAGCAAATTGCAGATCCGGCTTTGTCTATTCCATGGCAGGGCTTGATTGATGTCGAAAGTGGGCGAGTTCTCTTTGTCAGGCGAATCTTCTGCGGATGGGTCGGAAGGGCGAATGAATCTCGTACATCGGATATTACGTCGAAAAAAAACAATCCTCGTTCCTCTGTTAATGTGCCGGCATTCCTAGCTGATGTTAGTCAGCAGTACTTCTGCCTGACCATTGCGGGAATGTGAGATGCCTCTTGAGAGGTTTATCCCTCGGTCTAGAAGCAACTGCATGTACCCCTCGATGATGGCTGCCGCGTTGATGGCTTTCGTGGTGCCTACGGTCAGGATAACGCTTTAACGGGGTGGGACGCTGACTTCTTCCTTCAGGACACTCAGGGAACGTGATTTTCCCGTGTTCTCATCGAAGGAATGACCTCGTCCGTCGAAAGCGGGATCAGCTTGGATCGCAGGTCGATGATCGCCTGATGCTCATTAAGCAAATCCATGCTCATGTGGGTGCAAAAACTATTTTCTTCAGAACGCATGTGCGAACGATTCCGGGCTAGATGGCCATCAACTTACGGCAACCTCGGTGGCTGACGGCGGACGGCTCACGGCAACATCGGTTGCCCAATCGATGGCCCTGGTCTAGACGACAGGGTCCGAGCTGGCCAACACGGCCTCCCACTGCTAGAGAGAAGGATCGCGCATAATATCTGCCGGTGGCGGCTCTATGTTAAACCTCCACAATATGTGGACATAGGTTCCCAGTACCTGACACCATTTTCATCACGGCTGAATGTCCGGGTAGATATTGTTTAACACGTATGGGTTATAGTAAGACCTTGTCTGCTATCTTCGCCAGACGCATTCTTGCGCCTTCATCAATTGCTTGTCCGCGGCCGTGTAAAGTCTTCGCTCAAGTGTGCAATGGTTAGTAATGTCGTGAAACGACACAAGCTGATCTATCCTGGACATCGCCGGAACGTCCGGCACACCTGCTCGGCTGACGAAACCTCGAGCATCCATGTGAGCCGCCTCGTTCCCAGTGTTTTCAGAGTTTGCCGGCACCCAGACAATTTCCACCTCCGTAGTCCCTCACTCCCAGGCCAGATTTAACAATCGTGCCGCTGTGAAGGATATTCTGCGCCTCACCAAATTTCGGATAGCTGCTTTAGAGTCGTGAAAATCAGGTCAGGTTTAGTATTAGCTATAGCTAGCGCTATCGCCGCCTCCTCTGCATTTTGTGAGGAAAGGGCTTTGACTGATCCAGAGTTGACCAAGCGTCCCCGCCCATCCACCACTGCAACTGCAAATGCGTCCTTGTTCTTACACTAGGCGGCATCTACGTAGACTGCTCCGTTGTACTTCCCGTACTTATCATGTAAAGCTCTGGCTCTTGCCTTCTTGCGGTTATCATGATGTATCGGATGCATATTGTGCATTTCTCGTTTCACCTGAATTTTTATGTCCCCGGCTTGAGCATTCATTCCAATGCTGATCCTCTCCAATACGTCCCTTCCTTTTCTCGTTTTTGAAAGCCTACTGAGTTGCATCACCAAGTGCGCCTCCCGTAGTTTTTCCAGGGTGTTGTGCACAGCTACTCCCAGCAGCCGTTCGGTAGACGCATTGTTAGGCAACTCAAGGGCCGCCTTATATGTCTGCCTAATCATAGCCTCCACCTTGCCTTTCTCCAGCGCGTCGATCTTCATGTAAGGCGTTGCATATAATATTCTACTGAGCGCAAATGCCTGTACGAGCTTACACAAGTGCTTTTCCTTCACCGCATCACTTACGATTGGCGATTCTCCTAATTAGCCTCATGGTAGCATTGACCGTATTTTTAAGCCGTTCCAAGGACCCCCATTCTTCCTGTTAATCTGCATATGCAGACCCAGGATCCTGATCGCTTGGACCTCAGCGACCGGTGCACGAGCAACTTTCACCTCTAGCATTGGTGGCGGCACATAGCGTCTCGCATGTATCCCTCTTCGTTGATCTCTAAGTACATAAAGCTCTGATTTGAGCTGAGAGCACGAGAGTCCTGCCCCCTCCCCCCCCCCCCCCCCCGCTATCTCCTCCACAATATCCACTGCCTATTGTAGAGTTTCCTCCAATTGTGCGCTGCTTGCCCTTGTTACACATACAGCAATGTAAATCCCATAAATTGTACGTTTATGTCCCGATATTCCTGGCAGCCTCAGCGTTATCTTGATCAAGGCGAGATTAAACAGAAACGGAGATAAAAACGACCCTTGTGGTGTCCCCCTGCTCCCCCAACGGGAAGGAATCCGATTTAACTTCTCCGACGACAATCTTCGCAGTCCTACCCTCAAGAAATTATCTGACGTACTGGTAGGTTCTACCCGCCGGTGCTATGTCCGATAGGTTCCTTAATATTGCCTCACGGGTAACATTGTCAAAGGCCTTAGTGAGGTCGAGCCCCAAGATAGCGTTGATGTCCGTGCCATACGCAGGATCAACCACGTCCTTTTTGAGGCTATATCATAACGTCCTGCGTTGAAAAATTAGCCCTGAAACCAATAATCGCTTTAGGCATCAACTCATTGTCCTCCACATAACTGTGAAGCCGGTTGAGGGCCTCGTGCTCCATCAATTTGGCGATGCAGGATGCCAGCGAGATGCGGCAAAGATTCTCAATACAGACCTTCTTCCCTGGTTTAGGAATAAATGTAATCCTAGCGTGCTTACACTCAGCCGGGATCTCCCGTGGCGCCCATTACTTGTTCATCAAGTTCGTGAGCGCCCCCACTGACCATAAATGCAGGTTCCTCAGTATTTTATTACTAACCCAATCCGGACCCAATGCCGACGCAGTATGAAGGTGCCCCATTTCAAACTTCACCTCCGCCACCGTGAAGTCCACATTTAATTCTAGGTTCCCCTCTCCCGAGTAATCCGACAAGCAACCGCTCGCTTCGCTGTTTATGTAGCAAATTCGGAGTTCGTGAATGAACTCCCTAGCCGTGCGTCGAAACCGATGCACTAACCTAGTAATTTTCCCCTTTTGCGCCGATTTGATTGCCGCTGGATCTAAAAGGTGCCTCAACTACTGCCATGTTTTTTTGCATCCGAACTGCCCTTTCATAAAGTCGCAAATCTGCCTCCATTGTTTGCACTGCAAGTCTAACGTGTAGGTTTAGATTTCTCGTTCTAGCTTGGCCACCTTCCTACGGTGAACACCATTATGCCTTTATTTCGTTTGCCTCCGAAGGAGACTCGAATGCGCTTCCCTCATGTGTCACAGTCCGCCGTAAAGCCCTTATCATTCGTCGAAACCTTTTCTGTGGTGCCCTTCACGTCCTGCTTGAGCGCCGCAACCCAGGTTCCCAAGTCCTCGATTTCCCCTTTCACGGTGTCTTTCCTGACTTTCCGAAATCTGTCCCAAGCCGTCGCTCTAGTTCCTTTCAGACTGTCTTTGTGCTTAGCAGCATAAATAACATGGAAATGATATAGTGATCACTACGCAGTGGCTGTCCCGTGTTTACCCACTTTGCATCCTTAACACCCTTCAGATATGTGAGGTCCGGAGAGGTGTCTATGCTCCCGCTATTGCCTATCCTCGTATTATCTAGCGGGTTGTTCAAGATCATCCTTTGCAAGTCCTGAGCTACCTGCCAAAGCCTATTTCACTTTGGGCTGGCTCGGACGTAGCCCCATTCCGGATGAGGCACATTTAAATCCCCAACCACGATGAGTTGAGCCCTGGTGGCTAGCCGTTGCGTCTTTATCAAGAGGTTTGGCAAGCCCACCCCATTATGTTTCGGAGAACAAGATACATTAGGGACAAAGGGACTCTTGTCCTTTCTTTTGGACAGAAACTCTAACAGGACGTAGTCCTCTCTGCTACTATCTATGGTATGCTGGATAGCCGTGGTGTTCCGATGGACTAGCACGGCCGTGATTACGCTCGATACGCCCCTCCCCTTCCCTGCGATCAGTATCTGGCGATATAAACGCCTTAAATCCCGGTAATTTTACCGAGCCTCTTGCCTCTTGCAAGGTTATAAGGTCTGCCTTACTGTCCAGATTTTGTATGTGCAACTACAGGTTTCCCGCTTGCGACAAAAGCGCCTGCAGTTCCACTGCTAAACCTCAATTTGCTGTCGAGGGGCCATAAATTGGCACCAGGCTCAATTACATCAGCCCTTGGCTGACTATGGGAGGCAATCTAGTCTATATCGTAGCATTAAGCTGTTGAAACATGCCCATAACCTGGGTTTGGAAAGCCTGCATGTCACTAGGGAACGCGTCAAGTTGCACCTCAATCTTGTCTAGTCTGGCTTCGATCCGGTCAACCCAAGCTTACAACCTATCCTGTCTTTCCTCCAGTTTTCCTACTCTCTCCGCAAGGGCAGACATGTCCTCCCTACGACTAGTGACTTTAACTACTGGCTGCGGCGTGTCCGCCGTCGAAGTTTCTGCCACTCTCTTTGCATCAGCTCCCTCATCCGCCTGCGGTTGCGTCTTTACCGTCCCCCGATTCTCCATTTCCATAGCTGTGCTCTCGCCTTCGCGAGAAGCGGTAGCCTTCACCGTTTTCAGTGCGGCCTGGACAACCGGCTCCTGTACCCGTTCTCCTTTACCGCTTTTAAGCGACCGTTCCATTTCTGCCATCCTGGCTTCCATCTTTTCAATCGTCTCGGCCTGCTACTGCACCCACCTAGGTAGCTCCTTCTCTCGAGCAGTCTCACTCTGGGAGGCCGCGTTGGGCCATGTCACCTTTTTCTTCGCGCCACTTGGACTTCTTCAATCACTGGAACCCGGTTCTCGGTCCTTTGCCGCGTTCTGGTCCGAACAGTTGTGGAAAAGAACCCGTCGGCAGATCCGTCGGCTGCTTACGGCAAGACGAAATTTGCAGTTCCGGCTGCCCGTGTTGTGTGCCCCATGGCACACGATGCAGTCCGGGTGCAGGTCAGCGACTGTCCTTCCGGCGGCGCAGGATGGTTCTTTCCGCAACGGCGACAGAGATTAGTCTTCAAACAATAACAAACGTCCGCCTGATGCCCCACTCGTATGCAGTTATAGCAGATCATGACTAACTCTCTATATGGAATCACAGCATACAAACAGTTCCAGTAAATGACTTGCCGTGGAACATGCTTGCCCCCTAATGTGATCTGAATCTCCTGCGACTTTTTCAAAGGCCTGGCATCTAAAATTTGTGTGAATTCATTCCTCTTCAAGAACCCCGCCCGAATTTCTGCCAGTGGCCATGCGTTGTACGCACTGTAAATTACTCCGCACAGAGAGTTCTCTAGCGCCGCCACGTACACCGAAACCTTGAGGTCATGAGCGCTCAGTTTGAGCGTCTTTACATTCGCATATGCCCCACAACGATGCATACAAGGCGTGCGCACCGTTACCGTGTTGTTTGTCTCGCTGACCGGCACCAGGTCTTCCTCTGCTGCAGTCGCATTCTTCAGCTCCGTTGCCGCTCTCAAGGCATATCCCACTTCTCTCGACGTCACCAAACTCTAGTCCCATTTCTTGGACCGGTACACAACCTTGAAATCTATTGGCTGGCATCTTCAGAAACACTCCCCGTTTCTTCCACACCGGCGATTTCCCGCGCTTGACTTGCTCTTCTCTGTGCGCATTACGCACATCGCTGCCCACCTGTTTCTCGCTAGGCCTACTCTCGGGGTGGTCCCCGTACACAGGTTTCTTGAATCTATCTTGCGCCTTCAAAACCCAGGCCTATTCTCTCGGTATATGAGATAAATGATATATGAGACAAATACTGCGCCAGTTCCTTCCCCAAAAACCAATTATTATTATAAATTATCGGGTTCAGTAGCCGAACGTTCTAACCACTGACCGAGCGGGTACCCCGAAGCTCTGGCTCAGTGGTTAGAGCGCTCGGCTACTGATCCGGAGTTCCCGGGTTCTAAGCCAACCGCGGCGGCTGCGTTTTTATGGAGGCAAAACGCTGAAGCGCCCGTGTGCTGGATTTTCCCCAGGGACCGCGGAAGTTTTCGTGTGACCCCACCAAAACTGTCACTATCACCATCCCAACATCGATAGGAACCTGCTGGTCCAGGTCCATAGAAGGTAGGCCCGAAAGTAATTGTTCTATGACCATTTTTGTATCATCGCCACCCCGCGGAACGCTATGGCGACCACTATTCAACGCGGATACAATCCCTCTGCAATGGCGTGGGCTGAAATCGACATTCAACAACCCGAAGACAGGTCCCTACCCATTGAAGATGAAGGACTCTTTACGCTGATTTCCATGCGTAAGCGGACCCAGCGTTCCAAGGCATCCAAGGACGGCACCACGATGGCGTCGCTCAAGCAAACACAGGCAGCTGGGCTCACCGGCCGCCTCAACTCCGGGAGCGATTGCGCTGCGCTGCCGCTGGATAACAAGACTGCTTTATGGCGCCCGAAAGAGACGCCGAAAATGAGCTCAGAAGATATAATCGTGGTTCTCAAGCCAAGGCAAAGCATGAACCTCAAGGCAATTTTCCAGCACGAGGAGCTGGGAGCGGCTATTGCCCCGTACGTGAAAGGCGACGCTGGCGTCGCGCTCAGCCAATTTCCAGTTTGGATAAAGAACTCCGTCGTTTGTGGGATCCAACACATCGAAGCAGCCAATAAGCTGACTAAAGACTTTTACCCCAACACCGGAGCGGACTCCCATCCATTTCGGGGTTACGTGAAGCTTAATGGTGAGCTGTGCCGAGGTGTGATCGGGGTGCGGGCTGATGAGACGACGGCTACCCTCAGGAACAAGGTGACGTGGCGCGAAGGTGAGATAGCCTTTGTGCGCAAACTGGGAAAATCAAATCTAGCGGTGCTCACCTTTGTGGGCCGCAAGGTGCCACGCTACGTGCACTACAATTGTGAATGCACCCTTATGCGAGAATACAAACGGACAATCCCTGCATGCTTCCGCTGCGGGACCATCGGCCACCGGGTTGACAACTGCCCACACCTGCACATCGGAAGATGTGGATTTTGCGGGAAACATGTAGGCGCCCCCGAGCATGGTCTAAACGAACACCACTGTACCCCATGCCGCATGATCTTCGGACAGGCCCACCTGACTGGCTCCGATTGCACGGGCAAGTTTCGGCGTCTCCAACGATCGAGACCACTAGCCCAACAGCACCAAGGGGAGCAACCAAGCAAGTCAAGCAATTCCCCTGGGAACAAGACGGGCAAATCTGATCAAGCTGCCGGGAAACAAGGCAGCAGAAAACAATCACCTCCCGCTTCCAAAAAGGCGAAATCTGGGACCAGTGCCAAGCCACCAGCTTTCCAAGCCGGGGACTTTCCCCCCCTTGGCAACAGCCCAACTTCACCATCAAAGGTAAGCTGCTAGGCGGGCGCCGCCTCTATTTCCTCTCCCTCCCCTTCCCCCCTCGAACTTGGGCTGAGAAAAGAGCTAGCGTTCTCAAAAACCGGAACGCGCAGCTAGAATCCAAATTGAACGCACTAAAAAACGCTAGGGCAGAGCCACCTTTCTCGGAAACAATGGAGGGCGCTGATGAATCGGCGTCTGCGTGCTCGAGCGTCACTCCGTTGTCAGGTGCTCCGCTCACTGCAAATTTGGAAAGCCGCATGACGGACATTGAGCAAAATGTGGCTGATCACATGACCAAACTGCCAGCGATTATTACACGTCATCCAAACTCAAATGCAGCAGCTGGTAACAACCTTTACTCAGCAACTGACTGTGTCCGTTATGCAGCAAGTCACCCAAAACACTAAAGCCTGGATACAGGCTAAGCCAAAATTACGTAAGCGGGCAGGACCAGTAAGGGAATTAGGCCGCCCATCCAAAATTTGCCGCGAAAATATTGAGGAACAAAATCAAGATAACCCCCTCGCTACCATGCAGGGCACCAGCGCAGTGGGTGGCGTGAGCCAGCCAGCATCAAGCCTTCATCATTTCTCAGGGCACTAAGCGGACACCTCGTAAAATAAAACAGGAACCTTTGGGCATAATACAATGGAATTGTAGAGGCTTTCGCGACCGCGCGAAACGAGCACACCAACGTCTTTACCTTGAAACATTGGACTTTCATGCCGCCATTGTCGCGCTTCAAGAACCTGGGGCATCGGCAAAAATTTCTGCATACAACACTGTTCAGCGGGACGCATCCACTTGTACTCTTGTAGTTAAGTCGGACACAGCACAGGATTTAGATCTCGACACAGAGATAACATACTCTTACTTTATAGTCACCGTGTTACCTCTGCGACGCTCTGACCCCCCTGTACACATATTGAACATATACTGTCCGCCCAAGCTCAAACATATTACTTTGTCAGATATCTTAAGCCAGGCACTGAAGATAGCGGGTCGGTACCCATTTTTGATTGTGGGAGATTTCAATGCTTCCAGCTAATTATGGGGCTACGAAAAGGAAGGGGCACGAGGTAGAAAGCTAGCGGAGGTTATCTCTATGCTAGGCATCACCCTCCAGACCGACCCTGCGCATCCCACACGAATAGGAATCTCTGTGACTCGGGACACGTGTCCTGATGTCACACTTTCCAAACACATCCAACACGTGGAATGGAACAACACGGAAGAGACACTAGGCATTGACCACTGCATCATTAACACACTTATTCACACGCGGCCACTCAAAAAGCCGCTCACACAAGCTCGACTCCCAGACTGGTAGGCTTTCAGAAAGTCCCTGCCCTCAGCCAACCTGATTAAAGATGGATACAATCAGTGGGCCTAAACACTTATGACAACACTCATGCAACACAAGACACAGATACAGACCACGGAAGACTGTACGGCGGTGGACAAACATCTACTACACATCTAGGAAGCCCGCCGCAGCCTCATCAAACGTTGGAAAAGACAGAAACATAACAGAATACTCAAGAAGCGCATCCTACATCTCACTCACAAAGCAGCTCAGTATACCTCCCAGCTTGCTGACGCCTACTGGATAGATCGCTGTACTATGGCTGCCACGCAGATGTCCGGCAAGAGCACTTAAAGGCTCTTCCGCAGCCTTATAGAGCCCGCACAGACCCGGGGCGAAACACAGCGCCACTTACAACGAGCACTCCATAATTTCAAGGGGAGCACCACACAACTTGCAGAGACACTCAGGGACAAGTATCTCTGCTGCAAACAGGACCCTCGCCGTCAGGAGTATCTCTACGAAGGCAAAGATAATCCTGAGTTGAACCAACCGTTCTAATTATTTGATCTCAATGCAGGCGTGACCAAAATGAGGAGAGGCACTGCGCCAAGACGGGACAAGGTCACAGTTAAGCTGCTGGCTAATCTCCCTGACCAGGCGTATGAGGCCCTTCTGAAATACATCAACACTATATGGAAGGGCGAGAACCTGCTCCCCCTTGAATGGAAAACTGCCCTAGTAACCTTCATCCCCGAGGCGGGAAAGGAAATCAACACAGGCAACTTGAGGCCTATCTCGTTCACCTCGTGTGTGGGCAAGCTGATGGAAACCGTGGTGCGGGATAGGCTCTCCGAATACTTGGAGTCACGAAACACATTTCCAGACACTATGTTCGGGTTTCGCTCACGTAATCGGCACAGGACGTACTCCTCCAACTCAACAGAGACATAATACAACCAGTCGAACACCCGCATATTGACAAGGTCTTCCTGGCCTTGGACTTGAAAGGAGCCTTCGACGACATCAAACGCAGCATCATACTGACACACCTCAATGAAACGAACTGTGGCCGCAAAACTTTCAACTATATCATACTTCCTGATCGACCGAGCCGCACTAATCAGAATCCAAGAGGCAGAATTTGGTCCGTATCAAATGGGTACGCGGGGGACACCACAAGGCGCGGTGCTATCCCCCCTACTCTTTAATTTGGCGATGCTCCATCTGCCGGACCAGTTGAATGGTATCGAAAGCATACGGCATGCGCTGTATGCCGATGATATCACGTTCTGGGCCACAGAGAGAAACTTAGGGCGCATGGAAGAATGCCTGCAAACAGCCGCTCGCGTAGTGGATCGCTACGCACGGCACTGTGGTCTCCAATGCGCGCCCAACAAGTCTGAATTTGTGCACCTTAGGGCCTACGCTAAGGACACTGCCCAAATACATCTCACCTTAATAAATGGCCTCATACACGAGGCCAAAGAGATTCGAATACTCGGGCTCTTAATCCATAACCAAAGAAGAGTAGACACAACATTGCACAATCTCCGCAAAGTTGGAGACCAAGTAGGCCGTATAGCCCGTTGCGTCTCCAAGAAGAGAGGGGGTTTGCGAAGTAGGGATGCCGTGCGGCTGGCCCATGCTTTCGTAATCTGCCGAATCCTCTATTCGGTCCCTTATCTACACTTGCGGAAACACGACGAAGACAAAGTTGAGGTAATACTCCGCGAAATGATGAAGAGGGCACTTGACCGTCCTGTGTCCACCTCCAAAGCGAGACTTCTTGCATTGGGAGTGGTGAACCGTTTTCAGGAGCTCAAGGAATCCTATCTAACAAATCAATACACGAGGCGAGCCCAAACGAAGTCGGGTCGGCACTTGCTAGTCCGCCTTCACATCCAACATGATTTTCACATTCAGGAGCGGGTCTGAGTGCCTGAACTCTGGAGACGCGTCGTTAAAGTTCGACCCCTCCCCACTTAGATGGACAAGGAGGATTACAGTGGTCGTCGACAGGCAAGTTCGGAAGCCTTAGCGCACCACTATGGCAACAAACATGGTGTGTTTTACGTAGATGTAGCTGGGCCGACCCACGGGGGGTGGTACACGGCCGCGGTCATACATCAAGAAATACAGGTGGATGGGCTTTCCTTTCGAGCCCCAGGCACAACACAAGCTGAAGAGGTTGCCATCGCCCTAGCTGCTTCTGATTCAAAATCCAAACACATAATAACAGACTCGCGTTCGGCATGTCGCAATTATGAGGCTAGCTGGATAACTCCACTAGCTGAACGAATACTAAGGAACTGCAGCCGGGATACCGATCCTACACCCCGCTGCCTGGTTTGGACTACGGGCCATCAGGGCCTAGCAGGAAACGAAGCTGCAGACGCGGCGTCCCGAGCACTCATAATAAGGACTCCACTAAGGAATAAGGACTCCACCTATAGCGGGGCTCTTTAAATAGCCTCACCTCTTTCATTCAATAAAGGCTTTTCACCACCACCACCCCTGTGCTGTGCGACGTCTGTGCGCGTTAAACATCTCCACGTGGCCGAAATTTTTCCGGAGCCCTCCACTACGGGACCTCTTTCGTCCTTTCTTTTTTCACTCCCTCCTTTATCCGTTTCCTTACGGCGCGGTTCAGATTTCAGCTGACCCGCCGCGGTGGCTCAGTGGTTAGGGCGCTCGACTACTGATCCGGAGTTCCCGGGTTCGAACCTGACCGCGGCGGCTGCGTTTTTATGGAGGAAAAACGCTAAGGCTCACGTGTGCTGTGCGATGTCAGTGCACGTTAAAGATCCCCAGGTGGTCGAAATTACTCCGGAGCCCTCCACTACGGCACCTCTTCTTCCTTTCTTCTTTCACTCCCTCCTTTATCCCTTCCTTTACGGCGCGGTTCAGGTGTCCAACGATATATGAGACAGATACTGCGTCATTTCCTTTCCCCAAAAACCAGTTATTATTATTATTATGATATATGAGATAGACACGGCGTCATTTCCTTTCCACCAAAACCAACGATTATTGTTATTATTATTGGGCAAGCAGACACGGCTTTTCGTCTGTAACGTTCAGTGCATGCCGCGCACTGGATAGGCTGCGCACACACCCTGGCGTCCTCCGCCGTGGAGGCTCAGTGGTTAGGACACTCGCCAATTGAGCCGGTGTACCCACGTTCGATCCCGACTGCGGCAGCCGTGTTTCGAGGGAGGCGAAACGCAAAGGGGCATGCGTGCTGTGTGATTTCAGTGCACGTGAAAGATCCCTTGGTGGTCCCAAATATCCGGAACCCATGCCCCGCCGCGGTGGCTCAGTGGTTAGGGCGCTCGACTACTGATCCGGAGTTCCCGGGTTCGAACTTGACCGCGGCGGCTGCGTTTTTATGGATGAGAAACGCTAAGGCGCCCGTGTGCTGTGCGATGTCAGTGCACGTTAAAGATGCCCAGGTGGTCGAAATTATTCAGGAGCCCTCCACTACGGCACCTCTTCTTCCTTTCTTCTTTCACTCCCTCCTTTATCCCTTCCCTTACGGCGCGGTTCAGGTGTCCAACGATATATGAGACAGATACTGCGCTATTTCCTTTCCCCCAAAACCAATGAATATTATTATCACCATGACACCTCTCTTTCTTCTTTCACGCCCACCTTTCTTCATTCATTTAGGGCGAGCTTTTGCTGTCCACCGAGATTAGAGAGACAATAACTGCGCCGTTTCCTTTCCTGAAAAAAATTCAAATTTTTCACCCGCAGCGGTGGCTCAATGGTTAGGGCGCTCGACTACTGATCCGGAGTTCCCGGACTCGAACCCGACCGCGGCGGCTGCGTTTTTATGAAGGAAAAACGCTAAGGCGTCCGTGTGCTGTGTGATGCTAGTGGACGTCAAAGCCCCAGGTGGTCAAAAATATTCCGGAGCCCTCCACTACGGCACCGCTTTCCTCCTTTCTTCCTTCACTCCCTCCTCTATCCCTTCCCTTACAACGCGGTTCAGGTGTCCATAGATATATGAGCCAGTTAATTCGCCATTTGCTTACCCAAAAACCAATTATTATTATCATTCCAATTTTTCACCCTGCCACTCTGCCTGGTAATGGTTTATCACGGGTGGCTGGTGACACAATGAATGCTGCGGCGCGCGTGCGCGCGCGCTGTTGCTGATAAGAACAAAGAATAGGAAAGTGCTTAGGCCTGCCTACTGGCTCAAGCAGAACCACGCTCGCCGCCGTGTGCTGAAAGCAGGAGAGTAAAACAATAGGATAGTAAAGATAGAAAGAAAAGGCGCGAGCTAATATGACCCGGGCCGATCCCGGAGACAGCGCAATACCGAGCCGACTAGTGCCAGAGTGCTTCAATCTAAGCATTCTGCTATATTCCAAAAATAAGTTTAATATCTTGGGTCTCTTGGGTCCAAGGACCCGCAGCAGATATTAAATCAGGTAGCAGATATCATGGTGGTGACAAAGGCAACGCTACAGCCTATTTAGGCGAAAGCCTGTATAGGCTCACGGCTTACCAGCGGGACTGTTCGCAGAAAAGTGTCACACTACAGCTGTAAATCAAACGTGATTGAGGTGTCCACCGCGATCCTTTCCTCAAAATCTTTTCCTTTCCTCACAACACAGTACCATCTCCTCGTGTACACCGACGGCTCAGTGGCCCGCGATCACTGCTCCCTTGCAGGAGCGGCCACCATCGCCCCCCTGCGACTGCATAGCCGGCAACACGCAACCTTCCTCGGCTCCTACACCACGGCGGATCCGAGTTGATGGGGATACGGCTCGGGCTGGACCTTCTACTCACCCTTTGCCCTTCGCCCCACAGGAGTGCTCTGCTGTTCGAATCCCGCACCGCCCTGAGCCGCCTGAAATCTAACGGCAGCGGTGCCCCACTAGTGCGGGAAATTTGCTCGCGCAGAGAGGATGCGCCGTGCGTGCACCGTGGGTGCCCGGTCACTGCGCAATCGCCGGCAACGATGAAGCTGACGACTTCACGACCACCGCACATCAACTACCTCCCAGCGATCCGCTCTTTGCGCTGGAGGGCGTGCGTGCGGTTATCCGGGACAATCTCTGAAAGCAGCATCCCGACCCACGCATCTCAGGAGGTGAGCGCATCGACAGCATCACCGGCTGTCGCGCACTTACGCGGTCGCAACGTGCAATGATCCTCCGCGAGCGCATTGGCTGCGTGTTACCTGGGGAACGACGGCAGCGTCCCGGAATCGCGACAAGTGATGTATGTGACGGATGCGGTGCAGTGGAAACACCATTGCACCGGCTCCTTCACCGTTCCACGTTCGCCGAAGCTCGTCGCGATATCCTTGCGGCCTATATGGTCCTGGGCATGCTACCAGACTTCCTCAAGGCGGTATTGTGGCCGCAGGGCAGTGCGGGAACCCGTGACCGAGCCTTGGTGAGCCTCCGTACATTCCTCGAACAGACGGGCTTGACGTTCCGTGTGTTCTCCGCCAGGTGGTAACACGCAGTGACCGAACGCTACGCGAGTTCTACCCTGGACGAGTAACAACAGGACGCCCCACTCCAGTTGTAACCAACAAAGTGCTGTGCTCGTGTGTTTTTAATGCTCCATCAGGAACTAATCACGTCCACAACCTGGACACATTTCTTATTGTGTAATAATTTGTGTATATTACCTTTCCCCCTATCCTCTCTTCCTGTGCCCTCACCTGTTTCATTTCATTTCTCCATTCTGCCTGCTATCCTTTCTTTCCGCTCACCATCTCAGGTGCTTCAGTATTCATGGCAGATGCTCGGGCAAGCAAAAATCTTTTCCTTCCTTTCTGTTATTATTTTAATAAAAAAACTCATACTACTACTACTACTACTACTACTACTACTTTCCTATGCTGTGCAGCGAATGTTCCATTCGTCACCGAGTAATCGGCTCCTGCGTCGAGTAATGCCCCATACTCATCTTGTGCCCTAATCCAGGGGCCTTTGATGTATTCAATTAAAAAAAAAGACTTTCCGGCCGTCGATAACTACTTCTAAGCCGGACGTCCTGGTTCTTGCGTGTCCCGTCGTCCTGGGCGTCGGGTCACGGCTTCGCCGGGTATGGGGATCGTGGGTAAAACGTGTCGGCGAAGGTTTAATCGGTAGAGGCGACATTTTTAATGCGGTTCGCATCGTGGTTCGGATCGTTCGCATGCGGAGTCTTTTTGAAGGCGGTTCCCATCGTGGTCGAGGTTGTCATTTTATGTAGCCTCGGCGTGTCGGCGGCGTCTTCGTGCGGCATGGTCGCTGGAGGATCTTGGGGGTATCGCTCGGGAGCAACTCGCCTCCAGAGGTTGCTGTATTTAGTTTCCCCTACGGGGGCTACGAGACCTCCCTAGTACCGCGGCTGTGTAGCTGCGGCGTGGGGACGCAAAGCACGAGGCTGACGGCGATGGTGAAAGCGAAAGGCGGTTCGGAGAGTACTCACTCCTCTCGACGCAGGTACGCGTCGATTTCTTGTGGACGTTGGCCGGAGCGTGTTCGTGGCGCGTCAACGGCAAATGCACGAAGTCCGATACGTCGCTACGGGCAGTGACAGAAAATATGGCCGGCCTCACCGCAATCGAAGCATAACGGTTGGTTGTCGGAAGTCCTCCACGCGTCGCATTTCCTGGTGCTTGAGCGTCGTTCGTAGAGTGGGGGGGGGGGGGGCGGAGGCAAGGAGGCGGCGTTCTGGAACAAGTGGCGCATCTCGGAGGGGACGTAGGGGTGTCGTTGGGGATGCGGAGTGCGTACTGCAGCGGCGTAGGTCATGGTCTGGGGTTCTGTGGCTGCCGGGGTGCCAAGTGCCTCTTGCACTTCTTCCCGCACCCCATCCGTGAGAGTCGCTGCATGGGATGTGTGCGGAGGATGGCAGTAATCGGCGTAGCTCCTCGCCGACGATTTCGCGGATAACTTCCCGCAAGTTGTCGCTGGTGGTGGTTGTGTCCGGTCGTATTGCACCGACAGATAATGGGCGGTTGTTCTCCCGAGCCCGGACGTCCAGGGTCTTCTCGAACGCGCAGGCTTCTTGCATGAATTCCTCGACTGTCTTTGCGGCAGGCGAATGAGGCTGGCAAAGAGTTGTTCTTTTACGTCGCGCATAAAAACAACTTCCTTTTTCTCGGTCATCTCGAGGTCGGCGCGGCGAAAGCGGTGCAACATCTCTTCGACATAACCACGGAGGGGCTCGTTCGGACGCTGGATTCGTGACTGGAAAAGTCGTTGGGCTGTTTCGTTCCTTACGACACTTGTGAATACATTTATAAAGTTCCTTCTTGAATAGCTCTCATGCGGTTACGGCCAACTCCTGGTTGTCGTACGACCTACGGGCTGAGCCCTGCATTGAGAAAAATACGCGTCCAATTTTTGCCGCATCATCCCAGTTGTTGAATGACGCCACGTGATGAAATTTGTACAACCATTGTTGGGCCTTCGCCTAGGGACCCACTGAAATTTGGCGGCACCCGCGGCTGTTGCAATATGATAGGTTTTGACATCTTTGGCGAGGTGGTGTTGCTCGTAGCAGAGTCTTCTCGTTGTCGGGTGTGGTACGGCAGGGTGCCGAACTTAAACTTCTCTCCCTGTAGACGTCTCCATGCTCGTCGTCCGGTGGGAAGCGCATTGGCTGGTGTCACGAATATAATGGGGCGTCCGGAACATGGAAGGCACCCCGCATTTCCACCAGATGTCGCGAAGTGGTGACTGCAGTCCGGAGAGCTGAAAGCCTGCGAAAACTGCGTCCAAACGAGTCTCTTTATATGGGGCTGACTTGCGCCTACAATGGATTCAATCACTCGGCGGCGGTGTAGCCACAAGCGTGCTCGGCGGTCGTCGGACAGAATGCCCGCCGCTCTCGGCCGTGCTCAATTTAAAACTGATAGCGAACTTTCGAGATAAAGCGTGCAAACTAGAATATTCTGGAACAACGCAGAATCATCTCCGCCTGGATGCGATCAATGGAGATTAATCTTGTCGCGTCTTCTATCGGAAACAAAGTCGTAAAGCGGCGGGTCGGCAGCTTTGAAGAATGAACAAACACTGCAAAGATTCGCGGCAAACCAGACCGTCGGCGTTCTTTGTGTTAGTGGCGTCAGCGCTGGAAACGCTCTAGACTCCGATGATTTTTTAGGAAAGGAATGCACCTAACCAGCTCTCTGGGGCAGTGGACGCCCCAATCACGCTTTGAGGTACGTGGCGGTGGGGAGAGAGAGATGTGGGCTGCATGCAATAACGATGACAAAGTTGTGGCAGAAACGCGCCACTGCAGCAATAAGCCGCAGCATTCATTGGGTGACGAAGTTTTCACGATCAATCATTAGATTAACCTCCACCTGGCAGGCTAGGCGCGTTGCCTATCCAGTGTACGGAACACCCAACGTTAGAGGCCAAGCCGTGTCTACTTACCCGATACACCACAGCTTTCGCTCTCCGAACAGGTTCAGCAGTAGTTGAACCACTGGTATTTCTTCTTTCACTCCCAAGTTTCCCGACAGCGCGGTTGAGGTTGTCCACCAAAAAATGAGAGAGCTACGGCGCATTTCCTTTCTTCAGAACCAATGTTCACGCGCACGCGATACCGGATAATCCCACTTAATGACGGACTATAGTTGCCTGCTGAACTATAGTTGTCTGCTTTCCTTAAATTGCCCAACGGTAGAGTGTACTAGAAAGGTTTCGAGTGGGCCGAATAACCGGCTCCGCGCTTGCTAGGAGGTGAGGCGCTCCGCGTTGAAAATGCTGCGGTGGCGCTGCGGTCGAAGTGGATTGGGTTGCGCCGGAGCAGACGAAACGTCAGGAATGTTCTAGAGCAGCTAGCGGCGGCGGTTTTCTTTGCGTAGCTCGTTCTTTTGTGATCACTGTTTTATCCTGCAGTTACCATCAAAGTGTTTGGCATGCCTAATCGAAGGCATCGTCACGGCTACGCACCGGGATGTCGCACCGGCTACGCGGGCGTCCCAGCCGAGAAGAAGCTGTCGTTGCTCAGCGTCCCGAAAGATGCGGTTCGAAGGAAAGCCTGGGAGCGGAACCTCCATCGCGCTGACAAGCCTCTGGATGAGAACTGCGCAGTTTGTGAGCTGCACTTTGAAGAACGGTACATACTTCGTGACTACGTGCATGTAGTGGCCGGCAAAGAAGTGAGAATCGCGCGCGGAGTGCCCGCGCTCACACCGGAAGCAGTGCCCACGCTTTTGCCGAAGTATTTGAGCTCAAAGGCACCCCCGAAACGTGCACCACGCAAGCGTGGCACGTCTACCGTGCTCGAAAGCCCGGGCTGCAAAAGGAAGAAAGCCTGCACGAGTGTACCTACGGCCGTGCACGACATTGGAAACTGCGACGACGAGTCGGCAGTGGAGTGCACGCCAGCTCTTGACTCAATCAATCTCAGGGACCTGAAGACCCCTTCAGCGTACTGGTCAGTGCATAATTTTTCCGACTACGAAGGCACTGTTTATGCACTGTCAAGCTTGGAAGCAAGTTCTGGCACGGTGACCTCTGAAAGGGCTGTTCTGTTCAGCCTGAGTGCGACCGAGATTGCGTACAGAACATTCCTCAAGCGAAAACTCGTTGCTGAAGGTGCTGCGAAGACTGTGCTCGAAGCAGAGCGAGTTATTTCTGAAGCCTGCGATTTTCTTGCATGTCCTGGTGCGCACTCTACCTCTGCTATTTTAGAGAACGATCTCACTGCAAAACTTCTGGAAAAAACAACAGTCATTCATGGGGCCTTCCACAGCAAGACATGCACAGGGATGACAACAACCAAAGGTAAATTTGTGAAGCGAAGTGACAGATGCAGAGTAGTACACTATTTCATGTGCAGTAAACTGTGAAGGTCACGCCCTGTGCTACTGAGGGCATGATTAGGTTAAAAGCCTAATCACGATGATTAAGATGCGCGCTACATGTGGTAGCAACAGTCCAGAAATTAAGCAACAAGCGTATTTTGCAATTTGTGTTGCTTTGTATCGCTGACCGAGGCATATGCAATGCAAAAGTGCTGTGATAAGATTTGGAATAGGAGTTTTGTTAATATTACTAAAATATATCAAATTACCCAGGTGTGTTTGCTCAAGCATGCGAACAAAACCTTTTATTGTTCATAAAGCCCTTTCACGCTATAGTGCACTTGCATAAGTAGAATGATAAGTGATAACAAATTTCTCAAGTATTTTGCAATGAGCTAAGGTAGTAGCTTCACTACTTTTGACATTCATTCTTATTTCAAACAATATTGCTCTCCTTACATAATTGTGACTAACTGGTGTGTGACATGAGGGCTTAACAAAATACCTAATTTCTTTTCAGGAGTCCCATGCCTTTCATGCCGTTATCTGCGCAAGACCCTGCTGACACGGATGTCTCGGCTCAGAAACCGTCGTCACAAGCAAATAACGACAGTGGGCCAAAAGCTCAGGTCTATGTTGCAGAAGCACAGGCGCCTGTACAAGAGACTAATAAGCCTGAAGGGACAAATCGAGAGCATGAAGGCACGAAATTCTGCAATAAAAGAAGAGACTTTGGCGGAAAGCATTGCTATGTTGCCCAAAAAACAACAGGAAAGCGTGCGGCACTGCTTTGATGCCTGCGAAAGAAAGAGTACAAGGGGCATGAACTTTACTAAATAATGGGTGCTTGAGTGCATTTTAATGAAAATGAGGAGCCCGAAACTCTATAGGCACATCAGGAAGCACAACATTCTTGTACTTCCAAATAACACCACTTTGAAGAAGTACACTGCAGCATACAAAAGTGGCTTTGGATTCAACAAGAAGGTGATGGAAATCCTCAAACAAAAAACAAGCAAAATGGACAGCTTCAGTCGTCATGGGGGCCTTCTGATTGATGAAATGAAGTTGTCAGAGCACCTATCAATGGAAAAGTGTGCAAAGTTGCGTGGATTTGTTGATCTCGGCCCATTCACACCTCCCGAAGATGCAGGGCTTCCATGCGACCATGGAATGGTTGTGATGTTTGTCCCGTTCACTGGGCGGTTTTCGCAGATAATAGTGCCGCCAATATTTGCAGTGTTTGTTCGTTTTTCAAATCTGCCGCGACACCACCTTATCGCTTTGTTTGCGACGCAAGACGCGACTAGATTTATCTCGATTGATCGCAGCCAGGCAAAGCTGATTCTACGTTGTTCCGGAATGTTCTAGTAACTTTGCGCCCTTTATCTCGAATGTTCGCTATCAGCTTTAAATTGAGCACGGCCGACAGCGGCGGGCATTCTGTTCGACGACCGCCGAGCACGCTTGTCGCTTCGCCGCCGCCGAGTGATTCAGTCCATTTTGGGTGCATGTCAGCCCAATAAACAGTTCTTTTAGAAGACCCTTTCGTCCGTCTTCATCGCTGCTTCGACTGCCGTCACCACTACGTGACATCTGGTGGAGGTGCTGGGTAACTTCCATGTTCCGAACGCCCCCTTCAAGTCGTGAACCCAGCCCTAAGCGCTTCACACCCGAGGACGAACAAGCAGCTCAGCGAGCCAGCCGACGTCTCCAGGGAGAGGAGCCTGAGTTCGGGAAACTGCCGGACCGCACCAGACAGCGAAAAGACGCTGCTACCAGCACTGCAACCTCGCCAAAGATGTCGACACCGATCATACTGCAGCAGCCGCGGGTGCCGCCAACTTTCAATGGATCCCTAGGCGAAGACCCTGAAGAATGGTTGGACCAATTTGAGCGCGTGGCGTCATTCAACAAGTGGGATGATGCGGCAAAGATTGGACACGTTTTTTTCTCATTGGATGGCTCCGCACGCACGTGGTACGAAAACTACGAGTCGTACCTTACGACATGGGAGCAATTCAAGAGAGAACTTTTGAAGGTATTCACCAGTGTCGTGAGGAAAGAAAGAGCCGAACGACTCCTCGAGTCCAGGATCCAGCTTCCGAATGAGCCCGTCCGCAGTTACGTCGAGGAGATGAAGCGCCTATTTCGCCGCGCCGATCCCGGGATGACCGAGGAAAAGAAAGTTCAGTTTTTAATGCGCGGCGTAAAAGAACAACTCTTTGCAAGCCTCGTCCGCCAGCCGCCAAAAACAGTCGAGGAGTTTATGCAAGAAGCCTGCACGATTGAGAATACCCTCCACGTTCGAGCTCGGCAGTACAATCGCCCTTCCTCTGCCTGTGCAATCCGTTCGGACACGCCGGTCACCACCAGCGACAGCTTGCGGGAAGTTATCCGCGAAATCGTCCGAGAGGAGCTACGCCGATTACTGCCATCTTCCCAACAGCCACAAGCAGCGACTCTGATGGATGTGGTACGGGAAGAAGTGCAACAGGCACTTGGCACCCCGACGGCCACAGAACCCCAGGCCATGACCTACGCCGCTGCAGTAAGTACTGCTCAGCCCCAGCGACAACCCCCACGTCCTCCCCGAGATGAGCCAATCGTTCCACAACGCCGCCTCCCAGCCCCCGCCCGCCCAGCCTATGACCGACGCTCAAGCCCCAGGAAATGCGACGCCTGGAGGACTTCCGACAACCGGCCGTTGTGCTTCCATTGCGGTGAGGCCGGCCATATTCTTCGTCACTGCCCGTACCGACTTATCGGTCTTCGAGGATATCCCGTTAACGCCCCACGACCACGCTTCGGACAACGTCCGCACGAAATCGACGAGTACCTGCGTCGAGAAGAGTACACGCCGAACCGCTTTTCGCGCTCACCATCGCCGTCAACCTCGCGCTTTGCGTCGCCACGCCGCAGCTACGCAGCCGCGGTACGAGGAAGGTCGCCCAGCCCCCGTAGGGGAAACTAAAGGCAGCAACCTCTGGAGGTGAGGTTGCTCACGAGCTAAACGCCGAAGATCCTCCACCGACCACGCCCCATGAAGACGCTGCACCCGCTACGCCGCATGAAGAACCGACACTCGCTGCACCGACGCCGCACACAATGAGAACCTCGACCACGACGCAAGCTACCTTGAAATCGACGCCGCCACCCAGAGGAGCTTCGACCACACGCCCAACCCGTGACTCGCATACGCGACGAAGCCGTGACCCGACGTCGAGAGCGACATGCAATGCCAGAGCCAGGACCTCCGACCTAGAAGTGACTATCGACGGCCGGAAAGTTACCGCTCTAGTCGACACAGGAGCCCATTACTCGGTGATGAATGGACCATTCGCTGCGCAGCTCAGAAAAGTCACAACGGCTTGGGACGGCCCACAAATTCGCACCGCTGGGGGCCACCTCATTACGCCATCAGGACGATGCACAGCGCGAGTGACTGTCAAAGGACATACCTATCCTGCCACCTTTGTTGTGCTACCGCAATGCTCCCGCGAAGTGATCTTGGGTATGGATTTCCTTAATGAGCATCAGGCGATCATCGACCTGCGATCCAAGCTGATCACGCTTTCGACGGACGAAGCCATCGCTTCGATGAAAACTCGGGAAAATCACGTTGCCCTAAGTGTCCTGGAGGAAGAAGTGAGCGTCCCACCCCGTTCAAGCGTTATCGTGACCGTAGGCGCCACGAAAGCCAAAAACACTGAAGCCATCATCGAGGGGAACATGCAGTTGCTACTAGACCGAGGAATCAGCATCGCAAGAGGCATCGCACATTTCCGCAATGGCCAGGCCGAAGTACTGCTGACTAACTTCAGCGAAGAATACCGGCATATTAACAGAGGAACGACGATTGCTTTCTACGACGAAATATCTGACGTACGAGATTCCTTCGCCCTCTCCGACCCCTCCGCAGAAGATCCGCCTGACCAAGAAAACTCGCCCACTTTCGACATCAACCCAGCCCTGCACCGGAACAGACAAGACCAGATCCGCAACCTGCTTCAAAACTACAGTGAGTGCTTTTCGACATCGCCGAAGGTGCTACAGACGCCAATTGCCAAGCATCGCATTATAACGGATCACCACGTCCGACCTCTCCGCCAAAGCCCCTACCGTGTGTCTCCGCGAGAACGACAAGCCATCCGGGACTAAGTCGAAGAAATGCTTCGCGACGACGTTATCCAGCCTTCAAACAGCCCATGGGCGGCACCGGTTGTTCTAGTGAGAAAGAAAGACGGCGCACTTCGATTCTGCGTGGATTACCGCCGCTTGAACAACATAACAAAGAAGGACGTCTACCCCCTCCCCCGCATCGACGACACACTGGACCGCCTCTGCAACGCCAAATATTTCTCATCGATGGACCTCAAGAGCGGCTACTGGCAAATTGAGGTCGACGAAAGAGATCGTGAGAAGACAGCATTCATAACTCCGGATGGGCTGTTTGAGTTCAAGGTGATGCCATTTGGTCTCTGTTCCGCACCAGCGACGTTTCAGCGAGTAATGGATACAGTGCTGGCAGGCCTGAAGTGGCAGATTTGTCTGGTATATTCAGATGACGTCGTTGTCTTCGCCTCGAACTTTGAAGAGCACCTCAAAAGACATCGAACAGTACTAGACGCAATCAAGTCGTCTGGCCTAACCTTGAAAGCAGAGAAATGCCACTTTGCCTACGAAGAGCTGCTGTTTCTAGGCCACATCGTTAGCAAGGAAAGAGTACGCCCAGACCCGCAGAAAACAGCTGCTATTGAACAGTTTCAACCGCCGGCCGATAAGAAAGCAGTGCGCAGATTTCTCGGACTATGCGCATGTTACCGACGATTTGTGAAAAACTTTTCGCACATCGCCGAGCCCCTGACCCAACTGACGAAGGCAGACGTGCCGTTTAAATGGGAAGCGCCGCAAGCAGAAGCCTTCAAGGAACTTCAGCGTCGTTTACAGTCCCCACCGATCCTTGCGCATTTTGATGAAAACGCCGATACTGAAGTTCATACCGACGCAAGCAGCGTGGGACTAGGCGCCGTTCTCGTTCAAAAAAGTGACGGGCTGGAGAAGGCCATCGCATACGCTAGCCGTTCCCTTTCCAAGGCCGAGGCTAACTATTCGACCACTGAGAAGGAGTGCCTTGCCATCATCTGGGCTACGTCGAAATTCCGCCCCTACCTCTACGGCCGGCCGTTCAAGGTGGTCAGCGACCACCACGCGTTCTGCTGGCTTGCCAATTTGAAGGATCCCTCTGGCCGACTCGCTCGATGGAGTCTGCGTCTCCAGGAGTTTGATGTCAACGTCGTTTACAAGTCCGGACGCAAGCACACTGACGCCGATTGCCTCTCACGAGCCCCTGTAGATGCACCGCCGCTGGACGACGATGAGGACGCCTTCCTGGGACCCATCAGCGCAAGCTCTTTTGCTCAGCAGCAACGCTCGGACCCCAACCTAGAAGGCCTCATCGAGTACCTGGAAGGCAAGGTTTCTTCACCCCCCGCTTCATTCAAGCGAGGACTGTCTTCTTTCTGTGTGCAGAATGAGGTCCTTATGAAGAAGAACTTTACAGCGAACAAAACAGCCTACCTCCTTGTTGTACCTACTTGTCTCCGCGAAGAAGTTCTACAGGCTTCACACGACGAGCCGACAGCTGGACATCTCGGGTTTACTCGCACCCTCCGCCGCATTCAAGACAAGTATGACTGGCCCCGACTGTCTGCCGATGTCGCACACTGTGTGAAAACATGCCGAGATTGTCAGCGACGAAACACTCCTCCCACACGACCAGCAGGATTTCTGAACCCCATTGAACCTCCCTCAAGACCCTTTCAGCAGATTGGCATGGACTTGCTTGGCCCTTTTCCAAAGTCAACATCTGGAAATAAGTGGATCATCATAGCGACCGACTACCTGACCCGCTACGCCGATGCGAAAGCCCTACCGAACGGAACAGCAGCAGAAGTCGCCCAATTTTTCGTGGAGTGCATTCTTCTTCGACACGGCGCCCCCGATGTGCTCATCACGGACAGAGGAACAGCATTTACGGCGGAACTCACGCAAGCCATCCTGCGCTACAGCCAAACCAGCCACCGGAGGACAACTGCATACCATCCGCAGACCAACGGACTGACCGAGCGCCTGAACAAAACCATCGCCGATATGCTCGCTATGTATGTCGATGCCGAACATAAAACCTGGGATGTCATTCTGCCTTACGTCGTCTTCGCCTACAACACCGCAGTGCAGGAGACCACCCAGATGACGCCTTTTAGGCTCGTCCATGGCAGGGATGCCACGACCACGCTAGACGCCATGCTGCCCAACGTTACAGAAGAAGAGAACGTCGACGTTGCCGCCTACCTTCAACGCGCAGAAGAAGCTCGAAGGCTTGCCCGATTACGGATCAAAGATCAGCAGCGGTCCGACGCCAGACGCTACAACCTACGAAGACGCAACGCGGAATACAAGCCAGGAGACCAAGTCTGGGTGTGGACGCCCATTCGCCGCCGTGGATTGAGTGAAAAGCTTTTGCGCCGCTATTTCGGCCCGTACAAGGTTCTTCGTCGGCTGGGTGAACTGGATTATGAAGTCATCCCTGACGCAATGACTGCATCCCAGCGACGCCGCGTACGACCAGAAGTTGTCCATGTAGTCCGTCTGAAGCCGTATTACGCGCTCTAAAGGCCGCTGCATTTCCATGCTCTATTTTCGCAAGATCCGTTTTTTTCCCTTACTAGTCGCATTATTTGTTTTAATGCATCGGGTCGATGCTTCTTTGAGAGGGGAGTAATGCCGCCAATATTTGCAGTGTTTGTTCGTTTTTCAAATCTGCCGCGACACCACCTTATTGCTTTGTTTGCGACGCAAGACGCGACTAGATTTATCTCGATTGATCGCAGCCAGGCAAAGCTGATTCTACGTTGTTCCGGAATGTTCTAGTAACTTTGCGCCCTTTATCTCGAATGTTCGCTATCAGCTTTAAATTGAGCACGGCCGACAGCGGCGGGCATTCTGTTCGACGACCGCCGAGCACGCTTGTCGCTTCGCCGCCGCCGAGTGATTCAGTCCATTTTGGGTGCACGTCAGCCCAATAAACAGTTCTTTTAGAAGACCCTTTCGTCCGTCTTCATCGCTGCTTCGACTGCCGTCACCACTACGTGACAATAGGAACATTTGCAGCGAATGGAAATGTCAAGGGAAGCCTGCTATGCAAAATACTTATTGAAGCCGTGATTTTGGCTGAGCAAGCGGGACTCTTTGTAGATTTCGTGACCTGTGACGGTGCCTCATGGAATCGGAAAATGTGGACACTAATGGGCATTAAGGCATCTGCCAGCAAGATTACGTGCGGAGTGAAACATCCTGTTGACGCCAAAAGGAACCTGTATTTCCTTTCAGACTTCCCGCATCTACTGAAATGCCTTCAAAACTCACTGCTGAAAGGTGGCTTTAATACACCAGACGGACGAGTAAGATTTTATCTGCTTTGAGTGTTCCAGCGTAGTTATCCTGCAAAGTGACTAACAATGTGCTTCTTTTTTATGATGCAGGTTTCAACATATTTTGTTAAAGAAGCGTTCAACTATGACAAAGATAATGTGACGCTGAAGGCGATGCTAGGGCTGACTTTAAGCCGTCTGGACCCAAACAATTTTGAAAAAATGCGGGTCACCCTCGCATTCCAGCTCTTCGGTGACCGCGTTTTACGTGGCTTGCATCATTATAAGGACAGACTTGAATCAAGTTATGGAAAAGGAGCCATAGATGCTACGGAAAAATTCTTCAGGTAACGTGTTTTGTACTCTCAATCTGTGCATGTGATAAGGCAGCATGTGCGACAAAAAGTTGTCTTCAGTTGTGAAAATAGTATTGCTCTAACCTGTAGTGACAGCAGATCATTATTTTTTTCAGAATGATCAACGAACTGATCAAAACAATAACATCGCGCTACAAGTCTGAAGCTCTCTGGCCAAACTCAAGAGGTGCTGCTGCGTTGTCGGCTTTCCTGGAATACATCACTAAGTGGGAGGAGTGCACCGTCAACGGGGTTGGCTACATAAGCAAGACAACGGCTGTCGGCTTTAGAGTGACATTGTCTGGAGTGTTGCGACTTTTGGAGCATTTAACCAAAGAAGTTGGATTTAAGTACTTAATGACGGCCAAGTTAAGCCAGGATCCAGTTGAAAACTTGTTCGGGGTTGTACGGCAGTCATCAGGGTGTAATGACCATCCTACACCTGAGCAGTTCTTGATAACTGTTAACTGCCTCAGCTTTTACAGCCTGGCCAGACCTGTTGATGGTGCCAGTGTTGAGCCCCTAGTCCTCACAGCGCTACTTGACACAGAAAACACAGACCTGTCAAATTCCACAACCTTGGAAGACACAATTGACAGCTATATTTCAAGGGGGGGACCTTGATTCCCTAGAGGACGCTGCCAGCCAGAAAGGCAACGGTGTTCCCAGTGAGCACAAAAGTCTAGTTCAAAAAAGAAGTGACTCTCACCTTATCTACCACATAGGAGGATATGTCGCCAGGAAATTTGTGAAAAAAACTGGATGTGATGCATGTCGCACTCTTTTGCTTGTGAGCAATGCAGAGGGGAGGTCAGACCTGTACTCTGGTTTTACCAACCTCGCTGACACAGGTGTACTGCTGTATCCATCTAAAGAGCTCTTTGAGTTCATTAACTACTTAGAGAGTGCCTTTAGGGGCTGCTTCAGCATGAATCAATTACATGCTGACAGCATTCTGGATGTGCTGTCAATGCTCAGGACCAGAACAAAAACAATTGGATGCACAGTCCATGAAGGCGAAGTAAAGTGCAAGGTTGTGAAGTTTTATATTGTAACACGGCTCCACTTCCTGATAAAGGGCCTAAACAAATCAATGATGAAAGGCGTCAAAGGATGAAGCACCTAAATGTGCGCAGGTGCCTGTGACACTGACAAGCAGTACTGCTGGTTGCTTTCGCGAAATAAATGTTGACATATTTTGCATTTGAGTTGCACTTGCCAGCAGTGGTTTATAATATATATCATTCCTGTCCAATTATTGGCATGTTTCTCGGCCTTTTATTGCCATAACCAAAAATGTATTCATCCTTGTGCAACACCAAGAAAATATTTTGCTTGTACAACAGAACTTTGCTCACAACGAAAAGGTTCAGAGAGAAGTAAACTGAGCGCTGAGTGGTGTTCGAATCCCAGTCTTGCACTCAGCTGTTGCGATTTGCTTACGCGGGGGCCCTTGAGCGCTCCGACTTTGTAACATTTCTCGACTCTGCGATTCCAGACTTTCATTTGGAATCGCGCCCGAACGCATTCCTGCGCGTCCATGCATTCCGTGTAAATCTATTTCGTTCTCGCGCTGACAGCATGCTTTCGCGATTCCACTGCCTAATACACATAGTCTGGTTAAGGACTTTTTTTTATTACCTTTGCATGACGACGGAAATTTCATCAGTATTCGAAGAACAAAAGTTATGGTAGACTCCGTGTAAGCTGCCAGGCCAGACATACACTCGATCTTGTGGAGTGCGTGGCAGTTGAAACTCGCCTGACGCGCACACGGAGGGGACGGTCAAGCGACTACAAGCGTTCCGAAACACCTCGGGGCCTATCTTGTGCCGTACTGCGCCAATGACCCCTGTTTGAATAAAAAGAACCAACCCGTACAGCCAAGACACCGCAGAAGGGGCCGCAGCGCACAGCTTGCGCCGCGTCTGCCGGCGCGCCCAGCCAATCCACTTCGATCACAGCGCCCTCTATTCTCTCGACAGCCAGCGCCTCGCTTTGAGCGCCTCGTTCGTCTCACTCAGATCTTTCTAGTACACTCTATCAACGGGCAAGGCGTCGCGCTGAACTGGCGATGGGGTTCCGTGGAGCCCTTGGCAACGCTGCAACACGCTGTCGCGTCCCGTTGTGAAAAGACGAAGCTTGAGAGTCCTGCAAATTGTCATTTATTTTTTGCATTTTTCTGGTGTTTATTTGCTATTTTCTGCTACTTTTGTTTTGTTTAAAATATATTTATTTATTTTGCCTTTTCTTTTTATTTTTCAATACTGTTTCTTTATATTTTATACATGATGCTTAAGAACTGTTGCTTAATCAACGTTTTCATTTTTTCTTGTTTTAGCACACAACTTGGGGTTGAAAGTTGGTGCGGACAACTTCCGTCTAGAGCTTTCGTCTATAACTTCGTCTACAACTTCCGTCTAGAATTTCTGTCCACGCCGCTCATGAGAAAAGAAAGGCATTCGCTTTAAAAACACCCCACTCATCCAAAACGAGCAATGATGGTTGCAGTACACAGGGGAGATACTTTTCGTTTTGATATAAATATAGTGCTATCTTCTGCCTCAAACGTGGGTTGAAAATAGAAACCTAGCGCAACCAGCGGAGTGGAAGGCATCTTTGAGCATTCAAGACAAGCAAATCCTATCCATCCGCGCGATGTCCATGTGAATCCGCGTTAAGAACTCGTGTGCTAATGATGGCTCTTTATCGGAACATGAAACCTCTTTAGGATGAATGCACTGGCTCCATTCGCAGTGCACCTCTGTTCATGGCTTGTCATGACACGGTAAAATTCAACGACACGGCCATTCACATTTATTCGCTGTATGTGTTCACCTGACCATACACTTTTGCTGTCAATCACGGTATATGTATTCATTCCTATGATGAATTCGCAGTGTATTGTTTCACGATTATCGCTGCTCTATTGAATGCGCTCTATGTATATAACTTCATGACCTCCACCAGCATATATATATATATATATATATATATATATATATATATATATATATATATATATATATATATATATATATATATATATTTATAATTATAAAGCAGGAGAAAAACAACCATCCCGCCGGTGGGATCCGAACCGACGACCTCCGTATATCGCGTCCGGTGCTCTACCAACTCAGCTACGGCGACGGCTGTCCAGTTTGCTGATTTCGTGGGTATTTATGATTTGCGTGTAAGCGAACCTTCAGAGTTCTCTCCAGCGCCACCGTCGTCTAAAGCGGTGGACGTAGCACGTCCTGTTATACCGCGAGTGTGACGTAGAACATCATCTAACGGCGAGGGCGGAAACTGTGCGAGAGCTCCCTTATTCTACCTATGACATCAATACTGCCAGAACCGAGACCCCCGTTAAGCTATTGCAGACAAGGCAAATGAAATGAGGGGCTCATTTGACAGACAGACAGACAGACAGACAGACAGACAGACAGACAGACAGACAGACAGACGGACGGACGGACGGACGGACGGACGGACGGACGGACGGACGGACGGACGGACGGACGGACAGACAGACAGACAGACAGACAGACAGACAGACAGACAGACAGACAGACAGACAGACAGACAGACAGACAGACAGACAGACAGACAGACAGACAGACGGACGGACGGACGGACGGACGGACGGACGGACGGACGGACGGACGGACGGACGGACGGACGGACGGACGGACGGACGGACGGACGGACGGACGGACGGACGGACGGACGGACGGACGGACGGACAGACAGACAGACAGACAGACAGACAGACAGACAGACAGACAGACAGACAGACAGACAGACAGACAGACAGACAGACAGACAGACAGACAGACAGACAGACAGACAGACAGACAGACAGACAGACAGACAGACAGACAGGCAGGCAGGCAGGCAGGCAGGCAGGCAGGCAGGCAGGCAGGCAGGCAGGCAGGCAGGCAGGCAGGCAGGCAGGCAGGCAGGCAGGCAGGCAGGCAGGCAGGCAGGCAGGCAGGCAGGCAGGCAGGCAGGCAGGCAGGCAGGCAGGCATGCAGGCAGGCAGGCAGGCAGGCAGGCAGGCAGGCAGGCAGGCAGGCAGGCAGGCAGGCAGGCAGGCAGGCAGGCAGGCAGGCAGGCAGACAGACAGACATAGTATGGTGGAGCTGCCATAAAAAGAATGTAAACCAATAAGCTCCTGCCTGCACCACTGACGTATAACAGGCTTGACCCAATCGTAAAATAAATGAAAAGGCCCGAAGGCAATCCATCGTTTTGCCACCCGTAGGTGGAAAAATAAAAGAAAAGGGGGAAATGCTACAAGCGACCCATCGCCGGGGGAACGGGCCCGGGGAGACTCCCCTGATCTCCCCTAGAACGTAGCGGAGGGGGTGGGATGAATGGTATGGGAAATTGGAATTGGGAAAGGGTTATGGGAATTGGGATGGAAATGGGGACAGCGAGATTTTGCTCTGATCCTTCGTTTGACATCGACTCCATTTCTGGCCTGCCTTGCCATGACAGGTAGGGCATCGAGCTTTTCCGATGGTGCGGCTCCCCCACGGGATGGACGACCACCCCTGGCTCCGACCGTCGGAGACAGGAAAGAAAGAAAAAAAAATTCCTAACTTGGAGTCCGCAGCCACCTGCTCCTCCACGATTTTAAGGGTTGGATCGGACCGGCCGGTTACTAGCCGTCGACTGTGTTTCGCTTTTTTTCAGACTCCGGAAGTGTGTGTGGTGTGATCCGGCCAACAGAGGCCCACGTCGTCAGCCTATCGGCGCTTCGCCCTCGGCACCATTACGCGGTAACCCTGGGGGACCCACCTGTGCTACCTTCCAACCACCATGCACTTATTTCCTCCCGTTGCTTGCTCCACACCTACTGAGGAGGGAGTATTCAAGGCCGGGCACCCGGGCCACGAAGCAAGAATCGGGCATAGGGTGAGATAAGCCGGGCCTACTCCACCGGTACTCCACACATCGACGGTTTTCGCACTGGTCCTACTGCACACCCTCTACCTCGGCGTACCCGTTGGTCCCCAAGACCGGGTCAGCCTCGGCGTCCGCAATATGCCACCCATCATAAGCGATCCGCAATGAGACTGCTTCCCCGAGGACATCGATTCCGAGGAGCTCGGGCTGTCGGAACCCCCGCGCGGACCTGGCCTCTATGTAGCGAGAAACCGTGCGTCGCCACGCTACCGCGCGGACCTGACCTCTTCGCAGCCAGAAACCGAGCATTAGTAGCCGTGCTCGTTCCCGTGAGCGGAGGTTTTTGATTTTTGACATTCCTTTACCGGATTTCGTGGGTCCAACCTGGTCTGCCTTCAGGCCTGCCTCCGCACAGACAACGGACCTCACGATTCGGCTGGCCGTCACAGCCGTGGGAGTCGCTGCAGCTCCCAAGAGGATGGGCCCCGGACAACCCATCCCCACTTCTGGCGTTGCACCGGAACAAAGCCTAGTAGCCAAAACTACACCGGCCCGTATCCGGTGGCAGGGGGGGCCACGGGCAGGCCGCACAGTCGGATTTCCCCCCCAGACAGACAGACAGACAGACAGACAGACAGACAGACAGACAGACAGACAGACAGACAGACAGACAGACAGACAGACAGACAGACAGACAGACAGACAGACAGTCTAGTTCAAAAAAGTCTAGTTCAAAAGTCTAGTTCAAAAAAGAAGTGACTCGCGCCTTATCTACTACATGGGAGGATATGTCGCCAGGAAATTTGTGAAAAAAACTGGATGTGATGCATGTCGCACTCTTTTGCTTGTGAGCAATGCAGAGGGGAGGTCAGACCTGCACGCAGGTTTTACCAACCTCGCTGACACAGGTGTACTGCTGTATCCATCTAAAGAGCTCTTTGAGTTCATTAACTACTTAGAGAGTGCCTTTACGGGCTGCTTCAGCATGAATCAATTACATGCTGACAGCATTCTGGATGTGCTGTCAATGCTCAGGACCAGAACAAAAACAATTGGATGCACAGTCCATGAAGGCGAAGTAAAGTGCAAGGTTGTGAAGTTTTATATTGTAACACGGCTCCACTTCCTGATAAAGGGCCTAAACAAATCAATGATGAAAGGCGTCAAAGGATGAAGCACCTAAAAGTGCGCAGGTGCCTGTGACACTGACAAGCAGTACTGCTGGTTGCTTTCACGAAATAAATGTTGACATATTTTGCATTTGAGTTGCACTTGCCAGCAGTGGTTTATAATATATATCATTCCTGTCCAATTATTGGCATGTTTCTCGGCCTTTTATTGCCATAACCAAAAATGTATTCATCCTTGTGCAACACCAAGAAAATATTTTGCTTGTACAACAGAACTTTGCTCACAACGAAAAGGTTCAGAGAGAAGTAAACTGAGCGCTGAGTGGTGTTCGAATCCCAGTCTTGCACTCAGCTGTTGCGATTTGCTTACGCGGGGGCCCTTGAGCGCTCCGACTTTGTAACATTTCTCGACTCTGCGATTCCAGACTTTCATTTGGAATCGCGCCCGAACGCATTCCTGCGCGTCCATGCATTCCGTGTAAATCTATTTCGTTCTCGCGCTGACAGCATGCTTTCGCGATTCCACTGCCTAATACACATCGTCTGGTTAAGGACTTTTTTTATTACCTTTGCATGACGACGGAAATTTCATCAGTATTCGAAGAACAAAAGTTATGGTAGACTCCGTGTAAGCTGCCAGGCCAGACATACACTCGAACTTGTGGAGTGCGCGGCAGTTGCAACTCGCCTGACGCGCACACGGAGGGGACGGTCAAGCGACTACAAGCGTTCCGAAACACCTCGGGGCCTATCTTGTGCCGTACTGCGCCAATGACCCCTGTTTGAATAAAAAGAATCAACCCGTACAGCCAAGACACCGCAGAAAGGGCCGCAGCGCACAGCTTGCGCCGCGTCTGCCGGCGCGCCCAGCCAATCCACTTCGATCACAGCGCCCTCTATTCTCTCGACAGCCAGCGCCTCGCTTTGAGCGCCTCGTTCGTCTCACTCAGATCTTTCTAGTACACTCTATCAACGGGCAAGGCGTCGCGCTGAACTGGTGATGGGGTTCCGTGGAGCCCTTGGCAACGCTGCAACACGCGGTCGCGTCCCGTTGTGAAAAGACGAAGCTTGAGAGTCCTGCAAATTGTCATTTATTTTTTGCATTTTTTCTGGTGTTTATTTGCTATTTTCTGCTACTTTTGTTTTGTTTAAAATATATTTATTTATTTTGCCTTTTCTTTTTATTTTTCAATACTGTTTCTTTATATTTTATACATGATGCTTAAGAGCTCGTGCTTAATCAACGTTTTCATTTTTTCTTGTTTTAGCACACAACTTGTGGTTGAAAGTTGGTGCGGACAACTTCTGCCTAGAGCTTTCGTCTATAACTTCGTCTACAACTTCCGTCTAGAATTTCTGTCCACGCCGCTCATGAGAAAAGAAAGGCATTCGCTTTAAAAACACCCCACTCATCCAAAACGAGCAATGATGGTTGCAGTACACAGGGGAGATACTTTTCGTTTTGATATAAATATAGTGCTATCTTCTGCCTCAAACGTGGGTTGAAAATAGAAACCTAGCGCAAGCAGCGGAGTGGAAGCCATCTTTGAGCATTCAAGACAAGCAAATCCTATCCATCCGCGCGATTTCCATGTGAATCCGCGCTAAGAACTCGTGTGCTAATGATGGCTCTTTATCGGAACATGAAACCTCTTTAGGATGAATGCACTGGCTCCATTCGCAGTGCTCTCTGTTCATGGCTTGTCATGACACGGTAAAATTCAACGACACGGCCATTCACATTTATTCGCTGTATGTGTTCACCTGACCATACACTTTTGCTGTCAATCACGGTATATGTATTCATTCCTATGATGAATTCGCAGTGTATAGTTTCACGATTATCGCTGCTTTATTGAATGCGCTCTATGTATAATGACCTCCACCAGCATATATATATATATATATATATATATATATATATATATATATATATATATATATATATATATATAATTATAAAGCAGGAGAAAAAAACCATCCCGCCGGTGGGATCCGAACCGACGACCTCCGTATATCGCGTCCGGTGCTCTACCAACTCAGCTACGGCGACGGCTGTCCAGTTTGCTGATTTCGGGGGTATTTATGATTTGCGTGTAAGCGAACCTTGAGAGTTCTCACCAGCGCCACCGTCGTCTAAAGCGGTGGACGTAGCACGTCCTGTTATACCGCGAGTGTGACGTAGAACATCATCTAACGGCGAGGGCGGAAACTGTGCGAGAGCTCCCTTATTCTACCTATGGCATCAATACTGCCAGAACCGAGACCCCCGTTAAGCTATTGCAGACAAGGCAAATGAAATGAGGGGCTCATTTGAGACAGACAGACAGACAGACAGACAGACAGACAGACAGACAGACAGACAGACGGACGGACGGACGGACGGACAGAGAGACAGACAGACAGACAGACAGACAGACAGGCAGACAGACAGACAGACAGACAGACAGACAGACAGACAGACAGACAGACAGGCAGGCAGGCAGGCAGGCAGACAGGCAGACAGGCAGGCAGGCAGGCAGGCAGGCAGGCAGGCAGGCAGACAGGCAGACATAGTATGGTGGAGCTGCCATAAAAAGAATGTAAACCAATAAGCTCCTGCCTGCACCACTGACGTATAACAGGCTTGACCCAATCGTAAAATAAATGAAAAGGCCCGAAGGCAATCCATCGTTTTGCCACCCGTAGGTGGAAAAATAAAAGAAAAGGGGGGAAATGCTACAAGCGACCCATCGCCGGGGGAACGGGCCCGGGGAGACTCCCCTGATCTCCCCTAGAACGTAGCGGAGGGGGTGGGATGAATGGTGTGGGAAATTGGAATTGGGAAAGGGTTATGGGAATTGGGATGGGAATGGGGACAGCGAGATTTTGCTCGGATCCTTCGTTTGACATCGACTCCATTTCTGGCCTGCCTTGCCATGACAGGTAGGGCATCGAGCTTTTCCGATGGTGCGGCTCCCCCACGGGATGCACGACCACCCCTGGCTCCGACCGTCGGAGACAGGAAAGAAAGAAAAAAAAATTCCTAACTTGGAGTCCGCAGCCACCTGCTCCTCCACGATTTTAAGGGTTGGATCGGACCGGCCGGTTACTAGCCGTCGACTGTGTTTCGCGGTTTTTCAGACTCCGGAAGTGTGTGTGGTGTGATCCGGCCAACAGAGGCCCAGGTCGTCAGCCTATCGGCGCTTCGCCCTCGGCACCATTACGCGGTAACCCTGGGGGACCCACCTGTGCTACCTTCCAACCACCATGCACTTATTTCCTCCCGTTGCTTGCTCCACACCTACTGAGGAGGGAGTATTCAAGGCCGGGCGCCCGGGCCACGAACCAAGAATCGGGCATAGGGTGAGATAAGCCGGGCCTACTCCACCGGTACTCCACACATCGACGGTTTTCGCACTGGTCCTACTGCACACCCTCTACCTCGGCGTCCCCGTTGGTCCCCAAGACCGGGTCAGCCTCTGCGTCCGCAATATGCCACCCATCATAAGCGATCCGCAATGAGACTGCTTCCCCGAGGACATCGATTCCGAGGAGCTCGGGCTTTCGGAACCCCCGCGCGGACCTGGCCTCTATGTAGCGAGAAACCGTGCGTCGGCACGCTACCGCGCGGACCTGACCTCTTCGTAGCCAGAAACCGAGCATTAGTAGCCGTGCTCGTTCCCTTGAGCGGAGGTTTTTGATTTTTGACATTCCTTTACCGGATTTCGTGGGTCCAACCTGGTCAGCCTTCAGGCCTGCCTCCGCACAGACAACGGACCTCGCGATTCGGCTGGCCCTCACAGCCGTGGGAGTCGCTGCAGCTCCCAAGAGGATGGGCCCCGGACAACCCATCCCCACTTCTGGCGTTGCACCGGAACAAAGCCTAGTAGCCGAAACTACACCGGCCCGTATCCGGTGGCAGGGGGGGCCACGGGCAGGCCGCACAGTCGGACTTCCCCCCCAGACAGACAGACAGACAGACAGACAGACAGACAGACAGACAGACAGACAGACAGACAGACAGACAGACAGACAGACAGACAGACAGACAGACAGACAGGCAGACAGACAGACAGACAGACAGACAGACAGACAGACAGACAGACAGACAGACAGTCTAGTTGAAAAAAGTCTAGTTCAAAAGCCTAGTTCAAAAAAGAAGTGACTCGCGCCTTATCTACCACATGGGAGGATATGTCGCCAGGAAATTTGTGAAAAAAACTGGATGTGATGCATGTCGCACTCTTTTGCTTATGAGCAGTGCAGAGGGGAGGTCAGACCTGCACTCTGGTTTTACCAACCTCGCTGACACAGGTGTACTGCTGTATCCATCTAAGAGCTCTTTGAGTTCATTAACTACTTAGAGAGTGCCTTTACGGGCTGCTTCAGCATAAATCAATTACATGCTGACAGCATTCTGGATGTGCTGTCAATGCTCAGGACCAGAACAAAAACAATTGGAGTCACAGTCCATGAAGGCGAAGTAAAGTGCAAGGTTGTGAAGTTTTATATTGTAACACGGCTCCACTTCCTGATAAAGGGCCTAAACAAATCAATGATGAAAGGCGTCAAAGGATGAAGCACCTAAAAGTGCGCAGGTGCCTGTGACACTGACAAGCAGTACTGCTGGTTGCTTTCGCGAAATAAATGTTGACATATTTTGCATTTGAGTTGCACTTGCCAGCAGTGGTTTATAATATATATCATTCCTGTCCAATTATTGGCATGTTTCTCGGCCTTTTATTGCCATAACCAAAAATGTATTCATCCTTGTGCAACACCAAGAAAAAATTTTGCTTGTACAACAGAACTTTGCTCACAACGAAAAAGTTCAGAGAGAAGTAAACTGAGCGCTGAGTCGTGTTCGAATCCCAGTCTTGCACTCAGCTGTTGCGATTTGCTTACGCGGGGGCCCTTGAGCGCTCCGACTTTGTAACATTTCTCGACTCTGCGATTCCAGACTTTCATTTGGAATCGCGCCCGAACGCATTCCTGCGCTTCCATGCATTCCGTGTAAATCTATTTCGTTCTCGCGCTGACAGCATGCTTTCGCGATTCCACTGCCTAATACACATCGTCTGGTTAAGGACTTTTTTTTTATTACCTTTGCATGACGACGGAAATTTCATCAGTATTCGAAGAACAAAAGTTATGGTAGACTCCGTGTAAGCTGCCAGGCCAGACATACACTCGAACTTGTGGAGTGCGCGGCAGTTGCAACTCGCCTGACGCGCACACGGAGGGGACGGTCAAGCGACTACAAGCGTTCCGAAACACCTCGGGGCCTATCTTGTGCCGTACTGCGCCAATGACCCCTGTTTGAATAAAAAGAATCAACCCGTACAGCCAAGACACCGCAGAAGGGGCCGCAGTGCACAGCTTGCGCCGCGTCTGCCGGCGCGCCCAGCCAATCCACTTCGATCACAGCGCCCTCTATTCTCTCGACAGCCAGCGCCTCGCTTTGAGCGCCTCGTTCGTCTCACTCAGATCTTTCTAGTACACTCTATCAACGGGCAAGGCGTCGCGCTGAACTGGCGATGGGGTTCCGTGGAGCCTTTGGCAACGCTGCAACACGCTGTCGCGTCCCGTTGTGAAAAGACGAAGCTTGAGAGTCCTGCAAATTGTCATTTATTTTTTGCATTTTTTCTGGTGTTTATTTGCTATTTTCTGCTACTTTTGTTTTGTTTAAAATATATTTATTTATTTTGCCTTTTCTTTTTATTTTTCAATACTGTTTCTTTATATTTTATACATGATGCTTAAGAGCTCGTGCTTAATCAACGTTTTCATTTTTTCTTGTTTTAGCACACAACTTGTGGTTGAAAGTTGGTGCGGACAACTTCTGCCTAGAGCTTTCGTCTATAACTTCGTCTACAACTTCCGTCTAGAATTTCTGTCCACGCCGCTCATGAGAAAAGAAAGGCATTCGCTTTAAAAACACCCCACTCATCCAAAACGAGCAATGATGGTTGCAGTACACAGGGGAGATACTTTTCGTTTTGATATAAATATAGTGCTATCTTCTGCCTCAAACGTGGGTTGAAAATAGAAACCTAGCGCAAGCAGCGGAGTGGAAGCCATCTTTGAGCATTCAAGACAAGCAAATCCTATCCATCCGCGCGATTTCCATGTGAATCCGCGCTAAGAACTCGTGTGCTAATGATGGCTCTTTATCGGAACATGAAACCTCTTTAGGATGAATGCACTGGCTCCATTCGCAGTGCTCTCTGTTCATGGCTTGTCATGACACGGTAAAATTCAACGACACGGCCATTCACATTTATTCGCTGTATGTGTTCACCTGACCATACACTTTTGCTGTCAATCACGGTATATGTATTCATTCCTATGATGAATTCGCAGTGTATAGTTTCACGATTATCGCTGCTTTATTGAATGCGCTCTATGTATAATGACCTCCACCAGCATATATATATATCTATATATATATATATATATATATATATATATATATATATATATATATATATATATATATATATATATATATATATATATATATAATTATAAAGCAGGAGAAAAAAACCATCCCGCCGGTGGGATCCGAACCGACGACCTCCGTATATCGCGTCCGGTGCTCTACCAACTCAGCTACGGCGACGGCTGTCCAGTTTGCTGATTTCGGGGGTATTTATGATTTGCGTGTAAGCGAACCTTGAGAGTTCTCACCAGCGCCACCGTCGTCTAAAGCGGTGGACGTAGCACGTCCTGTTATACCGCGAGTGTGACGTAGAACATCATCTAACGGCGAGGGCGGAAACTGTGCGAGAGCTCCCTTATTCTACCTATGGCATCAATACTGCCAGAACCGAGACCCCCGTTAAGCTATTGCAGACAAGGCAAATGAAATGAGGGGCTCATTTGAGACAGACAGACAGACAGACAGACAGACAGACGGACGGACGGACGGACGGACAGAGAGACAGACAGACAGACAGACAGACAGGCAGACAGACAGACAGACAGACAGACAGACAGACAGACAGACAGGCAGGCAGGCAGGCAGGCAGGCAGACAGGCAGACAGGCAGGCAGGCAGGCAGGCAGGCAGGCAGGCAGGCAGACAGGCAGACATAGTATGGTGGAGCTGCCATAAAAAGAATGTAAACCAATAAGCTCCTGCCTGCACCACTGACGTATAACAGGCTTGACCCAATCGTAAAATAAATGAAAAGGCCCGAAGGCAATCCATCGTTTTGCCACCCGTAGGTGGAAAAATAAAAGAAAAGGGGGGAAATGCTACAAGCGACCCATCGCCGGGGGAACGGGCCCGGGGAGACTCCCCTGATCTCCCCTAGAACGTAGCGGAGGGGGTGGGATGAATGGTGTGGGAAATTGGAATTGGGAAAGGGTTATGGGAATTGGGATGGGAATGGGGACAGCGAGATTTTGCTCGGATCCTTCGTTTGACATCGACTCCATTTCTGGCCTGCCTTGCCATGACAGGTAGGGCATCGAGCTTTTCCGATGGTGCGGCTCCCCCACGGGATGCACGACCACCCCTGGCTCCGACCGTCGGAGACAGGAAAGAAAGAAAAAAAAATTCCTAACTTGGAGTCCGCAGCCACCTGCTCCTCCACGATTTTAAGGGTTGGATCGGACCGGCCGGTTACTAGCCGTCGACTGTGTTTCGCGGTTTTTCAGACTCCGGAAGTGTGTGTGGTGTGATCCGGCCAACAGAGGCCCAGGTCGTCAGCCTATCGGCGCTTCGCCCTCGGCACCATTACGCGGTAACCCTGGGGGACCCACCTGTGCTACCTTCCAACCACCATGCACTTATTTCCTCCCGTTGCTTGCTCCACACCTACTGAGGAGGGAGTATTCAAGGCCGGGCGCCCGGGCCACGAACCAAGAATCGGGCATAGGGTGAGATAAGCCGTGCCTACTCCACCGGTACTCCACACATCGACGGTTTTCGCACTGGTCCTACTGCACACCCTCTACCTCGGCGTCCCCGTTGGTCCCCAAGACCGGGTCAGCCTCTGCGTCCGCAATATGCCACCCATCATAAGCGATCCGCAATGAGACTGCTTCCCCGAGGACATCGATTCCGAGGAGCTCGGGCTTTCGGAACCCCCGCGCGGACCTGGCCTCTATGTAGCGAGAAACCGTGCGTCGGCACGCTACCGCGCGGACCTGACCTCTTCGTAGCCAGAAACCGAGCATTAGTAGCCGTGCTCGTTCCCTTGAGCGGAGGTTTTTGATTTTTGACATTCCTTTACCGGATTTCGTGGGTCCAACCTGGTCTGCCTTCAGGCCTGCCTCCGCACAGACAACGGACCTCGCGATTCGGCTGGCCCTCACAGCCGTGGGAGTCGCTGCAGCTCCCAAGAGGATGGGCCCCGGACAACCCATCCCCACTTCTGGCGTTGCACCGGAACAAAGCCTAGTAGCCGAAACTACACCGGCCCGTATCCGGTGGCAGGGGGGGCCACGGGCAGGCCGCACAGTCGGACTTCCCCCCCAGACAGACAGACAGACAGACAGACAGACAGACAGACAGACAGACAGACAGACAGACAGACAGACAGACAGACAGACAGACAGACAGACAGACAGACAGACAGACAGACAGACACACAGACAGACAGACAGACAGACAGACAGACAGACAGGCAGGCAGACAGACAGACAGACAGACAGACAGACAGACAGACAGACAGACAGACAGACAGACAGACAGTCTAGTTGAAAAAAGTCTAGTTCAAAAGCCTAGTTCAAAAAAGAAGTGACTCGCGCCTTATCTACCACATGGGAGGATATGTCGCCAGGAAATTTGTGAAAAAAACTGGATGTGATGCATGTCGCACTCTTTTGCTTATGAGCAGTGCAGAGGGGAGGTCAGACCTGCACTCTGGTTTTACCAACCTCGCTGACACAGGTGTACTGCTGTATCCATCTAAGAGCTCTTTGAGTTCATTAACTACTTAGAGAGTGCCTTTACGGGCTGCTTCAGCATAAATCAATTACATGCTGACAGCATTCTGGATGTGCTGTCAATGCTCAGGACCAGAACAAAAACAATTGGAGTCACAGTCCATGAAGGCGAAGTAAAGTGCAAGGTTGTGAAGTTTTATATTGTAACACGGCTCCACTTCCTGATAAAGGGCCTAAACAAATCAATGATGAAAGGCGTCAAAGGATGAAGCACCTAAAAGTGCGCAGGTGCCTGTGACACTGACAAGCAGTACTGCTGGTTGCTTTCGCGAAATAAATGTTGACATATTTTGCATTTGAGTTGCACTTGCCAGCAGTGGTTTATAATATATATCATTGCTGTCCAATTATTGGCATGTTTCTCGGCCTTTTATTGCCATAACCAAAAATGTATTCATCCTTGTGCAACACCAAGAAAAAATTTTGCTTGTACAACAGAACTTTGCTCACAACGAAAAGGTTCAGAGAGAAGTAAACTGAGCGCTGAGTCGTGTTCGAATCCCAGTCTTGCACTCAGCTGTTGCGATTTGCTTACGCGGGGGCCCTTGAGCGCTCCGACTTTGTAACATTTCTCGACTCTGCGATTCCAGACTTTCATTTGGAATCGCGCCCGAACGCATTCCTGCGCTTCCATGCATTCCGTGTAAATCTATTTCGTTCTCGCGCTGACAGCATGCTTTCGCGATTCCACTGCCTAATACACATCGTCTGGTTAAGGACTTTTTTTTTATTACCTTTGCATGACGACGGAAATTTCATCAGTATTCGAAGAACAAAAGTTATGGTAGACTCCGTGTAAGCTGCCAGGCCAGACATACACTCGAACTTGTGGAGTGCGCGGCAGTTGCAACTCGCCTGACGCGCACACGGAGGGGACGGTCAAGCGACTACAAGCGTTCCGAAACACCTCGGGGCCTATCTTGTGCCGTACTGCGCCAATGACCCCTGTTTGAATAAAAAGAATCAACCCGTACAGCCAAGACACCGCAGAAGGGGCCGCAGTGCACAGCTTGCGCCGCGTCTGCCGGCGCGCCCAGCCAATCCACTTCGATCACAGCGCCCTCTATTCTCTCGACAGCCAGCGCCTCGCTTTGAGCGCCTCGTTCGTCTCACTCAGATCTTTCTAGTACACTCTATCAACGGGCAAGGCGTCGCGCTGAACTGGCGATGGGGTTCCGTGGAGCCTTTGGCAACGCTGCAACACGCTGTCGCGTCCCGTTGTGAAAAGACGAAGCTTGAGAGTCCTGCAAATTGTTATTTATTTTTTGCATTTTTTCTGGTGTTCATTTGCTATTATCTGCTACTTTTATTTTGTTTAAAATATATTTATTTATTTTGCCTTTTCCTTTTATTTTTCAATACTGTTTCTTTATATTTTATACATGATGCTTAAGAACTGTTGCTTAATCAACGTTTTCATTTTTTCTTGTTTTAGCACACAACTTGTGGTTGAAAGTTGGTGCGGACAACTTCCGTCTAGAGCTTTCGTCTATAACTTCGTCTACAACTTCCGTCTAGAATTTCTGTCCACGCCGCTCATGAGAAAAGAAAGGCATTCGCTTTAAAAACACCCCACTCATCCAAAACGAGCAATGATGGTTGCAGTACACAGGGGAGATACTTTTCGTTTTGATATAAATATAGTGCTATCTTCTGCCTCAAACGTGGGTTGAAAATAGAAACCTAGCGCAACCAGCGGAGTGGAAGGCATCTTTGAGCGTTCAAGACAAGCAAATCCTATCCATCCGCGCGATGTCCATGTGAATCCGCGTTAAGAACTCGTGTGCTAATGATGGCTCTTTATCGGAACATAAAACCTCTTTAGTATGAATGCACTGGCTCCATTCGCAGTGCTCTCTGTTCATGGCTTGTCATGACACGGTAAAATTCAACGACACGGCCATTCACATTTATTCGCTGTATGTGTTCACCTGACCATACACTTTTGCTGTCAATCACGGTATATGTATTCATTCCTATGATGAATTCGCAGTGTATAGTTTCACGATTATCGCTGCTTTATTGAATGCGCTCTATGTATAATGACCTCCACCAGCATATATATATATATATATATAATTATAAAGCAGGAGAAAAACAACCATCCCGCCGGTGGGATCCGAACCGACGACCTCCGTATATCGCGTCCGGTGCTCTACCAACTCAGCTACGGCGACGGCTGTCCAGTTTGCTGATTTCTTGGGTATTTATGATTTGCGTGTAAGCGAACCTTGAGAGTTCTCACCAGCGCCACCGTCGTCTAAAGCGGTGGACGTAGCACGTCCTGTTATACCGCGAGTGTGACGTAGAACATCATCTAACGGCGAGGGCGGAAACTGTGCGAGAGCTCCATTATTCTACCTATGGCATCAATACTGACAGAACCGAGACCCCCGTTAAGCTATTGCAGACAAGGCAAATGAAATGAGGGCTCATTTGACAGACAGACAGACAGACAGACAGACAGACAGACAGACAGACAGACAGACAGACAGACAGACAGACAGACAGACGGACGGACGGACGGACGGACGGACGGACGGACGGACGGACGGACGGACGGACAGACAGACAGACAGACAGACAGACAGACAGACAGACAGACAGACAGACAGACAGACAGACAGACAGACAGACAGACAGACAGACAGACAGACAGACAGACAGACAGACAGACAGACAGACAGACAGACAGACAGACAGACAGACAGACAGAGTATGGTGGAGCTGCCATAAAAAGAATGTAAACCAATAAGCTCCTGCCTGCACCACTGACGTATAACAGGCTTGACCCAATCGTAAAATAAATGAAAAGGCCCGAAGGCAATCCATCGTTTTGCCACCCGTAGGTGGAAAAATAAAAGAAAAGGGGGGAAATGCTACAAGCGACCCATCGCCTGGGGAACGGGCCCGAGGAGACTCCCCTGATCTCCCCTAGAACGTAGCGGAGGGGGTGGGATGAATGGTATGGGAAATTGGAATATGGAAAGGGTTATGGGAATTGGGATGGGAATGGGGACAGCGAGATTTTGCTCTGATCCTTCGTTTGACATCGACTCCACTGCGCCATTTCCTTTCTCCAAAAACCAATTATTATTATTATCGACTCCATTTCTGGCCTGCCTGGCCATGACAGGTAGGGCATTGAGCTTTTCCGATGGTGCGGCTCCCCCATGGGATGCACGACCACCCCTGGCTCCGACCGTCGGAGACAGGAAAGAAAGAAAAAAAATTCCTAACTTGGAGTCCGCAGCCACCTGCTCCTCCACGATTTTAAGGGTTGGATCGGACCGGCCGGTTACTAGCCGTCGACTGTGTTTCGCGGTTTTTCAGACTCCGGAAGTGTGTGTGGTGTGATCCGGCCAACAGATGCCCAGGTCGTCAGCCTATCGGCGCTTCGCCCTCGGCACCATAACGCGGTAACCCTGGGGGACCCACCTGTGCTACCTTCCAACCACCATGCACTTATTTCCTCCCCTTGCTTGCTCCACACCTACTGAGGAGGGAGTATTCAAAGCTGGGCGCCCGGGCCACGAACCAAGAATCGGGCATAGGGTGAGATAAGCCGGGCCTACTCCACCGGTACTCCACACATCGACGGTTTTCGCACTGGTCCTACTGCACACCCTCTACCTCGGCGTCCCCGTTGGTCCCCAAGACCGGGTCAGCCTCGCCGTCCGCAATATGCCACCCATCATAAGCGATCCGCAACGACTGCTTCCCCGAGGACATCGATTCCGAGGAGCTCGGGCTGTCGGAACGCCCGCGCGGACCTGGCCTCTATGTAGCGAGAAACCGTGCGTCGGCACGCTACCGCGCGGACCTGACCTCTTCGTAGCCAGAAACCGAGCATTAGTAGCCGTGCTCGTTCCCGTGAGCGGAGGTTTTTGATTTTTGACGTTCCTTTACCGGATTTCGTGGGTCGAACCTGGTCTGCCTCCAGGCCTGCCTCCGCACAGACAACGGACCTCACGATTCGGCTGGCCCTCACAGCCGTGGGAGTCGCTGCAGCTCCCAAGAGGATGGGCCCCGGACAACCCATCCCCACCGCTGGCGTTGCACCGGAACAAAGCCTAGTAGCCGAAACTACACCGGCCCGTATCCGGTGGCAGGGGGGGCCACGGGCAGGCTGCACAGTCGGATTTCCCCCCCAGACAGACAGACAGACAGACAGACAGACAGACAGACAGACAGACAGACAGACAGACAGACAGACAGACAGACAGACAGACAGACAGACAGACAGACAGACTTTATTGAGCAAGTGAGTTTTAGACCCAGCTGGGTGCCTGGGCCACTGCGCGGTCCCGCACTACATCAAGTAGGTCATGCCGGGACATGACGTCGGCAGCCCGAGTCACCGCAGCAAGCTGCGATGTCGGGTCTGCAGACATAAGCAGGACATCGCAGTCCTCCCAGCTCGAGATGGCGTGCTGTCCCCGCGGGGGAGGGTCAGCAGGGCAGCCGAAAAGGATATGGGAGAGTGTGGCGTGGGGGTCACCGCATAGGGAGCATGCAGGGGATGTGCCGCAATAGTGGGATAAAAGCTGAGGGGATGACAGAGAGCGGCTCTGGAGGCGTCTGAAGAGGATCTGTTGGGAGTGTGTAACAGAGGGGTGGGGAGGAGGGTAAGTCCGACGGCAAAAACGGGGTATTTGCGTGAGCTCCGCAAAGGTGCGCGCCCGCTCCCTCAAGAATCCTGGACCGAGACTGTCCTGAGCCCGGCAAATCAAACCTCGGGCCAATTTATCGGCAGCCTCGTTTCCAGGGTTCCCAGAGTGAGCCGGCACTACAGTGCTCTAGAATATGGGTAGTGGGTTCAGGAGCCGGCACGCTCCATGCGATGCGGTGAGGCTGCGAGTGTCGACAGGTCCCGGATGTAAGCGGTGGCGCTGTTGTAGCGTGGGCTGTAGGCTCGGCGCGCCCGCGCGCGCGGCTAGCAGTCCCGCCAAGCTGCCTGCAGCTGTTTGTTGCTTTTTGTGCGATGCATTTTTTCTCTTTGTGAGTTCGCGGCGTTAAGACTACGGTCATGCCGAATCGTCGGCGTCAACGGCATTGTTTTGCTCCCGGGTGCAAAACGGGATACCAGTGGACGAAAGGCGATCAGCCGTCGCTCTTCGCTGTGACAAAGGATGAGAACCGACGGAAGCAGTGGGAACGCAACCTTCATCGAAAAGATAAGGTTTTGGACGAAACCTGCTGTGTGTGTGAGCTACATTTCGAGCCATCATGCATTGTGGGGGACTTTATACACATCATGACGGCAAAGAAGTCCGCATCCCGCGTGGAATGTAGAAACATTTACCCAATGCGGTGCCAACTTTGCTGCCGAACGCGCCGAGCTATCTGTCAAAGAAAACACCGCTACAGAGACCGCCTAGAAAGAGGAAAAGCACAAGTACATATCCTAATGAAGCGAAAAGACCACAAAGTAATGCTTCCGACGTTAACAAGGAATCGAGGTGTCCGGGCATTGACACTGAGAGTAGCGTGTTGGCGAACGATCAAGACCCTTGTGAAGTTGACGAAACATCTGTGCCGGACGATTTTTCTAAGCTGGATGTTCCTTCAGAATACTGGAGCTGCCATCGCATACCTGATTACAGTGGTACTGTGTACTGCAAGCTAATAATGGGCGAAAATTAATGCGTGGAGTCAGAGAGGGTGGTGATGCTTTCACGCGATGATGGGCCCGGCGCCGCATATAGTGCGCTCCTTATGCACTAACGTTGAAATATGGGAGCCGTACCTGCAAAAGAGCACGATCAGCGTTGCGAAGCATTAACGGGGCCGCTCGTCCGCACCACCGCGCTATCGGCTGTTGGCTACTACTACATCTAATTTTCTTGATTCGCCGACAATATCTGTGTACAGCTTCACCTATTTGTAGCACCTGTTTTAAAAGACAGAGCCTTGCTTATTTTTCCGACGATTCTATGCACAGCGCGCATCCACGGCGCGGCGCGCCGCATTTCATACAACCCATGCTCTGGTGGCGCCATCTGGTATCGTTGACACAAGTCGCCTTACCGCTGGCCGCTCCCTGAACCCACTACCCATATTCTAGAGCACTGTACCGGCACCCAGTGAAGCTCTACCCTGCGCGGTAAATTTTGGGGAGGGGTGTTCAACAATTGCCAGGCAGGGGCGTGAATCCTGTCCCTGGCAAAGTTGGACAGAGCCGTTTTGAAGTATATATATACCTATAATTGGTTTTGGGGGGAAAGGAAAATGGCGCCGTATCTGTCTCATATATCGTTGGACACCTGATCCGCGCCGTAAGGGAAGGGATAAAGGCGGGAGTGAAAGAAGAAAGGGAGAGAAAGGTGCCGTAGTGGAGGGCTCCGGAATAATTTCGATCACCTGGGGATCTTTAACGTGCACTGACATCGCACAGCACACGGGCGCCTTACCGTTTTTCCTCCATAAAGACGCAGCCGCCGCGGTCGGGTTCGAACCCGGGAACTCCGGATCAGTAGTCGAGCGCCCTAACCACTGAGCCACCGCGGCGGGGCACCATTTTTGAGTCGCTGAAGATGTATTGGGCGTCCAAATGTGCAAGGCTAGGGCGATGTCGGTCTCTGCCTCCTCAGGCGCAGAGCCCGAGGGCAGACGGTGAGTTAGGGGGTGAGGTAGGGTTGGATTGTAGGCAACTGCTACCGCTTCATGCGCTGTACATGCGGCGTCTACCCAAACGGCATCGTGGGCTTGCCCATAATACTTATGGAGGGCATTAGCGCGAGCTACGCGGCGAGGGATGTGATATTGGGGATGGACGTTTCGAGGAAGGGGTTTCACAACGAGAGGTGTATGGATGTGTCGAGGGATGGCTATAAGGGTTTACTGGTTAGCGGGTATGTTGATGCGAAGGGAGGAGAGTATATGGCGGCCAGTGGCGCTCGTGGCAAGTCTAAGGTACTGTGTCTGAAGGTGCACGTCAACTAGTTCCTGAATGATGGTATGCATGCCTAGTGCAAGAAGTTTGGCTGTGCTAGTGCTACGAGGTAGGTTTAGGGCTGCCTTAGTCGCAAGGCGGATCATTGCGTTCACGCGTTCGGTTTCCGTGCGGTTCAATTTGTGATATGGGGTTGCGTACAGAATGCGCCTAAGCGTAAATGCGTGCACTACTTTCATGTTGTCCGCTTCGTCTAAACCCTTGTTAAGGGAGGACACTCGGCGTAGAAGGTGCAACATGGATTGCGTGGAGACCTTGAGTCTTTTAAGGGTGCGTTCATTTCGTCCAGAATCCTGCAAGTGGAGGCCAAGAATGCAGAGGGCGGGTGTGATGCGGATAGGGAATCCTTTTAAATTGATTTGGATGGGCGAGTTAGCGCCAGAGTTTGGCCTAATAAGGAAGAGCGCGGACTTAGATGGGGAACATTCGAGCCCGATGGATGACGCGTGAGAGGAGATGGTGTTTGCTGCTAACTGAAGAGTTTCCTCAATTTCCCCGTCAGAGCCATGAGTGGTCCTTGTGGTAATATCATCAGTGTACAGGGTATGCTTTAGGTGTGGGATTAGAGCCAGTTTGTGAGCTAGGGGATGAGAGTAACGTTAAAAAAAGGGGAAAAAGGGCCGCCACTAGAGGGGTTCCGAGCTCTCCGAGTGTATAAGGGGATGTGGTAACCTGATCTATGTGCAGGGAGGCAGTGCGGCCCGAGAGAAACGCCTCGAGCTTAGTTGTAGGTTTTAGGGCCTACCTGAAGAGCCTGCAGTTCCCGTGAGATATTAAGGATATTAAACAGATATTAAGGATATTAAAAGATATTAAGATATTAAACATATTAAGGAAGCCAACAGACACCGAAACCAAGGTGTATAGGGGAATGTTGGTAATTTTTTTTTAATTTGTAGTGCCAATAAATTGGTTTAAAGAAAATTACTTATAAAACAGCAGAAAAAACAACCATGCCGCCGGTGGGATCCGAACCCACGACATCCGAATATCGCGTCCGGTGCTCTACCAACTGAGCTACGGCGACGGCTGTCCAGTCTGCTGATTTCGCGGGTATTTATGTTTTGCGTGTAAGCGAACCTTGAGAGTGCTCACCAGCGCCACCCTCGTCCAAAGCGGTGGACGTAGGACGTCCTGTTATACCGCGAGTGTGACGTAGAACGTCATCTAACGGCGAGGGCGGAAACTGTGCGAGAGCCCTCTTGTGCTACCTATGGCATCAATACTGCCAGAACCGAGACCCCCGTATAGCTATTAGCAGAGAAGGCAAATGAAATGAGGGGCTTGTTTGACAAACATATTAAGGAAGCCAACAGTCACGGAAACCAAGGTGTATATTGGAATGTTGGTAATTTTTTTTTACTTTGTAGCGCCAATCAATAGACCATATGCGAAATGCGCAGCTGCATCTTGTTCACAAGTTGAGAGTTAGGTCGGCCATCTTGGTAGCGGCGAGGAAGCAGCATAACCGCCATTACTCCATGGGAAGCGCAGACTGTATGCGCAAGACCCGCGCGGATTCATAAGCCGCAGATCGACCCACATCGTATAGCGAAAATGCCGACGCACTGCTGTGTCACCTGGTGTAAACAGCGAGGGCCCAAGGATCCCGGCGGTAACAAGGTGCGTGGTATTTACTTTCACACCCGTGTAATCCGTGCCCGAGAGGTAGGGAAACATCGGACGTACCCAGTACCTTTTATTAATAGTCGTCTCGGGGAAAAAAAAATAACCTCGAGTGTACTACAAATGACAATACCGGTTAGAGCAGTACCCTTTTGTACCTTAACCGATGTTCGTGAAAGTTGTGAAAGGCTTCCTTTCCTTCTCGCGTCACCCCGCGGTGTGTCCGTGTTATCTGGATGTACAGCAGCACGACCTTTTTTTTTTACCCAACAGCGGTGGCAGCAGCCGTGTCATGTCGTTAGAGCAAATTCAGATGCTGTGAATGTGCAAATGCTGTAAATATTAGGGACACGGCGCTCAGTTTTGTAAGCCCGTGGTCACAAGGGCCTGCATTAATGCTGAGCTGTGCTCAGGTACAGGCTAACCTTCGCGGTGCGATTGAGGTGCCGGATAGCGCGGATAAAGCGGTGGACGCACATTCTCGCGCCGGTGGCACACGGGGACTTACGATCGTGATCAATTATCGCTCTTACGCGGTCCAACTAACCGAACCGCACTGAGTTTGCCGAGCTCTACACGATCGCCTACGATTGCGGCCGCTCGCAATTTGTTTAATAATCCGCATCGCGAAAAATCGCGATCGAAAGTGCCCGCTGGAAAAATATGCATATTGACCACAACAGCCTGGGAACAAACACTTGCACCGTTGCCGTTCAGCTACGTTTATCATCAGGCGGAGTATTATTAAATGTCACGCGCTGTTCAAAATATCCATGCATAGCAAATATAGGTTACTGATGAATGATTTGTTGATACAAGTTTTAACTACATGTACATTTCTTGAAAGTTGCAGGCTTTTTATCATCGCTTCCCAAGAGATGCCACATTATACAAAAAGTGGATCATCGCCATCAAGCGGGACGAAGGGAAATACTTCAAGGTGACAAAATGCACACGAGTGTGTTCAAGGCATTTCCTTCCATCAGACTTTATTCCTGGTGCATCATGCGGCAACAACTTATTGCGACAAACAGCCTGCCCCAGTGTGTTCAGCTTTGGCAAAAAGCAACAGCTTCGCAAATCACCCAACATTGAGCGCCTGTCCACTGGCACGTCAGATTTCAGGTCAAGCTGTCGCTTAAGCACTGACTGTAGAAGACAGTGCAGCAGACGTTTTTGATGACCAGTCTAGTGATCGATCTTCTGCAGCATCTCTAGAGTCCGAAGCACCTGAAACAGAGAGGCACCGCCTGCTGTTCACCTGCTTCTGGTACAACCCCTTTATTAGGTAGTGGCGAGCTTATCAGTGAAGTGGAACGTATCGAGGGTGTGGTTGCCGCACAGGCAAATGAAATAGACAGACTGAAATATGAATGTGAAGTCCTTCAGGAGCAGCTGCTCTAGACGAAGACAGAGGTGCACTTTTCACTCAAAGAAAATCGCCGCCTCACTGCACGTCTTGAAGAAGAAATTAGAACAAGCTTTGGCATTGACCGTTTTAAACACTCAAACGAGGACTTCCTTGCTTACACAGGAATACCATCATACCAGCACTTTCTGTCATTGATGACTTACATCAAACCCCGAAAGAATGGGAGTAAAGTTTTGAGGAATGCTGAGATCAAAGCCAGCGGAGGCCGACGGCGGAAGCTGACAGCAGAAAATGAACTGTTCCTCGTACTTGTAAGGCTTCATCTCGGCCTCTTCGAGGAAGACCTGGCACACATATTTGGGATCACTCAGTCAACAGTGTCACGTATATGTGTGTCATGAATTAACTTCATGTACATAAGACTCTGCAAACTACCACTCTGGGTATCAAGAGCTGTAATAGACGCAACAATGCCTGCAGCATTCAGCACGTATTCAACAAGGGTTATTTTGGATGCAACAGAGATAAAGTGTGAGGTGCTCTCCTCACTGTCTCTCCAATCGAGCTCCAGCTCTGCTTATAAGTCTTCTTCAAATACCATTAAAGACCTCATTGGTGTTTCACCAAACGGCTTGGTGAGCTTTGTGACACAGCTGTACACAGGTTCTATCTCAGACAGGGAGGCCGTACTGAAAAGTGGATTTCCCAACCTCAAGTTTGGCAGAAATGATTCTGTCATGGCAGACAAGTAGTTCTTGATTGAGGACCTTTTGGAAAGTAAAAATGTTAGCTTAACATTCCATCATTTCTACACAGGAATGCCCTCTCTGAACAACAAGTCAGGGAAACTAAGGAGATTGCTTCATTGAGAATCTATGTAGAAAGGAGAATAAGAAGGGTCAAATTATTCCATATATTTGATCGGCCAATCCCACTCACACTGGCTCCCATAATCAATCAAATCAGGACTGTGGCTGCTATTCACACAAACTTTCAAAGCCCTTAGAGCAAACTTTCACAACCAAGCAGGCAACAGCTGGCACCTCCAACAGAAATAATGAATGAATAACTTAGAGGATAACCTCTGTTCACTGCCTCAAACAATGCAGCAAGATAACAAAGGAGCAGAAACTTCCCTCACCCCCCCAATCAGAGGGCGCAAGGACTAGAGTATTACGACTCAGATTCTGTGCAATCCTGTACGAAAAAAAAGTGTAATAAAAGGAAACTAGAGTGATGCACTAAACTGTGCTGTACTGATGGGTCGCACTTATGAAAGCGACCGCTTGGCATCTAGATGTATGAAAAAAATTTTGCTCCTTAAAAAAGGCTGGTGCCATCATGGCGGTAGGAATTTCGGTTCATTTTGTTTGGGAAGTGGCCACAAAATGCAGGCTTGCAGACTATGCAGGCCTCACTGCACAGTGAGGCCTATGTATATGTATATATATATATATATATATATATATATATATATATATATATATATATATATATATATATATATATATATATAAAAGGCTGGTCCTCCAGCCGAAACGTCGTGAATTAAATCCTGTTGTGTATCTTCAATTTTTGGTGACTTTATATATATATATATATATATATATATATATATATATATATATATATATTCAAAGTTGAAAACGCTTCATTTAGCCATAGATTTATTTTGAGTCGACGTTTCGGACAGAGCCTGTCCTTTCTCATATATATATATATATATATATATATATATATATATATATATATATATATATATATATATATATATATATATATTACAATGATGTATGCCAACCGTCTGTGAATTGTGATGACCAAATGTGCCTGTTGCACTGTATGCCTTGTAAGGGAGCGCAGACCTCGTCAAGCCTTGTTTGGCTTTTTGTCTGCGTTTTACTCAGTATTCGTAATACTGAAATATACTTGATTGATTGATTTTGATGAAATTTCAAGTAATCAATAAGTGAGTATCTTTCCCATTTCTTTCCTGCCCCCTTCAGTACAATATTCTTCACAAGATAGCCCAAAAATCAACCGTTTTATTCTATATCACAAATCCTGCTTTCAACTAGAGCTAGTTTTTGAAGGTGTAATTTGCTGCTCATCTAGTTAAACTAAAAAATGGCTTTCATGTGTCTTTATTTATTCAGGAAATGCGAAAATATAGAATGGGTGATGAAATGAAAAGATAAGGAATGGCCAGGAATACAAAGGAAGCCATTGTCTTGGACAGAAGCCATATATATATAAAAATCACTAGCAGCAATAAGTGTAGATCACTACAATGAAGAAAAACGAGTGTTAAAACCACAGATGAATGCAATCTCAGTACAACACATTCTCAGAATTATACCACAGCATTGTTGTGAGCAGCAAAGTAAGGCACAACAGTATTAAAAAAGAACTCATCCAACTGTGCCTTAACATTGTCCCACCTCCCTTGATCAAAATAAACGCGCTCCACAGCCATCCACTTTACAGAAAAGACTACAAAGTCTGACCATTTGCATTCTGTGACAGCAATCTGTCCTAAAATTTGGTAAAAATTCTCATCATCTGTCTTGAGCCGAGGTGTACCATAATGAAATGCAAGACAAGTTTTCGCTGGTTACAGTGTTAGCTTCACTGTCCTTCAAAGAGTAGGGGCATTTTATCTCTACAACACCATAATTGCCTTCTTCCGGGTCAAAAAGCAACCTATCCGGGCTTGCACCTCCCATAGAAAGCCAGGGTGCTCAGCAAGGCCACAATATTCCAAAATCACGTTGTGTCCGGCAGCTCTCATTGTAGCGGCATACCGCTCTGCTGCAAGAGCCTCATTTTTTCCCCATACTGTACAGCCTGTACCCTGGAGAGATCCTTTGGTTCCAAGAGATTCCTTAAACCTTTCTCTGTCCATTCTTTCCGCTGTAAATACTGTGAGGCGGTGTCGTCGTTCCGAGTGCCACTTGTCGCTCAGGGCCTGCTGCATGGTATTTGCTTTTAGCTCCTGGGCTTCTTCAGGACCAAGCTGAAGGTTATAGGAAAGAAAAACGATATTATGTATTTCCCACAAGTCTTTACTTTATAGCATTTAAGCAGTTCTCAATAATCCTGCTTGGTGCACATCCAGTCTTTTTCGACTTTTGCAAGTAAAAGTGCATCAGATGACGCTAATGTGAACATGCAAATTGTTGATCGATTCAATGGCCAAACTGAAATTTTCACAATTCACTGCAACCAAGTCATTTTAAATGCCTTTTGTCAGCCGCCGCACAGCTGTTGGTGTTGTTATATCATGCTGCAGAGTTATTTCAGATTTTTGGCCTATTCTATGAAGTGTTAACAAGACATCGCCTTACACTAGGCCATCTACAAGGGATGGAGCAGGAGAAATAAATCACCCTCTGTCGCAGGCACCATAATCACTGTGCAGCATTTGGCTGCGAGAATGGCAACAGAAAGTTAGAACTGTTGGCTGTGCAAACATGAGCCATGCACTAGAAAGTTCAGACTGTTGGCTGTGCAAACATGCGGCATGCTTCACGGCTTAGTATTCTCAAACACTTCAATCTGAGAGAAAACATGAGCCATGAACTGGGTGGTCACCTTGGCTGTAAATGGAAATTACAAGACCGCAACCAGAGAGAAGAAAAGTGCTGCTTCATTATGAAATTTAAGTTCACTTCCACCACTAACTGAAATTTTGTGAATTATTAAGCTACAGTGCCTTTAGCAAAGGGCTGATTGCATGGCTTAACATGGCTATCACTATGGTTGCTAAATAAGCATATTAAAATTCCGGTCACCATGCTGGTTCTTTAGCCTGTACGACTGCCCTGGCACTCGTCAAAAGTAACACGGCAGCTAGGTGAGCTCTGACTGATGCTCATTACTTTCAATGCACATTATGTGAATGACAAATTGCACCAATAAAAAACCGGAAACGCAACAGAAAAAGAGCAAGAACACGCAGCTGGCTGTGAATTAGTAAATAAAGTGAGCAGTTTTAGCTGTGCACATAGGAGGCGAGAACAGCAATCGTTCCGTAAGCCAGTTCATGTGATAAAGAGCACTTTATGTCCAGTGATTAAGAGCAGCAGGTCTAAATATATAGCATAGTCAGACATGCATGCTTTGAACACTATCATACTATACGGCCATCGCCAGACTAAATGACCTTGTAGCCTGGATCACAGCCAGTGAACTTTGAGAGATTGCACTTTAAACCTTTTAGCAAAATCAGCAGCAACACTTCCCATGACCTGGCATGAAGATGGCGTGTAAGTGCCAGCAATGCCTCGTCAATGAATATCAAATATTTACCAAACATGGTGCTCAATATGTGCTCTTATTCACACAGACCTGAATGTAAATAGACAGTATGCACTAATGGCACAGTTAGGGCAGCAGAAGCATTTCAACATGCATGCTTACTGTCATATGTAGAAAGAAGTCACTATATGCTGGACAAACAACACTTTTGCTACCACAAACACATGGAAAACCTGCAAAAGCACCCGATAAATGCAGTGAACGAAAGCAACAACTAATGTGTTAACCATCAGAATTTGTTGTTCATCAGGTGTGAAGACAGCGGGAAATGTGTGCGGCACTGCACCAGTAAACAGCTCCAGTTCTGGGACAGCACAACTGGTGCCTGCACCAGGGGCTATGGTGCATGATATCCAGGTCTTAAAATCGTGTAGACTGTCCGACTGTTGGTATGTCAGTGGAGAGCTTACTAGAGCAAGGCCTGCCTTTGTCTTTACTAGAGGAACCTGCACGTCCCGCAAAACAGCGGCAAAAGGAAGGTGACCCAGTGCCTCCAGCTCAGCACCAAGTGACTGGATTGCGGCTAATTGGCTAGTTTCATCCTGGTAGTCCAGGCTTGCACCTGAAAGGCGAGCAGTCACTGGCAGCTACGCACCGCTTTCTCGAGGGGCTCGCCAGTCCACGTCGAGAACACTTGCAGGCTTGATGCCTTTCTGTCTTGGGCGTCTCCACTTCTGAGGCAGCTCCGTGCAGACACGCTCTGGTGGTGGCTCTGCAAATCCCTGCTCCTTCAATAGGGCTAGCAGGCGTACTGCTGCAAAGACGTGACTGCAGGCTCCACTCTTTTTTGCTGGGTTACACAGGCAGTGGTACCAGGGACGGCGGTGGTAATGTGAAAAGACATCTGCACATTGTACGGACGGCCACTTTTCTTCTGACTGCGGAAACATGTGCAATGCACGTGGACTATGCCGAGTCTGAAAAGAAAATCCAAAACAGTGCTGTGGTACTCATTAAGTTCAAAACTTATCCTGTAACGCTGGTATGTGCATTGATGGGAGAGTGCCCAAGAACAGAGACATCTCAATGCACATAAGATACAACTCTTGCATAAAGACCTTACGACCAGTGTTTGTTTTATGATTAAAACTGCAATTAAAATTTGGCTCTAGCAATCAATAAACGTTAGTCTGGTAACAAATACTTGTTTCTGTATAAGTAACGTTACCACTCGACAAACCACGAGGTGAAACTAAATATCAAATCCTGGCGTTTGAATATTGAAACCATCATATCATTATAAGGCACGCTGTAGTGAAGTGCTCCGGATTAATTTAGACTATTTGGGGTTGTTTAACGTGTCCTAGAACGCAAGTGCATGTACAGTAAAAGGGCGTTTTTGCATTTCGACTCTATCGAAACGAAGCCCCCGCGAACGAGACTCGATCCCCCAATCTCGCACTTAGCAGCAGAGCACCTTAGCCGACTAAGCCACTGCGGTGGTTGATAGCAAACTGCAAAAACCGATTTGCAAAGCAATATGCACCGCTCTGGGCACGCGGCCATTCGATTGCATCGGTACGTCTGTTTCGCAAAACGTTTCTGCGACGATTCGGCGTCCGCCCCTTCAACATATAGAAACCGGTCGCATCTTAACATAACGTTACTGGCATTTGTTGCTTCCGCCCACAAACGCTCCTTGAAACGAAGAGAAGCTCCCACTATTCGGTTGCGACGAAACTTCCATATCAAGTGAGCGAGTTCCGACTTTGGGTATGCGTGTAATGGAAGTGTACAGAGTGCCGGGGCAAGGCTGGCGTCGGACGCCGTTCGCAGAGTATGCCTACAGCAAAAAGATTGCTTACCCCGAGTCACAAGTGTTCGTGCGAAACGATGACGGCGAACAGTAGGCCTCGGTGGCAAAGCTGTACGCCTTGTTGCGTTGAGGGGCAGAGGGGCCTTTTTGGTCGCACAACCATTCCAATGTGCGCTCCGAAATATGCGGAACGACGGTCAAGTTCGTCGTCCAATCTGAGCTGCTCAGACTCGGACAGCATAGCCGCTGATACGTGACGAGAGGTTTTGCCATCGTATAAAACTTTCGCTCAAATACAAATAGACCTCAATGCGGCGAACAGGCTGGCGCATGGGCTGGCAGCTGAACTGGCCGATCACTCGCCGCAACAAAGATGGCGACCAGATTTTCGGTGCCCAGTGCTGGCAGATGACCAAGCAGTTTTGCATATGGTCCATTGGTTTATAGAAAATTACTTATAAAGCAGCGGAAAAAACAACCGTGCCGCCGGTGGGATCCGAACCCACGACCTCCGAATATCGCGTCAGGTGCTCTACCAACAGAGCTACGGCGACGACTGTCCAGTCTGCTGCTTTCATGGGTATTTATGTTTTGCGTGTAAGCGAACGTTGAGAGTGTTCACCAGCGCCTCCCTCGTCCATAGCGGCGAATGCCGCATGTCCTGTATTACCGCGAGTATGACGTAGAACGCGATATAACGGTGAGGGCGGAAACTGTGCTCGAGCCCTCTTATGCTACCTATGGCATCAAGACGGCCAGAACGGAGACCCCCGTTAAGCTATTAGCAGACAAGGCAAATGAAATGAGGGGCTCGTTTGACAAACATAATAAGGAAGCCAACAGTCACCGAAACCAAGGTGTATAGGGAAATGCTCGTAACTTTTTTGAAATATGTAGTGCCAATTAATTGGTTTAAAGACAATTACTTATAACGCAACAGAAAAGACAACCATGCCGCCGGTGGGATCCGAACACACACACACACACACACACACACACACACACACACACACACACACACACACACACACACACACACACACACACACACACACACACACACACACACACACACACACACACACACACACACACGCACACGCACACGCACGCACACACACACACACACACACACACACACACACACACACACACACACACACACACACACACACACACGCGCGCGCGCGCGCGCGCACGCGCACGCGCACACACACACGCACACGCACGCACGCACGCACACGTACACGCACACACGCACACACACGCACACGCACACACACAAGCACGCACGCACACACACACACACACACGCGCGCGCGCACACGCGCACACGCACGCACACGCAGCACGCACACACGCGCACGCACGCGCACACACACACACACACACACACACACACACACATATATATATATATATATATATATATATATATATATATATATATATATATATATATATATATATATATATATATATATATATATGGCGACTTATTCTGTGTTGTGTGATTTTCCCGTCTTCTTAGGTGTGACGGGTGCGTACTTTTCAATTATCACTGTTCTGTGCTTTCGTCTTTCTTGTACCTCGTTGCTGCTCGTTACTGTTGTCAACGTCAAAACAGTTTCTAAGCACTTCCGGCAAGCGCTTTAAAGTTGGCAGAAAGAAGAGGATGGTGCTTTCGACTGGCGCCAAACTAAGCTTAGCGGCTTGGCGCATTAATCAGGAAAAGGTGATTGGCATTGTCGGCCGAGAGGTCTGGAGGGCCAGGCTCATATTGACGTTTCACAGCGACTGTGCCCGGTTGTCCGTCTCACGGGCCCGTTTTAGCTGAAGTGCGAGCTCGGCCTTCGCTTGCTGTCTTCCATTCGACTGCGATCCCGGCACACTTCAGTGACTCCAGGATACGCTTGCAGGAAGCAAATAGTCTAGTTCCAAGTGCTGTGCCATTCATTCTAAACTTTCCGTTGGCTCTAAGAAAAGGAAATGTGCATAACTGCCCCAGTTTGTTGGTGGAAACCGCCGCCAACCCGGCGCGGTAGCACAGTGGTTAGGGCGCTCGGCTACTGATTCGGAGTACGCGGGTGCGGACCCGACCGCGGCGGTCGCCTTTTGATGGAGGCAAAATGCAGAGGCGCTCGTGTGCCGTGCGATGTCAGCGCACGTTAAATATTCCAGCTGGTCGAAATTAATGCAGAGCCCTCCATTGCGGCAACACTTTCTTCCTTTCTTCGCTCATTTTCTCTTTATCTCTTCTCTAACGGTGCTGTTGAGGTGTCCGTCGAGATGTGACAGAGATGTGGACTATGCGTCTCTGCATTTTCAGTCTTTTTTTATAGATCTTTGAATTTAGTTAAAGGTTTTTTGCTAAATATGAGCATCGCGACAAACTTGTTCGTAAGATGTGAAGTCTTATGACCGCTGTTGGGAAAAGAAAAGTCCGGTAATGTCGTTTAATGGGGCCCTGAAACACCTTCCGATGAGAATAAATCAACTTTCTCAATCACTGCATTATGTTGTCATTAACACCTGAGCCAAATAATACAATTCTACAAGCAGCAGAGAACCTACAATCACGCCCAAAAGTTGGCGATCTCTTCCCGGCGAATTTTTCATGCTCGCACCCTCCTCCCTCGCTCGAATCTACGTATACATGTTGAGAGATGGCGATTGGTGAGATTCTTTCAGGCCTCAGGCAGCTACCATGGCCTCGGCGAATAAACCGCGTTGCTTCGGTGGGTCAGGAACCTCTCTCCCAGAGGTGGGGCCGGGGGAGGAGCGCCGACTTTCCATTGAGCAAAAAGTGACGGCAGGAGAGGGATATGTGCCAAGACGCTGACATTAAAATTTTGACCTCAGATAACTCCGTTTATACAAAGCGGATTAGAAATATCTTCCTGGACAATATTCGTGAAGCGGCGTGCTTTCACATCCCAAGCATACCACTGATTTTTTAGAGCCCCTTTCAGATCCCTGTTAACCTCGTCATCGGCTTGGCTTCACCGCACAGGAGCCACTGATTTCTCTGCACTGTGCCGCGCAGGAAGGAGGAAGCGGGTTCTTTTTTTTGGGGGGGGGGGGGGGGTGGAGGGGGAGAATGACTCTATATTGCCACGCTGCTGACTTTCTGCCGGCGCCACCTGGAGGTCGAACTCTGTTCCCGAGCGCGTGGCCGAACGTCTTCTTTGTCCAGAACGAGCGCGGCGGTGTTGGCAAACCTCGCCCGAGTGAACAGCTTTGTTCTCTGTATTTTCGCCGGTGACATTTTTGGTGGAGCCGTGCTGGGTATCATCCCATGTACGCTGACCGGGACGATAGCCCTGACGCTTCTCCCCGACGAGCAGACGCCACACCTGTCCACAAAGCGAGCCGTCGCCTGCGAGGCCTGCAACCCGAATTTGAGCCACTCACGATTCCTGCTCGGGCCATGACTTCCGCCACTGGCAGCCAGACAGGTCAGTCCTTCGGCAGTGCCCCGCCGTTCGTCTTTCTTGCACCTCGGTCGCCACCATCCTTCCACGGCGACCGGTTCGAGGATGTAGAAGATTGGTTGGCCGGTTTTGACCGTGTGGCCGCATTCAACCAATGGGACGACGAGCGAAAGCTGCTGAACGTGTACTTCGCACTGGAAGACTCGGCGAAAACGTGGATCGAGAACCACGAGGCGTCCTTCTCTAACTGGGCAGCTTTTCGCCGCGAGGTGCTCGCCACGTTCAGTTCGAGCGAGCGAAAGGAGAATGCCGAACTTGCCCTTCGCTCCAGGTCACAGCAGTCCAACGAGAGCGTGGCCATGTTTATTGAGGACATGACCCGCCTCTTCAATCGGGCCGACCCAGCCATGCCCGAAGCTACAAAGGTGAGGCACCTTATGCGTGGGGTAAAGGAGCAGCTGTTCGCTGGCCTCATGCGCGATCCTCCGAGAACTGTCGCCGCCTTTGCCAAGGAAGCGACGACCATAGAACGTTCCTTGAAGGAACGGAGTGCCCAATACGGCCGTCAGGCAAATGTAGCGGCCGCTCAGTACTGCACGTCCTTGCCAGGCCCCGGGGATGAGGCGCTGCGAGCGCTTGTGCGGAGCATTGTCCGCGAAGAACTGCGACACCTCCACTTGAGTGCTCCGTCAGAAAGCGTACCTTCGACAGGCGATGTTCTCCGTGACGAAATCCGGCGAGCGGTGCAGCCACCCCCAGCACCCCTTTCGGAGCCGCACGTAATGTCCTACAGCGATGCCCTGCGCCGACCTGCCTCGGCGCCGCAAGCGTTTCGCCCCGTTGCCGAACAACCACCACCCCATCGTTACGTGCGTCCCATCGAGCAGCAGCAGGACCCGTGCCCTCCATTCCGCAAAGCGTACGTGTGGCGAACGTCCAACGATCGTCCGCTCTGCTACCACTGCGGGGAGCCCGGCCATGTTCTGCGGAATTGCCCGTACCGGCGGATGGGTCTGAGAGGATTCCCACCGGACGCGCCTCGACCGCGCTATGGTGAAAGACCGCGGGACATAGAGGAGTACCTGAACTCTCAAGTGCCGCCCCCGACCTCACAGCGGCGACAGTCGCGATCGCCATCCCCGAGGCGCTTTGCTACGCCCAGTCGGCCCTCAACCTCCGGTCAGTTCGGAGGCACGTCCCCTCGGCGGGAAAACTGAAGACGGCGTCCTCCGGGGGTAGGGCCGCCGCCGCTGCACGAAGTCAACAGCCTCCACCCGACGATTGGACGCGACGGCCCGAGCGTCAACGACCCGATCCGACGACCTCACCGACGTGCTGCGAACGATTAGTTTCCGCTGAAATTTTAGTAACCGTCGACAGTTATGAACTGACCGCACTCGTCGATACCAGCGCTGATTTTTCTGTGATGAGCAGGGAGCTAGCCATGACACTCCGTAAGGTTCTGACGCCTTGGTGTGGACCCGTGATCCGCACTGCCGGTGGCCATGTCGTGACACCAATCGGCGTCTGCACTTGCCGCATCCAAATCCGTGGTCTTACTTTCACCTGCTCCTTTGCCGTGTTAGCTGACTGTTCAAAGGACCTCATACTGGGCATGGATTTTCTTCACGAGTATGGTGCGATCATAAACCTTCAGGAACTCATGGTATCTTTTTCCGCCCAGCGAGCCGTTAACACAACCACCGAGCCCTGTAAAGTAATGTTGCGCATATGTGACGACCACATAACAATCCCTCCGCGAGCCAGCAAGTTCGTCACAGTCGAGTGTACTGACAGCACCAGCGCTCTTGGCATTGCTGAAGCGAACATGTCCCTGCTACTCGCTCGGCAAGTTTGTGTCGCCCGAGGTCTAGTAGACCTTGCCAATGGTCGTACCGAAATCTTAGTCACGAACTTTACTCGTGAACCGCAACATTTGACGAAGTCAGAAGTCGTCGCTTATTTTGACCAGCTTGGAGAGTGTATGAGGCAGTGCTCTTTATCCACCACGTCAGACCTCGCCGACGCGACGGCTACAGCCATTCCGACTGACGTGAACCCGCACCTCTCGGCCAGTCAGAAAAACTGCGTGCAAAGCCTAATCTATTCCTTCCGCGACTGTTTTGCGGAAACTTCCAAGGTCCGACAGACGCCGCTTACCAAGCATCGAATTGTCGTTGCTGACGACCAAAGACCAATTTGCCAGCGCCCTTATCGCGTGTCTTCCAAAGAACGCGATGCCATCCGCCGCCAAGTTACACAGATGCTCCAGGACGACGTCATCCAACCTTCCACGAGCCCCTGGGCATCGCCTGTTGTTCTCGTCACGAAGAAAGATGGCACCCTCAGGTTCTGCGTCGATAACAGGCGCCTGAATACCGTCACGAAAAAAGATGTGTACCCTCTGCCCCGCATTGATGATTCCCTAGACCGCCTGCGCCATGCCACCTTCTTTTCATCCCTTGACCTCCGCAGTGGGTATTGGCAAATAGAGGTCGACGAACGCGACCGAGAGAAGACCGCCTTTATTACGCCTGACGGTTTATACGAGTTTAAGGTACTCCCTTTTGGCTTGTGCTCGGCCCCTGCCACGTTCCAACGAATGATGGACACCGTGCTGTCCGGTCTGAAGTGGCAGACATGCCTCGTATATCTTGACGATGTCGTGATCTTCTCTGACACGTTTGATGAGCACCTGAAACGCTTGCGTGCTGTTTTCGAGGCCATACGTTCCGCTGGTCTCTCTCTCAAGCCAGAGAAATGTCACTTTGCATTTCAAGAGCTGAAGTTTCTTGGTCACATTGTCAGCGCACGAGGTGTTAGTCCAGATCCCGAAAAGACGGCCGCCGTAGCTGCCTTCCCTAAGCCAACAGACAAACGGAGCCTGCGTCGTTTCTTGGGCCTCTGCGCGTACTATCGCCGGTTTGTTCCCAATTTCTCCCGGCTAGCCGAGCCATTGACCCGCCTGACGAAGGATTCTGAACCCTTCATCTGGGGCCAAGACCAGGACAGCGCCTTCACAGAACTCAAGTCCCGTCTGCAGTGTACGCCTGTGCTTGGCCACTTCGACGAAGAGGCCGACACTGAACTGCACACTGATGCTAGTAACGTTGGCCTCGGCGCGGTCCTTGTTCAGCGGCAGGATGGTCTAGAACGCGTGATTGCTTACGCCAGTCGCACTTTGTCCCGTTCAGAAGTCAATTATTCCACAACGGAAAAGGAATGTCTAGCTGTGCTGTGGGCCGTTACGAAATTTCGTCCGTACTTGTATGGCCGCCCGTTTCGGGTCGTGAGCGACCACCATTCACTCTGTTGGTTGGCGAACCTGAAGGATCCCTCGGGGCGGCTTGCTCGATGGAGTCTTCGGTTACAAGAATTTGATGTCACCATCGTGCACAAGTCTGGCCAGAAACACAGCGATGCTGACTGTCTATCCCGCGCCCCAATCCTGTGCCCCACTGACGAGTCCGACGACGATTCCGCTTTTCTTGGTGCTCTCACCACGTCCACCCTTGCCCAACAACAAAGGGCCGATTCTGACCTGCTGCCCCTCATAGAATACCTTGAAGGAATCGCCCCATCTCCACCTCGGCTCTTCAAGCGCGGACTGTCATCGTTTTGCTTGCGCGATGGGGTACTCTACAAAAAGAACTACGGCCCAACGGACACTCTATCTGCTTGCAGTGCCAGCTGCGCTTCGTGACGAAGTTCTGCGCGCGTGCCACGACGACCTTTCTTCGGGCCATCTCGGGTTTTCCCGCACGTTGGCGCGCATACGCACCAAGTACTACTGGCCCAAGCTTGCTGCGGTTGTCCGCCGTTACGTCCGAACCTGCCGAGAATGTCAGCGCCGGAAGACGCCACCGACTAAACCAGCCGGGCTCCTGCAGCCTATCGATCCCCCGCGCCTCCCATTTCAACAGGTCGGCATGGACTTACTTGGTCCGTTTCCGGCGTCTTCCATGGGTAACCGGTACATTTCTGTTGCCACTGACTATCTCAGCCGCTACTGTGAGACCAAGGCTCTTCCCCGTGGTACCGCCGCCGAAGTCGCAAGTTTTTTCATTCATAACATTGTGCTTCGTCACGGAGCTCCAACGGTCGTATTAACTGACAGGGGAACCCCGTTTACGTCGGCACTTACGAACGAGGTACTTCGACTCAGTGGCACCAGTCATCGAAAGACAACAGCTTACCATCCGCAAACCAACGGACTGACTGAGCGGCTTAACAAGACAATTGCCGATATGCTTTCTATGTATGTCGACGATGACCACGCGAACTGGGACCGGATACTTCCTTACATAACGTTCGCGTACAACACTGCGCTTCACGAAACGGCGCGCTTCACTCCTTTCCATTTGGTGCACGGTCGCGAAGCCTTGACCATGCTGGACGCCATGCTTCTTCCGGATCCTACTCCCTCTTCTGTCGTGGATGCCGATCAATTTGTCCGTGACGCCGAAGTTGCTCGCCAAGTTGCTCGACAGCGAATCCGGTGCCAACAACAACGCGACGCCGAGCGTTACAACCTCCGCCGCAGGGAGGTGATTTACACACCCGGTGACCAAGTCTGGGTGTGGAGCCCAATCCGTTTGCGAGGGCGCTCCGAGAAGCTTCTTCGCCGTTACTTTGGTCCGTACCAGGTGTTACGCCGCCTCAGCGCGGTGACCTACGAGGTGCTCCCTCAAGGAACTGTCCGGTCCTCTCGACACCCGACGTCCGAGGTCGTCCACGTGGCGCGAATGAAGCCGTTTTATTCCCGTTAGCCCCGGACCCAACCCCGCCATTACCTTTCGCCTTATTTTTTTTTCTTCCCCTCGCGTGCGGCATCGAGTCGATGCCTCTTAGATGGGAGGGGCAATGCCACGCTGCTGACTTTCTTCCGGCGCCACCTGGAGGTCGAACTGTGTTCCCGAGCGCGTGGCCGAACGTCTTCTTTGTCCAGAACGAGCGCGGCGGTGTTGGCAAACCTCGCCCGAGTGAACAGCTTTGTTCTCTGTATTTTCGCCGGTGACAATATTATAGAGATGGCGCTAAGTCTTATTGACAACATATTGTAGACAAACGGTAAATTGGGGCCATGGTTCCTGCAAACTTTCCTATTACATCTTAAGTGGTATAAAAAAATCACTCCGCAGGCAACAGGCAGTAAACAATGTTTTAGCAGTTGATGTTTGTGGCTACGTTTATCAGTTTTGTATGATATAAACTAAAATCAGACTATGTGACATCATCGCGACGCTTACTGCTACTGTCACCATTAAATTAGTTCACTGCAAAAAGGTAGAAGCTTGGGCTTGTTGGTTTTTACCTAAAACCCCCAAAAGAATGTACGTTAATTCGGACTCGACGATATCTGGTAGGTCTGGTGATATCACGGCAATGCAGCGTGTATATAGAGATGTGTTTCTTATCAATACAGTTGTTGGAAGTTAGCACTGTGTGTGTGTCCTCTCGTTCTGTGCCATTTCCTCTTGTTGCGCTGCAACGATGGTTTTAAGAGTTTCGTTGCCAGAGGGGCCAGCTGTGATGAAGTTCGGCATGCTTGCTAAGTAAGAAACGTTGCACACCGAGCTCATCGGCCGCGTACCAAAATTATTGCTTCGTATTAGATTAAAACTCAAATTTGACTTAGACTATATAGCTGGCAGAAACAGCAAGTGAGAAGGTAATAAAATAAACCAAGGTATTTATGCTGTCTAACTGCGGGAAGCGGGATAATGTTTAGTGTGTATAAAAAGTGTGACACATGTTTCCTGGTAATCCTCAAGACGGCCGCTTTTTCGATATTAAGACTCGTTTTCCATCAAGTGCAACAACCAAATGCCGACTGTAATTTATTGTTAAGTGTTACATGGTCATCTGGAGATTTAATTTCATGGTACAGTATGCAATCGTCAGCAAAAAGAGAGAGAGAGAAAGACGGAAAGGCAGGGAGGTTAACTAGGCAGCGCCCCGTATGCTACCCTACTCGTGGGTAGGGGAACGGAGGGAAAGACAGAAAGGGGAGAGAACAAAGGGAGTTGATCACTTTTCGACATGTTCGTTGGCCGTTACTTGGAGGGTACACAGGGCACACACTGATTGTTCACAATCTTGCACTCAGTCCTGAGTCCTTCAAGAATTTTAAAAGTGCATTCAAAGCTGTCCTCTGCGATGAAGGCTTACTCCAAGGACCCAGAATCTTGGCTTCAGTAAGGGGCTGAGGATTTAAAGGGCGGAGTGTTGCAGCCAGGAGTGCATGCTCGCGCTGAAACCGAGGGCACTTACAAAGAAGGTGTTCTATAGTTTCGTCGCACCAACAGATCTCACTCTCAGGAGAATCTGCCATTGCGATTAAGTGGGAGTAGGCATCTGTGAACGCCACTCCCAGCCACAGGTGACACAACAGCGTAGCATGGCAGCGAGAGAGGCCGGACGGAGGACTGAGTAGGAGTAACGGGTCTATGCGGTGCAGACGGTATGTGGAGTTGCTAGTAGAAGACCATGATGCTAAAAGGTCTCTTCGGCCAAGCATTCGCAGATGTCTTGCTGCGTCGGCTCTTGTCAACGCTATCTGGACAATGTTGGCACGGCCGTGAGCCGCTCGAGCTGCAGCGTCATCTGCGTCATTTCCAACAATGCCAGAGTGTCCCGGTATCCACTGGAAGACGATGTCATAACCCTCTTCCTGCGCCTGGTGTTGGAGATGTCTTAATTCAGCTACGAGGTGATCGTGATCGCCATGGCGTTAAGCAGAATTAAGACACTGTAAGACTGCTTTTGAGTCACAGAACACAGCCCATTTGTGGGGTGTTTGTGCAACGATGTACTGCACAGCCTCACGACGAGCGGCCAATTCTGACCCGGTGGAGGTTGTCTGATGCGAAGTTTGCTGGATAATAATGGTCATTCTCACAGGAATGATCACGGCGTAGGTTGAACTTGTACTTGAGACCGAACCATCTGTATACACATGAGTGCGGTCACTATATGCGGCGTGTAGTAGGTAGAGCGTCGACTGTTTAATGGCCGGTATCGATAAGTTCGATTTTCTTTTTGTTATTCCCGGAATTTTAAGGCGCACACATGGCTCCCGCAGACACCACAGCGCAGAAAAAGGCCGTGCTGCCGGGGTGAACTGTGATGGGATGGACGACGGGTGGGCTGCTATAACCTTTGAAAACGCTGCGTGTGGTCTTTGATTCACAACTGACACAAGGTGCTGCTGGGGAATCCTTGTTAGATGCCGTATGTTATGTGGATCCGCAGGGTGTCAAGGGTTATATATGTCGAGAGTGGGTGTCCTGGGCGATTGCAATGGTAGCAACTGTTGATGCGCTGCGAGGGAGACCCAGACATGTGCGAAGTGCCTGACGATGTGTAGCTTCGAGGGCATGCAAATTCGTCTTGCATGTGCTTGAAAGCACTGGTGCACTATACCGCAAAAATCCCAAAAAGAGCGCTCTGTAGAGATGCAGCATTGATAGAATCGACAATCCCCATGACTTGGCGCCAAGAAATCTGAGCAGGTGTGTGATAGAGATTAGCTTTTTCTTTACAATGCTGCAATGCGGGCTCCATGATAAATTCCGATCTATAACAATTCCTAAAAACGATGAGATGCATGATAAGCAATGATATGGCTGTCAATAGTTAGCGGGTAACGAGTCATACTTCTGAACGTAAATGCCACTATAGCGCACTTCTCGGCTGACACGCTCAGACCTTACTCTCGGAGATAGGAGGAAGTTATGGTTGCTGCCCTCTGAAGTCTTGCTCGCACCTGGAGACGCGTCACAGAGGCCCAGATGCAGATGTCATCGGCATACATAGTGATATGTACGGTATTAGGTAGATACTCCGGGAGTCTTATAAGTGTAAGATTAAACAAAGTAGGACTGAGCACTCCCCCCTGGGGCACGCCCCAGTAGGTGTAATCCACGGGTGTGGAGCCATCTTTACCCATAATAAAAAATGTCCTTTTGGTCAGATAGCTTTTGATCCACCTATACATCCGTCCACCGATTCCAATAGCCTCTAGCGCATCAAAGATGGGCTCATGTGTCACGTTATCGTATGTACCTTTGATATAAAAAACGTGCCGCGCACATGCGCTTCTGGCGTTTCTGTTGCTGTACTGTGGACACAAGATCAATGACGTTGTCTATAGAGGAGCGACCCCGTCGGAAACCCGCCTTGGCATTAAGATACACGTGACTGTGATCAAGGTACCACTCAAGACGCGCCAGAAGCATTCTTTCCATGACTTTTCCCACACAACTGGCCAAAGCTATTGGCTGTATGATGACAGGTCGAGCGTGGATTTTCCTGGTTTTAGTAATGGTATCATCCGACTGGATTTCCACTGGGGAGGAACAACTTAGTCTTGCCACGAGTGGTTGTAAAGGCTGAGTAGATCTCCACACCCGTCGTGGCCAAGGTGGCACAGCGCAGCTTATGTAATGCCGTCTGGACCTGGTGCAGACGAAGGCTTACACTCTGCAAGGGCAGCATCAAGTACCTCTCTAGTAAAGACAACATCCATCGCTGAATCCCGTGATGCAGGAGGAGCACGCTAGAAACCAGAGGTACTCACTGCACCCGCGATCGTACTGCAGAAGTCAGTTGCAACTTCAATGTGATGACGGTTTTGAGGTAGTGCCAACGCATAGAAAGGCTGCCTTTGCTGCGGAAGCGTTCGAAGCCCCCGCACTGGCCGCCAAATGAGGGACATGTGCTTTCGAAGATCCAGAAATTGACAAAAGGACTTCCAGCGCTGTTCCGCCAGCGTGTCCATTCGTCGCTTGATTTTCCTCTGCACACGACGCGCCTCTCTGAGGTCCCTTACCCATTTGGTCCGTCTGTAACGTCTTTCTGCACGCCGACCAGTAGCACGTAGGTGGTCTAATTCGACATCAAATTCGGCGCGAATTCTAGTTGACGTGAGGAAGCCTCTAGCAGCCTTCATTGCTGTTGTTAAAATGTCCTCCAAACTCGAAGTGAGGGCTTCTTTGCATGCCTCTTCCATTTGGGTTTGAAATGCCGTCCAATCGATGTGCGCGCGTTTAGCTGGGCCGGACGACCCAAGACCTAGAATGTTGAGATAGGTGGGTATGTGATCACTCCCGTGGGTCTCCACATCAGAAAACCACTGGTCATGCTGGCGCAGAGACCACGAAACTACCCTCAGGTCTAGGCAACTGCTGTATAACCTGCCTCGCAGGTATGTGGGGCTGCCGTCATTCATTACGTAAAGTTCATTTTCTGAAGCAAATAAGGCCAGATTCCTCCCTCTGACGTTGACTATAAGACTTCCCCAGAGTTGGTGGTGGGAGTTGAAATATCCGCTAATAATCCAAGGAGCCCGGGTTGCCTCCATAATTGTCTTCAACCTCTCGCAGTCCGATTGAGAGGTGGGGGAGACATACGCCGAAATCAGTGTGAACTTTATGGATTCTTTTTTGACTATGAAACACACGTACTGATTTTCATAGTGGCGTTGAACTGAGGAGCAAACGTAGGTTATGTCGGCGCGGATGTAGACCAGAACTTTGCTGCGCTCCCCGAATGTTGAAGCAAAGAAGGGCTCGGATCCGGAAAGCCTGATTGCTTGGGATAAGTTAGGTTCACAGATGACCAATATCGGGAAGGGGTTGTTGAAAACATATTGCCGAAAACTTGCGATTCGTGACTTTAGGCCTCTTGCAGTCCACTGGAAGACCGCAGCGCCCCTGACTTCCTCACGAAACGTGGGAAGCTGGCCAGCCATTCTGTTTTAAAATCATATAGTGCTGGATCGAGAGAGTCCAGCACCAGTAAGATGCTTCGGGCGGTTGACGATTGCAGGGCCTGTATCAGAGGGCGAATGGCGTTGACCACCGTCCTAAGGATCACGAGGGCTTGGCGATCTTGCTCTTGGAGCCTTTCTCTAACGACAGCTGAGGGCGATGGGAGCTTGGACTGAGGAGGCTCAGCAGGACGTAATGGCGGAAGCGCTGGCCAAGCATCCGCAATCGAAGAGGTTTCATTATCCTTGGCGACTTTTCGCTGACTGGACACACTTGTACGTGGCGGCACGGGAGGAGGTTGAGAAGGAGGTGCTGTGGGCGCGTCGATGTGGTTGCTTTTTGCAATAGACTTTCTTTAGTTCTTCTTGTGGCGAGAATGCCTTTTCCGAACAGTCGCGGCAGCTTCACTGTGCGTGGAATTGTCCCGAAGTATTTGATTTAGAACGGCACGCTCACTTTTTAAGCGCCGAGAATTCTTAGATGAGGCGTCATGAGGCCTGTTGCAGTTTGAACACTTAAGCACTTGCGGATTACAGAACTCAGCGCTATGAGCTCCGGCACAACGACAGCACACTCTCGTGTTGTCGCAGACCCCGTTCACATGACCGAGTTTCAAACATTTGTGGCACTGCAGAGGTTTAGGAATAAATGGCCGCACGGCATGGCGGAAATGGCCCACCTTCACGTGTGATGGAAGGCTGTCGCCTTGGAACAAAATCTTCACACAATGGGAATTGTTCAGACGTGATACCTGTACAATTACGGTGCCATCATTTGCCGGATTCACGAGTATCGGAAAATCATCTAGCGTGATAGCCTCGTCGACATCATAGATTACGCCGGAAGAGGACTCATTCCCGTCGAGGGGGATAACAGTACGTACTGATAACCAGCCGAGCTGAGTTATGGCCCGCAGTGGTTCCAGCGCAGCCGCATGGTGGACATAAGCGGCTACAATGTTCTTCCGCGCATTCACTCGAACATGTTTGATTTCGTTAGGCACGAGGGCCTCGATTTCTACAGAGACGACTTGCCTGTTAAGCCGCCTCATGTTGTCGATTGGCTGCACAGGAAGGACGAGGATGGTGTGTGCCGGTGTGTTGCCACTTGTTTTTACAGTGGACTCACTGGATGACGATCCGGCTCTTAGCAGTATTCTCTTGGCCCTCCAGTTGAGGTAAGTCTCAAAGCCATCCTCACTGCTGGCCTCGCTGAGGTACTCGATGGTTTCTTCGCTGTCCGGGTCGCTCGGACGGCTGCACCGCTTCCTCGGCGAGCTCAAGGAGTAGGCCGCCTGGCCATTCGGATGCCCCGGAGGGTTCAGATACATCGCCGTATGACGGGGAACGGCGTCCCCGCAGTATACACGCAAAAACACAGAAAAAGCTGGAGACTGATTGAAAGCGTTCCACAAGAGTTTGAAAACCTTGCAGTGTTTAAGCCTCATTTTAATAGTAACGCTATCGGGTAAATCAGTGATGAAGACTATGAATAATATAGGCAAACTTTTTTAGTTTTAATCACGAATAAAAACTGGAACAGATCTGCCTGTTATTTGAATAATTTTTATTTTTGCAAGGATAGCGAAGATGAGGGAGAAGTCAGGTGCCACAAATGATTTGATCTATCTATCTACCAGCCAAGACAGTATCTTCGAAAGCACACAGTTGTTGTCGATTGTGGGGTCGATATTATATTGTTTCGTCTCGTTTTGGTTTACCTTAGAAAATCCTGAAGGATTAAGGATTTTCCACATTTTATTCTGGTATACTGTGTCGCAAAGGAATACATGATATAGAAAAAGTAATGAATATTTGTGGTGTTTTTTCCCATACAAAAATATGGAGGGCGCGTTAAAAATTCAGCCGTGATATCTATGCCTTGTCGCATTGGAATGTGGTTTCGAAACTCTCCGCGTTCAACTAACCCTGACGCTTTGCGCTATTTTTGTTTTCTAACAAGCAGTGCGGAACACCTTCAAAGGCGGAGCAGTGAAAAAAAGCAGGCAATTTGTAATGGTTCGTTTACGCGACCACCAGCGCTCAGGCGCATGCTAAACTATATGTGGAGCGACAATTTTATAGTGTATGTTGATCTTGCCTTTGCCAAAATGAATTAAAATTCATTCAAAGCAATAAGGAGAAGATGACTGTTGGTTTGAAACGGCGTTATAATCACACTTTGTGGCAAAAGAGCACCCATTTGTTCCCCTGGAGTTGTCACGAAGCATTTTGGACGCTCGTAGTCAAGTATACCTGGATCTGTTGAGAGAGCAGAGTTTGCAAACCTTGCAGTGTTTCAGCGGCCACATGGCAACCAATAAAAAGAAAAAGGAAACTCCATCCGCTGCTGAGCCCAGGCTTCACAATGCTGCGCTGTAAAGGCATGAAAGGCGTTATGGTATCGAATGGTATTGACCCACTCTTTCCCACTGCGAAAAGCTTCGATTCAGAAAGAATTCATGCAAAATCTAGGAGCATTGCTCGCTCACGACTACTTTTTCATATTCCTGACACGGACACCGAATGGTTCTCAAGGCTTTTTTGGACGGCGTACACTCCCTCTTGAGATAAGCTAATGAGTGGTAATATTGCCTTTTTACCCCTTTCTTGCCAAACCTATACACACGTTGGCATTTCTCTACATCTGTTGAAGCATTAAAGAAGTCCAGGTGGTGAAATTGAGCTAAATCAGTAGACACTCCCGCGGTCTGAGCTTATTAACAAAGCAAAAAACACAGCGTTCGATGCGAAATACCGAAGTGAAGACTCAACGAGTTTTCCGAAGATTACCCTCTAAGCGGACGGGCATGTGGGTAAGTGCCGAAGCAAAGAAATATTGTGGAAATTTTATTCTCTCTAGCCTTAGTCTACCTAAATTGTTTCATTCAGTCCACCACGTAAACGAGCTGCTATTGACATGGGATTGAACTGATATAAGAGGCAGATCAATTCAAGGCACAATGACTAGAGGAAAATGACCCAATTAGTCATACAGAAGAGAGCACCTCTGAAGCGAGCTCAATGAAGAATTCGTTTGCTGTGCTCATCTGAAGAGAGGCCATTAACTAAGCGCATCAGGAGATTTTCTTTGTTCGCTTTCTTTCCTCTGACAACTCGGGAACCAGCGCGCATTCTGCAAAGGCTGGACGCGGAGGCTGCAGTTGGTTAAGCTTCCTTTTTATCTGTTGCCATTTGGCAATTTCCTCGTGCGAGCTGTGCCAATTTGTACCACGACGCTGTGCCAGTTATCCCGCTTTTTGTGTGCAGGCTTTTTCATCTCTTTTCAGTTTTTTCCACCCCGTAGCGCGGATTTCGATAGAGACGCTACAAATCAGTTTTGCAAACCGCTACGCACAATGTTTGTCTACCGAAGAGGAAACAAAAGAAAGACTGGAATATTGCACGTGCCAATTAGGTGCCCGTAGAAATCACCGAAACGCGAATTCGTATTCACACTTTATTCATCCGTATGCGAGAATTGCCCATAGTCGATTTGCGGGAAACATATGGCATCGAGCTATGCGCTTAGTCTCTTCGCCTCGGACGCCATTTGGAGCGTGCTGTTTAAAACCTTCATAGATGGTAGTCTTTATGTACTCCAGTCATGTAAGATACAGAATCTAAGTGAAAGTGTGTAAGTATCTTCAACACTAATTTGATAGCCATAAAGACTTCGAGTCATCGGGCGTTGTTAACATATCTGTAAAATGCACAGCGCTGCGTATAGTGCCTAACTCTAGATGAGCCTCTGAACCAGTTGTCACAAATGACAGTTACCCTATCACATTTACAGAAGCAAAACAGCCATTTGATTCAGGAACCAGTGATGGCTACCCGATATGATGGCTACTTCATGGTGATGACTGGCAGAACATCAGGTTGGCGAAGGCTTCGAATGTGTTCTGTTTATTTTGTGGTAATTTTGCGCACAACATCGATGAAGTTACTGGCAGTGACTGCAACATACACACGCATTTGGCGGTCTTCACGCTTAGAGTGACCAAGCTTGTCAGCTCCGCAGTATTTAAACACAGCCTTCGAGTTACCAGACAACAGATCTATAACGCATAATCCTAGTGTCGCAGCAAATGATTGCTATATTTTGCTAACAATCGATAGTCGAATAGAGCGCAAAAAGAAAGGTTCAAGCGCCCCTTAAAAGCTTCAATCCAAGCAATGATACTGACGCTTTACCAATAAGCTTCTCTCCGCTGCCTTGCACTTGCAAGCATGGCAAAGCTCGTAGCTGACAGGTGAAGAGCGCTTGAACGCGGTGTCGTGACAGCAGGTCGACACCATTGGTAAGATGGCATCCTTTAAATGGAACTAGCCGCAGCGTTCTTGAATTGTATCCGAATATAGTTATGACCGAAGTGGGCAAAATAACTTGCCGCACGTCCCACAAAAATGATTAAAAGCCCTTGCTCAGACGGCGGAAACAAACATATCTCTTATGAAAAGAAGACACAACAAAATGCCATCAAAACCACCTAGTATTCTTAGAAGGCACAGGGCTCGCATTTGTATTTTAGGAAATCGAAACTACCGAAACAGGTTACAACCACTTAAGAAATTCGTTCTGACACGGTCCAAATCCTCTCAGGGCAAGCAAGAAGTAGTTAGTTATATACAAGTTTAGGAATAAACAATTTCTATGAAAGTTATGCTACCTGCTCATTCACAACTGAAACGTGCATAATAGAGCGCATCGTACTCGGTGCAACCGGCCGCGTATGTTTGGAAATGCCCATTGTTGTGCTCCTTAGAATGAACAATTAATACGCTCCAAACAACAAGAAATACAGGTGCACAGGTGTTGAGAGCAAAGAATTGAAGCCGTTGAATGGAACCCAAGTCTTCCAAGCAGTTCAGTAGTAATCATTGTGCGAAACGACGCATTATCAAAGCACGCGCACAGTTCTACTCCTTTGATTGCTTCCTGTATTTTCTCGCTTTGGTTCTCGCTGTAATAAACAATTATCTTTCTCAAGATCCAATGATGGTATGCCTTCCATCCTATCACTGATATCCCAGTTGCATTTTGCAGAATGTGGCACGAAATGTTCACGACCGAGAAAGGATGTAGAAACAGGAGTGATCGTACAGCTCTGTGAAATTTGGTACATCCAATACAGCTTCTATAGAGGAAACATTTTGCGTCACTCCTACCAGTGAGATAAAGGAATGGAAAAAAAAAACTTCAGAAGCAGCACAAGTTGGAAGGAAGGTGCAATCACAAGATAGGTAAATCTGCGCACTGAGAAAGCGCTACGTTTATCACTCCAAGGGTGATATGAGGAGAACAATGGCAGCAAAACAATACTCAGCTGAGCATATTAATTTCCTCGTTGATAAATCTTAAAGAAGAGCACATGCGGCTACAAACTGTTGTGCCCTAGTACTTGTTGATGTATATGAGGAAGAGCTCCGAACGCAATGGAAAAGCCCTACGGCACTGTTCGGCTTTTCGCTCTAGTCTGAGTGCTAGCACCGGTCATGATAGTTGCCTCCAACATTCCCAGATGTGAGCTCTAAAGTCTTCTTGTGCGCATGACGATTATTAAATTTAGAACAGCGTCAAAGTTTCTGTGTTTATTTGTGATCTTTAACTGTATGTATTTTCGTCCTATTTAGATTTGCCTGGAGCTCGTACTTATCCCCTTGCCTAGGGCACACAGAAAGATAATTGCGTTCCAATGTTTACTCTAGCTTGAATGTAAGTGAGCCTCTTCCTGCGGGCGTGAACGTTAGTTCTTCGCCGAACGACCACTAAAAAAACAACATTGGAAGCCTGTTTGAGTTGAAGACAGAACTAAAACCGAGAAAGCTTTCATGTCTATGTGCTCTTTTTAACGGGCAATACAAGGGGATTATTATTTGTGTTTTACGAAACTCCTTAAATTAAAGAAGTATTTCCCTGTATAAAGCAAAAAGCTCGTGTAGATAACTACTGACACCTTTGCGAATTCGGCAGTTACATCGCGCCATTTATTCATGCAGACTTCAATGCCTAGTGGCTGAAAAACTTCGCCCTGATGATTCGTTATTTTGCTGCGAATTAAAGCTTGCATCTTTACGACCGGTTAATCTATACACATCGGTTGAGAGAAAACAAAATTCTGCCCAGTTCGCAGCACATCATAACTAAACTGCAGGCTTTGGATGCTCTTCAGTAGCTCTTAGGGAGAAAATGCCTGGCGTATTTCCGCTCTTCGCGCCGATAACACCATTTCTTTTTCTTGCGAAGTAATTAGAGCGGGAGATTACGGAGAGTTGTTATTTAAGACAAAAATTTTGGGTTAAACTTCAGACATCAATATTCAATCTTGCGACTGCTTCTTTTGTTCTTAAATGTTTTTTTTTCACGTTTGCAAACGTCCGTTTGCTCGAAACCAACACAGTTGAATGCGCTCTTTTAAGACGCCGGTACTCAGATGGAGTGTTCTCATCCGAATAACTCATTTTTGCTTTTACAGAAAGTCTAGGGACTTCAATCGATTGTAAATTTTAACAAGCTGATCCCCGCGTGTATGCGCTGCAGCTTCAGGTCCTTGATGCGAAGCTGAAATCGCGCTATGCACTATGCTCCTAAAAATGTGGAAAAAAAAACTGGCCTTATGATGCACTTGTGCGTCATCCGTTGATTTTATTTATGACAGGCTTTATTTGTTTAACAGCGTGATGATACTCCTGGGAAGCTCTCTTCTTCTCCCCGTCCGACTACAACACACCTCAACACGATTCTCACACTTCTTGCGCGGTGAGTACTTTGAAGAACAGAATATAAAAGAGGTGCACTGAGGGGCCATTTAGTCAGACACTATGCTGAACGATAAGCGGTGCGTTTGGACCGGACAAAGAAAAGAAAGGACAGGACGCGCGTTACATTTGCAACTGAAATAAAACGAACAATGAAAAAATGCAGCAATAACAAAACTATGCAACGGTGAAACCAGCAAAACAAACGCAGGACACTAACAAGTAGGCATGCACGCAACACCGCACAAAACACGACACTTGTTCTTTAAGCGAACGATACAAACTGGGCGAACAAGACGGGACGTAAGGTACACAAATGGACAAATAGTAGATGAGTCCAAAGAGGTGGACTCCCCGTTCAACTGCTGTTCCACGGGTACACAAATGGACAGACAAGGCGCAGACTTCCAACTGATTTTATTTGACTGACGTTTCTGAGAGGAAGAAGGAAAAGGAAAGAGCCCGGGGCTGCCTACTGGCTCAAGCCTAGAAGACGAAAGAAAGAAAAGACGCGCCGCGCTAATATGCCCGGGGTCGATTATGGAGGCAGTGCGATACCGGGCCGACCCCTGCCAGAGTGCTTCAAGCTAAGCACTCCGAGATATTCCAAAAATAAGTTTAATACCTTACGTCCAAGCACCCGCTGCAGATATTAAATCAGATATCATGAATGAGCCACCACCACCCCCACCACCACCACCACTTGTGAAAAAAAAACGTGGTTTTATAAGGCCAGCGAACATAACAAGATAAACAATACCGCCAAAACTGGATGATAGAAAACAAGAGCAGAATTTACAGGAGAATCAAAGCCGGTCTGAAAATCGAACATGCCCTTCTAAAAACTCTACCTATTGTGTTGATATAGATAACGAGGGCGAGCTAACGCAGTCGTTACCTATTGTAGCAGTCAGGAAAGCTTCTATATCGTCCCTTTCAGTTTTGATCCGTGGCTTAGAGAGGAAAGCGGTTTTTGTCCAGGTAAGGAACGCAGTTGCGGCTGTCACAGCTTTTGCACTGCAATGGTAGATTGCTGCCTGTGCCGGTGTGCAACGACATTTTATGCTCCAGGGCTCGCTCATTGAAGCACCGGCCGGTTTGGCCGATGTAAACCCACCCACAAGATAGAGGTATCTGGTAGGTAACCTCGGAGACACAACTAGTGAACTTGGTCCGATGATTTATCTTGCATGGCCTGCGTTCTGATCTTATTTCTTTCTATTCTGCTGAGAGCAGAGGACATACGTTTTTCAGCTTACAAGGCGCTGAAAAAATGACACGTATTCCGTATTTACCTGCCACTTTCTTGATGCTACGGGAAAGGCAGTGAAAATATGGCATGACGAAGGGAGGGGTTCGGTGCACACATTGTACTTTCCTTTCTGCATTCTTCAGCCTCTGAAGAAGGCCTTCACATGAACTGCTAATTCTGTGCTGAGGGTAGCCCCCTGATTCAAGCCGCATAACTTGATTCTGGGAACCCGGTGAGAGGGAGTGAACACATGACTTCTGAAGGGCAAACAACAGGACATGGTGATGCTACGCTTTAATATATTAGAATGAGCACTTTTATATGGGAAGAGACTTTTGATAGACCTAGGTCTGTAAGACCAGGAAATATGAACACCATAAAAATGCAATTTCTGATCCAGAAACTGGATGCTGTTGTCTTTTTACACTTCATGAGTAAAACGCAGTCCTTGCCCCTCATAGGAGAAGGTGGTGAGAATGATAGCAACGGCGCTGTCAGGATCAAGCTTAGAATAGTCATGTAATATAACGAGACAGTCGTCAGCATAACGAAGCACTTGTAACACCGGCTCCTTCAAAAGCTCTTGTTTCAGGCGCCTGTCAAAAGAAGACTTAAAGATGTCGCACAAAGCAGGAGCAACAGATGATCCGATACAAATGCCGGACTGCTGAACATAAAAATGCTCGTCATGAAGGCTATCGTAGAGTTAAGGTAAAACTGCAAAAGTTCAAGGAACTGGACAGTGCTAATGCCTGAGGTGTTCTGGAAGTTAACTTCACCATGTTCGTCAATTTTGTCTCTGATTTCTATGAACAAGCTGGCATGTGGCACGGAGTAAAACAAATCCTCTACATCGATAGAGGCCGTAGAAGCTGGCGGGATTCCTTCTTTCAGTACTTTAACCAGGATTTTCGAGCTGCGGATGAGGTAAGGATCACCGCCTACAAGCTTGTCGAGGTCTCGTTTTAGGAAGGATCAAACAAAATGTTGCCAGCTCTCTCTCTCCCTCCTTCTTTAGTACATTTGTTGTTGTCCTGCGTCTGTTTCGCTGGTTCCACCATTGCGCATTATGGAACAACTAGCCCCGCAATTTACTTTATTGAATAAAACTAGCTGCACGATTTTACTTATTGTGGTTCATTGCACGGTTATATATGTCAGAAATAGGAGTACAATGTTCCAGCGAAAAATCCTTTACGAGAATGAAGTAAATGGAAGTTTGAAGAAAAGTGAGAAAGATTAAGAATAACTACAAATTCTATTAACCGAGTCCATGAGAGTCAAAACCTGCCATAACGTAAAGCACTCGGCCATTCTGGAGGGTCTGGCTGCGTTAGACGTGGGTGTTCGTACCTACAACTACATACGCGATTTCCTTACAAACAGAACGGCATCTATAAGCATGGGGGGTAACACACTGACGGGTATTCAACTGGGCAACAAGGGCACACCGCAGGGATCGGTGTTGTCCCCGACCCTGTTTAATATCGCCATGCTTGGCCTCCCCGCACAACTGGACAAAATTCCGGGGCTGAACCATACGTTGTACGCAGATGACCTGACTCTGTGGATGTGCAGGGGCAGTGATAGCCAAATTGAACTGACGCTTCAAAGAGCTATAGATGTAACAGAAAAATACTTAGAACCAATCGGTCTCAGGTGCTCGGCCGAGAAATCGGAAGCGCTATTTCTCGCGCCCATGCGGTCGCCACAGCGTCGGCGCATAAAGCAGGACGGACCGTATAACGCGGGAATCACACTCAAGGTCAACGGTAATGTAATTCCAGCGGTGGAAAGCATTAGGGTTCTAGGATTACGAATTCAGGCGAACGGCAGGAACTCGGAAACGATTCAGAGACTAGAGGCTAGCACCAGTCAAACTTGCCGACTCCTAAAACGAATCGCTAACAAACATGCGGGTATGAAAGAAGCTAACCTCCTTAGGCTAGTGCAATCTTTTATAATCAGCAGGATAGTCTACGTGGCACCTTATTTGCGGCTTTACCAGGCGGAAAAGGACAAACTGGATGTTTTAATCCGTAAAGGGATAAAAACAGCACTAGGTTTACCACCCTGTGCGCCAACAAAAAAGATTTTGAGTCTAGGGGTTTCGAATACCCTCGAAGAGCTCATTGAGGCTGCAAGGACCTCGCAGTATCAGAGACTTTTACGCAGTCGTACTGGTCGCAGCATTCTGGAGAAGCTGGGGCACGAGCCTCGAGCGTGCTCGAGACGTACGGACCTGGTTCCTAGACAGGTTAGGGACAAATTAAAGATACCCCCACTCCCCAAAAACATGCATCCCATCTACCATGAGAGCCGGAGGAAGGAAAGAGCAGTAGCGTTGCAAGCCCGCTTTCAGGGCAGACAGGATGTCTTGTATACGGATGCCGCACAATGCACAAACAGTTCGGGGCACATTTCGGTAGCCACTAGGGAAAACGGAGGCCCGGTAGCGTGCTGCAGCACCAGACACTCGACAGTAACGGAGGCGGAAGAGTTGGCCATTGCGCTGGCTCTAACTCAACAACAGGTTAAAATTATCGTGAGTGACTCAAAATCAGCAATTAGAAACTTTGACGCGGGCTGCATTTCAGCTACAGCAGCACGAGTGTTGGCCGGCAGTCCACCACCGGCAGAACTGGTAGCGCTCATCTGGACACCCGCGCACCAAGGGTTGAAGGGGAAACGAGAAAGCGCACGCACTGGCCCGAGGATTAGCTACTTTCCGGGATCCCAGTGGCGTCTTGTGCACAACCCCTTCCCCCTCGCGCGATGAGGAGCTCCTACAGTTCGAAGACGACCTTAACACGTATCAGGAAATCCTAAACCATTACAAATTAGGCCGAGCGGTACTTCCAAAAGCAAGTAATCAGCTAACCAAAAATGAAGAGGTTGCGTGGCGCAAGCTCCAAACCGGAGTATTCCCTAACCCTCAGCTTTATAGCAAGTGGCACCCTGAGATTTTCAGCCCCAGGTGCAAACGTTGCGACGGCATAGCGGACATGATCCATATGGTATGGACATGTCCGAGCTTTGGACAACTTGACCGAACAGATGAGTCCTGGGAGGCACTGCTACACAACGAGGACGAAACTAAACAACGTGAAGTCATCCGTCTCGCCCTTGCCGCTGCTGAGATCCAAGAGATCCCGGTCGACGGCTGAGGGGGAGGACATGGCTGGGACCGAGCGGCGCCTCGGATACCCATCATCCTTTTGACGGGTGCTAATAAATGTTATTTCTCTCTCTCTCTCTCTCTGCCATAATTGTAGCACAGCTCCTCCTTAGTCTATGTTTGACTAGTTTACTCATGTAGCAGCGCACTTTGTTTTTATTTGTGTTTTATGTAGCTTGTGTAGACCGAAACGAATATTTTCAGAGCAGCTTTTGATCTCCTTTCAAGACAACTTTTTTAAGTGTGCGGACCAGATTTAATTAGAAATTTCTTGAAAATGTGTAGCGCAGATCTGTTACCATTGCTGTAACGAGGAACACAATTTTACAAACTAAATTTCAGTTCTGGTAAGCTGGCATAACCATCCAACGTGTTCCAAATGGCTTGCGTCGTTTTTATGAGCAGTTTAGCCGTTAAATACAAACGAGAATAGACGTACATGGCAAGAAACAGTAAGCGTGTCTAAACTGAATAATGAACAAGCGATTATAATTGATTTGGTTTGGTTTGTTTATCAGGATTTAACGTCCCAAAGCGACTAAGGCTATGAGGGACGCGCGAATATAAATAAAAACTCAAAATTATGCTTTATTTAGCTGGAAACTATTAGAAATTGAGATTCGCAGCGCGTTAAAGCTTTTGGTGCCTCTTAGTAATGGTTTTCATAAAAACATCTTTCTCAGGCAGTTCATTCAGGAATTAAACTCCATTTTTATTAAACAAATAGTAAAAAAATCGAAAGTTATCACAGACAGTGTGTTTATAAAGTGGCCCCATACTTGCCCATCCCATCCTGTTATAAATTGCAAAGCAGTCTGTAGCTATGTATAATAATCCTTTTATTCTTGACAGCATTCCGTCCGTGAACTGTTTCTGCCGCCTTATCAGTATGTAGGGGCGTACCTCTGTCAAGCAAGTCATAGGCTTTTTGGGTACATTCTTAACATCCTCGATGTTGAAATAAATGCAATCTGCAATTATACTTTGCATATCCAGACGAAACAAATTAGGATGTGGGCAACTATGCTTTCTCTTCAATAATTACTGATCACGACAATCTGAGGATAGAGGAGGAGAAGCGGCTGGTAGAGATAGTGGTAGAATGAAAAAACCTATCGGAGAGAGCAGCAAATCAAGGCTTTATCTTTCACGTTCCTTGCTTACCTGGGACCTGCAAGCACTAATGGCGCGCTCGTCATGTCTCTGCCTTCACTGCCTAACACGCCAAAATTTTAAACCATTTTTATACAGCATTAACGAGGCATTCGAACGCATTGACCGCCCTCTCAGTTTGAGTGCGAACACATAAATCTACCATTACCAACACAGCCGAGGCCTTTTTTCCCTCAGGGTCACATTGGTGTAGCATTTTCGATCTTGAAGACGCTTCCTAGCACTGTTCTCATGCTGTTTCCTGGTACACTTGCATCATCACTGTCGCTCGGAACAGGGAATTACAGAATGAACATACGGGGAAAATAAGGCGTCAGAACAGAAAAGCGTTACTGACGATTAATCTGCTTAGCGTGAATGAGGTGGAACGAATGTAGGAGATATCAAGCAATACGAAGACGTTTGTCTTGGTGATTCCTGCTCCGCGCGTTTGTGTCGGCGGAGTAGGCAACTGCGCTTAAGTGTAGCAAGTAGCTCGTATTCGGTGCAAGACCTTTGGGTATCTTGACAAATTCGCTAATCACGATAAAGCGAGGAGCCGCAACGGCTCTGGGGCAACGAATGCACTAGAACGCTACTTCTGGCACTGGCAGTGCGAGCGACTTTTTCCATGTTAAAATGGGTCCGCGTCGCCACCATCTTGTGTAGTCAACGAAAACTCCGACATTCCTCTCCTGTTCAGAGACACGGGAACTACTGGATGCCGTTGACTTCGCGCTCAAGAGCGGGCTATCTGGCGTAATATGGTCTACGTGGATACGGGAGTGGGCGCATCCATGACATCACTGACTACATGGACATGGGAGTGGGTGCGCCCATGGCGTCTGGCGAGGACGGTGCAGAACAGCTAATGCATTTTGTTATTTTAAACAGGAAGGGTCTATTACAAAGACGCTTTCTTTTTTGAAGCAAATATCACTTATCCGACACAAAGCTGGACTGTCAGCAAGGACTGTCAGCTTATCCGACACAAAGCTGTCAGCAAGGACGGCGCACCGTGCGTCAGACGATGAAAAGTCAGGGCCCGCGAGTCCACCGGACGCTAGATCGTTTCTAAACCGGGGCTTGCGGTCGACAAAGACAATGAACAAGGTTTTTGAGCGAACTTACCTCTCAACGCCGGACAGTTTTTGTAGTGTGCTCTCAGATGCGCACGGTGTAATGAGCTCTCTGCACGTGCTCGGACATTTGTATATGAAAATATTCCTGTCTGCTTGGCTTAAATGCTAAGCGCGGTCTCCTAACCAGGGAACATGCCTACACAAACAGCGGCCGGATGAAAGAAAGTATAAGAAGGTCTGATTTTGAGCGCATCGATGTCACTGACGTGGCGTTTGTTACTACAGCCTTTTGACGAGAATTGAAGCTTGCGGACTATGAAGTAAGGAGAGAGAACTCAGTAATCGAGTTACCTTTTTCAGACTCCATACGGTAAAAAGAGACCAAATAAATAATTCCGGGCTCATATAAACATCCGACTCGAGGCTGCTGTGCTCTCCTGTTTTAATTTTTTTGTCAGCCCCTTTAGGATATGCCAGATGCGAGGCTTTCAATGGCGGCAAGCGACTGTAGGGTGAGCCACTGTGAGCAGCAGCCTCGTTATGACCTCACTAAAAGGTTATATTCTCTCCTGAGTACCTGACTTTTTCAGATGTCAAGCCTAGTATTGACACGTATTGAATGCGACGTAAGGGATACAAGATAGCGGACAACACCTTGCAGACTGTGAGCTTAAATGTTTAAAAGCACCTTAAAACCAGAAACTCGATCGTTAAACTTTACACCCCCCGCGGTGGCTCAGTGGTTAGAGCGGTCGGATACTGAGCCGGAGTTCCATGGTTTAAACCCTGTCAGGGCGGCTGCGTTTTGATAGAGAAAAAAAAAACGAACGCCAAGGCGCCGAGTGCTGCGCGATGTCACTGCACGTTAAAGGTCCCCAGGGGGTCGAAACTATTCCTAAGCCTTCCAATACCGCACCTTTTCTCTCTGCAGAAAAACTCATGGCCCTGGGAGTGCAAGACACCTTCGAGGAGCTACGGGAGGCGCAGCTTGAGTCGCAAACACCGAGGCTGCTGCAGACAATGACTGGAAGAGCGCTCTTACAGACAATCGGATGCCGGGAGCAGATGCGAGAAATGACGGGGACGGAAACGATCTCCGACGAGCTTCGCAAGTCCCTCAAGGTGGCGCCAATACCAAGAAACATGGACCTAAACCTCCACTGAGGAAGAAGGGAAGTGAGGCCCGAATTTATCCAGAAAATATATGCTCCCCATGACACAGTCATGTATGCAGACTCGTCCTCGAGACGAGGAGACATCAAAATTTCAGGGGCCACGGTGTTCGATTCGTCTCTACGCGAAATGCCCAGCGCGTCTATGCGATACTGCACGGCAGCAGAGGTCGAGGAAGTAGCCGTTGCTCTAGGGGTGGTGGAGGGCACAGAACCAAGCGGTCGCTAACTGTAGTCATAGGCTCTCTAACAGCCTGCCGAGGTTAGACGAATGGCAGGATAGGCCGTCAAGTGCTCCGTATACTCCTCGCAGCGAGTGACAGAATTAAAAACCACGAGGAAGAAAACGACAAGACCACACACAAAATTGTGTGGTTATAGAGACACAAGGGTGTGGCTGGGGACAAAGAGGCCTACAGAATAGCTCGAGGATACACTAGTTTTCGAGCATCCGATGAGACCGCGAAACTCGCGCCACCACTCAAGGAATACTCGGTCATACTACAAAACTATAAAGGCAGAAGAATCCGATATCCCCTGCCACTCTAATCTCTCAACAGAGAGGAAGCTGCCACTTGGAGACCATTACAGACCAGCTCTTACCCAAACCTGCACATGTTAAACAAAATGCAGACTGTTATATACGCGGACAAATGTCCATGGTGCGACGAAAAACCCACACTGTATTATATCACATGGACCTCTCAAAGCATAGAACTGGTCCACAATACAAAGCACGAGTGCGTAGCAGTGGGAGAGGCTGCTGTCCAGCGAGCGCTATGAAGACCGACAAGGTCTGGTACAGCGAGCTCAACGGGCTGCAGTGTACAGCAGAGCCCTGGACTGAGGGTAGCCAACCATTGAGTAAAAGTGGATGAGCTCGACAAAGAAGACTCCTGGGGATACAACCAAAGAGCATCTCTGAAGATTCCCCAAAACTGCAAAGTACTACTTTTCTCCTCCTCCTCTCTCTTTTTCACAACCAGTCCAAGGCGCAGTTCGGGTCTCGACCAAAATTCGAGACAATCGCGTTCGCCGATGCTCGTCGCGATATGCTCGCGGCCTATAGGGCGCAGGGCATACTACCAGACTTCATCAAGACGCTATTGTGGCCGCAGGGCAGTGCGCGCACTTGTGAGCGAACTTTGGTGAGCCTCTGTGCATTCCTCGAACACACGGGCTTGACGTCCCATCTGTTCTCCGTCAGGTAGTTACATGCAGTGACCGAACGCTCCGCGAGTTCTACCTTGAACGATTAATAACTGGACGCCCCACTCCAGTTGTATCCTACACAGTGCTGTGCGCGTGTGTGATTTAATTCCTCTAAAATGAACTAATCACGCGCACAACCTGGACACATTTCTTATTGTGTAAATAGTTTGTACATATTACTTCTCCCCCTGTCCTCTATTCCTGTCCCCTCACCTCTTTCATTTCATTTCTCCATTCTGCCTGCTGTCCTTTATTTCCGCTGCCCCAGCTCAGGTGCTTCAGTATCGATGGCAGATGCCGGGGCTAGCAAAAATCTTTTCCTTCCTTTTTACTATTATTTTTAATAAAACCACTACCACCACCACCACCTAGTGAGCCATTCCCTTTGCTGAAAAAACCGATAACTTCGAGCGCGTTTCTTTGTGTGCCATTTTTTGTACTATGCTAGTAAATTTGTTGGTCGTTGGGAAAAGGAAATGGCGCAGTATCTGTCTCACATCCCGAAGGAGACCTGAACGGCTCCGTAAGGGCCGTTTCACATGCTGCGAATTTCACCGCGCGGCACTGCGAATTCGTTCGCTCTGGGGCGGAGAGGGCCGCCGCTCTTGCCGCAGACGGCTTGCGAACGATTTCCGTCCGGTTGGAATTCGTTCGCAGCGTCGGTGTGTTCGCTCTGCGACTGACCAATAGGGAGCATCCTTTGCTTGGCTCCCCGCCAGGCTTGGCTTGGCCAGCTATGGCTGTCCTTGCACTCACGCCTCATGGGTCTGACGTCACTTGCGGTCACGTGTATTCAGCGCACCAACGTACTTTTTGAATAATTCAGAACTATTTACTTTAATAAAAAACATTCAAAATATTTTTTGTATCTAAAAACACGCATGACTACAACAACACGACCACATTCCTTATTGCATTAATGCCACGTTAATCACGAGTTCCATGAGCAGTCATCTAGCAACCCTGCTGCCACACGGAACGAATTCGTAGGTCCTGCGTTGCATGTGAAACGACTGAGCGGCAATCGCATTGCGGCGTCAACGGCGGGACCGAATTCGCAGTGCCGCGCGGTGAAATTCGCAGCATGTGAAACGGCCCTAAGAGAAGGCATAAAGGAGAAAGTGAAAAGAAATGAAGACAGAGGTGGCGCAGTGGAGGGCTCTGGTATAATTTTGACCACCTAGGGATCTGCTGTGCGACGTCAGAGCACGTCAGAGATTATTATTATTATTATTATTATTATTATTATTATTATTATTATTATTATTATTATTATTATTATTATTATTATTATTATTATTATTATTATTATTATTATTATCTCTGACGTGCTCTGACGTCGCACAGCACACGGGCACCTTTGCGTTTCTCCTCCATCGAAACGGAGCCGCCGCGGTCGGGTTCGAACCCAGGAACTCCGGTTCAGTAACCGAGCGCCCTAGCCACTGGGCCACCGTGGCGGGTAAACGAATTTTCAATTCCCCGGATTCGAACCCGACCGCGGCGGCTGCGTTTCTATGCAGGTTAAACGCTAAGGCGCCCGTGTGCTGTGCGATGTCAGTGCAAGTTAAAGATCCCCAGGTGGTCGAAATTAATCCGGAACCCTCCACTACGGCACCTCTCTCTTCCTTTCTTCTTTCACTCCCTCCTTTATCCCTTCCCTTACGGCGCGGTTCAGGGGTCCAACGATATATGAGACAGATACTGCGCCATTTCCTTTCCACAAAAAATCAACCAACCAATTTTGTGGAAGTGCTACGCGCTGCAAAACACCCCACATACCTTATAATTGGTTTTTGGGAAAGGAAATGGCGCAGTATCTGTCTCATATATCGTTGGACACCTGAACCGCGCCGTAAGGGAAGGGATAAGGGAGGGAGAGAAAGGAGAAAGGAAGAAAGAGGTGCCGTAGTGGAGGGCTCCGGAATAATTTCTACCACCTGGGGATCTTTAACGTGCACTGACATCGCACAGCACACGGGCGCCAATTTACAGTTTTCGCTTTCTTCTTTCCCTCTCTCGGGTGTCCACGAGATATGTGAGACGGTTACTGTGCCATTTCCTGTACTCAAAAACCAAACATAACAAATGAGCCGACGGCGTTCATAGAGCTCATTGGCGTCGACATTTCTGCAAAGGCCGTTAATTTTGACGAAAGTAAAGGCGCACAACCAGCTCCGTGGATCAGTGGAGACGTCAATCTCACTATAATGTACGTGGCGCTGTTGTGCAACTGCAAAATCCAACTTTGATTGCGTTCCGCACACTGAATAGGCAACGCGACCTCCCTGGCACCCTGGGAGGCGGCATGCAGTTTTTTTTTTAAATCACGTTTATTTCCTCAGGGCATAAAAACTATGAAGTGTGAGATTAGTAAGATGCTTAAATAACTGAAGAAAGGCGGGCTGATATGATGAAATCAAGAAGTGAACGATGATATGGACCCTGTGTCCAGGCAATATAGGAATCCGGATTGTCCGGTGAGAGACCCACTGCCGCCAGGCGCCGAATTTTCGTCGGCTTCAGCGCCGGGCAGTCCCACAACAGGTGGTGGATATCCGCCTCACGGTCTCTGATCTTGAAGACTGGACACCCGGGACGGGGATATAAATCTTTGAAATGCGGCCACTTGCGTGTCACAGCTGGAGTTGGGGCAAGCCCGACCCGTATCCTCCGAAGCACAACCACCTCTGCACGGGTAAGACCACGGGGGAGGTTTACCGCACACGGAGGAATTAAAGCACGTGTGCGGCGCCGGAGGTGTTCCTTTCTTGTTAAAAGGAGGGTGGTATCATCAAGAGATATGACTAGAGGCAAGGACGAGGTTGGGGTCGAAAGGTGGGTCGCAGAATCTGCGCGGCTTTGTGCGCTCAGGACGTCACGCGGGACCCACTCAATACAGATTTGCAGCGGGATGCGTGCCGCTAGACGATGTATGTCTTGGCAGGTTTCTGGGGTGCGACTGACTCGTCGTAGTAGGCGTGTGACGTGAAGGGCATCGGTGCGAATGACAATGTGAGCCGTGCGTAGCATGGGAATGGCGGCCACAGAGCCAAGTGCCTCTTGAACCGCAAGCATCTCCGCACAGGAGGAGGAAGGAGGTTCTGAGAGGTGAAAGGACGTTTTTTTCAGAGCAGGCTTGCAAGGACAGTAAACTGCCGTTGTTGTTTCGCAGGCCTGGATGTTTGCGTCAACGTACATAACGATTGGCATGCCATGGTTCATCGTGAGAGATTGACGACCAAATGAACTCTGCGGCCTAGTTATTGCTGCAGTGCCGCATATCAACCACAACGCTGTCAGCGCTAATGCGTTCCGGCCACATCTCTCTCTCACCACCGCCACTTGTATTATTTTTATGTTTACTTTTTGTTTTATTTTTTCATTTTTGTTTTTATAATTCATATACGTTGCTTAATCAACGTTTTCATTTTTGTTTTTTTAGCACGCAACTTATGATTGAGAGTTCGTGCGGACAGCTTCGGTCTACAGCTTCTGTCTATAACTTTGTCTACAACTTCCGTCAACAATTTACTACCACGCCACTCATGAGTACAGTGAACTAAAATACCGGTATTCTAGTGAACTATACTCATGAGCCAAGAAAGGCTTTCGCCTTCAAAACACCCCACTCATCCGAAACTGACAATGATGGTTACAATATACAAGGAGGATACTTTTCATATTGATTTAAATGCATTGATATGTTTTGCCTCAATGGTAGGTTGAAAGTAGTAACCTAGCGCAACCAGTGGAGTGGAAAGCGTCGTTGAGCCTTAAAGGAAAGCAACTCCTATACATCCGCGTAATATTCATGTAAATCCGCGCAAAGAACTCATGTGCTAATGATCGCTCTTTATCGGAACGTTAAAGCTCCAAGATGAATCAACTGGCTTCCTTGGCAGTACATGAGCTACTGCACGTTCTGCTTATCTGATGAGCGCAGACAGCTCGAAGCTTTAAACGTTTAAAGAATCTTTACTTTTTATGTGGTCCCCTCAGAGATGTATTACATGTGCGATACCTTTGCAGTAGTGTGCGCAGATGCGCATTTATGGTATGTGGTCTTTGGTCGTATGGGGCATTACAGCTTGTGTGCGTAGGGCGCAGACATTTGACCTGCCTCTGCTTGAGAGGCGCTACCTGGCTCAGTCGGTCGTGCTGGGTGCCTTCTGGTACCTTTGCCACATTGTTAAACCACCCCTGCGCGTCGTGAGGTGGGTGCAGACTACTGTTTTTTCTTTTTTTTTGGTCAGGCGGAACCGAGCTTGTGGCTCGCGCTGTTCTTGGACAACCACGGTTGAGAGGCGGTTTTGCCTTTTCAACTTTGTCCATCACTTCCACTTTGTTAGCTTTGAAGTGCATTTTGCGTATCCTTCTTGGGGACGCGTCTCCGGCGCGAACCCTAGCGCGGTAGTTTTGGGCCCTTTTGCGCTTTTTGAATCCCTCAGCCCCTATTTATCATGGACCTCAAACAGAGCAGCCTACCACTTTCTATGCTACGTATGTGGCCTTTTTCAGATATGTAAGCATAGTAGCACCTAATGTCAACATCGCTGCAGACCGTGTGGTGGACATTATGGGCTCGCTGTTCTTGCCTGTTGTGCCGGCGGCTCGGCGCTCACTGATGCGCCGCGTTCAATGGCCGTGCATAGCGTCGACGCGTCTCCCAGACCATCTACGCGACTTTGTTTGGAAACTTGTTTGGGCAGTGCAGCCTACTTGGATCGGCTAGAGCGTTGGGGTGTTTTACGCTCCAGTACCTGTCCGAATTGCCCGCTTCAGGAATCTAACAGATCTCACATTCATCAGGATTGAGGGAACCTCACGAGGAGCCTGATGGTGGAACACGGGCGACGATTACGATAGCGACCATTACGTCATTGAAGTTGTCGTCCCACTCATCGATGCCAAGGGTATCACCACTACGCGAAAACATCGTATTACAGACTGGAACGAGTTTTGCCGCTGTTTCCCGGAGGAAATGGGTATAGACGACATCGAGAAGTGGGCAGAAGCCGTCGTACAGGCTACTTCAGCTGTAACTAAGGAGATTGAGACGGACGACAGTATCGATATGATGGATAGTCGACTTGCTCACCTACTTGAAGTCAAGCGGACCATTAAAGCGTGCTGGAAAACACAAGACTCAAACAGACGTCTCCGTAAGAAGATTGCGATTCTCAACCAGCATATCGAGGCACACTGCAAAATGTTATGCACTCAGCAATGGCACGAAGTGTGTAGCGAGGCCGATGGGCAACTATACAAGGGCAGAACGTGGGGTATGCTCTGGCACTTACTCGACGAGACTAATACAAAGAGCTATCACCACAACACACTTGCTCTAACTCTACACAGAGCCATCACAGAACTGGGAGAACGGGAAGTTGGCAAGCGCTTGGACGCCAGTATCTACCAGTGTCCCCCCACACACAAGCACCCGGAATACGCCGGAACAGACAATGATGTGCTAGACCGTGACATTGAAGTTTGGGAAGTACGAGCAGCCCTGCAAGCCCTCAATTGCAAGTTGGCGGCGGGCCCCGGCCGCGTAACGAACAAGGCCCTTAAGAATCTTAACGATCATGCCATCGAAACCCTCACGCATTACAACAAGTGCTGGCAAGAGGGTCGACTCCCAAGCCAATGGAAGAAGGTTAAGACTATCTTAATTCCGAAGCGAGGCAAGCCACCCAGCATAGAGCATCTCCGATCGATCTCGCTCACTTCGTGTGTGGGAAAAGTCCTGGAGCACGTTCTAATGAATTACTGGCAACGTTATGTAGAAGACTCCGAACTCTACCCCAACTCTATCATCGGGTTCCGGGAGAATATGAGTACACAAGACGCAATGCTCCTTCTCAAACATGAATTCATCGAGGACGTAACGAACACCCGAAACAACAAGGCGATACTGGGCCTCGATTTCCAGAGCGCCTTTGACAAAATGCGACACTCTGCGATTATAGCACAAGTTTCCAAGTTGAGCATGGGGTAACGAACGTACGACTACATCCGTGACTTTCTCACGGGTTAGTACACGCAGATATGCGCTGGCAATCTACAACTACCAGAGAAGCAGCTTGGCAGTGTGGGCACTCCACAAGGCTCAGTGATATCCCCATTGCTTTTAAACATAGCCATGATTGGTGTCGCTAACCGCCTCGAACACGTGGAGGGCGCCCGGCATACCATCTATGCCGATGACGTTACCCTGTGGGTAACGGGCGCTAGCGACGGCGACATCGAAGATACACTCCAGGAATCAGTGAATGTTATTGAAGACCCACTCGATGGGACGTGCCTCATCTGTTCCCCATCAAAATCAGAACTTCTCATCATTCCACCTAAGGGTCGACGGGAAACACAGTCAACGACTACCATCACAGTGTGCACGGCGGGAGGCCAAGTGATTCACGAAGTCGACAAGATACGTGTCTTGGGTCTCCTGGTGGAGCGCAACCGTGTCAACAACGGGGCAACGGTGAACAAGTTAGTGACGAAGGCTGCTGCGGCGGTACATCTCATCCGTCGTATCTCCTCACGTCATGCAGGAATGAAAGAGGCAAGTCTCACCCCCCTCGTACAGTCATTCGTCATCAGCCATATCGCATACGTGGCTGCCTTCCATAACTGGCGGCAGTTCGAGCGGAAGAAGGTGGACGCCATGATCCGCAAGACGTACAAGACGGCTTTGGGATTTCTCCCGAGTACAAGTACTGAAAAACTCCTGGCCCTTGGTGTCCACAACACCTTGGACAAAATTTCTGAAGCCCAACGAATCGCTCAGATAGAACGCCTCTCCGGAACGCGGATGGGTCGTCATATTCTCCAACACCTGGGTATACTATACACAGAAGACAAGCGGGAGCCCAAAGATCGAATACCGGATGATGTTCGCACCTTCTGGTTGTCTGCCCTCTCCCCCGGAATATGAACCCCGAGCACAACCACGAGCGGAGGTTGGCTAGAGCGAAAGCATTGATCAGTATTCATGCCAACGACACGGTGCCGTGTACGCAGACGCGGCCGAACATCAGGACCAACCCGGTACCTTCGTGGCTGCAGTAGTTTCGGCTGCGACGGGCAATACCAAGTCTGCTGCGAGCTTCCGGTCCAGCAGAGCACATCAGGCAGAAGAGGTGGCGATAGCCCTGGCCATCGCGGACCCCAAGTGTACTAAGGTGTTAAGTGACTGTCGGACAGCAGTTATGAACTGTGCTCGGAACAATGTGTGCAGCGTTGCGGCGCGTGTCTTTCGCGGGGCGAGGGTGCGTGATGGTGCAGTGTCGATCAAGTGGTTCCCGGCCCATATGGGTCCCAGTGTTTCGTGTAAAGGGAACGCACATCACAACGAGACGGCCAACGCTGTCGCGCGAGGACTGGCAAATCGCGCGGCGGCTATGAGTGCCGGACCCTCGGAGTGGCAGCCCTTCGATATCAGCAAGTACCCCATGACCACCTACAACGACGCTGTGAAATGGTATCGTTTACGAAGGAGGACTATGCCGCCCCCCACACCCGACTCTCACCTGGTCGGAGGCAGTGATCTACAGACAATTAAAGACCTGCTCGTTACTGACTCCAGTGCTTGCTAATCATATATGCCCAGAGGTGTATATGAGTGACGTGTGCAGATTATGGGCGAAGGAGCGGGCCACTGCGGCCCACATCCTGTGGAACTGTTAACATTATCCGTGTGAGGCCAGTGCGATGGCAATGATCCCGCTGCAGTTTGAAGCTACAGCGCGGAGTGGAGACTACGACACCCAACTGCAGGCCGTCTAGCAGGTCGCGGTGGCCCTCAATAAACAGCGGCTGGGGAACTCAGCGGGGGAGGGAGCAAGCCTTACGCTACCCTCGGGTAGTACCCGGATGCAGTCTTAAAGGCGCTGACGTGACGACGTCCAGGCCGCGTCGCGGTAACTCGGCACCCGTGTTAAGGTAGCCATACCGACTGCAGGCTCACAATAAAGTTGATTCTCTCTCTCCCAACCGCAACCCTAACCTCACCTGCGTGGTAGCGCGTGTATTTTGGCGCGCGGTTCATGCGCGATTCCGTGGACAAAGCATTTCGAGCTTTGTATCCCGCGGCCACTTCCCCAGCGGCCGTTTTTCTCACCTGTTAATTGATGCGGGTATTTTTAGTTTATGGCGCAATCGATGCACCGCGGTTGCTGGTGGCTTTCGACACAGCGCAGTGTGGCCAATACTTGGCTGTCTTCGAAGGGAGCTGAAGAATTTCTTGTCAGAGGAAATCTTTTTCCAGAGAGAGGAAGAGTTCCTCCGGCAGTGGTCGTGCCCATTCATTTCTGTTAACAACGATAGTCTTGTTCTGGTCTTTAGATCAAACTGGCGCTAAGGTCTTTTTTGTGTCAGATTAGTGCTGTTTCACTCTTCTGTGAATAGGTACGCTAACCCGTCTTAAATCACTCGCAAGCAATTCTTGTTAGTTGCTCAAAGATGCTTATGGTATCTCTTCAATTGGCTCGCCATACATGATTAGCGTCTTAAATGTAAATGTGCCCGCTAACCTTGGCATGTGTACATATGTAAATAATTTTTTTTCCAATCATCACACAGTATAAGTCAACAAGATGGCCATTCACATTTATTGTCTGTATGTATTAACCTAAACGCATTATATACACTTTTGCTGTCAATCACAATATATGTATTCATTCCTATTATGAATTCGCTGTGTATACTTTCACGTTTATCACTGCTCTCTTCAATGCGCTCTATGTATATAATTTCATGACTTCCGACTGGCATATATATAGACCCATTCTGAGTTGTGTGATTTCGTCGTGTTCTTTGATGTGACGGGTACGTACTGTTCAATTATCACTGTTCTGTACTTCCGTCTTTCTGGTATGTCGTTGCTGCTCGTTCCCGTTGTCAACGTCAACTAAACTTTTTGTAACCACTTCCGGCAAGCGCTTTAATGCTGGCAGACAGGAGCGGGTGGTGCATTCGACTGGCGCCGAACTATAAGCTTACCGGCTTGCCGCATTAATCAGAAAAAGGTGATTGGCGTTATCGGCCGAGAAGTCTGGAGCGGCAGGCCCATATTGACGTTTCACAGCGACTGTCCGGTTGGCTGTCTCACGGGCGCATTTCAGCTGACATGCATGCTCGACCTTCGCTTGCGGTCTTTCGTTCGACTGCGATCCCGGCACACTTCAGGGACTCCAGAATCCGCTTGCACGAAGCAAATAATCTAGTTCCCAGTGCTGTCTCATTAATAATAATAATAATTGTTTTTTTGGGGAAAGGAAATGGCGCAGTATCTGTCTCATATATCGTTGGACACCTGAACCGCGCCGTAAGGGAAGGGATAAAGGAGGGTGTGAAGGAAGAAAGGTAGAAGAGGTGCCGTAGTGGAGGGCTCCGGAATAATTTTGACCACCTTGGGATCTTTAACGTGCACTGACATCGCACAGCACACGGGCGCCTTAGCGTTTTTCCTCCATAAAAACTCAGCCGCCGCGGTCGGCTTCGAACCCGGGAACTCCGGATCAGTAGTCGAGCGCCCTAACCACTGAGCCACCGCGGCGGGGTTTCAGTCTAAACTTTCCGTTGGTTCTATGAAAAGGAAAGGTGCATAACTACCTCAGTTTGTTGCTGGAGGCCCCCGCCAACCATCCGCGGTAGCTCAGTGGTTAGGGCGCTGGGCTGCTGATGCGGAGTACGCGAGTGCGAACCCGATCGCGGCGCCCATGTTTCAATGGAGGCAAAACGCAAAGGCGGCCGTGTGCTCTGCGATGTCAGCGCACGTTAAAGGTCCCAAGGTGGTCGAAATTATTCTAGAGCCCTCCATTACGGCAACTCTTTCTTCGTTCAGTTCCTCTTTATCACTTCCCTAACGGTGGTGTTCAGGTGTCCGCCGAGATTCAAGACAGATTATGCGCCATTTTTTGCCCCCCCCCCCTCTTCCCCCCGAAAAATATAACAATATCCGCGCCACCTCACAGCGCAATTGTGTCCACTGCAATTGCGCTTTGTGCCCTGTAAGGGCAGCCGTCTATGGGTTGCCTCCTGCGATGATAGGGTGTTTGCCTCCCATTAGTAAAATGTTTCCACCACAGCCACCATTCGTTGCCACCGTATGATAGCTCTGTGAGCGGTAATCAAAGTAGTCCACAGCAGGATAAGAAATGCTTGAAAGACTTTTGGCGCAACAGAGAAGTTTGAATAAGTGATCGCATTCAGGTGTTGCCACATATTTTGTTGCTCCTTCCCTTTTTTTAAGGAAATGACGCAGTAACTGTCACATATATAATTGTACGCCCGAACCGCGCCGTAAGAGAAGGAATAAAAGATAACGTGTATTGATTTTGAGGGAAGGAAAGGCATATAACTTGAGACTACGGTTCTTTCTTTTTTTTTGGTCGGGCGGAACGAGCTTGTGGGTCTTGCTGCTGCTGCTGTTGCTGATATGAAAATGAAAAGGAAAGTGCACGCGCCTGCCTACTGGTTCAAGCCGAGCCACGCGCAATGCCGCGTGCTGGAAGTAGGAGAGTTAAAAGATAGGAGAGCAAATATAGAAAGAAAAGGCGCGCGCTAATATGCTCCGGGCCGATCCCGGAGGCAGTACAAAACCGGGCCGGCCCGTGCCAGAGTGTTTGAAGCTAAGCACTCTGCTATATTCCAAAAATAAGTTTTATATCTTAGGTCCAAGGACTCGCAGGAGATATTAAATCAGGTGTGAGATGAGATGGTGGTGCCGTGGCTGTTGTTGTTTACCCGCCGCGGTGGCTTAGTGGTTAGGGCCCTCTGCTACTGCTCCGGAGGTGGTGGTGGAAACATTTATTGCCAAATACAGAGGGGGGCAATCCCGCTAACGTCGAACGAGGCAACCCTATGGGGGCTGTCCTTACAGGGAAAAGGACAGCCCTTGGAGGGCTATCCGCTTCAGGGCGTCGGTAATTATGCGGCGCTGGTCAGCAGCAGCGGAGCTGGCCAGGAGAGTCTCCCAGTATGACTCCGCCGTGGTGGGGGATGAAGGGTGTGGGAAGGCAGGGCATGTGAGGAGGACATGAAGGAAGTCTCCCGGTTTCCCGCAGAGCTTACAAGAAGAAAGGAATTGATCGGGGTAGCGGGCATGAAGGAGAATAGGGTAGGGAGCAGTTCTGTTCTGGAGTCGGCGACAGAGGGAGGCCTGGGTTAAGGTTAGGGTGGGAGCCGGCGGAGCGTAAACGCGCCCGGTAACTCTGTAGTAGATAAGAATATCTTTGAAAATTAGCAGACGCTCCTGGGATGGTGCTAAAGGCTGGCAATCAGCGCACGACAAGCGTAGCTCCAATCGTAAATCCCCCCCGACCGTTACTCCGAAACTGCATCAAGCCGCGGCCGGGAGCCGGTCCGGGCTGCCCCAACTGTGTTCCCTGCGCCACACCCACGCACTCCGCCGACGACCATAAGAATATCCTCCGTCCCCGTGGTGGCCTCAACCTTCCGACCGTGAAAGGCGTTGTGCTTCGCGATGCCATTCTGCAAGCAGCCCGCCTCGGACCTGAAGAGGCCAAGCCCAGCACAGTCATCAACACCCTCCAACATCTCATCCTCATCAACACTCCCGACCCGCAGCACAGACTCCGCTACCTCGACATCAATCCATACTGATTAAAGGCACCGCCAACGACGTATACTCCTACCAAGCGCCACCGGATGGCAAGGAATGATTTGAACTTCTCCACGGCTGCATTTTTTACTGCCTTAGAATTAAACTCCTAGGTAGCAAAAAAAAAGGCTGCCACCGTCTGGAAGACGTTGAAGTAACGAGCGTTAGCTCTGGTTTACTAGATGAAGAAAGCGATGAACGCGCCGCTCGCCTGGAGAAACGGAGTGTAATACCCTTTGCAATAGGGTGGATTGCCACTATGCTCGGCTACGCGTGCAGGCACGCAGCCTATCGGAACCATCGCAGCCTAGCGCCATCTATCAGAGAAACTACGATGCCCGCCTACCCAATGTCGAGTTGCAACCCTTAAAGATACGTGCCCAACGTAATTTGCTTCGTTTGGGGGGTCACGGTCGGCCTAGAATTCGACTTGCATGCGAGGCGGATGCTCAAACCACTAGGCCACCGCTGCGGAGGTGCGGGGTTCGATCCCCAGTGCCGCCGGGTACCCACCGGTGATACAATATGTACAAGCCTTCCCCTGCCTGGTGCTCGGCTTCTTTAGGGTGAAATGCTTGGGAAATGGGTCTTTTATCCAACCTTGTGAAATGAAAAGTACCTAGTGCCATGGCGGTGTTTGGCGAAAGCTGCCTTTCCGCCATAAAAATTCATCTTCATCATCAATTCGGCTTGCAGTGCGATATGGTAACGCTTCAATTATTAATGACATCTTTAAAATGTTTACCTATTATTTAATTGTGGTTTTATTTATATACTACAATCCATAGGGTTTTATTTGCCTAGCAAATTCGGTATACAACTGTCCCCGGATGGGTTCCCGTTTTTGCCGGAGTATATATAGCGGAACTAATGAATACATGAACCGAACATATTGGACTTATTTTCGGAAATGTGGCGGAGAGTTTGAAGGTTGCTTCACTTCCGCCCCCGGTTGGCCCGGTATTGCACTGCCTCCGGTATCGGTCTTGTCTTTAGCGCGTCTTTTCTATCCTGTCTTTCTATCCCATCTTTGAACTCTCCTACTATCTGCGCGTGGTAGCGATTGTGGCTCGGCTTGAGCTAGTGGGCAGGCCTGTGCACTTTCCTTTTCGTTCTTCCTGGCAACAACAAACAGACAGACAGAATACATGTTTTGCAGTCCAGTAAATGAAGTTTTTCTACCCATTTTAGGGTATTTTTTGGAGAGGGGTGGGGGAAAGGAATGAAAGGGAACAACCAATTTTTATGGCAGCCATCTTAGAATCGAGAAACCAAAACTATGCCGCCATTTTGTCCCCTGACGTCATATTCGCATATTTCCACGTCTATCCGCCATTTTGGACTGTGATGTCATCAGTGGCACGCGGCAGGTGGTTGTTTTTAGAATGCTATTGTTGATGGCGCTACAAGTCTCAATGCGAGATCCGCTGTTTTCTAGTTGCAACCACAGATGACGCTTTGATCTCAGGGTGGCAGGGGACCTCACTAAATCTCGAAACGTGATGAGTAGTTGCTGCCACAGATGGCGCTGTGATCACTGGTGGTAGCAGACCCCACGAAATCTCGAAACGTGATGAGTAAGAGCTAACGCTCATAAATGTGCTGTCTGCAGATGAAGGGTTCACTTGATAGCTGTCACTTGACTCTCTTGGTAGGTGGCGCCCGCTAGCACTAGGTAGCCACTATAAAAAAAGTCGTGTGTCCTGGTGAAGCCTCCGCCTGCCAGCTTCCACTTGCCACGGTTGCTAGGTGGCAAAGTGCAGAGGTGAAAATACCTTTCTTTCGTGCTAGCCCCTGTTCCTCTTGTGTGTGCGCTACTACTAGGTCGGTGACTCGCGAAAAAGCCGTCATGCGTCCTTATGCAGCCTGGTGGCGTCCTGGTGGAGGAGGAAAATCGGTTTCGCGGCAGCTGCAGCACTTTGGAAGTCAAAAACCACGTCGTGCCATCTACCGCCCATATTGTCTGTAAAATCGTCATCAGTAATCTATGCGAAGGGTCCACACACCTTGTGCTAGCGCACCTATGTCCCGTCTAGTTTAACGAATGAAATCGTTTCTTGTTTTTCTTGAGAAAACACAAAGAGAATGAAAAGGAATCAGTTTAAATACTGCCAAAGGAACCAGAATTAACATTCGTGGTACATATCTGCGGAAAGCCTGAAACCGACGGCAACTTTCAGTGAAACAGATTCTCACCGAGTGAAGCATACGTTGTCGTCCGGCTGACTTTCGTGAGCGCTGAGGCATGAAAACCAGTAACAGCAAAGAGAGTGGTGCGAGCAGACAAGAAAAAGAAAATATTTGTGCCCGTGGCGTTCGTTTGAAGCAAACAGAGCTATGGACAGGACCCTTTTAGATCTCTTCGGGTTTGCAGTCAGCGAATCTCCACGCCTGGATAACAGACGACGCAGCTGCGCGCGAGACGTTTGCAGAAGATGCTGTGTCGCAGACGACGCGAAGACACGTAGGCGGCCATCGCGGCTGCAAGGCAGGCTTACCGCACGAATGGCGTCTCAACAGCCGCGCGAGCAGAAACGGGTTCGCATAGTCTCGCGAACGCAGAGGAAATATGCCTACGAGTAAGCTCACTGCAGCAGGGGAAATCACGCAGCGAAGAACATTTGCTTGTTACCACAGTTTAAAATTATATACGGTCAGGCTGCGTATAACAGAAACTAGCTCCGAGCTCAGCGTTTGTCAGACTTGCGAAGAACCCAGAGGGTAATATCATTCAAGGAAAGAAAATGTTTGCCGTTTGGAACTGGATCTCTGGCAAGAGAATAAACCAGTCTTTGGCAGATTGAGGTACTCGATCAACTTCAAAGAGTTAGAGTACCAAAAAAACAACAGAAAACGAACAGAAGCGGTTGTTAGGGGCTGCATGAAATAAAAAACTTGTTTGGCCGCCATGTGTGCCATGCATATCAAGATAATATTTATGGGAGAGCTAGAAGGCTTCTCGACAACTGCTAGCACCAGTGACACCGAAAGAAGTCATGGAGACTTTTACCGATACCAGACATCGTAATGGTCGGCCGAGCAATAAAAACTTGACTGTTCAGATATTATTTGAACAATCAATGTGCCTTCTCTTCCTTTCCATGACATGATGGAAAACATCATAGAGTGCACGGGATGACAGATGTCACTGCTCAAGAGGGCACCAGTACGCGCAAAGCACATCAAACAATCGCATCAGCGTTGGCCTTATTGTTTTATGGTCCTCCTTTGGCCTTGTGGCATATTGTTCTGAATTAAAAATAACTTATTACGAGCCAACTAGCCGAAACCAAGCCATGAGATATAATAACCGGCATTTAGTTCCCTACAGAGGGTTCCAGCTGAGGCACCTGACAAGAGGGCGGCAACTGAAACAACTTTAACAAGGATTGCGGTGAAGTAATGAAAAATGCGCTAAAGCAATAAGACAATGAAAACGCCTTATGACAGGAAATATCAGGCGTTTTGTTCTTTTCCAAGGTGACGGGAACAAGGATGCATTCTGTCATGGGACAAAGAAACGCACGAATGACGAAAAGTACCGAGAAAAAAAACATTATGTAACTAGTGTAGCTGACGGAGGACTGTTAATACGAGCGATATTTCATAAGCTATAGTTTTTATTAGCAATAAGTTTATTGTGCCACACGAAAGGGCAGGTTGTTGCATTTGACGCTTGGACTGTGTGATAGAAATAAGAAAAAGTTAAAAGTTTAGTTTTGACAAGAAAAGAAATATCTCAGAATCGCCATGTGTATTTCTGTGCAGCTTTGTTTTGTTCTACACTTAAGAGCCTTTAGGCAAAAAAATCAACTAGCTCAGAACTTTCGACAGAGATTAGGTGCGATTATCAGTACTCGATGACAGTATCTAAGACCGCGCCCTGTCTACAGAGGAGCAATGAAAAAATATATTCGGAACATTGATTATCACTCTACATTATAATATGTTAATAAAACACAATCTTCGAATTTCGCACGAAAAGTGTTGTCACTGTGGAAAATACCTGGCGACCGAGTCCGTTTCAAGGCCGGATAGCCTTTGCGCCGCACATCACCATAGCCTAAAATCTCTTGAAGCTAAGAGCAACAATTGTCTCTAACCCTAAAATTTGGAATAACGCGCATTGCTGTGCGGTTTTGTGGAGCTCCGTTAGGTTGCGGAAAACTTCCTTTTGGGGTGCTATTTCGTTTTCTGAATGAGGCAAGTTCGTGCTCTCCAGAGGTTTATCGAAAGCGATCGCGGGTCTGCAGAAATGCAGGAGAATAATGCAAAGCTGGTAGTCATCGATCGCCTCTCAGGTAAGTCTGTTCGCTCGTGATGGCCGATTTTATTAAGTCCGAGTGCAGTTCCTAACTAATTTTTGGTTTGCTGGCATTTAGTTCATGCTTGCAGTTGCCGTCAACAACTGACTTAATTTTTGCGTTGTCATCGGGCGGTCGTGAGACGCCGGCAATCTTCAAAATGCCTTTCCAAGAGGATGTCTTGGACGTCGCGGGCGTGCAACGTGCTGCTCCTGCGGCCAGGGTTGAGTTCCGTCTGTACACATTCCTTTCGCGAATGACATGATGCATTTTTCTGGGGAGCGCCATTTATTCTTGATAATGCCGCTGTTGTGCAACATTAAAGCAGCTGCGCTAGAAATTCCAGGCGCTATATTAACGCTGCAGAATCCTTTGCTCCTTGAAACTTTCCATCCAAGTGTTACACGTCGCATATCATTATACACTTTCATTCAGACCTGCCCAACGACGAACTACAGCCTTGGTTTTTAGCCAAATATTAGGGTAGAACGCATTGAAGTCTGTGCTCGAAGCATACATTCAACTATACACAGACGGGCTAAAGGAGAGAGCGCGCAAACGTTAATCCCTTGTTTCTGAATTCTGCCATGGCAAAGGGGCTGACTACGCTGTCTTTCCGTAAAGTGTAAAATGCAAAGTATAAAGGCTTGACGGTTTAGCTGACGCTGGCCGAACTGAGAGCGTGCGTGCGTTCTCGTTCCACATGAACGGCGGTGGAGCGATGGGGCAGTGGCGACCCCACCGGGGTGCGGTGCGAGGAAGAAACAGACCCCATTGCGATGGCCTTAAAAGAATACGCGCGCTCCCCTCGGGACTGGCCGTGATGGGAGGGGAGAGGTTAAATGCGAACTTGCTTTGCACATGCGCCGTCGCGCCTCCGATACAGCTATAGCGAGCCTCAATCTTTGAGGCGGCCACTGCTTGCTCTCTCGACGCACGGTGCGCAACAGTTGAACCGGTCTTTTAACCGGTCTCGACTCGTTAAAATCGAGTTCATGTAGACACGCACTGGTCAAGTTGGATTGACCATGCTTAGCCCGACCACCGAATCGACTCGACACTATGGGGTTCATGTAAACAGGGCTAACGGCGTAGACTGATTGTCATGACGTAGCAGTTAACTCCCTTTCATTGAGGCACTTGTCAATCAACTGAGATTTCACGCTATTCTCGTGGACAACTATCTATGGCAGTGCCACAGACCACATTTAGGGGAGACAGGACCGTACCTTCCTTTTCATGCTCAGCCTCTGCTGCACTGCAACTGCGACATCATGAGTACCGGTCGAAGCCAACGTTCGCCTCTGGCTCCAAACTAGTGAAAAAAAAAGTGTCGGATCGGCATCGAAACATCGGTTCTCCAATTAACATTTGCTCGAGTGTCGCTCTTTTCTCTCTAATTCTCCTCCTGACCAGACATACCTCTGCCAAAATGTTCGCATTATCAGTGCAGGTGCTGTCCACAGTACGCGGGTAAGAGTGGGTGCACCCTGTCTGCAGAAAGGAGCTCGCCGGTTTCCGAGCCCCTGCTCCAGAATAGACATCTCCGTTGTGTAAACAACGTGATGTCAAAGGTTCATGGCCTGGTTGGCAAAATCATCCAGTTTTGCTTCTGAACCGGTTTCGCATGCGTCAAGCGTTCCCCAACCATCTTTTTTTCCCCCCACTTAGAGCCGCCTCTGTATGCGCCACACCTATTCGCACCTCTTGAACTACGCTGCCAAAAGTCGCTTATTTGAATCATAAAAAGGCTCTCAAGGTGCGGTATATAAAAACGGAGCGATAAAAGAAACATAGCGAAGCAGGGCGCATAATGACTTTCCCGGAAACCATGGTATTTATGGAATTTTTTGCTCGCGAACCCATGACTTAATGGCAATTCAGGTGTGCTGCTGTTTTTAGGTACTAAAACTGCATACGCGGTTGGCGTGGTCAGCGCACGTCTTTTCTCTCATTAAATTGCAATTTTTATTATTTTTCTAAAATAAACCACTAATAGTAACTTTGGCCAGAACAGATGGAACTCGCTTCTGCAGTGACAAAATTTGCGTTCAAAGTGACCGCGAATAGCAAGAGGACGTTCTCACTGACTTTACAAATCACACATCTCACCCTTTCACCCAACTTTGACTTGTTCCGTTGTGAAGTTATAAGCAGTGAAGGAGACATGAAATGAAGTATTTCAGCAGTAATTTAACCGAATATTTTCAGGAGGTGGTGACAATACCATGAAAAAACAGACGAGCACGTTAACGTGGAAAAAAGTCGTTACTGAGTGGCCATCGCCCATAAATCAACTGAAGAATTCGGCGACGCCGATAGCAACAAACGTGCTCGGTGATCATCAAAGAGGAACCTTTGATATAAGGCGCTAAAAGCAACTACAACCAAGACCGATTTCGAAATAGTTGCAGCTGGCTGCAATCTTTCCAGATAACGCTGATCGCATGTCGCGTAACAAAGTGACATACCCGCGCGCTAACGGTTTTGAACTCGAACAAACAAGCAGTACAACAGTTTCGCGGCATTACTTCTCTGTCAAAGAATCATCGGTTGGATACTTTAGGGAAAAGTATGGTCAACAAAAGGAAAGGCAATGCAAACTAATCTCTGGGAGTCGAATAACCTTTTCACTGAGGCCGCGTCGTCGAATCGGCGCCCACGGCTCACACACGGTCGCCAGGCTTGTATTCCGTGCGGTGGCGGCGGAACAGACGGAATACCAAATAGCCGGCGGATTACGCACCGGCCTCAAGCGAGAAAGCGCGGTCAGCTTCGTCACGGATTCAAGATATGAAGTTCCGAAGGGAAGGTGTGTCCAGGGTGTGTCAAGAGATGAATCACTTACCTGCTCTGCCTATTCGCTACCAGCATTGCTCTTAGCTACGGCCCTACCATTGTAAATGAACTTTCGCAGAGAAGATGCAAGGGAGCTACGAGATCCGAACCGGAAAAAATACTTTATGTGAAGGCATATATAATTGTGGGTTACTGAAAACGGTACATTCTAGCAGACCCCAGCCCTTCAGTGGGGTTTATTCTTTTGTGCTTGTCTCCCAGCTTTGGCAACATATACACAGAAAGTCCGAGGCCCTACTTTTTCTTCGCGGAAGAACCAACACTTTCGTGTCGTGGTAAAGAAGGTGTCGTGGTGGAATTCACACACCTGGAGGGGAAATAGAATTTACCGCCCTTTTTTGTGGTATTTAAATGCTGCCATCTGTCGACAGAAGAAGTTCAAATCTGAGTTGCCTTGTAGCTGTTGAGCCCTCTTAAGCGACGCCAGAACGAGTAACGTCATGGCTACGTCACGACATTTCTGTACCAATCATGGGTTTCCAGTCACAACGGCGTGTACTCCGACACCACTGTATCCAGTTTTTGACGCTGTCGCGTTAAAATGATGTACGCATTAAGCAGCTTGTGGCAAGAGCCTTCCGCGCCTCTTCGAAAGATGGCCGCACAAGACGGAAACAACAGCTATTCCAGGATATTCATCAACATATTAGGTGACCTTCGTCAGAGCACGCTGCTGAACGAGTTGGTTAATTATGACTAAAATCAACTTAGTGCATTAGGAAGACAAGACAAAGACGGACGGAAAGCGCATGCGATTGTTCTTGTCCGTTTGTGTTAGTCTTTTCTTTTCACTGCGATAAATGTTTTTAACCCATAATAAACTATAAAACAGCTATTCGCCAAGAAGCAGGCGGTACTGAACTGCATTTCTCGTACAGTGTGCCATTCTCTTAGCACATGTGAGTGTTCTTGACCATCTGTCTTCCTGCTGTCTTTTTGTTGGGCTTCATAAGTTGTTTTTAACTAAGTAGCTTTCACTCCCTTTCCTGCCGCCTTGTCGCCAGTTCATACATATAGAAGGTTCCTCAAGTCATACAACAGGAAACTGTGGTTAGCGTGTTTCTACTTCGGCGGTATTATGAATTTCTACCACATCAGACGCATCGACTTACCCGTGTTTAAGAGCAAGCTTTGCGAGAATTCCGTGAATCTTATGTTGTTATTTTTTTCTCACAGTAGACGAAGAGGGCGTAGACCGCATTCTTGGCCAAAACGGATGGGGGCCAGTAGTAACAGCACTTCCTTATCTCTTTGCTTACACAGGGAAAAAGTTTTTTTTAAGGATCACCTTATTATTTTGATCGAGGATATAGCAGGTTACTTACGTTAACGAGCACATATCAGAATAAAAATAAACGTAATTATTATGTCGTACTAGGGAGCACATAATATACAAATATTGAGCTGCATAGTGAAAGTTTAGTTCCTAATGCCGACTTTGGTTGAAACTGTGCTAAATATATGCGACTATAAGCTTGTAACGCGAAAAGGAAAATATTCCAGAAATTGTGAGAAATATAAAGGATTTTTTGTTTTATTGCATAAAACGCCCGAAAGTTTCAAATCTGTGAATGACAAATACCTCGAAGTAAACAAAAAAACGTCTGCTGTCGCATAGAAAGCTGCTATCTTTTGGCTATGTAAAAAAAGGTGTTGCGGCAAATATTCTACAAAGTACAGCACATATACTAACATCAATGTCATTCGGAATGATGGACATTAAGAGAGTAAATGCTTAATTGTAATCTCCGAGAAAAATTTTAAAAGGAAAACAATCTTGTGAAGGTTAAAGAAAAACTGAGAAGGAAATGTCAATAATGAAAAAATTATTTTAGTGTGTCTTGAGCAGAGAATTGTTTCGAATGCAAGTTACTGAAGGCTACGCATAAAAAGAGATTCGCACGCCGATAATGTACTCACATACAGCAGCAAACCTTCACAGCCTAAAACTCACGTGTCACTGCGAGAAAGAACTCCTCAGTGCTAAAACACGCGTACAGAGATCCAGCAAGTAGAGAAGAGGAGTAAAGTGCCTGGGACGAAAGGTACCAGAAGACAGGCTGGCATTACTACAGTAGAGATGCCGACATAGGACTTCGAAGGCATTCTTGGAAATGAGCAAGGCAGCGGACTATGCGCCTCTGCCTTTTCAGCCTTTTTTATGGATCCTTGAATTTAGTTCAATGTTTTTTTGCTAAAAATGAGCATCGAGACAAACTTGTTCGTAAGATGTGAAGTTTTAAGAAAGTTGTTGAAAAAAAAAAGATTCCGGCAACGTGGTTGAAAGGGGCTCTGAAACACCTTCCGATGAGAGTACATCGACTCCTCCGTCGCTCGAATCTACGTATACATGTTGTGAGATGGCGATTGGTGAGATTCTTTAAGGCGTCAGGCAGCTACCACGGCCTCGGCGAATAAACCGCGTAGCTCCGGTGGGTCAGGAACCTCTCTCCCGGAGGTGGGGCCAGGGGAGGAGCGCCGAGTTTCCAATGTGCAAAAAGTGACGACAGGAGAAGGATATGTGCCAAGACGCTGAAATTAAAATTTTGACCTCAGATAACTCAGTTTATACAAAGCGGATTAAAAATATCTTCCTGGACAATATTCGTTAAGCGGCGTACTTTCATATCCCAAGCATACTGCAACTTTATTAGAGCCTCTTTTCAGAGCCCCTTTAATCTCTTCAGTCCTTTGGCTTCACCGCATAGGAGTCACTGATTTCTCTGCACAGTGCCTCGCAGGAAGGAGGGAGCGGGTTCTCTTTTTTTCGGGGTGGGGGAAAGAATGGCTTTATTTGTAGAGATGAAACTAAGTCTTATTGGCTACATATTGCAGACAATTGGTAATTTGGGGTCATAGTGCCGCGAACTTTCCTATTACATCTTAAGTGGCATAAAAATAAAATCACTTCGCAGGCCACAGGCAGAAAACAATGTTTTAGCAGTTGATGTTTGTGGCTACCTTTATTAGTTTTGTACGGTATAAAATAAAATAAGACTATGTGACATCGTCGCGACGCTTACTGCTAGTATCACCATTAAAATATTTCAGTACAAAAAGGTAGGGACTTGGGCTTGTTAGTTTTTTACCTTAAACCCCCAAAGAATGTGCGTTAATTCAGGATCGACGATATCTCGTATGTCTGGTGATATCACGGAAATGCAGCGCACATATAGAGGTGTTTCTTCACAATACAGTTGTTGGAAGTTAGCGCTGTGTGTGTGTCCACTCGTTCGGTGCCCTTTCCTTGTGCTGGGCTGCAAGGATGGCTTTAAAACAGCTTATTTCGAGAGGGCTCAGCTTTGATGGAGTTCGGCATGCTTGATAAGAAACGTTTCTCTCTTAGCTCATCAGCCGCGTACCGAAATTATTGCTTCGTAGCAAAATTACTAATTAGATTAAAACTCAAAATTGACTTAGACTATATAGCTGACAGAAACAGCAAGTCAGATGATACGCTTGTAGCTTTCAAATAACACCAATTTCTAGAGATCACCGGTGACCAACGCTCACTGGGTGGGCTGAGGCAAGAGATAACGAGTGGTCAGTCATGAAGATGTACAGAAAAAAATGAAAAAAGAAAGAACACGAGCAAAGAATTCTCCACACCCACGCTTTCCACCTTTCACTGGGAAAAAAAAAACAACGAAAGATATGACGGCACTGCGGCCTTGTATCACGTGACTCATTTTAACTGCTCGACTATATGGGTCCCGTTCTCGGCTACGCGCTCTTCATAGCTAGCCCATTTATTCGCGGCGCTTGGAGTGGAAAGGCCCTTCACTACGACGTCCTTCATAGATTGAGCCGATTTGGGACTTTAAACCTCCATCAGCCAAAGAAAAACAATAGTCAGACTTCTGTATAACGAAACTTTTTTTTAATATGAAATAATGAATGTATCAAGGAAACAGCTATTACCATTGACGTTTCGATAGAGCACCGAGTTCACTGCCGATTTCGTCTCAGCGTATCGATTTGTAACGATGCGTAACAGCTGCGTCGCCGTGTCGCTGCGTCGCCAGGAGCTGATTGAAAGGAGAAGAGTAGCTGCTAGATTTGAACGAACTATCAGAATAGAGGACCGACCAGAAACCAATTTTAGGTTTAACAAACAATTTCATCATTATAATCCGGCAAGATTCGTCTTCTTCAGGAGCAAAATAAAAGTGCACAAGCTGGCGAGGCTGATATATGTTCGGATAGTGTACTACGTTCGGCGCTGTAGGATGCGTTCAGTGTGGCTTCTTTCACACAGATTTGTGACAGAATAAGAGCCAGCTATGTTGTCTTCGGTCTACATGGTAACAGGAAGCCCCGTAGCAAGGACCCGGTAAATGTGACAATGGTTACCTATGGCTGTAACGAAGCAACGACTATAACAAATAAATCATTGGCCTCCTTCGACTTCGGTGCAACGACGCAAAACTCGTTATTGGGAGAAATGCGGATTGAACACGTGACAGAAGTGTGAAAATAAGTGCATTTTGACGAACCACGCACGACAAATAGGCAGCAACGGTCTCACAGAAGTGTGAAGCATAAATGAAACTTTATATTTTGTTCCGAAAGCTATGCTCTAAGAACGACAGTGAGCTTGACGAATAAACAAGAACATCAACGCCAGTCAGTGATTGGATTGGATTCGAAATCATTTATTGCGTCGAGAGCAGGTTGCAGGAGACACATACTAGATGACCGCTACCCAATGGCTGGCGGCGACGTCATTGGCCCGCTCGATTGCCCGTACTTGAATCTTAGGGTCCGAGCGGACCAGCACGGCCTCCCGCTGCTCGGTAGAAGGGAGCTCTATCAACTCCGCCGGAGACGGATCATATGCGCAGTTTCACAGAATGTGGTCGTATGTTGCCCTTTCACCACATATATGGCAGTTTGGGTCGTACTGGCCAGGGTACATGACGGCAGTAACTGCCGGATTCAGAAGGGAGCGTGCTTGCAGTCGGTGCTAGGTAACTTCCTGCGCTTTTGTTAACGATTTGTGGGGAGGGGCATATGCGCGTCTCCAGCCTAAAGTGATGGGTGATGTCATGAAATGAGATCAACCCGTCCCTCGTGAAATTAGGGTCGGAGGGTGCGCTCACTGCCCGGTCGACGAAACCACGGGCTTGCGCGTGAGGAGCCTCGTTCCCTGAATTAGACGAGTCTGCCGGGACCCAGATCAATTCAATTTTTCTAATGGGAAGGGGCGTGTTTTGAAGGATGCGGAGTGAGGTAGATGTGATACGGCCCTTTGCTAAATTGGGAATGGCTGTCTTGGAGTCGCTGGAGATAATATCAGCCCGCGTGTTTTCTATACCTAAGGCTATTGCCGCCGCCATCGCCGTCTCGGAGGAGGTGGTTTTTACCGACACGGCCGCTAACGGGGCGCCGTTACCGTCCACCGCGACAAATGCAAACGCTTTTCTCAAGGTTTGTCGGTATTCCGCTGCGTCCACGTACGCCACATTGTCGTGTCGGCCGCATTTGGTGTGTAGGGCGGGAGCCCTCGCTGTGTGCCGGCCTTCGTGGTGCGCGCGCTGATGTTTTTTTTTTTATTCGAGAAGTGTGCCATGAGGCATAAGTTGAAAAAGGAAAGGGGGGAAGGAATGCACGGGATTGAAAGTTAAAAGAAGGAGTGAAGAACCGTTGCGCTGAGGTAGTCGCAGAGGTTGTTAATGAAACGGTTGTCCATTGTCCACTTCACGAAGTCACTTTGGCGGTTCCACCGCAGGCCCACCTACCTGAGGAGCCGTTTTCTGATAGCAGCCGTCGCTGGGCACGTCCACAACAAGTGCCGCACATCACATATGTACGGTGCAGCGCTACAGTGAGGGCACCTGTCAGGTAGTGGCTGATCTTTGGCACGCCACCGATGACGGACAGATGGTGTCAGAGCCGCCCCTGCCCGAATCCGGCGCACGGATACCTCCTCCTGCCGAGTAAGACTTCGGGGGAGAGGGTGCGAACACGGAGGAATTAGAGCGCGTGTTCGCTGGCGCAGAACATCGGAATCGGGAACGTGGGACAGGAACGGATCTGGGGGAAGAGGGGAAGGTGGCGGATCGTCTAATGTATGAAGATGAGCCATAGCATCCGCTTGAATGTTATGTGGATCCTGGGCATGGCCGCGAATCCAGTGTATGCGCACAGGACATGGATACTTTGCGCAGAGCACATGAATAGATTGTGAAATCTGGAACGTTCGTCGAACAGCCTTAAGCTGTTTAAGGGCGGCGCGGGAGTCGGTGTAAATGTGAACTGTATTGAATGTTGGAACGAGCGGAAGGGAAGCAATGGCATTGTAAATGGCTTGAAGTTCCAATGCCAGGGGAGTGCACGTATCCGCAGTATACGTCGCGCGAGAGTTGAGATGCGGATGAGATGGACAATACACAGCAGTAACTCCCCTTTCTGCAGAATGTAATGCATCCGTGTATAATATGCACCCTTCAGGCAGATACGCTGCTGATACCGACGGGGAAACAGTGGGGCGATTGTCAGTGAGCTGGCAATAGGACCACGGTGGAAGTGTCTTTATACGATGAAGTTTGAGAGACTGTTTTCGAGCTCTATTTGCCACCCGTTGGTCGATGATTTCACTGAGTGTATTAAGTTGGGCGAAATCCTGTAGCACAGGTATGGGTGTTAAACGAAGCAGATATGTTATGACGCGCATAGCCTCACGATTGATAGCTTCAAGGGAGTCCCACTGTCTGCGGGTGAGACGTTGAAATTGAGCCTGATATACTATCCGTGGCTGAATGATAGAGCGCACAAGCTGGCGGGCCGTATGAGCACGTGCGCCACCAGAGCGCATAGCTATGCGACGAATCAGACCTAGAGTAGCGTGAGCCGATTTACGGGTGGCTGTCAGCCACGGGGTGCCAGTTCCAGATGTATGGAGGAGAAGACCAAGAATACGAACAGTTTCTACCTGAGGAGTCAGAGAATTATGTACCGTAAAATTTAAAGGGGGAGCTTTCCGTAAGGCGGCTTTATTTCCAATTCGAATGAAACATGATTTAGTAGGAGAGAGTGTTAGACCCAGAGGTGGGAGGCGAGATGTCAATACATCCAGCGCGTGTTGAAGGACCGACTGATGAATAGACGCATCTGAATGACAGCACCACAAGGTGATATCATCGGCATATGCAAGCACGCGGATAGAAGGGATGGTCTCTAGGGCTCGAACAAGAGGAATTAAAGCCACATTAAATAATGTGGGGGCGAGAACGGAGCCCTGCGGCACTCCTCTATTGGCAGTGAAATTACCAAAGGGCTTTCCGTGGACACGCACGCTCAAGGTTCGATTTGCTAAAAAGGCGTGAATGGAGAGGAGGAACCGGTGAGGGAGACCAAGAGTTTGAAGGGAGGCAAGAATGGCTAGTGAAGGATGTTATCATATGCCTTTGTTATGTCTGTAGCGATTACGGTTCGTACAAGGTGACTCTTTTAGAGTGGTCAAGCACGTCAGCAGCCAAAGTGGCAAGGCCGTCCTCCGTTCAAATTTGTGGGCGGAAACCAATTTGGGAATCTGGGGTAACAATCATGGGATTCCAGCCACCATGATAAGCGTGCGGCTAGAATGTTTTCATAAAGCTTGCAGATGGTAGGGGTAAGGGAAATTGGACGAAGAGCCGAGAGAGATACTGAAGGCTGACCTGACTTGGGTATTGGAACCACAATAGAATGCTTCCAGTCTCCCGGCATGGCGCCAGAAATCCACACTTCGTTAAAAGTATCAAGTAGGGTTTCCAAAGCCCTCCCTTCCAAGTTACGGAATAAGTAGTTAGGTATGCCGTCGTGCCCGGGAGTAGTAGTAGTTTTTAAACGGTCAATGGAGGCCAGCAGCTCTGCCATGGTGAGGTCAGAAGTAATCCCATCGGGGGGCTCTGTTACCGATAAGTCAGGTGGAGACGTAGCGGTGCAGTCATGGTTTGGAAAAAATTGACGGGCCGCTTGTTGTGCAAATGTGTCCTCATCCACATTGAGCGCGAGGCGAATGCTCTCTGTGTAATCTGCAACCTGAGAAGGGCGCTCCATGGCGTGAAACACTCTCCAAAGATGTCGATTGCCCTGCGTAGAGGACAGGCGGGCACACCATGCAGCCCAGCGTTGCCTGCCTAGCCGCTTTGCATAGCGCCGCGCCCGTGCGGTAGCGCGGTGAAGAGTAGGAAGAGCCGAAGGGTCATCGGGGTGACGAGTAGCGTAAAGATCCGCCTGGCGACGAAGAGCCCACAGATTCAAGAGATGTATGCCCGGGTTTGGGTCGTCTTCATTTACAGTAGTAGTAATAGTGTGAGTAGCGAGAACAGCAGATAGAGTAGACAATGCTGAAGAGGGGTTGAATGTAGATAAATGATTGTCTGCGCGTACAGAGTCCCATGATGTTATTCGTACAGTGCGGCGTATTTTCCGTAGACGCGTAGGCGTGAGGGAGATAAAAATAGGGCTGTGATCGCTACCCCAAGTATCAGAATCAACAGCCCAACGAGGGTTACCGGGGCCTAACCACCAAGTCAAATCAGGTGAATACGGGCCACCTCGTGGGCGGGTAGAAGTATTCGGGTGGTTTAAAAGTTGAAAGGAATGATCCGAAAAACTCCCTTGGATGTGTGAACCCCTTGAGGAATCCGATGGGTAACCCCACGCAGTGTGTGCGCCGTTGAAGTCACCACCAACTAGAATAAGGATACCAGAGTTGGTAGAACGTAGAAAACGAACCCACCCAGATTGGAAGATGCGGAGCGAGGACGACTATAAAAAGAAACTAGAATAAGGGGTGTGCGTGCAGGTTTTACGAGAAGGGCGACAACCTCTTGACTTGTGTTGCACCACCATGAAAGGTCGAGCGGTGTGTGCGGAAGTGAACTGTGAATATAAATTGCAGATTTACCTGGGCTGAGGGAGGAGGCGGTGCAACGGCGATCAGGGATAGATGGTGAATGGTATGCGCAGAAACCTGAAAGGCGTGGGAGTGCATTATGCTCTTGCAGTAGGAACGCCCATGCCCTCAGCTTTCCGTCGCGAAGGCGGATGTTCACTTCAGAGGCCTTATTAGCGAATCCTCGACAGTTCCAGTGCACTATCACCGATGATGATGCGCTATCCATGACGAGGCCGAAGAGCTTCCACGATGAGGGATGTCACCTGCTTCATCAGCGCTAATATCTTATCCACTGTCGGGGTAGTCACGACTAACAGGTGGTCGGCACCTGATTGTGGGCCAGTGCTTACCCTAGGTGATTCCTCTGATGATTGCTCCCGAGTTATGAGAATTCTTCGAGAGGATTGAGAACGACGCTGTTCCCGGCGCTGGGTGAGTTCGTCTAGTCGGCGGCGAGCCTCCGCGATTGCATTGTCTAAAGCTGTGTCTTCATCTGTGGTATCCACATGTGATGGATGCACTGGACGTTTTGGCGTACCATTTGATCCGTGAAGGTGAGCCGCTTGTGCATATGTACGCTGGCGAGGAGACGTATGGTGAGCAGCAGGCTCAGATAAAGGAAGTTCAGGGAAGTCGTTGTCGTCACATGCGAGAGCTGCAAAGCGATTACTTGTAGGAACATCCATTTTTGCAGGCGACTTGTGAAACTTCTTCGCTTGCTTCTTCTTTGGACAAGCGGGGGAGCGAATGTCATGGTCCGGCGATTTGCAAAGGGCACAATGAGCTGTTGGTTCATTCATGTCGGCCACAGCTGCTGGATTAGGGCAGGTATTTTGCATATGTCCTTCTTTGTGGCAGTGATAGCAAAAAACTACGACGAGGTCGGAAGGGCTGTGGTTTGACGATCGCACCGTAGTAGGTAAGGTACTTCGGGAGAGTCAACGGGCCTTGCAGGATGAGCAGGTATGAGCCCTGGCGACCCAAAAGGCCTTGCTTGCAGTACAACATGAGTTGAGCAGCGAATATTTGCGCTCTCCTCCTCGGGACGGCTCGTGCTGTCGACATGATAAACCATGCAGCGGAGTGTGTCAGGACCAGTTGCAAAATATATTTGCACCGGGACATGCTTGCTGTCATCCAGGGGGATCCGCGTAACTGCGCAAAGTTTCTGGGCGTCCATCAAGGATGACAAGTTTACCGTGATGGTGTTCGATGGGCGATGGACGACAAACCCGCAGTAGTTCGAAGAGCCAAGGGCATGGTCAATTGTGGCTTGAACATTCCGGGCAGGGATGGCAGTCATATCAAAGCGCAATGTAGGCTTGATGGTAACGCGGAACGAGTTCGCAGCAGGCGGAAGAGCCTTGACTCACGGGAGGCATCTGTGGAGGAGGCTCAGACACTGGTGACGGCCCTTGGTGGGAATACTGAACTGGCGCGACGGGCACAGTTTCTTGAGGGAGTGCCACGGGCACGGAGGCGGTAGAGCAGTCCATGTCACAGGCCAAAGTCGTAGCATCGGAAGACGGCGCAGGCTGGAGGCCCAGAGGCGCTGACGATTGCGTGGACGTGGAGGCTGCGTCAGGTGGCAACACAGCAGGCATCCGCGCAGCCGTCGTCGACAACGCAGAATCCATACAGACGCGTAGCGCGGCCTCGCTCGGCAGCGCCAAGCTAAGCCTAGCTTGCCCCTGAGAGTTCCGGTTGGGTTGCCGTGCCGGGAATTTCTCTGCAGGGTCGTCGTCAGTATTCGGTCTCACGGAGGGCACTGTCCGACCCACGCCACACGCGAGAAGACAGCGAAGAGCGAAAACACAGACCTAGAAGCAGACACGTAGCCACCCACTAGGTCTTCGTCTTCTTCTCCTGATGTTCTTGGTTAGGGGTTTAATCAAAAGAACTTTCCTGATGTGCGTGGGTAACTGCGTTTTCGCGTGCCTCTCTGGGAGCTGTTCGCACATCTTTAACCCATATAGGATGTCCCTTCCCGCGCTCGTACGAGTTGGAAAAGGTCCACTTACGCGTGTTAACGAGCCTTTCCCCCTGTCTGTTTCCCGCTCCCACCGTCCTCACTCCTGGCCGGGGTGATTCTCTGCGCCTCCCACGTCCTGTGCCGGAGTTGTTTTGGACGACCTCCTAGTCACATCGCCCAACCGCAGCTCGACCCGCAGGGTCACCTCGACCCGACACCTACATCAACGCTTTCTCCTTAAGTGCTTAAGAGAGCCTACACTAAGGGCTCGAAAAAAAATTTCTTCCTCCCCCTCTCTGCTCCGTGCGCTCGCAGAGAATGGGCGCGGGAACGCTGAGAAAGATACAAAATACAGACCGCTATTTTAGGCGTACGCCTTTCTTGGCTCATCAGTGGCATGCATGGAAGTTGTAGACGGAATTTTGTCGACGGAAGACATGTGGTCGTATTGTGAATAAGTTGTATGGTAAATAAAATAAAATGTAAAAGTTGATTAAGCAACAGCTGACAAACATGTATGTGATGAAACAAAAAAAACAAGAAATGAAAAAAATGAAACCAAAAATAAGCGAATAATCAATAAAAATATTTAATTACGAGCAATTAATGAATATAAGTGAAAAAAATAAACCATTAAAAAAAAAGAAACGAAAAAATGATCAATAAAATAAAAATTGAAAATAAGACAAAAACAAAAATAAAGGAAATAAAAATGAGAAACGAAAAGAGGAAAAGAGGATAGGGAAAGGCTTTCGCATTTCCGCTCATAAGTAGACGTAAATGCAATCCGGTAGTTTTTATTTTCCTCGATGTTATCCGCAGTGGTTGGAAAACTGCCCTCCTTTTTCCTTCTTGCTTCGCCAAAATGAACTTACTTGCTGCGGCGGTGGGTAGTTAGATACGCTTGACAAAGCACCAAAAAAATAGGCAAGAGAAAAAAGAAGGAAGACGATTAAAAACCTCAAGAACTAGAAGAAATATAAAATAGTCCGCAGAGCACATGCCTCTTGGGAAGTCTCCGTTCTCTACAGAAGGGTCGCAGTCAGTTTCCCAAGGGCGTCTCTCTTTTCTACCGGGGTGGTGCAAGTGCAAACTTCTACGTCGGTTGCATGGCTAATGCGTGACTCAAAACTGTTGAAAATATTCATTTATTTATTTAGAAATATTGCAAAACCCAATCGAGATCATCGCAGGATGGGCGAAAACAGAATGCAACACAGCAGGTACATAGAACACAGCGTTGCAACTATATGTGAACAGAGGCTGTTAGGTTAATGGGAATAACAATAATCGGCAAGAAATAACGTGGTAGCAACTTTTAAAGGAAAAAGAAATAAGAACAGCACACAACAGCACAAAGAACTTTTTTCATTACATACGATAGAGCACCGGAGTTGATGAAATGATATTTTTATTGCACATTGTAGAGCTAATAGGTGCGCTTTGTATGTCTCTAAAAAGTTTTCTAAATATGAGCTGGTCACATTTCATGGTAGGTTATTGCAATCTCTAATGACTAACGGAAAAAAACCGAATGTCTAAAACAGTCTGTGCTAAATCGCTATTCTTCCAGTGTTTGTGAGTGCTTATGTCTCGTTGTTCTTGTTTCTGACTTTTAAATATACCGTGTGCTTTGTATGTCCATATGTTGTGCATAAGTTGATAAAGTAGTTTCTGTCGTGCACGCCTGGCGCGATTTTTTAACGTCAAAAATCCAGCGTTGTTTATTAGTTTTGTGGGCGATTCAGTTTGTCTGTATTTTTTGCTGATAAATCTTACAGCTTTTCTTGGAACTTCGTCTAGTTTCTATATTAGCTTATCTGTAAACACAAACCAGGCTATATTCGCGTATTCAGGTACAGTTCTCACAAAATTATCGTAGAAAAGCAATTTATTATCCGACGGCGCGTCTCGGAAGCGCCTCTTGAGAAATAAAAGTCGTTTCAGTGCAGATGATGTAATGAAGTTCACGTGCGGGTCCAATTTCATATCCGATGATAAAAATAAACCAAGGTATTTATGCTGTGTAACTGTGGGAAGAGGTATATTGTTTAGTGTGTATAAAAAGTATTACACGTTATGTTTTTTTTTCGTTATGGGGCTAGTTGGTGAAGCATGGTTCCTCGAATTTCTTTATAGCGCTTCTGTGTCCTTGTTTTTTTGTAGCACTATAAGGAACTTCGAGGAACGTTATGTTTCCTGGTAATTCACAAGATGGGTGATTTTTCGATATTAAGACTCATTTGCCATTTAGCGCACCAATGAAATGCAGACTGTAATGCATTCTTTAGTGTTACATGGTCATCTGGAGAATTAATTTCATGGTACAGTTTGCAATCGTCAAGAAAAAGCCTTATTTTAATAGGAATGCTAGCCGGTAAATCATTGATGAAGATTATGAATAAAATAGGCGTTCTTTTTTTAGCTTTATTATGAATTAAAACTGGAAAAGTTTTGCTTGCTACTTGAATAACTTTTGTTTGCGAGGACAGCGAAGATGAGGAGGAAGTTAGGTGCCACAAATGGTTTGATCTAGCGCATCTGCCAGCCAACACAACATCTTCGAAAGCGCACAATTGTTGTCGAGTGTGGGCTCGATATTATATTGTTTTGTCTAGTTTTGGTTTAGTTTAGAAAATCTTGAAGTGAGCTCCTATTCTTACACCTTCAAGCACCGAAGGCACACTTAAAGAAAGAAAAGAAAGTACCAAAGGTCGCTTGAACCAATGATTCGTTTAAATGGAAAGTAATTAGCCAGCAATAACTAGACAGTTTTCAAAGTGAAAGCATAGATTTCATCAACTGCAATTTTTGAGAAGTGGCGAATAAGGAATTGTCTATTTTATTCGGGTATGCTGTGTCGCAAAAATTGAAGCATTACATGACATAGAAAAAGTAATTGATATGGGTGGTGTTTTTCTCTCAACAAAAATATGGAGGACGCGTTAATAATAATAATTGGTTTTTGGGGAAAGGAAATGGCGCAGTATCTGTCTCATATATCGTTGGACACCTGAACCGCGCCGTAAGAGAAGGGATAAAGGAGGGAGTGAAAGAAAGGAAGAATGAGGTGCCGTAGTCGAGGGCTCCGGAATAATTTCGACCATCTGGGGATCTTTAACGTGCACTGACATCGCACAGCACACGGGCGCCTTAGTGTTTTTCCTCCATAAAAACGCAGCCGCCGCGGTCGGGTTCGAACCCGGGAACTCCGGATCAGTAGTCGAGCGCCCTAACCACTGAGCCACCGCGGCGGGTTGGAGGACGCGTTAAAAATTCAGCCGTGGTATCTATGCCTTGGCGCATATGAGTGCGCTTTCTAAACTATGCGCGCTAAACCAATCCCGCCGCTTTGATATTATTTTTTCGTTTTCTAACAACAGTGCGCAACACCCTCAAAGGCGGAGTAGCGAAGAAAACCAGGCAATTAATAATCCTTCCTTCACGCGAGCGCCAGTGATCAGGCGCATGCAAAAATATATGTGGAGCGACCATTTCATAGTGTAAGTTTCTCTTGCCTTTGCCAAAATGAATTAAAAGGCATTTAAACCAATAAGAAGAAGACGGTTGTTTTGAAACCATGTTAAATTCACATTTTGTGGCAAAAATGACACTCATTGGTTCCTCTGGAGTTTTCACAAAACATTTAGCACGCTCATAGGGAATAAATGCTAGGATCTGAATAAAAGTTGACAAAGAAGAGTTTGAAAACCTTGCAGTGCTTCAGAGGTCAACATGGCAACGGATAAGAAGAAAAAGGAAACTCCATCCGCTGCGGAAGCCAAGCTTCGCAATGCTGCTCTGTAAAGACATGAAAGGCTATGGTATCGAATGGTAGTGACGCACTCTCACTGCGAAAAGCTTCGATTCAGAAATAACACGTGCAAAACCTGGGAGCATTGCTCGCGCACGACTACTTTTTCATATTCCTCACACGGACACTGAATGGTTCTCACGGCTCTTTTTGAACGGCATACACTCCCTCTTGAAATAAGCTAATGAGTGGTATTATTGTTTTTCTACCCTTTTCTTGGCAACCTTTACACACGTTGACATCCCTCTACATTTGTTGAAGCATTAAAATGTCCAGGCGATGAAATTTAGCTAAATCAGGAGACACAGCCGTGGTCTGAGCGAATTAAAAAAGCAAAGAACACAGCTTGTGACATGAAATACTGAAATTACGAATCAACGTGTTTGCCGAAGATAGCCGTCTAAGCGGACGGACATGTGGGAAAGCGCCAAAGCAAAGAAATATTATGGAAAGTTTAGTCTCTTAAGCTTTATTCTGCCTAAATCGTTGCATTCAGTCCACCACGTAAACGAGCTAATACTGACATGGTATTGAACTGATATAAGAGGCAGAACAATTCAAGGCACAATGACTAGAGGAAAATGACCCAATTAGTCATTCAGAACGACTCTGGGAGAGCGCCTCTGAAGCGAGCTCAATGAAGAATTCGTTTGCTGTGCTCATCTGAAGAGAGGCCGTTAACTAAGCGCATCAGGAGATTTTGTTTGTTCGCTTTGTTTTCTCTGACAACTCGTGAACCAGCGCGCATTCTGCAAAGGCTGGACGCGGAGGCTGCAGTTGGTTAAGCTTCCCCTTTATCTGTTGTCTCTGGCATTTTCATGTGCGAGCTTCGCCATTTTGTACCTCTACGCTCTGCCATTTATCCCGTTTTTTTTTTGTGGAATTTTTCATCTATTTTCTGTTATTTCCACCCAGTAGCGCGGATTTCGAGAGAGACGCTACAAATCAGTTTTGCAAACCACTACGAACAATGTTTGTGCACTGAAGGAGACACAAAAGAAAGACTCGAATATCGTGCGTGCAAATTAGGTGCCCGGAGAAATTACCGAAAGGCGAGTTTGTATTGACACTGCAGTCATTCATATGGGAGAATGACCCGTCGTCAATTTGTGGGAAAGATTGGGCATCGAGCTATGCGTTTAGTCACTTCGCCTCAGACGCCTTCTGGAGCGTGTTGTTTAAAATCTCGATGGATGGTCGTCTTTATTTACTGCTGGCATGTAAGATAGCCTGGAATCTAAGTGGAAGTGTCTAAGTAACTTCATTCTTAATTTGATAGTAATAAAAATTTCCAGTCATAGCGCATTGCAAACATATCTGTAAAATGCCAAGCGCGACACAGTGCCTCACTCCGGATGAGCCTCTGAACCAGTCATTACAAAAGACAGTTAACTTATCACGTTTACAGAACATAACCGCCATTTTATTCCAGAAACCAATGAGGGCTACCCGATATGTTGATTACTTCGTGCTGATGAATGGCAGAATATCAGGTTGGCAGAACATCAGGTGGACTGTTTATGTTGTGGTAATTTTGCGCACAACGCCGATTGAGTTACAGGCAGTGACTGCAACATACTGTCGTATAGTGGTGACGGCAGTCGAAGCAGCGATAAAGACGGAAAAAAGGGTCTTGTAAAAGAAAACTGTTTATTAGGCTGACTTGCACCCAAAATGGACTGAATCACTCGGCGGTGGCGAAGCGACAAGCGTGCTCGGCGGTCGTCGAACAGAATGCCCGCCGCTGTCGGCCGTGCTCAATTTAAAGCTGATAGCGAAATTTCGAGATAAAGCGTGCAAAGTTACTAGAACATTCCGGAACAACGTAGAATCAGCTCTGCCTGGCTGCGATCAATCGAGATAAATCTAGTCGCGTCTTGCGTCGCAAACAAAGCGATAAAGTGGTGTGGCGGCAGATTTGAAAAACGATCAAACACTGCAAATATTCGCCGCATTACTCCCCTCTCAAAGAAGCATCAACCTGATGTATATTAAAACAAATAATGCGACTAGTAAGAGAAAAAAAACGGATCTTGCGAGAATAGAGCATGGAAATGCAGCGGCCTTTAGCCGCATATTACGGCTTCAGACGGACTACATGGACAACTTCTGGACGTACGCGGCGTCGCTGGGATGCAGTCCTTGCGTCCGGGATGACTTCATAATCCAGCTCACCTAGCCGACGAAGAACCTTGTACGGGCCGAAATAGCGGCGCAAAAGCTTTTCACTGAATCCACGGCGGCGAATGGGCGTCGACACCCAGACTTGGTCTCCTGGCTTGTATTCCGCGTTGCGTCTTCGCAGGTTGTAGCGTCTGGCGTCGGACCGCTGCTGATGTTTCATCCGTAATCGGGCAAGCCTTCGAGCTTCTTCTGCGCGTTGAAGGTAGGCGGCAACGTCGACGTTCTCTTCTGTAACGTTGGGCAGCATGGCGTCTAGCGTGGTCGTTCCCTCCCTGCCATGCACGAGCCTAAAAGGCGTTTTGAGTGGTCTCCTGCACTGCGGTGTTGTAGGCGAAGACGACGTAAGGCAAGATGACATCCCAGGTTTTGTGTTCGGCATCGACATACATGGCGAGCATATCGGCGATGGTTTTGTTCAGGCGCTCGGTCAGTCCGTTGGTCAGGGGATGGTATGAAGTTGTCTTCCGGTGGCTGGTTTGGCAGCAACGCAGGATGGCTTGCGTTAGTTCCGCCGTGAATGCTGTTCCTCTAACCGTGATGAGCACATCGGGGGCGCCGTGTAGAAGAAGAATGCATTCCACGAAAAAATTGGCGACTTCTGCTGCTGTTCTGTTCGGTAGGGCTTTCGCCTCGGCGTAGCGGGTCAGGTAGACGGTCGCTATGATGATCCACTTATTTCCAGATGTTGACTTTGGAAAAGGGCCAAGCAAGTCCATGCCGATCTGCTGAAAGGGCCTTGAGGGAGGTTCAAAGGGGCTAAGAAATCCTGCTGGTCGTGTGGGAGGAGTCTTTCGTCGCTGACAATCTCGGCAGGTTTTCATATAGTGTGCGACATCGGCAGACAGTCGGGGCCAGTAATACTTGTCTTTAATGCGGTGGAGGGTGCGAGTAAACCCGAGATGTCCAGCTGTCGGCTCGTCGTGTGAAGCCTGTAGAACTTCTTCGCGGAGACAAGTAGGTACAACAAAGAGGTAGGCTGTTTTGTTCGCTGCAAAGTCCATCTTCACGAGGACCTCACTCTGCACACAGAAGTAAGACAGTCCTCGCTTGAATGAAGCGGGGAGTGAAGAAACCTTGCCTTCCAGGTACTCGATGAGGCGTTTGAGGTCGAGGTCCGAGCGTTGCTGCTGGGCAAAAGAGCTGGGGCTGATGGGTCCCATGAAGGCGTCCTCATCGTCGTCCGGCGGCGGTGTATCTACAGGGGCTCGTGAGAGGCAATCGGCGTCAGAGTGCTTGCGTCCGGACTTTTAAACGACGGTGACGTAAAACTCCTGGAGACGCAGACTCGATCGAGCGGGTCGGCCAGAGGGACCCTTCAAATTGGCGAGCCAGCACAGCATGTGGCGATCGCTGACCACCTTGAATGGTCGTCCGTACAGGTAGGGGCGCAAATTTAACGTGGCCCAGATGATGGCAAGGCACTCCTTCTCAGTTGTCTAATAGACTCGGCCTTGGAAAGGGAACGGCCAGCGTATGAGATGACCTTCTCCAGCCCGTCGCCTTTTTGAACGAGAACGGCAGCTAGGCCCACGCTGCTTGCGTCGGGATGAATTTCTGTATCGGCGTTTTCATCAAAATGTGCGAGGATCGGTGGGGACTGTAAACGACGCTGAAGTTCCTTGAAGGCTTCAGCTTGCGGTACTTCCCATTTAAACGGCACGTCTGTTTTAGTCAGTTGGGTCAGGGGCTCGGCGAAGCGCGAAAAGTTTTTCACAAACCGTCTGTAATATGCGCATAGTCCGAGAAATCTGCGCTCTGCTTTCTTATTGGCCGGTGGTGGAAACTGTTCAATAGCAGCTGTTTTCAGCGGGTCCGGGCGTACTCCCTCCTTGCTAACGATGTGGCCTAGAAACAGTAGCTCTTCGTAGCAGAGTGTCACTTCTCTGCCTTCAAGGTTAGGCCAGACGACTTGATGGCGTCTAGTACTGTTCAAAGTCTTTTGAGGTGCTCTTCAAAGTTGGAGGCGAAGACAACGACGTCATCTAAATATACCAGAAAAATTTTCCACTTCAGGCCCTCCAGCACGGTATCCATTACTTGCTGAAACGTCGCTGGTGCGGACCAGAGACCAAATGGCATCACCTTGAACTCAAACAGCCCACCCGGAGTGATGAATGCTGTCTTCTCGCGATCTTTTTCGTCGAACTCAATTTGCCAGTAGCCGCTCTTGAGGTCCATCGATGAGAAATATTTGGCGTTGCAGAGGCGGTACAGTGTGTCGTCGATGCGGGGGAGGGTGTACACGTCCTTCTTTGTTATGTTGTTCAAGCGGCGGTAATCCACGCAAAATCGAAGTTCGCCGTCTTTCTTTCTCACTAGAACAACCGGTGCCGCCCATGGGCTGTTTGAAGGCTGGATGACGTCGTCACGAAGCATTTCTTCGACTTGGTCCCGGATGGCTTGTCGTTCTCGCGGTGACACACGGTAGGGGCTTTGACGGGGAGGTCGGACGTGTTTTCCCGTTATAATGCGATGCTTGGCAATTGGCGTGTGTCGCACCTTCGGCGATGTCGAAAAACACTCACTGTAGCTTTGAAACAGATTGCGGATCTGGTCTTGTTTGTTCCGGTGCAGGGCTGGGTTGATGTCGAAAGTGGGCGAGTTCTCTTGGTCAGGCGAGTCTTCTGCGGAGGGGTCGAAGAGGGCGAAGGAGTCCCGTACGTCGGATATTTTGTCGAAGAAAGCAATCGTTGTTCCTCTTTTATAGTGTCGGTATTCTTCGCTGAAGTTAGTCAGCAGTACTTCGGCCTGGCTAACGCGGAAATGTGCGATGCATCCTGCGATGCTGATTCCTCGGTCTAGAAGCAACTGCATGTTGCCCTCGATGATGGCTTCAGCGTTGATGGCTTTCGTGGCGCCTACGGTCACGATAATGCTTGAACGGGGTGGGACGCTCACTTCTTCCAGGATACTCAGGGCAACGTGATTTTCCCGAGTTTTCATCGAAGCGATGGCTTCGTCCGTCGAAAGCGGGATCAGCTTGGATCGCAGGTCGATGATCGCCTGGTGCTCGTTAAGGAAATCCATACCCAAGATCACTTTGCGGGAGCATTGCGGTAGCACAACAAAGGCCGCAGGATAGGTATGCCCTTTGACAGTCACTCGCGCTGTGCATCGTCCGGATGGCGTAATGAGGCGGCCCCCTGCGGTGCGAATTTTTGGACCGTCCTAAGCCATTGTGACTTTTCTCAGCAGCGCAGCGAATATTCCATTCATCACCCAGTAATCGGCTCCTGTGTCGAATAGAGTGGTAACATTCCGGCCGTCGATAGTCAATTCTAATTCGGAGGTTCTGGCTCTTGCATTGCATGTCGCTCTCAGCGTCGGGTCACGGGTTCGTCTCATATGCGAGTCTCGGCTGGGGCGTGTGGTCGAAGCTCTTCTGGGTGGCGGCGTCGTTTTCAAGACAGTTTGCGTCGTGGTCGGGGTTCTCATTGTGTGCGGCGTCGGTGCAGGGAGTGTCGGTTCTTCATGCGGCGTCGCGGGTGCAGCGTCTTCATCGGGCGTGGTCGGAGGAAGATCTACGGCGTTTCGCTCGTGAGCAACCTCACCTCGAGAGGTTGCTGCCTTTAGTTTCCCCTACGGGGGCTGGGAGACCTTCCTCGTACCGCGGCTGCGTAGCTGCGGCGTGGCGACGCAAAGCGCGAGGTTGACGGCGATGGTGAGCGCGAAAAGCGGTTCGCGTGTTCTCTTCTCGACGCAAGTACTCGTCAATTTCCTGCGGACGCGTCCGAAGCGTGGTCGTGGGCAGTTAACGGCATATCGTCGAAGAATGATACATCGGTACGGGCAGTGACAAAGAATATGGCCGGCCTCACCGCAATGGAAGCACAACGGCCGGTTGTCGGAAGTCCTCCAGGCGTCGCCTTTCCTGGGGCTTGAGAGTCTCTCATAGGCTGGGCGGGCGGGGGCTGGGAGGCGGCGTTGTGGAACAAGTGGCTCATCTCGGGGAGGACGTGGGGGTTGTCGTTGGGGCTGAGCAGTCCTTACTGCAGCGGCGTGGGTCATAGCCTGGAGTTCTGTGGCCGCTGGGGTGCCAAGTGCCTGTTGCACTTCTTCCCGTACCACATCCATCAGAGTCGCTGCTTGTCGCTGTGGGGAGGATGGCACGAATTAGCGTAGCTCCTCTCAGACGATTTCGCGGATAAATCCGCAAGCTGTCGCTGGTGGTGGCCGGCGTGTCCGAACGAATTTCACAGACAGAGGAAAGGCGATTGTACTGCCGAGCTCGGACGTCGAGGGTCTCCTCAATCGTGCAGGCTTCTTGCATGAATTAATCTACTGTTGTTGGCGGCTGGCGGACGAGGCTGCCAAAGAGTTGTTCTTTTACGCCGCGCATTAAAAACTGAACTTTCTTTTCCTTGGTCATGTCGGGGTCGGCGCGGCGAAATAGGCGCTTCATCTCCTCGACGTAACCGCGGACGGGTTCATTCGGATGCTGGATCCTGGACTCGAGGAGTCGTTCGGCTCTTTCTTTCCTCGCGACACTGGTGAATACCTTCAATAGTTCTCTCTTGAATAGCTCCCATGTCGTAAGGGAGGACTCGTAGTTCTCGTACCACGGGCGTGCGGAGCCATCCAATGAGAAAAACACGTGTCCAATTTTTGCCGCATCATCCCACTTGTTGAATGACGCAACGCGCTCAAATTGGTCCAACCATTCTTCGGGGTCTACGCCTAGGGATCCATTGAAAGTTGGCGGCACCCGCGGCTGCTGCAGTATGATCGGTGTCGACATCTTTGGCGAGCTTGTGGTGTCGTAGCAGCGTCTTTTCGCTGTCTGGAGCGGTCCGGCAGTTTCCCTAACTCAGGCTCCTCTCCCTGGAGACGTCGGCTTGCTCGCTGAGCTGCTGGCTCGTCCTCGGGTGCGAAGCGCTGAGGGCTGGCTTCACGAGTTGAAGGGGGCGTCCGGAACATGGAAGGCCACCCAGCACCCGCACCAGATGTCACGTAGTGGTGACGGCAGTCGATGCAGCGATGAAGACGGACAAAAGGGTCCTCTAAAAGAAAACTGTTTACTGGCCTGATTTGTACCCAAAATGGTGCTGCTGTGCAAAAGAGCTTGGGCTGATGGGTCCCACGAAGGCGTCCTCATCGCCGTCCGGCAGCGGCACATCTACAGGGTCTCGTGAGAGGGAATCGGCGTCAGAGTGCTTGCGTCCGGACTTGTACACGGTGGTGATGTCAAACTCCTGGAGGCACAGACTCCATCGAGCAAGACGGCCAGCGGGGTCCTTCAAATTGGAAAGCCAGCACAGCGGCTGGTGATCTCTGAGCACCTTGAACGATCGTCCGTACAGGTAGGAGGGAAATTTCGACGTAGCTCAGATGAAGACTAGGCGCTCCATCTGAGTTGTTGAATAGTAAGCCTCGGCCTTGGAAAGAGAACGGCTAGCGTATGCGACGACTTTCTCAATCCCGCGGCTTATTTGAACGAGGACGGCGTTTAAGCCCACGCAGCATGCGTCGGTATGAACTTAATTATCGTTGTTTTCATCAAAATGTGCGAAGATTGGTGGGGACTGTAAACGAAGATAAAGCTTTTGGAGGACTTCTTCTTGCGTTGCTTCCCATTTGAATGGCACGTCTGCCTTCGTCAGTTGGATCAAGGGCTGGGCGATGCGCGTAGTGTTTTCCACAAATCGTCGGTAATATGCGCATAGTCCGAGAAATCTGCGCACTGCTTTCTTATCGGCAGGCGATAGAAACGGTGCGATAGGAGCTGTTTTAAGCAAATCTGGGCGTCCTTCCTCCTTGCTAGCGATGCGGCCTAGAAACAGGATATCTTCATAGGCAAAGGGCACTGTTCTGCCCTCAAGGATAGGCCAGACGACTTGATGGCGTCTAGTTCTGTTCGAAGTCATTTGAGGTGGTCTTCAAAGTTCGAGGGGAAGACAACGACGTCATCTATATATACCGAGACAAATTTGCCACTTCAGGCCTGCCAGCACTGTATCCATTAGTCGCTGAAACGTCGGTGGTGCAGAACACAGACCAAATGGCATCAACTTGAAATCTATGAGGTCATCCGGAAAGATGAACGCGGTCTTCTCGCGATCTCTTTCTTCCTCAATTTGCCAGTAGCCGATCTTGAGGTTCATCGATGAGAAATACTTGGCGCTGCAGAGCCGGTCTAGTGTGTCGTCGAAGCGGGGGAGGGGGTGGACGTCGTTCTTTGTTATGTTGTTCAAGAGGCGGTAATCAACGCAGAATCGAAGTGGGCCGTTTTTCTTTCTCACTAGAACCACCAGGGCCACCCATGGGCTGTGTTATTCGTGGATGATGTTGTCGCGAATCATTTCTTGCACTTGGTCTCGGATGGCTTGTCGTTCTCGCGGCGACACTCGGTAGGGGCTTTGACGAAGAGGTCGGACGTGCTGGTCGGGTATAATGCGATGCTTGGCAACTGGCGTTTGTCGGACCTTCGGCGATTACAAAAAACACTCGCTGTAGGTTCGAAGCAAATTGCAGACCCGGCTTTGTCTATTCCATGGCAGGGCTTGATTGATGTCGAAAGTGGGCGAGTTCTCTTTGTCAGGCGAATCTTCTGCGGATGGGTCGGAAGGGCGAATGAATCTCGTACATCAGATATTACGTCGAAAAAAAAACAATCCTCGTTCCTCTGTTAGTGTGCCGGCATTCGTAGCTGATGTTAGTCAGCAGTACTTCTGCCTGACCATTGCGGGAATGTGAGATGCCTCTTGAGAGGTTTATCCCTCGGTCTAGAAGCAACGGCATGTACCCCTCGATGATGGCTGCCGCGTTGATGGCTTTCGTGGTGCCTACGGTCAGGATAACGCTTTAACGGGGTGGGACGCTGACTTCTTCCTTCAGGACACTCAGGGAACGTGATTTTCCCGTGTTCTCATCGAAGGAATGACCTCGTCCGTCGAAAGCGGGATCAGCTTGGATCGCAGGTCGATGATCGCCTGATGCTCATTAAACAAATCCATGCTCATGTGGGTGCAAAAACTATTTTCGTCAGAACGCATGTGCGAACGATTCCGGGCTAGATGGCCATCAACTGACGGCAACCTCGGTGGCTGACGGCGGACGGCTCACGGCAACATCGGTTGCCCAATCGATGGCCCTGGTCTAGACGACAGGGTCCGAGCTGGCCAACACGGCCTCCCACTGCTAGGGAGAAGGATCGCGCATAATATCTGCCGGTGGCGGCTCTATGTTAAACCTTTATAATATGTGGACATAGGTTCCCAGTACCTGACACCATTTTCATCACGGCTGAATGTCCGGGTAGATTTTGTTTAACACGTATGGGTTATAGTAAGACCTTGTCTGCTATCTTCGCCAGACGCGTTCTTGCGCCATCAATTGCTTGTCCGCGGCCGTGTAAAGTCTTCGCTCAAGTGTGCAATGGTTAGTAATGTCGTGAAACGACACAAGCTGATCTATCCTGGACATCGCCGGAACGTCCGGCACACCTGCTCGGCTGACGAAACCTCGAGCATCCATGTGATCCGCCTCGTTCCCAGTGTTTTCAGAGTTTGCCGGCACCCAGACAATTTCCACCTCCGTAGTCCCTCACTCCCAGGCCAGATTTAACAATCGTGCCGCTGTGAAGGATATTCTGCGCCTCACCAAATTTCGGATAGCTGCTTTAGAGTCGTGAAAATCAGGTCAGGTTTAGTATTAGCTATAGCTAGCGCTATCGCCGCCTCCTCTGCATTTTGTGAGGAAAGGGCTTTGACTGATCCAGAGTTGACCAAGCGTCCCCGCCCATCCACCACTGCAACTGCAAATGCGTCCTTGTTCTTACACTAGGCGACATCTACGTAGACTGCTCCGTTGTACTTCCCGTACTTATCATGTAAAGCTCTGGCTCTTGCCTTCTTGCGGTTATCATGATGTATCCGATGCATATTGTGCATTTCTCGTTTCACCTGAATTTTTATGTCCCCGGCTTGAGCATTCATTGCAATGCTGATCCTCTCCAATACGTCCCTTCCTTTTCTCGTTTTTGAAAGCCTACTGAGTTGCATCACCAAGTGCGCCTCCCGTAGTTTTTCCAGGGTGTTGTGCACAGCTACTCCCAGCAGCCGTTCGGTAGACGCATTGTTAGGCAACTCAAGGGCCGCCTTATATGTCTGCCTAATTATAGCCTCCACCTTGCCTTTCTCTAGCGCGTCGATCTTCATGTAAGGCGTTGCATATAATATTCTACTGAGCGCAAATGCCTGTACGAGCTTACACAAGTGCTTTTCTTTCACCGCATCGCTTACGATTGGCGATTCTCCTAATGAGGGTTCATGGTAGCATTGACCGTATTTTTAAGCCTTTCCAAGGACCCCCATTCTTCCTGTTAATCTGCATATGCAGACCCAGGATCCTGATCGCTTGGACCTCAGCGACCGGTGCACGAGCAACTTTCACCTCTAGCATTGGTGGCGGCACATAACGTCTCGCATGTATCCCTCTTCGTTGATCTCTAAGTACATAAAGCTCTGATTTGAGCTGAGAGCACGAGAGTCCTGCCCCCCCCCCCCCCTGCTATCTCCTCCACAATATCCACTGCCTATTGTAGAGTTTCCTCCAATTGTGCGCTGCTTGCCCTTGTTACCCATACAGCAATGTAAAACCCATAAATTGTACGTTTATGTCCCGATATTCCTGGCAGCCTCAGCGTTATCTTCATCAAGGCGAGATTAAACAGAAACGGAGATAAAAACGACCCTTGTGGTGTCCCCCTGCTCCCCCAACGGGAAGGAATCCGATTTAACTTCTCCGACGACAATCTTCGCAGTCCTACCCTCAAGAAATTATCTGATGTACTGGTAGGTTCTACCCGCCGGTGCTATGTCCGATAGGTTCCTTAATATTGCCTCACAGGTAATATTGTCAAAGGCCTTAGTGAGGTCGAGCCCCAAGATAGCCTTGATGTCCGTGCCATACGCAGGATCAACCACGTCCTTTTTGAGGCTATATCATGACGTCCTGCGTTGAAAAATTTGCCCTGAAACCAATAATCGCTTTAGGCATCAACTCATTGTCCTCCACATAACTGTGAAGCCGGTTGAGGGCCTCGTGCTCCATCAATTTGGCGATGCAGGATGCCGGCGAGATGCGGCAAAGATTCTCAATACGGACCTTCTTCCCTGGTTTAGGAATAAATGTAATCCTAGCGTGCTTACACTCAGCCGGGATCTCCCTGGGCGCCCATTACTTGTTCATCAAGTTCGTGAGCGCCCCCACTGACCATAAATGCAGGTTCCTCAGCATTTTATTACTAACCCAATCCGGACCCAATGCCGACGCAGTATGAAGGTGCCCCATTTCAAACTCCACCTCCACCACCGTGAAGTCCACATTTAATTCTAGGTTCCCCTCTCCCGAGTAATCCGACAAGCAACCGCTCGCTTCGCTGTTTATGTAGCAAATTCGGAGTTCGTGAATGAACTCCCTAGCCGTGCGTCGACACCGATGCACTAACCTAGTAATTTTCCCCTTTTGCGCCGATTTGATTGCCGCTGGATCTAAAAGGTGCCTCAGCCACTGCCATGTTTTTTTGCATCCGAACTGCCCTTTCATAAAGTCGCAAATCTGCCTCCATTGTTTGCACTGCAAGTCTAACGTGTAGGTTTAGATTTCTCGTTCTAGCTTGGCCACCTTCCTACGGTGAACACCATTATGCCTTTATTTCGTTTGCCTCCGAAGGAGACTCGAATGCGCTTCCCTCATGTGTCACAGTCCGCCGTAAAGACCTTATCATTCGTCGAAACCTTTTCTGTGGTGCCCTTCACGTCCTGCTCGAGCGCCGCAACCCAGGTTCCCAAGTCCTCGATTTCCCCTTTCACGGTGTCTTTCCTGACTTTCCGAAATCTGTCCCAAGCCGTCGCTCTAGTTCCTTTCAGACTGTCTTTGTGCTTAGCAGCATTAAATAACATGGAAATGATATAGTGATCACTACGCAGTGGCTGTCCCGTGTTTACCCACTTTGCATCCTTAACACCCTTCAGATATGTGAGGTCCGGAGAGGTGTCTATGCTCCCGCTATTGCCTATCCTCGTATTATCTAGCGGGTTGTTCAAGATCATCCTTTGCAAGTCCTGAGCTACCTGCCAAAGCCTATTTCAATTTGGGCTGGCTCGGACGTAGCCCCATTCCGGATGAGGCACATTTAAATCCCCAACCACGATGAGTTGAGCCCTGGTGGCTAGCCGTTGCGTCTTTATCAAGAGGTTTGGCAAGCCCACCCCATTATGTTTCGGAGAACAAGATACATTAGGAACAAAGGGACTCTTGTCCTTTCTTTTGGACAGAAACTCTAGCAGGACGTAGTCCTCTCTGCTACTATCTATGGTATGCTGAATAGCCGTGGTGTTCCGATGGACTAGCACGGCCGTGATTACGCTCGATACGCCCCTCCCCTTCCCTGCGATCAGTATCTGGCGATGTAAACGCCTTAAATCCCGGTAATTTCACCGAGCCTCTTGCCTCTTGCAAGGTTATAAGGTCTGCCTTACTGTCCAGATTTTGTATGTGCAACTACAGGTTTCCCGCTTGCGACAAAAGCGCCTGCAGTTCCACTGCTAAACCTCAATTTGCTGTCGAGGGGCCATAAATAGGCACCAGGCTCAATAACATCAGCCCTTGGCTGACTATGGGAGGCAATCTAGTCTATATCGTAGCATTAAGCTGTTGAAACATGCCCATAACCTGGGTTTGGAAAGCCTGCGTGTCACTAGTGAACGCGCCAAGTTGCACCTCAATCTTGTCTAGTCTGGCTTCGATCCGGTCAACCCAAGCTTACAACCTATCCTGTCTTTCCTCCAGTTTTCCTACTCTCTCCGCAAGGGCAGACATGTCCTCCCTACGACTAGTGACTTTAACTACTGGCTGCGGCGTGTACGCCGTCGAAGTTTCTGCCACTCTCCTTGCATCAGCTCCCTCATCCGCCTGCGGTTGCGTCTTTACCGTCCCCCGATTCTCCATTTCCATAGCTGTGCTCTCGCCTTCGCGAGAAGCGGTAGCCTGCACCGCTTTCAGTGGGGCCTGGACAACCGGCTCCTGTACCCGTTGACCTTTACCGCTTTTAAGCAAACGTTCCATTTCTGCCATCCAGGCTTCCATCTTTTCAATCGTCTCGGCCTGCTTCTGCACCCACCTAGGTAGCTCCTTCTCTCGAGCAGTCTCACTCTGGGAGGCCGCGTTGGGCCATGTCACCTTTTTCTTCGCGCCACTCAGACTTCTTCAATCACTGGAACCCGGTTCTCGGTCCTTTGCCACGTTCTGGTCCGAACAGTTGTGGAAAAGAACCCGTCGGCAGATCCGTCGGCTGCTTACGGCAAGACGAAATTTGCAGTTCCGGTTGCCCGTGTTGTGTACCCCATGGCACACGATGCAGTCCGGGTGCAGGTCAGCGACTGTCTTTCCGGCGGCGCAGGAATGTTCTTTCCGCAACGGCGACAGAGATTAGTCTTCAAACGATAACAAACGTCCGCCTGATGCCCCACTCGTATGCAGTTATAGCAGATCATGACTAACTCTCTATATGGAATCACAGCATACAAACAGTTCCAGTAAATGACTTGCCGTGGAACATGCTTGCCCCCTAATGTGATCTGAATCTCCTGCGACTTTTTCAAAGGTCTGGCATCTAAAATTTGTGTGAATTCATTCCTCTTCAAGAACCCCGCCCGAATTTCTGCCAGTGGTCATCCGTTGTACGCACTGTAAATTACTCCGCACAGAGAGTTTTCTAGCGCCGCCACGTACACCGAAACCTTGAGGTCATGAGCGCTCAGTTTGAGCGTCTTTACATTTGCATATGCCCCACAACAATGCATACAGGGCGTGCGCACCGTTACCGTGTTGTTTGTCTCGCTGACCGGCACCAGGTCTTCCTCTGCTGCAGTCGCATTCTTCAGCTCCGTTGCCGCTCCCAAGGCATATCCCACTTCTCTCGACGTCACCAAACTCTAGTCCCAATTCTTGGGCCGGTACACAACCTTGAAATCTATTGGCTGGCACCTTCAGAAACACTCCCCGTTTCTTCCACACCGGCGATTTCCCGCGCTTGACTTGCTCTTCTCTGTGCGCCTTACGCACATCGCTGCCCACCTGTTTTTCGCTAGGCCTACTCTCGGGGTGGTCCCCGTACACAGGTTTCTTGAATCTATCTTGCGCCTTCAAAACCCAGGCCCATTCTCTCGATATATGAGATAAATGATATATGAGACAAATACTGCGCCAGTTCCTTCCCCAAAAACCAATTATTATTATAAATTATCGGGTTCAGTAGCCGAACGTTCTAACCACTGACCGAGCGGGTACCCCGACGCTCTGGCTCAGTGGTTAGAGCGCTCGGCTACTGATCCGGAGTTCCCGGGTTCTAAGCCAACCGCGGCGGCTGCGTTTTTATGGAGGCAAAACGCTGAAGCGCCCGTGTGCTGGATTTTCCCCAGGGACCGCGGAAGTTTTCGTGTGACCCAACCAAAACTGTCACTATCACCATCCCAACATCGATAGGAACCTGCTGGTTCAGGTCCATAGAAGGTAGGCCCGAAACTAATTGTTCTATGACCATTTTTTTATCATCGCCACCCCGCGGAACGCTATGACGACCACTATTCAACGCGGCTACAATCCCACTGCAATGGCGTGGGCTGAAATCGACATTCAACAACCCGAAGACAGGTCCCTACCCATTGAAGATGAAGGACTCTTTACGCTGATTCCCATGCGTAAGCGGACCCAGCGTTCCAAGACATCCAAGGACGGCACCACGACGGCGTCGCTCAAGCAAACACAAGCAGCTGGGCTCACCGGCCGCCTCAACTCCGGGAGCGATTGCGCTGCGCTGCCGCTGGATAACAAAACTGCGTTATGGCGCCCGAAAGAGACGCCGAAAATGAGCTCAGAAGATATAATCGTGGTTCTCAAGCCAAGGCAAAGCATCAACCTGAAGGCAATTTTCCAGCACGAGGAGCTGGGAGCGGCTATTGCCCCGTACGTGGGAGGCGACGCTGGCGTCGCGCTCAGCAAATGGCCAGTTTCGATAAAGAACTCCGTCGTTTGTGGGATCCAACACATCGAAGCAGCCAATAAGCTGACTAAAGACTTTTACCCCAACACCGGAGCGGACTCCCATCCATTTCGGGGTTACGTGAAGCTTAATGGTGAGCTGTGCCGAGGTGTGATCGGGGTGCGGGCTGATGAGACGACGGCTACCCTCAAGAACAAGGTGACGTGGCGCGAAGGTGAGATAGCCTTTGTGCGCAAACTGGGAAAATCAAATCTAGCGGTGCTCACCTTTGTGGGCCCCAAGGTGCCACGCTACGTGCACTACACTTGTGAAAGCACCCTTATGCGAGAATACAAACGGACAATCCCTGCATGCTTCCGCTGCGGGACCATCGGCCACCGGGTTGACAACTGCCCACACCTGCACATCGGAAGATGTGGATTTTGCGGGAAACATGTAGGCGCCCCCGAGCAGGGTCTAAACGAACACCACTGTACCCCATGCCGCATGATCTTCGGACAGGCCCACCTGACTGGCTCCGATTGCAAGGGGAAGTTTCGGCGTCTCCAACGATCGAGACCACTAGCCCAACAGCACCAAGGGGAGCAACCAAGGAAGTCAAGCAATTCCCCTGGGAACAAGACGGGCAAATCTGATCAAGCTGCCGGGAAACAAGGCAGCAGAAAACAATCACCTCCCGCTTCCAAAAAGGCGAAATCTGGGACCAGTGCCAAGCCACCAGCTTTCTAAGCCGGGGACTTTCCCCCCTTGGCAACAGCCCAACTTCAACATCAAAGGTAAGCTGCTAGGCGGGCGCCGCCTCTATTTCCTCTCCCTCCCCTTCCCCCCTCGAACTTGGGCTGAGAAAAGAGCTAGCGTTCTCAAAAACCAGAACGCGCAGCTAGAATCCAAATTGAACGCACTAAAAAACGCTAGGGCAGAGCCACCTTTCTCGGAAACAATGGAGGGCGCTGATGAATCGGCGTCTGCGTGCTCGAGCGTCACTCCGTTGTCAGGTGCTCCGCTCACTGCAAATCTGGAAAGCCGCATGACGGACATTGAGCAAAATGTGGCTGATCACATGACCAAACTGCCAGCGATTATTACACGTCATCCAAACTCAAATGCAGCAGCTGGTAACAACCTTTACTCAGCAACTGACTGTGTCCGTTATGCAGCAACTCACCCAAAACACTAAAGCCTGGATACAGGCTAAGCTAAAATTACGTAAGCGGGCAGGACCAGTTAGGGAATTAGGCCGCCCATCCAAAATTTGCCGCGAAAATATTGAGGAACAAAATCAAGATAACCCCCTCGCTACCATGCAGGGCACCAGCGCAGTGGGTGGGGTGAGCCAGACAGCATCAAGCCTTCATCATTTCTCAGGGCACTAAGCGGACACCTCGTAAAATAAAACAGGAACCTTTGGGCATAATACAATGGAATTGTAGAGGCTTTCGCGACCGCGCGAAACGAGCACACCAACGTCTTTACCTTGAAACATTGGACTTTCATGCCGCCATTGTCGCGCTTCAAGTACCTGGGGCATCGGCAAAAATTTCTGCATACAACACTGTTCAGCGGGACGCATCCACTTGTACTCTCGTAGTTAAGTCGGACACAGCACAGGAGGTAGATCTCGACACAGAGATAACATACTCTTACTCTATAGTCACCGTGTTACCTCTGCGACGCTCTGACCCCCCTGTACACATATTGAACATATACTGTCCGCCCAAGCTCAAACATATTACTTTGTCAGATATCTTAAGCCAGGCACTGAAGATAGCGGGTCGGTACCCATTTTTGATTGTGGGAGATTTCAATGCTTCCAGCTAATTATGGGGCTACGAAAAGGAAGAGGCGCGAGGTAGAAAGCTAGCGGAGGTTATCTCTATGCTAGGCATCACCCTCCAGACCGACCCTGCGCATCCCACACGAATAGGAATCTCTGTGACTCGGGACACGTGTCCTGATCTCACACTTTCCAAACACATCCAACACGTGGAATGGAACAACACGGAAGAGACACTAGGCATTGACCACCGCATCATTAACACACTTATTCACACGCGGCCACTCAAAAGCCCGCTCACACAAGCTCGACTCCCAGACTGGTAGGCTTTCAGAAAGTCCCTGCCCTCAGCCAACCTGATTAAAGATGGATACAATCAGTGGGCCCAAACACTTATGACAACACTCATGCAACACAAGACACAGATACAGACCACGGAAGACTGTACGGCGGTGGACAAACATCTACTACACATCTGGGAAGCCCGCCGCAGCCTCACCAAACGTTGGAAAAGACAGAAACATAACAGAATACTCAAGAAGCGCATCCTACATCTCACTCACAAAGCAGCTCAGTATACCTCCCAGCTTGCTGACACCTACTGGATAGATCGCTGTACTATGGCTGCCACGCAGATGTCCGGCAAGAGCACTTAAAGGCTCTTCCGCAGCCTTATAGAGCCCGCACAGACCCGGGGCGAAACACAGGGCCACTTACAACGAGCACTCCATAATTTCAAGGGGAGCACAACACAACTTGCAGAGACACTCAGGGACAAGTATCTCTGCTGCAAACAGGACCCTCGCCGTCAGGAGTATCTCTACTAAGGCAAAGATAATCCTGAGTTGAACCAACCGTTCTAATTATTTGATCTCAATGCAGGCGTGACCAAAATGAGGAGAGGCACTGCGCCAGGACGGGACAAGGTCACAGTTAAGCTGCTGGCTAATCTCCCTGACCAGGCGTATGAGGCCCTTCTGAAATACATCAACACTATATGGAAGGGCGAGAACCTGCTCCCCCTTGAATGGAAAACAGCCCTAGTAACCTTCATCCCCAAGGCGGGAAAGGAAATCAACACAGGCAACTTGAGGCCTATCTCGTTCACCTCGTGTGTGGGCAAGCTGATGGAAACCGTGGTGCGGGATAGGCTCTCCGAATACTTGGAGTCACGAAACACATTTTCAGACACTATGTTCGGGTTTCGCTCACGTAATCGGCACAGGACGTACTCCTCCAACTCAACAGAGACATAATACAACCAGTCGAACACCCGCATATTGACAAGGTCGTCCTGGCCTTGGACTTGAAAGGAGCCTTCGACAACATCAAACGCAGCGTCATACTGACACACCTCAATGAAACGAACTGTGGCCGCAAAACTTTCAACTATATCATATACTTCCTGATCGACCGAGCCGCACTAATCAGAATCCAAGAGGCAGAATTTGGTCCGTATCAAATGGGTACGCGGGGGACACCACAAGGCGCGGTGCTTTCCCCCCTACTCTTTAATTTGGCGATGCTCCATCTGCCGGACCAGTTGAATGGTATCGAAACCATACGGCATGCGCTGTATGCCGATGATATCACGGGCGCATGGAAGAATGCCTGCAAACAGCCGCTCGCGTAGTGGATCGCTACGCAGGGCACTGTGGTCTCCAATGCGCGCCCAAGTCTGAATTTGTGCACCTTAGGGCCTACGCTAAGGACACTGCCCAAATACATCTCACCTTAATAAATGGCCTCATACACGAGGCCAAAGGGATTCGAATACTCGGGCTCTTAATCCATAACCAAAGAAGAGTAGACACAACATTGCACAATCTCCGCAAACCTGGAGACCAAGTAGGCCGTATAGTCCGTTGAGTCTCCAAGAAGAGAGGGGGTTTGCGAAGTAGGGATGCCGTGCGGCTGGCCCATGCTTTCGTAATCTGCCGAATCCTCTATTCGGTCCCTTATCTACACTTGCGGAAACACGACGAAGACAAAGTTGAGGTAATACTCCGCGAAATGATGAAGAGGGCACTTGACCGTGCTGTGTCCACCTCCAAAGCGAGACTTCTTGCATTGGGAGTGGTGAACCGTTTTCAGGAGCTCAAGGAATCCTATCTAACAAATCAATACACGAGGCGAGCCCAAACTAAGTCGGGTCGGCACTTGCTAGTCCGCCTTCACATCCAACATGATTTTCACATTCAGGAGCGGGTCTGAGTGCCTGAACTCTGGAGACGCGTCGGTAAAGTTCGACCCCTCCCCACTTAGATGGACAAGGAGGATTACAGTGGTCGTCGACAGGCAAGTTCGGAAGCCTTAGCGCACCACTATGGCAACAAACATGGTGTGTTTTACGTAGATGTAGCTGGGCCGACCCACGGGGGTGGTACACGGCCGCGGTCATACATCAAGAAATACAGGTGGATGGGCTTTCTTTTCGAGCCCCAGGCACAACACAAGCTGAAGAGGTTGCCATCGCCCTAGCTGCTTCTGATTCAAAATCCAAACACATAATAACAGACTCGCGTTCGGCATGTCGCAATTAAGAGGCTAGCTGGATAACTCCACTAGCTGAACGAATACTAAGGAACTGCAGCCGGGATACCGATCCTACACCCCGCTGCCTGGTTTGGACTACGGGCCATCAGGGCCTAGCAGGAAACGAAGCTGCAGACGCGGCGTCCCGAGCACTCATAATAAGGACTCCACTAAGGAATAAGGAATAAGGACTCCACCTATAGCGGGGCTCTTTAAATAGCCTCACCTCTTTCATTCAATAAAGGCTTTTCACCACCACCACCCGTGTGCTGTGCGACGTCTGTGCGCGTTAAACATCTCCACGTGGCCGAAATTTTTCCGGAGCCCTCCACTACGGGACCTCTTTCGTCCTTTCTTTTTTCACTCCCTCCTTTATCCGTTTCCTTACGGCGCGGTTCAGATTTCAGCTGACCCGCCGCGGTTGCTCAGTGGTTAGGGAGCTCGACTACTGATCCGGAGTTCCCGGGTTCGAACCTGACCGCGGCGGCTGCGTTTTTATGGAGGAAAAACGCTAAGGCGCACGTGTGCTGTGCGATGTCTGTGCACGTTAAAGATCCCCAGGTGGTCGAAATTACTCCGGAGCCCTCCACTACGGCACCTCTTATTCCTTTCTTCTTTCACTCCCTCCTTTATCTCTTCCCTTACGGCGCTGTTCAGGTGTCCAACGATATATGAGACAGATACTGCGTCATTTCCTTTCCCCAAAAACCAATTATTATTATTATTATGATATATGAGACAGACACTGCGGCATTTCCTTTCCACCAAAACCAACGATTATTGTTATTATTATTGGGCAAGCAGACACGGCTTTTCGTCTGTAACGTTCAGTGCATGCCGCGCACTGGATAGGCTGCACACACACCCTGGCGTCCCCCGCCGCGGAGGCTCAGTGGTTAGGACACTCGCCAATTGAGCCGGTGTACCCAGGTTCGATCCCGACTATATAATTGGTTTTTTTTTGGGGGGGGGAAGGAAATGGCGCAGTATCTGTCTCATATATCGTTGGACACCTGAACCGCGCCGTAAGGGAAGGGATAAGGGAAGGAGTGAAAGAGGAAAGGAAGAAGAGGTGCCGTAGTGGAGGGCTCCGGAATAATTTCGACCACCTGGGGATCTTTAACGTGCACTGACATCGCACAGCACACGGGCGCCTTAGCGTTTTTCCTCCATAAAAACGCAGCCGCCGCGGTCGGGTTCGAACCCGGGAACTCCGGATCAGTAGTCGCGATCCCGACTGCGGCAGCCGTGTTTCGAGGGAGGCGAAACGCAAAGGGGCATGCGTGCTGTGTGATTTCAGTGCACGTGAAAGATCCCTTGGTGGTCGCAAATATCCGGAACCCATGCCCCGCCGCGGTGGCTCAGTGGTTAGGGCGCTAGACTACTGATCCGGAGTTCCCGGGTTCGAACTTGACCGCGGCGGCTGCGTTTTTATGGAGGAAAAACGCTAAGGCGCCCGTGTGCTGTGCGATGTCAGTGCACGTTAAAGATCCCCAGGTGGTCGAAATTATTCCGGAGCCCTCCACTACGGCACCTCTTCTTCCTTTCTTCTTTCACTCCCTCCTTTATCCCTTCCCTTACGGCGCGGTTCAGGTGTCCAACGATATATGAGACAGATACTGCGCCATTTCCTTTCCCCCAAAACCAATGAATATTATTATCACCATGACACCTCTCTTTTTTCTTTCACGCCCACCTTTCTTCATTCATTTAGGGCGAGCTTTTGCTGTCCACCGAGATTAGAGAGACAATAACTGCGCCGTTTGCTTTCCTGAAAAAAATTCAAATTTTTCACCCGCAGCGGTGGCTCAATGGTTAGGGCGCTCGACTACTGATCCGGAGTTCTCGGGCTCGAACCCGACCGCGGCGGCTGCGTTTTTATGAAGGAAAAACGCTAAGGCGTCCGTGTGCTGTGTGATGCTAGTGGACGTCAAAGCCCCAGGTGGTCAAAAATATTCCGGAGCCCTCCACTACGGCACCGCTTTCCTCCTTTCTTCCTTCACTCCCTCCTCTATCCCTTCCCTTACAACGCGGTTCAGGTGTCCATAGATATATGAGCCAGTTAATTCGCCATTTGCTTACCCAAAAACCAATTATTATTATCACTCCAATTTTTCACCCTGCCACTCTGCCTGGTAATGGTTTATCACGGGTGGCTGGTGACACAATGAATGCTGCGGCGCGCGTGCGCGCGCGCTGTTGCTGATAAGAACAAAGAAAAGGAAAGTGCTCAGGCCTGCCTACTGGCTCAAGCCGAACCACGCTCGCCGCCGTGTGCCGAAAGCAGGAGAGTAAAAGAATAGGAAAGCAAAGATAGAAAGAAAAGGCGCGAGCTAATATGACCCGGGCCGATCCCGGAGACAGCGCAATACCGAGCCGACTAGTGCCAGAGTGCTTCAAGCTAAGCATTCTGCTATATTCCAAAAATAAGTTTAATATCTTGGGTCCCTTGGGTCCAAGGACCCGCAGCAGATATTAAATCAGGTAGCAGATATCATGGTGGTGACAAAGCCAACGCTACAGCCTATTAAGGCGAAAGCCTGTATAGGCTCACGGCTTACCAGCGGGACTGTTCGCAGAAAAGTGTCATACTACAGCTGTAAATCAAACGTGATTGAGGTGTCCACTGCGATCCTTTCCTCAAAATCCTTTCCTTTCCTCACAACACAGTACCATCTCCTCGTGTACACCGACGGCTCAGTGGCCCGCGATCACTGCTCCCTTGCAGGAGCGGCCACTATCGCCACCCTGCGACTGCATAGCCGGCAACACGCAACCTTCCTCGGCTCCTACACCACGGCGGATCCGAGTTGATGGGGATACGGCTCGGGCTGGACCTGCTACTCACCCTCTGCCCTTCGCCACACAGGAGTGCTCTGCTGTTCGAATCCCGCACCGCCCTGAGCCGCCTGAAATCTAACGGCAGCCTTGCCCCACTAGTGCGGGAAATTTGCTCGCGCAGAGAGGATGCGCCGTGCGTGCACCGTGGGTGCCCGGTCACTGCGCAATCGCCGGCAACGATGAAGCTGACGACTTCACGACCGCCGCACATCAACTACCTCCCAGCGATCCGCTCTTTGCGCTGGAGGGCGTGCGTGCGGTTATCCGGGACAATCTCTGAAAGCAGCATCCCGACCCACGCATCTCACGAGGTGAGCGCATCGGCAGCATCACCGGCTGTCGCGCACTTACGCGGTCGCAACGTGCAATGATCCTCCGCGAGCGCATTGGCTGCGTGTTACCTGGCGAACGACGGCAGCGTCCCGGAATCGCGACAAGTGATGTATGTGACGGATGCGGTGCAGTGAAACACCATTGCACCGGCTCCTTCACCGTTCCACGTTCGCCGAAGCTCGTCGCGATATCCTTGCGGCCTATATGGTCCTGGGCATGCTACCAGACTTCCTCAAGGCGGTATTGTGGCCGCAGGGCAGTGCGGGAACCCGTGACCGAGCCTTGGTGAGCCTCCGTACATTCCTCGAACAGACGGGCTTGACGTTCCGTGTGTTCTCCGCCAGGTGGTAGCACGCAGTGACCGAACGCTACGCGAGTTCTACCCTGGACGAGTAACAACAGGACGCCCCACTCCAGTTGTAACCAACAGAGTGCTGTGCTCGTGTGTTTTTAATGCTCCATCAGGAACTAATCACGTCCACAACCTGGACACATTTCTTATTGTGTAATAATTTGTGTATATTACCTTTTCCCCTATCCTCTCTCCCTGTGCCCTCACCTGTTTCATTTCATTTCTCCATTCTGCCTGCTATCCTTTCTTTCCGCTCACCATCTCAGGTGCTTCAGTATTCATGGCAGATGCTCGGGCAAGCAAAAATCTTTTCCTTCCTTTCTGTTATTATTTTAATAAAAAAACTCATACTACTACTACTACTACTACTTTCATATGCTGTGCAGCGAATGTTCCATTCGTCACCGAGTAATCGGCTCCTGCGTCGAGTAATGCCCCATACTCATCTTGTGCCCCAATCCAGAGGCCTTTGATGTATTCAATTAAAAAAAAGACTTTCTGGCCGTCGATAACTACTTCTAAGCCGGACGTCCTGGCTCTTGCGTGTCCCGTCGTCCTGGGCGTCGGGTCACGGCTTCGCCGGGTATGGGAATCGTGGGTAAAACGTGTCGGCGAAGGTTTAATCGGTAGAGGCGACGTTTTTAATGCGGTTCGCATCGTGGTTCGGATCGTTCGCATGCGGAGTCTTTTTGAAGGCGGTTCCCATCGTGGTCGAGGTTGTCATTTTATGTAGCCTCGGCGTGTCGGCGGCGTCTTCGTGCGGCATGGTCGCTGGAGGATCTTGGGGGTATCGCTCGGGAGCAACTCGCCTCCAGAGGTTGCTGTATTTAGTTTCCCCTACGGGGGCTACGAGACCTCCCTAGTACCGCGGCTGTGTAGCTGCGGCGTGGGGACGCAAAGCACGAGGCTGACGGCGATGGTGAAAGCGAAAGGCGGTTCGGAGAGTACTCACTCCTCTCGACGCAGGTACGCGTCGATTTCTTGTGGACGTTGGCCGGAGCGTGTTCGTGGCGCGTCAACGGCAAATGCACGAACTCCGATACGTCGCTACGGGCAGTGACAGAAAATATGGCCGGCCTCACCGCAATCGAAGCATAACGGTTGGTTGTCGGAAGTCCTCCACGCGTCGCATTTCCTGGTGCTTGAGCGTCGTTCGTAGAGTGGGGGGGGGGGGGCGGAGGCAAGGAGGCGGCGTTCTGGAACAAGTGGCTCATCTCGGAGGGGACGTAGGGGTGTCGTTGGGGATGAGGAGTGCGTACTGCAGCGGCGTAGGTCATGGTCTGGAATTCTGTGGCTGCCGGGGTGCCAAGTGCCTCTTGCACTTCTTCCCGCACCCCATCCGTGAGAGTCGCTGCATGGGATGTGTGCGGAGGATGGCAGTAATCGGCGTAGCTCCTCGCCGACGATTTCGCGGATAACTTCCCGCAAGTTGTCGCTGGTGGTGGTTGTGTCTGGTCGTATTGCACCGACAGATAATGGGCGGTTGTTCTCCCGAGCCCGGACGTCCAGGGTCTTCTCGAACGCGCAGGCTTCTTGCATGAATTCCTCGACTGTCTTTGCGGCAGGCGGATGACGCTGGCAAAGAGTTGTTCTTTTACGTCGCGCATAAAGACAACTTCCTTTTTCTCGGTCATCTCGAGGTCGGCGCGGCGAAAGCGGTGCAACATCTCTTCGACATAACCACGGAGGGGCTCGTTCGGACGCTGGATTCGTGAATGGAAAAGTCGTTGGGCTGTTTCGTTCCTTACGACACTTGTGAATACATTTATAAAGATCCTTCTTGAATAGCTCCCATGCGGTTACGGCCAACTCCTGGTGGTCGTACGACCTACGGGCTGAGCCCTGCATTGAGAAAAATACGCGTCCAATTTTTGCCGCATCATCCCAGTTGTTGAATGACGCCACGTGATGAAATTTGTACAACCATTGTTGGGCCTTCGCCTAGGGACCCACTGAAATTTGGCGGCACCCGCGGCTGTTGCAATATGATAGGTTTTGACATCTTTGGCGAGGTGGTGTTGCTCGTAGCAGAGTCTTCTCGTTGTCGGGTGTGGTACGGCAGGGTGCCGAACTTAAACTTCTCTCCCTGTAGACGTCTCCATGCTCGTCGTCCGGTGGGAAGCGCATTGGCTGGTGTCACGAATATAATGGGGCGTCCGGAACATGGAAGGCACCCCGCATGGCCACCAGATGTCGCGAAGTGGTGACTGCAGTCCGGAGAGCTGAAAGCCTGCGAAAACTGCGTCCAAACGAGTCTCTTTATATGGTGCTGACTTGCGCCCACAATGGATTCAATCACTCGGCGGCGGTGTAGCCACAAGCGTGCTCGGCGGTCGTCGGACAGAATGCCCGCCGCTCTCGGCCGTGCTCAATTTAAAACTGATAGCGAACTTTCGAGATAAAGCGTGCAAACTAGAATTTTCTGGAACAACGCAGAATCAGCTCCGCCTGGATGCGATCAATGGAGATTAATCTGGTCGCGTCTTCTATCGGAAACAAAGCCGTAAAGCGGCGGGTCGGGAGCTCTGAAGAATGAACAAACACTGCAAAGATTCGCGGCAAACCAGACCGTCGGCGTTCTTTGTGTTAGTGGCGTCAGCGCTGGAAACGCTCTAGACTCCGATGATTTTTTAGGAAAGGAATGCACCTAACCAGCTCTCTGGGGCAGTGGACGCCCCAATCATGCTTTGAGGTACGTGGCGGTGGGGAGAGAGAGATGTGGGCTGCATGCATTAACGATGACAAAGTTGTGGCAGAAACGCGCCACTGTAGCAATAAGCCGCAGCATTCATTGGGTGACGAAGTTTTCACAATCAATCATTAGATTAACCTCCACCTGGCAGGCTAGGCGCGTTGCCTATCCAGTGTGCGGAACACCCAACGTTAGAGGCCAAGCCGTGTCTACATACCCGATGCACCACAGCTTTCGCTCTCCGAACAGGTTCAGCAGTAGTTGAACCACTGGTAATTTCTTCTTTCACTCCCAAGTTTCCCGACAGCGCGGTTGAGGCTGTCCACCAAAAAATGAGAGAGCTACGGCGCATTTCCTTTCTTCAGAACCAATTTTCACGCGCACGCGATACCGGATAATCCCACTTAATGATGGACTATAGTTGCCTGCTGAACTATAGTTGTCTGCTTTCCTTAAATTGCCCAACGGTAGAGTGTACTAGAAAGGTTTCGAGTGGGCCGAATAACCGGCTCCGCGCTTGCTAGGAGGTGAGGCGCTCCGCGTTGAAAATGCTGCGGTGGCGCTGCGGTCGAAGTGGATTGGGTTGCGCCGGAGCAGACGAAACGTCAAGAATGTTCTCGAGCAGCTAGCGGCGGCGGTTTTCTTTGCGTAGCTCGTTCTTTTGTGATCACTGTTTTATCCTGCAGTTACCATCAAAGTGTGTGGCATGCCTAATCGAAGGCATTGTCACTGCTACGCACCGGGATGTCGCACCGGCTACGCGGGCGTCCCAGCCGAGAAGAAGCTGTCGTTATTCAGCGTCCCGAAAAATGCGGTTCGAAGGAAAGCCTGGGAGCGGAACCTCCATCGCGCTGACAAGCCTCTGGATGAGAACTGCGCAGTTTGTGAGCTGCACTTTGAAGAACGGTACATACTTCGTCACTACGTGCACGTAGTGGCCGGCAAAGAAGTGAGAATCGCGCGCGGAGTGCCCGCGCTCACACCGGAAGCAGTGCCCACGCTTTTGCCGAAGTATTTGAGCTCAAAGGCACCCCCGAAACGTGCACCACGCAAGCGTGGAACGTCTACCGTGCTCGAAATCCCGGGCTGCAAAAGGAAGAAAGCCTGCACGAGTGTACCTACGGCCGTGCACGACAGTGGAAACTGCGACGACGAGTCGGCAGTGGAGTGCACGCCAGCTCTTGACTCAAACAATCTGAGGGACCTGAAGACCCCTTCAGCGTACTGGTAAGTGCATAATTTTTCCGACTACGAAGGCACTGTTTATGCACTGTCAAGCTTGGAAGCAAGTTCTGGCACGGTGACCTCTGAAAGGGCTGTTCTGTTCAGCCTGAGTGCGACCATTCCTCAAGCGAAAACTCGTTGCTGAAGGTGCTGCGAAGACTGTGCTCGAAGCAGAGCGAGTCATTTCTGAAGCCTCCGATTTTCTTGCATGTCCTGGTGCGCATCTACCTCTGCTATTTTAGCGAAAGATCTCACTGCAAAACTTCTGGAAAAAACAACAGTCATTCATGGGGCCTTCCACAGCAAGACATGCACAGGGATGACAACAACCAAAGGTAAATTTGTGAAGCGAAGTGACAGATGCAGAGTAGTACACTATTTCATGTGCAGTAAACTGTGAAGGTCACGCCCTGTGCTACTGAGGGCAAGATTAGGTTAAAAGCCTAATCACGATGATTAAGATGCGCGCTACATGTGGTATCAACAGTCCAGAAATTAAGCAGCAAGCGTATTTTGCAATTTGTGTTGCTTTGTATCGCTGAGCGAGGCATATGCAATGCAAAAGTGCTGTGATAAGAATTGGAATAGGAGTTTTGTAATATTACTAAAATATATCAAATTACCCAGGTGTGTTTGCTCAAGCATGCGAACAAATCCTTTTATTTTTCATAAAGCCCTTTCACGCTATAGTGCACTTGCATAAGTAGAATGATAAGTGATGACAAATTTCTCAAGTATTTTGCAATGCGCTTTGGTAGTAGCTTCACTACTTTTGACATTCATTCTTATTTCAAACACTATTGCTCTCCTTACATAATTGTGACTAACTGGTGTGTGACATGAGGGCTTAACAAAATACCTAATTTCTTTTCAGGAGTCCCATGCCTTTCATGCCGTTATCTGCGCAAGACCCTGCTGACACGGATGTCTCGGCTCAGAAACCGTTGTCACAAGCAAATCACGACAGTGGGCCAAAAGCTCAGGTCTATGTTGCAGAAGCACAGGCGCCTGTCCAAGAGACTAATAAGCCTGAAGGGACAAATCGAGAGCATGAAGGCACGAAATTCTGCAATAAAAGAAGAGACTTTGGCGGAAAGCATTGCTATGTTGCCCAAAAAACAACAGGAAAGCGTGCGGCACTGCTTTGATGCCTACAAAAGAAAGAGTACAAGGGGCATGAACTTTACTAAAGAATGGGTGCTTGAGTGCATTTTAATGAAAATGAGGAGCCCGAAACTCTATAGGCACATCAGAGAGCACAACATTCTTGTACTTCCAAGTAACACCACTTTGAAGAAGTACACTGCAGCATACAAAGGTGGCTTTGGATTCAACAAGAAGGTGATAGAAATCCTCAAACAAAAAACAAGCAAAATGGACAGCTTCAGTCGTCATGGGGGCCTTCTGATTGATGAAATGAAGTTGTCAGAGCACCTATCAATGGAAAAGAGTGCAAAGTTGCGTGGATTTGTTGATCTCGGCCCATTCACACCTACCAAAGATGCAGGGCTTCCATGCGACCATGGAATGGTTGTCATGTTTGTCCCGTTCACTGGGCGGTTTTCGCAGATAATAGGAACATTTGCGGCGAATGGAAATGTCAAGGGAAACCTGCTATGCAAAATACTTATTGAAGCCGTGATTTTGGCTAAGCAAGCGGGACTCTTTGTAGATTTCGTGACCTGTGACGGTGCCTCATGGAATCGAAAAATGTGGACACTAATGGGCACTAAGGCATCGGCCAGCAAGATTACGTGCGGAGTGAAACATCCTGTTGACGCAAAAAGGAACCTGTATTTCCTTTCAGACTTCCCGCATCTACTGAAATGCCTTCGAAACTCACTGCTGAAAGGTGGCTTTATTACACCAGACGGACGAGTAAAATTTTATCTGTTTTGAGTGTTCCAGCATAGTTATCCTGCAAAGTGACTAACAATGTGCTTCTTTTTTATGATGCAGGTTTCAACATACTTTGTTAAAGAAGCGTTCAACTATGACAAAGATAATGTGACGCTGAAGGCGATGCCAGGGCTGACTTTAAGCCATCTGGACCCAAACAATTTTGAAAAAATGCGGGTCACTCTCGCGTTCCAGCTCTTCGGTGACCGCGTGTTGCGTGGCTTGCATCATTATAAGGACAGACTTGAATCAAGTTATGGAAAAGGAGCCATAGATGCTACAGAAAAATTCTTCAGGTAACGTGTTTTGTACTCTCAATCTGTGCATGTGATAAGGCAGCATGTGCGACGAAAAGTTGTGTTCAGTTGTGAAAATAGTATTGCTCTAACCTGTAGTGACAGCAGATCTTTATTTTTTTTCAGAATGATCAACGAACTGATCAAAACAATGACATCGCGCTACAAGTCTTAAGCTCTCTGGCCAAACTCAAGAGGTGCTGCTGCGTTGTCGGCTTTCCTGGAATACATCACTAAGTGGGAGGAGTGCACCGTCAACGGGGTTGGCTTCATCAGCAAGACAACGGCTGTCGGCTTTAGAGTGACATTGTCTGGAGTGTTGCGACTTTTGGAGTATTTAACCAAAGAAGTTGGATTTAAGTACTTAATGACGGCCAAGTTAATCCAGGATCCAGTTGAAAACTTGTTCGGGGTTGTACGGCAGTCATCAGGGTGTAATGACCATCCTACACCTGAGCAGTTCTTGATAACTGTTAACTGCCTCAGCTTTTACAGCCTGGCCAGACCTGTTGATGGTGCTAGTGTTGAGCCACTAGTCCTCACAGCGCTACTTGACACAGGAAACACAGACCTGTCAAATTCCACAACCTTGGAAGACACAATTGACAGCTATATTTCAAGGTGGGACCTTGATTCCCTAGAGGATGCTGCCAGCCAGAAAGGCAACGGTGTTCCCAGTGAGCACAAAAGTCTAGTTCAAAAAAGAAGTGACTCGCGCCTTATCTACCACATGGCAGGATATGTCACCAGGAAATTTGTGAAAAAAACTGGATGTGATGCATGTCGCACTCTTTTGCTTGTGAGCAATGCAGAGGGGAGGTCAGACCTGCACTCTGGTTTTACCAACCTCGCTGACACAGGTGTACTGCTGTATCCATCTAAAGAGCTCTTTGAGTTCATTAACTACTTAGAGAGTGCCTTTACGGGCTGCTTCAGCATGAATAAATTACATGCTGACAGCATTCTGGATGTGCTGTCAATGCTCAGGACCAGAAAAAAAACAATTGGATGCACAGTCCATGAAGGTGAGGTAAAGTGCAAGGTTGTGAAGTTTTATATTGTAACACGGCTCCACTTCCTGATTAAGGGCCTAAACAAATCAAATGAGGAAAGGCGTCAAAGGATGAAGCACCTAAAAGTGCGCAGGTGTCTGTGACACTGACAAGCAGTACTGCTGGTTGCTTTTGCGAAATAAATGTTGACATATTTTGCATTTGAGTTGCGCTTGCCATCAGTGCTTTATAATATACATCATTCCTGTCCAATTATTGTCATGTTTCACTGCCTTTTATTGCCATAACCAAAAATGTATTCATCCTTGTGCAACACCAAGAAAATATTTGGCTTGTACAACAGTACTTTGGTCAGTGATAGCCTGCCTGCTCACAACGAAAAGGTTCAGAGAGAAGTAAACTGAGCGCTGTGTGGTGTTCGAATCCCAGTCTTGCACTCAGCTGTTGCGATTTGCGTACGCGGGGGCCCTTGAGCGCTCCGACTTTGTAACATTTCTCGACTCTGCGATTCCAGACTTTCATTTGGAATCGCGCCCGAACGCATTCCTGCGCTTTATTTTTGTGCGCGTCCATGCATTCCGTGTAAATCTATTTCGTTCTCGCGCTGACAGCATGCTTTCGCGATTCCACTGCCTAATACACATCGTCTGGTTAAGGACTTTTTTTTATTACCTTTGCATGACGACGGATATTTCATCAGTATTCGAAGAACAAAAGGTATGGTAGACTCCGTGTAAGCTGCCAGGCCAGACATACACGCGAACTTGTGGAGTGCGCGGCAGTTGCAACTCGCCTGACGCGCACACGGAGGGGACGGTCAAGCGACTACAAGCGTTCCGAAACACCTCGGGGCCTATCTTGTGCCGTACTGCGTCAATGACCCCTGTTTGAATAAAAAGAATCAACCCGTACAGCCAAGACGCCGCAGAAGGGGCCGCAGCGCACAGCTTGCGCCGCGTCTGCCGGCGCGCCCAGCCAATCCACTTCGATCACAGCGCCCTCTATTCTCTCGACAGCCAGCGCCTCGCTTTGAGCGCCTCGTTCGTCTCACTCAGATCTTTCTAGTACACTCTACCAACGGGCAAGTCGTCGCGCTGAACTGGCGATGGGGTTCCGTGGAGCCCTTGGCAACGCTGCAACACGCTGTCGCGTCCCGTTGTGAAAAGACGAAGCTTGAGAGTCCTGCAAATTGTCATTTATTTTGTGCATTTTTTCTGGTGTTTATTTGCTATTTTCTGCTACTTTTGTTTCGTTTAAAATATATTTATTTATTTTGCCTTTTCTTTTTATTTTTCAATACTGTTTCTTTATATTTTATACATGATGCTTAAGAACTGTTGCTTAATCAACGTTTTCATTTTTTCTTGTTTTAGCACACAACTTGTGGTTGAAAGTTGGTGCGGACAACTTCCGTCTAGAGCTTTCGTCTATAACTTCGTCTACAACTTCCGTCTAGAATTTCTGTCCACGCCGCTCATGAGAAAAGAAAGACATTCGCTTTAAAAACACCCCACTCATCCAAAACGAGCAATGATGGTTGCAGTAAACAGGGGATATACTTTTCGTTTTGATATAAATATAGTGCTATCTTCTGCCTCAAACGTGGGTTGAAAATAGAAACCTAGCGCAACCAGCGGAGTGGAAGGCATCTTTGAGCATTCAAGAGAAGCAAATCCTATCCATCCGCGCGATGTCCATGTGAAGCCGCGTTAAGAACTCGTGTGCTAATGATGGCTCTTTATCGGAACATGAAACCTCTTTAGGATGAATGCACTGGCTCCATTCGCAGTGCTCCGTGTACATGGCTTGTCATGGCACGGTAAAATTCAACGACACGGCCATTCACATTTATTCGCTGTATGTGTTCACCTGACCATACACTTTTGCTGTCAATCACGGTATATGTATTCATTCCTATGATGAATTCGCAGTGTATAGTTTCACGATTATAGCTGCTCTATTGAATGCGCTCTATGTATATAACTTCATGACCTCCACCAGCATATATATATATATATATATATATATATATATATATATATATATATATATATATATATATATATATATATATATATATATAATTATAAAGCAGGAGAAAAACAACCATCCCGCCGGTGGGATCCGAACCGACGACCTCCGTATATCGCGTCCGGTGCTCTACCAACTCAGCTACGGCGACGGCTGTCCAGTTTGCTGATTTCGTGGGTATTTATGATTTGCGTGTAAGCGAACCTTGAGAGTTCTCACCAGCGCCACCGTCGTCTAAAGCGGTGGACGTAGCACGTCCTGTTATACCGCGAGTGTGACGTAGAACATCATCTAACGGCGAGGGCGGAAACTGTGCGAGAGCTCCCTTATTCTACCTATGGCATCAATACTGCCAGAACCGAGACCCCCGTTAAGCTATTGCAGACAAGGCAAATGAAATGAGGGGCTCATTTGACAGACAGACAGACAGACAGACAGACAGACAGACAGACAGACAGACAGACAGACAGACAGACAGACAGACAGACAGACAGACAGACAGACAGACAGACAGACAGACAGACAGACAGACAGACAGACAGACAGACATAGTATGGTGGAGCTGCCATAAAAAGAATGTAAACCAATAAGCTCCTGCCTGCACCACTGACGTATAACAGGCTTGACCCAATCGTAAAATAAATGAAAAGGCCCGAAGGCAATCCATCGTTTTGCCACCCGTAGGTGGAAAAATAAAAGAAAAGGGGGAAATGCTACAAGCGACCCATCGCCGGGGGAACGGGCCCGGGGAGACTCCCCTGATCTCCCCTAGAACGTAGCGGAGGGGGTGGGATGAATGGTATGGGAAATTGGAATTGGGAAAGGGTTATGGGAATTGGGATGGGAATGGGGACAGCGAGATTTTGCTCTGATCCTTCGTTCGACATCGACTCCATTTCTGACCTGCCTGGCCATGACAGGTAGGGCATCGAGCTTTTCCGATGGTGCGGCTCCCCCACGGGATGCACGACCACCCCTGGCTCCGACCGTCGGAGACAGAAAAGAAAGAAAAAAAAATTCCTAACTTGGAGTCCGCAGCCACCTGCTCCTCCACGATTTTAAGGGTTGGATCGGACCGGCCGGTTACTAGCCGTCGACTGTGTTTCGCGGTTTTTCAGACTCCGGAAGTGTGTGTGGTGTGATCCGGCCAACAGAGGCCCAGGTCGTCAGCATATCGGCGCTTCGCCCTCGGCACCATTACGCGGTAACCCTTGGGGACCCACCTGTGCTACCTTCTAACCACCATGCACTTATTTCTTCCCGTTGCTTGCTCCACACCTACTGAGGAGGGAGTATTCAAGGCCGGGCGCCCGTGCCACGAACCAAGAATCGGGCATAGGGTGAGATAAGCCGGGCCTACTCCACCGGTACTCCACACATCGACGGTTTTCGCACTGATCCTACTGCACACCCTCTACCTCGGCGTCCCCGTTGGTCCCCAAGACCGGGTCAGCCTCGGTGTCCGCAATATGCCACCCATCATAAGCGATCCGCAATGAGACAGCTTCACCGAGGACATCGATTCCGAGGAGCTCGGGCTGTCGGAACCCCCGCGCGGACCTGGCCTCTATGTAGCGAGAAACCATGCGTCGGCACGCTACCGCGCGGACCTGGCCTCTTCGTAGCCAGAAACCGAGCATTAGTAGCGGTGCTCGTTCCCGTGAGCGGAGGTTTTTGATTTTTGACATTCCTTTACCGGATTTCGTGGGTCCAACCTGGTCTGCCTCCAGGCCTGCCTCCGCACAGACAACGGACCTCACGATTTGGCTGGCCCTCACAGCCGTGGGAGTCGCTGCAGCTCCCAAGAGGATGGGCCCCGGACAACCCATCCCCACCGCTGGCGTTGCACCGGAACAAAGCCTAGTAGCCGAAACTACACCGGCCCGTATCCGGTGGCAGGGGGGGCCACGGGCAGGCCGCACAGTCGGATTTCCCCCCCAGACAGACAGACAGACAGACAGACAGACAGACAGACAGACAGACAGACAGACAGACAGACAGACAGACAGACAGACAGACAGACAGACAGACAGACAGACAGACAGACAGACAGACAGACAGACAGACAGACAGACAGACAGACAGACAGACAGTCTAGTTCAAAAAAGTCTAGTTCAAAAGTCTAGTTCAAAAAAGAAGTGACTCGCGCCTTATCTACCACATGGGAGGATATGTCGCCAGGAAATTTGTGAAAAAAACTGGATGTGATGCATGTCGCACTCTTTTGCTTGTGAGCAACGCAGAGGGGAGGTCAGACCTGCACTCTGGTTTTACCAACCTCGCTGACACAGGTGTACTGCTGTATCCAGCTAAAGAGCTCTTTGAGTTCATTAACTACTTAGAGAGTGCCTTTACGGGCTGCTTCAGCATGAATCAATTACATGCTGACAGCATTCTGGATGTGCTGTCAATGCTCAGGACCAGAACAAAAACAATTGGATGCACAGTCCATGAAGGCGAAGTAAATTGCAAGGTTGTGAAGTTTTATATTGTAACACGGCTCCACTTCCTGATAAAGGGCCTAAACAAATCAATGATGAAAGTCGTCAAAGGATGAAGCACCTAAAAGTGCGCAGGTGCCTGTGACACTGACAAGCAGTACTGCTGGTTGTTTTCGCGAAATAAATGTTGACATATTTTGCATTTGAGTTGCACTTGCCAGCAGTGGTTTATAATATATACCATTCCTGTCCTATTATTGGCACGTTTCTCGGCCTTTTATTGCCATAACCCAAAATGTATTCATCCTTGTGCAACACCAAGAAAATATTTTGCTTGTACAACAGAACTTTGCTCACAACGAAAAGGCTCAGAGAGAAGTAAACTGAGCGCTGAGTGGTGTTCGAATCCCAGTCTTGCACTCAGCTGTTGCGATTTGCGTACGCGGGGGCCCTTGAGCGCTCCGACTTTGTAACATTTCTCGACTCTGCGATTCCAGACTTTCATTTGGAATCGCGCCCGAACGCATTCCTGCGCGTCCATGCATTCCGTGTAAATCTATTTCGTTCTCGCGCTGACAGCATGCTTTCGCGATTCCACTGCCTAATACACATCATCTGGTTAAGGACTTTTTTTTATTACCTTTGCAGGACGACAGATATTTCATCAGTATTCGAAGAACAAATGTTATGGTAGACTCCGTGTAAGCTGCCAGGCCAGACATACACGCGAACTTGTGGAGTGCGCGGCAGTTGCAACTCGCCTGACGCGCACACGGAGGGGACGGTCAAGCGACTACAAGCGTTCCGAAACACCTCGGGGCCTATCTTGTGCCGTACTGCGCCAATGACCCCTGTTTGAATAAAAAGAATCAACCCGTACAGCCAAGACGCCGCAGAAGGGGCCGCAGCGCACAGCTTGCGCCGCGTCTGCCGGCGCGCCCAGCCAATCCACTTCGATCACAGCGCCCTCTATTCTCTCGACAGCCAGCGCCTCGCTTTGAGCGCCTCGTTCGTCTCACTCAGATCTTTCTAGTACAATCTACCAACAGGCAAGGCGTCGCGCTGAACTGGCGATGGGGTTCCGTGGAGCCCTTGGCAACGCTGCAACACGCTGTCGCGTCCCGTTGTGAAAAGACGAAGCTTGAGAGTCCTGCAAATTGTCATTTATTTTGTGCATTTTTTCTGGTGTTTATTTGCTATTTTCTGCTACTTTTGTTTCGTTTAAAATATATTTATTTATTTTGCCTTTTCTTTTTATTTTTCGATACTGTTTCTTTACATTTTATACATGATGCTTAAGAACTGTTGCTTAATCAACGTTTTCATTTTTTCTTGTTTTAGCACACAACTTGTGGTTGAAAGTTGGTGCGGACAACTTCCGTCTAGAGCTTTCGTCTATAACTTCGTCTACAACTTCCGTCTAGAATTTCTGTCCACGCCGCTCATGAAAAAAGAAAGGCATTCGCTTTAAAAACACCCCACTCATCCAAAACGAGCAATGATGGTTGCAGTACACAGGGGAGATACTTTTCGTTTTGATATAAATATAGTGCTATCTTCTGCCTCAACCGTGGGTTGAAAATAGAAACCTAGCGCAACCAGCGGAGTGGAAGGCATCTTTGAGCATTCAAGACAAGCAAATCCTATCCATCCGCGCGATGTCCATGTGAATCCGCGTTAAGAACTCGTGTGCTAATGATGGCTCTTTATCGAAACATGAAACCTCTTTAGAATGAATGCACTGGCTCCATTCGCAGTGCTCTCCATTCATGGCTTGTCATGACACGGTAAAATTCAACGACACGGCCATTCACATTTATTCGCTGTGTGTGTTCACCTGACCATACACTTTTGCTGTCAATCACGGCATATGTATTCATTCCTATGATGAATTCGCAGTGTATAGTTTCACGATTATCGCTGCTCTATTGAATGCGCTCTATATACATAACTTCATGACCTCCACCAGCATATATATATATATATATATATATATATATATACATATATATATACATAACTTCATGACCTCCACCAGCATATATATATATATATATATATATATATATATATATATATATATACATATATATATACATAACTTCATGACCTCCACCAGCATATATATATATATATATATATATATATATATATATATATATATATATATATATATATATATATATATATATATATATATATATATATATATATATATATATAATTATAAAGCAGGAGAAAAACGGTAAAATTCAACGACACGGCCATTCACATTTATTCGCTGTATGTGTTCACCTGACCATACACTTTTGCTGTCAATCACGGTATATGTATTCATTCCTATGATGAATTCGCAGTGTATAGTTTCACGATTATCGCTGCTCTATTGAATGCGCTCTATGTATATAACTTCTGACCTCCACCAGCACATTATATATATATATATATATATATATATATATATATATATATATATATATATATATATATATATATATATATATATATATATATATATATATATATATATATATATATATATATATATATAATTATAAAGCAGGAGAAAAACAACCATCCCGCCGGTGGGATCCGAACCGACGACCTCCGTATATCGCGTCCGGTGCTCTACCAACTCAGCTACGGCGACGGCTGTCCAGTTTGCTGATTTCGTGGGTATTTATGATTTGCGTGTAAGCGAACCTTGAGAGTTCTCACCAGCGCCGCCGTCGTCTAAAGCGGTGGACGTAGCACGTCCTGTTATACCGCGAGTGTGACGTAGAACATCATCTAACGGCGAGGGCGGAAACTGTGCGAGAGCTCCCTTATTCTACCTATGGCATCAATACTGCCAGAACCGAGACCCTCGTTAAGCTATTGCAGACAAGGCAAATGAAATGAGGGGCTCATTTGACAGACAGACAGACAGACAGACAGACAGACAGACAGACAGACAGACAGACAGACAGACAGACAGACAGACAGACAGACAGACAGACAGACAGACAGACAGACAGACAGACAGACAGACAGACAGGCAGGCAGGCAGACAGGCAGACAGACAGACAGACAGACAGACAGACAGACAGACAGGCATAGTATGGTGGAGCTGCCATAAAAAGAATGTAAACCAATAAGCTCCTGCCTGCACCACTGACGTATAACAGGCTTGACCCAATCGTAAAATAAATGAAAAGGCCCGAAGGCAATCCATCGTTTTGCTACCCGTAGGTGGAAAAATAAAAGAAAAGGGGGGAAATGCTACAAGCGACCCATCGCCGGGGGAACGGGCCCGGGGAGACTCCCCTGATCTCCCCTAGAACGTATCGGAGGGGGTGGGATGAATGGTATGGGAAATTGGAATTGGGAAAGGGTTATGGGAATTGGGATGGGAATGGGGACAGCGAGATTTTGCTCTGATCCTTCGTTTGACATCGACTCCATTTCTGGCCTGCCTGGCCATGACAGGTAGGGCATCGAGCTTTTCCGATGGTGCGGCTCCCCCACGGGATGCACGACCACCCCTGGCTCCGACCGTCGGAGACAGGAAAGAAAGAAAAAAAAATTCCTAACTTGGAGTCCGCAGCCACCTGCTCCTCCACGATTTTAAGGGTTGGATCGGACCGGCCGGTTACTAGCCGTCGACTGTGTTTCGCGGTTTTTCAGACTCCGGAAGTGTGTGTGGTGTGATCCGGCCAACAGAGGCCCAGGTCGTCAGCCTATCGGCGCTTCGCCCTCGGCACCATTACGCGGTAACCCTGGGGGACCCACCTGTGCTACCTTCCAACCACCATGCACTTATTTCCTCCCGTTGCTTGCTCCACACTTACTGAGGAGGGAGTATTCAAGGCCGGGCGCCCGTGCCACGAACTAAGAATCGGGCATAGGGTGAGATAAGCCGGGCCTACTCCACCGGTACTCCACACATCGACGGTTTTCGCACTGGTCCTACTGCACACCCTCTACCTCGGCGTCCCCGTTGGTCCCCAAGACCGGGTCAGCCTCGGTGTCCCCAATATGCCACCCATCATAAGCGATCCGCAATGAGACTGCTTCCCCGAGGACATCGATTCCGAGGAGCTCGGGCTGTCGGAACCCCCGCGCGGACCTGGCCTCTATGTAGCGAGAAACCGTGCGTCGGCACGCTACCGCGCGGACCTGACCTCTTCGTAGCCAGAAACCGAGCATTAGTAGCCGTGCTCGTTCCCGTGAGCGGAGGTTTTTGATTTTTGACATTCCTTTACCGGATTTCGTGGGTCCAACCTGGTCTGCCTCCAGGCCTGCCTCCGCACAGACAACGGACCTCACGATTCGGCTGGCCCTCAAAGCCGTGGGAGTCGCTGCAGCTCCCAAGAGGTTGGGCCCCGGACAACCCATCCCCACCGCTGGCGTTGCACCGGAACAAAGCCTTGTAGCCGAAACTACACCGGCCCGTATCCGGTGGCAGGGGGGGCCACGGGCAGGCCGCACAGTCGGATTTCCCCCCCAGACAGACAGACAGACAGACAGACAGACAGACAGACAGACAGACAGACAGACAGACAGACAGACAGACAGACAGACAGACAGACAGACAGACAGACAGACAGACAGACAGACAGACAGACAGACAGACAGACAGACAGTCTAGTTCAAAAAAGTCTAGTTCAAAAGTCTAGTTCAAAAAAGAAGTGACTCGCGCCTTATCTACCACATGGGAGGATATGTCGCCAGGAAATTTGTGAAAAAAACTGGATGTGATGCATGTCGCACTCTTTTGCTTGTGAGCAATGCAGAGGGGAGGTACGACCTGCACTCTGGTTTTACCAACCTCGCTGACACAGGTGTACTGCTGTATCCATCTAAAGAGCTCTTTGAGTTCATTAACTACTTAGAGAGTGCCTTTACGGGCTGCTTCAGCATGAATCAATTACATGCTGACAGCATTCTGGATGTGCTGTCAATGCTCAGGACCAGAACAAAAACAATTGGATGCACAGTCCATGAAGGCGAAGTAAATTGCAAGGTTGTGAAGTTTTATATTGTAACACGGCTCCACTTCCTGATAAAGGGCCTAAACAAATCAATGATGAAAGTCGTCAAAGGATGAAGCACCTAAAAGTGCGCAGGTGCCTGTGACACTGACAAGCAGTACTGCTGGTTGTTTTCGCGAAATAAATGTTGACATATTTTGCATTTGAGTTGCACTTGCCAGCAGTGGTTTATAATATATACAATTCCTGTCCTATTATTGGCACGTTTCTCGACCTTTTATTGCCATAACCAAAAATGTATTCATCCTTGTGCAACACCAAGAAAATATTTTGCTTGTACAACAGAACTTTGCTCACAACGAAAAGGCTCAGAGAGAAGTAAACTGAGCGCTGAGTGGTGTTCGAATCCCAGTCTTGCACTCAGCTGTTGCGATTTGCGTACGCGGGGGCCCTTGAGCGCTCCGACTTTGTAACATTTCTCGACTCTGCGATTCCAGACTTTCATTTGGAATCGCGCCCGAACGCATTCCTGCGCGTCCATGCATTCCGTGTAAATCTATTTCGTTCTCGCGCTGACAGCATGCTTTCGCGATTCCACTGCCTAATACACATCATCTGGTTAAGGACTTTTTTTTATTACCTTTGCAGGACGACGGATATTTCATCAGTATTCGAAGAACAAATGTTATGGTAGACTCCGTGTAAGCTGCCAGGCCAGACATACACGCGAACTTGTGGAGTGCGCGGCAGTTGCAACTCGCCTGACGCGCACACGGAGGGGACGGTCAAGCGACTACAAGCGTTCCGAAACACCTCGGGGCCTATCTTGTGCCGTACTGCGCCAATGACCCCTGTTTGAATAAAAAGAATCAACCCGTACAGCCAAGACGCCGCAGAAGGGGCCGCAGCGCACAGCTTGCGCCGCGTCTGCCGGCGCGCCCAGCCAATCCACTTCGATCACAGTGCCCTCTATTCTCTCCACAGCCATTGCCTCGCTTTGAGCGCCTCGTTCGTCTCACTCAGATCATTCTAGTACACTCTACCAACGGGCAAGGCGTCGCGCTGAACTGGCGATGGGGTTCCGTGGAGCCCTTGGCAACGCTGCAACACGCTGTCGCGTCCCGTTGTGAAAAGACGAAGCTTGAGAGTCCTGCAAATTGTCATTTATTTTGTGCATTTTTTCTGGTGTTTATTTGCTATTTTCTGCTACTTTTGTTTCGTTTAAAATATATTTATTTATTTTGCCTTTTCTTTTTATTTTTCGATACTGTTTCTTTACATTTTATACATGATGCTTAAGAACTGTTGCTTCATCAACGTTTTCATTTTTTCTTGTTTTAGCACACAACTTGTGGTTGAAAGTTGGTGCGGACAACTTCCGTCTAGAGCTTTCGTCTATAACTTCGTCTACAACTTCCGTCTAGAATTTCTGTCCACGCCGCTCATGAAAAAAGAAAGGCATTCGCTTTAAAAACACCCCACTCATCCAAAACGAGCAATGATGGTTGCAGTACACAGGGGAGATACTTTTCGTTTTGATATAAATATAGTGCTATCTTCTGCCTCAAACGTGGGTTGAAAATAGAAACCTAGCGCAACCAGCGGAGTGGAAGGCATCTTTGAGCATTCAAGACAAGCAAATCCTATCCATCCGCGCGATGTCCATGTGAATCCGCGTTAAGAACTCGTGTGCTAATGATGGCTCTTTATCGAAACATGAAACCTCTTTAGGATGAATGCACTGGCTCCATTCGCAGTGCTCTCCGTTCATGGCTTGTCATGACACGGTAAAATTCAACGACACGGCCATTCACATTTATTCGCTGTATGTGTTCACCTGACCATACACTTTTGCTGTCAATCACGGTATATGTATTCATTCCTATGATGAATTCGCAGTGTATAGTTTCACGATTATCGCTGCTCTATTGAATGCGCTCTATATACATAACTTCATGACCTCCACCAGCATATATATATATATATATATATATATATATATATATATATATATATATATATATATATATATATATATAAATAATTATAAAGCAGGAGAAAAACGGTAAAATTCAACGACACGGCCATTCACATTTATTCGCTGTATGTGTTCACCTGACCATACACTTTTGCTGTCAATCACGGTATATGTATTCATTCCTATGATGAATTCGCAGTGTATAGTTTCACGATTATCGCTGCTCTATTGAATGCGCTCTATGTATATAACTTCATGACCTCCAGCACACATATATATATATATATATATATATATATATATATATATATATATATATATATATATATATATATATATATATATATATATATATATATATATATAATTATAAAGCAGGAGAAAAACAACCATCCCGCCGGTGGGATCCGAACCGACGACCTCCGTATATCGCGTCCGGTGCTCTACCAACTCAGCTACGGCGACGGCTGTCCAGTTTGCTGATTTCGTGGGTATTTATGATTTGCGTGTAAGCGAACCTTGAGAGTTCTCACCAGCGCCACCGTCGTCTAAAGCGGTGGACGTAGCACGTCCTGTTATACCGCGAGTGTGACGTAGAACATCATCTAACGGCGAGGGCGGAAACTGTGCGAGAGCTCCCTTATTCTACCTATGGCATCAATACTGCCAGAACCGAGACCCCCGTTAAGCTATTGCAGACAAGGCAAATGAAATGAGGGGCTCATTTGACAGACAGACAGACAGACAGACAGACAGACAGACAGACAGACAGACAGACAGACAGACAGACAGACAGACAGACAGACAGACAGACAGACAGACAGACAGACAGACAGACAGACAGACAGACAGACAGACAGACATAGTATGGTGGAGCTGCCATAAAAAGAATGTAAACCAATAAGCTCCTGCCTGCACCACTGACGTATAACAGGCTTGACCCAATCGTAAAATAAATGAAAAGGCCCGAAGGCAATGCATCGTTTTGCCACCCGTAGGTGGAAAAATAAAAGAAAAGGGGGAAATGCTACAAGCGACCCATCGCCGGGGGAACGGGTCCGGGGAGACTCCCCTGATCTCCCCTAGAACGTAGCGGAGGGGGTGGGATGAATGGTATGGGAAATTGGAATTGGGAAAGGGTTATGGGAATTGGGATGGGAATGGGGACAGCGAGATTTTGCTCTGATCCTTCGTTTGACATCGACTCCATTTCTGACCTGCCTGGCCATGACAGGTAGGGCATCGAGCTTTTCCGATGGTGCGGCTACCCCACGGGATGCACGACCACCCCTGGCTCCGACCGTCGGAGACAGAAAAGAAAGAAAAAAAAATTCCTAACTTGGAGTCCGCAGCCACCTGCTCCTCCACGATTTTAAGGGTTGGATCGGACCGGCTGGTTACTAGCCGTCGACTGTGTTTCGCGGTTTTTCAGACTCCGGAAGTGTGTGTGGTGTGATCCGGCCAACAGAGGCCCAGGTCGTCAGCATATCGGCGCTTCGCCCTCGGCACCATTACGCGGTAACCCTGGGGGACCCACCTGTGCTACCTTCTAACCACCATGCACTTATTTCTTCCCGTTGCTTGCTCCACACCTACTGAGGAGGGAGTATTCAAGGCCGGGCGCCCGTGCCACGAACTAAGAATCGGGCATAGGGTGAGATAAGCCGGGCCTACTCCACCGGTACTCCACACATCGACGGTTTTCGCACTGGTCCTACTGCACACCCTCTACCTCGGCGTCCCCGTTGGTCCCCAAGACCGGGTCAGCCTCGGTGTCCGCAATATGCCACCCATCATAAGCGATCCGCAATGAGACAGCTTCCCCGAGGACATCGATTCCGAGGAGCTCGGGCTGTCGGAACCCCCGCGCGGACCTGGCCTCTATGTAGCGAGAAACCATGCGTCGGCACGCTACCGCGCGGACCTGACCTCTTCGTAGCCAGAAACCGAGCATTAGTAGCCGTGCTCGTTCCCGTGAGCGGAGGTTTTTGATTTTTGACATTCCTTTACCGGATTTCGTGGGTCCAACCTGGTCTGCCTCCAGGCCTGCCTCCGCACAGACAACGGACCTCACGATTTGGCTGGCCCTCACAGCCGTGGGAGTCGCTGCAGCTCCCAAGAGGATGGGCCCCGGACAACCCATCCCCACCGCTGGCGTTGCACCGGAACAAAGCCTAGTAGCCGAAACTACACCGGCCTGTATCCGGTGGCAGGGGGGGCCACGGGCAGGCCGCACAGTCGGATTTCCCCCCCAGACAGACAGACAGACAGACAGACAGACAGACAGACAGACAGACAGACAGACAGACAGACAGACAGACAGACAGACAGACAGACAGACAGACAGACAGACAGACAGACAGACAGACAGACAGTCTAGTTCAAAAAAGTCTAGTTCAAAAGTCTAGTTCAAAAAAGAAGTGACTCGTGCCTTATCTACCACATGGGAGGATATGTCGCCAGGAAATTTGTGAAAAAAACTGGATGTGATGCATGTCGCACTCTTTTGCTTGTGAGCAACGCAGAGGGGAGGTCAGACCTGCACTCTGGTTTTACCAACCTCGCTGACACAGGTGTACTGCTGTATCCATCTAAAGAGCTCTTTGAGTTCATTAACTACTTAGAGAGTGCCTTTACGGGCTGCTTCAGCATGAATCAATTACATGCTGACAGCATTCTGGATGTGCTGTCAATGCTCAGGACCATAACAAAAACAATTGGATGCACAGTCCATGAAGGCGAAGTAAAGTGCAAGGTTGTGAAGTTTTATATTGTAACACGGCTCCACTTCCTGATAAAGGGCCTAAACAAATCAATGATGAAAGTCGTCAAAGGATGAAGCACCTAAAAGTGCGCAGCTGCCTGTGACACTGACAAGCAGTACTGCTGGTTGTTTTCGCGAAATAAATGTTGACATATTTTGCATTTGAGTTGCACTTGCCAGCAGTGGTTTATAATATATACCATTCCTGTCCTATTATTGGCACGTTTCTCGGCCTTTTATTGCCATAACCAAAAATGTATTCATCCTTGTGCAACACCAAGAAAATATTTTGCTTGTACAACAGAACATTGCTCACAACGAAAAGGCTCAGAGAGAAGTAAACTGAGCGCTGAGTGGTGTTCGAATCCCAGTCTTGCACACAGCTGTTGCGATTTGCGTACGCGGGGGCCCTTGAGCGCTCCGACTTTGTAACATTTCTCGACTCTGCGATTCTAGACTTTCATTTGGAATCGCGCCCGAACGCATTCCTGCGCGTCCATGCATTCCGTGTAAATCTATTTCGTAATCGCGCTGACAGCATGCTTTCGCGATTCCACTGCCTAATACACATCATCTGGTTAAGGACTTTTTTTTATTACCTTTGCATGACGACGGATATTTCATCAGTATTCGAAGAACAAATGTTATGGTAGACTCCGTGTAAGCTGCCAGGCCAGACATACACGCGAACTTGTGGAGTGCGCGGCAGTTGCAACTCGCCTGACGCGCACACGGAGGGGACGGTCAAGCGACTACAAGCGTTCCGAAACACCTCGGGGCCTATCTTGTGCCGTACTGCGCCAATGACCCCTGTTTGAATAAAAAGAATCAACCCGTACAGCCAAGACGCCGCAGAAGGGGCCGCAGCGCACAGCTTGCGCCGCGTCTGCCGGCGCGCCCAGCCAATCCACTTCGATCACAGCGCCCTCTATTCTCTCGACAGCCAGCGCCTCGCTTTGAGCGCCTCGTTCGTCTCACTCAGATCTTTCTAGTACACTCTACCAACGGGCAAGGCGTCGCGCTGAACTGGCGATGGGGTTCCGTGGAGCCCTTGGCAACGCTGCAACACGCTGTCGCGTCCCGTGGTGAAAAGACGAAGCTTGAGAGTCCTGCAAATTGTCATTTATTTTGTGCATTTTTTCTGGTGTTTATTTGCTATTTTCTGCTACTTTTGTTTCGTTTAAAATATATTTATTTATTTTGCCTTTTCTTTTGATTTTTCGATACTGTTTCTTTACATTTTATACATGATGCTTAAGAACTGTTGCTTCATCAACGTTTTCATTTTTTCTTGTTTTAGCACACAACTTGTGGTTGAAAGTTGGTGCGGACAACTTCCGTCTAGAGCTTTCGTCTATAACTTCGTCTACAACTTCCGTCTAGAATTTCTGTCCACGCCGCTCATGAAAAAAGAAAGGCATTCGCTTTAAAAACACCCCACTCATCCAAAACGAGCAATGATGGTTGCAGTACACAGGGGAGATACTTTTCGTTTTGATATAAATATAGTGCTATCTTCTGCCTCAAACGTGGGTTGAAAATAGAAACCTAGCGCAACCAGCGGAGTGGAAGGCATCTTTGAGCATTGAAGACAAGCAAATCCTATCCATCCGCGCGATGTCCATGTGAATCCGCGTTAAGAACTCGTGTGCTAATGATGGCTCTTTATCGAAACATGAAACCTCTTTAAGATGAATGCACTGGCTCCATTCGCAGTGCTCTCCGTTCATGGCTTGTCATGACACGGTAAAATTCAACGACACGGCCATTCACATTTATTCGCTGTATGTGTTCACCTGACCATACACTTTTGCTGTCAATCACGGTATATGTATTCATTCCTATGATGAATTCGCAGTGTATAGTTTCACGATTATCGCTGCTCTATTGAATGCGCTCTATATACATAACTTCATGACCTCCACCAGCATATATATATATATATATATATATATATATATATATATATATATATATATATATATATATATATATATATATATATATATATAATTATAAAGCAGGAGAAAAACGGTAAAATTCAACGACACGGCCATTCACATTTATTCGCTGTATGTGTTCACCTGACCATACACTTTTGCTGTCAATCACGGTATATGTATTCATTCCTATGATGAATTCGCAGTGTATAGTTTCACGATTATCGCTGTTCTATTGAATGCGCTCTATGTATATAACTTCATGACCTCCACCAGCACATTATATATATATATATATATATATATATATATATATATATATATATATATATATATAATTATAAAGCAGGAGAAAAACAACCATCCCGCCGGTGGGATCCGAACCGACGACCTCCGTATATCGCGTCCGGTGCTCTACCAACTCAGCTACGGCGACGGCTGTCCAGTTTGCTGATTTCGTGGGTATTTATGATTTGCGTGTAAGCGAACCTTGAGAGTTCTCACCAGCGCCGCCGTCGTCTAAAGCGGTGGACGTAGCACGTCCTGTTATACCGCGAGTGTGACGTAGAACATCATCTAACGGCGAGGGCGGAAACTGTGCGAGAGCTCCCTTATTCTACCTATGGCATCAATACTGCCAGAACCGAGACCCCCGTTAAGCTATTGCAGACAAGGCAAATGAAATGAGGGGCTCATTTGACAGACAGACAGACAGACAGACAGACAGACAGACAGACAGACAGACAGACAGACAGACACACAGACAGACAGACAGACAGACAGACAGACAGACAGACAGACAGACAGACAGACAGACAGACAGACAGACAGACAGACAGACAGACAGACAGACAGACAGACAGACAGACAGACAGACAGACAGACAGACAGACAGACAGACAGACAGACAGACAGACAGACAGACATAGTATGGTGGAGCTGCCATAAAAAGAATGTAAACCAATAAGCTCCTGCCTGCACCACTGACGTATAACAGGCTTGACCCAATCGTAAAATAAATGAAAAGGCCCGAAGGCAATGCATCGTTTTGCCACCCGTAGGTGGAAAAATAAAAGAAAAGGGGGAAATGCTACAAGCGACCCATCGCCGGGGGAACGGGTCCGGGGAGACTCCCCTGATCTCCCCTAGAACGTAGCGGAGGGGGTGGGATGAATGGTATGGGAAATTGGAATTGGGAAAGGGTTATGGGAATTGGGATGGGAATGGGGACAGCGAGATTTTGCTCTGATCCTTCGTTTGACATCGACTCCATTTCTGACCTGCCTGGCCATGACAGGTAGGGCATCGAGCTTTTCCGATGGTGCGGCTACCCCACGGGATGCACGACCACCCCTGGCTCCGACCGTCGGAGACAGAAAAGAAAGAAAAAAAAATTCCTAACTTGGAGTCCGCAGCCACCTGCTCCTCCACGATTTTAAGGGTTGGATCGGACCGGCTGGTTACTAGCCGTCGACTGTGTTTCGCGGTTTTTCAGACTCCGGAAGTGTGTGTGGTGTGATCCGGCCAACAGAGGCCCAGGTCGTCAGCATATCGGCGCTTCGCCCTCGGCACCATTACGCGGTAACCCTGGGGGACCCACCTGTGCTACCTTCTAACCACCATGCACTTATTTCTTCCCGTTGCTTGCTCCACACCTACTGAGGAGGGAGTATTCAAGGCCGGGCGCCCGTGCCACGAACTAAGAATCGGGCATAGGGTGAGATAAGCCGGGCCTACTCCACCGGTACTCCACACATCGACGGTTTTCGCACTGGTCCTACTGCACACCCTCTACCTCGGCGTCCCCGTTGGTCCCCAAGACCGGGTCAGCCTCGGTGTCCGCAATATGCCACCCATCATAAGCGATCCGCAATGAGACAGCTTCCCCGAGGACATCGATTCCGAGGAGCTCGGGCTGTCGGAACCCCCGCGCGGACCTGGCCTCTATGTAGCGAGAAACCATGCGTCGGCACGCTACCGCGCGGACCTGACCTCTTCGTAGCCAGAAACCGAGCATTAGTAGCCGTGCTCGTTCCCGTGAGCGGAGGTTTTTGATTTTTGACATTCCTTTACCGGATTTCGTGGGTCCAACCTGGTCTGCCTCCAGGCCTGCCTCCGCACAGACAACGGACCTCACGATTTGGCTGGCCCTCACAGCCGTGGGAGTCGCTGCAGCTCCCAAGAGGATGGGCCCCGGACAACCCATCCCCACCGCTGGCGTTGCACCGGAACAAAGCCTAGTAGCCGAAACTACACCGGCCTGTATCCGGTGGCAGGGGGGGCCACGGGCAGGCCGCACAGTCGGATTTCCCCCCAAGACAGACAGACAGACAGACAGACAGACAGACAGACAGACAGACAGACAGACAGACAGACAGACAGACAGACAGACAGACAGACAGACAGACAGACAGACAGACAGACAGACAGACAGACAGACAGACAGACAGTCTAGTTCAAAAAAGTCTAGTTCAAAAGTCTAGTTCAAAAAAGAAGTGACTCGTGCCTTATCTACCACATGGGAGGATATGTCGCCAGGAAATTTGTGAAAAAAACTGGATGTGATGCATGTCGCACTCTTTTGCTTGTGAGCAACGCAGAGGGGAGGTCAGACCTGCACTCTGGTTTTACCAACCTCGCTGACACAGGTGTACTGCTGTATCCATCTAAAGAGCTCTTTGAGTTCATTAACTACTTAGAGAGTGCCTTTACGGGCTGCTTCAGCATGAATCAATTACATGCTGACAGCATTCTGGATGTGCTGTCAATGCTCAGGACCAGAACAAAAACAATTGGATGCACAGTCCATGAAGGCGAAGTAAAGTGCAAGGTTGTGAAGTTTTATATTGTAACACGGCTCCACTTCCTGATAAAGGGCCTAAACAAATCAATGATGAAAGTCGTCAAAGGATGAAGCACCTAAAAGTGCGCAGCTGCCTGTGACACTGACAAGCAGTACTGCTGGTTGTTTTCGCGAAATAAATGTTGACATATTTTGCATTTGAGTTGCACTTGCCAGCAGTGGTTTATAATATATACCATTCCTGTCCTATTATTGGCACGTTTCTCGGCCTTTTATTGCCATAACCAAAAATGTATTCATCCTTGTGCAACACCAAGAAAATATTTTGCTTGTACAACAGAACATTGCTCACAACGAAAAGGCTCAGAGAGAAGTAAACTGAGCGCTGAGTGGTGTTCGAATCCCAGTCTTGCACACAGCTGTTGCGATTTGCGTACGCGGGGGCCCTTGAGCGCTCCGACTTTGTAACATTTCTCGACTCTGCGATTCTAGACTTTCATTTGGAATCGCGCCCGAACGCATTCCTGCGCGTCCATGCATTCCGTGTAAATCTATTTCGTAATCGCGCTGACAGCATGCTTTCGCGATTCCACTGCCTAATACACATCATCTGGTTAAGGACTTTTTTTTATTACCTTTGCATGACGACGGATATTTCATCAGTATTCGAAGAACAAATGTTATGGTAGACTCCGTGTAAGCTGCCAGGCCAGACATACACGCGAACTTGTGGAGTGCGCGGCAGTTGCAACTCGCCTGACGCGCACACGGAGGGGACGGTCAAGCGACTACAAGCGTTCCGAAACACCTCGGGGCCTATCTTGTGCCGTACTGCGCCAATGACCCCTGTTTGAATAAAAAGAATCAACCCGTACAGCCAAGACGCCGCAGAAGGGGCCGCAGCGCACAGCTTGCGCCGCGTCTGCCGGCGCGCCCAGCCAATCCACTTCGATCACAGCGCCCTCTATTCTCTCGACAGCCAGCGCCTCGCTTTGAGCGCCTCGTTCGTCTCACTCAGATCTTTCTAGTACACTCTACCAACGGGCAAGGCGTCGCGCTGAACTGGCGATGGGGTTCCGTGGAGCCCTTGGCAACGCTGCAACACGCTGTCGCGTCCCGTGGTGAAAAGACGAAGCTTGAGAGTCCTGCAAATTGTCATTTATTTTGTGCATTTTTTCTGGTGTTTATTTGCTATTTTCTGCTACTTTTGTTTCGTTTAAAATATATTTATTTATTTTGCCTTTTCTTTTGATTTTTCGATACTGTTTCTTTACATTTTATACATGATGCTTAAGAACTGTTGCTTCATCAACGTTTTCATTTTTTCTTGTTTTAGCACACAACTTGTGGTTGAAAGTTGGTGCGGACAACTTCCGTCTAGAGCTTTCGTCTATAACTTCGTCTACAACTTCCGTCTAGAATTTCTGTCCACGCCGCTCATGAAAAAAGAAAGGCATTCGCTTTAAAAACACCCCACTCATCCAAAACGAGCAATGATGGTTGCAGTACACAGGGGAGATACTTTTCGTTTTGATATAAATATAGTGCTATCTTCTGCCTCAAACGTGGGTTGAAAATAGAAACCTAGCGCAACCAGCGGAGTGGAAGGCATCTTTGAGCATTGAAGACAAGCAAATCCTATCCATCCGCGCGATGTCCATGTGAATCCGCGTTAAGAACTCGTGTGCTAATGATGGCTCTTTATCGAAACATGAAACCTCTTTAAGATGAATGCACTGGCTCCATTCGCAGTGCTCTCCGTTCATGGCTTGTCATGACACGGTAAAATTCAACGACACGGCCATTCACATTTATTCGCTGTATGTGTTCACCTGACCATACACTTTTGCTGTCAATCACGGTATATGTATTCATTCCTATGATGAATTCGCAGTGTATAGTTTCACGATTATCGCTGCTCTATTGAATGCGCTCTATATACATAACTTCATGACCTCCACCAGCATATATATATATATATATATATATATATATATATATAATTATAAAGCAGGAGAAAAACGGTAAAATTCAACGACACGGCCATTCACATTTATTCGCTGTATGTGTTCACCTGACCATACACTTTTGCTGTCAATCACGGTATATGTATTCATTCCTATGATGAATTCGCAGTGTATAGTTTCACGATTATCGCTGTTCTATTGAATGCGCTCTATGTATATAACTTCATGACCTCCACCAGCACATTATATATATATATATATATATATATATATATATATATATATATATATATATATATATATATATATATATATATATATATATATATATATATATATATATATATATATATATATATATAATTATAAAGCAGGAGAAAAACAACCATCCCGCCGGTGGGATCCGAACCGACGACCTCCGTATATCGCGTCCGGTGCTCTACCAACTCAGCTACGGCGACGGCTGTCCAGTTTGCTGATTTCGTGGGTATTTATGATTTGCGTGTAAGCGAACCTTGAGAGTTCTCACCAGCGCCGCCGTCGTCTAAAGCGGTGGACGTAGCACGTCCTGTTATACCGCGAGTGTGACGTAGAACATCATCTAACGGCGAGGGCGGAAACTGTGCGAGAGCTCCCTTATTCTACCTATGGCATCAATACTGCCAGAACCGAGACCCCCGTTAAGCTATTGCAGACAAGGCAAATGAAATGAGGGGCTCATTTGACAGACAGACAGACAGACAGACAGACAGACAGACAGACAGACAGACAGACAGACAGACAGACAGACAGACAGACAGACAGACAGACACACAGACAGACAGACAGACAGACAGACAGACAGACAGACAGACAGACAGACAGACAGACAGACAGACAGACAGACAGACAGACAGACAGACAGACAGACAGACAGACAGACAGACAGACAGACAGAAAGACAGACAGACAGACAGACAGACATAGTATGGTGGAGCTGCCATAAAAAGAATGTAAACCAATAAGCTCCTGCCTGCACCACTGACGTATAACAGGCTTGACCCAGTCGTAAAATAAATGAAAAGGCCCGAAGGCAATCCATCGTTTTGCCACCCGTAGGTGGAAAAATAAAAGAAAAGGGGGGAAATGCTACAAGCGACCCATCGCCGGGGGAACGGGACCGGGGAGACTCTCCTGATCTCCCCTAGAACGTAGCGGAGGGGGTGGGATGAATGGTATGGGAAATTGGAATTGGGAAAGGGTTATGGGAATTGGGATGGGAATGGGGACAGCGAGATTTTGCTCTGATCCTTCGTTTGACATCGACTCCATTTCTGGCCTGCCTGGCCATGACAGGTAGGGCATCGAGCTTTTCCGATGGTGCGTCTCCCCCACGGGATGCACGACCACCCCTGGCTCCGACTGTCGGAGACAGGAAAGAAAGAAAAAAAAATTCCTAACTTGGAGTCCGCAGCCACCTGCTCCTTCACGATTTTAAGGGTTGGATCGGACCGGCCGGTTACTAGCCGTCGACTGTGTTTCGTGGTTTTTCAGACTCCGGAAGTGTGTGTGGTGTGATCCGGCCAACAGAGGCCCAGGTCGTCAGCCTATCGGCGCTTCGCCCTCGGCACCATAACGCGGTAACCCTGGGGGACCCACCTGTGCTACCTTCCAACCACCATGCACTTATTTCCTCCCCTTGCTTGCTCCACACCTACTGAGGAGGGAGTATTCAAGGCCGGGCGCCCGGGCCACGAACCAAGAATCGGGCATAGGGTGAGATAAGCCGGGCCTACTCCATCGGTACTCCACACGTCGACGGTTTTCGCCCTGGTCCTACTGCACACCCTCTACCTCGGCGTTCCCGTTGGTCCCCAAGACCGGGTCAGCCTCGGCGTCCGCAATATGCCACCCATCATAAGCGATCCGCAATGAGACTGCTTCCCCGAGGACATCGATTCCGAGGAGCTCGGGCTGTCGGAACCCCCGCGCGGACCTGGCCTCTATGTAGCGAGAAACCGTGCGTCGGCACGCTACCGCGCGGACCTGACCTCTTCGTAGCCAGAAACCGAGCATTAGTAGCCGTGCTCGTTCCCGTGAGCGGAGGTTTTTGATTTTTGACATTCCTTTACCGGATTTCGTGGGTCCAACCTGGTCTGCCTCCAGGCCTGCCTCCGCACAGGCAACGGACCTCACGATTCGGCTGGCCCTCAAAGCCGTGGGAGTCGCTGCAGCTCCCAAGAGGTTGGGCCCCGGACAACCCATCCCCACCGCTGGCGTTGCACCGGAACAAAGCCTTGTAGCCGAAACTACATCGGCCCGTATCCGGTGGCAGGGGGGGCCACGGGCAGGCCGCACAGTCGGATTTCCCCCCAAGACAGACAGACAGACAGACAGACAGACAGACAGACAGACAGACAGACAGACAGACAGACAGACAGACAGACAGACAGACAGACAGACAGACAGACAGACAGACAGTCTAGTTCAAAAAAGTCTAGTTCAAAAGTCTAGTTCAAAAAAGAAGTGACTCGCGCCTTATCTACCACATGGGAGGATATGTCGCCAGGAAATTTGTGAAAAAAACTGGATGTGATGCATGTCGCACTCTTTTGCTTGTGAGCAACGCAGAGGGGAGGTCAGACCTGCACTCTGGTTTTACCAACCTCGCTGACACAGGTGTACTGCTGTATCCATCTAAAGAGCTCTTTGAGTTCATTAACTACTTAGAGAGTGCCTTTACGGGCTGCTTCAGCATGAATCAATTACATGCTGACAGCATTCTGGATGTGCTGTCAATGCTCAGGACCAGAACAAAAACAATTGGATGCACAGTCCATGAAGGCGAAGTAAATTGCAAGGTTGTGAAGTTTTATATTGTAACACGGCTCCACTTCCTGATTAAGGGCCTAAACAAATCAAATGAGGAAAGGCGTCAAAGGATGAAGCACCTAAAAGTGCGCAGGTGTCTGTGACACTGACAAGCAGTACTGCTGGTTGCTTTTGCGAAATAAATGTTGACATATTTTGCATTTGAGTTGCGCTTGCCATCAGTGCTTTATAATATACATCATTCCTGTCCAATTATTGTCATGTTTCACTGCCTTTTATTGCCATAACCAAAAATGTATTCATCCTTGTGCAACACCAAGAAAATATTTGGCTTGTACAACAGTACTTTGGTCAGTGATAGCCTGCCTGCTCACAACGAAAAGGTTCAGAGAGAAGTAAACTGAGCGCTGTGTGGTGTTCGAATCCCAGTCTTGCACTCAGCTGTTGCGATTTGCGTACGCGGGGGCCCTTGAGCGCTCCGACTTTGTAACATTTCTCGACTCTGCGATTCCAGACTTTCATTTGGAATCGCGCCCGAACGCATTCCTGCGCTTTATTTTTGTGCGCGTCCATGCATTCCGTGTAAATCTATTTCGTTCTCGCGCTGACAGCATGCTTTCGCGATTCCACTGCCTAATACACATCGTCTGGTTAAGGACTTTTTTTTATTACCTTTGCATGACGACGGATATTTCATCAGTATTCGAAGAACAAAAGGTATGGTAGACTCCGTGTAAGCTGCCAGGCCAGACATACACGCGAACTTGTGGAGTGCGCGGCAGTTGCAACTCGCCTGACGCGCACACGGAGGGGACGGTCAAGCGACTACAAGCGTTCCGAAACACCTCGGGGCCTATCTTGTGCCGTACAGCGTCAATGACCCCTGTTTGAATAAAAAGAATCAACCCGTACAGCCAAGACGCCGCAGAAGGGGCCGCAGCGCACAGCTTGCGCCGCGTCTGCCGGCGCGCCCAGCCAATCCACTTCGATCACAGCGCCCTCTATTCTCTCGACAGCCAGCGCCTCGCTTTGAGCGCCTCGTTCGTCTCACTCAGATCTTTCTAGTACACTCTACCAACGGGCAAGTCGTCGCGCTGAACTGGCGATGTGGTTCCGTGGAGCCCTTGGCAACGCTGCAACACGCTGTCGCGTCCCGTTGTGAAAAGACGAAGCTTGAGAGTCCTGCAAATTGTCATTTATTTTGTGCATTTTTTCTGGTGTTTATTTGCTATTTTCTGCTACTTTTGTTTCGTTTAAAATATATTTATTTATTTTGCCTTTTCTTTTTATTTTTCAATACTGTTTCTTTATATTTTATACATGATGCTTAAGAACTGTTGCTTAATCAACGTTTTCATTTTTTCTTGTTTTAGCACACAACTTGTGGTTGAAAGTTGGTGCGGACAACTTCCGTCTAGAGCTTTCGTCTATAACTTCGTCTACAACTTCCGTCTAGAATTTCTGTCCACGCCGCTCATGAGAAAAGAAAGACATTCGCTTTAAAAACACCCCACTCATCCAAAACGAGCAATGATGGTTGCAGTAAACAGGGGATATACTTTTCGTTTTGATATAAATATAGTGCTATCTTCTGCCTCAAACGTGGGTTGAAAATAGAAACCTAGCGCAACCAGCGGAGTGGAAGGCATCTTTGAGCATTCAAGAGAAGCAAATCCTATCCATCCGCGCGATGTCCATGTGAATCCGCGTTAAGAACTCGTGTGCTAATGATGGCTCTTTATCGGAACATGAAACCTCTTTAGGATGAATGCACTGGCTCCATTCGCAGTGCTCCGTGTACATGGCTTGTCATGGCACGGTAAAATTCAACGACACGGCCATTCACATTTATTCGCTGTATGTGTTCACCTGACCATACACTTTTGCTGTCAATCACGGTATATGTATTCATTCCTATGATGAATTCGCAGTGTATAGTTTCACGATTATAGCTGCTCTATTGAATGCGCTCTATGTATATAACTTCATGACCTCCACCAGCATATATATATATATATATATATATATATATATATATATATATATATATATATATATATATATATATATATATATATAATTATAAAGCAGGAGAAAAACAACCATCCCGCCGGTGGGATCCGAACCGACGACCTCCGTATATCGCGTCCGGTGCTCTACCAACTCAGCTACGGCGACGGCTGTCCAGTTTGCTGATTTCGTGGGTATTTATGATTTGCGTGTAAGCGAACCTTGAGAGTTCTCACCAGCGCCACCGTCGTCTAAAGCGGTGGACGTAGCACGTCCTGTTATACCGCGAGTGTGACGTAGAACATCATCTAACGGCGAGGGCGGAAACTGTGCGAGAGCTCCCTTATTCTACCTATGGCATCAATACTGCCAGAACCGAGACCCCCGTTAAGCTATTGCAGACAAGGCAAATGAAATGAGGGGCTCATTTGACAGACAGACAGACAGACAGACAGACAGACAGACAGACAGACAGACAGACAGACAGACAGACAGACAGACAGACAGACAGACATAGTATGGTGGAGCTGCCATAAAAAGAATGTAAACCAATAAGCTCCTGCCTGCACCACTGACGTATAACAGGCTTGACCCAATCGTAAAATAAATGAAAAGGCCCGAAGGCAATCCATCGTTTTGCCACCCGTAGGTGGAAAAATAAAAGAAAAGGGGGAAATGCTACAAGCGACCCATCGCCGGGGGAACGGGCCCGGGGAGACTCCCCTGATCTCCCCTAGAACGTAGCGGAGGGGGTGGGATGAATGGTATGGGAAATTGGAATTGGGAAAGGGTTATGGGAATTGGGATGGGAATGGGGACAGCGAGATTTTGCTCTGATCCTTCGTTCGACATCGACTCCATTTCTGACCTGCCTGGCCATGACAGGTAGGGCATCGAGCTTTTCCGATGGTGCGGCTCCCCCACGGGATGCACGACCACCCCTGGCTCCGACCGTCGGAGACAGAAAAGAAAGAAAAAAAAATTCCTAACTTGGAGTCCGCAGCCACCTGCTCCTCCACGATTTTAAGGGTTGGATCGGACCGGCCGGTTACTAGCCGTCGACTGTGTTTCGCGGTTTTTCAGACTCCGGAAGTGTGTGTGGTGTGATCCGGCCAACAGAGGCCCAGGTCGTCAGCATATCGGCGCTTCGCCCTCGGCACCATTACGCGGTAACCCTTGGGGACCCACCTGTGCTACCTTCTAACCACCATGCACTTATTTCTTCCCGTTGCTTGCTCCACACCTACTGAGGAGGGAGTATTCAAGGCCGGGCGCCCGTGCCACGAACCAAGAATCGGGCATAGGGTGAGATAAGCCGGGCCTACTCCACCGGTACTCCACACATCGACGGTTTTCGCACTGGTCCTACTGCACACCCTCTACCTCGGCGTCCCCGTTGGTCCCCAAGACCGGGTCAGCCTCGGTGTCCGCAATATGCCACCCATCATAAGCGATCCGCAATGAGACAGCTTCCCCGAGGACATCGATTCCGAGGAGCTCGGGCTGTCGGAACCCCCGCGCGGACCTGGCCTCTATGTAGCGAGAAACCATGCGTCGGCACGCTACCGCGCGGACCTGGCCTCTTCGTAGCCAGAAACCGAGCATTAGTAGCGGTGCTCGTTCCCGTGAGCGGAGGTTTTTGATTTTTGACATTCCTTTACCGGATTTCGTGGGTCCAACCTTGTCTGCCTCCAGGCCTGCCTCCGCACAGACAACGGACCTCACGATTTGGCTGGCCCTCACAGCCGTGGGAGTCGCTGCAGCTCCCAAGAGGATGGGCCCGGACAACCCATCCCCACCGCTGGCGTTGCACCGGAACAAAGCCTAGTAGCCGAAACTACACCGGCCCGTATCCGGTGGCAGGGGGGGCCACGGGCAGGCCGCACAGTCGGATTTCCCCCCCAGACAGACAGACAGACAGACAGACAGACAGACAGACAGACAGACAGACAGACAGACAGACAGACAGACAGACAGACAGACAGACAGACAGACAGACAGACAGACAGACAGACAGACAGACAGACAGACAGACAGACAGACAGACAGACAGACAGAGAGACAGACAGTCTAGTTCAAAAAAGTCTAGTTCAAAAGTCTAGTTCAAAAAAGAAGTGACTCGCGCCTTATCTACCACATGGGAGGATATGTCGCCAGGAAATTTGTGAAAAAAACTGGATGTGATGCATGTCGCACTCTTTTGCTTGTGAGCAACGCAGAGGGGAGGTCAGACCTGCACTCTGGTTTTACCAACCTCGCTGACACAGGTGTACTGCTGTATCCATCTAAAGAGCTCTTTGAGTTCATTAACTACTTAGAGAGTGCCTTTACGGGCTGCTTCAGCATGAATCAATTACATGCTGACAGCATTCTGGATGTGCTGTCAATGCTCAGGACCAGAACAAAAACAATTGGATGCACAGTCCATGAAGGCGAAGTAAATTGCAAGGTTGTGAAGTTTTATATTGTAACACGGCTCCACTTCCTGATAAAGGGCCTAAACAAATCAATGATGAAAGTCGTCAAAGGATGAAGCACCTAAAAGTGCGCAGGTGCCTGTGACACTGACAAGCAGTACTGCTGGTTGTTTTCGCGAAATAAATGTTGACATATTTTGCATTTGAGTTGCACTTGCCAGCAGTGGTTTATAATATATACCATTCCTGTCCTATTATTGGCACGTTTCTCGGCCTTTTATTGCCATAACCAAAAATGTATTCATCCTTGTGCAACACCAAGAAAATATTTTGCTTGTACAACAGAACTTTGCTCACAACGAAAAGGCTCAGAGAGAAGTAAACTGAGCGCTGAGTGGTGTTCGAATCCCAGTCTTGCACTCAGCTGTTGCGATTTGCGTACGCGGGGGCCCTTGAGCGCTCCGACTTTGTAACATTTCTCGACTCTGCGATTCCAGACTTTCATTTGGAATCGCGCCCGAACGCATTCCTGCGCGTCCATGCATTCCGTGTAAATCTATTTCGTTCTCGCGCTGACAGCATGCTTTCGCGATTCCACTGCCTAATACACATCATCTGGTTAAGGACTTTTTTTTATTACCTTTGCAGGACGACGGATATTTCATCAGTATTCGAAGAACAAATGTTATGGTAGACTCCGTGTAAGCTGCCAGGCCAGACATACACGCGAACTTGTGGAGTGCGCGGCAGTTGCAACTCGCCTGACGCGCACACGGAGGGGACGGTCAAGCGACTACAAGCGTTCCGAAACACCTCGGGGCCTATCTTGTGCCGTACTGCGCCAATGACCCCTGTTTGAATAAAAAGAATCAACCCGTACAGCCAAGACGCCGCAGAAGGGGCCGCAGCGCACAGCTTGCGCCGCGTCTGCCGGCGCGCCCAGCCAATCCACTTCGATCACAGCGCCCTCTATTCTCTCGACAGCCAGCGCCTCGCTTTGAGCGCCTCGTTCGTCTCACTCAGATCTTTCTAGTACAATCTACCAACAGGCAAGGCGTCGCGCTGAACTGGCGATGGGGTTCCGTGGAGCCCTTGGCAACGCTGCAACACGCTGTCGCGTCCCGTTGTGAAAAGACGAAGCTTGAGAGTCCTGCAAATTGTCATTTATTTTGTGCATTTTTTCTGGTGTTTATTTGCTATTTTCTGCTACTTTTGTTTCGTTTAAAATATATTTATTTATTTTGCCTTTTCTTTTTATTTTTCGATACTGTTTCTTTACATTTTATACATGATGCTTAAGAACTGTTGCTTAATCAACGTTTTCATTTTTTCTTGTTTTAGCACACAACTTGTGGTTGAAAGTTGGTGCGGACAACTTCCGTCTAGAGCTTTCGTCTATAACTTCGTCTACAACTTCCGTCTAGAATTTCTGTCCACGCCGCTCATGAAAAAAGAAAGGCATTCGCTTTAAAAACACCCCACTCATCCAAAACGAGCAATGATGGTTGCAGTACACAGGGGAGATACTTTTCGTTTTGATATAAATATAGTGCTATCTTCTGCCTCAAACGTGGGTTGAAAATAGAAACCTAGCGCAACCAGCGGAGTGGAAGGCATCTTTGAGCATTCAAGACAAGCAAATCCTATCCATCCGCGCGATGTCCATGTGAATCCGCGTTAAGAACTCGTGTGCTAATGATGGCTCTTTATCGAAACATGAAACCTCTTTAGGATGAATGCACTGGCTCCATTCGCAGTGCTCTCCATTCATGGCTTGTCATGACACGGTAAAATTCAACGACACGGCCATTCACATTTATTCGCTGTGTGTGTTCACCTGACCATACACTTTTGCTGTCAATCACGGTATATGTATTCATTCCTATGATGAATTCGCAGTGTATAGTTTCACGATTATCGCTGCTCTATTGAATGCGCTCTATATACATAACTTCATGACCTCCACCAGCATATATATATATATATATATATATATATATATATACATATATATATATATACATAACTTCATGACCTCCACCAGCATATATATATATATATATATATATATATATATATATATATATATATATATATATATATATATATATATATATATAATTATAAAGCAGGAGAAAAACGGTAAAATTCAACGACACGGCCATTCACATTTATTCGCTGTATGTGTTCACCTGACCATACACTTTTGCTGTCAATCACGGTATATGTATTCATTCCTATGATGAATTCGCAGTGTATAGTTTCACGATTATCGCTGCTCTATTGAATGCGCTCTATGTATATAACTTCTGACCTCCACCAGCACATTATATATATATATATATATATATATATATATATATATATATATATATATATATATATATATATATATATATATATATATATATATAATTATAAAGCAGGAGAAAAACAACCATCCCGCCGGTGGGATCCGAACCGACGACCTCCGTATATCGCGTCCGGTGCTCTACCAACTCAGCTACGGCGACGGCTGTCCAGTTTGCTGATTTCGTGGGTATTTATGATTTGCGTGTAAGCGAACCTTGAGAGTTCTCACCAGCGCCGCCGTCGTCTAAAGCGGTGGACGTAGCACGTCCTGTTATACCGCGAGTGTGACGTAGAACATCATCTAACGGCGAGGGCGGAAACTGTGCGAGAGCTCCCTTATTCTACCTATGGCATCAATACTGCCAGAACCGAGACTCCCGTTAAGCTATTGCAGACAAGGCAAATGAAATGAGGGGCTCATTTGACAGACAGACAGACAGACAGACAGACAGACAGACAGACAGACAGACAGACAGACAGACAGACAGACAGACAGACAGACAGGCAGGCAGGCAGACAGGCAGACAGACAGACAGACAGACAGACAGACAGACAGACAGACAGACAGACAGACATAGTATGGTGGAGCTGCCATAAAAAGAATGTAAACCAATAAGCTCCTGCCTGCACCACTGACGTATAACAGGCTTGACCCAATCGTAAAATAAATGAAAAGGCCCGAAGGCAATGCATCGTTTTGCCACCCGTAGGTGGAAAAATAAAAGAAAAGGGGGGAAATGCTACAAGCGACCCATCGCCGGGGGAACGGGCCCGGGGAGACTCCCCTGATCTCCCCTAGAACGTATCGGAGGGGGTGGGATGAATGGTATGGGAAATTGGAATTGGGAAAGGGTTATGGGAATTGGGATGGGAATGGGGACAGCGAGACTTTGCTCTGATCCTTCGTTTGACATCGACTCCATTTCTGGCCTGCCTGGCCATGACAGGTAGGGCATCGAGCTTTTCCGATGGTGCGGCTCCCCCACGGGATGCACGACCACCCCTGGCTCCGACCGTCGGAGACAGGAAAGAAAGAAAAAAAAATTCCTAACTTGGAGTCCGCAGCCACCTGCTCCTCCACGATTTTAAGGGTTGGATCGGACCGGCCGGTTACTAGCCGTCGACTGTGTTTCGCGGTTTTTCAGACTCCGGAAGTGTGTGTGGTGTGATCCGGCCAACAGAGGCCCAGGTCGTCAGCCTATCGGCGCTTCGCCCTCGGCACCATTACGCGGTAACCCTGGGGGACCCACCTGTGCTACCTTCCAACCACCATGCACTTATTTCCTCCCGTTGCTTGCTCCACACTTACTGAGGAGGGAGTATTCAAGGCCGGGCGCCCGTGCCACGAACTAAGAATCGGGCATAGGGTGAGATAAGCCGGGCCTACTCCACCGGTACTCCACACATCGACGGTTTTCGCACTGGTCCTACTGCCCACCCTCTACCTCGGCGTCCCCGTTGGTCCCCAAGACCGGGTCAGCCTCGGTGTCCCCAATATGCCACCCATCATAAGCGATCCGCAATGAGACTGCTTCCCCGAGGACATCGATTCCGAGGAGCTCGGGCTGTCGGAACCCCCGCGCGGACCTGGCCTCTATGTAGCGAGAAACCGTGCGTCGGCACGCTACCGCGCGGACCTGACCTCTTCGTAGCCAGAAACCGAGCATTAGTAGCCGTGCTCGTTCCCGTGAGCGGAGGTTTTTGATTTTTGACATTCCTTTACCGGATTTCGTGGGTCCAACCTGGTCTGCCTCCAGGCCTGCCTCCGCACAGACAACGGACCTCACGATTCGGCTGGCCCTCAAAGCCGTGGGAGTCGCTGCAGCTCCCAAGAGGTTGGGCCCCGGACAACCCATCCCCACCGCTGGCGTTGCACCGGAACAAAGCCTTGTAGCCGAAACTACACCGGCCCGTATGCGGTGGCAGGGGGGGCCACGGGCAGGCCGCACAGTCGGATTTCCCCCCCAGACAGACAGACAGACAGACAGACAGACAGACAGACAGACAGACAGACAGACAGACAGACAGACAGACAGACAGACAGACAGACAGACAGACAGACAGACAGACAGACAGACAGACAGACAGACAGACAGACAGACAGACAGACAGACAGACAGACAGACAGACAGACAGACAGACAGACAGACAGACAGACAGACAGACAGACAGACAGACAGACAGACAGACAGACAGACAGTCTAGTTCAAAAAAGTCTAGTTCAAAAGTCTAGTTCAAAAAAGAAGTGACTCGCGCCTTATCTACCACATGGGAGGATATGTCGCCAGGAAATTTGTGAAAAAAACTGGATGTGATGCATGTCGCACTCTTTTGCTTGTGAGCAACGCAGAGGGGAGGTCAGACCTGCACTCTGGTTTTACCAACCTCGCTGACACAGGTGTACTGCTGTATCCATCTAAAGAGCTCTTTGAGTTCATTAACTACTTAGAGAGTGCCTTTACGGGCTGCTTCAGCATGAATCAATTACATGCTGACAGCATTCTGGATGTGCTGTCAATGCTCAGGACCAGAACAAAAACAATTGGATGCACAGTCCATGAAGGCGAAGTAAAGTGCAAGGTTGTGAAGTTTTATATTGTAACACGGCTCCACTTCCTGATAAAGGGCCTAAACAAATCAATGATGAAAGTCGTCAAAGGATGAAGCACCTAAAAGTGCGCAGCTGCCTGTGACACTGACAAGCAGTACTGCTGGTTGTTTTCGCGAAATAAATGTTGACATATTTTGCATTTGAGTTGCACTTGCCAGCAGTGGTTTATAATATATACCATTCCTGTCCTATTATTGGCACGTTTCTCGGCCTTTTATTGCCATAACCAAAAATGTATTCATCCTTGTGCAACACCAAGAAAATATTTTGCTTGTACAACAGAACATTGCTCACAACGAAAAGGCTCAGAGAGAAGTAAACTGAGCGCTGAGTGGTGTTCGAATCCCAGTCTTGCACACAGCTGTTGCGATTTGCGTACGCGGGGGCCCTTGAGCGCTCCGACTTTGTAACATTTCTCGACTCTGCGATTCTAGACTTTCATTTGGAATCGCGCCCGAACGCATTCCTGCGCGTCCATGCATTCCGTGTAAATCTATTTCGTAATCGCGCTGACAGCATGCTTTCGCGATTCCACTGCCTAATACACATCATCTGGTTAAGGACTTTTTTTTATTACCTTTGCATGACGACGGATATTTCATCAGTATTCGAAGAACAAATGTTATGGTAGACTCCGTGTAAGCTGCCAGGCCAGACATACACGCGAACTTGTGGAGTGCGCGGCAGTTGCAACTCGCCTGACGCGCACACGGAGGGGACGGTCAAGCGACTACAAGCGTTCCGAAACACCTCGGGGCCTATCTTGTGCCGTACTGCGCCAATGACCCCTGTTTGAATAAAAAGAATCAACCCGTACAGCCAAGACGCCGCAGAAGGGGCCGCTGCGCACAGCTTGCGCCGCGTCTGCCGGCGCGCCCAGCCAATCCACTTCGATCACAGCGCCCTCTATTCTCTCGACAGCCAGCGCCTCGCTTTGAGCGCCTCGTTCGTCTCACTCAGATCTTTCTAGTACACTCTACCAACGGGCAAGGCGTCGCGCTGAACTGGCGATGGGGTTCCGTGGAGCCCTTGGCAACGCTGCAACACGCTGTCGCGTCCCGTTGTGAAAAGACGAAGCTTGAGAGTCCTGCAAATTGTCATTTATTTTGTGCATTTTTTCTGGTGTTTATTTGCTATTTTCTGCTACTTTTGTTTCGTTTAAAATATATTTATTTATTTTGCCTTTTCTTTTTATTTTTCGATACTGTTTCTTTACATTTTATACATGATGCTTAAGAACTGTTGCTTCATCAACGTTTTCATTTTTTCTTGTTTTAGCACACAACTTGTGGTTGAAAGTTGGTGCGGACAACTTCCGTCTAGAGCTTTCGTCTATAACTTCGTCTACAACTTCCGTCTAGAATTTCTGTCCACGCCGCTCATGAAAAAAGAAAGGCATTCGCTTTAAAAACACCCCACTCATCCAAAACGAGCAATGATGGTTGCAGTACACAGGGGAGATACTTTTCGTTTTGATATAAATATAGTGCTATCTTCTGCCTCAAACGTGGGTTGAAAATAGAAACCTAGCGCAACCAGCGGAGTGGAAGGCATCTTTGAGCATTGAAGACAAGCAAATCCTATCCATCCGCGCGATGTCCATGTGAATCCGCGTTAAGAACTCGTGTGCTAATGATGGCTCTTTATCGAAACATGAAACCTCTTTAAGGTGAATGCACTGGCTCCATTCGCAGTGCTCTCCGTTCATGGCTTGTCATGACACGGTAAAATTCAACGACACGGCCATTCACATTTATTCGCTGTATGTGTTCACCTGACCATACACTTTTGCTGTCAATCACGGTATATGTATTCATTCCTATGATGAATTCGCAGTGTATAGTTTCACGATTATCGCTGCTCTATTGAATGCGCTCTATATACATAACTTCATGACCTCCACCAGCATATATATATATATATATATATATATATATATATATATATATATATATATATATATATATATATAATTATAAAGCAGGAGAAAAACGGTAAAATTCAACGACACGGCCATTCACATTTATTCGCTGTATGTGTTCACCTGACCATACACTTTTGCTGTCAATCACGGTATATGTATTCATTCCTATGATGAATTCGCAGTGTATAGTTTCACGATTATCGCTGCTCTATTGAATGCGCTCTATGTATATAACTTCATGACCTCCACCAGCACATTATATATATATATATATATATATATATATATATATATAATTATAAAGCAGGAGAAAAACAACCATCCCGCCGGTGGGATCCGAACCGACGACCTCCGTATATCGCGTCCGGTGCTCTACCAACTCAGCTACGGCGACGGCTGTCCAGTTTGCTGATTTCGTGGGTATTTATGATTTGCGTGTAAGCGAACCTTGAGAGTTCTCACCAGCGCCGCCGTCGTCTAAAGCGGTGGACGTAGCACGTCCTGTTATACCGCGAGTGTGACGTAGAACATCATCTAACGGCGAGGGCGGAAACTGTGCGAGAGCTCCCTTATTCTACCTATGGCATCAATACTGCCAGAACCGAGACCCCCGTTAAGCTATTGCAGACAAGGCAAATGAAATGAGGGGCTCATTTGACAGACAGACAGACAGACAGACAGACAGACAGACAGACAGACAGACAGACAGACAGACAGACAGACAGACAGACAGACAGACAGACAGACAGACAGACAGACAGACAGACAGACAGACAGACAGACAGACAGACAGACAGACAGACAGACAGACAGAAAGACAGACAGACAGACAGACAGACAGACAGACAGACAGACAGACAGACATAGTATGGTGGAGCTGCCATAAAAAGAATGTAAACCAATAAGCTCCTGCCTGCACCACTGACGTATAACAGGCTTGACCCAGTCGTAAAATAAATGAAAAGGCCCGAAGGCAATCCATCGTTTTGCCACCCGTAGGTGGAAAAATAAAAGAAAAGGGGGGAAATGCTACAAGCGACCCATCGCCGGGGGAACGGGACCGGGGAGACTCTCCTGATCTCCCCTAGAACGTAGCGGAGGGGGTGGGATGAATGGTATGGGAAATTGGAATTGAGAAAGGGTTATGGGAATTGGGATGGGAATGGGGACAGCGAGATTTTGCTCTGATCCTTCGTTTGACATCGACTCCATTTCTGGCCTGCCTGGCCATGACAGGTAGGGCATCGAGCTTTTCCGATGGTGCGTCTCCCCCACGGGATGCACGACCACCCCTGGCTCCGACTGTCGGAGACAGGAAAGAAAGAAAAAAAAATTCCTAACTTGGAGTCCGCAGCCACCTGCTCCTCCACGATTTTAAGGGTTGGATCGGACCGGCCGGTTACTAGCCGTCGACTGTGTTTCGTGGTTTTTCAGACTCCGGAAGTGTGTGTGGTGTGATCCGGCCAACAGAGGCCCAGGTCGTCAGCCTATCGGCGCTTCGCCCTCGGCACCATAACGCGGTAACCCTGGGGGACCCACCTGTGCTACCTTCCAACCACCATGCACTTATTTCCTCCCCTTGCTTGCTCCACACCTACTGAGGAGGGAGTATTCAAGGCCGGGCGCCCGGGCCACGAACCAAGAATCGGGCATAGGGTGAGATAAGCCGGGCCTACTCCATCGGTACTCCACACGTCGACGGTTTTCGCCCTGGTCCTACTGCACACCCTCTACCTCGGCGTCCCCGTTGGTCCCCAAGACCGGGTCAGCCTCGGCGTCCGCAATATGCCACCCATCATAAGCGATCCGCAATGAGACTGCTTCCCCGAGGACATCGATTCCGAGGAGCTCGGGCTGTCGGAACCCCCGCGCGGACCTGGCCTCTATGTAGCGAGAAACCGTGCGTCGGCACGCTACCGCGCGGACCTGACCTCTTCGTAGCCAGAAACCGAGCATTAGTAGCCGTGCTCGTTCCCGTGAGCGGAGGTTTTTGATTTTTGACATTCCTTTACCGGATTTCGTGGGTCCAACCTGGTCTGCCTCCAGGCCTGCCTCCGCACAGACAACGTACCTCACGATTCGGCTGGCCCTCAAAGCCGTGGGAGTCGCTGCAGCTCCCAAGAGGTTGGGCCCCGGACAACCCATCCCCACCGCTGGCGTTGCGCCGGAACAAAGCCTAGTAGCCGAAACTACACCGGCCCGTATCCGGTGGCAGGGGGGGCCACGGGCAGGCCGCACTGTCGGATTTCCCCCCCAGACAGACAGACAGACAGACAGACAGACAGACAGACAGACAGACAGACAGACAGACAGACAGACAGACAGACAGACAGACAGACAGACAGACAGACAGACAGACAGACAGACAGACAGACAGACAGACAGACAGACTTTATTGAGCAAGTGAGTTTTAGACCCAGCTGGGTGCCTGGGCCACTGCGCGGTCCCGCACTACATCAAGTAGGTCATGCCGGGACATGACGTCGGCAGCCCGAGTCACCGCAGCAAGCTGCGATGTCGGGTCTGCAGACATAAGCAGGACATCGCAGTCCTCCCAGCTCGAGATGGAGTGCTGTCCCCGCGGGGGAGGGTCAGCAGGGCAGCCGAAAAGGATATGGGAGAGTGTGGCGTGGGGGTCACCGCATAGGGAGCATGCAGGGGATGTGCCGCAATAGTGGGATAAAAGCTGAAGGGATGACAGAGAGCGGCTCTGGAGGCGTCTGAAGAGGATCTGTTGGGAGTGTGTAACAGAGGGGTGGGGAGGAGGGTAAGTCCGACGGCACAAACGGGGTATTTGCGTGAGCTCCGCAAAGGTGCGCGCCCGCTCCCTCAAGAATCCTGGACTGAGACTGTCCTGAGCCCGGCAAATCAAACCTCGGACCAATTTATCGGCAGCCTCGTTTCCAGGGTTCCCAGAGTGAGCCGGCACTACAGTGCTCTAGAATATGGGTAGTGGGTTCAGGAGCCGGCGCGCTCCATGCGATGCGGTGAGGCGGCGAGTGTCGACAGGTCCCGGATGTAAGCGGTGGCGCTGTTGTAGCGTGGGCTGTAGGCTCGGCGCGCCCGCGCGCGCGGCTAGCAGTCCCGCCAAGCTGCCTGCAGCTGTTTGTTGCTTTTTGTGCGGTGCATTTTTCCTCTCTGTGAGTTCGCGGCGTTAAGACTACGGTCATGCCGAATCGTCGGCGTCAACGGCATTGTTTTGCTCCCGGGTGCAAAACGGGATACCAGTGGACGAAAGGCGATCAGCCGTCGCTCTTCGCTGTGACAAAGGATGAGAACCGACGGAAGCAGTGGGAACGCAACCTTCATCGAAAAGATAAGGTTTTGGACGAAACCTGCTGTGTGTGTGAGCTACATTTCGAGCCATCATGCATCGTGAGGGACTTTTTACACATCATGACGGCAAAGAAGTCCGCATCCCGCGTGGAATGCCGAAACTTTTACCCAATGCGGTGCCAACTTTGCTGCCGAACGCGCCGAGCTATCTGTCAAAGAAAACACCGCTACAGAGACCGCCTAGAAAGAGGAAAAGCACAAGTACATATCCTAATGAAGCGAAAAGACCACAAAGTAATGCTTCCGACGTTAACAAGGAATCGAGGTGTCCGGGCATTGACACTGAGAGTAGCGTGTTGGCGAACGACCAAGACCCTTGTGAAGTTGACGAAACATCTGTGCCGGACGATTTTTCTAAGCTGGATGTTCTTTCAGAATACTGGAGCTGCCATCGCATACCTGATTACAGTGGTACTGTGTACTGCAAGCTAAGAATGGGCGAAAATTAATGCGTGGAGTCAGAGAGGGTGGTGATGCTTTCACGCGATGATGGGCCCGGCGCCGCATATAGTGCGCTCCTTATGCACTAACGTTGAAATATGGGAGCCGTACCTGCAAAAGAGCACGATCAGCGTTGCGAAGCATTAACGGGGCCGCTCGTCCGCACCACCGCGCTATCGGCTGTTGGCTACTACTACATCTAATTTTCTTGATTCGCCGACAATATCTGTGTACAGCTTCATCTATTTGTAGGACCTGTTTTAAAAGACAGAGCCTTGCTTATTTCTCCGACGATTCTATGCACAGCGCGCATCCACGGCGCGGCGCGCCGCATTTCATACAACCCATGCTCTGGTGGCGCCATCTGGTATCGTTGACACAAGTCGCCTTACCGCTGGCCGCTCCCTGAACCCACTACCCATATTCTAGAGCACTGTACCGGCACCCAGTGAAGCTCTACCCTGCGCGGTAAATTTTGGGTAGGGGTGTTCAACAATTGCCAGGCAGGGGCGTGAATCCTGTCCCTGGCAAAGTTGGACAGAGCCGTTTTGAAGTATATATATACCTATAATTGGTTTTGGGGGGAAAGGAAAATGGCGCCGTATATGTCTCATATATCGTTGGACACCTGATCCGCGCCGTAAGGGAAGGGATAAAGGCGGGAGTGAAAGAAGAAAGGGAGAGAAAGGTGCCGTAGTGGAGGGCTCCGGAATAATTTCGACCACCTGGGGATCTTTAACGTGCACTGACATCGCACAGCACACGGGCGCCTTACCGTTTTTCCTCCATAAAGACGCAGCCGCCGCGGTCGGGTTCGAACCCGGGAACTCCGGATCAGTAGTCGAGCGCCCTAACCACTGAGCCACCGCGGCGGGGCACCGTTTTTGAGTCGCTGAAGATGGATTGGGCGTCCAAACGTGCAAGGCTAGGGCGATGTCGGTCTCTGCCTCCTCAGGCGCAGAGCCCGAGGGAAGAGGGTGAGTTAGGGGGTGAGGTAGGGTTGGATTGTAGGCAACTGCTACCGCTTCATGCGCTGTACATGCGGCGTCTACCCAAACGGCATCGTGGGCTTGCCCATAATACTTATGGAGGGTATTAGCGCGAGCTACGCGGCGAGGGATGTGATATTGGGGATGGACGTTTCGAGGAAGGGGTTTCAAGACGAGAGGTGTATGGATGTGTCGAGGGATGGCTATAAGGTTTTACTGGTTAGCGGGTATGTTGATGCGAAGGGAGGAGAGTATATGGCGGCCAGTGGCGCTCGTAGCAAGTCTAAGGTACTGTGTCTGAAGGTGCACGTCAACTAGTCCTGAATGATGTTATGCATGCCTAGTCCAAGAAGTTTGGCTGTGCTAGTGCTACGAGGTAGGTTTAGGGCTGCCTTAGTCGCAAGGCGGATCATTGCGTTCGCGCGTTCGGTTTCCGTGCGGTTCAATTTGTGATATGGGGTTGCGTACAGAATGCGGCTAAGCGTAAATGCGTGCACTACTTTCATGTTGTCCGCTTCGTCTAAACCCTTGTTAAGGGAGGACACTCGGCGTAGAAGGTGCAACATGGATTGCGTGGAGGCCTTGAGTCTTTTAAGGGTGCGTTCATTTCGTCCAGTATCCTGCAAGTGGAGGCCAAGAATGCAGAGGGCGGGTGTGATGCGGATAGGGAATCCTTTTAAATTGATTTGGATGGGCGAGTTAGCGCCAGAGTTTGGCCTAATAAGGAAGAGCGCGGACTTAGATGGGGAACATTCGAGCCCGATGGATGACGCGTGAGAGGAGATGGTGTTTGCTGCTAACTGAAGAGTTTCCTCAATTTCCCCGTCAGAGCCATGAGTGGTCCTTGTGGTAATATCATCAGTGTACAGGGTATGCTTTAGGTGTGGGATTAGAGCCAGTTTGTGAGCTAGGGGATGAGAGTAACGTTAAAAAAAGGGGGAAAAAGGGCCGCCACTTGAGGGGTTCCGAGCTCTCCGAGTGTATAAGGGGATGTGGTAACCTGATCTATGTGCAGGGAGGCAGTGCGGCCCGAGAGAAACGCCTCGAGCGTAGTTGTAGGTTTTAGGGCCTACCTGAAGAGCCTGCAGTTCCCGTGAGATATTAAGGATATTAAACAGATATTAAGGATATTAAAAGATATTAACATATTAAACATATTAAGGAAGCCAACAGACACCGAAACCAAGGTGTAGAGGGGAATGTTGGTAATTTTTTTTAATTTGTAGTGCCAATAAATTGGTTTAAAGAAAATTACTTATAAAACAGCAGAAAAAACAATCATGCCGCTGGTGGGATCCGAACCCACGACATCCGAATATCGCGTCCGGTGCTCTACCAACTGAGCTACGGCGACGGCTGTCCAGTCTGCTGATTTCGCGGGTATTTATGTTTTGCGTGTAAGCGAACCTTGAGAGTGCTCACCAGCGCCACTCTCGTCCAAAGCGGTGAACGTAGGACGTCCTGTTATACCGCGAGTGTGACGTAGAACGTCATCTAACGGCGAGGGCGGAAACTGTGCGAGAGCCCTCTTGTGCTACCTATGGCATCAATACTGCCAGAACCGAGACCTCCGTAAAGCTATTAGCAGAGAAGGCAAATGAAATGAGGGGCTTGTTTGACAAACATATTAAGGAAGCCAACAGTCACGGAAACCAAGGTGTATATTGGAATGTTGGTAATTTTTTTTTTAATTTGTAGCGCCAATCAATAGACCATATGCGAATTGCGCAGCGCCATCTTGTTCACAAGTTGAGAGTTAGGTCGGCCATCTTGGTAGCGGCGAGGAAGCAGCATAACCGCCATTACCCCATGGGAAGCGGAGACTGTATGCGCAAGACCCGCGCGGATTCATAAGCCGCAGATCGACCCACATCATATAGCGAAAATGCCGACGCACTGCTGTGTCACCTGGTGTAAACAGCGTGGGTCCAAGGATCCCGGCGGTAACAAGGTGCGTGGTATTTACTTTCACACCCGTGTAATCCGTGCCCGAGAGGTAGGGAAACATCGGACGTACCCAGTACCTTTTATTAATAGTCGTCTCGGGGAAAAAAGATAACCTCGAGTGTACTACAAATGACAATACCGGTTAGAGCAGTACCCTTTTGTACCTTAACTGATGTTCGTGAAAGTTGTGAAAGGCTTCCTTTCCTTCTCGCGTCACCCCTGCGGTGTGCCCGTGTTATCTGGATGTACAGCAGCACGACCTTTTTTTTACCCAACAGCCGTGGCAGCAGCCGTGTCATGTCGTTAGAGCAAATTCAGATGCTGTGAATGTGCAAATGCTGTAAATATTAGGGACATGACGCTCGGTTTTGTAAGCCCGTGGTCACAAGGGCCTGCATTAATGCTGAGCTGTGCTCAGGTACAGGCTAACCTTCGCGGTGCGATTGAGGTGCTGGATAGCGCGGATAAAGCGGTGGACGCACATTCTCGCGCCGGTGGCACACGGGGACTTACGATCGTGATCAATTATCGCTCTTACGCGGTCCAACTAACCGAACCGCACTGAGTTTGCCGAGCTCTACACGATCGCCTACGATTGCGGCCGCTCGCAATTTGTTTAATAATCCGCATCGCGAAAAATCGCGATCGAAAGTGCCCGCTAGACAAATATGCATATTTACCACAACAGCCTGGGAACAAACACTTGCACCGTTGCCGTTCAGCTACGTTTATCATCAGGCGGAGTATTATTAAATGTCACGCGCTGTTCAAAATATCCATGCATAGCAAATATAGGTTACTGATGAATGATTTGTTGATACAAGTTTTAACTACATGTACATTTCTTGAAAGTTGCAGGCTTTTTATCATCGCTTCCCAAGAGATGCCACATTATACAAAAAGTGGATCATCGCCATCAAGCGGGACGAAGGGAAATACTTCAAGGTGACAAAATGCACACGAGTGTGTTCAAGGCATTTCCTTCCATCAGACTTTATTCCTGGTGTATCATGCGGCAACAACTTACTGCGACAAACAGCCTTCCCCAGTGTGTTCACCTTTGGCAAAAAGCAACAGCTTCGCAAATCACCCAACATTGAGCGCCTGTCCACAAGCACATCAGATTTCAGGTCAAGCTGTCGCTTAAGCACTGACTGTAGAAGACAGTGCAGCAGACGTTTTTGATGACCAGTCTAGTGATCGATCGTTTGCAGAATCTCTAAGTCCGAAGCACCTGAAACAGAGAGGCACCGCCTGCTGTTCACCTGCTTCTGGTACAACCCCTTTATTAGGTAGTGGTGAGCCTATCAGTGAAGTGGAACGTCTCGAGGGTGTGGTTGCCGCACAGGCAAATGAAATAGACAGACTTAAATATGAATGTGAAGCCCTTCAGGAGCAGCTGCTCTAGACGAAGACAGAGGTGCATTTTTCACTCAAAGAAAATCGCCGCCTCACTGCACGTCTTGAAGAAGAAGAAATTAGAACAAGCTTTGGCATTGACCGTTTTAAACACTCAAACGAGGACTTCCTTGCTTACACAGGAATACCATCATACGAGCACTTCCTGTCATTGATGACTTACATCAACCCCCGAAAGAATGGAAGTAAAGTTTTGAGGAATGCTGGGATCAAATCCAGCGGAGGCCGACGGCGGAAGCTGACAGCAGAAAATGAACTGTTCCTCGTACTTGTAAGGCTTCATCTCGGCCTCTTCGAGCATGACCTGGCACACAGATTTGGGATCACTCAGTCAACAGTGTCACGTATATGTGTGTCATGAATTAACTTCATGTACATAAGACTGCAAACTACCACTCTGGGTATCAAGAGCTGTAATAGACGCAACAATGCCTGCAGCATTCAGCACGTATTCAACAACAAGGGTTATTTTGGATGCAACAGAGATAGTGTGAGGTGCTCTCCTCACTGTCTCTCCAGTCGAGCTCCAGCTCAGCTTAGAAGTCTTCTTCAAATACCATTAAAGACCTCATTGGTGTTTCACCAAACGGCTTGGTGAGCTTTGTGACACAGCTGTGCACAGATTCTATCTCAGACAGGGAGGCCGTACTTAAAATTGGATTTCTCAACCTCAAGTTTGGCAGAAATGATTCTGTCATGGCAGACAAGTGGTTCTTGATTGAGGACCTTTTGGAAAGTAAAAATGTTAGCTTAACATTCCATCATTTCTGCACAGGAATGCCGTCTCTGAACAACAAGTCAGGGAAACTAAGGAGATTGCTTCATTGAGAATCCATGTAGAAAGGAGAATAAGAAGGGTCAAATTATTCCATATATTTGATCGACCAATCCCACTCACACTGTCTCCCATAATCAATCAAATCAGGACTGTGGCTGCTATTCACACAAACTTTCAAAGCCTTTAGAGCAAACTTTCACAACCAAGCAGGCAACAGCTGGCACCTCCAACAGAAATAATGAATGAATAACTTAGAGGATAACCTCTGTTCACTGCCTCAAACCATGCAGCAAGATAACAAAGGAGCAGAAATTTCCCTCACCCCCACAATCAGAGGGCGCAAGGACTAGAGTATTACGACTCAGATTCTGTGCAATCCTGTACGAAAAAAAAGTGTAATAAAGGGAAACTAGAGTGATGCACTAAACTGTGCTGTACTGATGGGTCGCACTTATGAAAGCGACCGCTTGGCATCTAGATGTATGACAAAAATTTTGCTCCTTAAAAAAGGCTGGTGCCATCATGGCGGTAGGAATTTTGGTTCATTTTGTTTGGGAAGTGGCCACAAAATGCAGGCTTGCAGACTATGCAGGCCTCACTGCACAGTGAGGCCTATGTATATATATATATATATATATATATATATATATATATATATATATATATATATATATATATATATAAATCTGGTCCTCCAGCCGAAACGTCGTCAATTAAATCCTGTTGTGTATCTTCAATTTTTGGTGATTTTATAATATATATATATATATATATATATATATATATATATATATATTACAATGATGTATGCCAACCGTCTGTGAATTGTGATGACCAAATGTGCCTGTTGCACTGTATGCCTTGTAAGGGAGCGCAGACCTCGTCAAGCCTTGTTTGGCTTTTTGTCTGCGTTTTACTCAATATTCGTAATACTGAAATATACTTGATTGATTGATTTTGATGAAATTTCAAGTAATCAATAAGTGAGTATCTTTCCCATTTCTTTCCTGCCCCCCTTCAGTCCAATATGCTTCACAAGATAGCCCAAAAATCAACCGTTTTATTCTATATCACAAATCCTGCTTTCAACTAGAGCTAGTTTTTGAAGGTGTAATTTGCTGCTCATCTAGTTAAACTGAAAAATAGCTTTCATGTGTCTTTATTTATTCAGGAAATGCGATAATATAGAATGGGTGATGAAATAAAAAGATAAGGAATGGCCAGGAATACAAAGGAAGCCATTGTCTTGGACAGAAGCCATATATATATAAAAATCACTAGCAGCAATAAGTGTAGATCAATACAATGAAGAAAAACGAGTGTTAAAACCACAGATGAATGCAATCTCAGTACAACACATTCTCAGAATTATTCCACAGCAATGTTGTGAGCAGCAAAGTAAGGCACAACAGTATTCAAAAAGAACTCATCCAACTGTGCCTTAACATTGTCCCACCTCCCTTGATCAAAATAAACGCGCTCCACAGCTATCCACTCTACAGAAAAGACTACAAAGTCTGACCATTTGCATTCTGTGACAGCAATCTGTCCTAAAATTTGGTAAAAATTCTCATCATCTGTCTTGAGCCGAGGTGTACCATAAAGAAATGCAAGACAAGTTTTCGCTGATTACAGTGTTAGCTTCACTGTCCTTCAAAGAGTAGGGGCATTTTATCACCACAACACCATAATTGCCTTCTTCCGGGTCAAAAAGCAACCTATCCGGGCTTGCACCTAGCCATAGAAAGCCAGGGTGCTCAGCAAGGCCACAATATTGCAAAATCACGTTGTGCCCGGCAGCTCTCATTGTAGCGGCATATCGCTCTGCTGCAAGAGCCTCATTTTTTCCCCATGCTGTACAGCCTGTACCCTGGAGAGATCCTTTGGTTCTATGAGATTCTTTAAACCTTTCTCTGTCCATTCTTTCCGCTGTAAATGCTGTGAGGCGGTGTCGTCGTTCCGAGTGCCACTTGTCGCTCAGGGCCTGCTGCATGGTATTTGCTTTTAGCTCCTGGGCTTCTTCAGGACCAAGCTGAAGGTGATAGGAAAGAAAAACGATATTATGTATTTCCCACAAGTCTTTACTTTATTGCATTTAAGCAGTTCTCAATAATCCTGCTTGGTGCACATCCAGTATTTTTCGACTTTTGCAAGTAAAAGTGCATCAGATGACGCTATTGTCAACATGCAAATTGTTGATCGATTCAATGGCCAAACTGAAATTTTCACAATTCACTGCAACCAAGTCATTTTTAATGCCTTTTGTCAGCTTCCGCACAGCTGTTTGTGTTGTTATATCATGCTGCAGAGTTATTTCAGATTTTTGGCCTATTCTATGAAGTGTTAACAAGACACCGCCTTACACTAGGCCATCTACAAGGGATGGAGCAGGAGAAATAAATCACCCTCTGTCGCAGGCACCATAATCACTGTGCAGCATTTGGCTGCGAGAATGGCAACAGAAATTAGAACTGTGTGCTGTGCAAACATGAGCCATGCACTGGAAAGTTCAGACTGTTGGCTGTGCAAACATGCGGCATGCTTCACGGCTTAGTATTCTCAAACACTTCATTCTGAGAGAAAACATGAGCCATGAACTGGGTGGTCACCTTGGCTGTAAATGGAAATTACAAGACCGCAGCCAGAGAGAAGAAAAGTGGTGCTTCATTATAAAATTTAAGTTCACTTCCACCACTAACTGAAATTTTGTGAATTATTAAGCTACAGTGCCTTTAGCAAAGGGCTGATTGCATGGCTTAACATGGCTATCACTATGGTTGCTAAATAAGCATATTAAAATTCCGGTCACCACGCTGGTTCTTTAACCTGTACGACTGCCCCTGGCTCTCGTCAAAAGTAACATGGCAGCTAGGTGAGCTCTGACTGATGCTCATTACTTTCAATGCACATTATGTGAATGACAAATTGCACCAATAAAATCCGGAAACGCAACAGAAAAAGAGCAAGAACACGCAGCTGGCTGTGAATTAGTAAATAAAGTGAGCAGTTTTAGCTGTGCACATAGGAGGCGAGAAAAGCAATCGTTCCGTAAGCCAGTTCATGAGATAAAGAGCAATTTATGTCCAGTGTTTAAGAGCAGCAGGTCTAAATATATAGCATAGTCAAACATGCATGCTTTGAACACAATCATACTAGACGGCCATCGCCAGACTAAATGGCCTTGTAGCCTGGATTACAGCCAGTGAACTTTGAGAGATTGCACTTAAAACCTTTTAGCAAAATCAGCAGCAACACTTCCCATGACCTGGCATGAATATGGCATGTAAGTGCCAGCAAGGCCTCGTCAATGAATGTCAAATATTTACCAAACATGGTGCTCAATATGTGCTCTTATTCACACAGACCTGAATGTAAATAGACAGTATGCACTAATGGCACAGTTAGGACGGCAGAAGCATTTCAACAAGCATGCTTACTGTCATATGTGAAAAGAAGTCACTATATGCTGGACAAACAACACTTTTGCTACCCCAAACACATGGAAAACCTGCAAAAGCACCCGATAATTGCAGTGAACGAAAGAAACAACTAATGTGTTAACCATCAGAACTTGTTGTTCATCAGCTGTGAAGACAGCGGGAAATGTGTGCGGCACTGCACCAGTAAACAGTTCCAGTTCTGGGACAGCACAACTGGTGTCTGCACCAGTGGCTATGGTGCATGATATCCAGGTCTTAAAATCGTGTAGACTGTCCGACTGTTGGTATGTCAGTGGAGAGCTTACTAGAGCAAGGCCTGCCTTTGTCTTTACTAGAGGAACCTGCACGTCCCGCAAAACAGCGGCAAAAGGAAGGTCACCCAGTGCCTCCAGCTCAGCACCAAGTGACTGGATTGCGGCTAATTGGCTAGTTTCATCCTGGTAGGCCAGGCTTGCACCTGAAAGGCGAGCAGTCACTGGCAACTACGCACCGCCTTCTCGTGGGGCTCGCCAGTCCACTTCGAGAACACTTGCAGGCTTGATGCCTTTCTGTCTTGGGCGTCTCCACTGCTGAGGCAGCTCCGTGCAGACACGCTCTGGTGGCGGCTCTGCAAATCCCTGCGCCTTCAATAGGTCTAGAAGGCGTACTGCTGCAAAGACGTGACTGCAGGCTCCACTCTATTTTGCTGGGTTACACAGGCAGTGGTACCAGGCACGCCGGTGGTAATGTGAAAAGACATCTGCACATTGTACGGACGGCCACTTTTCTTCTGACTGCGGAAACATGTGCAATGCACGGGGACTATACCAAGTCTGAAAAGAAAATCCAAAACAGTGCTGTGGTACTCATTAAGTTCAAAACTTATCCTGTAACACTGGCATGTGCATTGATGGGAGAGTGCCCAAGAACAGAGACATCTCAATGCACATAAGATACAACTCTTGCATAAAGACCTTACGACCAGTGTTTGTTTCATGATTAAAACTGCAATTAAAAATTGGCTCTAGCAATCAATAAACGTTAGTCTGGTAACAAATACTTGTTTCTGTATAAGTAACGTTACCACTCGACAAACCACGAGGTGTAACTAAGAATCAAATCCTGGCGTTTAAATATTGAAACCATCATATCATTATAAGGCACGCTGTAGTAAAGTGCTCCGGATTAATTTAGACTACTTTGGGTTGTTTAACGTGCCCTAGAACAGAAGAGCATGTACAGTAAAAGGGCGTTTTTGCATTTCGACTCTATCGAAACGAAGCCCCCGCGAACGAGACTCGATCACCCAATCTCGCACTTAGCAGCAGAGCACCTTAGCCGACTAAGCCACTGCGGTGGTTGATAGCAAACTGCAAGAACCGATTTGCAAAGCAATATGCACCGCTCTGGGCACGCGGCCATTCGATTGCATCGGTACGTCTGTTTCGCAAAACGTTTCTGCGACGATTCGGCGTCCGCCCCTTCAACATATAGAAACCGGTCGCATCTTAACATAACGTTACTGGCATTTGTTGCTTCCGCCCACAAACGCTCCTTGAAACGAAGAGAAGCTCCCACTATTCGGTTGCGACGAAACTTCCATATCAAGTGAGCGAGTTCCGACTTTGGGTATGCGTGTAATGGAAGTGTACTGAGCGCCGGGGCAAGGCTGGCGTCGGACGCCGTTCGCAGAGTATGCCTACAGCAAAAAGTTTGCTTACCCCGAGTCACATGTGTTCGTTCGAAACGATGACGGCGAACAGTAGGCCTCGGTGGCAAAGCTGTACGCCTTCTTGCGTTGAGGGGCAGAGGGGCCTTTTTGGTCGCACAACCATTCCAATGTGCGCTCCAAAATATGCGGAACGACGGTCAAGTTCGTCGTCCAATCTGAGCTGCTCAGACTCGGACAGCATAGCCGTTGATACGTGACGAGAGGTTTTGCCATCGTATAAAACTTTCGCTCAAATACAAATAGACCTCAATGCGGCGAACAGGCTGGCGCATGGGCTGGCAGCTGAACTGGCCGAACACTCGCCGCAACAACGATGTTGACCAGACTTTCGGTGCCCATTCTGGCAGATGACCAACCAGTTTTGCATATGGTACATTGGTTTATAGAAAATTACTTATAAAGCAGCGGAAAAAAACAATCGTGCCGCCGGTGGGATCCGAACCCACGACCTCCGAATATCGCGTCAGGTGCTCTACCAACAGAGCTACGGCGACGACTGTCCAGTCTGCTGCTTTCGTGGGTATTTATGTTTTGCGTGTAAGCGAACGTTGAGAGTGTTCACCAGCGCCTCCCTCGTCCATAGCGGCGAATGCCGCATGTCCTGTATTACCGCGAGTATGACGTAGAACGCGATCTAACGGTGAGGGCGGAAACTGTGCGAGAGCCCTCTTATGCTACCTATGGCATCAAGACGGCCAGAACGGAGACCCCCGTTAAGCTATTAGCAGACAAGGCAAATGAAATGAGGGGCTCGTTTGACAAACATATTAAGGAAGCCAACAGTCACCGAAACCAAGGTGTATAGGGAAATGCTCGTAATTTTTTTTAAATATGTAGTGCCAATCAATTGGTTTGAAGACAATTACTTATAAAGCAAAAGAAAAGACAACCATGCCGCCGGTGGGATCCGAACCCACGACCTCCGAATATCGCGTCCGGTGCTCTACCAACAGAGCTACGGCGACGGCTGTCCAGTCTGCGGATTTCGTGGGTATTTATGTTTTGCGTGTAAGCGAACCTTGAGAGTGTTCACCAGCGCCTCCCTCATCCATAGCGGCGAATGCCGCACGTCCTGTAATACCGCGAGTGTGACGTAGAACGTGATCTAACGGCGAGGGCGGAAACTGTGCGCGAGCCCTCTTATGCTACCTATGGCATCAAGACGGCCAGAACGAGACCCCCGTTAAGCTATTAGCAGACAAGGCAAATGAAATGAGGGGCTCGTTTGACAAACATAATAAGGAAGCCAACAGTCACCGAAACCAAGGTGTATAGGGAAATGCTCGTAACTTTTTTTAAATATGTAGTGCCAATTAATTGGTTTAAAGACAATTACTTATAAGGCAAGAGAAAAGACAACCATGCCGCCGGTGGCATCCGAACACACACACACACACACACACACACACACACACACACACACACACACACACACACACACACACACACACACACACACACACACACACACACACACACACACACACACACACACACACACACACACATCACACACACACACACACACACACACACACACACACACACACACACACACACACACACACACGCACACGCGCACGCACGCGCACACACACACACACACACACACACACACACACACACACACACACACACACACACACACACACACACACGCACACGCACACGCACACGCACACGCACACACACACACGCACACGCACACGCACACGCGCGCGCACACACACACACGCACACACACACACACACACACACACACACACACACACACACACACACACACACACACACACACACACACACACACACACACACACACACACACACACACACACACACACATATATATATATAAGCCGCCGCGGTGGCTGAGTGGTTATGGCGCTCGGCTGCTGGCCCGAAAAACGCGGGTTCGATCCCGGCCGTGGCGGTCGAATTTCGATGGAGGCGAAATTCTAGAGGCCCGTGTACTGTGCGATGTCAGTGCACGTTAAAGAACCCCAGGTGGTCGAAATTTCCGGAGCCTTTCACTACGGCGTCTCTCATAGCCTGAGTCGCTTTGGGACGTTAAACCCCCATAAACCAAACCATATATATATATATATATATATATATATATATATATGGTGACTTATTCTGTGTTGTGTGATTTTCCTGTCTTCTTAGGTGTGACGGGTGCGTACTGTTCAATTATCACTGTTTTGTGCTTTCGTCTTTCTTGCACCTCGTTGCTGCTTGTTCCTGTTGTCAACGTCAAAACAGTTTCTAAGCACGTGTGACGGGTGCGTACTGTTCAATTATCACTGTTTTGTGCTTTCGTCTTTCTTGTACCTCGTTGCTGCTCGTTACTGTTGTCAACGTCAAAACAGTTTCTAAGCACTTCCGGCAAGCGCTTTAAAGTTGGCAGAAAGAAGAGGATGGTGCTTTCGACTGGCGCCAAACTAAGCTTAGCGGCTTGGCGCATTAATCAGGAAAAGGTGATTGGCATTATCGGCCGAGAGGTCTGGAGGGCCAGGCTCATATTGACGTTTCACAGCGACTGTGCCCGATTGTCCGTCTCACGGGCCCGTTTTAGCTGAAGTGCGAGCTCGGCCTTCGCTTGCTGTCTTCCATTCGACTGCGATCCCGGCACACTTCAGCGACTCCAGGATCCGCTTGCAGGAAGCAAATAGTCTAGTTCCTAGTGCTGTGCCATTCATTCTAAACTTTTAGTTGGTTCTAAGAAAAGGAAATGTGCATAACTGCCCCAGTTTGTTGGTGGAAACCGCCGCCAACCCGCCGCGGTAGCTCAGTGATTAGGGCGCTCGGCTACTGATTCGGAGTACGCGGGTGCGGACCCGACCGCGACGGTCGCCTTTTGATGGAGGCAAAATGCAGAGGCGCTCGTCAGCGATGTCAGCGCACGTTAAATATTCCAGCTGGTCGGAATTAATGCAGAGCCCTCCATTGCGGCAACTCTTTCTTCCTTTCTTCACTCATTTTCTCTTTATCTCTTCCCTAACGGTGCTGTTGAGGTGTCCGTCGAGATGTGACAGAGATGTGGACAATGCGTCTCTGCATTTTCAGCCTTTTTTTATAGATGTTTGAATTTAGTTAAAGGTTTTTTGCTAAATATGAGCATCGCGACAAACTTGTTCGTAAGATGTGAAGTCTTATGACCGCTGTTGGGAAAAGAAAAGTCCGGTAATGTCGTTTAATGGGGCTCTGAAACACCTTTCGATGAGAATAAATCAACTTTCTCAATCACTGCATTATGTTGTCATCAACACCTGAGCCAAATAATACAATTCTACAAGCAGCAGAGAACCTACAATCACGCCCAAAAGTTGGCGATCCCTTCCCGGCGAATTTTTCATGCTCGCACCCTCCTCCCTCGCTCGAATCTACGTATACATGTTGAGAGATGGCGATTGGTGAGATTCTTTCAGGCCTCAGGCAGCTACCATGGCCTCGGCGAATAAACCGCGTTGCTCCGGTGGGTCAGGAACCTCTCTCCCAGATGTGGGGCCGGGGGAGGAGCGCCGACTTTCCATTGAGCAAAAAGTGACGGCAGGAGAGGGATATGTGCCAAGACGCTGACATTAAAATTTTGACCTCAGATAACTCCGTTTATACAAAGCGGATTAAAAATATCTTCCTGGACAATATTTGTGAAGCGGCGTGCTTTCACATCCCAAGCATACTGCTGATTTTTTAGAGCCCTTTTCAGATCCCTGTTAATCTCGTCATCGGCTTGGCTTCACCGCACAGGAGCCACTGATTTCTCTGCACTGTGCCGCGCAGGAAGGAGGAAGCGGGTTCTTTTTTTTTTTGGGGGGGGGGGGGGAGGGGGAGAACGACTCTATATTATAGAGATGGCGCTCAGTCTTATTGACTACATATTGTAGACAAACGGTAAATTGGGGCCATGGTTCCTGCAAACTTTCCTATTACATCTTAAGTGGTATAAAAAAAATCACTCCGCCGGCAACAGGCAGAAAACAATGTTTTAGCAGTTGATGTTTGTGGCTACGTTTATCAGTTTTGTATGATATAAACTAAAATCAGACTATGTGACATCATCGCGACGCTTACTGCTACTGTCACCATTAAAATAGTTCACTGCAAAAAGGTAGAAGCTTGGGCTTGTTGGTTTTTACCTAAAACCCCAAAAATAATATGCGTTAATTCGGCCTCGACGATATCTGATAGGTCTGGTGATAGCACGGCAATGCAGCGTGTATATAGAAATGTGTTTCTTATCAACACAGTTGTTGGAAGTTAGCGCTGTGTGTGTGTGTCTTCTCGTTCTGTGCCATTTCCTCTTGTTGCGCTGCAACGATGGTTTTAAAAGAGTTTAGTTGCCAGAGGGGCCAGCTATGATGAAGTTCAGCATGCTTGCTAAGTAAGAAACGTTGCACACCGAGCTCATCAGCCGCGCACCGAAATTATTGCTTCGTATTAGATTAAAACTCAAATTTGACTTAGACTATATAGCTGGCAGAAACAGCAAGTGAGAAGGTAAGAAAATAAACCGAGGTATTTATGCTGTCGAACTGCGGGAAGCGGGATAATGTTTAGTGTGTATAAAAAGTGTGACACATGTTTCCTGGTAACCCTCAAGACGGCCGATTTTCGATATTAAGACTCGTTTTCCATCAAGTGCAACAACCAAATGCCGACTGTAATTTATTGTTAAGTGTTACATGGTCATCTGGAGATTTAATTTCATGGTACAGTATGCAATCGTCAGCAAAAAGAGAGAGAGAGAAAGACGGAAAGGCAGGGAGGTTAACTAGGCAGCGCCCCGTATGCTACCCTACTCGTGGGTAGGGGAACGGAGGGAAAGACAGAAAGGGGAGAGAACAAAGGGAGTTGATCACTTTTCCACATGTCCGTTGGCTGTTACTTGGAGGGTACACAGGGCACACACTGATTGTTCACAATCTTGCACTCAGTCCTGAGTCCTTCAAGAACTTCAAAAGTGCATTGAAAGCTGTTCTTTGTGATGAAGGCTTACTCCAAGGACCCGGAATCTTGGCTTCAGTAAGGGGCCGAGGATTTAAAGGGCGGAGTGTTGCAGCCAGGAGTGCACGCTCGCGCTGAAACCGAGGGCACTTACAAAGAAGGTGTTCTATAGTTTCGTCGCACCAACAGATCTCACACGCAGGAGAATCTGCCATTGCGATTAAGTGGGAGTAGGCATCTGTGAACGCCACTCCCAGCCACAGGTGACACAACAGCGTAGCATGGCAGCGAGAGAGGCCGGACGGAGGACTGAGTAGGAGTAACGGATCTAGGCGGTGCTGACGGTATGTGGAGTTGCTAGTAGAAGACCATGATGCTAAAAGCTCTCTTCGGCCAAGCATTCGCAGATGTCTTGCTGCGTCGGCTCTTGTCAACTCTATCTGGACAATGTTGGCACGGCCGTGAGCCGCTCGAGCTGCAGCGTCATCTGCGTCATTTCCAACAATGCCAGAGTGTCCCGGTATCCACTGGAAGACGATGTCATAACCCTCTTCCTGCGCCTGGTGTTGGAGATGTCTTAATTCAGCTACGAGGTGATCGTGATCGCCATGGCGTTAAGCAGAATTAAGACACTGTAAGACTGCTTTTGAGTCACAGAACACAGCCCATTTGTGGGGTGTTTGTGCACCGATGTACTGCGCAGCCTCACGACGAGTGGCTAATTCTGACCCGGTGGAGGTTGTCTGATGCGAAGTTTGCTGGATAATAATGGTCATTCTCACAGGAATGACCACGGCTTAGGTTGAACTTGTACTTGAGACCGAACCATCTGTATACACATGAGTGCGGTCACTATATGCGGCGTGTAGTAGGTAGAGCGTCGACTGTTTAATGGCCGGTATCGATAACTTCGATTTTCTTTCTGTTATTCCCGGAATTTTAAGGCGCACACATGGCTCCCGCAGACACCACAGCGCAGAGGAAGGCCGTGCTGCCGGGGTGAACTGTGATGGGATGGACGACTGGTGGGCTGCTATAACCTTTGAAAACGCTGCGTGTGGTCTTTGATTCACAACTGACACAAGGTGCTGCTGGGGAATCCTTGTTAGATGCCGTATGTGGATCCGCAGGGTGTCAAGGGTTATATATGTCGAGAGTGGGTGTCCTGGGCGATTGCAATGGTAGCAACTGTTGATGCGCTGCGAGGGAGACCCAGACATGTGCGAAGTGCCTGACGATGTATAGCTTCGAGGGCATGCAAATTCGTCTTGCATGTGCTTGAAAGCACTGGTGCACTATACCGAAAAATCCCAAAAAGAGCGCTCTGTAGAGATGCAGCATTGATAGAATCGACAATCCCCATGACTTGGCGCCAAGAAATCTGAGCAGGTGTGTGATAGAGATTAGCTTTTTCTTTACAATGCTGCAATGCGGGCTCCATGATAAATTCCGATCTATAACAATTCCTAAAAACGATGAGATGCATGATAAGCAATGATATGGCCGTCAATAGTTAGCGGGTAACGAGTCATACTTCTGCGCGTAAATGCCACTATAGCGCACTTCTCGGCTGACACGCTCAGACCTTGCTCTCGGAGATAGGAGGAAGTTATGGTTGCTGCCCTCTGAAGTCTTGCTCGCACCTGGAGGCGGGTCACAGAGGCCCAGATGCAGGTGTCATCGGCATACATAGTGATATGTACGGTATTAGGTAGATACGCCGAGAGTCTTATAAGTGTTAGATTAAACAAAGTAGGACTGAGCACTCCCCCCTGGGGCACGCCCCAGTAGGTGTAATCCACGGGTGTGGAGCCATCTTTACCCATAATAAAAAATGTCCTTTTGGTCAGATAGCTTTAGATCCACCTATACATCCGTCCACCTATTCCAATAGCCTCTAGCGCATCAAAGATGGGCTCATGTGTCATGTTATCGTATGCACCTTTGATATAAAAAAAAGTGCCGCGCACATGCGCTTCTGGCGTTTCTGTTGCTGTACTGTGGACACAAGATCAATGACGTTGTCTATAGAGGAGCGACCCCGTCGGAAACCCGACTTGGCATTAAGATACACGTGACTGGGATCAAGGTACCACTCAAGACGCGCCAGAAGCATTCTTTCCATGACTTTTCCCACACAACTGGCCAAAGCTATTGGCTGTATGATGACAGGTCGAGCGTGGATTTTTCTGGTTTTTTGTAATGGTATCATCCGACTGGATTTCCACTGGGGAGGAACAACTTAGTCTTGCCACGAGTGGTTGTAAAGGCTGAGTAGATCTCCACACCCGTCGTGGCCAAGGTGGCACAGCGCAGCTTATGTAATGCCGTCTGGACCTGGTGCAGACGAAGGCTTACACTCTGCAAGGGCAGCATCAAGTACCTCTCGAGTAAAGACAACATCCATCGCTGAATCCCGTGATGCAGGAGGAGCACGCTAGAAACCCGAGGTACTCACTGCACCCGCGATCGTACTGCAGAAGTCAGTTGCAACTTCAATCTGATGACGGTTTTGAGGTAGTGCCAACGCATAGAAAGGCTGCCTTTGCTGTGGAAGCGTTCGAAGCCCCCGCACTGGCCGCCAAATGAGGGACATGGGCTTTCGAAGATCCAGAAATTGACAAAAGGACTTCCAGCGCTGTTCCGCCAGCGTGTCCATTCGTCGCTTGATTTTCCTCTGCACAGGACGCGCCTCTCTGAGGTCCCTTACCCATTTGGTCCGTCTGTAACGTCTTTCTGCACGCCGACCAGCAGCACGTAGGTGGTCTAATTCGACATCAAATTCGGCGCGAATTCTAGTTGACGTGAGGAAGCCTCTAGCAGCCTTCATTGCTGTTGTTAAAATGTCCTCCAAACTCGAAGTGAGGGCTTCTTTGCATGCCTCTTCGTTTGGGTTTGAAATGCCGTCCAATTGATGTGCGCGCGTATAGCTGGGCCGGACGACCCAAGACCTAGAATGTTGAGATAGGTGGGTATGTGATCACTCCCGTGGGTCTCCACATCAGAAAACCACTCGTCACGCTGGCGCAGAGACCACGAAACTACCCTCAGGTCTAGGCAACTGCTGTATGAACTGCCTCGCAGGTATGTGGGGCTGCCGTCATTCATTACGTAAAGTCCATTTTCTGAAGCAAATAAGGCCAGATTCCTCCCTCTGACGTTGACTATAAGACTTCCCCAGAGTTGGTGGTGGGAGTTGAAATCTCCGCTAATAATCCAAGGAGCCCGGGTTGCCTCCATAATTGTCTTCAACCTCTCGCAGTCCGATTGAGAGGTGGGGGAGACATACGCCGAAATCAGTGGGAACTTTATGGATTCTTTTTTGACTATGAAACACCCGTACTGATTTTCATAGTGGCGTTGAACTGAGCAGCAAATGTAGGTTATGTCGGCGCGGATGTAGACCAGAACTTTGCTGCGCTCCCCAAATGTTGAAGCAAAGAAGGGCTCGGATCCGGAAAGCCTGATTGCTTGGGATAAGTTACGTTCACAGATGACCAATATAGGGAAGTGGTTGTTGAAAACATATTGCCGAAAACTTGCGATTCGTGACTTTAGGCCTCTTGCAGTCCACTGGAAGACCGCAGCGCCCCTGACTTCCTCACGAAACGTGGGAAGCTGGCCAGCCATTCTGTTTTAAAGATCTTATAGTGCTGGATCGAGAGAGTCCAGCACCAGTAAGATGCTTCGGGCGGTTGACGATTGCAGGGCCTGTATCAGAGGGCGAATGGCGTTGACCACCGTCGTGAGGATCACGAGGGCTTGGCGATCTTGCTCTTGGAGCCTTTTTCTAACGACAGCTGAGGGCGATGGGAGCTTGGACTGAGGAGGCTCAGCAGGACGTAATGGCGGAAGTGCTGGCCAAGCATCCGAAATCGAAGAGGTTTCATTATCCTTGGCGACTTTTCGCTGACTGGACACACTTGTACGTGGCGGCACGGGAGGAGGTTGAGAAGGAGGTGCTGTGGGCGCGTCGATGTGGTTGCTTTTTGCAATAGACTTTCTTGAGTTCTTCTTGTGGCGAGAATGCCTTTTCCGAACAGTCGCGGCAGCTTCACTGAGCGTGGAATTGTCCCGTACTATCTGCTTTAGAACGGCACGCTCACTTTTTAAGCGCCGAGAATTCTTAGATGAGGCGTCATGAGGCCTGTTGCAGTTTGAACACTTAAGCACTTGCGGATTACAGAACTCAGCGCTGTGAGCTCCGGCACAACGACAGCACACTCTCGTGTTGTCGCAGACCCCGTTCACATGACCGAGTTTCAAACATTTGTGGCATGACACTGCAGAGGTTTAGGAATAAATGGCCGCACGGCATGACGAAAATGGCCCACCTTCACGTGTGATGGAAGGCTGTCGCCTTGGAACAACATCTTCACATAATGGGAATTGTTCAGACGTGATACTTGTACAATTACGGTGCCATCATTTGCCGGATTCACGAGTATCGGAAAATCATCTAGCGTGATAGCCTCGTCGACATCATAGATTACGCCGGAAGAGGACTCATTCCCGTCGAGGGGGATAACAGTACGTACTGATAACCAGCCGAGCTGAGTAATGGCCCGCAGTGGTTCCAGCGCAGCCGCATGGTGGACATAAGCGGCTACAATGTTCTTCCGCGCATTCACTCGAACATATTTGATTTCGTTAGGCACGAGGGCCTCGATTTCTACAGAGACGACTTGCCTGTTAAGCCGCCTCATGTTGTCGATTGGCTGCACAGGAAGGACGAGGATGGTGTGTGCCGGTGCGTTGCCACTTGTTTTTACAGTGGACTCACTGGATGACGATCCGGCTCTTAGCAGTATTCTCTTGACCCTCCGGCTGAGGTAAGTCTCAAAGCCATCCTCACTGCTGGCCTCGCTGAGGTACTCGATGGTTTCTTCGCTGTCGGGGTCGCTCGGACGGCTGCACCGCTTCCTCGGCGAGCTCAAGGAGGAGGCCGCCTGGCCATTCGGATGCCCCGGAGGGTTCAGATACATCGCCGTATGACGGGGAACGGCGTCCCCGCAGTATACACGCAAAAACACAGAAAAAGCTGGAGACTGATTGAAAGCGTTCCACAAGAGTTTGAAAACCTTGCAGTGTTTAAGCCTCATTTTAATAGTAACGCTATCGGGTAAATCAGTGATGAAGACTATGAATAATATAGGCACACGTTTTTAGTTTTAATCATGAATAAAAACTGGAACTGATCTGCCTGTTATTTGAATAATTTTTATTTTTGCAAGCATAGCGAAGATGAGGGAGAAGTCAGGTGCCACAAATGATTTGATCTAGCTATCTACCAGCCAAGACAGTATCTTCGAAAGCCCACAGTTGTTGTCGACTGTGGGGTCGATATTATATTGTTTCGTCTCGTTTTGGTTTACCTTAGAAAATCCTGAAGGAATAAGGATTTTCCACATTTTATTCTGGTATACTGTGTCGCAAGGGATTACATGATATAGAAAAAGTAATAAATATGTGTGGTGTTTTTTCCTATACAAAAATATGGAGGGCGCGTTAAAAATTCAGCCGTGGTATCTATGCCTTGTCGCATTGGAATGTGGTTTCGAAAGTCTCCGCTCTCAACTAACCCTGACGCTTTGCCCTATTTTTGTTTTATAACAAGCAGTGCGGAACACCCTCAAAAACGAAGTAGTGAAGAAAAGCAGGCAATTTGTAATGGTTCGTTCACGCGACCGCCAGCGATCAAGCGCATTCTAAACTATATGTGGAGCGACCATTTTATGATGTATGTTGCTCTTGCCTTTGCCAAAATGAATTAACATTCATTCAAAGCAATAAGAAGAAGATGACTGTTGGTTTGAAACGGTGTTATAATCACACTTTGTGGCAAAAAGAGCACCCATTTGTTCCCCTGGAGTTGTCACAAAGCATTTTGGACGCTCGTAGTCAAGTATACCAGAATCTGTTGAGAGAGCAGAGTTTGAAAACCTTGCAGTGTTTCAGCGGCCACCATGGCAACCAATAAAAAGAAAAAGGAAACTCCATCCGCTGCGGAGCCCAGGCTTTACAATGCTGCGCTGTAAAGGCTTGAAAGGCGTTATGGTATCGAATGGTATTGACCCACTCTTTCCCACTGCGAAAAGCTTCGATTCAGAAAGAATTCATGCAAAATCTAGGAGCATTGCTCGCTCACGACTACTTTTTCATATTCCTGACACGGACACCGAATGGTTCTCAAGGCTTTTTTGGACGGCGTACACTCCCTCTTGAGATAAGCTAATGAGTGGTAATATTGCCTTTTTACCCCTTTCTTGCCAACCTATACACACGTTGGCATCCCTCTACATCTGTTGAAGCATTAAAAAAGTCCAGGCGGTGAAATTGAGCTAAATCAGTAGACACTCCCGCGGTCTGAGCTTATTAACAAAGCAAAAAACACAGCGTTCGATGTGAAATACCGAAATGAAGACTCAACGAGTTTGCCGAAGATTACCCTCTAAGCGGACGGGCATGTGGATAAGTGCCGAAGCAAAGAAATATTGTAGAAAGTTTATTCTCTCTAGCCTTAGTCTACCTAAATTGTTGCATTCAGTCCACCACGTAAACGAGCTGCTATTGACATGGTATTGAACTGATATAAGAGGCAGATCAATTCAAGGCACAATGACTAGAGGAAAATGACCCAATTAGTCATACAGAGCGACTCTGAGAGAGTACCTCTGAAGCGAGCGCAATGAAGAATTCGTTTGCTGTGCTCATCTGAAGAGAGGCCATTAACTAAGCGCATCAGGAGATTTTCTTTGTTCGCTTTCTTTCCTCTGACAACTCGGGAACCAGCGCGCATTCTGCAAAGGCTGGACGTGGAGGCTGCAGTTGGTTAAGCTTCCTTTTTATCTGTTGCCATTTGACAATTTCCTCGTGCGAGCTGTGCCAATTTGTACCACGACGCTGTGCCAGTTATCTCGCTTTTTGTGTGCAGGCTTTTTCATCTCTTTTCAGTTTTTTCCACCCCGTAGCGCGGATTTCGATAGAGACGCTACAAATCAGTTTTGCAAACCGCTACGCACAATGTTTGTCCACCGAAGAGGAAACAAAAGAAAGACTGGAATATTGCACGTGCCAATTTAGGTGCCCGTAGAAATCACCGAAATGCGAATTCGTATTCACACTTTATTCATCCGTATGCGAGAATTGCCTATAGTCGATTTGCGGGAAACATTTGGCATCGAGCTATGCGCTTAGTCTCTTCGCCTCGGACGCCATTTGGAGCGTGCTGTTTAAAACCTTCATAGATGGTGGTCTTTATGTACTCCAGTCATGTAAGATACCCTAGAATCTAAGTGAAAGTGTGTAAGTATCTTCAACACTAATTTGATAGCCATAAAGACTTCGAGTCATCGGGCGTTGTTAACATATCTGTAAAATGCACAGTGCGGCGTATAGTGCCTAACTCTAGATGAGCCTCTGAACCAGTTGTCACAAATGACAGTTACCCTATCACGTTTACAGAAGCATAACAGCCATTTGATTCAGGAACCAGTGATGGCTACCCGATATGATGGCTACTTCATGGTGATGACTGGCAGAACATCAGGTTGACGAAGGCTTCGAATGTGTTCTGTTTATTTTGTGGTAATTTTGCGCACAACGTCGACGAAGTTACTGGCAGTGACTGCAACACACACACTCATTTGGCGGTTTTCACGCTTAGAGTGACCGAGCTTCTCAGCTCCGCAGTATTTAAACTCAACCTTCGAGTTACCAGACCAGGGATCTATAACGCATAATCCTAGGGTCGCAGCAAATGATTGCTATAATTTGCTAACAATCGATAGTCGGATAGAGCGCGAAAACAAAGGTGCAAGCGCCCCTTAAAAGCTTCAATTCAAGCAATGATACTGACGCTTTACTAATAAGCTTCTCTCTTCCGCCTTGCACTTGCAAGCATGGCACTGCTCGTAGCTGTCAGGTGAAGAGCGCTTGAACGCGGTGTCGTGACAGCTGTTCGACACCATTGGTAAGATGGCATCCTTTAAATGGAAGTAGCAGCAGCGTTCTTGAGTTGTATCCGAATCTAGTTATGACCGAAATGGGCAAAATAACTTTCCCCACGTCCCACAAAAATGATTAAAAGCCCTTGCTCAGACGGCGGAAACAAACATATCTCTTATGAAAAGAAGACACAACAAAATGCCATCAAAGCCACCTAGTATTCTTAGAAGGCACAGGGCTCGCATTTGTATTTTAGGAAATCGAAACTACCGAAACAGGTTACAACCAATTAAGAAATTCGTTCTGACACGGTCCAAATCCTCTCAGGGCAAGAAAAGAGTAGTTAGTTATATAGAAATTTAAGAATAAACAATTTCTATGAAAGTTATGCTACCTGCTCATTCACAACTGAAACGTGCATAATAGAGCGCATCGTACTCGGTGCAACCGGCCGCGTGTGTTTGGAAATGCCCATTGTTGTGCTCCTTAGAATGAACAATTAATACGCTCCAAACAACACGAAATACAGGTGCACAGGTGTTGAGAGCAAAGAATTGAAGCCGTTGAATGGAACCCAAGTCTTCCAAGCAGTTCGGTAGTAATCATTGTGCGAAACGAGGCATTATCGAAGCACGCGCACAGTTCTACTCCTTTGATTGCTTCCTGTATTTTCTCGCTTTGGTTCCCGCTGTAATAAACAATTATCTTTCTCAAGATCCAATGATGGTATGCCTTCCATCCTATCACTGATATCCCAGTTGCATTTTGCAGAATGTGGCACGAAATGTTCACGACCGAGAAAGGATGTAGAAACAGGAGTGATCGTACAGCTCTGTGAAATTTGGTACATCCAATACAGCTTCTATACAGGAAACATTTTGCGTCACTCCTACCAGTGAGATAAAGGAATGGAAAAAAAAACTTCAGAAGCAGCACAAGTTGGAAGGAAGGTATAATCACAAGATAGGTAAATCTGCGCACTGAGAAAGCGCTACGTTTATCACTCCAAGGGTGATATGAGGAGAACAATGGCAGCAAAACAATACTCAGCTGAGCATATTAATTTCCTCGTTGATAAATCTTAAAGAAGAGCACATGTGGCTACAAACTGTTGTGCCCTAGTACTTGTTGATGTATATGAGGAAGAGCTCCGAACGCAATGGAAAAGCCCTACGGCACTGTTCTGCGTTTCGCTCTAGTCTGAGTGCTAGCACCGGTCATGATAGTTGCCTCCAACATTTCCAGATGTGAGCTCTAAAGTCTTCTTGTGCGCATGACGATTAATAAATTTAAAACAGCGTCAAAGTTTCTTTGTTTATTTGTGATCTTTAGCTGTATGTATTTTCGTCCTCTTTAGATTTGCCTGGAGCTCGTACTGATCCCCTTGCCCAGGGCACACAGAAAGATAATTGCGTTCCAATGTTTACTCTAATTTGAATGTAAGTGAGCCTCTTCCTGCGGGCGTGAACGTTAGTTCTTCGCCGAACGACCACTAAAAAACAACATTGGAAGCCTGTTTAGGTTGAAGTCAGAACTAAAACCGAGAAAGCTTTCATGTCTATGTGCTCTTTTTAACGGGCAATAGAAGGGGATTATTATTTGTGTTTCACGAAACTTCTTAAATTAAAGAAGTCTTTCCCGGTATAAAGCAATTCAGCTCGTGTAGATAACTACTGACATCTTCGCGAATTCGGCAGTTACATCGCGCCATTTATTCATGCAGACTTCAATGCCTGGTGGCTGCAAAACTTCGCCCTAATGATTCGTTATTTTGCTGCGAATTAAAGCTTGCATCTTTACGACCGGTTAATCTATACACATCGGTTGAGAGAAAACAAAATTCTGCCCAGTTCGCACCACATCATAACTAAACTGCAGGCTTTGGATGTTCTTCAGTAGCTCTTAGGGAGAAAATGCCTGGCGTATTTCCGCTCTTCGCGCCGATAACACCATTTCTTTTTCTTGCAAAGTAATTCGAGCGGGAGATTACGGAGAGTTGTTATTTAAGACAAAAATTTTGGGTTAAACTTCAGACATCAATATTCAATCTTGCGACTGCTTCTTTTGTTCTTAAATGTTTTTATTTTCACGCTTGCAAACGTCCGTTTGCTCGAAACCAACACAGTTGAATGCGCTCTTTTAAGACGCCGGTACTCAGATGGAGTGTTCTCATCCGAATAACTCATTTTTGCCTTTACAGAAAGTCCAGAGACTCCAATCGAATGTAAATTTTAACGAGCTGATCCCCGCGTGTATGCGCTGCAGCTTCAGGTCCTTGATGCGAAGCTGAGATCGCGCTATGCACTATGCTCCTAAAAATGTGGAAAAAAAACTGGCCTTAAGATGCACTTGTGCGTCATCCGTTGATTTTATTTATGGCAGGCTTTATTTGTTTAACATCGTGATGATACTCCTGGGAAGCTCTTCTTCTCCCCGTCCGACTGCAAAACACCTCAACACGATTCTCACACTTCTTGCGCGGTGAGTACTTTGAAGAACAGAATATAAAAGAGGTGCACTGAGGGGCCATTTAGTCAGACACTATGCTGAACGATAAGCGGTGCGTTTGGACCGGACAAAGAAAAGAAAGGACAGGACGCGCGGTACATTTGCAACTGAAATAAAACGAACAATGAAAAAATGCAGCAATAACAAAACTATGCAACGGTGGAACCAGCGAAACAAACGCAGGACACTAACAAGTAGGCATACACACAACACCGCACAAAACACGACACTTGTTCTTTATGCGAACGAGTACAAACTGGGCGAAGAAGACGGGACAGTAAGGTACACAAATAGACAAATAGTAGATGAGTCCAAAGGGGTGGACTCCCCGTTCAACTGCTGTTCCACGGGTACACAAATGAACAGACAAGGCGCAGACTTCCAACTGATTTTATTTGACTGACGTTTCTGAGAGGAAGAAGGAAAAGGAAAGAGCCCGGGGCTGCCTACTGGCTCAAGCCTAGAAGACGAAAGAAAGAAAAGACGCGCCGCGCTAATATGCCCGGGGTCGATTATGGAGGCAGTGCGATACCGGGCCGACCCCTGCCAGAGTGCTTCAAGCTAAGCACTCCGAGATATTCCAAAAATAAGTTTAATACCTTACGTCCAAGCACCCGCTGCAGATATTAAATCAGATATCATGAATGAGCCACCACCACCCCCACCACCACCACCACTTGTGAAAAAAAAACGTGGTTTTATAAGGCCAGCGAACATAACAAGATAAACAATACCGCCAAAACTGGATGATAGAAAACAACAGCAGAATTTACAGGAGAATCAAAGCCGGTCTGAAAATCGAACATGCCCTTCTAAAAACTCTACCTATTGTGTTGATATAGATAACGAGGGCGAGCTAACGCAGTCGTTACCTATAGTAGCAGTCAGGAAAGCTTCTATAACGTCCCTTTCAGTTTTGATCCGTGGCTTAGAGAGGAAAGCGGTTTTGTCCAGGTAAGGAACGCAGTTGCGGCTGTCACAGCTTTTGCACTGCAATGGTAGATTGCTGCCTGTGCCGGTGTGCAACGACATTTTATGCTCCAGGGCTCGCTCATTGAAGCACCGGCCGGTTTGGCCGATGTAAACCCGCCCGCAAGATAGAGGTATCTGGTAGGTAACCTCGGAGACACAACTGGTGAACTTGGTCCGATGATTTATCTTGCATGGCCTGCGTTCTGATCTTATTTCTTTCTATTCAGCTGAGAGCAGGGGACATACGTTTTTCAGCTTACAAGGCGCTGAAAAAATGACACGTATTCCCTATTTACCTGCCACTTTCTTGATGCTACGGGAAAGCAGTGAAAATATGGCATGACGAAGGGAGGGGTTCGGGGCACACATTGTACTTTCCTTTCTGCATTCTTCAGCCTCTGAAGAAAGCCTTCACATGAACTGCGAATTATGTGCTGAGGGTAGCCCCCGGATTCAATAATAATAATAATAATAATAATAATAATAATAATAATAATAATAATAATAATAATAATAATAATAATAATAATAATAATAATAATAATAATAATAATAATAATAATAATAATAATAATAATAATAATTGGTTTTTGGGGAAAGGAAATGGCGCAGTATCTGTCTCATATATCGTTGGACACCTGAACCGCGCCGTTAGGGAAGGGATAAAGGAGGGAGTGAAAGAAGAAAGGAAGAAATAGGTGCCGTAGTGGAGGGCTGCGGAATAATTTCGACCACCTGGGGATCTTTGACGTGCACTGACATCGCACAGCACACGGGCGCCTTAGCGTTTTTCCTCCATAAAAACGCAGCCGCCGCGGTCGGCTTCGAACCCGGGAACTCCGGATCAGTAGTCAAGCGCCCTAACCACTGAGCCACCGCGGCGGGGTTTCAGTCTAAACTTTCCGTTGGTTCTATGAAAAGGAAAGGTGCATAACTACCTCAGTTTGTTGCTGGAGGCCCCCGCCAACCATCCGCGGTAGCTTAGTGGTTAAGGCGCTGGGCTGCTGATGCGGAGTACGCGAGTGCGAACCCGATCGCGGCGCCCATGTTTCAATGGAGGCAAAACGCAAAGGCGCCCGTGTGCTATGCGATCTCAGCGCACGTTAAAGGTCCCAAGGTGGTCGAAATTATTCTAGAGCCCTCCATTACGGCAACTCTTTCTTCGCTCAGTTCCTCTTTATCCCTTACCTAACGGTGGTGTTCAGGTGTCCGCCGAGATTCGAGACAGATTATGCGCCATTTTTTGCCCCCCCCCCCCATCTTCCCCCCGAAAAATATAACAATATCCGCGCCACCTCACAGCGCAATTGTGTCCACTGCAATTGCGCTTTGTGCCCTGTAAGGGCAGCCGTCTATGGGTTGCCTCCTGCGATGATAGGGTGTTTGCCCCCCATTAGTATTTGGCAATAAATGTTTCCACCACAGCCACCATTCGTTGCCACCGTATGATGGCTCTGTGAGCGGTAATCAAAGTAGTCCACAGCAGGATAAGTAATGCTTGAAAGACTTTTGGCGCAGCAGAGAAGTTTGAATAAGTGATCGCATTCAGGTGTTGCCACATATTTTGTCGCTCCTTCCTTTTTTTTAAGGAAATGACGCAGTAACTGTCACATATATAATTGTACGCCCGAACCGCGCCGTAAGAGAAGGAATAAAAGATAACGTGTATTGATTTTGAGGGAAGGTAAGGCACATAACTTGAGACTACGGTTCTTTCTTTTTTTTTTGGTCGGGCGGAACCGAGCTTGTGGGTCTTGCTGCTGCTGCTGTTGCTGATATGAAAAAAAGAAAAGGAAAGTGCACGCGCCTGCCTACTGGTTCAAGCCGAGCCACGCGCACTGCCGCGTGCTGGCAGTAGGAGAGTTAAAAGATAGGAGAGCAAATATAGAAAGAAAAGGCGCGCGCTAATATGCTCCTGGCCGTTCCCGGAGGCAGTACAAAACCGGGCCGACCCGTGCCAGAGTGTTTCAAGGTAAGCACTCTGCTATATTCCAAAAATAAGTTTTATATCTTAGGTCCAAGGACTCGCAGGAGATATTAAATCAGGTATGAGATAAGATGGTGCTGCCGTGGCTGTTGTTGTTTACCCGCCGCGGTGGCTTAGTGGTTAGGGCCCTCTGCTACTGCTCCGGAGGTGGTGGTGGAAACACTTATTGCCAAATACAGAGGGGGGCAAACCCGCTAACGTCGAACGAGGCAACCCTATGGGGGCTGTCCTTACAGGGAAAAGGACAGCCCTTGGAGGGCTATCCGCTTCAGGGCGTCGGTAATTATCCGGCGCTGGTCAGCAGCAGCGGAGCTGGCCAGGAGAGTCTCCCAGTATGACTCCGCCGTGGTGGGGGATGAAGGGTGTGGGAAGGCAAGGCATGTGAGGAGGACATGAAGGAAGTCTCCCGGTTTCCCGCAGAGCTTACAAGAAGAAAGGAATTGATCGAGATAGCGCGCATGAAGGAGAATAGGGTAGGGAGCAGTTCTGTTCTGGAGTCGGCGCCAGAGGGAGGCCTGGGTTAAGGTTAGGGTGGGAGCCGGCGGAGCGTAAACGCGCACGGTAACTCTGTAGTAGATAAGAATATCTTTGAAAATTAGCAGACGCTCCTGGGATGGTGCTAAAGGCTGGCAATCAGCGCACGACAAGCGTAGCTCCAATCGTAAATCCCCCCCCCCCCCCCCCCCACCGTTACTCCGAAACTGCATCAAGCCGCGGCCGGGAGCCGGTCCGGGCTGCCCCAACTGTGTTCCCTGCGCCACACCCACGCTCTCCGCCGACGACCATAAGATTATCCTCCGTCCCCGTGGTGGCCTCAACCTTCCGACCGTGAAAGGCGTTGTGCTTCGCGATGCCATTCTGCAAGCAGCCCGCCTCGGACCTGAAGAGGCCAAGCCCAGCACAGTCATCAACACCCTCCAACATCTCATCCTCATCAACACTCCCGACCCGCAGCACAGACTCCGCTACCTCGACATCAAGTCCATACTGATTAAAGGCACCGCCAACGACATATACTCCTACCAAGTGCCACCGGATGGCAAGGAATGATTTGAACTTCTCCACGGCTGCATTTTTTACTGCCTTAGAATTAAACGCCTAGGTAGCAAAAAAAAGGCTGCCACCGTCTGGAAGACGTTGAAGTAACGAGCGTTAGCTCTGGCTTACTAGATGAAGAAAGCGATGAACGCGCCGCTCGCCTGGAGAAAAGGAGTGTAATACACTTTGAAATAGGGTGGATTGCCACCATGCTCGGCTACGCGTGCAGGCACGCAGCCTATCGGAACCATCGCAGCCTAGCGCCATCTATCAGAGAAAATACGATGCCCGCCTACCCAATGTCGAGTTGCAACCCTTAAAGATACGTACCCAACGTAAGTTGCTTCGTTTGGGGGGTCACGGTCGGCCTAGAATTCGGCTTGCATGCGAGGCGGATGCTCAAACCACTAGGCCACCGCAGCGGAGGTGCGGGGTTCGATCCCCAGTGCCGCCGGGTACCCACCGGTGATACAATGGGTACAAGCCTTCCCCTGCCTGGTGCTCGGCTTCTTTAGGGTGAAATGCTTGGCAAATGGGTCTTTGATCCCACCTTGTGAAATGAAAAGTACCTAGTGCCATGGCGCTGTTTGGCCAAAGCTGCCTTTGTGCCATAAAAATTCATCTTCATCATCAATTCGGCTTGCAGTGCGATATAGTAACGCTTCAAATATTAATGACATCTTTAAAATGTTTACCTATTATTTAATTGTGGTTTTATTTATATACTACAATCCATAGGGTTTTATTTGCCTAGCAAATTCGGTATACAACTGTCCCCGGATGGGTTCCCGTTTTTGCCGGAGTATATATAGCGGAACTAATGAATACATGAACCGAACATATTGGACTTATTTTTGGAAATGTGGCGGAGTGCTTGAAGGTTGCTTCACTTCCGCCACCGGTTGGCCCGGTATTGCACTGCCTCCGGGATCGGCCTGGGTCATTATACAGCGCGTCTTTTCTATCTTGTCTTTCTATCCCATCTTTGAACTCTCCTACTATCTGCACGTGGTAGCGATTGTGGCTCGGCTTGAGCCAGTGGGGAGGCCTGTGCACTTTCCTTTTCGTTCTTCCTGGCAACAACAAACAGACAGACAGAATACATGTTTTGCAGTCCCGTAAATGGAGTTTTTCGACCCATTTTAGGATATTTTTTGGTGAGGGGTGGGGGGAAAGGAATGAAAGGGAACAACCAATTTTTATGGCAGCCATCTTAGAATGGAGAAACCAAAAATATGCCGCCATTTTGTCCCCTGACGTCATATTCGCATATTTCCACATCTATCCGCCATTTTAGACTGTGATGTCATCAGTGGCACGCGGCAGGTGGTTGTTTTTAGAATGCTATTGTTGATGGCGCTACAAGTCTCAATGCGAGATCCGCTGTTTTCTAGTTGCAACCACAGATGACGCTTTGATCTCAGGGTTGCAGGGGACCTCACTAAATCTCGAAACGTGATGAGTAGTTGCTGCCACAGATGGCGCTCTGATCACTGGTGGTAGCAGACGCCACGAAATCTCGAAACGTGATGAGTAAGAGCTAACGCTCATAAATGTGCTGTTTGCAGATGAAGGGTCCACTTGCTAGCTGTCACTTGACTCTCTTGGTAGGTGGCGCCCGCTAGCACTAGGTAGCCACTGTAAAAAAAGTCGTGTGTCCTGGTGAAGCCTCCGCCTGCCAGCTTCCACTTGCCACGGTTGCTAGGTGGCAAAGTGGAGAGGTGAAAATACCTTTCTTTCGTGCTAGCCCCTGTTCCTCTTGTGTGTGCGCTACTACTAGGTCGGTGACTCGCGAAAAAGCCGTCATGCGTCCTTATGCAGCCTGGTGGCGTCCTGGTGGAGGAAGAAAATCGGTTTCGCGGCAGCTGCAGCACTTTGGAAGTCAAAAACCACGTCGTGCCATCTACCGCCCATATTGTCTGTAAAATCGTCATCAGTAATCTATGCGAAGGGTCCACACACCTTGTGCTAGCGCACCTATGTCCCGTCTAGTTTAACGAATGAAATCGTTTCTTGTTTTTCTTGAGAAAACACAAAGAGAATGAAAAGGAATTAGTTTAAATACTGCCAAAGGAACCAGAATTAACATTCGTGGTACATATCTGCGGAAAGCCTGAAACCGACGGCAACTTTCAGTGAAACAGATTCTCACCGAGTGAAGCATACGTTGTCGTCCGGCTGACTTTCGTGAGCGCTGAGGCATGAAAACCAGTAACAGCAAAGAGAGTGGTGCGAGCAGACAAGAAAAAGAAAATATTTGTGCCCGTGGCGTTCGTTTGAAGCAAACAGAGCTATGGACAGGACCCTTTCACATCTCTTCGGGTTTGCAGTCAGCGAATCTCCACGCCTGGATAACAGACGACGCAGCTGCGCGCGAGACGTTTGCAGAAGATGCTGTGTCGCAGACGACGCGAAGACACGTAGGCGGCCATCGCGGCTGCAAGGCAGGCTTACCGCACGAATGGCGTCTCAACAGCCGCGCGAGCAGAAACGGGTTCGCATAGTCTCGCGAACGCAGAGGAAATATGCCTACGAGTAAGCTCACTGCCGCAGGGGAAATCACGCAGCGAAGAACATTTGCTTGTTACCACAGTGTAAAATTATATACGGTCAGGCTGCGTATAACAGAAACTAGCTCCGAGCTCAGCGTTTGTCAGACTTGCGAAGAACCGAGAGGGTAATATTCAAAGAAAGAAAATGTTTGCCGTTTGGAACTGGATCTCTGGCAAGAGAATAAACCAGTCTTTGGCAGATTGAGGTACTCGATCAACTTCAAAGAGTTAGAGTACCAAAAAAAAACAACAACAGAAAACGAACAGAAGCGGTTGTTAGGAGCTGCATGAAATAAAAAACTTGTTTGGCCGCCATGTGTGCCATGCATATCAAGATAATATTTATGGGAGAGCTAGAAGGCTTCTCGACAACTGCTAGCACCAGTGACACCGAAAGAAGTCATGGAGACTTTTACCGATACCAGACATCGTAATGGTCGGCCGAGCAATAAAAACTTGACTGTTCAGATATTATTTGAACAATCAATGTGCCTTCTCTTCCTTTCCATGACATGATCGAAAAACATCATAGAGTGCACGGGATGACAGATGTCACTGCTCAAGAGGGCACCAGTACGCGCAAAGCACATCAAACAATCGCATCAGCGTTGGCCTTATTGTTTTATGGTCCTCCTTTGGCCTTGTGGCATATTGTTCTGAATTAAAAATAACTTATTACGAGCCAACTAGCCGAAACCAAGCCATGAGATATAATAACCGGCATTTAGTTCCCTACAGAGGGTTCCAGCTGAGGCACCTGACAAGAGGGCGGCAACTGAAACAACTTTAACAAGGATTGTGGTGAAGTAATGAAAAATGCGCTAAAGCAACAAGACAATGAAAACGCCTTATGACAGGAAATATCAGGCGTTTTGTTCTTTTCCAAGGTGACGGGAACAAGGATGCATTCTGTCATGGGACAAAGAAACGCACGAATGACGAAAAGTACCGAGAAAAAAAAAACATTATGTAGCTAGTGTAGCTGACGGAGGACTGTAAGTACGAGCGATATTTCATAAGCTATAGTTTTTATTAGCGATAAGTTTATTGTGCCACACGAAAGGGCAGGTTGTTGCATTTGACGCTTAAACTGTGCGATAGCAATAAGAAAAATTAAAAGTTTAGTTTTGACAAGAAAAGAAATATCCCAGAATCGCCATGTGTATTTCTGTGCAGCTTTGTTTTGTTCTACACTTAAGACCCTTTAGGCAAAAAAATCAACTAGCTCAGATGCGATTATCAGTACTCGATGACAGTATCTAAGACCGCGCCCTGTCTACAGAAGAGCAATGAAAAAACATATTCGGAACATTGATTATCAGTCTACATTATAATATGTTAATAAAACACAATCTTCGAATTTCGCACGAAAAGTGTTGTCACTGTGGAAAATACCTGGCGACCGAGTCCGTTTCAAGGCCGGATAGCCTTTGCGCCGCACATCACCATAGCCTAAAATCTCTTGAAGCTAAGAGCAACAATTGTCTCTAACCCTAAAATTTGGAATAACGCGCATTGCTGTGCGGTTTTGTGGAGCTCCGTTAGGTTGCGGAAAACTTCCTTTTGGGTGCTATTTCGTTTTCTGAATGATGCAAGTTCGTGCTCTGTAGAGTTTTATCGAAAGCGATCGCGGGTCTGCAGAAATGCAGGAGAATAATGCAAAGCTGGCAGTCATCGATCGCCTCTCAGGTAAGTCTGTTCGCTCGTGATGGCCGATTTTATTAAGTCCGAGTGCAGTTCCTAACTAATTTTTGGTTTGCTGGCATTTAGTTCATGCTTGCAGTTGCCGTCAACAACTGACTTAATTTTTGCGTTGTCATCGGGCGGGTCGGGCGGTCGTGAGACGCCGGCAATCTTCAAAATGCCTTTCCAAGAGGATGTCTTGGACGTCGCGGGCGTGCAACGTGCTGCTCCTGCGGCCAGGGTTGAGTTCCGTCTGTACACATTCCTTTCGCGAATGACATGATGCATTTTTCTGGGGAGCGCCATGAATTCTTGATAATGCCGCTGTTGTGCAACATTAAAGCAGCTGCGCTAGAAATTCCAGGCGCTATATTAACGCTGCAGAATCCTTTGCTCCTTGAAACTTTCCATCCAAGTGTTACACGTCGCATATCATTATACACTTTCATTCAGACCTGCCCAACGACGAACTACAGCCTTGGTTTTTAGCCAAATATTAGGGTAGAACGCATTGATGTCTGTGCTCGAAGCATACATTCAACTATACACAGTCGGGCTAAAGGAGAGAACGCGCAAACGTTTGTTTCTGAATTCTGCCATGGCAAAGGGGCTGACTACGCTGTCTTTCCGTAAAGTGTAAAATGCAAAGTATAAAGGCTTGACGGTTTAGCTGACGCTGGCCGAACTGAGAGCGTGCGTGCGTTCTCCTTCCACATGAACGGCGGTGGAGCCATGGGGCAGTGGCGACCCCACCGGGGTGCGGTGGGAGGAAGAAACAGACCCCATTGCAATGGCCTTAAAAGAATACGCACGCTCCCCTCGGGACTGGCCGTGATGGGAGGGGAGAGGTTAAATGCGAACTTGCTTTGCACATGCGCCGTCGCGCCTCCGATACAGCTATAGCGAGCCTCAATCTTTGAGGCGGCCACTGCTTGCTCTCTCGACGCTTGGTGCGCTACAGTTGAACCGGTCTTTTAACCGGTCTCGACTCGCTAAAATCGAGTTCATGTAGACACGCACTGGTCAAGTTGGATTGACCATGCTTAGCCCGACCATCGAATCGACTTGACACTATGGGGTTCATGTAAACAGGGCTAACGGCGTAGACTGATTGTCATGACGTAGCAGTTAACTCCCTTTCATTGAGGCACTTGTCAATCAACTGAGATTTCACGCTATTCTCGTGGACAACTTTCTATGGCAGTGCCACAGACCACATTTAGGGGATACAGGACCGTCTCCTTCCTTTTCATGCTCAGCCTCTGCTGCACTGCAACTGCGACATCATGTGAACCGGTCGAAGCCAACGTTCGCCTCTGGCTCCAAACTAGTGCAAAAAAAAGTGTCGGATCGGCATCGAAACATCGGTTCTTCAATTAACATTTGCTCGAGTGTCGCTCTTTTCTCTCTAATTCTCCTCCTGACCAGGCATATCTCTGCCAAAATGTTCGCATTATCAGTGCAGGTGCTGTCCACAGTACGCGGTTAAGAGTGGGTGCACCCTGTCTGCAGAAAGGAGCTCGCCGGTTTCCGAGCCCCTGCTCCAAAATAGACATCTCCGTTGTGTAAACAACGTGATGTCAAAGGTTCATGGCCTGGCTGGCAAAATCATCCAGTTTTGCTTCTGAACCGGTTTCGCATGCGTCAAGCGTTCCCCAACCATCTTTTTTCCCCCCACTTAGAGCCGCCTCTGTATGCGCCACACCTATTCGCACCTCTTGAACTACGCTGCCAAAAGTCGCTTATTTGAATCATAAAAACGCTCTCAAGGTGCGGTATATAAAAACGAAGCGATAAAAGAAACATAGCGAAGCAGGGCGCATAATGACCTCCCGGAAACCATGGTATTTATGGAATTTTTGCTTGCGAACCCATGACTTAATGGCAATTCAGGTGTGCTGCTGTTTTTAGGTACTGAAACGGCATACGCGGTTGGCGTGGTCAGCGCACGTCTTTTCTCTCATTAAATTGCAATTTTTATTATTTTTCTAAAATAAACCACTAATAGTAACTTCGGTCAGAACAGATGGAATTCGCTTCTGCAGTGACAACATTTGCGTTCAAAGTGACCGCGAATAGCAAGAGGACGTTCTCACTGACTTTACAAATCACACATCTCACCCTTTCACCCAAATTCGACTTGTTCCGTTGTGAAGTTAAAAGCAGTGAAGGAGACATGAAATGAAGTATTTCAGCAGTAATTTAACCGAATATTTTCAGGAGGTGGTGACAATACCATGAAAAAACAGACGAGCACGTTAACGTGGAAAAAAGTCGTTACTGAAGTGGCCATCGCCCATAAATCAACTGAAGAATTCGGCGACGCCGATAGCAACAAACGTGCTCGGTGATCATCAAAGAGGAACCTTTGATATAAGGCGCTAAAAGCAACTACAACCAAGACCGATTTCGAAATAGTTGCAGCTGGCTGCAATCCTTCCAGATAACGCTGATCGCATGTCGCGTAACAAAGTGACATACCCGCGCGCTAACGGTTTTGAACTCGAACAAACAAGCAGTACAACAGTTTCGCGGCATTACTTCTCTCTCAAAGAATCATCGGTTGGATACTTTAGGGAAAAGTATGGTCAACAAAAGGAAAGGCAATGCAAACTAATCTCTGGGAGTCGAATAATCTTTTCACTGAGGCCGCGTCGTCGAATCGGCGCCCACGGCTCACACACGGTCGCCAGGCTTGTATTCCGTGCGGCGGCGGCGGAACAGACGGAATACCAAATAGCCGGCGGATTACGCACCGGCCTCAAGCGAGAAAGCGCGGTCAGCTTCGTCACGGATTCAAGATATGAAGTTCCGAAGGGGAGGTGTGTCCAGGGTGTGTCAAGAGATGAATCACTTACCTGCTCTGCCTAGGCGCTACCAGCATTGCTCTTAGCTACGGCCCTACCATTGTAAATGAATTTTCGCAGAGAAGATGCAAGGGAGCTACGAGATCCGAACCGGAAAAAATACTTTATGTGAAGGCATATATAATTGTGGGTTACTGAAAACGGTACATTCTAGCAGACCCAAGCCCTTCAGTGGGGTTTATTCTTTTGTGCTTGTCTCCCAGCTTTGGCAACATATACACAGAAAGTCCGAGGTCCTACTTTTTCTTCGCGGAAGAACGAACACTTTCGTGTCGTGGTAAAGAAGGTGTCGTGGTGGAATTCACACACCTGGAGGGGAAATAGAATTTACCGCCCTTTTTTGTGGTATTTAAATGCTGCCATCTGTCGACAGAAGAAGTTCAAATCTGAGTTGCCTTGTAGCTGTTGAGCCCTCTTCAGCGACGCCAGAACGTGTAACGTCATGGCTACGTCACGACATTTCTGTACCAATCATGGTTTTCCAGTCACAACGGCGTGTACTCCGACACCACTGTATCCAGTTTTTTACGCTGTCGCGTTAAAATGATGTACGCATTAAGCAGCTTGTGGCAAGAGCCTTCCGCGCCTCTTCGAAAGATGGCCGCACAAGACGGAAACAACAGCTATTCCAGGATATTCATCAACATATTAGGTGACCTTCATCAGAGCACGCTTCTGAACGAGTTGGTTAATTATGACTAAAATCAACTTAGTGCATTAGGAAGACAAGACAAAGACGGACGGAAAGCGTATGCGATTGTTCTTGTCCGTTTGTGTTAGTCTTTTCTTTTCACTGCGATAAATTTTTTAAACCCCTAATAAACTATAAAACAGCTATTCGCCAAGAAGCAGGCGCTACTGAACTGCATTTCTCGTACAATGTGCCATTCTCTTAGCACATGTGAGTGTTCTTGACCATCTGTCTTCCTGCTGTCTTTTTGTTGGGCTTCATAAGTTGTTTTTAACTAAGTAGCTTTCACTCCCTTTCCTGCCGCCTTGTCGCCAGTTCATACATATAGAAGGTTCCTCAAGTCATACAACAGGAAACTGTGGTTAGCGTGTTTCTACTTCGGCGGTATTATGAATTTCTACCACATCAGACGCATCGACTTACCCGTGTTTAAGAGCGGGCTTTGCGAGAATTCCGTGAATCTTATGTTGTTATTTTTTTCTCACAGGAGACGAAGAGGGCGTAGACCGCATTCTTGGCCAAAACGGATGGGGGCCAGTAGTAACAGCACTTCCTTAACTCTTTGCTTATACAGGGAAAAAGTTTTTTTTAAGGGTCACCGTATATTTTGATCGAGGATATAGCAGGTTACTTACGTTAACGAGCACATATCAGAATAAAAATAAACGTAATTATTATGTCGTACTAGGGAGCACATAATATACAAATATTGAGCTGCATAGTGAAAGTTAAGTTCCTAATGCCGGCTTTGGTTGAAACTGTGCGATATATATGCGACATTAAGCTTGTAACGCGAAAAGGAAAATATTCCAGAAATTGTGAGAAATATAAAGGATTTTTGTTTTATTGCGTAAAACGCCCGAAAGCTTCAAATCTGTGAATGACAAATACCTCGAAGTAAACAAAAAAACGTCTGCTGTCGCATAGAAAGCTGCTATCTTTTGGCTATGTAACAAAAGGTGTTGCGGCAAATATTCTACAAAGTACAGTACATGTACTAACATCAATGTCATTCGGAATGATGGACATTAAGAGAGTAAATGCTTAATTGTAATCTCCGAGAAAAAGTTTAAAAGCAAAACAATCTTGTGAAGGTTAAAGAAAAACTGAGAAAAAAATGTCAATAATGAAAAAAATATTTTAGTGTGTCTTGAGCAGAGAATTGTTTCGAATGCAAGTTACTGAATGCTACGCATAAAAAGAGATTCGCACGCCGAAAATGTACTCACATACAGCAGCAAACCTTCACAACCTAAAACTCATGTGTCACTGTGAGAAAGAACTCCTCAGTGCTAAAACACGCGTACAGAGATCCAGCAAGTAGAGAAGAGGAGTAAAGTGCCTGGGATGAAAGGTACCAGAAGACAGGCTGGCATTACTACAGTAGAGATGCCGACATAGGACTTCGAAGGCATTCTTGGAAATGAGCAAGGCCGCGGACTATGCGCCTCTGCATTTTCAGCCTTTTTTATGGATCCTTGAATTTAGTTCAATGTTTTTTGCTAAAAATGAGCATCGAGACAAACTTGTTCGTAGGATGTGAAGTTTTAAGACCGTTGTTGAAAAAAAAAAGATTCCGGCAACGTGGTTGAAAGGGGCTCTGAAACACCTTCCGATGAGAGTACATCGACTCCTCCGTCGCTCGAATCTACGTATACATGTTGTGAGATGGCGATTGGTGAGATTCTTTCAGGCGTCAGGCAGCTACCACGGCCTCGGCGAATAAATCGCGTAGCTCCGGTGGGTCAGGAACCTCTCTCCCGGAGGTGGGGCCAGGGGAGGAGCGCCGAGTTTCCAATGTGCAAAAAGTGACGACAGGAGGATATGTGCCAAGACGCTGAAATTAAAATTTTGACCTCAGATAACTAAGTTTTATACAAAGCGGATTAAAAATATCTTCCTGGACAATATTCGTGAAGCGGTGTACTTTCATATCCTAAGCATACTGCAACTTTATTAGAGCCACCGCGCCCACCAATGCCCCCAGCACAGCGTTCCGGCAAAGTGCCGTCGCTGTGCTGCTCCTCTACCCGCTGACCCTTCCGCTCATGTGTGTGCCCAGAACTGGTGCGTTCATTGCCAGGTGAACACCCACCCCTCCCTCGACCCCACTTGCCCCTTCCTCCTTGCTAAACAACGCGAGTGTGCTAAAGCTGCATACCTCCGACGCCTAGCTTTGCGCCGGGCCACTCAACCCACCACCCCCTCCTCCTCCTCCTCCTCCTCCTCCTCTAATCATGAATATCCATCAGCTCCGATCACGTCACCACCAGGCTCCTTCGCCGCCATAGTTAAAGGATCCTCGGTGCCAGCGTCCCTCTCTTCCACTACACCACCCTCTCCATCCTTGACTGACGCGAGCCGCTCCTTCGACCTCCGGCTCGCAATGCTGGAACGCCAGCAGCGAGAGCAGCAGCGCATTTCCCACGATCTACAACAGCAGATACATGCCTTGACTCAAACCCTCCAGACAACCACCTCCTCTCTTACCTCCCAGCTTAGCAAGCTAAATGAGCTCTTGCCACGTTCCCCACTCCCTCCTCCAGCGCCCAGGTCGCCCCTTTGGCTGACCTTGTCGAAACCACCACACAGGCACATCACACTCGCTTGGTTCAGCTGGAAACTTCAGTTCTCTAGATTCTTACCACCCTCCAAGCACAATCAAAGCAATTGGAATCTTTCACATCTATGCTCCAATCCGTCCATGAGTCACTGCCCCCGGCAAAAAAGAAGGAACGCGTACCATCGCGTTACGTTCCTCTCCACTCTCATAATGGCGTTTGGCGAGGACCTCGAAATTGTGCAGTGGAACTGCCGAAATCTTTGCCACAATAAGACCCCCCTCCACCTGTACCTACTCACCCGCCCCTCTCTGCCTCATTTTCTCCTTCTCCAGGAGACCCGGACGGCCCGCAATGTCCCAGGCTACCGCGCCTACCATGCCACTACGGCCACGCCACTTGCGTCTATTTATGTACGCAGTGACGTGCTCGTAGAGCAAATTGACATCCCCTCCACCCTCCTGAAATATTTAGTTTGTGTGGTTTATTACCACCCTTCTTCCCGCATCTCACTCGTCCTTTTGTCTTTTTACAACCCCCCTGTCACTTCCTCTTTATTCTCTGCTCTGGGCAAATTCCTTCACTCTCTTCCTCCTACCTCCCATCTCCTCTTTGGTGGTGACTTTAATGCCCCTCACACACTCTGGGGCTACCCACAAACCCTCAAACCCGGCCGCCTCCTGCATTGTCTGGCCCAGGAACGCCACCTCACCCTTCTTAATACTCCTGGCTCTCCTACTCGAGCGGGCATTGCCTCACAACGCCCCACGACACCCGACCTCACTTTCTCTCGGGGTTCACTTTCCTTTCACTGGCAGGTGACAGCCGAAACCCTTCTAAGTGACCACTTTCTCATCCATATCACCACCTCTCTTTCCCACATCCCTCGCTGTCATCCGGTTATTCACACTGACTGGCATGCTTTTCGCACTAATCTCGCCTCCGACTCCTTTCAATCCTACGACGACTGGACGTCGCGCATCTCTGCAGCGCTCACGTCCAGTAGCCGTTGCGTTCGCTCTCGTTACCCAACCCAGGACCCAGATCCACACCTTATCCGTTTATGGCGTCGCCGTAAACGTCTTCAACGCTCCTTTCGCTCCCAACCACACAATGCCCAACTTTCCTCCCGGATAACTGCTCTGCGGGCTGAGATCGTCGCCCACTGCGCCTCCCTCGAGCACTCTCGTTGGAGTGCTCTTTGTGATGGCCTTGATTCTGCATTGCACTCGCGATCCGCATGGTCTCTCTTTAAATCCCTCCTTGGCAATAAGCCTGCCCTTGCTCCCACTCTAGCTAAAGCCCTCACTCAGGGGACTCCCTTCGAAGTTTTTGATCAACTCGCCTCTCTCTACCTCCCGCCCCCTCTGGCACCCTCCTACCCGGTGTACTCAGGTGGACCTAACCCCGATCTGGACCAATGCTTCACTCTCCGGGAGCTCGAATCTGCTCTGGCTGCTAATTCTACACGCTCGGCTCCCGGTGAGGATGCCATTACATACACCACACTTCGTAACCTTCCTGACTGCGCCAAAGAATTCCTCCTTCAAACCTACAATGAGGCCTGGGAGAGCGGCTGCTTGCCGAGCTCCTGGACATCCTCCCTTATTTCTATGATTCCAAAGCCGGGCAATCCTCCCTCTCTCTCTAACCTCCGCCCAATCTCCCTGACGTCGTGCGTTGGTAAGACCCTTGACCGAATGGCTCTGACTCGCCTCTGTGATTTTCTTGAGGCAAGGGAGTTCTTCCCCCATTCTCTCATTGGCTTCCGACGCCGCGTCTGTGCACAGGACATGTTTCTGATTCTCCAGCAAACGTTCCTGTCCCCTACACCCACTGAAATTTACGCACTTGTGACTGTCGATGTTCGCAAGGCCTTTCACGGTGTTTGCCACGATCACATCCTTTCTCAACTCGCCTCTTTGGATTGTGGCTCCCGCATGTACTCCTATATCCGCTTATTCCTCTCTAAACGTGTGGCTCGCTTTCGAGTAGATACCCACTTGTCTAACCCACACCACCTCACCCGTGGCACTCCTCAAGGTGCTGTTCTCTCTCCTACCCTTTTCAATCTCGCTATGGCCCCTCTCGCCTCCCAGCTAGCTGAAATTCCCGACCTGCATCATATAATTTACGCCGATGACATCACTCTCTGGTGTTCATCTGGCTCTCCTGGTCACGTACAGGACAACCTGCAACGTGGCCTAGATCTCATCGACTCCTTTCTCACCACCGCTGGCCTCTCTCCTGCTCCTGAGAAATCCGAGCTTCTCCTTCTCAACCATTCCTCCTACCAGCGCTCATACAACCACTTCGTCTCTCTCCACCTTTCTGGCTCTCCCATTCCTGTCGTCACACAGTGCAAAGTTCTTGGCTTCCCTTTGCATGCGGCTAAGAATGTGCAAGCCCTCCACCGCGCTGTCACCACCTGCCACTCTGTAACTCACCTCCTGCGGCGCGTGGTCACTCGACGCTCAGGTCTCCACGAGGCTCACGCGTGCCGCGTTGCCCACGCGCTGGCCCTCAACAAAGTCTTGTACTTTGCACCCTACGCTTCCTTCAATCAGACTCAACTTAACGCTCTCGAGACTGCCCTTGTGGGCCTCTACAAGGCAGCTCTCAACCTCCCTATCACTACCTCTACCACTAAGCTCTTTGCCACAGGCCTCTTCCATCCTCTTCGTTCTCTTCTCAGTCTCCATCGTGACTCGCAAGTTGCCCGGCTTTCCCTTACCCGTCAGGGTCAGTGGTTATTGACTGAAGCGGGTATCTCGCCCATTCCAATCTCCCCGTTTACCTCTCCTATTCCAACCCCCGCTCCCAATCTTCGTATCCTTCCCCTCCCGACCAACATGTCCCCCGTCCTGCAGGCCGGACGTCGTCATGCGGCCGCACAGCACCATTCCCCTCTCTTTGATACCCAAGGTGTAGCTTACACGGATGCCTCCTTCGTGGCTCCTCGAGGTTCCTGCGGCTACGCCCTGTACCATCCACACCTCCCTGCTCCTGAAACCCACACCAGCGGGCCGTATCTACACCCTCCAGACGCATTGTCCCTCTAGGTCCTCGCCATTGCGCATGCCCTCCAGTCATTTGCCTTCCTTCCCTCTCTCCAAGAGTACACAGTCTATTCAGACTCACAAGCCGCTATACACCACATACAGAAACGCACCCTGACCCCTTCTCTCCAACAGGAGGTCGAACGAGTGGTCTCCGTACTGCAGCCTTCCATCGTTTTCCTCCGCTGGGTCCCTGGGCATTCAAGGATTGACGGCAATGAGCTGGCCCATCAGCTCGCCCGCGACACACTTTTCCGGGCACCGTTAATCCCCTGGCCCAAGCCCTCGGAGGACGGTGGGAGGCTCACCCTTCGCCGCACCATAAAAGAGGTCTACCTTGAGCTCCGCCTCGACAAACGCCTTTACCCTCCTCCTCATCCATCACTCACGGTGCCGGAGTCTCGCCTTCTTCGGCACATTCAGATGAATGCAGTCATCACCCCGTCCCGCCTCTTCCTCTATCGCTATCGATCGGACCCTTCCTGTCCCAACTGCCCCTGCATCTATGCGGACCTGGCCCATTGCCTCTTCTATTGCCCGGCTGCTCAGCAGTCGGATTCCTTCCCCCCACCCTTTCTATCCATCACCACCTGGCTCGACTGGCTTGGCGCTGAAGGGGAAGAAGAACAGCGGCTTCTGGTCGCCCAGGCGGTCGACATGCTCGGCCTATAAATTATGGTCGAATAAAAGTCTTTACTACTACTACTACTACTACTACTACTACTACTATTAGAGCCCGTTTTCAGAGCCCCTTTAATCTCTTCAGTCCTTTGGCTTCACCGCATAGGAGTCACTGATTTCTCTGCACAGTGCCTCGCAGGAAGGAGGGAGCGGGTTCTCTTTTTTTCGGGGTGGGGGAAAGAATGGCTTTATTTGTAGAGATGAAACTAAGTCTTATTGGCTACATACTGCAGACAATTGGTAATTTGGGGTCATGGTGCCGCGAATTTTCCTATCACATCTTAAGTGGCATAAAAAAAATACTTCGCCGGCAACAGGCAGAAAACAATGTTTTAGCAGTTGATGTTTGTGGCTACCTTTATTAGTTTTGTACGATATAAAATAAAATAAGACTATGTGACATCGTCGCGACGCTTACTGCTAGTATCACCATTAAAATATTTCAGTGCAAAGAGGTAGGGACTTGGGCTTGTTAGTTTTTTACCTTAAACCCCCAAAGAATGTGCGTTAATTCAGGTTCGACAATATCTCGTATGTCTGGTGATATCGCGCGAATGCAGCGTGCATATAGAGAGATGTTTCTTCACAATACAGTTGTTAAAAGTTGGCGCTGTGTGTGTGTGTGTGTGCCCTCTCTTCTGTGCCCTTTCCTTGTGCTGCGCTACAACGGTGGCTTTAAAAGAGCTTATTTGCCAGAGGGATCAACTGTGATGGAGTTCGGCATGTCTGCTGAGAAACGTTTCTCTCCTAGCTCATCAGCCGCGTACCGAAATTATTGCTTCGTAGCAAAATTACTAATTAGATTAAAAATCAAAGTTGACTTAGACTATATAGCTGACAGAAACAGCAAGTCAGATGATACGCTTGTAGCTTTCAAATAACACCAATTTCTAGAGATCACCGGTGACCAACGCTCAATGGGTGGGCTGAGGCAAGAGATGAGGCAAGAGTGGTCAGTCATGAAGATGTACAGAAAAAAATAAAAAAAGAAAGAACACGAGCAAAGAATTCTCCACACCCACGCTTTCCACCTTCCACTGGGGAAAAAAACAACGAAAGATATGACGGCACTGCGGCCTTGTATCACGTGACTCATTTTAACTGCTCGACTATATGGGTCCCGTTCTCGGCTACGCGCTCTTCATAGCTAGCCCATTTATTCGCGGCGCTTGGAGTGGAAAGGCCCTTCACTACGGCGTCCTTCGTAGATTGAGCCGATTTGGGACTTTAAACCTCCATCAGCCAAAGAAAAACAATAGTCAGACTTCTGTATAACGAAACTTTTTTTTATTATGAAATAATGAATGTATCAAGGGAACAGCTATTACCATTGACGTTTCGATAGAGCACCGAGTTCACTGCCGATTTCGTCTCAGCGTATCGATTTGTAACGATGCGTAACAGCTGCGTCGTCGTGTCGCTGCGTCGCCAGGAGCTCATTGAAAGGAGAAGAGTAGCTGCTAGATTTGAACGAACTATCAGAATAGAGGACCAGAAACCAATTTTAGGTTTAACAAACAATTTCATCATTATAATCCGGCAAGATTCATCTTCTTCAGGAGCAAAAAAAAGTGCACAAGCTGGTGAGGCTGATATATGTTCGGATAGTGTACTACGTTCGGCGCTGTAGGATGCGTTCAGTGTGGCTTCTTTCACACAGATTTGTGACAGAATAAGAGCCAGCTATGTTGTCTTCGGTCTACATGGTAACAGGAAGCCCCGTAACAAGGACCCGGTAAATATGGCAATGGTTACCTATGGCTGTAACGAAGCAACGACTATAACAAATAAATCATTGGCCTCCTTCGACATCGGTGCAACGACGTACAACTCGTTATAGGGAGAAATGCGGATTGAACACGTGACAGAAGTGTGAAAATAAGTGCATTTTGACGAACCACGCACGACAAATAGGCAGAAACGGTCTCACAGAAGTGTGAAGCATAAATGAAACTTTGTATTTTGTTCCGAAAGCTATGCTCTAAGAACGACAGTGAGCTTGACGAATAAACAAGAACATCAACGCCAGTCAGTGATTTGATTGGATTCGAGATCATTTATTGCGTCGAGAGCAGGTTGCAGGAGACACATACTAGATGACCGCTACCCGATGGCTGGCGGCGACGTCATTGGCCCGCTCGATTGCCCGTACTTGAATCTTAGGGTCCGAGCGGACCAGCACGGCCTCCCGCCGCTCGGGAGAAGGGAGCTCTATCTACTCCGCCGGAGACGAATCATATGCGCAGTTCCACAGAATGTGGTCGTATGTTGCCCTTTCACCACATTTGTGGCAGTTTTGGTCGTACTGGCCAGGGTACATGACGGCAGTAACTGCCGGATTCAGAAGGGAGCGTGCTTGCAGTCGGTGCTGGGTAACTTCCTGCGTTTTTGTTAACAATTTGTGTGAAGGGGCATATGCGCGTCTCCAGCCTAAAGTGATGGGTGATGCCATAAAATGAGATCAACCCGTCCCTCGTGAAATTCGGGTCGGACGGTGCGCTCACTGCCCGGTCGACGAAACCTCGGGCTTGCGCGTGAGGAGCCTCGTTCCCTGAATTAGACGAGTCTGCCGGGACCCAGATCAATTCAATTTTTCTAATCGGAAGGGGCGTGTTTTGAAGGATGCGGAGTGAGGTAGATGTGATACGGCCCCTTGCTAAATTGTGAATGGCTGTCTTGGAGTCGCTGGAGATAATATCAGCACGCCTGTTTTCTATAGCTAAGGCTATTGCCGCCGCCTTCGCCGTCTCGGAGGAGGTGGTTTTTACCGACGCGGCCGCCAACGGGGCGCCGTTACCGTCCACCGCGACAAGTGCAAACGCTTTTCTCAAGGTTTGTCGGTATTCCGCTGCGTCCACATTGTACGCCACATTGTCGTGTCGGCCGCATTTGGTGCGTAGGGCGGGAGCCCTCGCTGTGTGCCGGCCTTCGTGGTGCGCGCGCTGATGTTTTCTGTTTTTTATTCGAGAAGTGTGCCATGAGGCATAAGTTGAAAAAGGAAAGAGGGGGAAGGAATGCACGGGATTGAAAGTTAAAAGAAGGAGTGAAGAACCGTTGCGCTGAGGTAGTCGCAGAGGTTGTTAATGAAACGGTTGTCCATTGTCCACTTCACGAAGTCACTTTCGCGGTTCCACCGCAGGCCCACCTCCCTGAGGAGCCGTTTTCTGATAGCAGCCGTCGCTGGGCACGTCCACAACAAGTGCCGCACATCACATATGTACGGTGCAGCGCTACAGTGAGGGCACCTGTCAGGTAGTGGCAGATCTTTGGCACTCCACCGATGACGGACAGATGGTGTCAGAGCCACCCCTGCCCGAATCCGGCGCACGGATACCTCCTCCTGCCGAGTAAGACTACGGGGGAGAGGGTGCGAACACGGAGGAATTAGAGCGCGTGTTCGCTGGCGCAGAACTTCGGAATCGGAAACGTGGGACAGGAACGGATCTGGGGGAAGAGGGGAAGGTGGCGGATCGTCTAATGTATGAAAATGAGCCATAGCATCCGCTTGAATGGTATGTGGATCCTGGGCATGACCGCGAATCCAGTGTATGCGCACAGGACATGGATACTTTGTGCAGAGCACATGAATAGATTGTGAAATCTGGAACGTTCGTCGAACAGCCTTAGGCTGTTTAAGGGCGGCGCGGGAGTCGGTGTAAATGTGAACTGTATTGAATGTTGGAACGAGCGGAAGGGAAGCAATGGCACTGTAAATGGCTTGAAGTTCCAATGCCAGGGGAGTGCACGTATCCGCAGTATACGTCGCGCGAGAGTTGAGATGCGGATGAGATGGACTATACACATCAGTAACTCCCCTCTCTGCAGAATGTAATGCATCCGTGTATAATATGCACCCTTCAGGCAGATACGCTGCTGATACCGACGGGGAAGCAGTGGGGCGATTGTCAGTGAGCTGGCAATAGGACCACGGTGGAAGTGTCTTTATACGATGAAGTTTGAGAGACTGTTTTCGAGCTCTATTTTCCACCCGTTGGTCGATGATTTCACTGAGTGTATTAAGTTGGGCGAAATCCTGTAGCACAGGTATGGGTGTTAAACGAGGCAGATAAGTTATGACGCGCATAGCCTCACGATTGATAGCTTCAAGGGAGTCCCACTGTCTGCGGGTGAGACGTTGAAATTGAGCCTGATATACTATCCGTGGCTGAAGGATAGAGCGCACAAGCTGGCGGGCCGTATGAGCACGTGCGCCACCAGAGCGCATAGCTATGCGACGAATGAGACCTAGAGTAGCGTGAGCCGATTTACGGGTGGCTGTCAGCCACGGGGTGCCAGTCCCAGATGTATGGAGGAGAAGACCAAGAATACGAACAGTTTCTACCTGAGGAATCAGAGAATTATGTACCGTAAAATTTAAAGGGGGAGCTTTCCGTAAGGCGGCTTTATTTCCAATTCGAATAAAACATGATTTAGTAGGAGAGAGTGTTAGACCCAAAGGTGGGAGGCGAGATGTCAATACATCCAGCGCGTGTTGAAGGACCGACTGATGAATAGACGCATCTGGATGACAGCACCACAAGGTGATATCATCGGCATATGCAAGCACGCGGATAGAAGGGATGGTCTCTAGGGCTCGAACAAGAGGAATTAAAGCCACATTAAATAATGTGGGGGCGAGAACGGAGCCCTGCGGCACTCCTCTATTGGAAGTGAAATTACCAAAGGGCTTTCCGTGGACACACACGCTGAAGGTTCGATTTGATAAAGAGGCGTGAATGGAGAGGAGGAACCGGTGAGGGAGACCAAGAGTTTGAAGGGAGGCAAGAATGGCAGAGTGAAGGATGTTATCATATGCCTTTGTTACGTCTGTAGCGATTACGGTTCGTACAAGGTGACTCTGTGGAGAGTGGTCAAGCACGTCAGCAGCCAAAGTAGCAAGGCCGTCCTCCGTTCCAATTTGTGGGCGGAAACCAATTTGGGAATCTGGGTAACAATCATGGGATTCCAGCCACCATGATAAGCGTGCGGCTAGAATGTTTTCATAAAGATTGCAGATGGTAGGGGTAAGGGAAATTGGACGAAGAGCCGAGAGAGATACTGAAGGCTGACCTGACTTGGGTATTAGAACCACAATAGAATGCTTCCAGTCTCCCGGCATGACGCCAGAAAGCCACACTTCGTTAAAAGTATCAAGTAGGGTTTCCAAAGCCCTCCCTTCCAAGTACGGAATAAGGAGTTAGGTATGCCGTCGTGCCCGGGAGTAGTAGTAGTTTTTAAAAGGTCAATGGAGGCCAGCAGCTCTGCCATGGTGAGATCAGAAGTAATCCCATCGGGGGGCTCTGTTACCGATAAGTCAGGTGGAGACGTAGCGGTGCAGTCATGGTTTGGAAAAAATTGACGGGCCGCTTGTTGTGCAAATGTGTCCTCATCCACATTGAGCGCGAGGCGAATGCTCTCTGTGTAATCTGCAACCTGAGAAGGGCGCTCCATGGCGTGAAACACTCTCCAAAGATGTCGATTGCCCTGCGTAGAGGACAGGCGGGCACACCAGGCGGGCCAGCGTTGCCTGCCTAGCCGCTTTGCATAGCGCCGCGCCCGTGCGGTAGCGCGGTGAAGAGTAGGAAGAGCCGAAGGGTCATCGGGGTGACGAGTAGCGTAAAGATCCGCCTGGCGACGAAGAGCCCACAGATTCAAGAGATGTATGTCCGGGTTTGGGTCGTCTTCATTTACAGTAGTGGTAATAGTGTGAGTAGCGAGAACAGCAGATAGAGTAGACAATGCTGAAGAGGGGTTGAATGTAGATAAATGATTGTCTGCGCGTACAGAGTCCCATGATGTTATTCGTACAGTGCGGCGTATTTTCCGTAGACGCGTAGGCATGAGGGAGATAAAAATAGGGCTGTGATCGCTACCCAAAGTGTCAGAATCAACAGCCCAACGAGGGTTACCGGGGCCTAACCACCAAGTCAAATCAGGTGAATACGGGCCACCTCGTGGGCGGGTAGAAGTATTCGGGTGGTTTAAAAGTTTAAAGGAGTGATCCGAAAAGCTCCCTTGGATGTGTGATCCCCTTGAGGAATCCGATGGGTAACCCCACGCAGTGTGTGCGCCGTTGAAGTCATCACCAAGTAGAATAGGGATACCCGAGTTGGTAGAACGTAGAAAACGAACCCACCCAGATTGGGAGATGCGGAGCCAGGACGACTATAAAAAGAAATTAGAATAAGGGGTGTGCGTGCAGGTTTTACGAGAAGGGCGACAACCTCTTGACGTTTGTTGCACCACCGTGAAAGGTCGAGCGCTGTGTGCGGAACTGAACTGTGAATATAAATTGCAGATTTACCTCGGCTGAGGGAGGAGGCGGTGCAACGGCGATTAGGGATAGATGGTGAATGGTAATCGCAGAAACCTGAAAGGCGTGGGAGTGCATTATGCTCTTGCAGTAGGAACGCTCATGCCCTCAGCTTTCCGTCGCGAAGGCGGATGTTCACTTCAGAGGCCTTATCAGCGAATCTTCGACAGTTCCACTGCACCACCACCGGTGATGATGCGCTATCCATGACGAGGCCGAAGAGCTTCCACGATGAGGGATGTCACCTGCTTCATCAGCGCTAATATCTTATCCACTGTCGGGGTAGTCACGGCTAACAGGTGGTCGGCACCTGATTGAGGGCCGGTGCTTACCCTAGGTGATTCCTCTGATGATTGCTCCCGAGTTATGAGAATTCTTCGAGAGGATTTAGAACGACGCTGTTCCCGGCGCTGGGTGAGTTCGTCTAGTCGGCGGCGAGCCTCCGCGATTGCATTGTCTAAAGCTGTGTCTTCATCTGTGGTATCCACATGTGATGGATGCACTGGACGTTTTGGCGTACCATTTGATCCGGGAAGGTGAGCCGCTTGTGCATATGTACGCTGGTGAGGAGACGTATGGTGAGCAGCAGGCTCAGATAAAGGAAGTTCAGGGAAGTCGTTGTCGTCACATGCGAGAGCTGCAAAGCGATTACTTGTAGGAACATCCATTTTTGCAGGCGACTTGTGAAACTTCTTCGCTTGCTTCTTCTTTGGACAAGCGGGGGAGCGAATGTCATGGTCCGGCGATTTGCACAGGGCACAATGAGCTGTTGGTTCATTCATGTCGGCCACAGCTGCTGGATTAGGGCAGGTATTTTGCATATGTCCTTCTTTGTGGCAGTGATAGCAAAAAATACGACGAGATCGGAAGGGCTGTGGTTTGACGATCGCACCGTAGTAGGTAAGGTACTTCGGGAGAGTCAACGTGCCTTGCAGGATGAGCAGGTATGAGCCCCGGCGACCCATAGGCCTTGCTTGCAGTACAACATGAGTTGAGCAGCGAATATTTGCGCGCACCTCGCTCGGGAGGGCTCGTGCTGTCGACATGATAAACCATGCAGCGGAGTGTGTCAGGACCAGATGGAAAATATATTTGCACCGGGACATGCTTGCTGTCATCCAGGGGGATCCGCGTAACTGCGCAAAGTTTCTGGGCGTCCATCAAGGATGACAAGTTTACCGTGATGGTGTTCGATGGGCGATGGACGACAAACCCGCAGTAGTTCGAAGAGCCAAGGGCATGGTCAATTGTGGCTTGAACATTCCGGGCAGGGATGGCAGTCATATCAAAGCGCGATGTAGGCTTGATGGTAACGCGGAACGAGTTCGCAGCAGGCGGAAGAGCCTTGACTCACGGGAGGCATCTGTGGAGGAGGCTCAGACGCTGGTGACGGCCCTTGGTGGGAATACTGAACTGGCGCGACGGGCACAGTTTCTTGAGGGAGTGCCACGGGCACGGAGGCGTTAGAGCAGTCCATGTCACAGGCCAAAGTCGTAGCATCGGAAGACGGCGCAGGCTGGATGCCCAGAGGCGCTGACGATTGCGTGGATGTGGAGGTTGCGTCAGGTGGCAACACAGCGGGCATCCGCGCAGCCGTCGTCGACAACGCAGAATCCATGCAGACGCGTAGCGCGGCCTCGCTCGGCAGCGCCGAGCTAAGCCTAGCTTGCCCCTGAGGGTTCCGGTTGGGTTGCCGTGCCGGGAATTTCTCTGCAGGGTCGTCGTCAGCATTCGGTCTCACGGAGGGCACTGTCCGACCCACGCCACACGCGAGAAGACAGCGAAGAGCGAAAACACAGACCTAGAAGGAGACACGTAGCCACCCACTAGGTCTTCGTCTTCTTCTCCTGATGTTCTTGGTTAGGGGTTTAATCAAAAGAACTTTCCTGATGTGCGTGGGTAACTGCGTTTTCGCGTCCCTCTCTGGGAGCTGTTCGCACATCTTTAATCCATATAGGATGTCCCTTCCCGCGATCGTACGAGTTGGAAAAGGTCCACTTACGCGTGTTAACGAGCCTTTCCCCCTGTCTGTTTCCCGCTCCCACCGTCCTCACTCCTGGCCGGGGTGATTCTCTGCGCCTCCCACGTCCTGTGCCGGAGTTGTTTTGGACGACCTCCTAGTCACATCGCCCAACCGCAGCTTGACCCGCAGGGTCACCTCGACCCGACACCTACATCAACGCTTTCTCCTTAAGTACTTAAGAGAGCCTACACTAAGGGCTCGAAAAAAAATTTCTTCCTCCCCCTCTCTGCTCCGTGCGCTCGCAGAGAATGGGCGCGGGAACGCTGAGAAAGATACAAAATACAGACCGCTATTTTAGGCGTACGCCTTTCTTGGCTCATCAGAGGCATGCATGGAAGTTGTAGACGGAATTTTGTCGACGGAAGACATGTGGTCGTATTGTGAATAAGTTGTATGGTAAATAAAATAAAATGTAAAAGTTGATTAAGCAACAGCTGACAAACATGTATGTGATGAAACAAAAAAAACAAGAAATGAAAAAAATGAAACCAAAAATAAGCGAAAAATCACTAAAAATATTTATTACGTGCAATCAATAAATATAAGTGAAAAAAATAAACCATTAAAGAAAAAGAAACAAAAAAGATAAATAAAATAAAAATTGAAAATAAGACAAAAACAAAAATAAAGGAAATAAAAATGAGAAACGAAAAGAGGAAAAGAGGATAGGGAAAGGCTTTCGCATTTCCGCTCATAAGTAGACGTAAATGCAATCCGGTAGTTTTTATTTTCCTCGATGTTATCCGCAGTGGTTGGAAAACTGCCCTCCTTTTTCCTTCTTGCTTCGCCAAAATGAACTTACTTGCTGTGGCGGTGGGTAGTTAGATACGCTTGACAAAGCACCAAAGAAATAGGCAAGAGAAAAAGAAGGAACACGATTAAAAACCTCAAGAACTAGAAGAAATATAAAATAGTCCGCAGAGCACATGCATCTTGGGAAGTCTCCGTTCTCTACAGAAGCTCGCAGTCAGTTTCCCAAGGGCGTCTCTCTTTTCTACCGGGGTGGCGCAAGTGCAAACTTGTACGTCGGTTGCATGGCTAATGCGTGAGCCAAAACTGTTTAAAATATTAATTTATTTATTTAGAAATATTGCAAAACCCAATCGAGATCATCGCAGGATGGGCGAAAACAGAATTCAACACAGCAAGTACATAAAACACAGCGTTGCAAGTATATGTGAACAGAGGCTGTTAGGTTAATAGGAATAACAATAATCGGCAAGAAATAACGTGGTAGCAACATTTAAAGGAAAAAGAAATAAGAACAGCACACAACAGGAGAAAGAACTTTTTTCATTACATAAGATAGAGCACCGGAGTAGATGAAATGGTATTTTTATTGCACATTGTAGAGCTAATAGGTGCGCTTTGTATGTCTCTAAAAATTTTTCTAAATATTAGCTGGTCACATTTCATGGTAGGTTATTGCAATCTGTAATGACTAACGGAAAGAACGAATGTCTAAAACAGTCTGTGCTAAATCGCTATTCTTAAAGTGTTTGTGAGTGCTTATGTCTCGTTGTTCTTGTTTCTGATTTTTAAATATACCGTGTGCTTTGTATGTCCATATGTTGTGCATAAGTTGATAAAGTAGTTTGTGTCGTGCACGACTGGCGCGAATTTTAACGTCAAAAATCCAGCGTTGTTTATCAGTTTTGTGGGTGATTCAGTTTGTCTGTATTTTTTGTTGATACATCTTACAGCTTTTCTTTGAACTCCGTCTAGTTTCTATATTAGCTTATCTGTAAACAGAAACCAGACTATATTCGCGTATTCAGGTACCGTTCTCACAAAAGTATCGTAGAAAAGCAATTTATTATCTGACGGCGCGTCTCGGAAGCGCCTCTTGAGAAATAAAAGTCGTTTCAGTGCAGATGACGTAATGAAGTTCACGTGTGGGTCCCATTTAATATCCGATGATAAAATTAAACCAAGGTACTTATGCTGTGTAACTGTGGGAAGCGGTATATTGTTTAGTGTGTATAAAAAGTATTACACGTTATATTTTTTTTTCGTTGTGGGGCTAGTTGGTGAAGCATAGTTCCTCGAATTTCTTTATAGCGCTTCTGTGGCCTTGTTTTTTTGTAGCACTATAAAGAACTTCGAGGAACGTTATGGTTCCTGGTAATTCACAAGATGGGTGATTTTTCGATATTAAGACTCCTTAGCCATTTAGCGCACCAATGAAATGCAGACTGTAATGCATTGTTAAGTGTAACATGGTCATCTGGAGAATTAATTTCATGGTACAGTTTGCAATCGTCAAGAAAAAGCCTTATTTTAATAGGAATGCTAGCCGCTAAATCATTGATGAAGATTATGAATAAAAAAGGCGTTCTTTTTTAGTTTTAATTATGAATTAAAACTGGAAAAGTTTTGCTTGCTACTTGAATAACTTTTGTTTGCGAGGATAGCGAAGATGAGGAAGAAGTTAGGTGGCACAAATGGTTTGATCTAGCGCATCTGCCAGCCAACACAACATTTTCGAAAGCGCACAATTGTTGTCGACTGTGGGCTCGATATTATATTGTTTTGTCTCGTTTTGGTTTAGTTTAGAAAATCTTGAAGTGAGCTCCTATTCTTACACCTTCAAGCACCGAAGGCACACTTAAAGAAAGAAAAGAAAGTACCAAAGGTCGCTTGAACCAATGATTCGTTTAAATGGAACGTAATTAGCCAGCAATAACTAGACAGTTTTCAAAGTGAAAGCATAGATTTCATCTACTGCAATTTTTGAGAAGTGGCGAATAAGGAATTGTCTCATTTTATTCGGGTATGCTGTGTCGCAAAAATTGAAGCATTACATGATATAGAAAAAGTAATTGATATGGGTGGTGTTTTTCTCTCAACAAAAATATGGAGGACGCGTTAATAATAATAATTGGTTTTTGGGGAAAGGAAATGGCGCAGTATCTGTCTCATATATCGTTGGACACCTGAACCGCGCCGTAAGAGAAGGGATAAAGGAGGGAGTGAAAGAAAGGAAGAATGAGGTGCCGTAGTGGAGGGCTCCGGAATAATTTCGACCATCTGGGGATCTTTAACGTGCACTGACATCGCACAGCACACGGGCGCCTTAGCGTTTTTCCTCCATAAAAACGCAGCCGCCGCGGTCGGGTTCGAACCCGGGAACTCCGGATCAGTAGTCGAGCGCCCTAACCACTGAGCCACCGCGGCGGGTTGGAGGACGCGTTAAAAATTCAGCCGTGGTATCTATGCCTTGGCGCATATGAGTGCGCTTTCTAAACTATCCGCGCTAAACCAATCCCGCCGCTTTGCTATTTTTCTTTCGTTTTCTAAAAACAGTGCGCAAGACCCTCAAAGGCAGAGTAGCGAAGAAAACCAGGCAATTAATAATCCTTCCTTCACGCGAGCGCCAGTGATCAGGCGCATGCAAAAATATATGTGGAGCGGCCATTTCATAGTGTAAGTTGCTCTTGCCTTTGCCAAAATGAATTAAAAGGCATTTAAAGCAATAAGAAGAAGACTGTTGTTTTGAAACCATGTTAAATTCACATTTTGTGGAAAAAATGACACTCATTGGTTCCTCTGGAGTTTTCACAAAACATTTAGCACGCTCATAGGGAATAAATACTAGGATCTGAATAAAAGTTGACAAAGGAGAGTTTGAAAACCTTGCAGTGTTTCAGAGGTCAACATGGCAACGGATAAGAAGAAAAAGGAAACTCCATCCGCTGCGGAAGCCATGCTTCGCAATGCTGCTCTGTAAAGACATGAAAGGCTATGGTATCGAATGGTATTGACGCACTCTCACTGCGAAAAGCTTCGATTCAGAAATAACACGTGCAAAACCTGGGAGCATTGCTCGCGCACGACTACTTTTTCATATTCCTCACACGGACACTGAATGGTTCTCACGGCTCTTTTTGAACGGCGTACACTCCCTCTTAAAATAAGCTAATGAGTGGTATTATTGTTTTTCTACCTCTTTTCTTGGCAACCTTTACACACGTTGACATCCCTCTACATTTGTTGAAGCATTAAAATGTCCAGGCGATGAAATTTAGCTAAATCAGGAGACACAGCCGTGGTCTGAGCGAATTAAAAAAGCAAAGAACACAGCTTGTGACATGAAATACTGAAATTACGAATCAACGTGTTTGCCGAAGATAGCCGTCTAAGCGGACGGGCATGTGGGAAAGCGCCAAAGCAAAGAAATATTATGGAAAGTTTAGTCTCTTAAGCTTTATTCTGCCTAAATCGTTGCATTCAGTCGACCACGTAAACGAGCTAATACTGACATGGTATTGAACTGATATAAGAGGCAGAACAATTCAAGGCACAATGACTAGAGGAAAATGACCCAATTAGTCATCCAGAGCGACTCTGGGAGAGCGCCTCTGAAGCGAGCTCAATGAAGAATTCGTTTGCTGTGCTCATCTGAAGAGAGGCCGTTAACTAAGCGCATCAGGAGATTTTGTTTGTTCGCTTTGTTTTCTCTGACAACTCGTGAACCAGCGCGCATTCTGCAAAGGCTGGACGCGGAGGCTGCAGTTGGTTAAGCTTCCCTTTTATATGCTGTCTCTGGCATTTTTGTGTGCGAGCTTCGCCATTTTTTACCACTACGCTCTGCCATTTATCCCGTTTCTTTTTGTGGAATTTTTCATCTATTTTCTGTTATTTCCACCCCGTAGCGCGGATTTCGAGAGAGACGCTACAAATCAGTTTTGCAAACCACTACGCACAATGTTTTTGCACTGAAGGAGACACAAAAGAAAGACTCGAATATCGTGCGTGCAAATTAGGTGCCCGGAGAAATTACCGAAAGGCGAGTTTGTATTCACACTGCAGTCATTCATATGGGAGAATGACCCGTCGTCAATTTGTGGGAAAGATTGGGCATCGAGCTATGCGTTTAGTCACTTCGCCTCAGACGCCTTCTGGAGCGTGTTGTTTAAAATCTCGATGGATGGTCGTCTTTATTTACTGCTGGCATGTAAGATAGCCTGGAATCTAAGTGGAAGTGTCTAAGTAACTTCATTCTAAGTGGAAGTGTCTAAGTAACTTCATTCTTAATTTGATAGCAATAAAAATTTCCAGTCATCGGGCATTGCAAACATATCTGTAAAATGCCAAGCGCGACACAGTGCCTCACTCCGGATGAGCCTCTGAACCAGTCATTACAAAAGACAGTTAACTTATCACGTTTACAGAACATAACCGCCATTTTATTCCAGAAACCAATGAGGGCTACCCGATATGTTGATTACTTCGTGCTGATGAATGGCAGAATATCAGGTTGGCAGAACATCAGGTGGACTGTTTATTTTGTGGTAATTTTGCGCACAACGCCGATTGAGTTACAGGCAGTGACTGCAACATACTGTCATATAGTGGTGACGGCAGTCGAAGCAGCGATAAAGACGGAAAAAAGGGTCTTGTAAAAGAAAACTGTTTATTGGGCTGACTTGCACCCAAAATGGACTGAATCACTCGGCGGTGGCGAAGCGACAAGCGTGCTCGGCGGTCGTCGAACAGAATGCCCGCCGCTGTCGGCCGTGCTCAATTTAAAGCTGATAGCGAAATTTCGAGATAAAGCGTGCAAAGTTACTAGAACATTCCGGAACAACGTAGAATCAGCTCTGCCTGGCTGCCATCAATCGAGATAAATCTAGTCGCGTCTTGCGTCGCAAACAAAGCGATAAAGTGGTGTGGCGGCAGATTTGAAAAACGATCAAACACTGCAAATATTCGCCGCATTACTCCCCTCTCAAAGAAGCATCAACCTGATGTATATTAAAACAAATATTGCGACTAGTAAGAGAAAAGAAACGGATCTTGCGAGAATAGAGCATGGAAATGCAGCGGCCTTTAGCCGCATAATACGGCTTCAGACGGACTACATGGACAACTTCTGGACGTACGCGGCGTCGCTGGGATGCAGTCCTTGCGTCCGGGATTACTTCATAATCCAGCTCACCTACCCGACGAAGAACCTTGTACGGGCCGAAATAGCGGCGCAAAAGCTTTTCACTGAATCCACGGCTGCGAATGGGCGTCGACACCCAGACTTGGTCTCCTGGCTTGTATTCCGCGTTGCGTCTTCGCAGGTTGTAGCGTCTGGCGTCGGACCGCTGCTGATGTTTCATCCGTAATCGGGCAAGCCTTCGAGCTTCTTCTGTGCGTTGAAGGTAGGCGGCAACGTCGACGTTCTCTTCTGTAACGTTGGGCAGCATGGCGTCTAGCGTAGTCGTTCCCTCCCTGCGATGGACGAGCCTAAAAGGCGTTCTGAGTGGTCTCCTGCACTGCGGTGTTGTAAGCGAAGACGACGTAAGGCAAGATGACATCCCAGGTTTTGTGTTCGGCATCGACATACATGGCGAGCATATCGGCGATGGTTTTGTTCAGGCGCTCGGTCAGTCCGTTGGTCAGCGGATGGTATGAAGTTGTCTTCCGGTGGCTGGTTTGGCAGCAACGCAGGATGGCTTGCGTTAGTTCCGCCGTGAATGCTGTTCCTCTAGCCGTGATGAGCACATCGGGGGCGCCGTGTAGAAGAAGAATGCATTCCACGAAAAAATTGGCGACTTCTGCTGCTGTTCTGTTCGGTAGGGCTTTCGCCTCGGCGTAGCGGGTCAGGTAGTCGGTCGCTATGATGATCCACTTATTTCCAGATGTTGACTTTGGAAAAGGGCCAAGCAAGTCCATGCCGATCTGCTGAAAGGGCCTTGAGGGAGGTTCAATGGGGCTAAGAAATCCTGCTGGTCGTGTGGGAGGAGTCTTTCGTCGCTGACAATCTCGGCATGTTTTCACATAGTGTGCGACATCGGCAGACAGTCGGGGCCAGTAATACTTGTCTTTAATGTGGCGGAGGGTGCGAGTAAACCCGAGATGTCCAGCTGTCGGCTCGTCGTGTGAAGCCTGTAGAACTTCTTCGCGGAGACAAGTAGGTACAACAAAGAGGTAGGCTGTTTTGTTCGCTGCAAAGTCCATCTTCACGAGGACCTCACTATGCGCACAGAAGTAAGACAGTCCTGGCTTGAATGAAGCGGGGAGTGAAGAAACCTTGCCTTCCAGGTACTCGATGAGGCGTTTGAGGTCGAGGTCCGAGCGTTGCTGCTGGGCAAAAGAGTTTGGGCTGATGGGTCCCATGAAGGCGTCCTCATCGTCGTCCGGCGGCGGTGTATCTACAGGGGCTCGTGAGAGGCAATCGGCGTCAGAGTGCTTGCGTCCGGACTTTTAAACGACGGTGACGTAAAACTCCTGGAGACGCAGACTCGATCGAGCGGGTCGGCCAGAGGGACCCTTAAAATTGGCGAGACAGCACAGCATGTGGCGATCGCTGACCACCTTGAATGGTCGTCCGTACAGGTAGGGGCGGAATTTTAACGTGGCCCAGATGATGGCAAGGCACTCCTTCTCAGTTGTCTAATAGTTAGCCTCGGCCTTGGAAAGGGAACGGCCAGCGTATAAGATGACCTTCTCCAGCCGGTCGCCTTTTTGAACGAGAACGGCAGCTAGGCCCACGCTGCTTGCGTCGGTATGAATTTCTGTATCGGCGTTTTCATCAAAATGTGCGAGGATCGGTGGGGACTGTAAACGACGCTGAAGTTCCTTGAAGGCTTCTGCTTGCGGTACTTCCCATTTAAACGGCACGTATGTTTTCGTCAGTTGGGTCAGGGGCTCGGCGAAACGCGAAAAGTTTTTCACAAATCGTCTGTAATATGCGCATAGTCCGAGAAATCTGCGCACTGCTTTCTTATTGGCCGGTGGTGGAAACTGTTCAATAGCAGCTGTTTTCAGCGGGTCCGGGCGTACTCCCTCCTTGCTAACGATGTGGCCTAGTAACAGTAGCTCTTCGTAGCAGAGTGTCACTTCTCTGCCTTCAAGGTTAGGCCAGACGACTTGATGGCGTCTAGTACTGTTCAAAGTCTTTTGAGGTGCTCTTCAAAGTTGGAGGCGAAGAAAACGACGTCATCTAAATATACCAGAAAAATTTTCCACTTCAGGCCTGCCAGCACGGTATCCATTACTTGCTGAAACGTCGCTGGTGCGGAACAGAGACCAAATGGCATCACCTTGAACTCAAACAGCCCACCCGGAGTGATGAATGCTGTCTTCTCGCGATCTTTTTCGTCGACCTCAATTTGCCAGTAGCCGCTCTTGAGGTCCATCGATGAGAAATATTTGGCATTGCAGAGGCGGTACAGTGTGTCGTCGATGCGGGGGAGGGTGTACACGTCCTTCTTTGTTATGTTGTTCAAGCGGCGGTAATCCACGCAAAATCGAAGTTCGCCGTCTTTCTCACTAGAACAACCGGTGCCGCCCATGGGCTGTTTGAAGGCTGGATGACGTCGTCACGAAGCATTTCTTCGACTTGGTCCCGGATGGCTTGTCGTTCTCGCGGTGAGACACGGTAGGGGCTTTGACGGGGAGGTCGGACGTGTTTTCCCGTTATAATGCGATGCTTGGCAATTGGAGTGTGTCGCACCTTCGGCGATGTCGAAAAACACTCACTGTAGCTTTGAAACAGATTGCGGATCTGGTCTTGTTTGTTCCGGTGCAGGGCTGGGTTGATGTCGAAAGTGGGCGAGTTCTCTTGGTCAGGCGAGTCTTCTGCGGAGGGGTCGAAGAGGGCGAAGGCGTCCCGTACGTCGGATATTTTGTCGAAGAAAGCAATCGTTGTTCCTCTTTTATAGTGTCGGTATTCTTCGCTGAAGTTAGTCAGCAGTACTTCGGCCTGGCTAACGCGGAAATGTGCGATGCATCCTGCGATGCTGATTCCTCGGTCTAGAAGCAACTGCATGTTGCCCTCGGTGATGGCTTCAGCGTTGATGGCTTTCGTGGCGCCTACGGTCACGATAATGCTTGAACGGGGTGGGACGCTCACTTCTTCCAGGATACTCAGGGCAACGTGATTTTCCCGAGTTTTCATCGAAGCGATGGCTTCGTCCGTCGAAAGCGGGATCAGCTTGGATCGCAGGTCGATGATCGCCTGGTGCTCGTTAAGGAAATCCATACCCAAGATCACTTTGCGGGAGCATTGCGGTAGCACAACAAAGGCCGCAGGATAGGTATGTCCTTTGACAGTCACTCGCGCTGTGCATCGTCCGGATGGCGTAATGAGGCGGCCCCCAGCGGTGCGAATTTGTGGACCGTCCTAAGCCGTTGTGACTTTTCTCAGCAGCGCAGCGAATATTCCATTCATCACCCAGTAATCGGCTCCTGTGTCGAATAGAGTGGTAACATTCCGGCCGTCGATAGTCAATTCTAATTCGGAGGCCCTGGCTCTTGCATTGCATGTCGCTCTCAGTGTCGGGTCACGGGTTCGTCTCATATGCGAGTCTCGGGTGGGGAGTGTGGTCGAAGCTCTTCTGGGTGGCGGCGTCGTTTTCAAGACAGTTTGCGTCGTGGTCGGGGTTCTCATTGTGTGCGGCGTCGGTGCAGGGAGTGTCGGTTCTTCATGCGGCGTCGCGGGTGCAGCGTCTTCATCGGGCGTGGTCGGAGGAGGATCTACGGCGTTTCGCTCGTGAGCAACCTCACCTCGAGAGGTTGCTGCCTTTAGTTTCCCCTACGGGGGCTGGGAGACCTTCCTCGTACCGCGGCTGCGTAGCTGCGGCGTGGCGACGCAAGGCGCGAGGTTGACGGCGATGGTGAGCGCGAAAAGCGGTTCGCGTGTTCTCTTCTCGACGCAAGTACTCGTCAATTTCCTGCGGACGCGTCCGAAGCGTGGTTGTGGGGAGTTAACGGCATATCCTCGAAGAATGATACGTCGGTACTGGCATTGACAAAAAATATGGCCGGCCTCACCGCAATGGAAGCACAACGGCCGGTTGTCGGAAGTCCTCCAGGCGTCGCCTTTCCTGGGGCTTGAGAGTCTCTCATAGGCTGGGCGGGCGGGGGCTGGGAGGCGGCGTTGTGGAACGATTGGCTCATCTCGGGGAGGACGTGGGGGTTGTCGTTGGGGCTGAGCAGTCCTTACTGCAGCGGCGTAGGTCATAGCCAGGAGTTCTGTGGCCGCCGGGGTGCCAAGTGCCTGTTGCACTTCTTCCCGTACCACATCCATCAGAGTCGCTGCTTGTGGCTGTGGGGAGGATGGCACGAATTAGCGTAGCTCCTCTCGGACGATTTCGCGGATAACTCCGCAAGCTGTCGGTGGTGGTGGCCGGCGTGTCCGAACGAATTTCACAGACAGAGGAAAGGCGATTGTACTGCCGAGCTCGGACGTCGAGGGTCTTCTCAATCGTGCAGGCTTCTTGCATGAATTCATCTACTGTTGTTGGCGGCTGGCGGACGAGGCTGCCAAAGAGTTGTTCTTTTACGCCGCGCATTAAAAACTGAACTTTCTTTTCCTTGGTCATATCGGGGTCGGCGCGGCGAAATAGGCGCTTCATCTCCTCGACGTAACCGCGGACGGGCTCATTCGGATGCTGGATCCTGGACTCGAGGAGTCGTTCGGCTCTTTCTTTCCTCGCGACACTCGTGAATACCTTCAATAGTTCTCTCTTGAATAGCTCCCATGTCGTAAGGGACGACTCGTAGTTCTCGTACCACGGGCGTGCGGAGCCATCCAATGAGAAAAACACGTGTCCAATTTTTGCCGCATCATCCCACTTGTTGAATGACGCAACGCGCTCAAATTGGTCCAACCATTCTTCGGGGTCTACGCCTAGGGATCCATTGAAAGTTGGCGGCACCCGCGGCTGCTGCAGTATGATCGGTGTCGACATCTTTGGCGAGCTTGTGGTGTCGTAGCAGCGTCTTTTCGCTGTCTGGAGCGGTCCGGCAGTTTCCCTAACTCAGGCTCCTCTCCCTGGAGACGTCGGCTTGCTCGCTGAGCTGCTGGCTCGTCCTCGGGTGCGAAGCGCTGAGGGCTGGCTTCACGAGTTGAAGGGGGCGTCCGGAACATGGAAGGCCACCCAGCCCCCGCACCAGATGTCACGTAGTGGTGACGGCAGTCGATGCAGCGATGAAGACGGACAAAAGGGTTCTCTAAAAGAAAACTGTTTACTGGCCTGATTTGTACCCAAAATGGTGCTGCTGTGCAAAAGAGCTTGGGCTGATGGGTCCCACGAAGGCGTCCTCATCGCCGTCCGGCAGCGGCACATCTACAGGGTCTCGTGAGAGGGAATCGGCGTCAGAGTGCTTGCGTCCGGACTTGTACACGGCGGTGATGTCAAACTCCTGGAGGCACAGACTCCATCGAGCAAGACGGCCAGCGGGGTCCTTCAAATTGGAAAGCCAGCACAGCGCCTGGTGATCTCTGAGCACCTTGAACGATCGTCCGTACAGGTAGGAGGGAAATTTCGACGTAGCTCAGATGAAGACTAGGCGCTCCATCTGAGTTGTTGAATAGTAAGCCTCGGCCTTGGAAAGAGAACGGCTAGCGTATGCGACGACTTTCTCACTCCCGCGGCTTATTTGAACGAGGACGGCGTTTAAGCCCACGCAGCATGCGTCGGTATGAACTTAATTATCGTTGTTTTCATCAAAATGTGCGAAGATTGGTGGGGACTGTAAACGGAGATAAAGCTTTTGGAGGAATTCTTCTTGCGTTGCTTCCCATTTGAATGGCACGTCTGCCTTCGTCAGTTGGATCAAGGGCTGGGCGATGCGCGTAGTGTTTTCCACAAATCGTCGGTAATATGCGCATAGTCCGAGAAATCTGCGCACTGCTTTCTTATCGGCCGGTGATAGAAACTGTGCGATAGGAGCTGTTTTAAGCAAATCTGGGCGTCCTTCCTCCTTGCTAGCGATGCGGCCTAGAAACAGGATATCTTCATAGGCAAAGTGGCACTGTTCTGCCCTCAAGGATAGGCCAGACGACTTGATGGCGTCTAGTTCTGTTCGAAGTCATTTGAAGTGGTCTTCAAAGTTCGAGGGGAAGACAACAACGTCATCTATATATACCGAGACAAATTTGCCACTTCAGGCCTGCCAGCACTGTATCTATTAGTCGCTGAAACGTCGGTGGTGCAGAACACAGACCAAATGGCATCAACTTGAAATCTAAGAGGTCATCCGGAAAGATGAACGCGGTCTTCTCGCGATCTCTTTCTTCCTCAATTTGCCAGTAGCCGATCTTGAGGTTCATCGATGAGAAATACTTGGCGCTGCAGAGCCGGTCTAGTGTGTCGTCGAAGCGGGGGAGGGGGTGGACGTCGTTCTTTGTTATGTTGTTCAAGCGGCGGTAATCAACGCAGAATCGAAGTGCGGCGTTTTTCTTTCTCACTAGAACCACCAGGGCCACCCATGGCTGTGTTATTGGTGGATGATGTTGTCGCGAATCATTTCTTGCGCTTGGTCCCGGATGGCTTGTCGTTCTCGCGGCGAAGCTCGGTAGGGGCTTTGACGAAGAGGTCGGACGTGCTGGTCGGGTATAATGCGATGCTTGGCAACTGGCGTTTGTCGGACCTTCGGCGATTACAAAAAACACTCGCTGTAGGTTCGAAGTAAATTGCAGATCCGGCTTTGTCTGTTCCGTGGAAGGGCTCGATTGATGTCGAAAGTGGGCGAGTTCTCTTTGTCAGGCGAATCTTCTGCGGATTGGTCGGAAGGGCGAATGAATCTGGTACATCGAATATTACGTCTAAAAAAACAATCCTCGTTCCTCTGTTAATGTGCCGGCATTCGTAGTTGATGTTAGTCAGCAGTACTTCTGCCTGACCATTGCGGAAATGTGAGATGCCTCTTGAGAGGTTTATCCCTCGGTCTAGAAGCAACCGCATGTACCCCTCGATGATGGCTGCAGCGTTGATGGCTTTCGTGGTGCCTACGGTCAGGATAACGCTCTAACGGGGTGAGACGCTCACTTCTTCCTTCAGGACACTCAGGGAACGTAATTTTCCCGTGTTCTCATCGAAGGAATGACCTCCTCCGTCGAAAGCGGGATCAGCTTGGATCGCAGGTCGATGATCGCGTGATGCTCATTAAGCAAATCCATGCTCATGTGGGTGCAAAAACTATTTTCGTCAGAACGCATGTGCGAACGATTCCGGGCTAGATGGCCATCAACTGACGGCAACCTCGAGGGCTGACGGCGGACGGCTCACGGCAACCTCGGTTGCCCAATCTATGGCCCTGGTCTAGACGACAGGGTCCGAGCTGGCCAACACGGCCTCCCACTGCTAGGGAGAAGGATCGCGCATAATATCTGCCGGTGGCGGCTCTATGTTAAACCTCCATAATATGTGGACATAGGTTCCCAGTACCTGACACCATTTTCATCACGGCTGAATGTCCGGGTAGATTTTGTTTAACACGTATGAGTTATAGTAAGACCTTGTCTGCTATCTTCGCCAGACGCATTCCTGCGCCTTCATCAATTGCTTGTCCGCGGCCGTGTAAAGTCTTCGCTCAAGTGTGCAATGGTTAGTAATGTCGTGAAACGACACAAGCTGATCTATCCTGGACATTGCCGGAACGTCCGGCTCACCTGCTCGGCTGACGAAACCTCGAGCATCCATGTGAGCCGCCTCGTTCCCAGTGTTCTCAGAGTTTGCCGGCACCCAGACAATATCCACCTCCGTAGTCCCTCACCCCCAGGCCAGATTTAACAATCGTGCCGCTGTGAAGGATATTCCGGGCCTCACCAAATTTCAGATAGCTGCTTTAGAGTCGTGAAAATCAGGTCAGGTTTAGTATTAGCTATAGCTAGCGCTATCGCGGCCTCGTCTGCATTTTGTGACGAAAAGGCTTCGACTGATCCAGAGTTGACCAAGCGTCCCCGCCCATCCACCACTGCAACTGAAAATGCGTCCTTGTTCTTACACTAGGCGACATCTACGTAGACTGCTCCGTTGTACTTCCCGTACTTATCATGTAAAGCTCTGGCTCTTGCCTTCTTGCGGTTATCATGATGTATCGGATGCATATTGTGCATTTCTCGTTTCACCTGAATTTTTATGTCCCCGGCTTGAGCATTCATTCCAATGCCGATCCTCTCCAATACGTCCCTTCCTTTTCTCGTTATTGAAAGCCTACTGAGTTGCATCACCATGTGCGCCTCCCGTAGTTTTTCCAGGGAGTTGTGCACAGCTACTCCCAGCCGCCGTTCGGTAGATGCATTGTTAGGCAACTCAAGGGCCGCCTTATATGTCTGCCTAATCATAGCCTCCACCTTGCCTTTCTCCAGCGCGTCGATCTTCATGTAAGGCGTTGCATACAATATTCTACTGAGCACAAATGCCTGTACGAGCTTACACAAGTTCTTTTCCTTCACCGCATCGCTTACGATTGGCGATTCTCCTAGTTAGCCTCATGGTAGCATTGACAGTATTTCTAAGCCTTTCCAAGGACCCCCTAATCTTCCTGTTAATCTGCATATGCAGACCCAGGATCCTGATCGCTTGGACCTCAGCGACCGGTGCACGAGCAAATTTCACCTCTAGCATTGGTGGCGGCACATAGCGTCTCGCATGTATCCCTCTTCGTTGATCTCTAAGTACATAAAGCTCTGATTTGAGCTGAGAGCACGAGGGTCCTGCCCCCCCCCCCCCCTGCTATCTCCTCCACAATATCCACTGCCTATTGTAGAGTTTGCTCCAATTGTGCGCTGCTTGCCCTTGTTACCCATACAGTAATGTAAAACCCATAAATTGTACGTTTATGTCCCGATATTCCTGGCAGCCTCGGCGTTATCTTGATCAAGGCGAGATTAAACAGAAACGGAGATAAAAACGACCCTTGTGGTGTCCCCCTGCTCCCCCAACGGGAAGGGATCCGATTTAACTTCTCCGACGACAATCTTCGCAGTCCTACCCTCAAGAAATGATCTGATGTACCGGAAGGTTCTACCCGCCGGTGCTATGTCCGATAGGTTCCTTAATATTGCCTCACGGGTAACATTGTCAAAGGCCTTAGTGAGTTCGAGCCCCTAGATAGCCTTGGTGCCCGTGCCATACGCAGGATCAACCACGTCTTTTTTGAGGCTATATCATGACATCCTGCGTTGATAAATTACCCCTGAAACCAATAATCGCTTTAGGCATCAACTCATTGTCCTCCACATAACTGTGAATCCGGTTGAGGGCCACGTGCTCCATCAATTTGGCGATGCAGGATGCCAGCGAGATGGGGCAAAGATTCTCAATACAGACCTTCTTCCCTGGGACTAAATGTAATCCTAGCGTGCTTACACACAGCCAGTATCTTTCTGGGCGCCCAATACTTGTTCATCAAGTTCGTAAGCGCCCCCACTGACCATAAATCCAGGTTCCACAGCATTTTATTATTAACCCAATCCGGACCCGCTGCCGACGCAGTATGAAGCTGCCCCATTTCAAACTCTACCTCCGCCACCGTGAAGTCCACATCTAATTCTAGGTTCCCCTCTCCCGAGTAATCCGACAAGCAACCTCTCGCTTCGCTGTTTATGTAGCAAACTCGGAGTTCGTGAATTAACTCTCTAGCCGTGCGTCGACACCGATGCACTAACCTAGTAATTTTCCCCTTTTGCGCCGATTTGATTTGCCGCTTGATCTAAAAGGTGCCTCAACCACTGCCATGTTTTGTGCATCCGAACTGCCCATTCATAAAGTCGCAAATCTGCCTCCATTGTGTGCACTGCAAGTCTAACGTGTAGGTTTAGATTTCTCGTTCTAGCTTGGCCACCTTCCTACGGTGAACACCATTACGCCTTTATTTCTTTTGCCTCCGAAGGAGACTCGAATGCGCTTCCCTCATGTGTCACAGTCCACCGTAAAGCCCTCCTCATTCGTCGAAACCTTTTCTGTGGTACCCTTCACGCCCTGCTTGAGCGCCTCAACCCAGGTTCCCAAGTCCTCGATTTCCTCTTTCACGGTGTCTTTCCTGACTTTCCGAAATCTGTCCCAAGCCGCCGTTCTAGTTCCTTTCAGACTGTCTTTGTGCTTAGCAGCATTAAATAACATGGAAATGATATAGTGATCACTACGCAGGGACTGTCCCGTGTTTACCCACTTTGCATCCCTAACACCCTTCAGAAATGTGAGGTCCGGAGAGGTGTCTATGCTCCCGCTATTGCCTATCCTCGTATTATCTAGCGGGTTGTTCAAGATCATCCTTTGCAAGTCCTGAGCTACCTGCCAAAGCCTATTTCACTTTCGGCTGGCTCGGACGTAGCCCCATTCCGGATGACGCACATTTAAATCCCCAACCACGATGAGTTGAGCCCTGGTGGCTAGCCGTTGCGTCTTTATCAAGAGGTCTGGCAAGCCCACCCCATTATGTTTCGGAGAACAAGATACATTTGGAACAAAGGGACTCTTGTCCTTTCTTTTGGACAGAAACTCTAATAGGACGTAGTCCTCTCTGCTACTATCTATGGTATGCTGAATAGCCGTGGTGTTCCGATGGACTACCACGGCCGTGATTACGCTCGATACGCCCCTCCCCTTCCCTGCGATCAGTATCTGGCGATGTAAACGCCTTAAATCCCGGTAATTTCACCGAGCCTCTTGCCTCTTGAAAGGTTATAAGGTCTGCCTTACTGTCCAGATTTTGTCTGTGCAACTACAGATTTCCCGCTTGCGACAAAAGCGCCTGCAGTTCCACTGCTAAACCTCAATTTGCTGGCGAGGAGCCATGAATAGGCACCAGGTCAATAACATCGGCACTTGGATGACTATGGGAGGCAATCTAGTCTTTATCGTAGCATTAAGCTGTTGAAACATGCCCATAACCTGGGTTTGGAAAGCCTGCATGTCAGTAGTGAACGCGTCAAGTTGCACCTCAATCTTGTCTAGTCTGGCTTCGATCCGGTCAACCCGAGCTTACAACCTATCCTGTCTTTCCTCCAGTTTTGCTACTCTCTCCACAAGGGCAGACATGTCCTCCCTACGACTAGTGACTTTAACTACTGGCTGCGGCGTGTCTGCCGTCGAAGTTTCTGCCACTTCCTTTGCATCAGCTCCCTCATCCGCCTGCGGTTGAGTCTTGACCGTCCCCCAATTCTCCATTTCCATAGCTGTGCTCTCGCCCTCGCGAGAAGCGGTCGCCTGCACCGCTTTCAGTGGGGCCTGGACAACCGGCTCCTGTACCCGTTGTCCCTTACCGCTTTTAAGCGACCGTTCCATTTCTGCCATCCTGGCTTCCATCTTTTCAAACGTGTCAGCCTGCTGCTGCACCCACCTAGGTAGCTCCTTCTCTCGAGCAGTCTCACTTTGGGAGGCCGCGTTGGGCCATGTCAACTTTTTCTTCGCGCCACTTGGAGTTCTTCATTCATTGGAACCCGGTTCTCGGCCCTTTGCCACGTTCGGGTCCGGACAGTGGTGGAAAAGAACCCGTCGACAGACCCGTCGGCTGCTTACGGCAAGACGAAATTTGCAGTTCCGGCTGCCCGTGTTGTGTGCCCCGTGGTACACGATGCAGTCCGGGTGCAGGTCAGCGACTGTACTTCCGGCGGCGCAGGATGGTTCTTTCCGCAACGGCGACAGAGATTAGTCTTCAAAAACGATAACAAACGTCCGCCTGATGCCCCACTCGTATGCAGTTATAGCCGATCATGAATAACTCTCTATATGGAATCACAGCATACAAATAGTTCCAGTAAATGGCTTGCCGTGGAACATGCTTGCCCCCGAATGTGATCTGAATCTCCTGCGACTTTTTCAAAGGTCTGGCATCTAAAATTTGTGTGAATTCATTCCTCTTCAAGAACCCCGCCCGAATTTCTGCCAGTGGCCATCCGTTGTACGCATTGTAAATTACTCCGCACAGAGAGTTCTCTAGCGCCGCCACGTACACCGAAACCTTGAGGTCATGAGCGCTCAGTTTGAGCGTCTTTACATTCGCATATGCCCCACAACGATGCATACAAGGCGTGCGCACCGTTACCGTGTTGTTTGTCTCGTTGACCAACACCAGGTATTCCTCTGCTGCAGTCGCATTCTTCAGCTCCGTTGCCGCTCTCAAGGCATATCCCACTTCTCTCGACGTCACCAAACTCTAGTCCCAATTCTTGGGCCGGTACACAACCTTGAAATCTATTGGCTGGCATCTTTAGAAACACTGCCCGTTTCTTCCACACCGGCGATTTCCCGCGCTTGACTTGCTCTTCTCTGTGCGCCTTACGCACATCGCTGCCCACCTGCTTCTCGCTAGGCCTACTCTCGGAGTGGTCCCCGTACACAGATTTCTTGAGTCTATCTTGCGCCTTCAAAACCCAGGCCCATTCTCTCGATATATGAGATAAATGATATATGAGACAAATACTACGCCAGTTCCTTCCCCAAAAACCAATTATTATTATAAATTATCGGGTTCAGTAGCCGAACGTCCTAACCACTGATCGAGCGGGTACCCCGCCGCTCTGGCTCAGTGGTTAGAGCGCTCGGATACTGATCCGGAGTTCCCGGGTTCTAAGCCAACCGCGGCGGCTGCGTTTTTATGGAGGCAAAACGCTAAAGCGCCTGTGTGCTGGATTTTCCCCAGGGACCGCGGAAGTTTTCGTGTGACCCCACCAAAACTGTCACTATCACCATCCCAACATCGATAGGAACCTGCTGGTCCAGGTAATGAGAAGGTAGGCCCGAAACTAACTGTTCTATGACCATTTTTTATCATCGCCACGCCGTGGAACGCTATGGCGACCACTATTCAACGCGGCTACAATCCCACTGCAATGGCGTGGGCTGAAATCGACATTCAACAACCCGAAGACAGGTCTCCACCCATTGAAGATGAAGGACTCTTTACGCTGATTTCCCTGCGTAAGCGGACCCAGCGTTCCAAGACATCCAAGGACGGCACCACGATGGCGTCGCTCAAGCAAACACAGGCAGCTGGGCTCACCGGACGCCTCAAGTCCGGGAGCGATTGCGCTGCGCTGCCGCTGGCTAACAAGACTGCTTTATGGCGCCCGAAAGAGACGCCGAAATTGAGCTCAGAAGATATAATCGTGGTTCTCAAGCCAAGGCAAAGCATGAACCTCAAGGCAATTTTCCAGCACGAGGAGTTGGGAGCGGCTATTGCCCCGTACGTGGGAGGCGACGCTGGCGTCGCGCTCAGCATATGGCCAGTTTGGACCCAGAACTTCGTCGTTTGTGGGATCTAACACATCGAAGCAGCCAATAAGCTGACTAAAGACTTTTACCTCAACACTGGAGCAGACTCCCATCCATTTCGGGGTCACGTGAAGCTTAATGGTGAGATGTGCCGAGGTGTGATCGGGGTGCGGGCTGATGAGACGACGGCTACCCTCAAGAGCAAGGTGACGTGGCGCGAAGGTGAGATAGCCTTTGTGCGCAACCTGGGAAAATCAAATCTAGCGGTGCTCACCTTTGTGGGCCGCAAGGTGCCGCGCTACGTGCACTACAATTGTGAATGCACCATTGTGCGAGAATACAAACGGACAATCCTTGCATGCTTCCTCTGCGGGACCATCGGCCACCGGGTTGACAACTGCCCACACCCGGGCATCGGAAGATGTGGATTTTGCGGGAAACATGTAGGCGCCCCCGAGCAGGGTCTAAACGAACACCACTGTACCCCATGCTGCATGATCTTCGGACAGGCCCACCTGACTGGCTCCGATTGCAAGGGCAAGTTTCGGCGTCTCCAACGATCGAGACCACTAGCCCAACAGCACCAAGGGGAGCAACCAAGCAAGTCAAGCAATTCCCCTGGGAACAAGACGGGCAAATCTGATCAAGCTGCCGGGAAACAAGGCAGCAGAAAACAATCACCTCCCGCTTCCAAAAAGGCGAAATCTGGGACCGGGGCAAAGCCACCAGCTTTCCAAGCCGGGGACTTTCCTCCCCTTGGCAACAGCCCAACTTCAACATCAAAGGTAAGCTGCTGGGCGGGCGCCGCCTCTATTTCCTCTCCCTCCCCTTCCTCCCTCGAACTTGGGCTGAGAAAAGAGCTAGCATTCTCAAAAACCGGAACGCGCAGCTAGAATTCAAATTGAACGCACTAAAAAACGCTAGGGCAGAGCCATCTCTCGGAAACAATGGAGGGCGCTGGTGAATCGGCGTCTGCGTGCTCGAGCGTCACTCCGTTGTCAGGTGCTCCGCTCACTGCAAATCTGGAAAGCCGCATGACGGACATTGAGCAAAATGTGGCTGATCACAAGACCCAACTGCCAGCGATTATTACACGTCATCCAAACTCAAATGCAGCAGCTGGTAACAACCTTTACTCAGCAACTGACTGTGTCCGTTATGCAGCAAGTCACCCAAAACACTAAAGCCTGGATACAGGCTAAGCCAAAATTACGTAAGCGGGCAGGACCCGTAAGGGAATTAGGCCGCCCATCCAAAATTTGCCGCGAAAATATTGAGGAAGAAAATCAGGATAACCCCCTCACTACCATGCAGGGCACCAGCGCAGTGGGTGGGGTGAGCCAGCCAGCATCAAGCCTTCATCATTTCTCAGGGCACTAAGCGGACACCTCGTAAAATAAAACAGGAACCTTTGGGCATAATACAATGGAATTGAAGACGGTTTCCCGACCGGGCGAAACGAGCACACCAACGTCTTTACCTTGAAACATTGGTCTTTCATGCCGCCATTGTCGCGCTTCAAGAACCTGGGGCATCGGCAAAAATTTCTGGATACAACACTGTTCAGCGGGATGCATCGACTTGTACTCTTGTATATAAGTCGGACACAGCACAGGAGGTAGATCTCGACATAGAGATAACGTACTCTTACTCTATGGTCACCGTGTTACCTCTGCGACGCTCTGACCCCCCTTTACGCATATTGAACATGTACTGTCCGCCCAAGCTTGTGGGAAGCCTGCTGGATTCCCGCCGTGGCGTCTGCGCGGCATCCCGCGTCGCCCTCTTTCCCTTTCTCCCGCCTCGGGCGGCGGAGAGACGGCTGGTGGCTAATCGCTGTCATTCGGCCGCAGCTCCGCCCCCGGCTTCCCAAGGGCCTTTGCCATTGGTGACTTTTGGCGGGAATTCGGGACCCGTTTGGGGTGGTCGCGCGACCGTCCGAGCGGGGCCCAGAGGGGAGACCCCTCCGAGACAGCGTAAGGTGCGTACGTTACTGTTCGTCCGGGCCGGCCTCTGCCGTTCGGACCAGTTCATACTCGAGCTCGCCAGCGTCGGTCCTCGATCCACCGCGGCTCGAGCCTGTCCAGGGGTCCAACGACCTCTGACAGGCGCACCTTGCGTTGACTGCCCACTCTCTCTCGCAAACGGCCCAACGGCCGACACGAGAGAGATCACAGCACTGCCGCGGGGACAATTTCCTGCAGCGGCGTGCTAGCGGCGCGCATTTCTCTTGTTGCCCCGAGCGCGCACCGGAGCCTTGCTCTGAGCGCGCCCCGGGACGGGGTGACTGTTGAGTGTGTGTATGTACCGCTGGAGGACGGCGTCAATAAACGTCTCCTTCGTGAACTTGGAGGCCTGTTTCTTGCGGCGAGCCGCTCTCCTCTCTTCAGAGGTTGAACGCCGCCGCAGCGGTGCCCCAGGGTGCGTGTGGTGACGGCTGATCGGGGCCCTTGGCTCGCGCGAAGCTCGAACCCGCGGTGGGTAGTGGCCTTTGCCTACTGAGAAACCCACAACTGGCGCCCAACGTGCTAAGTCACTGGCTCTTAGCCTTTGATAGCACATTTGCCGAGCAGGTCGCCTTGACGATCACGCTTGCGCACCATGTCTGCCACCCCCATCGGGGCACTCGGCAGCTACGTGTCGGCTCCCTTAGGAGTCGTAGCGTCCTTTGATCCGTTGGCGGCTGTTCCTTCGAATAGCCAAACACCGTGGTTGGCCGCGGCCCCCATTGGGGCATACGGCGGTACAACCCCCAACGTCGATCACGCAGCTCCCATTGGAGCTGTATCGGGAGCACCCTGCGGTGCACCCGTCAATCACATGCCTCAGCTGTGCGTGCTTTGCACCCAGTGCGAAAGCGGTGCGTGCGACGCTGCCGCAACCGGCAGCCCCGCACAGCAGCAGCCGTGCCCCGCGAGCAGTCAATTGTGCTCTGGGAACGGTGAGGCGCTGGCCCGGCTCCCTGTGGAAACCGCGCCGCTCATCGAACTGGGCGCCTTGCCCCCTGCGTTCGTGCAGCCCGCCCAAGCCTCCTCTGAGGCCGGGGCGCAGTCGCTGCCCAAATAGCGCGGACCCGAGTTCAGTTGCTAGGGTTCACGCTGGGCGAGGGCTCCATTGAGCCCGATGCGGACAAACTCCGAGCCATACTCGAGTTTCCCGTGCCCAAGGACGTACGCGGCCTCCGCCGTTTTCTGGGAATGGCCAATTTCTATCGGTCGTTCATCCCGTCCTGTGCCCGCGTGCAGGCACCCTTGACCAAGCTCTTGGGAAAGACTGCCGCGTGGCGATGGGGGCCCGAGCAAAAGCGATCCTTTCGCCTCCTGTCTAGTGCCATTGCCGAGACAGCGCAGCTCAGGCTACCCGACCTGACCAGACAGTTCGTAGTCCAGACTGACGCGAGCGATCTGGGTTTAGGAGCAGTTCTTCTACAGGATTTCGATGGCGTGCTGCAGCCGCTGGCCTTTGCCAGCCGCTCCTTGCTACCCTCGGAGAGGAATTATTCCGTGACCGAGAAGGAGTGCCTCGCCATCGTGTTTGCACTGCGGAAATTCCACGTCTACCCTGACGGAACGCAATTCGTGGTGCAGAAAGACCACAGTGCGCTCAGTTGGCTGATGCGGCTCCGCGAGCCTGCGGGTCGGCTGGCGCGCTGGGCTCTCCTGATACAGCATTACGACTTTTCGGTGCAGTATCGAAAGGGGAGCACGAACGTGGTAGCTGACGCGCTATCCCGTGCCCCACTCGCCAGCGGCGCCTTGACGCCAGCAGGCGGAGCGGGCGAAAAAGCGGACGAGCCGCCGGGCGGCAAGGAGGGGGAGCCCGCAAACGGGCTAACCCATTCCGCTAACCAGGCAAGCAGCGCTTCGCAAAGCGGGCGGGAGGCAAAGCTCTGCGTGAGCGCCTCGGAGACGCCGTCGCGAGCGGAAATTTTGGCTGCAAACCTGAAGGGGGACGAGACCAGGCCCCCCTCTGGGAGAACTGGAATCGTTTTCAGCCGGAAAGAGCTGCTGATAGCCCAGCAAAATGACCCCATGTGTCGCGAGATGAGCGACGGTCTCAGGGAGACGGAGCGCCGGGACGCTACTTGTATTGTAGCGGGCGCAGGGGGTGAAAGCCAGCGTGGCTCGCGGCGAGCCCCGGGGGATTCATATTTGCTGGGCCATGACGGGCTCGTGCTGAAATACATAGCCACCGATGATGAGTCCATTGACCCGTTCATGGTGGTTATCCCCAAAAGTCTGAGAGGCGCACTGTTGCGATTTTCTCATGACGAACCACTGGCCGGTCACCTGAGTGGCTCCAAAGTTTTTGCAAAACTGAGTCAATCGGTGACGTGGCCCGGCATGAAGCGTGACATTTTCCGCTATTGCCGTTCCTGCCATGTCTGTCAAGCGGTGAAGTCAAGGGGCGGCAAGCCGCCCGGAATGATGAAACCAATTGACAGTGTGCGTCCGTGGCAGATGGCCACCTGCGATCTGATGGGGCCTTTCCCCAGGAGTAAGCAGGGGTTCATTCACCTGATGGTAGTAGCTGACCATTTTTCCAAATGGGTCGAGTTGTACCCGCTTCGGAAAGTGTCAGCACGAGCGGTGCTGGATAAACTCCAGGAAGTGTTCTGTCGGTTCGGCTTTCCGGAAAGACTGATCACGGACAATGCGTCCTATTTCACCGCTCGGGTGTTCGGTAACACGTGCCGTTCCCTCGGAATCGAGCACTACACCACTTCACCCTACCATCCCCAGTCCAACTTGACCGAGCGAATCAACCGAACGCTCAAGCCAATGCTGGCGGCCTTTGCCGAGTGTCAAAAGGACTGGGCAGACCATTTGAGCGAATTTGCGTTCGCCATTCGAACCGCTGAGAATCGCTCAACTGGTTTCTCTCCCGCCTTCCTCAATTTCGGGAGGGAGCTGGCGAATCCGATGTCAAACGTCGTGCAGAGCCAGCTCGGGGATGAGCAGACGCGGGCAGACTGCTCTGCTTATGCGTCGACGCTTCGGGACCGGCTTGGTCGGGCTCTCAATAGAGCAAGGCAGAGTTTGGCGGCAGCCCGAGCCCAACAGAAGGCTCAGTATGACCGCAAGCACCGCAGCCTGACTTTTCAGGCGGGCGATCTTGTCCTGAGGCGTAACCACGTTCTTAGTGATGCGAGCAAGGGGTTCTCAGCCTCGCTCGCTCCTAAGTGGCTTGGTCCGTACCGAGTGGTCAGAGTCTGGTCGCCGCTCGCGTACCTGCTGGAGGATCCCATTACGGGGAAAACCAGCCGTGCCCACATCGCAGACCTGAAGGCCTATGCGTCACGGTCTGACGAGTTTGCGTCGGTACCCATTGGTATCACAAGCAAGCGCAAAGGCACAACTGGTGCTGCGGAACGCACTCGTACCGAGCACCGGTACAATCTGAGGCGACGGTCACCGATGTGATTGATGCCGGATGGCGGACTCTTCCGCAACCGAAGGCACGCAGCCTCAGCTAGCTGGCGAGCTTTCTCGCCGGGCCCTACCCCAGGTGAAGCACGGCGATTTCTTTTTTGTTTTGTTTTCCGCATGCTCAGTTCCAGCCTTGTGCAGTTATTTAGTCGTTTGTTTGTTTTAGTCAGTCTGTAGCATGTTTTTGTTTCCAGTTTATTCGTTGTTTCTCCTAACGTTCCGAGATCTGTACATATGTAATATACGTTTGCGTTGGCGTTCAGTTTTTTTTAAACCAGACTTGTACATATGTAAAGTTCAGCCTACTCGCGATTGCACTTTTCTTGTAGCGCAGAGATGGCCTTCTTTTGTACAGCGCGCCTTCTTTTCATTTACGTTCTGACCCCACTGGTGCGGCCTGCCTCGCGAACACGGGACCGGCTGGTTCGCGGAGGGGTCGGCGAAAGTCTCTCCTTCCGGCTGGGGAGTGGTTTGCTCGTTAAGGAGCGAGTGTCTCGCGGCATGGTCTTTGTGTGGCTATGGGGAGCGTGAAGAGTGCGTCTGAAGAGTGTGTCCTTTGACCCCTGCCACGGTGCCTCGGAACGATTCCGACAAGCGGGTCGTGGTGACTGATCAATGTCCGCTTCTGTGCCGGTGCGTGCCTGGGATGATGTGCGTGTTCCCAAGATCAAAGGCAACGCCGAGAGGGGGGGCAGGAAGGACATCACCCTTTCCCGTTGGGGTTTCCCGCCGAAGGTCGCTGCAGTCTGACGGTGCCCACATATCGTGCTGTGGTGTCGAGTAAGGCAGTAAGCGGACACCAATTGTCTCGACGACTCAGCCATGGCACCAGTGCAGAAGGTCAGCGGTGGGCTAACCGGTGGAGCGGCGGCGAGGCTGGGTCAACCGAAATCTCGTCGGCGTCGACAGGGGCGTGCGGGATCACCGGTCGTCGGGGCCGCGCCGCCGTCCCAGATCAGGCCGGCACCCAAGAAACGCAGCGTCGCTGTGTGGACGTGCCAGGACGGCCAGGAGCCGCCCCTGGCCTTTTTCAGTGGCACACCATGGAAGGAGCAGCGCCGGGTGAGGACCGGGGTGCCGCTGGACTGCGTGCCACGGCTCTTCCGTGGTCACACCATGGCGGACCACGACCGCATGTCGGCGGGAGCAGGGCTTCCTGTGCCAGATGGCGTCGGCTACTGCCATATGTGCCGGGTGGCCGTGTATTTTCAAGCACATTTCACGGGGCAAGTGCACAGGCAGGAATTGAGGCGGCGGGAGGAGGAGCGACAACGAGTGAAGAGGCGAACTGCCGCTGGGAGCCAGAGTGTGGCGGCACTGCCGACGGCGAGCGATCTTTCCGACGTCGAGCTTGCGGCGCTGTGCCGCCGGAGGGCGGAGGCCAGCCCGGCGTTCGCCGCGCTGTTGGCCCCCGGAGTGCCGGCGCCTAGCGGCGGCCAGGCAAGTGGTCCACCCGGATCGGAAACTCCAGGCGAGGAGGTGTCGGGCTGCGGGTCCTCTTCGGGGTCCTCGAGCGTCGTCGACGTCCTCATGCTCAACTTTGATGACCTTGTGGAGGACATGGGACCGCCGACAATAAATCGTCCACCGGGACCCTGAAGGCAGCAAAAGCGCGAGTTGGCCGCCGACAGGCCCAATGGGCCGCGCCACCGAACGTTATGAGGCTGCAGGCCACCTGTCAGCTGGTCTTGTGTGCAGTGTAGTTAGTTGTGTGTTGCAAGTGTTGTTTGTTTTCTGTTCTTATTTGTTTGTCGTTGGGGTATGGCTGGAACTGAAGTGTGGTAGTTTTATGTGGATTTATTTTTTTTATTTTTTTTTTATTATTTTGCCGCATGCTTTCGCCGATGGGTAGGAGGGCATTTAAGGAGAGGAGGATGTGGGAAGCCTGCTGGATTCCCGCCGTGGCGTCTGCGCGGCATCCCGCGTCGCCCTCTTTCCCTTTCTCCCGCCTCGGGCGGCGGAGAGACGGCTGGTGGCTAATCGCTGTCATTCGGCCGCAGCTCCGCCCCCGGCTTCCCAAGGGCCTTTGCCATTGGTGACTTTTGGCGGGAATTCGGGACCCGTTTGGGGTGGTCGCGCGACCGTCTGAGCGGGGCCCAGAGGGGAGACCCCTCCGAGACAGCGTAAGGTGCGTACGTTACTGTTCGTCCGGGCCGGCCTCTGCCGTTCGGACCAGTTCATACTCGAGCTCGCCAGCGTCGGTCCTCGATCCACCGCGGCTCGAGCCTGTCCAGGGGTCCAACGACCTCTGACAGGCGCACCTTGCGTTGACTGCCCACTCTCTCTCGCAAACGGCCCAACGGCCGACACGAGAGAGATCACAGCACTGCCGCGGGGACAATTTCCTGCAGCGGCGTGCTAGCGGCGCGCATTTCTCTTGTTGCCCCGAGCGCGCACCGGAGCCTTGCTCTGAGCGCGCCCCGGGACGGGGTGACTGTTGAGTGTGTGTATGTACCGCTGGAGGACGGCGTCAATAAACGTCTCCTTCGTGAACTTGGAGGCCTGTTTCTTGCGGCGAGCCGCTCTCCTCTCTTCAGAGGTTGAACGCCGCCGCAGCGGTGCCCCAGGGTGCGTGTGGTGACGGCTGATCGGGGCCCTTGGCTCGCGCGAAGCTCGAACCCGCGGTGGGTAGTGGCATTTGCCTACTGAGAAACCCACAAGCTCAAACATATTACTTTGTCAGATATCTTAAGCCGGGCACTGAAGATAGCGGGTCGGGACCAATTTTTGATTGTGGGAGATTTCAATGCTTCCAGCTAATTATGGGGCTACGAAAAGGGGGAAGCACGAGATAGAAAGCTAGCGGAGCTTATCTCAACGCTAGGCATCACCCTCCAGACCGACCCTGCGCATCCCACACGAATGAGAAACTCTTTGACTCGGGACACGTGTCCTGATCTCGCACTTTCCAAACACATCCAACACGTGGAATGGAACAACACAGAAGAGACACTAGGCATTGACCACTGCATCATTAACACACTTATTCACACGCGGCCACTCAAAAGGCCGCTCACACAAGCTCGACTCCCAGACTGGCAGGCTCTCAGAAAGTCCCTGCCCTCAGCCAACCTGATTAAAGATGGATACAATCAGTGGGCCCAAACACTTATGACAACACTCATGCAACACGAGACACAGATACAGACCACGGAAGACTGCACTGCGGTGGATAAACATCTAGTACACATCTGGGAAGCCCGCCGCAGCCTCACCAAACGTTGGAAAAGACAGAAACATAACAGAATACTCAAGAAGCGCATCCTACATCTCACTCACAAAGCAGCTCAGTATACCTCCCAGCTTGCTGACGCCTACTGGATAGATCCCTGTGCTATGGCTGCCAGGCAGATGTCCGGCAAGAGCACTTAAAGGCTTTTCCGCAGCCTTATAGAGACTGCACAGACCCGGGGCGAAACACAACGCCACTTACAACGAGCACTCCATAATTTCAAGGGAGCACAACACAACTTGCAGAGACACTCAGGGACAAGTATCTCTGCTGCAAACAGGACCCTCGCGGTCAGGAGTATCTCTACGCAGGCAAAGATAATCCTGAGTTGAACCAACCGTTCTAATTATTTGATCTCAATGCAGGCGTGACGAAAATGAGAAGTACTGCGCCAGGACGGGACAAGGTGACAGTTAAGCTGCTGGCTAATCTTCCTGACCAGGCGTATGAGGCCCTTCTGAAATACATCAACACTATATGGAAGGGCGAGAACCTGCTCCCCCTTGAATGGAAAACAGCCCTAGTAACCTTCATCCACAAGGCGGGAAAGGAAATCAACACAGGCAACTTGAGGCCTATCTCGTTCACCCCGTGTGTGGGCAAGCTGATGGAAACCGTGGTGCGGGATAGGCTCTCCGAATATTTGGAGCAACGAAACACATTTCCAGACACTATGTTCGGCTTTCGGTCACGTAATCGGTACAGGACGTACTCCTCCAACTCAACAGACACATAATACAACCAGTCGAACACCCACATATTGACAAGGTCGTCTTGGCCTTGGACTTGAAAGGAGCCTTCGACAACATCAAACGCAGCGTCATACTGACGCACCTCAATGAAACGAACTGTGGCCGCAAAACTTTCAACTATATCATATACTTCCTGATCGACCGAGCCGCACTAATCAGAATCCAAGAGGCAGAATTTGGTCCGTATCAAATGGGTACGCGGGGGACACCACAAGGCGCGGTGCTATCCCCCCTACTCTTTAATTTGGCGATGCTTCATCTGCCGGACCAGTTGAATGGTATCGAAAGAATACGGATGCGCTGTATGCCGACGATATCACGATCTGGGCCACAGAGAGAAACTTAGGGCGCATGGAAGAATGCCTGCAAACAGCTGCTCGCGTAGTGGATCGCTACGCAGGGCACTGTAGTCTCCAATGCGCGCCCAACAAGTCTGAATTTGTGCACCTTAGGGCCTACGCTAAGGACACTACCCAAATACATCTCACCTTAACAAGTGGCCTCATACACGAGGCCAAAGAAATTCGAATACTCGGGCTCTTAATTCATAACCAAAGAAGAGTAGACACAACATTGCACAAACTCCGCAAAGTTGGAGACAAAGTAGGCCGTATAGTCCGTTGCGTCTCCAAGAAGAGAGGGGGTTTGCGAAGCAGGGATGCCGTGCGGCTGGCCCATGCTGGCGTGTTCTTGCTGGTGCTTGGCTTCGAGCTCAACTGTGGTGTCCTGGTGGTGCCTACGTGGTTATCTCTGGTGAGGCCGTTCTGCGTGGGGGATTTGGCCAGGTCTCAGGTTAGGTCTGTAGGCCAGGTTAATGTGCATTTGAGGGTGCGTTTGGCTCAGGTATGTCGCTGACCTCGCCGGGTGGAGGGTCGGCAACCTGGTTTGCCAGCTTGCCCACCCAAAGCTTGCCGCAAGAAAATTTTCGTAAAAATGGAATTGACATCATCCCTGTGGCTCTCGTGCCGATCGGTGCGGGAACGATCAAGATGAAAAGCTCCAAGGTCCTTCAGCAGGAGCTAAGATCTCTCACTACCCAGTACCTCCAGATCTCTGAGGTGCGACCGTTCGGCAGGAGAGGCATTGTTTGCAGGTCCGCTGACATTGATTGTGTCACAGGCCTGCTCCAGTGCAAAATTTTTCAGTCATTAGCGGTTAAAGCCTTCATCCCGGAACAGCTCGCATGTTCCAAAGGTATTGTTCGTGGCGTGGACCCAGCATCTTCCCCGCAGGATATACTGGAGGAGTTTCAGGATGCAGGTGTGGGGGTTCTTTCTGTCTACCGGTGCAGTAGAGAATTCAATGGTGTGCGTGTTGCGACAGAGTCAGTTATCACTACGTTTGCTGGTTCCTCCTGTCCTTCTGAACTCAAGGTTTGGCCGATAGTGTATCGTGTGGACCCTCTGTAGCCCCGTCCTCTTCAGTGCAACAACTGTTGGCGTTTCGGTCACAGTGGTAAAGCGTGTAAGTCGGCGACCCGCTGCCGTGTTTGTGGAGAAGGGCATTCAGATAACAGCTGCGCCTCTGATCAGCCCCAGTGTTGCCTATGCAAGGGCAACCACTCAGCTGATGATGTCAACTGCTAGAAACGAGCCGACGAACAAAGCCTGCTCGATATCATTCAAGCGAAACGATGTTCGAGAGCAGATGCTTATGCACTTCTGGATAGGAGGGATACTACATATGCCAGCCGTGCGCGAAGCTCTGTTGCTGATATACCGTCAAGTTTGTCTACTTCAATAGTGTCCTCAGTAGAACAGGCTCTTTCTGTGGTGGTCGAGCGAATCTGGGCAGTTTCACCGAGGCTCTATCTCAACTTGTTGCTGGCCAATCTCTGCCTACTGAATCACATGTTTCGGCGGCTACGCCGGCATCACTCCCAAGTGCTGCTAGTAAGAGTCATTCCATGTCGCCTCCTACCGTGCCCCAAGTACCGCCTGCCAACAGCGCTCCTGAGAGTGTCGCTCACGTAGATACTTGTAGCATGGACGTTGAAATGCTCACCACTTCCCAGAAGCGTCGAGCTTCTTCCTCACCCTCGAAGTCAGCTGTTCCGCAAGTCAAAGCAAAGAAAGGACCCCCCAAATTAATTCCCCAGACTGATGTGCTGAAGGAGGCTGTTGATGCCTCTTTAATCAGTCGATAATCATGGCGGGTCTAAAAGTTATGCAGTGGCATTGTCGCTCCGTACATTCTTCTTTACCGGATCTTGAATTACTTCTTCATAAACATAATCCAGATATTGTGATATTGCAAGAAACGTGGCTTTCTCCACTTAAATCATTCACATTTAAAAATTTCGTGTTTTCAGGGTAGATCGCGTTAATGGCAGGGGTGGTGGGTTAATAACTATGATCGCTACGAAAATATGTCACCGGGCATCAATCTCGCAGAGAGTTATGCGCCCTGACTGTGAGTTGGTGGCGGCTGAAATCTCCCTTCCACAGTGCGCCAAAGTCACTATTGCTAACGTCTACTTCCCAATCGGTGTTCACAGGACAGACTGTTTGGATACCTTACTGAGCGGCGCAAACAGCACAGTCATCGCAGGAGATTTTAATTCGCACCACAGTGTCTGGGATAGTCACTCTGACTCCTGCGGCCAGCTTCTGTGGTCCTGGATGTCAATGAATGCAGTGCGCTGCTGTAATTCCGGAGCAGTAACCTTTATGCGAGGAGGATCCCGTTCAATCATAGATTTAACATTAGCATCTCGTGGGGTTGGCGTATCTGCATGGTCAACTGAAGACTCAGGTACATCTAGTGACCACTTTCCAATAACCTTTTCTATTATATCCTCGCCTATCAGAAAAGGTGGTGCAACCATGAAATTTGTAAACCACATTATGTACAAAAAATTGATATCTGCCTCACTCCCCTCCATAGTTAGCTCAGGTCGAGCCCAAAAAGCTCAGCGGACAATTACCTTTCTGCAAGATGCTGCTGAGAGCTCTGTATTCTCGGTGTGCACTACTGCTCCTGCCAGACAGCCGCCTCCTTGGTGGACGGAGGAGTGTGAGAAAGCTTATCGTCGTAGAAAAGCAGCCTGGAAAAGCCTTTCCTATAATCAGAGCCCAGCTAATTGGATAAATTATAAGTTCTTCTCTGCATATTTCAAAAGAACTGTTAAAAAGGCAACGGAGGATTATAATCAAAATTTAAACACGTATCTCTCAAAACCCCAGAATAAGAAGGCTCTCTATAGATTCATGGCGCAGAATAACAGCTCTCCGGCCTCCAATCGCATAAGGTCAATGGTAATGTCTCCGCAGGAGGCTAAGCAAAACCTTGAACGCATCGCGCAGGGGCTGGCCTTACGTTTCCAGGCACAGAAAGCAGAACCTTTGCACACTCTCACCCCCAGCTCGGACTGTCCTCAGGTCGACGTGTCGGAGCTCCTGCAAATTGTTTCCTCGATGCACTCTGCTGCTCCGGGATCTGACGGGATTACTGTGGGCATGTTAAAGATTTTAGCGCACGACTTTCCAACTCACCTTCTAGATATTGTAAATGCGTCATTGGAAACCTCTTGGATTCCTCACAGTTGGAAAATTGCGAAAATAATTTTATTTAAAAAAAATGCAGACAATGGATTTCAATTAGAGAATATTCGGCCGATTGCTTTAACCTCAAATTTAGTAAAGCTAATAGAAAGAGTAGTACACAGTAGCCTCACAAAGCATGTTCATCATATCAACGGCCTCAGCCCCGCACAGATTGGCTTTCGTCGCGGTTGTTCCATATGGTCCGCGCATGTGGATCTCGAGAGCCAAATACGACTCTCAATGCGCCAGAGAGAAGTTTCGGCTTTGGTGACGCTTGACGTTGCGAAGGCCTATGACAGCGTGTAGCACACAGTCCTCATTAACAATCTTGCTCAACTACAACCACCGCATTACCTCTACGCCTGGATTTGTGAATTTCTAAAAGATAGATTTTTCTTCTGTACAGACGGACCTTTTTGTTCTGATACCTATGGTCAATCAAGAGGTGTGCCGCAAGGCTCTGTTCTTTTATCCGCTGCTTTTCAACATATTAGTTCGTGACATCCCCATTCATCCTAACGTTACAGTTTATGTATACGCAGATGATATAGCTTTTTTCGCATCAGCAAAGGATATTCATGTGCTCTACGGGTATTTGCAGGCATATCTGAATGCTCTTGAAGTCTGGTTGGACCAAATCAATTTATCACTTAATGTCAGCAAATGTGGCGTGCTGGTATTTCCACCCGACGTTCCTATGTACATCTCGCTAGCCTACCGCTCCACTCCAATTCCGCAGGTGGAGTCGGTTAAATGCCTAGGTGTTACTTATGACCAAAATTTGGACTGGCGACACCATATTAAGAATAATGTTATTAAAGGGGAACGTGCACTGGGCCGTTTGACCCGAGTTGGCAATAAAAAGTTTGGCATGCGTCGTGACACGCTACTGTTGCTCTATAAGGCTTATATGAGACTGATTCTGGAATTTGGTTGCCCCTTGTTCTCTGGTAGCGCGCACTACAAGCTGCAGCCATTAGCCTTACTGGAAAGGCGTGCCCTACGGCTATGCGTCGGGCTCGCAAAATCAGCTTCCAACACTGTCCTTTATCTGGAAGCCCGTATCCCCAACCTCTATTCCCGCTTCCAACTTCTAACAGTGCGTACTTTCCTTAAGTCTTTTGACCCGGCCCCAGGCGTTAGTATTCCAATTTTTGTATCCCAAACACACCTTTTTTGACTAATCACTGGCCACGTTATCAGCTTCCGCAAGTTAGGTTCACGCAGAATCTGTTAGCTCCGCTTCAGGTTGATCTGATCTCCTTGCAACGAGTTGCTGACACGCAGGCTGATCCCGTCTTCTATTACGACTTTATTTTCCCGTCCCATGCGAAGCATATGCCCGCACATACCCTAAATGGTCTTCTTTCTGAACACCTACAGAATTTTCCACATCATACTGTTCTCTCCGCTGATGCCTCCGGCAGCTGTGAGAAGGCGGCGATTGGCATATATTCGCAGGATCTAGCTTGGAGCTACTCCGTTCGTATCCCTGATTATACTCCTATATTCTTCGCAGAGTTTTTAGCCATTGGTTTGGCTCTTCTCAAAATTCCTAGACATGTCCCACGGGTTCTTATTCTTACAGACTGCCTTTCAGCTATTGTCTCTCTCCAAAATTCTGAAAAATCTTTCTTGACTCGTTCACTTAGGTTTTTTGTTCCGAGCACAGTGCGCGAGATCCGTTTGGTCTTGGTACCTGGGCATTCAGGCGTCTATTTTAACGAGGTGGCTGATTTATTGGCAAGGTAAGCTCTCAGCGCACCTGTAATATATCCCGTTCCTCATCTCATTCTGTTAGCAGCTTCACGTTTCCAGCGGTTCCAACATAATTCAGCCACTTTGAGTGATCCGTTGCTCAATACCGTGGACTTTCAACACCTAAAGTACCCATGGAATATCCGGTGGTGTAAGTCAAGGCTTTGTGAAGTGTCCATGACGCTCCTGCGATGTAGAATCCCTCACTTAAACTTGTACTTATGCAGGTGTGGGTTCGCTGCGACAAACCTTTGTGTATCATGTGGGCAAGTTGAATCAATCAATCATTTTCTCCTCTCTTGCCGGCGGTTCGCGGTTCAGAGAAAGCAATATCTGGAGGTTCCTCTTTCGCGACTAGGACTGCCTCTGTCTCTTCAAGTTCTTCTATCGTTCGGTGCGAGCGCCAAGGGATTCCCGTTAAGCAGTGTACGCGGCTACCTTCACGATTACATAAGTGCAACTAATCGATTATCTTGTTAGCTATATACAAAATTCTTTCGCATGTCCAAAAAAGGCTAGATTGATTCTATTCCGGATGACTCATGCCTCTTGAATTCATTTTATTTTTCGAATTTTTTTATCTTGATCCAGTCTTCTGACGTTTCCTTCTCCGCGCAAATGCTTCATTGGCATTCTACTCTATACCTTGGCCAATCCCCCCCACGTAGGTATGTGCCATATTATTTGAGGAGAAGAAGAAGAAAAAGAAGAAATGATGAAGAGGGCACTTGACCGTCCTGTGTCCACCTCCAAAGCGAGACTTCTTGCATTGGGAGTGGTGAACGCTTTTCAGGAGCTCAAGGAATCCTAACTCACAAATCAATACACGAGGCTAGCCCAAACGAAGTCGGGTCGGCACTTGCTAGTCCGCCTTCACATCCAACATGATTTTCACATTCAGGAGCGGGTTCGAGTGCTGAACTCTGGAGACGCGTCGTTAAAGTTCGACCCCTCCCCACTTAGATGGTCAAGGAGGATTACAGTGGTCGTCGTCAGGCTAGGGCGGAAGCCTTTGCGCACCACTGTGGCAACAAACATGGTGACTTTTACGTAGATGTAGCTGGGCCGACCCACGGGGGGTGGTACACGGCCGCGGTCATACATCAAGAAATACAGGTGGATGGGTTTTCCTTTCGAGCCCCAGGCACAACACAAGCTGAAGAGGTTGCCATCGCCCTAGCTGCTTCTGATTCAAAATCGAAACACATAACAGACTCGCGTTCGGCATGTCGCAATTATGAGGCTGGCTGGATAACTCCACTACCTGAACGAATACTAAGGAACTGCAGCCGGGATACCGATCCTACACCCCGCTGCCTGGTTTGGACTCCGGGCCACCAGGGCCTAGCAGGAGACGAAGCTGCAGACGCGGCGTCCCGAGCACTCATAATAAGGACTCCACTAAGGAATAAGGAATAAGGACTCCACCTATAGCGGGGCTCTTTAAATAGCCTCACCCCTTTCATTCAATAAAGGCTTTTCACCACCACCACCCGTGTGCTGTGCGACGTCAGTGCGCGTTAAACATCTCCACGTGGTCGAAATTTTTCCGGAGCCCTCCACTACGGGACCTCTTTCATCCTTTCTTTTTTCACTCCCTTCTTTATCCGTTTCCTTATGGCGCGGTTCAGATTTCAGCTGATATATGAGACAGACATTGCGGCATTTCCTTTCCACCAAATCCAACTATTATTGTTATTATTATTGGGCAAGCAGACACGGCTTTTCGTCTGTAACGTTCAGTGCATGCCGCGCACTGGATAGGCTGCGCACACACCCTGGCGTCCCCGCCGCGGAGGCTCAGTGGTTAGGACACTCGCCAATTGAGCCGGTGTACCCAGGTTCGATCCCGACTGCGGCAGCCGTGTTTCGAGGGAGGCGAAACGCAAAGGGGCATGCGTGCTGTGTGATTTCAGTGCACGTGAAAGATCCCTTGGTGGTCGCAAATATCCGGAACCCATGCCCCGCCGCGGTGGCTCAGTGGTTAGGGCGCTCGACTACTGATCCGGAGTTCCCGGGTTTGAACTTGACCGCGGCGGCTGCGTTTTTATGGAGGAAAAACGCTAAGGCGCCCGTGTGCTGTGCGATGTCAGTGCACGTTAAAGATCCCTAGGTGGTCGAAATTATTACGGAGCCCTCCACTATGGCACCTCTTCTTCCTTTCTTCTTTCACTCCCTCCTTTATTCCTTCCCTTACGGCGCGGTTCAGGTGTCCAGATACTGCGCCATTTCCTTTCCCCCAAAAACCAATTAATATTTTATCACCATGACACCTCTCTTTTTTCTTTCACGCCCACCTTTCTTCCTTCACTTAGGGCGAGCTTTTGCTGTCCACCGAGATTAGAGAGACAATAACTGCGCCGTTTACTTTCCTGAAAAAATTCAAATTTTTCACCCGCAACGGTGGCTCAGTGGTTAGGGCGCTCGACTACTGATCCGGAGCTCCCGGGCTCGAACCCGACCGCGGCGGCTGCATTTTCATGAAGGAAAAACGCTAAGGCGTCCGTGTGCTGTGCGATGCTAGTGCACGTCAAAGCCCCAGGTGGTCAAAAATATTCCGGAGCTGACGACCTCGCGACCGCTGCACACCAACTACCTGCCAGCGATCTGCCCCTTGCGCTGGAGGACGTGCGTGCGGCCATCCACGACCATCTCCGAAAGCAGCACCCCGACCCACGCATCGCGGGAGGTGAGCGCATCGACAGTGTCACCGGCTGTCGCGCACTTACACGGTCACAACGTGCAATGATCCTCCGCGCGCGCATTGGCTGCGTGTGGCCCGGGGATCGACGGGTGCGTCACGGAATCGCGACGAGTGATGTGTGTGACGAATGCGGTGCAGTGGAAACACTAGAACATCTGCTCCTTCGCTGTTCCGCGTTCGCCGATGCTCGTCGCGATATGATCGCGGCCTATAGGGCGCAGGGCATACTACCAGACTCCATCAAGACGCTATTGTGGCCGCAGGGCAGTGCGCGCACCCGTGAGCGAACTTTGGTGAGCCTCTGTGCATTCCTCGAACACACGGGCTTGACGTCCCGTCTGTTCTCCGTCAGGTAGTTACACGCAGTGACCGAACGCTCCGCAAGTTCTATCTTGAACGATTAATAACTGGACGCCCCACTCCAGTTGCAACCTACACAGTGCTGTGCGCGTGTGTGATTTAATTCCTCTAAAATGAACTAATCACGCGCACAACCTGGACACATTTCTTATTGTGTAAATAGTTTGTACATATTACTTCTCCCCCCGTCCTCTATTCCTGTCCCCTCACCTCTTTCATTTCATTTCTCCATTCTGCCTGCTGTCCTTTATTTCCGCTGCCCCAGCTCAGGTGCTTCAGTATCGATGGCAGATGCCGGGGCGAGCAAAAATCTTTTCCTTCCTTTTTTACTATTATTTTTTTAATAAAACCACTACCACTACCACCACGTCGCGCCGAACTGGCGATGGTCTTCCGTGGAGCCCTTGGCAACGCTGCAACACGCTGTCGCGTGCCGTTCTGAAAAGACAAAGCTTGAGAGTCCTGCAAATTTTCATTTATTTTGTGCATTTTTCTAGTGT